>NC_065596.1:41491552-42782052 GCF_024542745.1 Macaca thibetana thibetana | reverse complement strand
GGTAAACACCGAGTTAACCAAGCCGTCCAAGTTAACAACAGTAATGGGAAGAGACATTGGCCAGGTGCAGTGACTCACACCTGTAATCCCAGCACTTTAAGTGGTCTCATGAGGCAGGAGGATGGCCTAAGCCCAGGGGGTCAAGGCTGCAGTGAGCTAGAATTGTTTGACTGCACTCCAGCCTGGGCAATAGAGCAAGACTCTGACTCTAAAAACAAACAAATAAGTAAATAAAGAGTAATGGGATGAAAGCACATGTGCCTCCTAATACATTACACTGAGGACACATCACTTCTCTGATATTCCTGCAAAGATGCATAACCCTAGTCTAATAATGATGAAAACTCAGACAAACCCACACTGAACGACATTTTACAAAACAGCTTGCCTGTGTTCTTCAAACACGTCAGGAAAGATACAGACAGACCCAGGCACAGTTCCAGACTGAAGGAGGAAAACAGAATACCTCGATACCTCAATGCAATCCCTGGTTCTGGTTTGGCAAAGAAAAGACATTGACAAAAGAAATTTCTTCGGCCGGGCGCGGTGGCTCAAGCCTGTAATCCCAGCACTTTGGGAGGCCGAGGCGGGCGGATCACGAGGTCAGGAGATCGAGACCATCCTGGCTAACACGGTGAAACCCCGTCTCTACTAAAAATACAAAAAACTAGCCGGGCGCGGTGGCGGGCGCCTGTAGTCCCAGCTACTCGGGAGGCTGAGGCAGGAGAATGGCGTAAACCCGGGAGGCGGAGCTTGCAGTGAGCTGAGATCCGGCCACTGCACTCCAGCCTGGGTGACAGAGCAAGACTCCGTCTCAAAAAAAAAAAAAAAAAAAAAAAAAAAATTTCTTCAACAAGGGAAACTGAATAAGGTCTGGGATTAGATAGCAGCACTGTGCCAGTGTTAATTTCCTGATTAGCATAATTGTCCTGTGGTTAGGCAGGAGAATGAATTTGTTCTCAGGAGATACACTGAAGTGTTTAAAAGTAAAGGGAAATCAGTCAGGCGAGGTGGCTCATGCTTCTAATCCCAGCACTTTGGGAGGCCAAGGCAGACATATCACTTGAGGCCAGGAGTTCAAGACCAGCCTGGCCAACATGGTGAAATCCCATCTCTACTAAAAATACAACAAACAAACAAAAATTTAGCTGGGCGTGGTGGTGCGCGCCTGTAATCCCAGCTACTCAGGAGGCTGAGGCAGGAGAATCGCTTGAACCCAGGAGGCGGAGGTTGCACTGAGCTGAGATCGCACCACTGCACTCCAGCCTGGGCAACAAGAGCAAAACTCCGTCTCAGGAAAAAAAAAACAAAACACGGAAATCATGATGGAATAAATAGAAAACATTTGGGCAACATGGGTGAAGGGTATTCAGCAATTCTATGTGCTGTTCTTGCAACTTCTCTATAAACCTGAAGTTATTTCAAAATAAAAAGTTAACAAAATGGTAACAGCAAAGATCTGGGAGTAGTAATAGTAGCTAACATCTCTTGAGCACTCACCATATTCCAGGTACTGTCCACACTGCCCATCCTCACAATAGTTAATAGTTGTTTTATTTTTATTTTTATAGATACAGGGTTTCACTATGCTGCCCAGGCTGATCTCAAACTCTCGGGCTCAAGCAATCCTCGCACCTTGGCCTCCCAAATTGCTGGGATTATACGCGTGAACCACTGCACTCTGCCAACAGTTAGTGGTTAATGTCATTATCCTATACCCATTTTACAGAGGAGGAAACTGAGGCTCAGAGAAGAGAGTGACTTGCCCAGGGCTGTGTTAAGAAAAGATGGAGAGTTAGGATGGGAGAGGTGGTTAGAGGAGGATGAGTGGGTTCCTGAATAAGTATGTTCCAGCACTTCCTTCCTAGCAGCCTCATTATTTAGACTTGGAATGGTCTAGTTAGTGACTGCCTCCCCCATTATACTATAAACCCATGAAAGCATGGACTGTGTCTATCTTGGTCATTGATGGGTTGATAGAGTCACCACAGGCCCCACACAGAGAAGAAAGCCAGTGAATGTTTATCAATGGAATAACTGATGCCTATTCACAATAAGATAATGTTATGACTATTAATAAAGATAACAGTAATAATGCTTCTCATTTGTGTTAATGCATTTGATCCTCAAAATAACCCAAGGGGCTGAGTGAGTTGGCTCATGCCTATAATCCCAGCACGTTGGGAGGCTGAGGTAGGACAATTGTTGGAGCCCAAGAGTTCAAGAGGAGCCTGGGCAATGTAGTGAGACCACATCATCTCTACAAAAAATAAACTTAAAAATCAGCCAGGCGTGATATCACACACCTGTAGTCCCAACTACTCAGGAGGCTGTGGCAGGAGTATTGCTTAAGCCCAGGAGGTCAAGGCTGCACAGAGCTATGATCATGCCACTGCACTCCAGCCTGGGCAACAGAGAAGGACCCTGTCTCTAAAATAAAATAAAACAGAATACAGGCGGGTGCGGTGGCTCACGCCTGTAATCCCAGTACTTTGGGAGACTGAGGCGGGGGGATCACGAGGTCAGGAGATCGAGACCATCCTGGCTAACACGGTGAAACCCCATCTCCACTAAAAATACAAAAAATTAGCCGGGCGTCGTGGTGGGTGCCTGTAGTCCCAGCTACTCGGGAGGCTGAGGCAGGAGAATGGCGAGAACCCGGGAGGCGGAGCTTGCAGTGAGCCGAGATGGCACCACTGAACTCCAGCCTGGGCGACTGAGCGAGACTCCGTCCAAAACAAAACAAAACAAAACAGAAGAGAACAGAACAGAACAGAACAGCTATAACCCAAGGACTATTTATCCTCATTTTACAAATAAGGAAAATGAGGCTTGCAGTATCTCTTGTCTGAGGCAGGCAGCCAGAAGGGCATGGCTGGCCCTTGGCAACCCCATCCAAGTCCTGGGCCCACACGATGTGCCGCACCCACCTTCTGGAAGTCCTTCTTGGAGATGAGGCCACGGGGATCCGTTACGTAGTCCTGGAAGGCTTCAGAGCCCACAATGTCCTTGAGTTTCAGGAACATGTCGAAGAACTTGAGGATCATCTCCACATTGGACGAGGATTCCACGAGCATGTCCACCATCTGCCGGGCGATCGTGCCGTTTACCACGTTCCCTGCAGGCAGCCCCAGGTCAGTGTGGCCGGCGGACACTCCCTTCCGGGACCCCACGAGGCTTGCCTCTCTTTCCAGCCCAGGAGCCACCACGCTGCTGGAGTGTCCCTGGCCAGCTGCAGCCTCCCCTCCACAGGTCCCTTCCTGACCCGCATCAGCCTCCTGTGCCAACCTGGCTGATCCTGCCTTTGCCCACCTCCCCCAGTAAAGATAATGATGTCAGGTTGGGCGCGGTGGCTCACGCCTGTAATCCCAGCACTCTGGGAGATCGAGGTGGGTGGATCACTTGAGGCCAGGAGTTTGAGACCTGCCTGGCCAACATAGTGAAACCCTGTCTCTACTAAAAATACAAAATTAGCTGGGCGTGGTGGCATGTGCTTGTAATTCCAGCTACTTGGGAGGCTGAGACAAGAATTGCTTGAACCTGGGAGGCGGAGGTTGCAGAGCTGAGATCGTGCCACTGCACTCCAGCCTGGGTGATAGAGTGAGACTCTGTCTCAAAAAAAAAAAAAGATAACGATGACATATGCTAAAGGTAGGTGCCAAATGCTACCCTGGCACAATCACACAAAAAGGGAAGTGAGTGACTCTCTGTTTTTACAGAGGAGGAAACTGAGACATAGAGAAACTCATACACTCGAAGTTACATAGCCAGTAAAGCGAGGAGAATGGATTTGAACTCAGAGCTGCATGACCCTCTGAGGGCTTACACAGCTAAAGCTTCCATGAGTCCACACAGTCAGGCGGGTCCACAGAAGACTGAGGCCAGCCAATGGTAAGCAGCAAGGAGAGGTGGAGATTGGCAAACTGAGATCCCACACTCCCTCTAAAGGCAGCAGCTGAAGCTTGGCTCCAGTTTATTTTTGTATTTTTAAAATTTTAATGTAGGCTGGGCGCAGTGGCTCATGCCTGTAATCCCCGCACTTTGGGAGGCTGAGGCAGGTGGATCACGAGGTCAGGAGTTCGAGACCAGCCTGACCAACATGGTAAAACCCTGTCTCTACTAAAAATACAAAAATTAGCCAGACATGGTGGCGTGTGCCTGTAATCCCAGCTACTCAGGAGGCTGAGGCAGGAGAAAAAAAATTTTTTTAAATGTAATTTCACATTTATATAAAAGCTGCAAGAATAGTGTAAGGGATCCTCATATATCCACATTAATCAATTGTTTATCTTTTGCCACATTTGGTTTGTTTTTGGGTTTTGTTTTTTTGAGACAGGGTCTTGCTCTGTCACCCAGGCTGGAGTGCAGTGGTGCGATCACAGCTCACTGCAGCCTGGACCTCCCGGGCTCTGGTGATCCTCCCACCTCAGCCTCCCAAGTAGCTGGGTCTACAGGCACACACCACCACACTAGGCTAATTTTTGTATTTTTTGTAGAGACAGGGTCTCACCACGTTGCCCAGGCTGGTCTTAAACTGCTGGGCTCAAGCGACCCTTGTGCTGGGATTACAGGCACGTGCCGCACCCTGCATCGCATTTGTTTTGTAATTCTCTTTCTCTCCATATATTTTGTTTCTGAACAATTTGAGAATAAGTTGCAGACATCAGGTCCTTTTACTCTTAAACATTTCGGTGTCTATGTCCAAGACAAGGACATTGTTTAATATAATCACTATGCTATCATGAACATCTAGAGATCTAACATTGATATAATTAAGTTATTTCATCTAATCCAGCTAATTTTTGCCATGTGAGAATGTGGACCCAGGGTCACTGAAGCTTACAGTTTTTCAAGAAAAGCTGGAAATCTTGATGTTTAAAGGGAACCTTCTGATTTTTTTTTTTTTTTGAATCGGAGTTTCGCTTTTGTCGCCCAGGCTGTAGTGCAATGGCTCACTGCAAGCTCCGCCTCCCAGGTTCAAGCGATTCTCCTGCCTCAGCCTCCTGAGTAGCTGGGATTACAGGCACACGCCACCACACAGGGCTAATTTTTGTATTTTTAGTAGAGACAGGTTTTCACCATGTTGGCCCGGCTGGTCTCAAACTCCTGACTTCCGGTGATCCACCCGCCCAGGCCTCCTAAAGTGCTGGGATTATGGGCGTGAGGCGCCGCATCTGGCCTATTATGGCTTCTTCACCAACCCGTGGATCCTGACGTGATGTCAGATGGGGTTGAGAGTTAGGGTCTCCTGGGTCTCTGAGGGCCATTCTCAGGCTTCTCTGAACCTCTTTACTGTCCCCTCACCCTCACTCCTGGGTGTTTACCTTCTAGTAGCGACAGCAACATCACCACCATGTCCTTCTGCAGATCCAGCAGCTCCTTCAGCAGCTCGATCTGGCTTGAGTCCTGGAGACCCCACACCCCAGCTCGGTGAGGGCTGGTCTCTGCAGACCTCTGTTGCTTCTCCCCTCCACACCTCTGTTGCTTCTCCCCTCCACACCTACCCAGCTGGATCTAAACCCCTGTTTTCTCCCCTCTTACCTCCGAGGGGACCCGAGTCCAGACATGTTCCTCGGAAGCAGGGGAAGGGGCAGAGAGACAAGATTGTGGGGGTGGGGTTGGAACTTGGGGGAAGGGCCCAATAGGTGATGGGTAGTGGGAAGGCTGGCAGACAAGGAGGACTGGGAGGCTTGCGGGGCAGACATTTGGGGCAGACAGAGACAGAGACAGACAGAGACAAACACTGGGGACAGAGACCCAAGTGTAGGAAGGGATGTGAGCCCAGCACTGTGTCTGGCCTATGGTGGGCTTGACAGATGTATGTTGAATATAATGTGTGATGGCAAGAGTGGGACTCTGGGTTCAGGAGGAAGGCTGCGGAGACAGCCACGTGCTTTCTGGTTAGCTGTCTGTGGGGAACATGGGGCCACGGTGTAGGGCCCATAGAAACCTCCAACACAAAGTTTTGCCTCATGGCCCCTACTTATGTTAGGTTGAGTCACATAAAAGTGCCAATATGTGATCACTTTTGACTCACAAAGTGGTAATTTCTTTTTGAGACAGAGTGTTGCTCTTGTTACCCAAGCTGGAATGCAATGGTACAATCTCGGCTCACTGCAACCTCCACCTCCCAGGTTCAAGCAATTCCCCTGCCTCAGCCTCCCAAGTAGCTGGGATTACAGGCGTGCACCACCACACCCGGCTAATATTTTATTTTTAACAGAGGCGGGATTTCTCCGTGTTGGTGAGGCTGGTCTCGAACTCCTGACCTCAGGTGATCCACCCACCTCAGCCTCCCAGAGTGCTGGGATTACAGGCATGAGCCACCGTGCCAGGTCCAAAGTGATAATTTCATATGGTTCCACCAAATAAAATGGAGAGGGGACTGGACGATACCAGATAAATGAGAGGTAAGGGTCCTTTGCTCCCATGCTAGTTCTACGAGTTGTTGATTCCAATCCTAATATATTTCCACAGTTCCAAAGCTCTGCATTCTGGGTCTAAGGTCCTGACACTCCTAATCTCAAGACCCTACAGTGGGTGGGCGCCTGTGCTTTGTGCCTACCCATGATTCAGTCCCTCTCCTCTCTTAACAATCCCTCAATTTTTGCCTGAGGTGTCCCCCATCCCATAGTCAGAGCATATGAGACTGACCCTAACCTGGTTTTATGGGTGGGTATATGACCAGGCCTGGCCAATCAGAGCTTTCTTTCCCAAGGCTATGGTGATTGGTTCAGGGATGGACATGTGACCCAATAGGCCAGTCAGAGAGAATCTCAGGGGTTTTTTTTTCTTGGAGCACTCAGGAAGGAGATCTCTTCCCTCTGGGGCTGTTAAGAGTAGGGTGGATAGGAGCCTAAGGCACCATTTTCTCCAGCCCAGGGAGACAGCCTGCTTCCAAATGCAGTCAAAGAGGGGACAGTTCTGCTGACATCACTCTAAGCCCTGGATCTGTGATATGAACTGATAAATTCCTTATTTTTCTTTTTCTTTTTCTTTTTTTTTTTTTTTTGAGACGGAGTCTCGCTCTGTCACCCAGGCGGGAGTGCAGTGGCCGGATCTCAGCTCACTGCAAGCTCCGCCTCCCGGGTTCACGCCATTCTCCTGCCTCAGCCTCCCGAGTAGCTGGGACTACAGGCGCCTGCCACCTCGCCCGGCTAAGTTTTTGTATTTTTAGTAGAGACGGGGTTTCACTGTGTTAGCCAGGATGGTCTCGATCTCCTGACCTCGTGATCCGCCCGTCTCGGCCTCCCAAAGTGCTGGGATTACAGGCTTGAGCCACCGTGCCCGGCCTTATTTTTATTTTTCTTAAGCCACCACTTTGCATTGGATTTCTAGCTTTTGCAACCTAGACTAGATGGTGGCGGATGAATTAGTCCTGCAGGATTTGGAATTCTACACGATGATACCAACATTCTCTAGAATTTTAGGATGATACCAACAGCACAACTTCAGCTGCTGTGACACGGAGGAATTGCATACTAAGTTTAACTCCTTTTCAAAAGTCAGATGACAACCAGTTAGGGTTTCTGCCAGCCCCTGGGGCACCTTTGGGCAAATTAGAAAAAAAGGCGCCCCCAAAACACTTCCTGTGGGGAAGTTATAATATGCTGGATACTGTACTGCCATCTGCTGGAAAACTAAAGTACTGTAAAAATACACCATGATGTGTAGGATGTGGATGCCCTCAGAGGTCGTGCCTTTGTGCAGTGCACAACCTGCGGAACGGTATATGGCAGCCTTGAATACGGTTACCAGACAGAGGCAGAGCAAATGGATTAAGTGTTCATGAGACATTGGCAAGGCTGCAAAGGGGTGAGGGAAAGAGGAACACAAGGATTATGGAGACGGGAGATGGTGCTCAACAGGGACCTTACATCATGAATGCCTGATATGGGTGTCATCTGCCGCAAGCAAGATAAAGAAGCAAAACACTTCCTCAGCCCCAGGTTCGAATCTAGAAGCCAGCCCCATCCTAGCCCAAGGACTGTCTACATCTGAGATGACCTCATCGGAGAGAAAAACAGCAACCAATCATAGAGGAGCTCTGGCCATTGGGGCGGTGCCAACACGTCCGATCAATGGAAGCGTGGATGGAAAACCAGCTGATTGGTAGGGCGGGAGGGGCACAGGAGGAGGCGGGGTCATGCAGAGAGCCAATCCAGAAAGAGGATGGATTTGGCCACTGAGAGGGAACCAGTCTGGAACATGCCGGGAGAACGTGGGTGACAAACTGAGCAATGGGGAAAGACTTGGAAATGGACCACTTGGGGGACGCCTAGAAGCAGGTGGATGGAGACCACAGGGGCTCGAACCTGAGCGAGCTTCATCATCATGTGGGCGAACACGTGCAGGAATCCCACCACTGCGTCCCAAAGGCGGCTGTGCGCCAGGCTCTGCTGGTTCCCGGTGCAGGGGCCCTGGGAGGCAGAGGGCCGTGTGAGCAGGAAAGGAATCCCCGAGAAGGGATCAGGGATCGCGATGCGGGACCCCCTCCCTTCCCACTTCCGCCCCAGGGGGAGCGCCCTACCTGGATGTACTCAGTGAGGCTGTTGAACACCTGCTTAGCCACCGACATGGCTTTGGAGAAGTTCCTCTTGCCCTGCTCTTCAATGACATCCTTGCCTGAGTAGTACCAGTAGAAGTCGCTGATGGATTCCTGAGGAGGGGGCGGGCAGGGTGTGAGGGGGTGCTGGGGCCGACCATGGCCCTGCAGCCCCCGACCCAAGTCACATATGAGCCGTCTCACGTCCTCACCTGCAGCCGCAGGAGGTAGTCCACCGTGCAGATGATGATGTTAATAGTGGTCGTGTTCCCTGTCTGTGTCCGTAGGTAGTTCTGGAAATCTGGGGAGATGAAAAGTCATTTATCCAGCACCTCCCATGTGCTAGGGGAGATGAACAGTGGGTCATTTATTCATTTATGCAATACTCATGTGTTGAGTGCCTGTTGTATGCCAGAAGGCATATCATTATCAATTTATTTAATAACTGTGAAGTATTTACTATGTGTCAGAGAAAGAAGGATGATCATTTATTCATTTATCTAAAAATACTGGCCAGGTGGCTCATGCCTGTAATCCCAGCACTATGAAGGTTGAGGTGGGAGGGATGCTTGAGGCCAGGAGTTCGAGACCAGCCCCCCCAGGTCTCAACAAAAAATTTAAAAATTGGCCGGACATAGTGGCTCACACCTATAGCTCCAGCTACCCAGGAAGCTGAGGTGGGACGATCACTTGAACCCAGGAAGTCAAGGCTGCAGTGAGCTGTGATCATGCCACAGTACTCCAACCTGGGCAACGGAGGGAGACCTTGTCAAAAAACAAAAAAAATTCCCCCACAATGCCAGGGACTGTTTTCTTTTACTACTGTATCCCCAGAGCCTAGAATACTGCATGACACATAGTAAGAATGCAACAAATTTGTTGTAGCAAAGAATATGTGACAATCTTAATCTTGTGAGCATGTATTATACACTCAATAAAACATGTTGAATAAATGAACAAGTGACCAATCCTTATGTTCCCTGGCCTTTAGGAGGTGCTCAATAAATATTTGTTGGATAAATGCATGAATATCCCCAGCACATAGCAGGAATTTGATAAAAATTGTTTGGAAACTAATGAGGGACTGAATCTCTATTTCTCCCTGCTACATAGTTGGTGCTCAAAATACATATTTGTTGGAAAAAACTGAATGAATAAATGACCCACCACCACATTTGACACATAGTAGGCCCTCAATAATTTATTTTATTTTATTTTTTGTATTTATTTTTTGAGACGGAGTTTCACTCTTGTTGCCTGAGCTGGAGTGCAGTGGCGTGATCTAGGCTCACTGCAACCTCTGCCTCCTGGGTTCAAGCAATTCTTCTGCCTCAGCCTCCCGAGTAGCGGGGGTTACAGGCATGCGCCACCACGCTCGGTTAACTTTTTTGTATTTTTAGTTGAGATAGTGTTTCACCATACTGGCAAAGCTGGTCTCCAACTCCTGACCTTGTGATCCACCTGCCTTGGCCTCCCAAAGTGCTGGGATTACAGGCGTGAGCCACCACACCCAGTCAAGGAAATCCTTATTACATTGAGACCTGATAATATATGTTCAATCTGAAATTATATTCACCTATTCCCAAAACAGAAGTTTCGCATTGCTTTACTCTGTGCCATGCATTCTGTTCTTTTCTGTCCTGTACCGCTCTAGTTAACTACAAAAGAAGAAATGTGTGGTTCTCATCCTCTCAACCTTGGCTGCACATCAGAACAACCAGGAGGCTTTTAAAAATCCCAGGGCTCAGGCCCAACCCCAGATCAATTAAATTAGAATCTCTAGAGGCAAAATCTAGGCTTCAGTCTCTTTTAAAGCTCCCCAGGCATGCCAGTGTACAATTACGATGAGAACCTCTGCATGAAACTGATTCATGAACGTCTGTCTGATGGGGTGGTTCCCACTATTTAAAAAACATCGTTCTATGGCAGCAAACTGTTAAAGCTGAGTGACGGGTAGTTGGAGGTTTATTATACTGTAGTATATGATTGGAGGTTTATTATACCGTAGGATATGATTGGAGGTTTATTATACTGTAGTATATGTTTTTTTTTTGTTTTTTGTTTTTGTTTTTGTAGAGACAGGGTCTCCCTATGTTGCCCAGGCTGGTCTTGAACTCCTGGGTTCAGGTGATCCTCCTGCCTCAGCCTCCTAAAGTGCTGGGATTACAGGCATAAGCCACAGTGCCCAGCCATGTCCTTTTAAACGTTTATAGCAACATCATGTTGCACAGGAAGGTTTTCACAGCCCCTGAAAGTATTTTCGCCCCCAGTTTTTCTTTCCTCCTAACTTTTGTAGAGTCAGTTCACAATTGCTCTATCACATTGGCTCGACAGAAGGCCCATTTTGCCTAGTTTCATGATATAGACAAAGCCTCCTCAAATATTCAAAAGTTTGTGGGCAAAGGTACAGGTTTTCCCATCAACCCTGCTTTCTAACTCCTTTATTTGTCTTAATTTAAATTGTTAAATTAAACTGTATTAATTTAAATTGGACTATATGCAAAAATAAAAGATACACAGCTCCTGTTAAAAAAAAATTCTGCCGCCGGGCGCGGTGGCTCAAGCCTGTAATCCCAGCACTTTGGGAGGCTGAGACGGGCGGATCACGAGGTCAGGAGATCGAGACCATCCTGGCTAACACGGTGAAACCCCGTCTCTACTAAAAAATACAAAAACTTAGCCGGGCGAGGTGGCGGGCGCCTGTAGTCCCAGCTACTCGGGAGGCTGAGGCAGGAGAATGGCGTGAACCCGGGAGGCGGAGCTTGCAGTGAGCTGAGATCTGGCCACTGCACTCCAGCCTGGGCTACAGAGCGAGACTCCGTCTCAAAAAAAAAAAAAAAAAAAAAAAAAAAAAAAAAAAATTCTGCCAACTGAAAACACCTGTCATAGACATGTGCAAATAAATGAAAGACAAACCTTTTGTCTGCTTTGAATAGCACTGACTCCTCAAGACATGCAAGGGGTCTGAGATTTGAAAGTTATTTCAAGCATCTGTTTGACTGGGCCACGAATTTAGGCAGAGGACTGGGTTGCAAATTTGTTGGGAGACAGCAATTCCTCTCATAACAACATTCTAATTTTCAAAACTTCACATTCCCGAGGAATAAAATGTATTTTAAACCCAAAGACTGATTCCATATTAGTTAAAATTAAAGAATGAAAATCTTAGTCCCAGCTGGGTGTGGTGGCTCACACCTGTAATCCCAGCATTTTAGGAGGCCAAGGCAGGAGGATCGCTTGAATCCAGGAGTTCGAGATCCCCTGAGCAACATAGTGAGATCTCGTCTCTAAAAAATAAAAGACTTAGCCAGCCATGGTGATGCATGCCTGTAGTCCCGGATACTCAGGAGGCTGAGGGGTAGATCACTTGAGCCCGGGAGGCAGAGGTTGTAGTGAGCTGTGATCACACCACTGCACTCCAGTCTGGGCGACAGAGTGAGACTCTGCAAAAAAAAAAAAAAAAAAAAAAAAAAGAAAGAAAATCTTAGTCCCATGGCACAAAGGTATTTAATAAACCTTAAAAAACTGGTTGTGGACACAAGAGTTTTTGAAAATTCAAGACAAAGGGATCATGCTTTATCCTTTGTTGAAAGAAAAAGAATGAAGATTAAAGATATTTAGAAATCAGTTACCTTACAAAGCACTAACCAAGTAGGTGAAGGTTCTATGGTTCTATGGAAGTTAGATTACTAATTGCTCCAATTCTTGTCATGAAAGTTAATTTCCGGGTAGTCTGTGGTTTCCTAATCATCTGCTAAAGGTTATAACCACAATCTTGAGACTGTACATGTTTGTTATAGGAAATGGCATTGGGTAGAATGTTTTTTGTGCAGAATTTTGACTCTTCTGTAAAGTTGTAAACTAGGTTTGCGGCGTGAGACTGTATTTCTCATCACTGATGTTGTGTAATTAATTTGCTGTCATCTTCAATCTTGTTAAATTGGCTGAACCACAACAAAACGGAACTCTTGCTTAAGATAGGAAAGAATCTGTCGGCCTTCATACAGATCTTTCCTCTGCAAAGATTTTATAAGCAAAATAAACAAACGATTCTAATAGATTTATTTTTAAATGCCAGGCAGTTTTTTCCTTTAGGTCTTTTCTGGACTTAAAGTACAGAAATCCACCACGTGTATTGAACTTTGGCAGCCACTGCAGACTGCCTGTGGGAAAATAGCGTGTGACAAATTGTCCATTTGAGCAAATTGATTTTTGGCCAAATTGGTTTTTGGCAGTTTGCTTTTGGGGAATTGGACTGGCCAGAGGAGATGAAGCGGAAGCAAAGTGGCTAGATTCCAGAAATTCCAGAGTTTTTTTTTTTTTTTAGAGGGAGTTTCGCTCTGTTGCCCAGGCCGGAGTGCAATGGTGTAATCTTGGCTCACTGCAACCTCCGTCTCATGGGTTCAAGCGATTCTCCTGCCTCAGCCTCCTGAGTAGGTAGGATTACAAGCACGTGCCACCACACCTGCTATTTTTTTTTTTTTTTCTATTTTTAGTAGAGACGGGGTTTCACCATGTTGGCCAGGCTGGTCTCGAACTCCTGACCTCACCCGCCTTTGCCTCCCAAAGTGCTGGGATTACAGGTCTGAGTCACTGCGCCCGGCCTCCAGAGAGATTTCGAAGCTAGGTGGATCGACACTGGCTGGAGAGTGGCTATCATTGATAGCGGGAGGAGGGGATTGGACACTAACTCAGGTAACCCTTCTGTACCCGCCCCAAATCTCGGCTTCCCCTCCACCCCACGCCCCTCCTCCTCACCATTATTGTGCCCCTCACAGAGCAATTGTAGGAATCGGAACAGGTCTTGTGTGAATTCATCATCCGCCATGACCTTCTCTCCTGGGTGGAAAGGAGGGGACAGGGCCCAGGAGGGGTCAGATGCGCCAAGACACAGCGCACACATGCACAAGGCCCACGCACACTGCACACGCATGCACAAAGCATGGGGGTGCTGGGAGGAGTAGCCGCCACTCCAAAGACACTGTGAGGGCCATGGGCATCCATGACGCCAGGTGGTCTTGACCTCAGAGCCCATGACATCAGCAGATGGAGACTCGAGGGGCCCTGAGTCATGAAGCTGAGGCCTCAAGTGTCTTTGTACATCAGTGCCCTCTGATGTCACCACTTGTGTTACATTCGGGAGTGTCTGCTGACCTAGCAGACATTCAGGCAGCTGGTGATTCCCTCAGCCCCCCTTCAGGCCGTGGAGGTTAATGGATTATGGGGGTTTGGGTCACCTTCACACAAACGCTCTGGACAGGGGAAGATTGGGCTAGGATAAGGGATGGAGATTGAAAGCCAGCCAATTGGCCCAGATGCCTTGAAAGCAGCCAATCCAGGAGTAGCAGAAGGGAGGCGTGTAAACAAGGGCCAATCAGAATGGGCATCTGAAAGAAGCAAATCATGGTGGGCAGTAGGGGAGGAGGCTAGACCGCAAATGGGCCAACCAGAGCAGGCGCAGATGAGGCAGGCGCTGAGGGGGCAGGCGCACACCAATCAGAGTGGATGCCGGAGGCAACCAATTCGGTTGGTGGGTGGGAAACGCTGACCGACCAATCTGAGGTCGGGGCGCAAAGAGCAGAGTAGGTGGGAGTGGGGATCACTCCACACCGGGACTGCGAATCTGGGTCTGGAAGACCAACAATATCCAGCTGGAAAGAGATCTTTGCCGTGTTTTCTAGCTTCTGTTTTACACATGGGGAGAGTGAAGCTTAGGGAAGGTAAGAGGCTTGTTCACAGGCCCATGTATTCTCAGTGGCTGGTCTGGGGCCTGAATCATGCTCCCCAGACTCCTGATCTCCAGGTTTTGCACTGGCAGGGCGCACCTGCCGAAGTCCCTCCCTCCCCTCCACGTCCCAGATCCTCAGCCCCCAGGTGGAGGGGCGGACGGGGTTAGGAGGGGTGGGTGGCAGCAGCACAGCACAGGGGTGGGCTGGGGGAATTACCGTTCTGGCGATTGATGACTGGGGCAGCCAACAGGATGGGAGGAGGAAGCAGGAGAAAAGAGAGAAAAAGAGAGAGGGAGACAGAGACCGCAAACACACACAATGACAGTCAGGGACAAAGACACAGAAAGACACACACAGAGAGAGGAACAACCCACAGAGAGAAAGGCAGAGTGATAAGGAGACAGAAGGAAGTAGATTAGCAAGGAAGGGGATAGGAAATGAGGGTAAAAGCAGAGGGAATGAAAGAAGAGGATGGAGAGGGAGAGAGAGAGATGAAGACGTAGAGGTGGAAAGGCCGGAGCGAGGATCAGGGTAGAAAGGTTAGACACGTCACAACACGGCAAAGAGGAGACGTGATTAACCCGGATTAGGGACATTAATAAGAGAACAGCAACCAGGGCGTGACATTTGGGGCACGTGGAGGGTGGGGTCCTTGTGGTGATGGGTGAGAACACAAGACAGAATGACTTCTGGTCGGCGGGGGAAGGTGCGTGGTGGACATGGGTAGGGAGACCCCGGGGGGATGGAGAGGGTGGGACTGGGGGACCACAGCAGAGGGAGGGACCCAAGGGAGCCCTTGGGAACCAGTGTCTTCGAGGAAGGGAGCTTTGGGCAATGGTGGGTGGGGGTGGGTGGCGGGAATCCCAAAAGAAGATGTCCCAGGGAGAGGGAAGCCCAAGGGAGGGCCTCACCAGTGCCATCCTCGTTCACCATGCCCAGCCCCTCGGCCTTGTTCTGTCTCTCAAAGGCATTGAGATCCAGTACGCTGAGGAAAAGAAAGGAAAAACGGGGGTGGATGTGATGAAGCCTCTGCCCTCCTCTCTTCCAGGGCCTGGCAGCTCCCAACCATGGTAGGCTGGAGAGCCACAGTATATCATGTATGCGCTGAAATCAAGAGGAAGCAGAAATGAAGAGTTGGCAGAAGCTAGGACATAAGGTAGGGCCAGGATGAACCATGTGCAAGCTGAAATAACGAAGAACCAGAAACCACCCATTTAGCAAAAGCTGCAGAGGGCAGGAAAAGTCAGCCAGCAGCAAGAGACGAATAAAGGCAGACAACAGTAGAGGCATATTAAGAGGGGTCATCAGAGAGCTCCTAAATCTCCCTGTCAAGTTCCCCTTGAGTTCTCAAGTTTTTGGTTCCACTGTCTGGAATCCATAATGCAACTCATTCTTCAAGCCTATGACATTTTGCCTTCCTGATTGTTCTACATTAATTCTTATAATAAATTCCCTGTTATTTGAGCGATTCTGAGTGAGTCTCTTTCCCTGGACTGAAAGAGCAGAATCTGAACCGGAAATGGTACCGGGAGTGGGGTGGCAGTGGTACCAAACAGAGCTTAACAAGAAGAGGTCCACTCGAACCTACCTGCATGTTTGCATCAGTGCCTGGATACTCTGGAAGAAGCCAACTTCCTTCTTGTCCTTAAGATAATCCAGCATTTTCTGCAGAGGGGGAGGCAGGGGAGGAGGAACTGGGAGTCACACAAGAACCTCCCACCCCTCTTTGCCTTCCTCTGAAGTCCCTTTGCCTCTGTTACCTGCTGGACCTCAGCATTGCCTCCATTGAGGATGGAGATGCCCAGCTTCAGGGTGGAGGACACCATGGCACCTGTCTCTCCTGGAGGGAATGGGAGACAAAAGATGGCCCACCCAGTTGGAAGGCAGTGTGTTCCAGCCAACAGAAAACAGCCATCCCAAGGGATGTGAGAAAGGGGATGTAAGAGTGTGCCAAGGTGTGCATGCAGGGGTGATCGTGACTGAAGGATGAGTGAGAAATTGCAAGGCAGGTATGCAAGGGGAAGCTGCAAGGGCTGGGGTGTGCGTGCAAACCACAGGCATGGAGGGGTGGCAAATGGGTCCGCAGGAAATGGGTGAGCCGGGAAGAGTGAGGATAGGATGAGTGCACTCGGAAGAGCCCAATGAACATGTGAGGGGCACCTTTGCAGGCACTGATCATCTGCAGCACCATCTCGGCTGCCCCCCGGGTGTGCAGCCGTGCTTGCTGGTATAGGAGCCGCTGCTTCTCCATCTCTTTCTCCTGGGCAGGGAGGCAGACCCATGGGGGCAAGTCCAGGCTTTCCAGCCTAGCCTTTCCCCCTCACATTCTCACTTCTGCCCTCCCTGTTCCAGCCACATCCACAACTCACTCCTTCAACCATGAGCTCCTTCCATCCCCTGGGGCTCACACCCTTGATATAGCTCCTGTACCTAGCACGGGGCTAGGCATAGGGCAAAATCTACATAAATCAGAGCTGGGCATGCAGCAGTCTTAACCTGGGTCCATGGGCCTCCAGGCCATCTGTGAACTTGGATGATGGAAAGTTACATTTTTATGTTTTCCATCCTTTAACAGAAATGTAGCATTTCCTTCTTTTATGGATGAAACCATAAATCACAGCAATATTAGCAAAATTTGTGGTTTTGTCACCAATAAAAATCACAGATGTGGCCAGGCGCAGTGGCTCACGTCTGTAATCCCAGCACTTTGGGAGGCTGGGGCGGGGAGATCACAAGGTCAGGAGGTCAAGACCATCCTGGCTAACAGGGTGAAACCCTGCCTCTACTAAAAATACAAAAAATTAGCCGGGTGTGGTGGCGGGCGCCTTTAGTCCCAGCTACTCGGGAGGCTGAGGCAGGAGAATCGCTTGAACCAGGGAGGCAGAGCTTGCAGTGAGCCGAGATCGCGCCACTGCACTCCAGCCTGGGCGATAGAGCGAGCCTCTGTCTCCAAAAAAAAATAAATAAATAAAATAAATCACAGATGTTTCCATACCACATTATTATTAATGTATATTCCATATCACATTATTACTGCAGAATTAGAACCATTTCCTATTGAAATTCTGCTCTTTTGGTCCAGGAAGAGAGATTCACAATGGCTCAAAGATGTCTTTAAATATCACTTATGTTCATCACTACTTCTCAATTATAGTAGCTGCTGGATCCATTGCTAGATCTTTTTTTTTTTTTGAGATGGAGTCTCACTCTGTCACCCAGGCTGGAGTGCAATGGCGTGATCTCAGCTCACTGCAACCTCCACCTCGTGGATTCAAGCTATTCTCCTGCCTCAGCCTCCTGAGTAGCTGGGATTACAGGCACGTGCCACCATGTCCAGCTAATTTTTGTATTTTTAGTAAAGACGGGGTTTCACCATGTTGGCCAGGCTGGTCTTGAACTCCTGGACTCAGGTGATCCACCTGCCTTGGCCTCCCAAAGTGCTGGGATTACAGGTGTGAGCCACCGCGCCCCGCCTTAGATCTTATTTGATAGATTAACAACGTACAAGTACTACTGGATCACAAATTCATTTTTAAAATATTTTGATAGCTACTCAATACTTGTTTCCTCTGCTATGAATTCATTTTATACATTTAAAAACATGATCCTGAGAAAGTCTTCACCAGGTGCCAGAAGGGACTCTGGCACAGAAACAGTTAAGATAACTATGACGTAAATGCTTGCTGACTGTCTCAATGAATGAATGAATCAGTGAATTGCACGTTTCCTAGCTCTTTCTTGCTGCCTGGCCTTGGCATATACTATCCTCCCTACGTGGAACATTTTTCTCTTTTTCTTCAACTGGCAGGCTCCTTTTATCCTTCTGCTCAGAAGTCCCCTCCTCCGAGAAGCCCTCCCTGATACCTTTTCCTGCAGGCTGGGTCAGGCACCTTGCTTGGGCTGCTGTATCCCCGCAAGGTTCCCCCATAATCATCCCAGCCCTCACCCCTCTGCCTGAGCTTCCCCCATTACCATGGTGCACACCCTGTGGTGTTAGTTTGGCTGGTGTTATCTGTCTCCCCAGTGGACTGACTTGGTCACTGTTGTGTCCCCAGAGCTTTGCTGAATGAATGGGAGATGACTGCAGTCAGGGTCCCCCATCCCTTCCCTCCAGGACCTCCTGAGCCCACCTACCTCAAAGGAGACCTCAACCTCCTCTTCACCTTCGCCGTTCTCCCCTCCCTCCTCCAGGTGGCAGCTCTGGGGAGGGGGCATCAGTTAAGGGATGAACAAAGCAGACCCCTCCATCCCGCCCCAGCCCTTTTTGTGGACAAGCACTGCAGGTGGGGGGAGGGAAACATGCCCCAGATGAGGTGGGTGGGGCCTCACCTTTGCCATGATATCAGCATAGGCCATGTACAGGTAATCCTCGTCCAGTTTGCTGGGGAAGTAAGCAGGGGAGTGGTCAGGACCTGGTGGAGAGGACCCCCATCTCATAAGAGCTTCTGGGCTGGGCACGGTGGCTCATGACTGTAATCCCAACACTCTGGGAGGCTGAGGCGGGCAGATCACTTGAGGTCAGGAGTTTGAAACGAACCTAGCCAACATGGTGAAACCCCATCTCTACTAAAAGTACAAAAAAATTAGCTGGGCGTGATGGTGTTTGCCTATAATCCCAGCTACTCCGGAGGCTGAGGCAGGAGAATTGCTTGTACCCAGGAGGCAGACGTTGCAGTGAGCTGACATTGTGCCACTGCACTCCAGTCTGGGTGACAGAGCAAGACTCCATATCAAAAAAAAAAAAAAAAAAAAGAGAGAGCTTCTGGTTTCCTTTGGAGGGCCAACCATACTCAGGCTGTGTGGCTCAGGTGGCTGGAGTGGCCATTGCCAGGGTGGCTTATGACAGATGCATGGCCGATGAGGACTTTTATCTGTGTGGCCACGATGACAGGTAAGAAATGGTCATGTTGTCCATGCTGTCCAGTAAAATCCATTCTGGGAGTTGTTGTTTTGTTTGTTTATTTTGTTTTTGAGGCAGGGTCTTGCTCTGTTGGCCAGGCTGGAGTGCAGTGGTACAATCAAGGCTTACTGCAGCATTGACCTCCCAGGCTCAAGTGATCCTCCCACCTCAGCCTCCTGAGTAACTGGGACTATAGGCACATACCACCACACCTGGCTAATTTTTCTATTTTTTGTAGAGATGGGGTCTTGCTATGTTGCCCAAGCTGGTCTCGAACTCCTGGCCTCCCAAAGTACTGGGATTAAGGGCATGAGCCACCACACCTGGCCCATTCAGTGAGGTTTGCTGGAGCTAATGGCGGAGGCACTACCTTTCCACTGGGGATGCTAAAATGGAGTGATGGAAGGCTGGAGCTCCCAGGGCCCTCTTGCCATGTGTCAGCCCAATAACAAGTATGGCCAATCCCTTTCTGCTTGGGTCTCCTGTACAATGGCCAACACCTGCTGAGTGTTTACACTAACACCATGTCAGTGCCTGTTCTAGGTGCCTTGTATATATTGACAAACTGACCCTCACAGTCATTCAGTTGGGTGGGTATGTTACTAGCCCTATTTTATAGGTGGGGGAACTAAGATACAAAGACCCTTCTTGGCTGGGGTCACACAGCTTGCACTGGGACTCAACCTGGATGGCCAAACTCCAGAGACATTGCTCTCCCACAGGATGCAAAATAGGACACTCAAATTCTTCATCACCTTGCAGCCCAAGATGGCCTCCTGTCAGAATTTCTGGCCAATGAGATCTGTGTGGAAGCCCACCAGAGAGATAAAGAGACCAAAGATCTCTTGGATAAAGAGACCAAAGAAGTCTGGGTGCGGTGGCTCATGCCTGTAATCCTAGCACTTTGGGAGGCTGAGGTGGGCGGATCACCTGAGGTCAGGAGTTTGAGACCAGCCTGGACAACAGGGTGAAATCTCGTCTCTACTAAAAATACAAAAAAAAAAAAAGAAAAGAAGAAAGAAAAATAGCTGGGCACGGTGGCATGCACCTGTAATCCCAGCTACTCTGAAGGCTGAGGCAGAAGAATCGCTTGAACCCGGAAGATGGAGGTTGTCGTGAGCCAAGATCACGCCACTGCACTCCAGCCTGGGCAACAAGAGCAAAACTCCGTCTCAAAAAAAAAAAAAAAAAAAAAAGAGAGACCAAAGATCTTGCTAAGGGTGAAGAGTGGGGAGCCTTTCTCCTTCTTTCTGCCTGGCATGTGGCTGTGATGCCTGGAAGTGCAGCATCTACCCAGGACTACAGACAAAAGCTCAGAAAGGCAGAGCAGAAAGCTAGAAAAACCCTGGGCCCCTGTCAGTGTCCCTGTGCCACTGCCCAGTCCTGAAGTCTTTAGCTCTTGACTTCACGTTATATAAGAAAAATAAACCCTTGCCAGGCGTGGTGGCTCACGCCTGTAACCCCAACACTTTGGGAGGCTGAGTGGGGAGGATTGCTTGAGCTCAGGAGTTTGAGACCAGCCTGGGCAACATAGTGAGACCACCATCTCTACCAAAAAAAAAAAAAAAAAATAGCCAGGCATGGAGGCACATGCCTGTAGTCCCAGCTACCAGCAGGCTGAGGCAGGAGGATCTCTTGAGCCCGGGGTGATGTGGAGTGGGGGGGTCTGAGCTGCAGTGAGCTATGATATGACTCTGCATTCCAGCCAGGGCAAGAGAGCAAGACTGTCTCAAAAAATAAGCCAGGTGCAGTGGCTCACGCCTGTAGTCCCAGCACTTTGGGAGGCCGAGGCGGGAGGATCACTTGAGGTCAGGAGTTTGAGACAAGCATGGCCAACATGGTGGGAACCCATCTCTACTAAAAATACAAAAATTAGCTGGGTGTGGCAGTGGGCGCCTGTAATCCCACTTGCTTGAACCTGGGAGGCGGAGGTTGCAGTGAGCTGAGATTGTGCCACTGCACTCCAGGCTGGGTGACAGAGTGAGACTCCATCTCAATAAATAAATAAATAAATAAATAAATAAATGAAAACAAAATGAAAAATAAATCCCTGTGCCTTCATTCCTTTATCCACACAAAGGAGCTGCAATAATCCGTCTCACAGTGTGGCGGTTAAGTGAGAGGATAGAGATGTCACCGCTTAGCTTGGTGCCTGACACATAATAAGCATTTGATGAATGGCTGCCTGCTACTGTCAGCAGTAGCAGCAGCAGCTGCGCCATCTGCATCACAATTATTTATTACTAAGCCTGTCATTAGCCCACATGAAGCCTTTGAGGGAATTAGAGAAAACTCCCCCACTACTTCTGTCTGTTGGAAATTTGTCCTACATATGGATTTTTTTCATAATATACTGATTTTATTTGAGCAAGACACTTTCTTCTAGAAAAGCCTAGTTAATCTATATTGTCTGTGATGTGAACCCCTCAGAGATGCCCTTGTGAACTGTTCAGCCATGCAACGGTGTATGGTGGCTGTGCCTGTCCTAACAAAGTGATATTTATGTTTCTTTTCTTTTCCTTTTGAGACAGAGTCTCACTCTGTTGCCCAGGCTGGAGTGTAGTGGTATGATCTTGGCTCACTGCAAACTCTGCCTCCTGGGTTCAAGCGATTCTCCTGCCTCAGCCTCCTGAGTGGATGGGATTACAAGTGCCCACCACCAAGCCTGGCTATTTATTGTATTTTTGTAGAAACGGGGTTTCTCCATGTTGGCCAGGCTGGTCTTGAACTCCTGGGCTCAAGTGATCGCCTGCCTCGGCCTCCCAGAGTGCTGGGACTATAGGCGTGAGCCACTGTGCCTGGCCGGCAAAGTGACATTTAAAGATCTGTCTGTCCTGGGCCTCCCCAGGACCTGGAGGGCCTCTCCTGAGGCACAGGGAGGCTGCTGGGCTGGAGTTGGGGGCGGCCAGGTGCCCCTCTTTCCTAGGACCTTGGGGGCATTTCTGGGGCCCTAGGAAGAGTCCTCACCTCTTTTCCGTCAGGGCAGTGCGGCTGAAGTGCAGGACCAACTGGTGCAGGGGGTCTGGCTTCTTTTCTTCCACCTCTTCCTCCTCCTCCTCCTGCTCCCCAGCTTTCTAGGGGGAGAGCAGAGGCTTGAGGAGAGTGTTTCTAGAGTCCCCTTCTATTACCTCCCCCATGTCCCTGTTAGTCTGGATTTTTTTTCTCTTTTCCCACATTCTGCGCCCTACTTTGGTACTACTCAAGCCAGGAGCTGGCATTTCTGTACCCCTTGATGTGGAGCGCGACCCCTGGAGGTGTACCAAGGGTGGCCTCCACCCCTAGCCCTATCCAGCTCCCCCCCCACTCCCCCAGGCGGGCCCCAGCTCACTGAAAGGTCATCTATCATGCGGTCCTCAAAACTGTGGTCTTCAGTCAGGATCCATGCAGCCTTGTAGCTCTCCAGGAACATGTTACATGCCCGGTGCCTGCAGGGGAGAGGTGTGACGTCACTGGGACGCGCTCTCCTCCATGCCTCCCGACCTCCCATGCGCCTGCAGCCCCCAGTCATCCCCAAGGCGCCATCACGTTGGCCCTCCATTTTCCAGACTCTCCAGCCACCCTTTCTCCGTGGCCCTTCACGCTCCCTTTGTCCCCGGGGGCCTTACGTGGGCAGGTTGTACAGGGGCGTCATACGGAAACAGGCCACGACTGCCCGCCGGCGCTGCTTGGACAAAAGCTTGTGCCACACGGCCTTCTTAGACTTGTAAGGGTGCTCGGTCTGGGGAGGGGAGAGCGGGACAGTCACATCTCCAGATCCTGCCCCTCTCACTCCAAGCCCTGGATGAAACTGCCCAGCTGTGCCCAAGTCCATATTCAGGTACGACACACACGGCAGAAGGAAAACCTTGTCTCCACCAACAGAGTCAGGGTCCTGACTCCGCCTCCAGACCTAAGTTTCCATCCTAGGCCTGGTCCCACAGAGCCAAGACTATGACCCAGGCCACGACCAATTCTACGACCCACCCAAGGCCCTGCCCACGAACTCAACGCTTCTCCTCTAGGCCCCACCCCTAGATCTAAAATTCTGCCCCTTCCCCGTCCCGCCCCCAGATGCAAGATTAAGCAGCAGACCCCTCCCCCGATCCAGTCTAAGGCTCACCGTAAACTCCAGGATCCACCTCCTGCCCCGCCCCAAAACTTAATAGTCATCTCCAGACCCCACCCACATTCTTAAAGCCCCTCCCCCCTGCCAGGCTCCGCCCAGAGACCCAGCAGAAAGACCCATTCGGCCCCACCCACCTGGTCCAGGTGGTAGAGCACGGCTGACACTTCCTGGACTCTGCGCACGATTTTCTCCGGGTCGTCGGCGTCCTCCTCACGACCCGGGACGCCCCAGTACAGGGCCATCTGCCAGCGCAGAGATGGGGAGCCTTCGACCTGAGAGGAGGAAGGAGGGTTCGGCGTGAGGGACCCTCCCCACAGAGTCGGCCAGATGTTCTCTTTCCGTTTTTGGGAGCACTCAATGGGCGACTGCATGTTGAGGCCTTTCTTCTTCATCATTTTGTTTTGAGACGGAGCCTCGCCCCGTCCCCCAGGCTGGAGGGCAGTGGTGCAATCTCGGCTCACTGCAACCTCTGCTTCCTGGGCTCCAGCGGTTCTCCTGCCTCAGCCTCCCCAGCAGCCAGGACTACAGGCACCCACCACCACACCCGTCTAATTTTGTACTTTTAGTAGAGAGATGGGTTTTCACTGTGTTGGCCAGGCTGCTCTCGAACTCCTAACCTCAGGTGATCTGCCTGCTTTGACCTTCCAAAGTGTTGGTATTACAGGCGTGAGCCATTGTGCTGGGCCTAATTGTTGTATTTTTAGTAGAAACATGGTTTCGCCACGTTGGCCAGGCTGGTCTCAAACTCCTGACCTTTGAGGTCTTTCTTCGATGCCTGGTCCTTGGTAAATGCTCAAACCTTCGCTAATATTGTGGTTATTATTCTGACTTGCTTCTTTTGCTTGCAGAGAAAGGAGGCATACCTTTCCCTGAAGGTGAAGGTTGTTGTTCAGAAATTCCCGGACCTCCTCATCTGTGTCTTTCTGGGGAGACAGGGCCAGGCTGGGTCACTCTGGAGTTCCCAGCCTCCTTCCTGACCCACAGCCCTTTCCTTCCAGGCCCAGTACCCCAGGAACTGAAGGCGTTTTTCTTGGGGCGGGGGGTCTGAGAGAAACAAGAGGATGCAGAGGTAGACAGGGGTCGGAAGGGGTCCTAGGGGGGCCAGAGGGTCAGAGTCACCTTGAAGATACAGTAAGGATTCGAGGGGCCTCATGGGGGTTTGGGAAGAGGCAGAGGGTGACAAGAGGATTTCATCAAAGGTCAAATATGGCCAAAGAGGGATGATTGGGGGTCAGAGTGGGGCAGGGAGTCTTTGAAGATCAGAAGGGGTCAGCAGAGGTCATGGGGGGTCAGATAGGTCAACTGAGTCATTGGTTACACAGGGGCCAAAGGGGGCATCAGCAGGGTGGGGGTTCACTGGGGTTCCAGGATGGAGAGCCCTCAAGGACCAAGGTGAGGGGTCCATGGGACCCTGGAGGGCTCTCTGGGGTCCTGGCAGGACTCAGGAGTCCTGGGAGGTGCCTGAGGTCCTGAGGGAAGTGGTGTCCTGGTGGTAGCAGGGTAGCAACTGGGTGATCTTTAGGGGCCAGGGGTTAGTAGGTTGTCAGGTTGTTGGTGTGGTCCTGGGGGTAGGGCTATAGGGGTCTTGGGGCAGAATCCTGGGAGGGTTCTTTAGGGCCCCTGAAACTGGAAAGGATCGGACAGGAGGGAGATTGTCCTTGTTGTCCCATACAAGGGGTAAGTGGGGTCCCGGGAGGCCGCCTCGACATCCCAGCGAGCTTAAGAGGTTCTAGGGCCCAGGTCCTTTGGTCTCCAGGACACTTGAGACCTCAGAAGTTTGGGTGCAGTCCTGGGGATGGGGCTCATGGATCCTGGGGAGTTACTCAGGGTCACAGGGGCTCCCTAAGGCCCTGAGAGTTCTTGGGGGCTTAATTGGGCATCAACAGGGCCCAGGGGGAGGCGTCAGCCAGGTCCTGAAGGAAAGGGATGGTGAGCCGAGGGCTCGGGGGAACCCAGACGTTCAGTCTTAGCGGGGAGGGAAGGAGGGGTCATGAGGGTCTCAATAGGTGCCAAGGGGCTTGAAGGGGCCTTGGTGGTGGGTTCAGAGGAGTCTCGGGGGCTCATCTTGTTGGGCGGGCTCTCAGGATCTCAGCAGGTGTGGCATGGTCCAGTAGTGGAGGCAGCGGGGTCCTGCAGTCCTCATGGGGGTCCTAGGGGTCCTAGAGCTTTTCTAGGTTTCAGTGGGGTTTCAGTGAGGGCCCTTAGGTCTGTGGTGCCCTGGCAATATCTTGAGTGGGGTCCTCAGGGCATCCCAGAGGGCCCAGTGAGTCCTCAGGGTCCTGGAAAAGAACTCAGTAGGGTCTGAAGAGAAGGCTCCCAGGGACCCGGGGGGTTCAGTGGGATCCTGGTTGTCCCCTAGGGTCCCAGGGGCTCAGTGGGTGCCAGGCGGCATCCTGGAAGGTTCCAAGGACGGGGCTGGGCAGGCACCAGGGCGTAGCGGGTCTTGGCCAGCGTGATGAGGTCCTGGTCGGTGGGCGCGCACATGTTCAGGCCGATGGGCAGCATCTTCTTCAGCGTGGCCACGATCAGCGACGTCTGCACGGAGTACCGGTCCCCACGGCGCTTCTTCTTCGTGCGTTCCTGGTCCGAGCCACCGGACTGTGGGGACACAGGGCTCAGCATCAGCCCAAGCCCCAATCCCAATCCCGCCCCAACCTGTGGCCATCATCCACACCCCAGGCTCCAGTCTGGACAGCAGGCGCTCCCTCCCCAACGGCCAAGGACACCTCAATTCCACCCCAGCCTTGCTGACCCTACACTTCAGGCCTGCAGCCGTGACTGGAGACCCTCCAGACCCAAGCCCACAACCAAAATTCCCAGTTGCTTGTTTTTTAAACAAATGTATGTTTAGAGATGGTGTCTTGCCATGTTGCCCAGGCTGGACTTGAATTCCTGGGTTCAAGTGATCCTCCTGCCTCAGCCTCCCAAATAACTGGGACTATGGGCACACACCACCGTGCCTGCCTGGCTCCAATTTCTAACCCAGGCCCATCCAGATTTTCCCCAATTCTGGGCCTATCTCAACTTCTAGCAGTCATCTTCCAGAATCCCCTAGGAACCCCAGTACAACACCCCGTCCACAGCATGCACAACCCCACACTTCACATCCCAAGACCGAGTTCTCAAGAATGAAACAAAGATGCAGGCCCACAAAGAGTTCAAGAGACAAGAGAAGTTGCAAGAAAAAGACACTGAGAGACTGAAAAAGACAAGGAGACAGGAAGACCAAAGATGCAAGACACATCCAGAAAGACCTGGAAGCAGAGACACGGGGCACAGAGTCCCACAGCCGTGTTCTGGAGCCTTGGGTGCAGACCCGGGGCCAGGGCCACCTCAGTCATGCCAACGAGAAGCCCCGATGACAAGCTTTGGGCAGAGCCACATCCACGCTGGCTGGCAACTTTGAGCATGACCCCTGTGCCAGGCACTGCTGCAGGCTACACATGCAGCTTCTCCCTGAGTCCTCGCAGAGCCCTGGGGTGGGGGCCGCTGGCTGGATGCCCTCAGAGGCTCAAAAGGATGACCCTTGGCCAAGGTCACACAGCTGACTATCAAGACAGGATTCTAACCCCAGTCCATATAGTCCAGAGCCCAAGCCTTAAACCACTGCACGGTGAGGGTGCTGCCCCCTCCCCAACCATGCGCCGCGTGCCTCTCCCACCCCCATTACCCTCGACCTCAGCCCAAGATGCTTTGGTAAAAGCTGAGAGTTGCTCTTTTTTTCTTTTCTTTTTTTTTTTCAGAACAAAAGTCCAAAAAAGAAAAAAAAGAAAGAAAAGAAAAGAGAAAAGAAGTCAAATTGCCAAAAGCCGAGGGTTAGGATGGGAATGGATGGGGGTGGTGGGGAAGGAAGGGAACGGAAGGAGGATGGGTGGGGGCTGGGAGTGGAGGACAGGGGTGAGGAACAGAAGCAGGGGTTTTCTTGGGGGTGGGGGGGAGTGCAGAGGCTGGGGGAAGAGGGCATTAGCCAAGAGACATGCGGAAGGTCCCAGATGTGGGGCTGACCTGTGTATCTCCCGCCTGCTCCACCGGACCGCAGACAGAGACAAGAAGGGTTACCCCAGCCCCGCAGAGAAGCCCAGGCCCAACTCCAACTTGCCAGCACCCCACCTCCTCTGCCCCACCTGCCATGTATTCTCTAGCTGGGCATTTCCAGGCCTTGGCTTGGGGTAGGGGTCATTTTTGGGACCTGAGGAGGGCAGTTCTGAGAAGGATAGGGAGGAAAGCAGGAGATGGGGTAATGGGGAGAGGAAGAAAGAAATGGAAGAGGGGGAAAATGGGGAGGAGGAGGGTGATGGGAGGAGAGAGAGGCTTGGAGAAGAGGAAAATGGACAGGAGGGAGATGGGAGGAGGGAGAAGATCCAGGAGGAGGAAGGAGACAGGAATGAGTGAAGAGGGAGCTGGGGAGGAGGAGGGAGATGGGAGGAGGGAGAAGATACAGGAGGAGGAAGGAGACAGGAATGAGTGAAGAGGGAGATGGGGAGGAGGAGGGAGATGGGAGGAGGGAGAAGATACAGGAGGAGGAAGGAGACAGGAATGAGTGAAGAGGGAGATGGGGAGGAGGAGGGAGATGGGAGGAGGGAGAAGATACAGGAGGAGGAAGGAGACAGGAATGAGTGAAGAGGGAGATGGGGAGGAGGAGGGAGATGGGAGGAGGGAGAAGATACAGGAGGAGGAAGGAGACAGGAATGAGTGAAGAGGGAGATGGGGGGAGGAGGGAGATGGGAGGAGGGAGAAGATACAGGAGGAGAGGAGAGGAATGAGTGAAGAGGGAGATGGGGAGGAGGAGGGAGATGGGAGGAGGGAGAAGATCCAGGAGGAGGAAGGAGCTGGGGAACAAGGGAGAGAAGGTAACAGGGGCTGCTCTGAGGGCTGCAGGGAATGCGCCCAGGACAGGCTGGCTGGGTGAGGACAGGCCAGGTAGGAAACCCTAGAGGGTGCTCCTGCCCTCTCTGCCAAGTGCTCCTCCCAGAACCAAGCCCCCACCTTAGCCATTTTGCTCTTGTTGTCCGCAGTCAGGAAGGACATGTTGTTGATCTCGTTCTGGACCACAAAGTTCTGCTCCTCGCGCTTGAAGTTCTGATGGGGGAAGCAGTGTTGGAGACCGGAGAGGTGAAGGCAGGCGCCTGTGGGCTGTGGCTCCTCTGGTGGTGGGGAGGGCGGTTGGGGTGGGCACTCACGTGGGACTTGGACCAGTAGATGAAGATCTCGCCCACCATCCTGAACAGCTCCTCCGCGCTGGGATTCGGCTCCGTCAGCCACTGCGCCCTGAGGTCAGCGGAGGGGAGATGAGGGAGGGGGTGGAGATCCCAGGGAAGGGGGCTGCCCAGAGAGAGATCTTGGAGGAGGAGACGGGGACCAGGAGACATCCAGTCAGAGGGATGGGGTTTCTAGGGTCTTCTGGCCATTCAGGTGAACATTTAATTCTTTTTTCTCTGGCTCAGCCTCCTGAGTAAGTGGGACTACAGGTGCCCGACACCATGCCCGGCTAATTTCTGTATTTTTAGTAGAGACAGGGTTTCACCATGTTGGCCAGGCTGGTCTCGAACTCCTGACCTCAGGTGATCCACCCCTCCTCGGTCTCCCAAAGTGCTGGGATTACAGGCGTGAGCCACCGTGCCCAACTGAACATTTAAAATGTTTTAATGATCCATTCTCTCTCTCTCTCTGTGACAGGGTCTCAATCTGTCAGGCTGGAGTACAGTGATGCGATCTCCGCTCACTGCAACCTCGACCTCCCAGGCTTAAGCGATCCTCCCATTTCAGCCTTCTTGAGTAGCTGGGACTACAGGTGCACGTCACCATGCCCATGCCTGGCTAATTTTTATTTTACTTTTTGTAGCAAGGGGGTCTCCCTAGGTTGCCCAGGCCAGTCTTGAACTCCTGGGCTCAAGAGATCCTCTTTCCCGGGATTACAGGTGTGGGCCACCTTGCCTGGCCTGACTATTCCTTTTTTAAAAACTTTCTCTTTGTCTAAACTTTTCATTGAAATACATAAATATAATATGTATACAAGCAATACACACACACGATACATACATATGTATTATATAACCTACATATTAAGAAGTATCGTCTTGATTATCACAAAGTGAACACACTTGTGTAGCCACCACCAAAGTCAAGAAATAGGACATTTCTGGTCCCTGGAAGTACCATCATGGCCCCTCCCAGCCACTCCCCCTTCCTCCTCCTAAAAAATGATCCTTATTCTAACTTCTAGGCTAAAAACTGTTTTTAAAAATTTCTTTCTTTCTTTCTTTTTTGAGACAGAGTCTCGCTCTGTCGCCCAGGCTGGAGTACAGTGGTGTGATCTCGGCTCACTGCAACCTCCGCCTCCCAGGTTCAAGCGATTCTCCTGCCTCAGCCTCCCAGTCAGGAGCACTTAGCTGGGACTACAGGTACGCGCCACCACGCCCGGCTAATTTTTGTATTTTTAGTAGAGACAGGGTTTTGCCATGTTGCCCAGGCTGGTCTCAAACTCCTGAGCTCAGGTGATCCACCTGCTTTGGCCTCCCAAAGTGTTGGGATTACAGGCGTGAGCCACTGCACCCAGCCATAAAATTTCTTTTTTTGGGGGACAGAGTCAGAATCTAAGTAGGTTCACATATTTTATTTATTTACTTGTATTAAAGAAAAAAACCCTTATTGAGACAGGATCTGTCTCTGTTGCCCAGGCTGGAGCACAGTGGTGTGATCACAGTTCACTGCAGCTTTGACCTCCTGGGCTCAAACCATCCTCCCACCTCAGCCTCCCAGTCCCAGCCTGAGGCCAAGACTACAGGTGTGTGGCACCATGCCTGACTAATTTTTGTATGTTTTCTTTTTTTGTAGAGACAGGGTCTAGCCATGTTGCCTAGGCTGGTCTCAAACTCCTGAACTCAAGTGATCCTCCTGCCTCAGTCTCTCAAAGTGCTGGGATTACAGTTGTGAGCCACTACCCCCGGCCCCAAACTTATTTTTATCTGCTCGTGAACATTAAAGAGATGGTGTAATTTGTAGTTTATTTCTTGGTTTTCTGGCTTCTTTCATTCCACCTAACATTTGTGAAAGCCAATTACATTCTGTGTAGAAACAACTTGTTCACTCCCACTGCCATGGAGTCTTCCATTGTATGAAGAAACCACAATTTGTTCATATTTACTGAGTTAAAAATGGAACTATATCCAACAGCAGAGAATGTCACATGACCACCAAGACAAAAGGGGTGAATCTATATGTCTTTTTTTTTTTTTTTTGAGATGGAGCCTCGCTCTGTTCCCAGGCTGGAGTGCACTGACACTCAGCTCAGTGCAACCTCCGCCTCCCAGGCTCAGGCGTTTCTTCTGCCTCAGCCTCTGGAGTAGCTGGGTTTACAAGCCTGCGTCACTACGCCTGGCTAATTTTTGTATTCATAATAGAGACGGGTTTTGCCATGTTGGTCAGGCTGGTCTCAAATGCCTGACCTCAGGTGATCCACCCGCCTCGGCCTCCCAAGGCAATTACAGGCATAAGCCACCACACCTGGCCTATATGTCTTTCATGGTGTATTGTTATGTTTAAAAAAAAAATCACAGCCAGGTGTGGTGGCTCACTTCTGTAATCCCAACACTTTGGGAGGCTGAGGTGGGTGGATCGCTTGACCCCAGGAATTCGAGACAAACCTGTGCAACATAGTGAGACCCCATAAAAATACAGAAATTAGCTGAGCATGTTGGTGTGAGCCTATAATCCCAGCTACGCAGGGGCAGAAGCAGAGGATCACTTGAGCCCAGGAATCGAGGCTGCAGTAAGCCATGATCATGCCACAGCACTCCAGCCTGGGCAACAGAGCGAGACCCTGTCTCAATAATAATAATTTAAAAAAAAAGCAAACTGTTCCTTACAGTGTTGTGCATAGTGACAAAGAAATCGACACAATCTAAGTGTCCAGCATTAGGAGAATTAAAAAAAAAAAAAAAAATCACATTGGCCAGGTGTGTTGGCTCATGGCTGTAATCCCAGCACTTTGAGAGGCTGAGGCAGACAGATCATGAGGTCAAGAGTTCAAGACCAGCCTAGCCTACATGGTGAAAATCTGTCTCTACTAAAAATACAAAACTTAGCTGGGCGTGGTGGCATGCGCCTATAATCCTAGCTACTGGGGAGGCTGAGGCAGGAGAATTGCTTGAACCTGGGAGGTGGAGGTTGCAGTAGGCCAAGATTGCACCACTGCACTCCAGCCTGGGCAACGAAGCCAGGCTCTGTCTCAAAACAAACAAACAAACGAACAAAAAAAACCCCAAAACCAAAACCAAAAAGAAAGAAACAAGTGGGCTGGGTGATGTTGGGCCCATGTTCTCAAAGCTAGAAGAAACCAGGAGGAAGAGTCAGAAGGCTGGTGGAGCCAGAGCATTGGAAGAAGTTTCCAGCCAGTCAGGAGGCAGAGATCAGTTGGGGCTGGAGGACGCGGTAGGTCGGGGCGTAGGGCGGGGGGACGGCGGGGCGCCGCTGACCTGTTGTTGTCCACATAGCGGATGAGCAGCGGATACAGGGCGTACAGGTCCCGGCAGAGCACGGAGAACTCGTCTCGCACCAGCAGCTCGCCCTCCTGGGCTTCGGCCTTGGCCTCCAGCCGCAGCTGCTCCTCCTCGGACACCACCTTCCCCGCCCTCTTGCGCAGCCGCCCGATGGTGGGGATGAAGTGGGACTGCAGGAGCTCCGGCCGCGCACGGCTCACGATGGGCTGTGCGAACACTGCAGGGGCGCAGTGGGCTCCGATGCCACCTCCGGCCTCTGATACAGGCCCTGACCTCCGTTCCCAGCCCGACTCCCTAACGGCACCTCCGACCTAGCAGCTGCCATACGACCCCAGCCTGACCCTAACCTCGGACATCGTCCCTGAACACTGATCCCAGCCATAGCTCCTGACCTGAACCTACGACCCAGTCCCTATCCTGTGACCCCAGCCCGGCACAAATCCCTGACTTCTTCTGACCTCTAACAACTGAAGCCTCACCTGTTACTTCACTTTCTTTCTTTCTTTCTTTCTTTTTTTTTTTGAGACAGTTTCACTCTTGTGGCCCAGGCTGGAGTGCCATGGTGCCATCTCGGCTCACTGCAACCTCTGCCTCCTGAGTTCAAGTGATTCTCCTGTCTCAGCCCCTCAAGTAGCTGGGATTACAGGCGTCTGCCACCACACCCAGCTAACTTTTGTATTTTTGGTAGAGACCAGGTTTCACCATGTTGGCCAGGCTGGTCTCGAACTCCTGACCTTAGGAGATCCACCCGTCTCGGCCTCCCAAAGTTCTGGGATTACAGGCGTGAGCCACTGTACCTGGCCTGTTACCTCATCCTTAACTAGCATGACCCCTGACCCCAATCTTTAACCTCTGACGTGGCCCATACCCAGACTCTTACCTCACTATGTGATTTCTGGTCACTATGTGACCCCAAGGTCATGAATGGGCTTCTTACCCCAGCCTCTGGCCCCTGATCCTGGCCTCTGATCCCAGCTCCTGACTGCTAGCTTGACCCTGATCCACAACCTGTTTCCTTACACAAAACCTTTTTTTTTTTTTTTTTTTTTTTTTTTTTAAATAATAGAGACGAGGTTTCACCACGTTGCCCAGGCTGGTCTTGAACTCCTGGTCTCAAATGATCCACCCACCTTGGCCTCTCAAAGTGCTGGGATTACAGGCATGAGCCATCATGCCTGGCCCTTACATGAAACTTCTGAATCAGGAAACCTAACGCTTTGAGGATCTTTTTTCTTTTCTTTTCTTTTCTTTCTCTCTCTTTCTCTCTCTCTCTTTCTCTTTTTCTTTCTCTCTCTTTCTTTCCTTTTCTTTTTCTTTCTCTCTTTCTTCCTTCCTTCCCTTTTTTCTCTTTCTTCCTTTTTCTCCTTCCTTCCCTCCCTCCTTCCTTCCTTCCTTCCTTCCTTCCTTCCTTCCTTCCTTCCTTCCTTCCTTCCTTCCTCTCTCTCTCTCTCTCTTTCTTTGCTTCCTTTTGTTTTGTTTGTCTGTTTTGAGAGAGTATATCACTCTGTCACCCAGTCTGGAATGCAATGGTGCAATCACAGCTCACTGCAGCCTCCAACTCCTGGGCTCAAGAGATCCTCCTGCCTCAGCCTCCCAAGTAGCTGGGACTATAGGTGTGTGCCACCACACCTGGCTAATTAAAAAAAGTTATTTATTTTATTTAAAGAGATGGGGTCATGCTATGTTACCTAGGCTGGTCTCAAATGGCTGGCCTCAACTGATCCTCCCACCTTGGCCTCCCAAAGTGTTGGAGTAACAGTTGTGAGCCACCATGCCCAGTTGACCCCTGGCCTTTTGATGCTGAAAAAACCTACACTCTGACTCCTCCCAACTCCCAGGGGACCATGGGTCTCCCTTTCAGACCATCTGGCCAAGGGAACCCAGGCCGTTGACCCACCCCTCAGACGCCCAGTGCCCCCGACCCACCAGCCAGCCGCTTCATCCAGGAGGCCTCGTCAATGCCCAGGTTGTTGACGATGATTCTCAGGATGTTCCCCAGCAGGGAGTTGAGGTGGTCAGAGGTGACAGCTGTGCAGGGTGGGGGGGCGCCGGCGGGCAGGGCAGGAGGGGGTGCCTCGGGCCCGCGCTCCCACCATCGGGGCAGGTAGCTGCAGAGCATGGGCAGCGCGATCTCAATGACGTGCGGCATCTCTGTGTAGCGGGCCCCCGACTCGGCCAGCCCCCCGATGTCTGCCATGAGCCGCTCCAGCACCGGGATGTCAGGACACATCTCCTCCACACTGTTGGGGAGCCCCAGGACTGGGGTACAGGGAGGGGGGCAGGGAATGTCAACCGATCACCCCCAGACCTCAGTGCCCTGGCCTTCCCCACAATACATCAGACACCATTGAACTGCCACCCCCCAAACCAGTCTCCCAAACCCTATTCCTCCCATCTCACCCTCCAGCCCAACTACCTCTCCCAACCCTCACACTGAAACTCAGTGGCCCTGCAAACACTTCACAGCCCCGAGCCTGTCTGCTGCCTAAAATCTCACCCCTAGAAACCTTCCCTCCTAAAATCTCCCACATCCCAAGCGCATTCCCCTCATCCCTACAGTGCAGCATACTCCAAAAGAGACCTTTTCCAACCCCACCCCGTCCCCCGGCGTCGTCTCTGAATCCCACACCCAGTTCACTCCCTTGAAACAGACAACCTGTCACTGGCTCACTCGCTGACTCTGGGCCAGGTACCATTCTGGGAGCACAGCTGACCAAGAAGACGAGCTTCCTGCCCTGGAGCGTATATTCCCCCCAGGTCCACGCCTCATTCTAGCCTCTGGACCCAGAACTCAGGGGACTTTTGTCTATTTTTTTTTTTTTTTTTTGAGACGGAGTCTCGCTGTGTCTCCCAGGCTGGAGTGCAGTGGCGTGAACTCGGCTCACTGCAAGCTCTGCCTCCCGGGTTCACGCCATTCTCCCGCCTCAGCCTCCCAAGTAGCTGAGACCACAGGCGCCCGCCACCACGCCCGGCTAGTTTTTTTGTATTTTTAGTAGAGACGGGGTTTCACCATGTTAGCCAGGATAGTCTCGATCTCCTGACCTCGTGATCCACACGCCTCGGCCTCCCAAAGTGCTGGGATTACAGGCTTGAGCCACCGCGCCCGGCCGACTTTTGTCTATTTTATCTGTTCACTGCTGAACCTCAGGTGACTAGGACAGCGCCTCATACATCGTAACTGCTCAATACATATTTGCTGAATGAAGGAATGAACCCATGCCTTCCCTCAATCCTCTCATGCTCAGATACCCCTCACCCTATGTCTCCAAGCTTGACGATGCCCTCAAATGTCACCATCACTAAAATAAATTCCACAGCTCCAAATTCCATGGATGGGGTTTTGCTATGTTGCCCAGATTGGTCTTGAACTCCTGGACTCAAGCAATCCTCCTACCTTGGCCTTCCAAAGTGCTGGGATTACAGGCGTGACCCACTGCGCCTGGCCACCAAGTGCTATTTTTCTTAAACTTTATCAATGGATTCTCGTTTTAAAAATCAAATTAATCTCCTAATGCTCCCCACGTAATGGCCTTGAAATGCCCCCAAACCATAAACTCTTGGGTTCCTGAATGTGTGGCACTCCCAACCTGGGGAATCCTCAGCCGCTCACAGCCCAGCCCAGCCACACTACCCCCAAATTAGGCTCTTCCCAAGGCCCTGTGCTGGGGAGACCCAGATCCCCGGCACTGCTTCAGCCCCACACAGCTTACTGGCCCGCTCTCGGGGAGACTTGGTGGTGTACACGGAGCAGGCGTTGTACTCGTTCAGCTGCGGCTCCAGGAACGCCACCGGCATGGCTGCTGCCAGACGGGCCAGGCACTCCCCGAGGGCCGGCCGAAGCCTGGAAGAGGGGGCTGTGTATAGCTGCCACGTGTCCCCCTCTTTCGGGTCCTGGGTCCCAGCCCCATCTCCATAGAAACGGCTCCTCCCAGAACCCTTTGGGACAGAGCTGCCTTTCATCCATGTGTGCTACTTGTTTTGTTTTTTTAAGACAGGGTCTCGCTCTGTCACTCAGGCTGCAGTCCAGTGGCCTGATCTTGGCTCACTGCGACCTCGAATTCCTGGGCTCAAGTGATCCTCCCACCTCAGCCTCCTGAGTCGCTGGGATTACAGGCATGCACCATACCATATCTAACTAGTTAAAAAAAAAAAAGTTGTTTTTGTAGAGGTACAGTCTCACTATGCTGCCCAGGCTGGTCTCGAACTCCTGAGCTCAACTGATTCTCCCATCTCAGCCTTAGGAGTAGATGGATTTACAGGCACCAGCGCCACCACACCACAACCACACCAGGCTAATTAAAACAATTTTTTTTGGTAGAGATGGAGTTTCACTATGTTGCCCAGGTTGGTCTCAAACTCCTGAGCTCCAGTGATCCTCCCTCCTCGGCCTCCCAAAGTGCTCACAGGTGTGAGCCACCGCACACCGCCGGTGTCACTTGAAGTATGAATAACTTCAGAGCTGGTGGAAACAGTCTCAGCCCCGCTCTTGCTGTATCAGTAATCAGCTCGGGAGCGGTCACGTGGCCACTGCCAGGGGCCCTCCCCAGGGACCCCAGTGTTGCGCGGCACCTGTGTACAGCCCCCATGGTCTGCGCCTCCCCTTCTTCCCCAGCGAGGCCCGCAAGCGCCTGCTTCCCGGCCCCAGACCTGGCGGCTCTACCTCCTTGCCTGACCTGTCCCTGAGCGCCCTCACGCGGCCGCCATGGGGAACTGCGGCTGCAGCCGTGTGCGGGAAGATTCCTAACATCTACCCTGCTTTTCACCCACCCCGTCTTCTTCTCCTGCTCCCTCCCTCCCTTCCCCTCCAGCCCCACCCAGCCCCAAACGATGGCTCTCTCTCCTTACTTTTCCACGTAAATGTTCTTGGTGGTTCCCAGGGAGTAGATACTGCACAGCGTTCGGTAGCAAGAGACCTGGACGTCGTCCACTGAGGGAGACGGGAGCGAGGCTGTGGGATGCGCCCACAAGACAAGCCCTCCCCACCCCACCTCCCCTGTCTCCAAATAGGCCTATGCAGTGAGGAAGAGCAAGCAGCTTTACAGCCAGCCTGCCATGTAGTCTTGTGACTTGAGCAAGTTACCAAACTCTCAGCCTCAACTTCCCTACCTATAACATGGGGATAGTTATAGTACCTTCCTCACGGGGTTGGTTGTGAGGATCAAATGAGTTACTACTTGGAAAGTCACTAGAACGGGGCACACATTAGGCACTCAATAAACGCTAGATGTTGTTTCTTCTGTGGAGAGGAGTCATGGGCCGCTATAATGAAAGTGAGGGGTACTTCCTCCAGAAAAAAGCAAACAGACCTGCAATGTTACTGCAATTTTAGGCTATCTTTTTCATTTTATTTAAAATGTATATATTTTTAGGGTTGGCGCGGCGGCTCACGCCTGTAATCCCAGCACTTTGGAGGCTGAGGTGGGCAGATCACCTGAGGTGAGGAGTTCGAGACCAGCCTGGGCAACATGGTGAAACCCCATCTCTACTAAAAATACAAAAATTATCTGAGTGTGGTGGTGAATGCCTGTAATCCCAGCTACTGGGGAGGCTGAGGCAGGAGAATCTCTTGAACCCGGGAGGCAGAGGTTGCAGTGAGCTGAGATCGTGCCACTGCACTCCAGCCTAGGTGACAGAGCGAGACTCTGTCTAAAAAAAAGAAAAAATATATATAGTTTTAGAGATGGGGTCTCAGTATGTTGCCCAGGCTGGTCTCAAACTCCTGGTCTTAAGTGATTTGCCTGCCCCAGCCTCCCAAAGTGCTCGGATTACAGGTGTGAGCCACTGCGCCCGGCTGGATTCTGAATTATTTTTAAAAAATTAAAGACATTTTGTGGGTAACGAGGGAAATTTAAATACGGTTAGGTTAGGTGTGATAATGATATCGTGGTTACACAAGAGAAGGTTCTTATTCTAGGAAAGCCAGCTGATGAACATTAAGGGATGAGGTTATCCTGGTGTGTGCAATTTACACCCGCTGGTGTGTGCAACTTACATCCAAAAGTTCAACCAAAAAACTAAATATTTTCACCCACACAGTGAACGGTAAGCACACGGGGCTTTTCTTCTTCTTCTTCTTTTTTTTTTTTTTTTTTTTTTTTTTTTTTTTTTGAGATGGAGTCGGCCGGGCGCGGTGGCTCAAGCCTGTAATCCCAGCACTTTGGGAGGCCGAGACGGGCGGATCACGAGGTCAGGAGATCGAGACCATCCTGGCTAACACAGTGAAACCCCGTCTCTACTAAAAATACAAAAAAAACTTAGCCGGGCGAGGTGGCAGGCGCCTGTAGTCCCAGCTACTCGGGAGGCTGAGGCAGGAGAATGGCGTAAACCCGGGAGGCGGAGCTTGCAGTGAGCTGAGATCCGGCCACTGCACTCCAGCCTGGGTGACAGAGCGAGACTCCATCTCAAAAAAAAAAAAAAAAAAAAAAAAAGAGATGGAGTCTTGCTCCATCACCCAAGCTGGACTGCAGTGGCGCGATCTCAGCTCACTGTAACCTCCACCTCCTGGGTTCAAGCAGTTCTTGTGCCTCAGCCTCCCAAGTAGCTGGGACTACAGGTGTGAGCCACCGTGCCCAGCCAACAATTTTCTTCTTTCCACCTTCCTGTATGTTTTGAAAATTTCAAAATAAAAAGTTGGATGGGAGAAGAACCCTATCCAGGTGCTACTTTTCTATTCTTTTTTTAAGATGGGGTTTTGGCCGGGCGCGGTGGCTCACGCCTGTAATCCCAGCACTTTGGGAGGCCGAGGCGGGCGGATCACGAGGTCAGGAGATCGAGACCAGCCTGGCTAACACGGTGAAACCCCGTCTCTACTTTAAAAATACAAAAAACTAGCCGGGCGAGGTGGCGGCGCCTGTAGTCCCAGCTACTAGGGAGGCTGAGGCAGGAGAATGGCGTGAACCTGGGAGGCGGAGCTTGCAGTGAAGTGAGATCTGGCCACTGCGCTCCAGCCTGGGCGACAGAGCGAGACTCCGTCTCAAAAAAAAAAAAAAAAAAAAAAAAAAAAAGATGGGGTTTTGCTGTGTTGCCCAGGTTGGTCTTGAAATCCTGGGCTCGGCCGGGCACGGTGGCTCAAGCCTGTAATCCCAGCAGTTTGGGAGGCCGAGGCGGGTGGATCACGAGGTCAGGAGATCGAGACTATCCTGGCTAACATGGTGAAACCCCGTCTCTACTAAAAATACAAAAAACTAGCCGGGCGTGGTGGCGGGCGCCTGTAGTCTCAGCTACTTGGGAGGCTGAGGCGGGAGAATGGCGTGAACCCGGGAGGCGGAGCTTGCAGTGAGCCGAGATCACGCCACTGCACTCCAGCCTGGGAGACACAGCGAGACTCCGTCTCAAAAAAAAAAAAAAAAAAAAGAAATCCTGGGCTCAAGTGATCTTCCTACCTTGGTCTCCCAAAGTGCTGGAATTACAGGCATGAGTCACTGAGCCTGGCTACCAAGTGCTACTTTTCTTTTCTTTTCTTTTTTGAGATGGAGTCTCGCCCTGTTGCCCAGGCTGGCGTGCAATGGCACGATCTCGGCTCACTGCAACCTCCGCCTCCTGGGTTCAAGCGATTCTCCTGCCTCAGCCTCCCAAGTAGCTGGGATTATAGGCAACCACCACCATGCCCAGCTAATTTTTGTATTTTAGTACAGACAGGGTTTTGTCATGTTGGCTAGGCTGGTCTTGAATTCTTGAGCTCAGGTGATCTGTCCGCCTTGGCCTCCCAAAGTGCTGGGATTACAGGCGTGAGCCACTGTGCCCAGCCAAGTGCTACTTTTCTTAACCTCTATCAATAGATTCTCTTTTTTATCATCAAGGACCCTATTTTATTCCTTATTTATTTTAGAGACAGAATTTTGCTGTTATCCAGGCTGGAGTGCAGTGGTATGATCATAGCTCACTGTAGCCTCCAACTCTTAGACTCAAGTGATCCTCCCCTGTCAGCCTCCCCAGTAGTTGGGATTACAGGCGTGTGCCTCCATGCCTGGCTAATCTTTAAAATTGTTTTTTTAGTAGAGACAGAGTCTCGCTATGTTGCCCAGGCTGGTCTTGAACTCCTGAGCTCAAGCGGTCCTCCTGCCTCAGCCTCCCAAAGTGCTGGGATTACAGGCATGAATCGCTGTGCCAGTCCATTTAGGGTCTTTTGTTAGAGCTGCTGAGCTTGCATCCTCTTTAACTCATTTGCCACCTGCCAAGGTACTGACACATGCTTTGCTTACAGCAAGAAATCCACACACTCAAACACCCAGGGACTCTCACAGGCACCCAGGATGGGTGGTGTTGGCCACACTGACGCCCCACAACCTGCCCTTGGGTCAGGAGCCCTTACGGATGACATCATCTCCGAACTGGTGCTGGGCGATGTGCTGGAAGAGGGTGGTGAGGACCGGCAGCAGCGCCACGGTGGTGTAGGTGAGGTTCTGGCCCACGCCCTTCACCTGGGTGCGCGCCTGTGACACCTTGCCCAGCCGCAGGTTCTCCACCATCTTCTCGATGTCCTCCGAGGCACTCTCGAAGAAGGAGCGGAGGCCAGCCTTCACGATCTCAGGGCCTGACTTCATCACCGTCCTAGAAGGGCAGCAGGGGAACACCAGCTCTGGAATCAGACAGTCTAGGAGACCAGGGGTTGGGGTGGGGGCCCGATGACGGTGGGAGTGGGTGCCACTGCCCATGGCCCTACCTGGCATCCAGGGAGCGGGCCAGGATGTGAAGACAGTTAACCACAGCCGGGGCGTCCGTCCCTGGGAGAGGAAGACGGGCCGGGGAGATGGCATGGCTAAGAGGACAGAGGACAGTGCCTCCCTCTACATCCACCCCAACCCCTCTCTTCCTGAGGCTACCCGCAGGCTACGTTGGAATGGTACTGCACCCCCACCCCACCTGGACTCCTACAGCGCCTCCAAACTTCCCTCCTCCCCAGCCCGACCACTCTCCTGGTCTTCTTCCTGCCCAGCCCTGACCCCTCTGGCTGTCCTTGTCTGGAGATGGGTCTGTCTCTCCCACTGGCCTGGGAGTCCCATTGAGGGCAGGCCCAGGGTGTCTCAGTCACTGCCCTGCCCCCGGGATACCCGGTCCATGTCTCCGGGTCCAGAGGAAGAACACAACAAAGCTTGTTCAAATTACGGCAGAACCTGGGAGCTATTTCTTCAGGGTGGAGGAGAGAGAGATTAGGGAGGAAGACCAAGGGAGTGGAGCCACTTACCAAAGAGAGAGACTCGGTGGCGGACAAGAGCAGCAAGTTTGCAGAAGAGGCTGAAGAAAGAGAAAGGGACAGAAGGCAGGAGAAACAGCAAGTGAGGAGACCAAGGAGATGAGGAAAGGGTGACCCAATTGGAGGAGACAGGGACAGAGAAGACAAGGAGAGAGGAACCAGGAGGGGGCCGAATGATGGAGACAGGAGGGATAGGAAGGGGCAGAGAGATGGGCAAGCTGGTAAGTCATAGGCAGTAACTGGGATGCTGGGGAGGTGAGGGGCAAGTCGGCCTTTCTTATTATTCTTTGTTTATTTTTTTTGAGACAGGGTCTTGCTCTGTCACCCAGGCTGGAGTGCAGTGGCGCGATCCCAGCTCCCGGCAGCCCCCAGCCCCTGGGTTCAAGCGATCCTCCCACCTCAGCCTCCCGAGTAGCTGGGACTACAGGCATGCGCCATCACGCCCAGCTAATTTTTGTATTTTTTGTAGAAATGGGGTCTCGGTATGTTACCCAGACTGGCCTCAAACTCCTGGCTTCAACTGATCTTCCCACCTCAGCTTCCCAAAGTATTAGAATTACAGGTGCGAGCCACCACGCCCGGCCTTGAGTTGGCCTTCCTGGACAGGGTGATTGATTTGTCCCAAGTTGTCTGAGAGTCCCACATTCTGGGAAGCCCTTCAGTCCCGGGCACACTAGGATGGCTGGTCACCAGAGCCCTTCAGTTGCCTCTGCAGGAGACGGTCAGTACCTAACACCCAGCACCCAGGACAGAGCCTCCACGGGTGAAAGATTACAATACTGTGGGGTCAGGGGGCTGGGTCCAGGGTCACAGGCAGCCCACCTGGTGATCATTTCCTTCTCCTTGTTGGAGGCGTGGCCGCCACTGCCCAGCACTTTAGCAGGAGTGGACAAGAAATAGAGGCAGTGGTTGGTGAAGTACTGGTTGATCAAAGGGAGCAGGATCTGGAGATGGGGTGGTGGGGAGGAGATAAAGGGTCCGGTGAGGGGTGGGGAGAGCCCACGAGTCCCCAGCCCCCTTCTAGCTTCTAAGCCCACCTCTCACCTTGGCAAAGAATTTAATCTCCTGTTCATGTGGGGACTTTTCCACTCGCCCACTGCTGACCACAGCCTCTGTAGAGAGAGCAAACAGGGTTCATGGTGGGTTTAAGGCTGGAGAACCCAGGGTGTTCTGATGAGCAGGATGCTAGGAGCAGAGTTGGGAAATGATGGGGAATAAATTATTGGTATGAAGTTATTTGTGTTGACTTTGAGATAAACCTTTCTCCTAACTTTCATCTGATTCCCCCAACTTTTTTTTTTTTTTTTTTTTTTTTTTGAGACGGAGTTTCACTCTTGTCACCCAGGCTGGAGTGCAATGGCACCATCTTGGCTCACTGCACTCTCTGCCTCCTGAGTTCAAGCGATTCTCCTGACTCAGCCTCCTAAGTAGCTGGGATTACAGGCGTGCATCACCACACCCAGCTAATTTTTGTAGTTTTAGTACAGCCAAGGTTTCACCATGTTGTCCAGGCTGGTCTCAAACTTCTGACCTCAGGTGATCCACCCGCCTCAGCCTCCCAAAGTGCTTTCCCCCAGCTTCTTGATTAAACCCTTCCTGAAGCTGACAACTCCTTGATCAAACCCTTTCTGAAGCTGACGATGGGGAAAACAAATTGGAATGGGTTAAAGTCCTGGAACATGCCCTTCCTCACCCACCACAGGTGCTTTTCATTCTGAACTTGAATACATGGCACTGAGTTAATCTGCAACAAATGAATGAATGAACCAAATGAAACAAGAAGTCAATGTAAACAAATTAGAGTTAATTTTAAAATGGAAATCAATTTCAAACAATAATAATGGTGATAGTCGTAACTGATTCTATTAAAATAATAATACTGGCTCCAATTATTAAAAACTTGCTATGGCCTTGGCACTGTGAGACATGTCATCCTCACACAGTCTCCTTACAACTTGGAGGTCTGTGCAGTTGGTTCCCAGCCCCCATTTTTCAGATGAGGAAACGGAGGTGAAGTAACTGACCCCAGGTCAGTAAGTGACAGAACCATGGCTAGTTATGGCGAACATAGGCTCCTATCACAGGTGAGGAATCAGAGGTCTAGAGAGGGAAGGGAATTGTCAAGGGGATGTGCAGCACTGAAGCTAGGCAGGCAGGCTTTGAGGCGAGACGTGACAGCGAATCCTGCTCTGCCACTCACCTGGAGGGAATTTGGGGTTCCTGAGGGCAGCTCTCAAGGGCAATGCTGGAGGGGGGTCTCTAGGGAAACTAGAGGGGATTGCAGGGCCTAGCTGTAATTCTTAGTGGTCTATAAAAGGCATTGGGAGCATCCCAACAAGCTCAGCCTTCAAAATGGATCCAGAAATCTGCCCTGTTCTCACCCTTTTTGCCTCCTGTCTCCACCCCAGTCAAGCCAGAGGGACCCCGTGAACACCAGAATTATGGATCACGTCCGTCCTCGGCTCAGCCCTCAAACCCCAACTCCATCTCACTTCAGGTAAAGGTCAAAGTCCTCATCACAGCTAGCAAAGCCCTGCATGATCTGCCCCAGTCACCTCTGTGACCCTGTTTATCTCTGTCCCCCTCGATGACTCTGCTTCAGCTGCCGGGCATCCTGACACTTACACCAGGGACCTCTCAGGGCCTTCGCACTCACTGTTCCTTTGCCTGTGAGGAACAGATGTCTCCCAGAGGTCCACACAGCTCCTCCCTCACCTCCTTCATGGCTTGCCTCAGATGTCACTTTCTCATCAAAGTCTTTCCGGAACACCCTATTTAAAATGACAACTGGCTCCACACTCCCAATCCCCTCTACCTGGCTCTATTGTTTTCTTCTTCCCATGACACTGATCACCTTCTAACACTAAATGATTTCGTTATTTATGATGCTAATTGCCTGAAGCCAACACAGGAGTAGTTGCAGGGGAGCAGGGTTCATTTGTCATCTTCACTGCTGTACCCCAGCATCTAGAACAGTGTCTGGCACATAGTAGAAGCTCAATAAACATCAGATAAGGGGAGGACGGATTGAGTGCAGGAATGGGTGTCCTAGGTGAGTCTGGTCTGCAGAACCGGTGTCTGCAGGTGGGGCGGGCATAAGGGGGGGATTTCTCCCTACCCAGGTGGGCAATGAACTCCTGAGAAATGTCCATCCAGCGCAGCAGCTGCTGCAGGAAGCCAAAGGCAAACCGCTTTTCAATGGAAGACGAGTCCAGTTCCATGTCCTTAAGGCCTCTGGAGATGTGGAGAGGGATCAGCCCAGACACCGGCCCTACAGTTTCCCACCCTTCTCAGGTCCGTCTCTGCTCCTGCTGGCCAGCTTTGGCTTCACCCCAGGTTGGGGCTCCACTCTGAGCCCCCCATGCCCCACCCCACTTAGCCTTCTCCCCTCTCTGGCCCCGCCTCTGCTCCCAGGCCCCGCCCCCTCAGCCTCCTCCCCTTTGGCCCCACCTCTGTTCCCCAGGTCCTGCCCTTCTCAGCCTTCTCTCCTCTTTGGTCCCGCCTCCACTCACCGGTCCCCGTCCCTCTCAGTCTCCTCCACTCTCTGGCCCCGCCTCTGCTCCCTGGGCCCCGCCCTTCTCTGCCTCCTCTCCTCTCTGGTTCCGCCTCTGCTCCTTAAGCCCCGCCCCACCCATTTCGGACTCCTCCCCATCTGGCCCCGCCTCTGTGTCCAGGCCCCACTCCCTTAGCTCCTCCCCTCTGGTTCCATCTTTGCTCCCCAGGCCCCGCTCCTCTCGGTTCCACCCCTCTCTGGCCCCGCCTCTCCCAGCCTTTGCCGGGTGGGTTCCTCCTGCTGCTCTTCCGCGGGGGTCCCAACCCGCGTGCCTTGTAACCGCGAAGCCATTCATCTGCAGGAATTTCAGCAGCTCCTGGGCCTTCTCTCGATCTCGTGCCTTCTCCTTGGCTGTTAGCGTGTCGTAGGGGACCAGCAGGGGGTGGGTCCCACCGCCTGAGGAGGCAAAGACCAGAAATCAGGGCTCTGGGGAAGACCCGGGCCACTCTCACTGAAGTGGTTCCTGCAGTGCCCGGCATGCGTAATTATAGTAATAAAGATGAAGATACGAATAACCGAAACATTGCTTGCTGGTGCTCATCTCATTACCCCATGGTGGTAAACGCTGTTATTATTCCCATCTACAGATGGAGAAACCGAGTTTCAGGGGCATGAAGGCAATCAGTAAAGCCACACGGTGAAGCCACGGGGGTCGCCTGGGGGCGGCATGGGCGTCCTCACCTTTGGCTTCCAGCTCCTGCTTCTTCTTCCTTCCCCACGTGTTGTGGTAATTTTCCGCCAGTTGTTCTGCCATGGCCTGGGAGTGGATGCAGAGTCAACGGGTAGATTCAGAGGATGCCAGCCCCCCCAAAGACACCCCATGTCCCCCCAGAAGGATCAGGGCTCTCACCTGCAGCTCCCGGGACAGGGTAACTGCGCTAAGGTCGGGGGGCTGGGGGTTGTAGCCTTCTCGAGGATCGTAGGTCTAAGACGACAAGGGGAATATGGGAGGTAGGTTGATGGGCTAGCAGGAAGCCCAGGCCAGCCCCTCCCCAGGCCCCCACTAGTCCATTCTACCTCCTCCGCCCTCCCCTGGCTCAATACCCCGTGTCCTCTCCTTAAGGCCCTGTCTCTAAACTACCCCATCCTTCTCTCCTCTGCCCTTTGCAATTATTCAGACCCCTGCCCTCTCCTTTCCCAGAGCTCAAGTTTCTGCACCCCTCTCTGGCCCCACCTACCTCCCTGGGCCCCTCTCCTCTCCATCCCATCCCTGTCTGGCCACGCCCTCTCCTGGCCTCGCCCCTTGTTCTAGACCCTCCCCACATCGTGCCCCTGCCCTCCGCCCAGGCCCCGCCTTCACCTGGGCACTTTGTGATATCTTCCGCGTTTTTTTCTTTTCCGTCTTCTCCTCCTCACCGTCCCTGGCCTTCTCTATGGTCCATTCCCAGGCAATCATGGCCTTCAGGGACTCCTTGATGGGCCAGCGGTAAATCTCTTTGTCCTAGGGTGGACAGGAGGGTGGGGAGTTGATGGAATGGAGTGAGAGGGGGGTGGAGGAAGGACCCCAAAGGAGAAAACCCTGACCACGTGGCTAGGCAGTGGTCCAGTCTGGATTCGAACTCAAGTCTCTTACCTGCTCTGTAACAGAGCCTCCCAAACCCAATGTCCTTATCCCATTAGACACACGAGTCTCTGAGAATTTTTTTTTTTTTTTTTTTGAGACGGAGTCTCCTTCTGTCACCCAGCCTAGAGTACAGTGGCATGATCTTGGCTCACTGCCAGCTCCTCCTCCCGGGTTCATGCCATTCTCCTGCCTCAGCCTCCCGAGTAGCTGGGACTACAGGCGCCTGCCACCACACCCAGTTAATTTTTTGTATTTATAGTAGAGACGGGGTTTCACCGTGTTAGCCAGGATGGTCTCCATCTTCTGACCTCGTGATCCGCCCGCCTCGGCTTCCCAAAGTGCTGGGATTACAGGCGTGAGCCACAGCGCCCGGCTCCAAGAAGTCTTACTACAGCCAAGGAATCAAACCCACTCTCTCAGACTCTCTACCCGCTCTACCAAGTTTGAGAGAAGGCAAAGTCCATGAATGAGGAGACCTAATCCACAGATCCACCTAGATGCAAACCTGTGAACCTTCCTCACTCCTCCCTGAACCCTCAAATTTAGGGGTTTCATTTTGACTCCCAATGCTGGGCCTCAAGGCCTGGTCACCTTCTCTGAAAAGGTCTTGTAGGGCCTCAGCATGGGGTGGGTCTTCAACTCCTCATCTATGTTCTCTCCATAGGACCAGTTGTTCTGGATCTAGAGATGGAGAGGAGGCAGGGTGATGGGGAGGCAGCAGTTGGGGACACATAGGGGGGACCCTGGAGGAGCCGAGGACAGAGAATCCTGGGGGATCCCAGAAAAAGCTAAGGGTCTTAGGGAAGGCTGGGGGGTCTCAGGGAGATCTGGAGCCTCAGGGAGGAACCAGGTCAGGGGGAAAGCTGGGGTCTTGAGGGTTTCTAGGATAGGAGGACCCTGAGGCCAACCTTGTCGAAGGCCCACTTCTCATGCGTATACTCCGCAAACTTGTTAATGAAGGAGTCCAGCTTCTCCGGGATGATCACACTGTGGGGGGCATAGGGTCAGCAGATGTTGGGACTGGGGTTCCCTCCACCCCTGAAATCTTCCTCTCTGTCTCCCAGCCCCCAGGCCTCACTTGAGGGTTTCCACAGGCCGGGGATCAAAGTTGCCTTCAGCATCCACTGTGGCCTTTTTCTCCGCCTTAGATGAGTATGAGGCGTCCACATAGTCGGGGGGCAGAGCCCCAGCGATGGCACACAGACAAGGCATGGCCATTCGGTAAAGCTCCGGGTCGTATTTCTGGGAAGGCCGGGAGGATCAGGGGTAGGAAGTCACTAAAAGCCTCAGTGAGCCTCGGGACCTCAAACTCACACACTGCAATAATCAGCCCTTCTCCCTGAACCCCCAAACCTGAATTATGGTCCCTCTCCTTGAAACCCAAATCTCAGACCCAACTGTATGCTCAAATCATCCCCATATTACCCTCTCCAAGCTCCCAAACTAGAGGCCCACCCCCTTTTCCATAACCTCCACGCTGAAGCCTCAACCCATAGATCCTCCTAGATCCAAACATGCAGAACGCTCTCATCCTTGAACCCCCCAAAATTGGGGGGTTTCGCTCTGGACTCCCAATTTTGGGCCCCAAACCCTCCACATAGGCCATTTTGGGGCTCCCTGCTGCCCAGACCTTATGGGCCAGAGAGTCAAAGATGCCCCAGAAGAGTTTCCGGGTGAGGTGCAGCTCCTCCTCCGAGGTGACCCCGAAGTTGGCCCAGCCTGTGGGTAGGCAGTAGTACTTCCAACAACGCTCATAGTGGTTGGTGAGGAGCTGGGTGGGAGCAAGAGGGGGACACACAAATGAAAGGGGGAACCAGCGGATGGCAGGCAGACGAAGGCCCAGAGAGACACAAGCATGCCAGTGCTTTTAAATTATGAAGGAGGTGTGGGTTATGCAAATGATATGCTAATAAGGGAAGAAATGGTATGTTTTTTGAGGAGTGGTCTTAGACAGCTTAGTATGCAAATTTAGCATTCTTAATTTAGAGTTAAGATGGGCATTAAACTAGAGCTGGTTGCGTCTGGTGTTGCTTTACACAAATAAGCATGCTAATATTAATCCGTGGGTACGTAGTGAGTAAATGGGCATATGGATGCGGCAATCTGTGCTTATGCAAATTAACATATCAAGTAGAAACAAAAGCTGCACCCCATGCAAATATATGGTAATCGGGAGGAGGGCCTCCACTATCCAAGATGCAAAGTTTTTTTTTTTTTTTTTTTTTTTTGAGGTGGAGTCTCTGTCGACCAGGCTGGAGTGCAGTGGCACAATCTCGGCTCACTGCAACCTCCGCCTCCCAGGTTCAAGCAATTCTCCAGCCTCAGCCTCCAGAGTAGCTGGGATTACAGGTGTGCTCCACCACGCCCAGCTCATTTTTGTATTTTTAGTAGAGACCGGGTTTCACCATGTTGGCCAGGCTGGTCTCGAACGCCTTGACCTCAAGTAATCTGCCCACCTCTGCCTCCCAAAGTGTTGGGATTACAGTCGTGAGCCACCGCGCCTGACTAAAATGCAAATTTGAAATACGAGCTGATTTCGATGTATTATGCAAAATAGTCAAGCTATCTGAGTTGGGGTAGCTCTTTATGCAAATTAGCATGCAAATGAAAAAATAAGAAAGACAGTGTGCAAATATTCAGAATAGCTGTGGTAATGTTTATTCAAATAAATGCACTCATTTGAATAGTGGAAGTCTGGTGGTCCAGGCATGCAAATAAACATGCTAATTAGGGAAAGTGGTGTGTTCCATGCAAATATATGCTAATTGAAGCAGGGGCTGGCTCACTGTTAAGCAAATTAAACGCTAATTAGGGAACGCTAGAGGCATCAATGAAGCAAAGTGAATGTTCTGGGAATCCTAGTATGCAAATAAGGATACTAAGAGGTTTCTATGGGGACGCCGTCCTAACTAGTGCAGGTTAACTGGGCTGGGCAGCGCCGACACAAATGAGCCCCGCAGTCGGAGGGAAGAGCAAACCAGTGTGGGCGCGGCCTGGAAACGAACCGCTAAAGATCGCTTGTCCTTACCTTGAGTGGCATCTTGGCAAACTCGTTTAAGATGGGCACGTCGAACACCAGACGCCGCAGCAGGTGCTGCAGCATCGACGGGCGGATGTACCTGCGCGACAGCGCACAGGATGGTGGGACCTCCCCTCTAGGCCTGCTCTGCGGCCCCGCCCCTGCCCCCGCCCCGTCCTGGGGCCCGCCCCACCCCACCTGCAGAGAGCCATGAGGCAGTCCTCGATGACGTCGCGCTGCGCCTTGGTGAGCGAGCGACCCCGGGACAGGCGGTACACCGTGTGCAGCATGGAGTCCACCATGATGGCGCGGTGTTCCGTGCCCGCAAAGAGCGGCGCACACTTGGTGATGAGAGGCAGCACGGCCAGGCACAGGTAGCGGTTCAGCGCCAGTGCCATCTCAGTGGTGCTGAAAGTGGCCTAGGGCGCAGAGGGAGGACATCAGGCCCGCTGCACACCCCCGGGGCTGCTCTGGCACCTGCCCTGAGCTACTCTGGCCAAAGGATCCAAGCTTCTGATCACTCCCCCAAAACCTGCTTCTCTCAATCTCTACCACCCTCCTCCCACCCTATGCCCATGCCCCTACGCCCACAGTCCCCACCCCACCACTTACTACTTTGGCCTATGCAAAATTTCAAACACACACAACTGGTCGATGAGATTAATGAACCCCATTACAGATTTGGCTCTTCTGTAAATATGGATGGTCTGCACACTTATCTCCTCTCTAAGCCTCACCTTTCTTCCTGTAACACGTTCTTTTCCATTTGTTAGAGACAGCGGTCTCTGTTGCCCAGGCTGGAGTGCAGTGGTGCAATCATAGCTTCCTGCAGCCTCGAATTCCTGGGCTCTGGTGATCCTCCTGCCTCAGCCTCACTAGTAGCTAGGACTACAGGGACGCACCTCCATGCCTGGCTAATTTTTCTTTTTTTTTTGAGATAAGGTCTGGCTCTGTTGCCCAGGCAGGAATGCAGCGGTGTAATCACAGTTCACTGCAGCCTCAAAGTCTGTGCCTCAAGTGATTCTCCCACCTCAGCCTCTCTAGTAGCAGAGACTACAGGTGTGCACCACCATACCCAGCTAATATTTAAATTTTTTTGTAGAGACAGGGTCTCTCCATGTTGCCCAGGCTGGTCTCGAACTCCTGGCTTCAAGCGAACCGCCCGCCTTGGCCTCCCAAAGTTATTACAAGGGTGAGCCACCATGCACAGCCCCAGGCTCTCTTAAACCCTCTCTAGGAAGGCTTCTGTCCCCTGCTGAAACTGTTCATCCCAGTTTCCAGTGACCTTGACTTTGCTAAACTGGTGATCACTTCTCAGTGCTCATTTTCCTTGCCCTATCACCCTTCTGTTATTGCTGTTCCTGTACAGAGTTCTGTGTGTCCACAGTGCCAAACCAACACTGTGAACGAATTTTTTTTTTTTTTAAGTTGGAGTCTCGCTCTGTCGCCAGGCTGGAGTGCAGCAGCGTGATCTCAGCTCACTGCAACCTCGCCTCCCGGGTTCAAGCAATTCTCCTGCCTCAGCCTCCCGAGTAGCTGGGATTACAGGCGTGTGCCACCACGCCTGGCTAATTTTTGTATTTTTAGTAGAGATGTGGTTTCACCACGTTGGTCAGGCTGGTTTCGAACTCCTGACCTTGTGATCCGCTTGCCTCGGCCCCACAAAGTGCTGGGATTACAGGCGTGAGCCACCGCGCCTGGCCTTGAACAATGATTTCTATTTCTTATAACTGGAGGTCGTGGAGATTCCTACTCACCCTTCATTGGAATTCAGAGTGTTTCTTGGTTTTCATTTTCTATCTTTATGATGGTGTTGGGGATTATGGTATGTCCACAATCCCAAGAAAAGCAAAAGCAGCTGCTGCTGCTCCACCGTGACCCATCTCCTGTCCCTCTGTGGAGGCGGGGAGGGCGGCCAGGCTGGGCGGGGCTGCTCACCGTGTCCAGCGAGGCGGCTGCCCTCATGTCGGGCAGGAATCCCACGTCCAGCACGTGCAGCAAGAAGTCCTGGTTCTCGATGCCGTACACACGGTCCAGGAAGAGCACCATGGACGCCTTGTGGTCCGGCACGAAGGATGCTGACATCTTTGGCTGCACCAGAGCCCCGTCTGCAGGCAGGGAGGGCGGGTTCGGGGATGCCCTGCGGACCCGGACCCGGACCCGGACCCGGCGGCTCCCTCCCCAGCGTCACTCCTTTGCCAAGTTCCATCCCCTCCGCACCTTTGCCCAGGGTAGGCATCTGCAGTGGGAGGCTGATGATGCCCACGAGGTCCTCCAAGGGCACAAGGGAGCGGAGGATGGCACGGATCCGCAGGGCCTCACCCTTGCAGGCTTGGATTAGCTGGGGAACGCAGGGAGGGAGAGGGGCACTCATCAGGCGCTGGTGCCCCGCTCAGTGACTGCTCCGCTCCCTCCCTTCCCATACAGGGGGGTAGAGCAGGCCTCTTTCAGCGGGCTGTCTAGGGTTTCCAGCCCTCATTCCTCTGCCTGTGCCCCCCGACCCCAGCCCTGAACCCTCTCCCTGCACCCCCCATCCCCATCCTGACCCCTCTGCTTGTGCCCCCCGACCCCAGTCCTGACCTCTCTCCCTGCGTCCCCATCCCCATCCTGACCCCTCTTCTTGTGCCCCCCAACCCCAGTCCTGACCCCTCTCCCTGTGACCCCTCATCCTGGCCCCGACCCCTATCCCTGTGTCCCCATCCCCATCCTGACCTCTCTCCCTGTGTCCCCATCCATCCTGAGTCCTCTCCATGTGCCCCGCCATCCCGGCCCCGACCTCTCTCCCTGTGTGCCCCCATCCCAGCCCTGACCACTCTGGGTGTCACTGTCTGTCTCCCCCACTGGACCGGGAGCTCTGTGAGACCAGGCCCTGGGGCTGTCTTGGTCACTGTTGTGTCCCCAGCATTGCTAGTCCAGGACCACCCACGTATGTGAGCTCACTCCGTGTCACTGAGTGCCTGCATGAGGCATTCAAGGCGGCTGTGCCTGCCCTCCCTCCCCATCCCGCCCTGGCTCTGGGTCTCACATGCATCTCTGGCGCACAGCGTCCAAGCAGGTCGATCAAGGCGGCATAGAAGGACATGATGGCGTGTCCCAGGTGCACCCGGTTTTCTTCAGGTGGTTCCTCACCGAAGCTGCAGGGAAGGTGGGTGGGTGGGGGAGGCAGCTAGGGGCCGGGGAGGGCGGGTTGCCCTATTGAGGAGGGGGCCGGGACACTCACTGCTCGCGCCGCCGGTCCCTGCGGATGCCTGGGCCATCCCTCGCAGGGTCCTCGGAGATGCGGATGGCCTCTTCGATGGCAGCCAGCAGCCCTGAGCCACCCTCACCCCGCAGGGCGGGTCCGAAGCACTCAGGCTTCCGGATGAGCAGCCGCACCACCACGTTGGCGTTCTCCTCCACGCTCTCGCCTGGCCACCCGTGTGGGGACAGGGGGTCTCAATGAGCCACCACCAGATACCTCCCCATGAAGCCCCAGGACTCAACACTTCCAGGGGTAACACAGGTCCCATCCAGCCCCAGGACCCAACAACTCTAGGGGTAACACCAGGTCCCTGCCAGCCCCACGACCCAATATCTCCAGGGGTAACACCAGGCTCCCACCAGCCCCAGGACCCAACGCTGCCAGCCCCAGGACCCAATACGTCCAGAGAGGTAACGCAGGCCCCTGCCAGCCCCAGGACCCAACACCTCCAGGGGTAACACAGGCCCCTGCCAGCCCCAGGCCTGCTTGAAGGGATCCCTGTCTGGACCCCACCTGTGGCTCAGGGTGTGAGCAGTCATCCCAAGGGAGGTGTGACCAGTGACTCCATACTTCCCCCTCTGCCACTGCCACCCCCTCCTCACCGTTTACGAAGACAGCGAAGCGCAGGAAGTCCAGGTAGCGCTCTCCACCGCAGGGGTTCCAGCCAATATCTGGGTATCCCTTGGCCACAAGCATGGGGCAGCTTTGGAGGCCACAGCCTGCCAGGTAGGACACGACCTGGGGACAGGAGGGGCTCAGTCAGAGACCAGACCCACGCCACCATCCTCCTGGGGCCCAGCCCTCTGCCCTGCCTTGCCCCGCGGCTCCTCAGTCTGGTTCAGCTCTGATCCCTTGGCCAATTAGCCCTGGTCCTGTCAGAGGCCTGTAAACTAGAGCAACTCCATCTTGAACAGGAGCGGAGTAAAATGAGGCTGAGATCTACTGCACTGCATTCCCAGATGGTTAAGGCATTCTAAGTCACAGAATGAGATAGAAGGTTGGCACAAGATACAGGTCATAAAGACCTTACTGATAAAACAGTTGCAGTAAAGAAGCCAGCCAAAACCCACCAAAACCAAGATGGCGAAGAGAGTGACCTCTGGCCGTCCTCACCGCTACACTCCCACCAGCGCCATGAGAGTTTACAAATGTCATGGCAATGTCAGGAAGTTATCCTACATGGTCTAGAAAGGGGAGGCACGAATAATCCACCCCTTGTTTAGCATATCATCAAGAAATAACATAAAAAATGGGCAACCAGCAGCCCTTGGGGCTGCTCTGTCTGTGGATTAGCCATTCTTTTATTCCTTTACTTTCCTAATAAACTTGCTTTCACTTTACTCTATGGACTCGCCCTGAATTCTTTCTTGCGTGAGATCTAAGAACCTTCTCTTTGGGCCTGGATCCAGACCCCTTTCCTGTAGTGGTCCTGTCTGCCCTCGTCTCCCATCTGGACCACGACACCAGCCTCCTCCCTGTGCTTCTGTCCTTCTGCCTTCCCCTCGATCTGTTTCCCACACACAGCCAGAGGGACTCTGTGAACACCTGAGTCAGGTCACGTCCCTCCTCTGCTCAGAACCCTGGCCTCCTCTCACTCAGGGTAAAAGCCAGAGCCCTTGTTGTGACCCATGAGATGCCTCATGACCCATCTGTCACCTCCTGCCCTCACCCCCACTGCCTCTGCCCCAGCCACAGCTGTCTCTCTGCTGTTCCTCCAACTCACGAGGTTCACTCCTGCCTCAGGGCCTTTGCACTGGCTGTTCTCACTGCCAAGAATGCTCTTCCCCATGATGTCCACCTGACCTGTCACCTTCCTTCAGAGCTTTACACAAATGTCACTTTCTCAATGAGACTTTCTCTGGCCACTTTTTTTTTTTTAAGGGTTCTCGCTCTGTCCCTCAGGTGAAGTGCAGTGGTGCGATATCTCACTGTAGCCTCAGCCTCGCAGGCTCTATCAAATCCTTCCACCTTAGCCTCCTGAGTAACTGGAACGACAGGTACGTGCCACTACACCCACCTAATTTTTGTATTTCTTTGTAGATACAAGGTCTCCCTATATTGGCCAGGCTGGTCTTAAAATCCTGAGCTCAAGTGATCCTCCTGCCTCGGCCTCCCAAAGTACTGGGATTACAGACACGAGCCACTTTGCCTGGCTGGACAGTGATTTTTGACTGTCATATTACTATTGCTTTGCACAGGTCCTACCATATGGTAAGTGAACGCTACATATTTGTTGAATGATAATATAACAGCAGCTGACTAATATAACACCACTGACTGCCTCTTTACAAACGCTTTCCTGGATTAAGTCATTTAATCCTCAGAATGACTCCATGAAGTCGTTTCTATGACTACATTCGTTGTACAAAATAAAGCAACAGAGGTCTGGAGACTCTAAGTCACTTATCCAAGGCCACACAGCCACGGAGCGAGGAGAGCAGAAGCAAAGTTGCTGAACTCTGGAGCCCATGCATTGCACCACTGTACACAGAAGTGCAAGCTCAGAGAGCCAAGAAATGTGCCAAGGCTACCTAGCTGGAAGCCTAGACTGCGGACCCGCCCCCAGCTGGGAAGCTAGAGTGCGGATGGGCTCCCAGCCCGAAGCGTCGACTGCAGACCTGCCCCAAGCCGGAAGCGTGGAGTGCAGACCTGCCCACAGCCAGGAAGCATCCCATGAATGAGCAACTGGGTGCCGTTCTCTCCCTGCAAATTAGTCTCCTGGTTGGGCACACCATCCAGAATTGCCCCCCAGAATGAGTTCAGAATCAGTAGGTGTCCCAAAGAGCCAGGTAGCGGCCCGATCTCCTCCCTTAGGCCCGGAGCCCAGCCCTGCCCTCCATACCTTTTCCAGGTCCTGCTCCTGCAACGCCAAGGCCAGCTCATTGTTGTCAATGACAGAGGCAGCAGCCACATCCAGGGGTGTGGAGCCCTGCATGCCTGCAGGGGCAAGAGGTGGGAAGAACATCTCACTCCTGCTTGTCTCACCTCCTCTGGGAAGCCCTCCCTGACCACCCTTTATCCAACCTGGATCAGGTACCTCCTCTGGTCTGTACTTCCCTCATCCAAGCTCTGACCACTCTGGGCTGTCACTACTGGGGTCACTATTGTATCCCCGGCATTACTCGTTACGGGGCCAGAGCCACAGTTGAGAGGGAGTATTTACTGAATGACTGAGTGAGTGAGCTGGTGGAAAGTGGGGCAGGCGTGGATAGGGTGCCAGGAGTGGGTTCTGGGGGACAGCCCCTGGGCTCGGGGGTTCTCACCCAGGCCGATGCCACTGTTCTCCAGCAGGTAGCTCAGGTGGTCAAACATGGAGCGCTGGTTCTGCCGGCTGATGCGGCAGAAATAGCAGAGGAAGCGGCAGCAGCTTGTCACCATCTTGGGGAAGCGGATCTCCTGGGACAGGCAGGGTGGGCCGGTGGTCAGGGCCTGCCCTCTGTGGCCGCCTCCCCTGAGCTCCCCAGTGTTCGCCTGGGCCCTCACCTTGGACTCGCCGCCCCCGAGGACGTTGACCATGACCTCCATGACCGTCTCGTGCATGCCCAGCGCCCTCATCAGGTTCGGGTGTTGGTAGAAGACTTTGTTGTTCATGATGTTCCTGTGCACGGGCAGAGTGCATGGGGTCACCAGGGGCCGGGTAGGGCCCAAGTCCAGAGAGGGCCACAGCCACCACTGTGACAGCAGCTGGTATTCTCAACCCTGTCCCTCTGTGCCTAGCACCACCCCCTTTACAGATCTGCAGTCACTCAATTGCTACAGCCAGCCAGGCGCAGTGGCTCACGCGTGTAATCCCAGCACTTTGGGAGGCCGAAGCTGGAGGATCACTTGAGGTCAGGAATTCGAGATCAGCCTGGCCAACATGGTGAAACCCCGTTTCTACTAAAAATACAAAAATTAGCCAGGTGTGGTGGCGCATACCCGTAATCCCAGCTACGTGGGAGGCTGAGGTGGGAGAATCACTTGAACCTGGTAGGCGGAGGTTGCAGTAAGCAGACATTGCGCACTCCAGGTTGGGGAACAGAGCAAGACTCCATCTCAAAAAAAATAACAATAAAAAAATAAAAAACAATTCCTACAGCCACTGTGGGAGAAAGGGTCCTTGTTTCTCTCATAAGGAGACCGAGCTGTGCACCCAAGGCGGGCTCCTCTAGAACAGAGATCTTTGCCATGTTGCCCTTTGTCAAATGTTGTCCCAGCAGAGTGGCTCACGCCTTGTAATTCCAGCCCTTTGGGAGGCCAAGGCAGGAGGATCACTTGAGCCCAGGAGTTCAAGACCAGCTCGGGCAACATAGCAAGACCCTGCCTCTACAAAAAAATTTGCAAATTAGCTGGGCATGGTGATATGTGTCTGTAGTCCCAGCTACTCAGGAGGCTGAGGCAGGAGGATTGCTTGAGCACAGGAAGTTGAGGCTGCAGTGAGCTATGATTGGGCCACTGCACTCTAGCCTGGGCAACAGAGTGAGGCCCTGTCTCAAAAACACCTAGAAAGGGCCTGGCATGCGGTAGGTGCTTAATAAATGTTTACTGTGTGAATGAGATATATTTGATACTGAGTGCTCACTACTACTACCATGATTATTATTATTCGCACAAGCTCATGGAAGCCACAGCACAACTCTTCAGAGCAGGCTTGGCTCTCCCCCATTTTACAGATGAGGAAACTGAAGCTCAAAAAGGGTAAACCTCAGCCAGGCGCGGTGGCTCAAGCCTCTAATCCCAGCACTTTGGGAGGCCGAGGCGGGTAGATCACCTGAGGTTAGGAGTTCAAGACCAGCTTGATCAAAGTGGTGAAACCCTGTCTCTACTAACTATAAAAAATTAGCCAGGTGTGGTGGTGCGTGTCTGTAATCCCAGCTACTTGGAAGGTTGAGACAGGAGAATTGCTTGAACCTGGGAGGCGGAGGTTGCAGTGAGCTGAGATCATGCCACCACACTCCAGCCTGGGTGACAGAGTGAGACTCAGTCTCACAAAAAAAAAAAAAAAAAAAAAAAGGGTAAACATCCTGCTGAGAGTCACACAGTAAGTGGAGCTGCTGCTACCACTGAGGGTAGAGAGGTAAGGGAAGGAGACATTAACCAGGAGGTGGGCTAGCCGCCTGAGACTGAGTAGATCACCCAGAGGATGGGCCAGAGTTGGGGAAGGGAATGTGATTGTATCCTGAAGGCATTCATTAGCCAAGGGGATATGCAAAGTAAGCGGGCAGGGCGGTGCCTCACCCGATGCTCTGGATCATGAGGTTCTCCTCCTGAGGGCCCATCTGCACGATGAGCAGGGAGCGGATCTGGCCGAGGCACTCAAGCAGGCTCATGGTGTCTTCCACGGAGGACGGTGAGATGGTGTACGCCCGTGGCAGGGCACGCAGCAGCTCACCCAGCCCGTCGTACTGCCGGTGCAGGAGGCTGAACATGGCCCGCACCAGCTCGGGGCTCTGCACGAAGTCCTCTTGGGCCCAGCGCACCACCATGTGGGACACCAGTTCCTGCAGGGACCCTGGGAAGGAGACAACACAAGGCTTGGAGCACCACGCAGGGTAGGTCAGCACGCGGGACCATGGACCACAACAATGTGGAAGGGGTCCCCTGTTCCAGAAGCTTTCCCAGTTACTACCACCCCTGCCCTCCACCTGCCGGGAGCAGGCAGATTCTAGCAGACTGTTTTCCCTTTTCTCTTTTAGAGACAGTGTCTTGCGCTGTTGCCCTGGCTGGGGTGCAGTGGTGCGATCACAGCTCAGTGCAGCCTCGAACTCCCGGGCTCAAGTGATCCTCCTACTCTGGCCTCCCAAAGGGCTAGGATTATAGGTGTGAGCCACTGTGCCCAGCCTGGCAAACTTTTTTCTATTCCCCCAAGAATCTCTCTGTTCTGTTTGCCCTAATATCCAGCCCACAAGGGCTTCCTAAAAATTTCAACAGGAATAATAAACTGTACAACTGCAAGATACCAGAGCCAACCGGAAGCACTTCACCATACACCTCTGAAGGCACATGTCACAATCCCATTTGTTCTATAAAAATACTGTGGATTTGGCAGGGCACGGTGGCTCACACCCGTAATCCCTGCACTTTGGGAGGCTGAGGTGGGTGGATCACCTGAGGTCAGGAGCTCGAGACCAGCCTGGCCAACATGGTGAAGCCCCGTCTCTACTAAAAGTACAAAAATTAGCCAGTAGCGTGCCTGTAATCCCAGCTACTCGGGAGGCTGAGACAGGAGAATTGCTTGCACCTAGGAGGCAGAGGTTGCAGTGAGCCAAGATCACGCCACTGCACTCTAGCCTGGGTGACAAAGCAAGACCCTGTCTCAAAAAATAATAATAATAATAATTTAAAAATCTAAACTCGCAGGCAGGGGCTTTGACTTTCTCCCCTCGGCTGTATTTCCCAGCCCTGGTAACAGTGCCTGGCCCAGAGTTGGCCCCATAAAAGTTTCCTGAATGTTGCAGGATAAAACCTGTACCAACGTTAGGAAATCTGTCCTTGTTAGATGTGGCTAATACACAGTTTGCAAAATAACACGTTGGCCCAACATTCATCACAGCTGCTTGTCTAATCCCTCAGCATGGTAATCGTCTCATCAAGAGAGAAAAGAGAAGCCGCAAGGCCACAGAAGCCACAGTGGTTCAGGTTGCCACCATCCCTTGGTTAGAGGTTTGCCACTAAGCTGGTAGGCTGTGTCACCCTGGTCCAACACACATGTTCTACAGCCCCCATCTTTGGAGGCAAACTCCAGCATGCCCCTTTTTTTTTTTTTAGACAGAGTCTTGCTCTGTTACCCCGGGTAGAGTGCAGTGGTGCAATCTGGGCTCACTGCAGCCCCCACCTCCTGGGTTCAAGCGATTCTCGTGCCTCACCTCCAAGTAGCTGGGATTACAGGTGTGCACCACCACGCCCGGTTAATTTTTGTATTTTTAGTAGAGAAGGGGGGTTTCACCATGTTGGCCAGGCTGGCCTCGAACTCCTGACCTCAAGTGATCCACCCGTCTCAGCCTCCCAAATTGCTGGGATTACAAGCATGACCCACCATGCCTGCTTCCAGTTTGCCCACCGCTCTTCTTCTCTCACTCCTGCCTATCTTCCCCTCCCTTGCATCCATCGTCATGCCCTCATTGGGACACAGAGGCTCCCCAGGCATGGGGCTGCCCACCCCACCCCTGCCCTCTCCCCGGTGACCCCAGTCCTCACGGGGTTTGCTCTCCTCTGCTGGCCGCTCCTCCTCAGGTTTCTCCTCCTCCTTCTTCACCAGCCGCACTTTCTCCAAAAGGCTCATGAGGCGGCTGCCCAGGGTGGTCTCTTCCTCTGGTTCCTCCTCCTCTCCATCCAGCTGAATTCCTGGAAGTGGTCAAGAAGCGGGGAAATATCATTCACCAGTTTGCTTATTCACCTGCTCACACACTCACTTCTTCATTTGTGCATATGTGCATGCATTCATGGAGTTTTTCATTTCCTTTTTTTTTTTTTTCTCTTTTGAGACAGTGTCTTGCTCTGTTGCAGTGGAGGGCAGTGGCATGATCTCACCTCACTGTAACCTCTGCCTCCCAGGCTCAAGCCATACTCCTACCTCAGCCTCCTGAGTAGCTGGGACTACAGGTGTGTGCCACCATGCCCTGTTAATTTTGTATCTTTTGCTGTAGAGATGGGGGGTCTTGCCATGTTGCCCAGGCTGGTTTTGAACTCCTGAGCTCAAGCAATCCTCCCCCTCAGCCTCCCAAAATGCCAGGATTACAGGCATGAGCCACCACCCCGGCCTCATTTACTTCTTTGTATGCTCATGTCTCTGTTCATGTATTCATTCTATGAAACATTTATCTTTTAAATCAATTTTACAAATATGTTCAAAGAACTAAAGGAAACTATGTCTGAAGAATTAAAAGGAATATGGGCCGGGCGCGGTGGCTCAAGCCTGTAATCCCAGTACTTTGGGAGCCTGAGACGGGAGGATCATGAGGTCAGGAGATTGAGACCATCCTGGCTAACACGGTGAAACCCCGTCTCTACTGAAAAATACAAAAAACTAGCCGGGCGAGGTGGCGGGCGCCTATAGTCCCAGCTACTCGGGAGGCTGAGGCAGGAGAATGGCGTAAACCCGGGAGGCGGAGCTTGCAGTGAGCTGAGATCCGGCCACTGCACTCCAGCCTGGGCGACAGAGCGAGACTCCACCTCAAAAAAAAGGAAATATGATAATAGTGACTCACCTAGTAGTGAATACTAATAAAAAGGCAGGTTGTTAAAATACAGAAATTATTATTTTTTTTTGAGATGGAGTTTTGCTCTTGTCGCCCAGGCTCAAGTGCAATGGCGCGATCTCGGTTCACTGCAACCTCCGCCTCCCGGGTTCAAGGGATTCTCCTGCCTTAGCCTCCCAAGTAGCCTGTACCATCATGCCTGGCTAATTTTGTATTTTTAGTAGAGATGGGGTTTCTCCATGTTGGTCAGGCTGGTCTCAAATTCCCAACCTCAGGTGATCCGCCCACCTCGGCCTCCCAAAGTGCTGGGATTACAGGCGTGAGCCACCGCACCCAGCTAAAATATAGAAATTCTGGAGTTGAAAGATAAAATAACTGAAATAAAAAATTACTAGAGGGGGTTCAACAGCATATTTGAGCTGGTAGGAGAAACAGTCAGTGAACTTGAAGGTAGGACATAGAGATTATGTAGCCTGAAGAACAGAAAAGTAAAAGAATGAAGAAAAGTGGACCAGATGTAGTGGCTCATGCCTGTAATCCAGCACTTTGGGAGGCCCAGGCATGCAAATTGCTTTAGCCCAGGAGTTCAAGACCAGCCTCGGCAACATGGCAAAACCCCGACTCTATAAAAAATTAAAAAATTAGCAAGGCTTGGTAGCACACACCTGTTCTCCCAGCTACTCAGGAGGCTGAGGTAGGAGGATGGCTTGAGCCCAGGAGGCAGAGGATGCAGTGAGCTAAGATTGCACCCCTGCACTCCTGCTGAGTGACAGAGTGAGACTGTCTCAAAAAAAAAAAAGAGCAAAGCAAAATGAAAAAAAGCCTCAGAGCCGGGCACGGTGGCTCACGCCTGTAATCCCAACACTTTGGGAGGCCGAGGCAGGTGAATCATGAGGTCAGGAGATCGAGGCCATCCTGGCTAACACGGTGAAACCCCATCTCTACTAAAAATACAAAAAATTGGCCGGGCGCGGTGGCTCAAGCCTGTAATCCCAGCACTTTGGGAGGCCGAGACGGGCGGATCACGAGGTCGGGAGATCGAGACCATCCTGGCTAACACGGTGAAACCCCGTCTCTACTAAAAAGTACAAAAAACTAGCCGGGCGAGGTGCGGGCGCCTGTAGTCCCAGCTACTCGGGAGGCTGAGGCAGGAGAATGGCGTGAACCCGGGAGGCGGAGCTTGCAGTGAGCTGAGATCCGGCCACTGCACTCCAGCCTGGGCGACAGAGTGAGACTCCGTCTCAAAAAAAAAAAAACAAACAAACAAACAAAAAAAAAAATTAGCTGGGCGTGGTGGTGCGTGCCTGTAGTCCCAGCTACTCGGAGGCTGAGGCAGGAGAATGGCGTGAATCCAGGAGGCGGAGCTTGCAGTGAGCTGAGATCGCGCCACTGCACTCCAGCCTGGGCGACAAAGCGAGACTCCATCTCAAAAAAAAAAAAAAAAAAAGAAGCCTCAGAGACCTGTAGGATGCCATCAAGTGTACCAATATATGCATAATGAGAGACCCAGAGGAAGAGGAAAGGGGCAGAAAAGTATTTGAATAAGTAATTGTCAAAAATATTCCAACTTTGATAAAAAGTAATTATATATCCAAGAAACTCAACAAACTTCCAATAGGATAAATTCAAAGAGCTGTACACCTAGACATCTCATACTAAATTGTTGAAAGGCAAAGACAAAGAGAAAACCTTAAAAGTCAGCCAAGGAAAAGTAATTCATCATGGGTAAGGGAATCTCAATAAGTCTGTTAGCAGACTTCTCATCAGAAACCCTGGAGGTCATCCATCTATCCTTCCACCCAGCCAGCCATCTCTCCACCCAGTTCTCAGCCATCCATCCATCCATCCTTCTCCTCATCCATCCATCTATCCAGCCAGCCAATTTTTACCCACTTCTTCTATCCATCAATTCACATTCCCATTCATTTATCTGCTTATAGCCATCCACCCAAATACCCATATAAACATATCCTTCTACATATCATCTAACTGTTCACTAACACATTCATTCATTCATTCATTCAACCAATAGTTACATAGCACCAATACTGTAGAGGGTTAAGGTCCGGAAATCTTAGGGAAACTTCTGGAGAGGTCTCAAGAGAAAGTTGGTGTAGGGAGGACTCTCTGATCCCCACTCCTTACCACAGTGTGCCAGCAGGTCTTGATGAAAGTCAAGCAAATCCTGTCGTATCTCTTCAGGGAGGGGACAGTCTTCCTCATCTGTACCATCTTTGAATTGCAATAGCATATTGATCTAGGGGAAGGTCAAAGGTTAGAATGAGGGTCTGAGATCCCAAAGCAGGAACTCTGAGATCAGAGAGAGAAGATGCAATTGTAAGTTCGTGCCTAAGGTCATGAGTCAAAGTGTGAGTTAGTGAAGACTATTTGAGAGACTAGGGCCAGAGGTTTGAAAGGAGTCAGGGTCAGTCTGAGGCGACTCAGAGGCCAGGTTGGTTCACAGAGTAGGAGATAAATGTATCACTAGGGTCAGGGGTCAAGCACGGGTATAGAGGTTGAGGGTCCTCAGTGATCCGAGTTGGGAGATGTTGGGGTTGGGGTTTAGATAGTAAGAGTGGCCAGTGTCAGGGGTCAGATGACCTGCTCCTGGGGCGGGGAGCGGAACTCGCGGGTACGTCTTGCAGTCTCCGCTGCGGTCATGCTGAAGGCTTTCATGAGGAGGCCATAGCGACTCCGCTGGTTGGCCTGGAGCTTGTCCACATAGCGCTCCGCAAAGGCTGCCAGGGACTCCACACGGTGCTGCAACTCTTGGTCACAGAAATATTCCAGCAGGTGGCACATCTGTGGAAGGACAGGCGTGCAGGAGGAGAAATGGAGGTGAGACCATCAGGACTTCCTTGAAACTTCTCTTTCTTCCTCTTCCCTCTCCATGGCCCTGCACAGGTCCAGCCAACATCATTTCCTGCCTGGAACCTTAAGCCTGCCTTCACCGGCCATGGCGGCTCACGCCTGTAATCCCAGCACTTTGGGAGGCCGAGGTGGGTGGATCACCTGAGGTCAGGAAATCGAGACCAGCCTGGCCAACAGGGCGAAACCCCATTTCTACTAAAAATACAAAAATTAGCTGGGCGTGGTGGCGTGTGCCTGTGATCCCAGCTACTCAGGAGGCTGAGGAAGGAGAATCGCTTGAACCTGGGAGGTGGAGGTTACAGTGAGCCAAGACTGCACCACTGTATTCCAGCCTGGGCGACAGAGCAAAATTCTGTCTCAAAAAACAAACAAAAAAGACTGCCTTCTCCATGGAAAACAGAGATCTTTCCACGTCAGCGTTGCTCACTGCCATATGCATTTCCACAGCTCCCCACTGCCTGAGGACAAAGTCCAGACTCACACCCCACCTACCCTGTGTCTCCCAGCCCAGATGGACAGAGGCTGAAAAGCAGGAAGCAGCAGCCCACCTGTAACTTCACAGACTCTGGCAACTTCATCTGGAGCAGCCCCTCCTCCAAGCCTTCTTCCTTCTCCCCTTCTGCTGCCTCCTCTTCCTCTTTTTCTTCATCTTCCTTTTCCTGTGCTGTTTCCTCCTCATCCTCCTCCTTCTCCTCCTCATCTTCCTCTTCCTCCTCTTCTTCCTCCTCCTCCTCCTCCTCTTCTTCCTCAGTGAAGACTTCAGGCTCAATCATCTTCAAGATCTGTTTCACATCCTCATCGCCAAAGATGCCCATCACCTACAGGACAAAGTCTCGGTTCTTCACCGTGGCCTGCGAGGCCTCCGTCATCAGGCCCTGGCCTCGTTCTCCAGACCTGCCCCTCTTGCACATGCCAATCATTCCTTCATTGGCTGATCGGATTCCTCCCACAGCAGGAATGGCACCCCCTGCCTTGCCATCCACCCTCCTTAAGATCCGCCCAGCTCCTCACTGTGTGTCCCATCCACACACCCCAGACCACAGAGCCAAATATGAGTGCCTCTCCCATCACAGGTGAGTGTCCTTTCTCTCAAGCCTAAGCATGTGCTGTGTCCTCTGGCCCAGGACACACCCTATGCCTGCATAGCTCCCAGCATACACCAGCTCTCAGTCAACACAATGAAGATGCTAACACATGAGGCGAGGCTCACACCTGTAATCCCAGCACTTTGGAAGGCCAAGGCGGGCAGATCACTTGAGGCCAGGAGTTCGAGACCAGCCTGGCCAACATGGTGAAACCCTGTCTCTTCAAAAATACAAAAAAAAAAATTAGCTGGTTGTGGTGGTGCATGCCTGTATTCCCAGCTAGTCAGGAGGCTGAGGCAGGAGAATCGCTTGAACCTGGGAGGCAGAGGTTGCACTGAGCTGAGATTATGCCACTGCACTCCAACCTGCATGGCAGAGGGAGAGTTTGTCTCCAAAAAAAAATAATAATAATAAAGTTTAAAAGATGTTAACATACAGAAGTAAAGAGGAGTAGACGAAAGGGAAGAAGAGTGAGGGGGAGAGAGACAGATGGATGAATGGAGGGAGGACTGGATGGATGGCTGGATGAATCGAGAGTTGGAATGGTAGAGGTTTGAAGGAAAGATGAATAAGTGGATGATGATGGAGAGATGAAGGAAATGGTGGAGGAAGAGATGATGGGTGGATGGATGAGAGAAGGATAAACGATGTATAGGTAGGTGGGTAGGTGATGGATGGGTTGATAGATGCATGAGGAAGTAAATAAATATGTGGATAAATAGATAAATTAGTGAATAGCCATGAGGGTAGGGGGGATGGTTGGCCACATGGCTGGATAGGTTCATGTACGAAAAGTTGGGGCCAGGTTGGCCGGGCGCAGTGGCTCAAGCCTGTAATCCCAGCACTTTGGGAGGCCGAGACGGGCGGATCACGAGGTCGGGAGATCGAGACCATCCTGGCTAACACGGTGAAACCCCGTCTCTACTAAAAAAAATACAAAAAAATAGCCGGGCGAGGTGGTGGGCGCCTGTAGTCCCAGCTACTTGGGAGGCTGAGGCAGGAGAATGGCGTGAACCTGGGAGGCGGAGCTTGCAGTGAGCTGAGATCCGGCCACTGCACTCCAGCCTGGGCGACAGAGCGAGACTCCGTCTCAAAAAAAAAAAAGAAAAGTTGGGGCCAGGTGTGGCGGCTCACACCTGTAATCACAGTACTTCGGGAGGCTGAGGCAAGATGATCACTTGAACCCAGGAGTTTGAGACTGCAGTGGGCTACAATCATGTCACTGCATTCTAGCCTGGGCATGACCCTGTCTCTCACTAAATAAAATAAAATTTAAAATAATAAATAAAAACAAAATTAGGTTGAGCAGAGTGTCTCATGCCTGTAATCCCAACACTGGGAGGCCAAAGTGGGAGAATCACTTGAGCCCAGGAGTTCAAGACCAGCTTGGGCAACATAGTGAGACTCCACCTCTACAAAAAATTTAAAAATTAGCTGGGCATGGTGGTGCACACCTGTAGTCCCAGGTATTCAGGAGGCTGAGGTAGGAGGATTGCTTAAGCCCAGGAGGTTGAGGTTACGGTGAGCCATTATTGTGCCATTGCACTCCAGCCTGGGTGACAGAGCGAGACCCTGTCTCAAAAACAAACACCTGGGCACGGTGGCTCACGCCTATAGTTCCAGCACTTTAGGAGGATGAGGTGGGTGGATCATGAGGTCAGGAGTTCAAGACCAGCCTGGCCAACATGGTGAAACCCCATCTCTATTAAAAATACAAAAATTAGCCAGGCATGGTGGCAGGTGCCTGTAATCCCAGCTACTTGGGAGGCTGAGGCAGGAGAATCGCTTGAACACGAGAAGTGGAGGTTGCAGTGAGCTGAGATTGTGCCACTGCACTCTTCAGCCTGGGTGACACAGCAAGACTTCATCTCAAAACAAACAAAACCAAAAAGATGGATATATAAATGGTTAGATGGGTATATGAATAAAAGGGTACATGATACAAGGGATGGACAGAAGGATAGGGAATGGGTAGATGGATGGGTGTGGATGTCTAAATGGATTTGTGGGTAGGTGGATGGGTGTACATACATATGAATGGAGAGATGGAGGGATGGATGAAGGGTAGGTGGGAAACGGAGGAACAGATGGATCTGTGGATGTAGGTATGGATGGACGCATAGGTGGGAGGAGATGATTATTGGACCTATGGAAGGAAAGACAGATTAATACATAAATGGGTAGGTGGATAGACGAACAGATGGAATGGTGGATGGACTGCTGTATGAATGAATGAAAAGATGGATGGGCAAATAGATTGAAACTTAGATAGATGGGTACATGAATGAATGAATGGAGTGGTGGAGAACAAAAGGATAGAAAGGCAGATGGACTTGTTGATGGAAAGATGATCTATACACATGAATGGATAGGATGAATGGGTGGATGGAAAGGCGGGTGGAGGACCGATGGATTGATGGATGGATGAATGATGGTTGGTTGGAGAGATGAATAGGAAGAAAGAAGAGATGAATAAACATAAATAGATGACAGGTGAGCAGATGGAGGGAAAGGTGAATGAAGGATAGGGAGATGGTGGAAGGATACATAGAAAGGTGGATGGTGGCCGAGCGCGGTGGCTGACGCCTGTAATCCCAGCACTTTGGGAGGCCAAGGTGGACGAATCACGAGGTCAGGAGTTCGAGACTAGCCTGGCCAACATGGTGAAAGCAGTCTCTACTAAAAATACAAATATTAGCCGGGCGTGGTGGCACATGCCTGTAGTCCCAGCTACTCTGGGGGCTGAGGCAGGAGAATTACTTGAACCCGGGAGGCGGGGGTTACAGTGAGCTGAGATTGTGCCACTGCACTCCAGCCTGGGCGACAGAGTAGGACTCTATCTCGAAATAAATAATAATAATAATAAAAAGAAAGGTGGATGGATGCATAGAGGAAGGAAGGAATGGGTGGTTGGATGCATAAATAGAGCAGGATTGATGCATGTATTTCTGGAGTTTTGGGAATGTGGAAGAAGAACGGGACAGAGAGAAGCAGGAGGAAGCCATTACCAGCAGGGTGGACACGAGCTTGAGCACAGGCACAAACTGGAACTCCACGGAGCCCCCGACGGGATCGCGAGCGTGCTGCCCACCGTCGCGCACCGCCTCCCCCAGCATCCTCAGTGCCTTGTCCCGTAGGGCCTCCAGCGGGATGGCGGGGCTGAGGCGGGCCGGAGCCTCTGCTGCCCCAGCAGCTGGCAGAGCGGCCACGAAACAGGGGGCCGAGAAATGATGCGGGGGCCGCAGCGAAGTGCTGACTCCAACTCCCGGCAGGCCGTGCCGGGGGTGACCATTTTCTGTGCTCCTTCCAGGAGGGAAGAGCGTGATGGCGCGGGTCTCAGGTGTGAGGGGCACGATGTATTCAGAGAGCATGGAGCGGCGGCTGCGGCAGGCACTTTCGAGATGGATGCTAATGAGGAGGTCGTAGTAGCCTGCACGCAGTGGGCCTGGCAGGTGCGCGTCCTCCAGGGCGTGCAGCAGCTGAGCCTGGTCCACGTGGCTGCACAGAGCGTGCGCCACGCGATTGTTGCCCAGGGCGCACACAGCGCGGTAGAGGCGCAGGGTGTGCGAGTGGAAGCGCTGCAGGTCCAGGCGCTCCGACAACTCCAGGATGTCCATGCATCTGCAGCAGAGGTGGGAAACAGACAGGGACAAATGAATGAGCCTCCTGCATCCGTCCAGCCACCATCTCTTCCTCCATTTCCTTCATCATTACCCACCCATTCATTCATCCATCTCTCCTTCAAACCCCTACCATTCCATCTATCAATTCACCCATCGTGGGAGAAGATGGGAGACAGAGACACAGACCCCAGAGAGGCAGAGATGCTTAGATGAGTGTCGAAGGCTGCAGCAGGGAGTTCCAGTGGCTTCCCAGCTTAGGGTTCTGTGAGGGGAGTGGAGCTGGGTCTAGGAGTCTTTCAATGGTTCTGGAAGTCCCTAAGGGACCTGGGGGCCCCTGGGAAAACTCTGGGGTCCCTGGGATGATCTGGGACTTTGTAAGAGTCTCAGCGTCCACGTAGAACATCTGATGTTCCCAAGATGTGTTTGGGCCCCCAGATTGGGTTTGAACCCCACTCTGGCAGGTCTGAGTACACTGGTTGTGTTTGATTGCCATTAGAATGTAAATTCCAAGGGCAGGACATTTCTGCCTGTTTTGTTTTTGCTTTTATTTGTTGTGTTCCCAGCACCTACAACCACACTTAGCACATAGTAAAGTGCTTGGCATTTTTGTTGTTGTTGTTGTTGTTTTTTAGTGATGGGGTCTTGCTCTGTCATCCAGGCTAGAGTACAGTGGTGTGATCCTAGCTCTGCAGCCTTGAACTGCTGGGCTTAAGCAATCCTCCTGCCTCAGCCTCCCAAGTAACTGAGACTACATGTGCGTGCCACCAAGCCAAGCTAATTAAAAAGAAAAAAAAAATGTGGGGATGGGTTCTCACTATGCTTCCTGGTGGTCTCAAACCCCTGGCCTCGAGCAACCCTCCCTCCTCCTCAGCCTCCTGAAGTGCTCAGATTACAAGCATGAGCCACTGTGCCCATAAATCTTTGTTGAATGAATAAATAAATAAATGGGTGTGTCTGGGGCCCTGGGGATGACTCTGGGTCCCTTTGGACATGTCTGAGCATCCTGAGTTATGTACAAGCAATACTAGAATGCCACTTCACAGGGGCTTGGTGTCTCCAGCCTAGAATACTGCCCAGCACATAGGAGGAACCCAGAGCTATTTGTTGAATGGAGGAAGGAAGGAAGGAAGGAAGGAAGGAAGGAAGGAAGGAAGGAAGGAAGGAAGGAAGGAAGGAAGGAAGGAGGGAGGGAGGGAGGGAGGGGGAGGGAGGGAAGGAGGGAAGGAGGGAAGGAGGGAAGGAAGGAAGGAAGGAAGGAAGGAAGGAAGGAAGGAAGGAAGGAAGGAAGGAAGGAAGGAAGGAAGGAGGGAGGGAAGGAGGGAAGGAGGGAAGGAGGGAAGGAGGGAAGGAGGGAAGGAGGGAAGGAGGGAAGGAGGGAAGGAGGGAAGGAGGGAAGGAGGGAAGGAAGGAGGGAAGGAGGGAAGGAGGGAAGGAAGGAAGGAAGGAAAGAAGGAAGGATGTCAGAAACTTCCTGGCTGAGTCTGGGATCGCTCCCATGTTCAGAGTTCTATTTTTTGAGACAGCATCTTGCTCTGTTGCCCAGGCTGGAGTGCAGTGGCGCGATCTCGGCTCACTGCAACCTCCGCGTCCTGGGTTCAAGCAAATCTCATGCCTCAGCCTCCCAAGTAGCTGGGATTACAGGTGGACACCACCACAACCAGCTCATTTTTGTATTTTTAGTAGAGACTCTTGACCTTAGGTCATCTGCCTGCCTTAGCCTCCCAAAGTGCTGGGATTACAGGCATGAGCCACCATGCCTGGCCATTTTCAGAGTTCCTAAGAGTAACCCTGCCATCCATGTGAATGCGTCTGTGGTCCTAGGTGTGTCTGGATCTTCTGGGATGGGTTTGAGATCTCCATGGGATTCTTAGTCTCCCTGGGTATGCCCAAGAGACTCTAGGGTGCATCCGAGCCTCCCTGAACCATGTCCAGGGATCCTAGGGTGTACTTGGGGCCCCCTGGGGTGTTGCTGTGGGTCTGGCTCCCTGAGATGGGTGTGGGGCCCTGTGGAGTGGCTCTGGGCCCCTGGGGTATTGTCTGGGGTCCCTTAGGGTGGGCCTGCGGTCCACTGGGATGGCCTAGAGGCTCCTGAGTTGAGTCTGAATCCCCTTGGGGTGTGTAATCTGGCGATGTCTGAGCTGAGCCCGAGTCCCCTGAGGTAGGTCTGGAGATTCCTGGGGTGTTGCCTGGAATCCCAGGGTTGTGTTGAGGAGGGGCACTGAGTCGGACCCAGACCCCAGAGGGCTTGCAACACCTGCCCACCCCTGCATAGCTGGGCTGGCCCTGACCGGTTCTCCTCGGGGATGTGCAGCGCCATCATGGTCAGCGGCTCCCGGCACTGCACGGCCCAGCCCAGCCGCTCGCCGGCGCGCCTCGTCTCCACCTGCAGGAAGTGGTTGGGCATGCGGCTCCAGGACACTGGCATCAGCATCTGCATCTCCAGCCGCGGCGGGCACTGCGGGGCCGGGTTCTTGCGCTCGCTCTGGAACATGGCGGCTGACAACGGCATGATGTTCTGAGCGCAGAGAGACACGCATGGGTCAAGATGGCCAGCCCCCTGTGTCCCACCACACCACTTCCAGGGAGACCTCTTGGATTGCCCCCTCCCTTTCAGTGACTCTGCCTGCCTCGCCTCCCCACACTTCCTGCCTCAGCCTGCCCCCATTAGCGCCCCCATCACGGCACTTGTACCTTCTGCTTCCCCAGCTCAAACTGGATGACGTTCTGGTGGGTGGGCAGGACGAAGACAGCAGGAAATAGCTTTGTGTTGGGTTCCACCTGGCAGGGGAGAAGAGGAAAGGTGAGGAAACAGGTGGGCTGAAGGGAGGGTTGGCTCTGGACCTCAAACTCTGGGGCCTATTTGTGGGTCCTCATCTGAGCGTTAGAGGCTCCAAAATGGCTCAGAGGTCACCCTTAAACTGTCCCACCTCTGATCCAGCCAGGCCAACCTCCTCCAACTCTCCCAGGGCAACTCTCCCAGGGCAACCTGTCATCTGTCTCTGCACGCATCACACCCCACAATGGGAATGCCTTTCCCATTTCTCTCCCAAGCATACTCATTCTTCAAAACCCAGAGAGTGCAGTGGCTCACACCCGTAATCCTAGAATTTTGGGAGGCTGAAGTGGGAGGGTCACTTGAGCCTAAGAGTTCAAGAGCAGCCTGGGCAACATAGTGAGACCCCATCTCTACAAAAAAATAAAAAAATTAGCCAGGCATGGTGGTCCATATCTGTAGTTGCAGCTGCTCAGGAGGCTAAGATGAATCACTTGAGCCTGGGAGGTCGAGGCTGGAGTAAGCCATGATTGCACCACTGCACTTCAGCCTGGGTGACAGAACAAGACCCTATCTCAAACCAAAAATTAAAACAAAGAATTCCAGGAAGTGTCCTCAGACTGTCTTGCCCCACTCCCATCTTTCCAGTGGAGCCCGTCTAGCCAGCTTCCGCCTCCACAAACAACACTGTCTCTGAAGCAGTCTTGTCCGCCAAACCAAACCCGATCTAATTGCACCCTGGGACCCAACTCCCAGTTTACAGGAAATACAGGGGACAAATGAAAATGTTAAAACGCCACCACAGGAATGCACCGCCAGATCCAGGCTATGGGAAACCAGGCCAGCCCTCTCCAGATTTAATATGCACAGGAAGCCCCTGGGATCCTGTCAAAATGCAGATTCTGATTTGGTAGGCATGGGAAGGGGCCTGAGACTCTGCATTTATTTTTTTTTTTTTTGAGATGAAGTCTCACTCTGTCACCCAGGCTGGAGTGCAGTGGTGCAATCTTGGCTTGCTGCAACCTCCACCTCCCGTGTTCAAGCGATGCTCCTGCCTCAGCCTCCCAAGTAGCTGGGATTACAGGTGCCCGCTACCACACCAGGCTAATTTTTGTATTTTTAGTAGAGATGGGGTTTCACCATGTTGGCCAGGCTGGTCTCGAACTCCTGACCTCAGGCGATCTGCCTGCCTCGGCCTCCCAAAGTGCTGGGATTACAGGTGTGAGCCACCACGCCTGGCCCATTTTAATTTTTTTAAAAGAAGCAAGGTCTTGCTCTGTCAACCAGGCTGCAGTGCAGTGGCGCGATCATAGCTCACTACAACCTCTGCCTCCCAGACTCAAGTGATCCTCCTGCCTCAGCCTCCTCCAGAGTAGCTGGAACTGCAGGTGCCTACCACTAGGCCCAGCTAAAGGTCCTGCAGCTCTGACAAGCTCCCAGGTGATGCTGACCCTGCTGGTTGGTCCAGGGACCACACTTTGAGGAGCAAAGCACTACAGGACAAATAGCCTGGTTCCTTCAACAAATATATTTCTAGGGGAAAAAAATGAGAAAGAAGAAGTGGAGGGGGAAATCTACATATGAAATGAAACTCAAGGTACACAGCAACCAGCTAAAATATATGACGCTGGGTCGAGTATGGTGGTGCATGCCTGTAATCCCAGCACGGGATTATATGCTAGGATTACATGGGAGGTGGAGGTGGGCAAATTATTTGAGGTCAGGAGTTCAAGACCAGCCTGGGCAACGTGGCAAAACACCATCTCTACAAAAAATAGAAAAATTAGCCAGGTGTAGTGGTGCGCGTCTGTGCTCCCAGCTACTTGGTAGGCTGAGGTGGGAGGATCATTTGATCCCAGGAGGTTGAGGCTGCAGTGAACCAAGATTACACCACTGTGCACCAGCCTGGGTGACAGAGCGAGACTCTGTCTTAATAAATTAAAATAAATAAATAAATAAATAAATAAAGGTTGAATATGATTGGCACCACTGCACACCAGCCTGGGTGACAGGGCGAGACTCTGTCTTAATAAATTAAGATAAATAAATAAATAAGGTTGAGTACGCTTGGCACCACTGTGCACCAGAGTGGGTGACAGAGCGAGACTCTGTCTAATAAACTGAGATAAATAAATAAATAAATAAATAAATAAGGTTGAGTACGGTTGGCACCACTGTGCACCAGCCTGGGTGACAGAGTGAGACTCCGTCTTAATAAATTAAATAATTAAATAAATAAGGTTGAGCACGCTGGCTTACACTGTAATCCCAGCACTTTGGGAGGCCAAGGCGGGAGGGTCACTTGAGCCCAGGAGTTCAAGACCATACTGGGGAATATAGCCGGACCCCGTCTCTACTAAAAATATAAAAATTAGCCGGGTGTGGTGGCGCACGCCTGTAATCCCACCTACTTAGGAGGCTTGAGCTTAAGAGGTGAGGGTTGCCATGAGCCAAGACCACGCCACTGCACTCCAGATTGGGTGACAGATAGAGTGAGACATTGTCTCAAAAAATAAGAATAAAAATAAATAGTAAATAAAATAGAATATATGACCCTATTTAGCTTCTGATTCAAACAAAGAAATGGTAAAAATTTCTTTTTGGGACAGCCAATTTTTGGGACAGCCAAAGAAATCTGAATACAAACTGGATATTTGATGATATTTAGAAACCATTGTTTTTTTTTTCTTTTAGGTGATAGTGTTATGTGGTTATGCTCTTTAAGATCATCCTTATCTTTTAAAGATACATACTGAAAAGAGATGAAACTATCTGATGTCTGCAATTTCCTTCAAAATTATCTAGTGGGTGTAGAAAGGAGGTAGACATAAAAAGATGAAACAAGTCAGGCGCAGTGGCTCATACCTGTCATCCCAGCACTTTGGGAGGCTGAGGCAGGAGGACTGCTTGAGCTCAAGAGTTCGAAACCAGCCTGGGCAACATAGCAAGATCCTGTCTCCACTAAAACTAAAAGAATTAGCTAGGCAGGGTGGTGCACACCTGTAGTCTCAGCTACTCAGGAGGCTGAGGTGGGAGGATCACTGAACCTGGGAGGCAGAGGTTGCAGTGAGCCGAGATTGTGCCACTGCACTCCAGCCTGGGTAACAGAGGGAGACCCTCTCTCAAAAAACAAACAAACAAACACAAAAGATGAAACAAGATTGGCTGTGAGTGGGTGACAGTTGAAGCTGTATGACGGGGCATGGCAGTTTGTTATACTATTCCATTCTTGCATATGTTTTTAATTCTTCATTTAACATAAAGTTTTAGCTAGGAGTGGTGGCTCACACCTGCAATCCCAACACTTTGGGAGGCTGAGGCAGAAGAATTGCTTGAGACCAGGAGTTTGAGAACAGCCTGGGCAACATAGTGAGACCCCGTCTCCACCATAAATACAAAAAAAATTAGCTGGGCGTGGTGGCACGTGCCTGTGTTCCCAGCTGTTCAGGAGGCCGAAGTGGGAGGATTGCTTGAGCCCAGGAAGATCAAGGCTGCAGTGACTATGATCTCACCATGACACTCCAGCCTGGGTAACAGAGCAAAACCCTGTCTCAAAAAATAAAAATAAAAAATAAGCCAGGCACAGTGACTCACGCCTGTAATCCCAGCACTTTGCGAGGCCAAGGTGGGGAGATCGCTTGAGCCCAGGAGTCAGAGACCAGCCTGGGCAATATGGGGAAAACCCACTTCTACAAAAAATACACACACACACAAAATTAGCTAGTCAAGGTGGTGCAACCCTATAGTCCCAGCTACTTAGGAGGCTGAGATAGAAGGATTGCTTGAGCCTGGGAATTTAAGCTGTGATCACACCACTGTACTCCAGCCCAGGGGACAGAGTGAGGCCCTGTCTCAAAATAAATAAAATAAAATGCAATAACATTTCATAGCCAACAATGGATGCCAAAAAATTAAAATAAAGTTGTATAAACCCACCTTAGATAAATTAATGGATAGGTAGCTTAATATGTGATAAGGCCAATATCTGCAAAGTTGATAGCAGATTCCTGGGGGTGGGTACAGGGTGTTATCTATATAGTTCCTTCAATTTTGCTGTATAGTTGAAAATTTTCAGAATAAAATTTTGAAAAGGAAAAGGCCACCTTAGGATTCTGGCCCATCCTAGCGTGTTCCCTGGTTGGAGAGAAGTTGGTGACTGGTGTCACCCAGCCCAAGAGGGAATAGAGACCTCTTTGCAAGGTCAAGGCTGGACTCTGGCTGAGTGTGGTGGCTCATGCCTGTAATCCCAGCACTTTGGGAGGCCAAGGTGGGTGGATCACTTGAGGTCAGGAGTTTGAGACCAGCCTGGCCAACATAGCGAAACCTCGTCTCTACTAAAAATATAAAACTTAGCCGGCTGTTGTGGTGCACTCCTGTAATCCCAGCTACTTTGGAGGCTGAGGCAGGAGAATCCTTCTAACCCAGGAGGCAAAGGTTGCAATAAGCCAGGATCATGCCATTTGCACTCCAGTCTGGGCAACAGAGTGAGATTCTGTATCTCCTCCAGTCTGGACCTTAGCTTCATGGAAGTTTCAACAAGGTGGTCTCCCAGCGACCTCTTGAGGACAGCCTAGGAGCTCTTTTTGTTCCATCTCTCTGAGGTCTGGCCTCAGGGGACATCTGTAAGGGCTGTCCTGGGATGCTGGGACATGAGGATGCTCTCACTAAGTTGCTGTGATCTGGACTCACCTGGAAAAAGGTGTTGCTCTCTTTGCCATTGGCTGTAAAGGTCATTAAGCCAGTGGCCAAGTCCACCAGGCACCCAATGACAAGATCCGTGTGGCTGATCCGGCCCTGCTGCCCGGGACTCACAAAGTCCCCACCCCACACCATGTAGCAATTGCTGCACTTGAGGCTGCAGGAGACAGAAGCGGTCACTGCACTCCTCGTCTGAGTAGCTCTGGACCCTGGACACTCCCTTCCCCAAGCTCCCGGAAACACACAACCTCAGAGTCCCATCCCCAAGCGCCCGCCCCCTGCAGACCTGAGCACTGAAACCCCTCACCCCAGACACTGAGCTCTTCGGAGCTGGGATTCTTAGCAGCTGGTGTGGTGGGGAGTCAGGCTGGGGGTGGGGGTCTGAAAGGAGGAAAAGGAAAGGAAGCAGGAGGAGAGAGAATGAGATTACAGAGAATGAGAAGGGTGAGATGTAAGAGGATGAGAAGGAAAAGGAGAAAATGGAATAGGAGAAATGGAGAAAGAGGAGGAGGAGGAGAAGAAAAATACCAGGGCAGGAAGAGAGGAGAAAAAAGAGAAGGAGGGAAGCTTCCAAGCTGGGTGCCCAGTGCCCCAGAGCATCCTCCTGCTCCAGAAGGTTCCCAGGTCCCACAACCAGGCAGCCACAGAGCTGGTGTTGGGAGCACCCACTGCCTCCTGCCCTCCCCACCCTGCACCACCCACCTCCCCGCAGCCCCTGCACCTGCTGTGGATGTTGCCTTGTTCATCCCCCATGGTCACTGTCACGACCCGGACCTTGCTGAGGTCGAAGCTCATGTCGTGCTGATGGTAGTCAGGAGTGACCCAGCCCACCCACACGCAGCTGGGCTCCTGTCCGGCAAAGACCCTCACGGAGTAATAGTACTGGGGACACAGGAGGGGAACCAGTGGTCAGTCTGGAAGTCTGGGAACTCAGGCTCCCTGGGACTTGAAATTAGTTTCCCTGGACCGTTGGGTCTTCTGGGAGTTTAACAGGAATTTGTTGAATCTGAGACCCCCACCCCCTGGTTATGTCTGTTTCTGTGTCAATTTGTGCAATTCTATATTTAGGAGTCCCTTGGGAATATTGTGTGACAACGCCATGTTTGGGTTCCTCCCAGGTTACAGCAGACTGACAAATAAATAATGGCTGGCCAAGCGCGGTGGCTCACACCTGTAATCCCAGCACTTTGAGAGGCTGAGGCAGGTGGATCACCTAAGGTCAGGAGTTTGAGACCAGCCTGACCAATATGGTGAAACCCTATCTCTACTGAAAGTACAAAAATTAGCCAGGTGTGGTGGCGGGCGCCTGTAGTACCAGCTACTCGGGAGGCTGAGGCAGGAGAATCACTTGAACCTGGGAGGCAGAGGTTACAGTGAGCTGAGACTGCACCACTGCACTCCAGCCTGGGTGACAGAGCGAGACGCCATCTCAAAATAAATAGATACAAAAAGTAATCAAATAATTGCTCACAAATAGCACCGACTGTGCTAAGGTCTTTTTCTTCTTTCCTTCTTTTTTTTTTTTTTTTTTTTTCCTGAGTTGCGATCTCCCTCTGTCACCCAGGCTGGAGTGCAGAGGCACCACCATAGCTCACTGCAGCCTCAAATTCCTGGATTTAAGTGATCCTCTCACCTTGGCCTCCCAACGTTCTGGGACTACGGGTGAGAGCCACAGTGCCAGGCCTGTTCTTCTAAGGTCTTTACACAGATGAACTCACTTCATCCTCCATATCAGGTAGGTATAATTTTTACCCCCATTCTACTGATGGGAAACCATAGCACCTCCATAGGACAGAAGGCACAGAGTGGTGAAATGACTTGCCCAAGTGGCACCCAGGCGGCCCACGATCCTAACCTCGAGGCCAGGGATCCCCAAACCCAGGCTGTGGATTGGTACCAGGATCCAAGCCATCTAGGGTGAGCACTCCTTGTAAGAATCTAGAGCTGGGAGCAGTGGCTCACGCCTGTAATCCCAGAACTTTGGGAGTCCAAGGCAGGAGGATCATTTGAGGTTGGGGATTCGAGACCAACCTGGCCAACATGGTGACACCCCGTTTCTACTAAAAATACGAAATTTAGGCCAGGCACGGTGGCTCATGCCTGTAGTCCCAGCACTTTGGGAGGCCGAGGCAGGCAGATCACGAGGTCAGGAGTTCGAGACCAGCCTGGCCAATATGGTAAAACTCCGTTTCTACTAAAAATACAAAAATTAGCCAGGCATGGTGGCATGTGCCTATAGTCTCAGCTACTCAGGAGGCTGAGGCAGAAGAATCGCTTGAAGCTGGGAGGCAGAGGTTGCAGTGAGCCGAGATCGCGCCACTGCACTCCAGCCTGGGCAACAGACCGAGACTCCATCTCAAAAAAACAAAAAACACAAATCAGCTGGGCATGGTGCTAGGAGCCTGTTATCCCAGCTGCTCAGGAGGCTGAGGCAGGAGAATCGTTTGAACCCAGGAGGCAGAGGTTGCAATGAGCCGAGATCGTGCCACTGCACTCTAGATTGGGCAACAGAGCAAGACTCCATCTCAAAAAAAAAAAACAAAACAAAACAACGAAAAAAAAAACAAACCCAGAATCTATGCCTGATGATCCGAGATGGAACATTTCATCCTGAAATCATCCCTCCCCACATCCCCACATCCCCACATCCCCACATCCCTGGTCCATGGAAAAACTGTCTTCCATAGAATTGGTCCCTGGTACCAAAATAGTTGGGGAGCACTGCACTAGGCTGTCTGTCTATGAAATATTTTGGATTTGGGGAATCCCAAAACTATATTAAGACAATTATGAATTTTTGTTCCCAGTAATATATTAGAGTAGGTATTACATTGAAGGTACTGTGTTTATATGGGTGAGCCCAAATGTTGGGGTCCCTAGTCTGTAATGGCTTATGCCCTGGCTTTGGGGATCCCCGGGAGTTATATCAGTGTGCTGTGTACCTCTACTGTACCCCCTGCCATTTGTGGGCCGGTAGCTATATGGACTTAGGGGTTCAAAGGATTAAATCCGTGTGTGCCATATTTTGTGAGTTTCTAGTGTATATTGGGGAGTCCCCAGTGTAAGGTGGGCAGTTACTGGGGACTGTCACACTAAACTTGGAAATTCAGGAGTGCCTATGCTATGCGGGGGGACCCCAAAATTGAGGGTTCCTGATCCACACCGTGGTGGTGTTGAGGATGATCTCAGGGTCATCGCGGTTGTCTGCAGGCACCACATCGTGAGGGAGCCGAGGCAGCGTGGGGGTGGCCGGTGGTTGGGTCATCATGGCGACCTTCTTGGCCTTGAATAAGAAGCTGGTGGTGGGAGGAGAGGCGCCATAAGTACCAGCTTTCAAGCCCAGCCCTCCCACTGCAACATTCATGCCCCCCACATCCAGCTTGGATACACCCTGCTTCTAATACCCCAGGTATGGCCTCTAGAAGGCTGGCTTCCCACCTACCCCAGCCTAATCCGTTCTGGAAGTGTTGTGCTCTGCGCTTGTGGATGCTGAGTTACCCAAATTAAAGGTGCCTTCTGGGAATATGGAGGTCCCCACTGGGGCATATGGGGGTCCCCCTAAGTCAGCATTTCCCACATGCATTTCTCAGATGGGTGCTAAATGCACTTGGAAAAGGATAAGTCTTCATTGTGCGGCACTGTTTTGTACACTGCAAGGTAGGTGGAACCCCGGGGCCTCCGCCGAGCAGCAGCAGCCCCTCCCAAACTGTAATGACCACAAAGACTCCATCATTTCCAAATATCCACCAAGAGACACAATGGGTTTTCAATTCCATTGAAAACCACTGCTATTGTACGTATCACCTGAGGTCAGGAGTTCGAGACCAGCCTGGCCAACATGGTGAAACCGTCTCTACTAAAAATACAAAAATTAGGCAGATGTGGTGGTGCATGCCTGTAGTCCCAGATACTCAGGAAGCTGGGGCAGGAGAATTGCTTGAACCCAGGAGGCGGAGATTGCAGAGAGCCGAGATTGTGCCACTGGACTCCAGCCTGGACAACAGAGCGAGACTCCGTCTCAAAAAAAAAAAAAAAAAGGAGCCAGGCATGGTGTCTCACGCCTGTAATCCCAGCACTTTGGGAGGCTGAGGTGGGTGGATCACCTGAGATCAGGAGTTTGAGACCAGCCTGGCCAATATGGCAAAACCCCGTCTCTACTAAAAATACAAAAATTAGCCAGGCATGGTGGCGCATGCCTGTAATCCCAGCTACTCAGGAGGCTGAGGCAGGAGAATCGCTTGAACCCGGGAGGCAGAGGTTGCAGGGAGCTGAGATTGCACCATTGCACTCCAGTCTGGCAACAGAGACTGACTCCATCTCAAAAGAAAAAAAAACAAAAACAAAAAAAAAACAACAGGAAAACCACTGCCATTGTAGGGAAAAAGCAGATTTAGTACCTTCTCAGAGTCTCCCTTTAAGTTAGCTTTTGGGGGGTACATTTGTGACACAGAAAGGACCCCCATTTAGAAGACCACTGGGTGTTCACTGGGATGCCTTAGGGTGCAGTAAACTCTCCTAGAGAGATACTGAAGTACCTTTTAGTGTCCACGGATGATAAGGTCCATTGGGCGAAGCCCTTTAGGGCCCTCCAAGTACTGAAGGATAATAGAGCTCTCCATACAGATAGTAGGGTACCCAATTATATATCCTTGGGGACATTAGGACATCCCAGGAAAAAATGGGGTTCACTGGAGACATGATAGGATTCATCCATGTATTTATCAAGAATACAAGGAGTATTCTTACTCCACTTAGCATATATGGGGCTACTTTGGGGTACAATGGGGGTTTCTCAGGTTACTGTGGCTGCCAACTTAGGGGGTCCCAAGGCAGCCCCCAATCCCCACTCTGGGCCCCCTCGACTCACCCTCTCTTCTTGTTCTTCTCGGTGGTGGCGTCCTTCTCATTCTCAGCCCTGGCGGGCTGTGCCTCTCCCCCCGCCTGCGGGGTGCCCCCGGGGGCGCCCTCCTTCGCAGTCCCTTCTTTGCCGTTCTCGGCCTCGCCCCAGCCCCCAGCTGAGCGGCGCAGGTTTTCGTAGTCAGGGTCGGGTTCCGCCGCCCGGGCCTCGTCCTCGGCAGGGGGCTGCAGGCCGGGGGGTGCCAGCGGAGTGGCCCCTGCGGTGCAGCGGAAGTGCTGGTGGAACTGGACTGGGAGGCTCAGCCTCAGGAAGAGCATCTCCACCAGGCTGTTCTGGGAGCCCCAGGTGCGGTGAGTCAGACGCAGACAGGGGGGCGTGTCCACAGTCCCGTCCACTCGGGCTACCTGGGGTGGCAGGGAATGGAGCACTGAGCTGGGCAGGTGGGCTAGGCCAGGCCGTTGGTCCCACACCTGGTCACCCACAGAGCCACCATTAGGCCATAGAGCACTCGCGTAGGAATTAGTCAAGGGCGCCCCCTCCTGCAGGCGGATGAAGCTCCCGGCCGGGTACACCGCTGGGCCCGGGGGTGCCTGCAGCCTTCTGCAGCCTTTCTTTGGGCATCGTGTACAGTGACAGCCCTGGACACACCCTGGAATCAATTGGGGTAACTTCCAAAACCTACCTACATCCATCCAACCCTCCATTCTGTCATTCTGTAACCCGGCAGCTCAACTTCAATGAAATTTTTTTTTTTTTTTTTTGAGATAGTCTTGCTCTGTAGCCCAGGCTGGAGTGCAGTAGCAGGATCTCCACTCACTGAAACCTCCACCTACAGGGTTCAAATGATTCTCTTGTCTCAGCCTCCTGAAAATTTGCCCCAAAACTGTGCGTACAAGATTCTTTGTTCTCAGACTTCTTCTTTTTTTTTTTTTCTTGAGACAGAGTCTCACTCTGTCACCTAGGCTGGAGTGCAATTGTACGATCTTGGCTCACTGCAACTTCTGCCTCCTGGGTTCAAGCACGAGCCAACATGCCTGGCTAATTTTTGTATTTTTGGTAGAGACAGGGTTTCACCATGTTGCCTAGGCTGGTCTTGACCTCCTGAGCTCATGTGATCTGCCTGCCTCAGTCTCCCAAAGTGTTAGGATTACAGGCGTGAACCACCACCCCCAGCCAAGTTTCCCCTTTTTAAACCCTTGCTTTCCCCCACAGATTTGAAGTGGTTGCTTTGGATGGGAATCCAGTCACTTCTCCATGACTAGTTTTGGTGAATAAAGTCATTCTCTTTCTATCAGACCTTGATCTTGTTAACCAGACTCTGTAACTGATGAGCAACTGAACCTGTGTTCAGTTACAATTCCACGAATAGCGGCCGGGCGCAGTGGCTCATGCCTGTAATCCCAGCACTTTGGGAGGCTGAGGCGGGCTGATCACCTGAGGTCAGGAGTTTGAGACCAGCCTGGCCAACATGGTGAAACCTCGTCTCTACTAAAAATACAAAAAATTAGCCAGGCAAGCTGGCGCATGCCTATAATTCCAGCTACTAAGGAGGCTGAGGCAAAAGAATCGCTTGAATCAGGGAGGTGGAGGTTGCGGGGAGCTGAGATCTTGCCACTGGCCTCCAGCCTGGGTGACAGAGTGAGACCCTGTCTCAAAAAACAAAAAACAAAAACAATGGACTCTCGAAAGTCTTCTAGAGACTCGGTAAACAATGACAGCTGTTCTCTTTTGGGCCGGGCGCCGTGGCTCACGCCTGTAATCCCAGCACTTCGGGAGGCCGAGGCGGGTGGATCACGAGGTCAGGAGATCGAGACCATCCTGGCTAACACGGTGAAACCCTGTCTGTACTAAAAAAATACAAAAAATTAGCTGGGTGTGGTGGCAGGCGTCTATAGTCCCAGCTACTCCGGAGGCTGAGGCAGGAGAATGGCGTGAACCCAGGAGGCGGAGCTTGCAGTGAGCCGAGCCTGGGTGACAGAGCGAGACTTAGTCTCAAAAAAAAAAAAAAGATAAAGTTGTTCTCTTTCATGCCCCTCCTCAGGTTAACCTCTCCAAGGACCAGTTGCCAAGATGAACCTAGGTACTCCTTGCCAGCCAATGAATTTGCCCCAAAATTCATTGGCTGGCAAGGAGTACCTAGGTACTCCTTGCATACAAGATTCTTTGTTCTCAGAATCTATTTTTTTTTTTTTCTTGAGACTGAGTTTCACTCTGTCACCCAGGCTGGAGTGCAATGGTGCAATCTTGGCTCACTGCAACCTCTGCCTCCTGGGTTCAAGCGATTCTTCTGCCTCAGCCTCCCGAGTAACTGGGATTATACGCGCCCGGCACCATGCCTGGTTAATTTTTTGTATTTTTAGAAGAGATGGGGTTTCACCATGTTGGCCAGGCTGGTGTCAAATTCCTGACCTCAGGTGATCCACCCACGTCAGCCTCCCAAAGTGCTGGGATTACAGGCATGAGCCACCAAGCCCCGCCTGTTCTCAGACTCCCTATTTAGGGGTTTCTTTTCTATCCTCTTTCTCCCCTCTGTCTTATAAATCTGGTTTCTGCCTTCACTCTTTTTTCTTAGAGACAGGTCTTGCTCTGTCACCTGAGCTGGAATGTACTGGTGCAACCACGGTTCACTGCAGCCTCGAAATCCTGAGCTCAAACAATCCTCACACTTCAGCCTCCCAAGTAGCTGGGACCACAGGCACATACCACCATGCCCGAATAATTTTGTTTATTCTGTGTAGAGACAGGGTTTTGCTATGTTGCCCAGGCTGGTCTTGAATTCCCAGGCTCAAGTGATCCTCCCACCTTGGCCTCCCAAAGTGCTGAGATTATAGGCGTGAGCCACCGCATCCAAGCAGCCTTTGCTCTTTAGCGACAGTCTACTGACTGATCTCCCTCCTGTGATTTGCATTCAAAGTAACTAACAATGTCTCTGAGTTATTCTTTCATAGTAACCAATTTCCCAACTTAGCACACCACAGATCCGCTCTGCCTGTTCTTGAACTTTCTGTGAATGGAATCCCACAGCCCGTGCTGTCTTGTCTCTGGCTTGTTCTACTCGACATTATGTCTGAGATTCGTCCACATGGCTGTGTGTATTTCCATGTATTCATTCTCACTGCTGTGTAGCATGCTGTGCCTTGGGCTGGGGACATCTGGTAGTGGCAGGTGTCAGGAACTCCGCATCCACTCCGCAGTACTGCCCCGTCCCAGCCACCTCTAAGGTCCTTCTGACTGCACTCTCACCTCCTACAATCCACTGCCAATAGGGACCTTTCCAAAACTCAGACCTCAACTGGACGTTCCCATACTTAAAACTCGTTTTGCAGAGTCCTTTTGTTTTGTTTTTTTGTCTCCTTTTGTCTCGCTCTGTCGCCCAGGCTGGAGTGCAGTGATGCAATCTCAGCTCACTACAACCTCCACCTCCTGAGTTTTAAAAATTATTTATTAAAAAAAATTGTGGCCGGGCGAGGTGGCTCAAGCCTGTAATCCCAGCACTTTGGGAGGCCGAGACGGGCAGATCACGAGGTCAGGAGATCGAGACCATCCTGGCTAACACAGTGAAACCCCGTCTCTACTAAAAATACAAAAACTTAGCCGGGCGAGGTGGCAGGCGCCTGTAGTCCCAGCTACTCGGGAGGCTGAGGCAGGAGAATGGCGTGAACCCGGGAGGCGGAGCTTGCAGTGAGCTGAGATCCGGCCACTGCACTCCAGCCTGGGTGACAGAGCGAGACTCTGTCTCAAAAAAAAAAAAAAAAAAAAAAAAAAAAAAATTGTTTGTGAGATAGGGTCTTGCTCTGTCTCTTAGGCTGGAGTGCAGTGGTGTGAACACAGCTCACTGCAGCCTTTAACTTTTTTTTTTCTTTTTGAGATGGAGTTTGGCTCTCCTTGCCCAGGCTGGAGTGCAATGGCACGATCTTGGCTCACTGCAACCTCCGTCTCCCGTGTTCAAGCGAGTCTCCTGCCTCAGTTCCCTAAGTAGCTGGAATTACAGGCATGTGCCACCACATCTGGCTAATTCACTGCAGCCTTGACCTCTTGGAATCAAGCAATTCTCCAGTCTCAGCCTTCTGAGTAGCTGGGGCTATGTGTGCATACTACACACCTGGCTAATTTTTTTATTTTTTGTAGAGATGGGGTATCCCTTTGTTCTCAGACTTCTTCTTCTTTTTTTTTCTTGAGACAGTCTCGCTCTGTCACCTAGGCTGGAGTGCAATCGTGCGATCTTGGCTCACTGCAACTTCTGCCTCCTGGGTTCAAGCACGAGCCAACATGCCTGGCTAATTTTTGTATTTTTGGTAGAGACAGGGTTTCACCATGTTGCCTAGGCTGGTCCCGACCTCCAAAATCGTCCCTATGTTGCCAAGGCTGGTCTTGAACTCCTGGGCTCAAGGGATCCTCCCGCCTCAGCCCCCTTAAGTGCTGGGATTACAGGCATGAGCTACCGTGCCTAGACTTAATTTTTTTTTTATTTTTAGAGATGGAGTTTTGCTTGTTGCCCAGGCAGGGTTTCCCTTGTTTTATAGGTGAGGCACCTGGACCTCAGGAAGCTATGGTTTGCCAAAGTTGTACCCCGAGTCATACAGCCCGCGAGCCCATTACCCTGACACTCGCTTCCACGTGGTTTGTGTGCTAACATGGAGGGAAAAGAGAAACTCAAGGAAGAGCACTGTGGAAAGAAGGAGCTTTGGAGGCAGACGAGAAGGCATTGAGGGGGCTCAGTCCTTACCTCATAGTGAGGGTGTTCAAGGGGCACTGGCTCAAACTGGGGCAGGCCTTTGCTGAACCAGGTGGTGACTGGGCGCTGCATGTTGATGGCAAATGGCTCAAAGCCTTCCTGGAGGCCACAGATGGCAAAGAACCGCAGGGAGCTCACGTCCTGGCCCAGGTTCAGGTGACCCACCTGGCCAGGTCCCAAGCTGCAGACGGGCAGGAAGCCTGGTGGGAGCGGATGGATGGGCAGGGGTGAGGGCAGGTGGGCAGGGCAGGGGGAGCCGAGGGGAGGAGGTAGGGCTGGGAGAGCTGGAGCCAGAAGGGCAGTGCAAGGTCGGGAGAGACAGAGGAAAACAAGAAAGGGCACGTGAAGGGGTCTCAGCACTCACCGTCCCCAATCTCAATCTCCCGGAAGGCTGTTTCGGAGCCCGAGTCAGACATGAGGACCTCGCCATTGAGGGTGAAGATAATGGTGTTCTCTGTGAGGTCGATCATACAGCCAACGACATCGCCTGGCTGCCAGGGGCGCCCAAATGGTTCACTACCCAAGTGCCAGCGCTGGCCCTGTGAGGAGGGCCAGAGAAGACATGGTGTGGGGAGACACACAGAGAAATGGAGAGATAAGGAAGCAGGGAGGGAGAGATATATGAAGACAGACATTCGAAGTGTCAGGTTCAGGGCATGTGGTATGGAAGAGGGGTCACCCCACAGTGTCTCCATCTTTCCTCACATTTGCAACCATGATCACAGGAATTTTTTTCCCCACTCATCCCTTCTGCCTGGGTTCTCTGCTATTGCCATGGCTGGCATTATGCAGACCACCAAAGTGGTAGTGGGGGGCTGGAAGCAGCAGTAAGCAGAGGGATGGAAAGGAAAAACGAACCTATCAGTGTCTCCCATACAGATCCATATATGCTTATATCTGTGCACAAAATAGATGAGTGGCTAAGGAGACAGATGGATGGGTGAGAAGTTGAGTATATGACTGGACAGAAGAATGACTGGAAAGTTGAGAATCTACCTGGGTTGATGCAGAGAAAGAAGAAAGTCTAAGTAGGTGCAAGGATAGATAAATGGATGATGGACAGATGGAGGAAGGGAAGGATGGTTGTATAAATGGTTGTTGGATGGACAGACGGTTGTTGGATGGATGGATGGACAGTTGGCTGGAAGAATGGATGGATGGTTGGTTGGACAGATGAGGGATGAATGGATGATGGATGGATGGTTGAATGGATGGATGGATGCATGGTTGGCTGGTCAGTTGGATAGACAACAGATGGATGGATGGATGGATGGATGGATGGATGGATGAATGGATGATGGGACTATATGTGCATGCTACCTTGCCTGCCTAATTTTTTTTATTTTTTGTAGAGATGGTGTCTCCCTATGTTGGCTGGATGAATGGATGGTTGGTTATCTGGATGGATGGATGGATGGATGGCTGGATGGATGGATGGATGGATGGATGGTTGGATGGATGAATGGATGATGGATGGTTGGATGGATGGATGATGGATGGATGATGGATGGATGATGGATGAATGGATGGATGGATGATGGATGGATAGATGGTAGGATGGATGAATGGATGATGGATGGTTGGATGGATGGATGGATGATGGATGGTTGGATGGATGGATGGATGGTTGGTTATCTGGATGGATGGATGGATGATGGATGGATAGATGGTGGGATGGATGAATGGATGATGGATGGTTGGATGGATGGATGGATGATGGATGGTTGGATGGATGGATGATGGATGGTCGGATGGATGGATGATGGATGGATGGATGGATGATGGATGGATGATGGATGGATGGATGGATGGATGGATGGATGGATGGATGGATGGATGGATGGATGGATGGATGGATGGATGATGGATGGATGATGGATTGATGGATGGATGGATGGATGGATGGATGATGGATGGATGGCTGGATGGATGGATGAATGATGGATGGATGATGGATGGATGGATACATGGATGAATTGTTGGTTGGATAGATGGATGTCTGACAGATTGATGGATGGATGAATCATGGTTGAATGGATGAATGGATGGGTGGATGAGTGGTACAGTAGATGCAGGAAGTGGGGACAGAGTGAGGCACAGACAGAGGCAGGGCCAGAGTAGACAAGCTGTGGGAGAGACCACAGGACCTGGCAGAATGGTGCCTAGGGAGGTACCCACGCGGTGCCCATTGAAGACATAGGCCAGCTCATCAGCTCCCAGCTCTACATCAGGCCTCAGCTCGGGCCTCGCCCAGCCCACTCGCATCTCGCCTGTGGTGACTGCTTCAAACTCGAAGTACCAGCGGCCGCTCTGCACTGCATAGGATTTCTCTGCCCGGAAGATGCGCACCCGGTCCCAACGAGACTGGTTCTCCACCTGACCTATAAATGAGGCCAGGCAGAGTCAGAGGGGCTGGGTAGAAAGTGGATCCTAAGACATTGAGAAGTTGGTAGAAGAGACCAGGGACAGTAAGGGCTTTGGGGAACTGTTGGAAGAAGGTCAATTTCTTGGAGTTAGAGGAGAATTGGCGAACCTCAGAATAGTCAGAGAGAGGTAGGGACCTGTTGAGAGAGACCCCCATCTCTGTAGCAGTCAGAGTTCTCAGAGAACAGGGATACTGGCAGAGACATAGAAGGAAAAAGTCAAGTCAGTGAACTGGTCAGAGTTATGGTCTGGGGTTAAAGGTCAAGATTAGGGTTTATTAGAATCAAGGGTTGAGACCAGGATTGGAGGGTCAGGGCCAGGGTTATGGAAGGGATGGAAACTTGGGTTGGGGCCAAGAGTTGAGAAACTGAAGGTTGGGGACCATGGCCAGGGTTTGGGGTCAAGGCTGGGATTGGAAGCCAGTGATAGGTCAGGAGTCAGGTTAGGGGTAGGGATGACAGGCTCTCTAAGCCCTTGGTTGGGTGCCTCCATGTGGTAGCTACAGTTCAGAGATTAGTGATTAGGGGTCAAAGCTAGAGGTCAGGAGTCAGTGTCAAGGGTGGGGTTGGCACTCATTGGGTTCCTAGGCTGACAGCTCTGGGTTGCAGTCAGCCCAGGCAGGGCTGGAATCAGGTCAAGGGAAGTGGTTCCACCAGGTTCCGAGTTGGAACTGGGGTAAGGGTAAGAGTTTCAGGTAGAGGTCAGTCTGCTCGATGTGATAGACATAGTCCATTTGGGCCGGGCGAGGTGGCTCATTCCTGTAGTCCCAGCACTTTGGGAGGCCAAAGCAGGTGGATCACGAGGTCAGGAGATCGAGATCATCCTGGCTAACACGGTGAAACCCCGTCTCTACTAAAAATACAAAAAATTAGCCTGGCATGGTGGTGGGCACCTGTTGTCCCAGCTACTCGGGAGGCTGAGCCAGGAGAATGGCCTGAACCCAGGAGGTGGAGCTTGCAGTGAGCTGAGATCCGGCCACTGCACTCCAGCCTAGGCGACAGAGTGAGACTCCGTCTCAAAAAAAAAAAAAAAAGAGATATAGCTCATTTGGGGGTTGAGTGAAGTCAGAGATCAGGGGTCGGGGCTGGGGTCAGAGTTGGGGTAGGAGTTGCGGCCAGGGCCGGGGGTAAGCACTCACTGGGCTCCTGGTCAGGAGGCTCGATGTTGTAGCCGTAACCTAGGAGGGTGCGCACGGCCTGGCAGAGGCTGTCCCGGTTGCTGCGCTTGGTGGCCTCGTCCAGGAGGCGGTAGGGCACGAGCCGTGGGTTTCGGCGCGCGGGGATGTCCTGCACCGCACTGTAGCTCCAGCCCTGGCCCACACGGTCTCGGGCCCACACGTTGTGCCCATTTTCTGCCAGACGGTCCACCAGTGTCGTCTGCGCCGGCGTCAGCCGCACGTGGCTCAGGTCCAGCGGAGCCGGCTTGTACCCATTGCTCATCATATACCTGCAGGCATGGCAGGGACTCGGTGGGACAAGGTCCTCACGTCCACTTCTGGGCCCTGCACTGTACGGGATCCCTGACTGCTGACCCTTGTCCCAGCTTTGGCGTTTCCGGCCTTTGACCTAATGTTGCAGTTCTATGAAATTTTAGAATAAACTTTGAGATCCCTGGCTTCTGAGCCTAGGATCACGGGACCCTAGCAAGGGCTTTGATATCAATGGCCTCTGGCCCCCTTTGTCTTGACTTTGGGACCCCTATCTCTAACCCTGGAACTCTCTCGGACCTCTCACCCTTAACTTTGAGGTTTTTCCTTTTTTTTTTTTTTTTTGAGACGGAGTTTCACTCTTGTTGCCCAAGCTGGAGTGCAATGGCATGATCTTGGCTCACTGCAACCTCCACCTCCTGGGTTCAAGCGATTCTCCTGCCTCAGCCTCCTGAGTAGCGGGGATTACAGGCATGTAATGAGCCACCACGCCTGGCTCATTTTGTATTTTTCGTAAAGAGTGGGTTTCACCATGTTGGTCAGGCTGGTCTCGAACTCCCGATCTCAGGTGATCTGCCCACCTCAGGCTCTCAAAGGGCTGGCATTACAGGCGTGAGCGACTGTGCCCAGCTATTTTTGTTTTTTGAGGTTCTTGTCTCGTGCTGTCACCCAGGCTGGAGTGTAGTGGTGCAGTCATGGCTCACTGCAGCCTCAAACTCCTGGGCTCAAGCAATTCTCCCAGCTCAAGCTCCCAAGTTGCTGGAACTACAGGCATGTCCCACCACCAAGCCCTGCTAATTTTTAAATTTTTTGCAGAGGGGTCTCGCCAGGTTGCCCAGGCTGGTCTTGAACTGGGCTCAAGTGTTCTTCTTGCCTCAACCTCCCAAAGTGCTGGGATTACAGGTGTAAGCCACCTCATCCAGCCCACTTTGAGTTTTCTTACTCTGATCCCAGGCCTCATCACCCCCAAACCCCTGGGTTTGGAGTCCTTGACCTCTGAACTCAAGACCTGTAACTGCTCATCTATAATTTCAGGATCCCTTACTTATACAACTCCAACAACCTCCAGATTATCATTGGCCCCTTACCCCTTACGTGGACATGTGACCTCTGCTCTCATTTTCCCTGATTCTGGGCAGATCCTGACCCTGGATCCTCGATTCACACCCTCTGTCTCTCTTGGAGTTCCTAACTCCTCAATCCTGGACATTCCCCTCTGACCACAGAGACTTGACCCTGTGACCTTTGCCCTAACCCAAGGCTCCTTTCTCTCTAACCTCAACTTCCCCACAAGATCCCTCAATCTCCCTAGCCCTTAGTACGGCATCCCCAGCCCCCAGTCCATCCCCAGACAGGACCTGGCCGCCCACACTCACGTCTTGGGGAGTTTTGTCTTCTTCAGGTTGTCCTCCGCCTTCTCATCCGCCATACCCACGTGGCAGCCCAGAGCCAGCAGAGTCCTGGGGGTGGGGGAGCCGGGGCAACAGGTCACACCCCTCGGAGCTCTCTGCTCCCATCTCCTCCCAAGGCCTCAGGGTCTCCAGCTCCCTCTGCCTCTGCTGCTTCAGTGTCTGGGATGCTCTGGCCCTGTCTCTCTTGATCCTGGCCTCAGGCTTCGTGACTTCCGTCTTTCCCTGCATCTTTGTCTGTATAACTGACCATGTCTGTCTTTTCCTGTCTGCTGTTTCTCATGTTTCTTCCTGCATCCCTCTCTCTTTCCATCCCTGCCTTTTCTTTCTCTCTCGTTCTGCCTCTGTCTCTTTCTTGCTCTCCGTTTGCATCTTTTTTTGTTTTTTTTTTTGTTTTTTTTTTGAAACCGAGTCTCTCTGTCGCCCAGGCTAGAGTGCAGTAGTGTGATCTCAGTTCACTGCAATCTCTGCCTCCTGGGTTCAAGCGATTCTGCTGCCTCAGCCTCCCGAGTACCTGGGATTACAGGTATGCACCACCACGCCCGGCTAATATTTGTATTTTTAGTAGAGATGCGGTTTCACCATGTTGGCCAGGCTGGTCTCAAACTCCTGACCTCAAGTGATCCACCCACCTCGGCTTCCCAAAATGCTAGGATTACAGGTGTGAGCCACCATGCCCGGCCACTCCCCGTTTGTTTCTGTCTCACAATCCCTGTCCCATCCATCCTTCTCTCTCTCAGTCTCTACCTCCTGCCCCGGCTCTCCATGCCTCCCTCTCTCACTGCACCAGTGGCCGGCCCCAGCCCCCCGCTCCTCTGGGCCCTCACTTGAGCGTCTCCCCCGACATCTGCAGGTTGTAGTTCCTCTCGGGCTCTGGAAGGCTGTGGAAGTCCACAAGACACGGGTGCAGCCTCTTGTTGTCATCCCGAACCTGAAGAAAACGCGGGGTCAACTCCTCAGCCTCCCCTTTTCTCCCCACTCTCCGCATGCCCAGACCGTGACCCCTGACCTCCAACCCTAGTTGTGCCACCCTCAGTCCAAGGACCCCCTGGTGCCCTGCGGTCCTTCCCTCCTCCCCGCCAGTGAGCCGTTCTCCCTCCTGGCACCACAAGTCTAGCCGGCCTCCCGCAGGCTGCAGGCAGCGCCTCACCGGGCCATAGGTCCAGCCTTGCTCAATGCGGGTCAGCGCCCAGAGCTCGTGGATGTTCTCCGCCAGCTTCTCCCGAATGCGCTCCAGATGGGGTGGCAGGACGATCTAAGGGCACAGGGACGTTCTTGAGATCCCCAAGATCCCTCTACCCTCCTCCATCATAACCCCTCTTCCCAAGGACACCTGTGAGCCCTGGAAGGCTCGTCTAGCACCCCCTTTCCCGCCGTCCCGCAGCCCTGCTCCCCATCCCTCGCCTTGATTCCAGGGTTGACACTCAGATGGGTGAGGGCTTAGCATCCTCAGAATTAAGGAATTATCCGGGGCCAGCCGTGGTGGCTCACGTCTGTAATCCAAGCACTTTGGGAGGCTAAGGTGGGGGCAGATTGCCTGAGGTCAGGAGTTCAAGACCAGTCTGGGCAACATGGTGAAACCCCTTCTCTTCTAAAAATACAAATCTAAACAATTTTTTACTATTTAAAAATTGAAACAATTTTTTAAAAGGAGTGAGAGCGGTGGGGAGCTGCCCTAGAAGCTGGGAACCTCGTTGTTTAACAGATGGAGAAACGGAGTACAGAGAGGCAAAGGATTCCGTCAGGGCAGAATCGCAGTCTCAGGGAGTCCTCACCACTGCCCCTCAAAGAAAAGGTGGCTCACACCTGTGATCCCAGAACTTTGAGAGACCGAAGCAGGAGGATCACTTGAGTCCAGGAGTTTGAGACCAGCCTAGGCAACATAGTGAGACCCCGTCTCTACTAAAAATTAAAAGTTAGCTGAGGTGATGACCCACGACTGTAGTCCCAGCTACTTGGGAGGCTGAGATGGGAGGGTCTCTTGAGCCCGGGGATTCAAGGCTGCAGTGAGGCATGTAGGGACACGCTTGGAGGGAAAGTGGGCCATGAGGGGCCTGGGATAGAAGATATGCCCAAAAAAATCATAGTGGATAGGACCACAGGCTTCAGAATCGGACCGCCTGGGTTCAGATCTGCTGTGTGAATTGCATAGATTACTTAGCGTTTCTGGGCTTTGCTTTCCTCAACTGTAATTTGGGGGCAATAACAGTCCTTTCTTTCTTTCTTTTTTTGAGCAGAGTCTCGCTCTGTCGCCCAGGCTGGAGTGCAAAGGTGCAATCTCGGCTCACTGCAACCTCCACCTCCCGGGTTCAAGTGATTCTGCTGCCTCAGCCTCCTGAATAGCTGAGATTACAGGTGCACGCCACCATGCCTGGCTCATTTTTGTATTTTCAGTAGAGATGGGGTTTCACCATGTTGGCCAGGCTGGTCTTGAACTCCTGACTTCAGGTGATCTGCCCACCTCAGCCTCCCAAAATGCTGAGATTACAGGCGTGAGTCAACACACCCAGCCTCTCTCTCTTTCTTTCTCTTTCTTTGTCTCTCTCTCTTTCTTTTTCTTTGTCTCTCTTTCTTTCTTTTTCTTTCTTTCTTTCTCTTTCTCTCTCTCTCTCTTCCTTCCTTTTTTTTTTTCAGGGTTATGCTCTGTTACCCAGGCTGGAGTGCAGTGGTACAGTCATAGCTCACTGCCTCACTGCAGCTTCGAAACCCCGGGCTCAAGAGACCCTCCCATCTCAGCCTCCCAAGTAGCTGGGACTACAGTTGTGAATCATCGCCTCAGTTAACTTTTAATTTTTAGTAGAGACGGAGTCTCACTATGTTGCCTAGGCTGGTCCCAAACTCCTGGACTCAAGCAATCCTCCTGTCTTGGCCTCTCAAAGTTCTGGGATCACAGGTGTGAGCCACCTTTTCTTTTTTTTCTTTCTTTTTTTTTTTTTTTTGAGACAGAGTCTCTCTCTGTCGCCCAGGCTGGAGTGCAGTGGCCGGATCTCGGCTCACTGCAAGCTCCGCCTCCCGGGTTCACGCCATTCTCCTGCCTCAGCCTCCCGAGTAGCTGGGACTACAGGCGCCCGCCACCGCGCCCAGCTAGTTTTTTGTATTTTTTAGTAGAGACGGGGTTTCACCGTGTTAGCCAGGATGGTCTTGATCTCCTGACCTCGTGATCCACCCGTCTCGGCCTCCCAAAGTGCTGGGATTACAGGCTTGAGCCACCGCGCCCGGCTGTGAGCCACCTTTTCTTTGAGGGGCAGTGGTGAGGACTCCCTGAGACTGCAATTCTGCACTGACAGAATCCTTTGCCTCCCTGTGCTGGGTTTCTCCATCTGTTAAACAACAACGTTCCCAGCTTCTAGGGCAGCTCCCCAACGCTCTTACTCCTTTTAAAAAATTGTTTAAATTTTTAAATATTAAAACTTTTTTTCTGTAAAGACGGGGTCTCACTTTGTTACTCAGACTAGTCTCAAAATTTTGGGCAAGTGCGAGGCCCCCATTTCGGCTTTCCAAAATGTTGGTTGTTTTTGTTTGTTTATTTGTTTTGAGATGGAGTCTCATTCAGTTTCTCAGGCTGGAGTGTAGTGGCGTGCTCTTGGCTCTTTGTAACCTCTGCCTCCCAGGTTCAAGCAATTCTCTTGCCTCAGCCTCCAGAGTAGCTGGGATTACAGGCACTTGCCACCATGCTAATTTTTGTTTTTTGTTTTGTTTTGTTTTGAGATGGAGTTTCACTCTTGTTGCCCAGGCTGGAGTGCAGTGGCATGATCTCGGCTCACTGCAACCTCCATCTCCCAGGTTCAAGTGACTCTCCTGCCTCAGCCTCCTGAGTAGCTGAGATTACAGGCACCCACCACCACGCCCAGCTAATTTTTTGTATTTTTAGTAGAGATAGGGTTTCACCATGTTGGCCAGGCTGGTCTTGAACTCCTGACCTCAGGTGATCCGCCTGCCTCAGCCTCCCAAAGTGCTGGGATTACAGGCATAAGCCACCGTGCCTGGCCACCCAAAGTGCTGGGATTATAGGCGTGAACGATGGCACCCAGCCCTCTCCTGACTCCTAAGAGACCCTGCCTCACCAGAAAACGTTTGCAGGGCAGGCAGTACCTGAACGGTGTCCACAGGGCAGGGCACAAAGTCGGTGTGTGAGAGGCAGCGACTGGGGCCCACCAGGTGAGGCCCCCGGGGCCCCTCCCGTCGATACTCCTTGATGGGTTCAAGATGGAGTCGCTCTCGAGGGAGCACAGCCTCATGGCATGGGGCATAGCCAGGTGGGGGCAGGAACTTGAATTCGCCATGGCGGCCACCAAGGAGGAATCGCACCCTGGGGAAGGACAATGTGGATCATTGAGGGGAGGTATCACAGAGGGGACACTCTGTGGTCAGTGGGGGACATGGAAGCAGTCCTGGGATCAGTGGAAAGTTCTGGGGAGACCTGAGGTCACCGGGCAGTCATAGTCTCCTGGAGATCATTTAGAAATCATACAAGAAAGTCTAGAGTCAAAGGAATATCATAAGGGAATTAAGAGCCAGGGAGTTCAGAGTGGGAGGGTCTGCGGTTAATCCAGAAGAGTTCAAATGACTGCAAGGTCATGGAACAGTCCTTCAGAGGAGACCCCAGGTCAACAGAGCATTCAGGGACATTGGAAGGTTTGGGGACATCAAGAAGAAGGTCACTGAGAAGTCACTGAGCATCTGTTATAATTATGAGATAAACGCAAACACCACTGAATGGACATTCAGAGAGCTTGGGGTGATTGGGAAAGGACTGGCTTATTGAGGCAACTTTGGAATAACTGGGGTTATTTGGGAGCAGGGTCACTGGGCAAGTCTGGGTCTATTGAAAGGTCATTGGGAGCTGCTGGCATTGTTAAGAGATTATTGAGAGAGCCTGGTGTCATTGGAAGAGTCTGAGGTCATTAGGGGGTTAAGGAGGGTCTGGAGTCATTAAATCATTATCAGATTCTGGAGTCATTGGGAGAGTCTGAGGTCATTGGGGAGTCAAGGAGGGTCTGGAGTCATGCGATCATCATCAGATTCTGGAGTTATTGGGAAAGTATGAGGTCGTTGGCAGGTCACTGGAAGAATATTGGGTTGTCGAGAGACCACTAGGAGAGTCTGAGATCACTATCTCAGAGGTTACTAGAAGGACATGGGGTTAGGGAGAATCTGAGGTCATTGGAAAGAGTCTGGGGTCGCGTGGAGGTCCCTGGGACCTTCAAGTAAGGGTTGTGGCCACTGGTCAGTCTTGATGGCAGACTGCAGTGTCCCGGCCTCCTGCTGGGAGGCCATGGAATGACTGGGAAGCTGTCTCGGGTCAGTCCTAGGACTGAGGACTGGCCAAGGGGCGGGGGCGAGTTCTCACTTGACACCAGCCGAGAAGCTGACAACAGGGAAGAAAAGCCCGTCCAGGTTGAAGGACTCAAAGACGCCCTGCACAGGGCAGCCATTGATGCGGAAGGAGATGGACGGCACGCTGAGGTCCAGACAGCAGCTGACTACGTCTTCAGGGGCCAGGAGGTGCTGCCCTGGGGAAGTCACTGGGCGTGCCACGTGTCCTGCGTCGAAGTCACCAGAGAGGGGTCAGAGGTCACAGGTCCCACGGAACCAATGATACCAAAAGGGACAGATATTGGAGGCTCCTGTGGGGACTTGTAAACCCTAATTGAAAGTGTTCCCTTGGATGCTCCTGTAGCTCTGAAATGAAGGGCAGAGGTCAGGATTCCCCTGAAGTTAGGATTCTGAGCTGTTGGGCCAGAGATTAAATCCTCCTGGGGGCCGGATGCAATGACTCACACCTGTAATCCCAGCACTTTGGGAGGCCAAGGCGGATGGATCACTTGAGGTCAGGAATTTAAGACCGGCCTGGCCAATATGGTGAAACCCCGTCTCTACTAAAAATACAAAAATGAGTCAGGGTTGGTGGTGGGCGCCTGTAATCCCAGTGACTCGGGAGGCTGAGGCAGGAGAATCGCTTGAACCCGGGAGGCAGAGGTTGCAATGAGCCGAGATCACGCTACTGCACTCCAGCCTGGGCGACAGAGTGAGACTCCGTTTCAAAACAAATTAAATAAAATAAATAAATAATCCTGGGGTCAAAAGTCAAAGATCAGAGATCACAGTAATCTGAGTGGTCTTCTGGGATATCTAGGGTCAGAGGTCACATCTACTCAGGGATCAGAGTTCTGTAGGTAACGAGGATACACGTCAGAGCTAGGAAGCTGGAAACTCTGGGGTTAGGGTCTTGGGAAATGAGGAATAAAAGGTCAAAAGTTGATCTTTTCTGGGAGTCAGGATCCTGAGAACCCCAAGGTGTATGGTCAGAGTCTTAGAAACACTGGGGTCAATGGTCAGGGGTGAGGGTCCCCTGGCAGGGTTCAGGTACCTGTCCAGAGATGCAGTCCATCAAAGCCGTAGGAATAGAGGTCATCGCCGACCCCGTTGCCGCCCCAGCCCTCGCCGCCCCCAGGGTAGGGGCTGTAGCCCTCGGTGAGGGCCCAGCCCACCCGCAAGTGGGTGGCCTGAGCTGTCAGAAATGGAGTCACCTCGTCCACCATCACCTCAAAGTACCATTTGCTGTACTGCGTGGTGCCCTCCGCTCGGCCCACGAAGATGTTGGGCCGGATGCTGCAGGAGAGATGGGACAGGAGAGGGGGATGAGGGAGAGGCAGAGAGGAGAGCCAAGTGGTGGGAAGCGGGAGAGAGACAGACATCCAAAGACAGAGAGAGATAGGAGAGAGACAGGGAGAAAGAGAGGCAGGAAGAATCGAGACAGAAACAGGCAGACAAAAAAAGAAAAAAGAGAGAGAGAGAGAGAGAGAGAGAGAGAGAATCAGAGGCAGAAATGGAGCCAGGAAGACAGAACAAGAGGAGTGAATGCCAAGGGTGAGTGCGGCCACAGTGGACATTTGTGAGGACTGGGTGTTAATCCTAGGGTGGGAGATTAACGAAGGGACATCCACCTGGGTGTGGAGTCTCTAAGTCAGGGAGAAGGTTGAGAGGTTCTGAGTTCTGGGGTCAGATGTTAAGAGCCAGACCTGGTGACATAGTTGATGAGGTTTGTCTGCAGCAGAAGCTCACGGCCAGGCAGCAAGTTCTCAGTAATAAGATCTTGGTTGGAGCGTACAGCCACACCATTACACACACACAGGGAGCACAGCACGTCCAGGACCTGAAGGTCAAGGTCAGAAGTCAAAGGGTGTGCAGGCACCAGGGCAGGGTCTATGGAAGAACCCTGGGAGGGAGGGAATCCAGGAGGAAAGGACAGCACGTGGGGATAAGATGTGACAATTTTGACTGAAAGGAGGTGGTGAAAGTGGAAGGTCAGGGATCAGAGAAAGGTCAGGGGTCAAAGAGGAAGATCTGGCAAGAGGCTGAGGGAGGGTCACATGGGTTGGGCTAAGGTATCAGCAATGTAAGGAAGGAGATACTGGAGTAGTGAGGTAAAAGGTCAGAGGGCAGAGTGAAAGGACCAGTGAGAGACACAGGAATCAAGATGAAATTTTAAATCCTCAGGGGTTGCAAACTTGTGTCTTTAGGGGCCAAGTGGAAAATGTATTAGGTTGGTGCAAAAGTAATTCCGGTTTTTGTCATTCCTTTTAATAGCAAAACTGCAATTACTTTTGCACAGACTGAATAAATGTGTGAAGTGGTTAGAAATCATGCAACAAGAGCCAGGCACGGTGGCTCACGCCTGTAATCCCGGCACTTTGGGAGGCTGAGGTGGACGGATCACGAGATCAGGAGATCGAGACCATCCTGGCTAACACGGTGAAACCCCGTCTCTACTAAAAATACAAAAAATTAGCCGGGCGTGGTGGTGGGCACCTGTAGTCCCAGCTACACCGGAGGCTGAGGCAGGAGAATGGCGTGAACCCGGGGGGCGGAGCTTGCAGTGAGTGGAGATCGCACCACTGCACTCCAGCCTGGGCGACAGAGCGAGACTCCGTCTCAAAAAAAAAAGAAATCACGCAATAGGAACTTGTAGGGCTGTGGCAAACTACAGAGTGCGTGTGTATATATATATGTATATGTATATATGTATGTATGTATGTATATATACATATATATATGCACACAGCCCACCTAAAGGCTATAATATTTAAAAATTTTAAAAACATTTCAGCGCCACCGGCAGGGGATGGTGGCTCATACCTATAATCCCAGCACTTTGGGAGGCCAAGGCGGGTGGATCACCTGAGGTCAGGAGTTCGAGACCAGCCTGGCCAAAATGGTGAAACCCTGCCTCTACTAAAATTACAAAAATTAGTTGCACGTGGTGGTGGGCACCTGGAATCCCAGCTACTCGGGAGGCTGAGGCAGGAGAATTGCTTGAACCTGGGAGGCAGAAGTTGCAGTGAGCCGAGATCATGCCACTGCACTCCCAATCTAGCCTGGGTGACAGAGTGAGACTCCATCTCAAAAAAAAAAAAAAAAAAAAAAAAAAAAAAAAAAAAAACAGAAAACAGCCAGGCGCCTGTGGCTCACGCCTGTAATCCTAGCACTTTGGGAGGCTGAGGTGGGTGGATCACGAATCCAAGAGATCAAGACCATCCTGGCCAACATTGTGAAACCCCATCTCTACTAAAAAAAACAAATACAAAAATTAGCCGGGCGTGGTGGCATGTGCCTGTAGTCCCAGCTACTCGGGAGGCTGAGGCAGGAGAATTGTTTGAACCCAGGAGGTGGAGGTTGCAGTGAGCCAAGATCACACCACTGCACTCCAGCCTGGGAGACAGTGCGAGACTCTGTCTCAAAAACAAAAACAAAAACAAAAACAAAAACAAAAAACATTTCAGAGATCTAACCAGGCATATCTGTGGCCCAGAATCAACTTAAAAGCCATTGTTTGAGACCCCCGTCTTGAGATGAAAGCCAGTGGGAGTGATGTACAGGTGAGAGATGAGATGGAGGAGGGAAGTGAGGGAGTGAGTGGAGTTCTGGGGTCCCGGGGAGAGGTCAGCGTTCAGAGTTCAGAGAATGAGAGGTCACGGGTGAGGGGCCAACCTTGTGGTTCCTCCCATGCTTGTCCAGGAGGGAGATGATGGACTTGATGTGATTCTCCTGGATGATGTTCAGAACCTCTGGACTCTCAATGAGGACACAGTACAGGACCTCCAGGATGCCTGCCAGGGTGCCCAGAATGAGAGGTGAAGCCGCCATGGTCATCCTCTCCCACAAGCCTCTGTCCCACTCCCTGGGGTTCTCCTACCAGATGAGGCCTCCAGCCGATCCAGCTTGCTGACCAGCCAGTCCAAGTTTGTGGAGAAGAGGGCACAGTTGCTACGATTGCCACGGATCAGAGAAGCTGAGGGGGGAAAAGGTGTCAGATCCAATAGGACTGGGGATCTGGGGTGTTCTCGGGGGAGTCAGGACTGGGACCCCCTACCCAGGAGTTCATAAAGAAGATTCACAATCTCTTTCCAGGACTCGGCTGCCTCCTCCCCTGCAAACTCGGCAAAGTGGGCAGCGGTGGTGTAGACATTTAGGCGGTCAATGCAATTCAGGACCAGGGAGAGCATCCCCTAGGATGAGGAAAATAAGAAGAGTCACAATAGGAGACCCAGTCCCTCTCTTCCTTGTCTGTCTTGGATTCACTAATTCTATTCCATCAACAACTAGTGACGGTGTGTTCCCAGATCTAAACCAGCCCCTTCGGTTTCATATTCCCAATCAGTCCCCTCGCTCTCCTCTCTTCTTTGGCTCCCCATACCTGTTCTCGTCCTCTCTGACTCTATCCCCAACATGAGATTCAGTCCATGATAATTCAGTCCCTATTAACATCAGGACTGAGTTTATGCTTCCCCTTCCTGCACTTTTCTCTCCATCCTACTCACTTCCAGGAACCCCACTCCTGGTCGTAATTGACCCAGTTCACTCTCCACACCAACCATCAGAAAGATTTTTCTCACTTTATCTTTTCTTTCTTTTTTTTTTTATATTTTAATCTTTTTTCTTATTTTATTGTGAATCATAATATACATACAGAAAAGTACATAAAACATATACAATCAATTCTCGTTATTCATAGTTACGTTCTATAAAGTCATTACGAACACTGAATTATCAAATACCGAACCACTGCTTCTAGGGGAAATACAGGGAGTCCCTGTGAGTCTATGACAGCATTTTCATCAACCACTTATTACGTAACCTTGTTTTGAATGTTTCTGTTTAAAGACAGTTATTTAGTCTACATGGTTGAGTCATTAACATTAAATTCACAGCCAATAGTACTATCACTCGTGCCTTAAGTAAGCTTATCTAACATATATTTTCTCAGTAAGGCACATCACAGCTTTCTTGCGCTTAGGAAAGCTAGACAGCACTTCAGCACTACACTTGGGAGACATTATAAACACTGAAATCAACGAAAAGGACAAAACTGTCTGGGTGCAGTGGCTCATGCCTGTAATCCTAGCTCTTTGGGAGGCTGAGGCCAGCGCATCACCTGAGGTCAGGAGTTGGAGATGAGCCTGGCCAACATGGTGAAACCCCATCTCTACTAAAAATACAAAAATTAGCCAGGCGTGGTGGCTCACACCTGTAGTTTCAGCTACTCGGGAGGCTGAGGCAGGAGAATCATTTGAACCCGGGAGGTGGAGGTTGCAGTGAGCCAAGATCACACCACTGCACTCCAGCCTGGGTGACAGAGAGAGACTCTGTCTCAAAAAACAAAACAAAACAAAACAATTGTTGTGTTTGCATCCTGGGGCCCAGATCGGTAGTGAGAGGAGCAGTGCCTCAAAGTGGAGAACACAACCAAAGTGGCATCACACTGACCGGCTCTGCCACTAACTAGCTGTGACTGTAGAGGACCAAAACCTCCTGTAGCTCCCAAAGCCAAAGTCCTCACCAAGGCCTGGCCCTCGTCACCTCTCTGCCCTCATCTCCTCCCACTCCCCCACCCAAGCCTCCCTGCTCCTATCACCACCTGACTGTGGAACATGCCAAACACGCTCCCACCTCGTGGCCTTTGCACATGGCTTCCTCTCTTCCTCCAGGTCACCCTGCCTGACGGCTCTGTCTTAAACTGCAAACCCCAACACTCCCTACCCCTTACCTGCTGAATTTTTCTCTTTAGCAGTTATTACCATCTAATATGCCATATAATTTACTTATTTATTTTATTGATCTCCTGTCTCTCCCTGCTGTGTCAACTCCATAAGGACAGAGATTTTTTTTCTGTTTTGTTCACAGCTGGCCTCCTCTCCCTAATGCCCAAAGATCTATTTCTGGCCCCTCACTTCCCATACCCCACCCTGGTTCTGTCCGCCCACCCCGCAGACCCCGCGCCAGCAGACCCCGCCCGCTGAGTCGGCACCCCTACCTCCGACCTCTGGCCCCACCCCTGGCCTCACCTCCCCGGGCCTCACCCTATCCCTGAGCTTCACTCAGGCCCCGCCCCTCACCTATTTTGTTCCATCCTTCTCTCCAGGCCCCGCCCCCTTTTCGGCAATACGCCCGTCCCTTCCCACAGGTCGTGCCCACTAGCGCAGCAGGCCCGCCCCTCCCCAAGGCACTGCCACCTCGTGTTCTCACTGGCTGGGGTTCCTGTCTGGCTCCTCCTCCTGCCCCGCCCCCTTCTCAGACCCTACTTCCCCAGGTCCCTCAGGCCCTGCCCCGCCAAGTGCCGTGGCCCCGCCCCTGAGTGGCCCCACCCCCAGTGGTCCCGCCCCTCAGTGGTCCCGCCCCTCAGTGGTCCCGCCCCTCAGTGGTCCCGCCCACTGGGCCCATAGGCCGCGCTCCGCCCTCGTCGCATCCTCACCTCCTCCTGGAAGAGACTCTGGCGGTTGCGCAGGCTTCGCAGCTTGCTCTGCTTCTCCTCATGCTGCAAGTCCTCGGAGGGCGGCTCGAAGTAGATGATGAGGTCCTGCAGGCTCAGGATAACGCCCTCGATGGGCAGCGCCGTGCCAGCCGGCGGCCCCGAGCCCCGTGGCTTCCCGCTGAAGCTGTCCAGGCTCCTATAGGGACCTCGCAGCTGTCAGCCAGGGCCGGGAGCGCTAACTGCCGCAACCTCACTCCCGCAAGACTCCCCCAGACCCACCCGTTTTACAGAGGGGGAGACTGAGACCGAGAGGGAAAAGCATTGGTCCGAGGTCACACAATGGCCAAGGGCAGAGCTGGGACTGGGACTCGATCCTGTGTAGGTAGAGGGAGGTCCCGGAACTCAGGGATGGAGAGGTCCAGGGTCCAGGCTTTGGGTGTCAGGGGTGTGAAAGTTGGGTGATGATCAGGAATGTGATCATGGTTGTCAAGGTCAGATTACGGGTCAAGTGTACAGAGGTCAGGAGTTTAGAGGTAAGGGGTCATGTGTATGTTATCATTATTAATTTTTGAGAAGGGTCTCACTCTGTCGTTGAAGCTGGAGTATAGTGGCTCACTGCAGCCTCTGCCCCCCTGGCTCAAGCAATCCTCCCTCCTCAGCCTCCCATGTAGCTGGGACTACAGGCACGTGCCACCACACCTGGCAAATTTTTTGTAATTTCTTTATAGAGACAGGGTTTCACTATGTTGCTCAGGCTGGTCTTGAACTCCTGGGCTCAAGCGATCTGCCTGCCCCAGCCTCTCAAAGTGCTAGGATTACAGGCGTGAGCCACTGCGCCCAGCATAATTTTTTTTTTTTTTTTTTTTTTTTTTGGTAGAGGCAGGGTCTCCCTACGTTGCCCAGGCTGGTCTCAAGCTCCTGGGCTCAAGCGATCCTCCTGCCTTGGCCTCCCAAAGTCTTGGGATTACAGGTGTGAGCCACTGCCCTTGGCCCATGTATATGTTAGACAAGGGTGTGGGCATCAGAGGTAGAGATGAAAAAGGCCAGGTGCATGGATGCCCGGAGTCACCCGAGCAGGGAAGGCAGGTCGCTCACTTGATGAACTGGTTGTACAGGCCATTGGTGCTGTGGATCATGCGGGCAGCCTGGGACTCCTCCTGCTGGCAGCGGGTCAGTGACAGTGCGTCGTCCATGTGGCCTTCCTGGTGCAGCATGGCCTAGGAGTGGGCGGATAGACATCTGGAGTGGGCCTAGAGCCATGCCCCCAAGACCTCTCTCCAGACTTGAGTTCTGCACTTGCCCCCTCCTCCCTGCTCTGCAGAATCTCACTGCAAATTCCTTCTCATTTTTCTGTCCCCTGTCATCTGTCTCCTCCGTGTCTTTGATTCTCTCTCTCCTCTCTGTCTCTCTGTCTCTGTCTTTGGTCTTGTCTGTCTTTGTCTCTCCGTCTATCTCTCTCACCTCTGTCCCTGCCTCTCCCTCTCCATCTCTCTATCCCTATCTCCTTCCTGTCTCTGTCTCCAGGCCAGACCCCTTCCACCTGTACCTACTGCTGACTTAACATTCCCCCTGACCAGAAAGCTCTAACAGCCCCCAAACTGAGCATGTCGCAGACAGAATGCCAGACCACCTTTCCACGAGGTGAGACCATCACAGCTGCCAGCTTCGCCCCGAGCTGACCTCCCCAGAACTCATCCAGTCTGTGGCTGTAAATACCATCCACCTGTTGATGATGCTCAAGTGTCCCCACTTTGGACATGGCCCAGGCCCCGTCTCTATGCCCTCAGCTCATGTACTCAACTACAGGCCTGTTTTTGCAAACGGGTGCCTCCCCAAGGCTTCCTACTTGTCCATTCAGCAAGGCTGTAGTAAGTGGCTCTGTTCTAGGCACTGGCAGTAAAGCCTAAGATCCCTGTCCTTTTGAGCCAACACTGACTGTCCCCTAACTTGGTTGATGGCACTGATACAAGAGGTAGAAAGAAATTATTTAGGTAGAGAGTAAGGGCAACAGAGTCCTCAGCAGAATTTCCTTTCTAATGAAAAGCAGCCCCCAAAACCATTTCTTTTCTAACAAAGAGCAGCCTGAAAAATCGAGCTACAAACATAGATAAGCAAGCTAGAAGCTTGCATGGGGGAATGTGCCAAGGAACACCTGGGGCTAGGCATGTCCAACATGGAGGCCCCTTCTTCCCTTTATGTATGTATGTATGTATGTATGTATGTATGTATTTTACCACATGTACAGTAAAGGAATGGGCAGCATGGCACACCTTGGACAGAGGACCTGCTTGTACAATAAAAACGTAGGATGGAGGCAGCCAGAAATTTGTGCCCTATGCAAATGGCACAACTGGTCCAACCAGTCTTTTGCACCCTAGGTAAATCAGACACCACCTCCCCACCAGCTCATCTGTAAAGCCCCCTGCATTTCGCCGTGGAACCCCCTGCATTTCAACCCATTTTTCTGGGACACTTCTCTGCAATACAGAGCTCCTTCTTTCGCCTATTAAACTTCCCCCTCTTAACCTCACTCTTTGTGTGTCCGCATCCTTGTTCTCTGTGGCCGTGAGACCACAAACCTCAGGTGATACTCCAGACAATGAGGCTGTTTCAGGACTTCCATCCTTCCAGTTGCTTGGGGCAAAAATCATGGCATCAACCTCAACCCCTCCCCTTCTCTCACCCCACAGCCAATCTGCCAGCAAATCCTGTTGGCTCTACCCTCAGAACCCCACCAGAATCTATGACTTTTCCCAACTCCACAGTCCCCATCCTGGTCCTGTTCACTGTCATCTCCCATTTGGAACATCACAGCAGTCTCTTCTGTGGTCTCCCTGCTCTGGCTTTGTCCCCCGACCATAGTCTGTTCCCAGAGACAGCCTAAGAACTCTGTGATCCTGCATCAGGTCACCTCCCTGCCCTGCTCAAAATCTCCCATGAGCCCATCTCACTCAGGATAAAAACTAGAACCTGGCCAGGAGCAGTGCCTCATGCTTTAATCTCAGCACTTTGGGAGGCTGAGGCAGGAGGATCACTTGAGCCCCAGGAGTTTGAGACCAGCCTGGGTAACATAGTGAGACCTCATCTGCACAAAAAACAAACAAACAAAGACTAGACCTCTCCCAAGGCCCACAAGGCCTCACACAAGTTTTTCCCATCCCCTCTCTTTTCTCACCAACCACTACTCACCTGTTGCTCACCCTGCTTCAGCCACACTGTGGCTTCTTTCTGCTACTGCAATAAGCCAAGCTCACGCTAACCTCAGGACCTTTGCACATGCTGTTCCCTCTGCCAAAAATAGTTTTCCCACTCCTTAATTGTAAAACTATGTACTACACTAAAGACAGTTTGTTCACAATTTCTGAGCATGGGGAGGGCAGGGAACAGGTCTTTACACTTCGTCTATTTTCTATACACACAACCAGAAAAACTTGGGTACTCAGTAATTGTTTGCTGACCGTTATTCACAGTCGGTGATTATCCATCTTTTCTCACTCTATCTCTGTTTTTTGTTTTTGTTTTTGTTTTTTTGAGATAGAGTTTCACTCTTGTCAGCCAAGCTGGAGTGCAATGGCACAATCTTGGCTCACTCCCAACCTCCACCTCCTGGGTTCAAGTGATTCTCCTGCCTCAGCCTCCTGAGTAGCTGGGATTACACTCACCTGACACCACACCTGGATAATTTTTGTATTTTTAGTAGAAACAGGATTTCACCATGTTGGCCAGGCTGGTCTCAGACAACTCCTGACCTTAGGTGATTCACTTGCCTGGGCCTCCCAACGTGCTGGGATTACAGGCGTGAGCCACCACGCCCAGCGCCCAGCCGTGTCTCTGTTTCTCTGTCTCTATCTTTCTCTATTTCTCTGTTTCCATGCCTCTTTATCTCTGCCTTTCCCTATCTCTGTCTATAGATTTCTGTTCTCTCTCTCTCTCTCTCTAGATATATCCCTTTGTCTTTTTTTTGCTATTTCTCTCAGTCTCAGTTTCTCTCCCAGTCTTTGTCTTTCTCTCGGTCTCATCCTCAAACTCCCAAAGGCTCAAGCACCACCCCTCAGCCTGTCACCCAGGCTGGAGTGCAGTGGTGTGATCACGGCTCACTGCAGCCTTGACCTGCTGGGCTCAAGTGATTCTCCCACCTCAGCCTCCTGAGTAGCTGGCATTACACCCACCTTCTTCTTGAGCACGCCGAGCCTCAGGGCCTTGGGGTCTGGAGCGGCATAGGTGAGCCACAGTCCTGAGGCCACATGCTGCACAAAGCACAGTGACTCCCCGTACTTGATCTCAGGGGGGCCCATGCCTTCCACATCCCGCTTGGGGGCCACATCCAGCTTCTCCTGCAGGGGCAGGGGACACAGGTCAGCCTCCTCTGCCTGTGTGTTTAGCAGGGGAGGCCCCCCTGAGGGACTGCAGAGTGCAGGCTGGGCTGGGATTAGGGGCTGCAGGTGAGGGAGGGCGCCACAAACCCCACTGACCTTGGAGATGCGGAAGCAGAAGGACGTAGCCTTGGTATGGGCCTTGCTGGCGTCAACCACCACCAGGCCCTGGTCCTCGGTGAGTGCCAGGTACCGCCCGGTGGTGACATGCCGGACTCGGAGTGGCTGGCCCCAGCGTAGGTGGCTCCCACTCCAGCTGTGGAGGGTGAGGGCCAGGGGAGTCAGAGGACCCCCCAGGTCTCCCATGGACATTACGGCCTTTTCTTCTTTTTCTTTTTTTTTTTTTTTTTACAGGTACCAGGTCTTGCTATGTTGCCCAAGCTGATCTCAAACTTCAGGGCTAAAGCAATCCTCTGCCTCGGGCTCCCAAAGTGCTGGGATTACAGGTGTGAGCCACCGCACCTGGACTGGACATTACAGTCTTGGTCCAAACCTTCTCAAGCCCCGAACCCTCTTCCAGTGTTCCTCAAACCTTTTATAGGGCCCCTAAATCTTAATTAGGACCACTAGTCCTCCCTTAGGAACCCCAATCCTCTCTCAGGCCTTCACAGCTTCCTCAGGGCTTCCCAAATATCTTCAGTGCCCTCATTTTTCCAGACCCCTAAATTCCCCCATTGTTTTACTCCGGACCCCCAATCTCTCCCTCGAAAACCCCCCAAACCTCCTTTTCCCAAAGGACTCCAGAGAGACTTCCTTTTTTGTTTTTGTTTTGCTTGCTTGTTTTTGGGTTTTGTTTTTTTTTTTTTTTTTTTTGAGGCAGGGTCTCACTCTGTTGCCCAGGCTGGAGTGCAGTGGCACGATCTCACCTCGTTGCAACCTCTGCCTCCCAGGCTCAAGTGATTCTCCTGCCTCAGCCTCCCGAGAAGCTGGGATCACAGGTGCGCACCACTACCGCCCGGCTAATTTTTGTATTTTTAGTGGAGACACGGTTTCATCATGTTGGTGAGGCTGGTCTTGAACTCCTGACCTCAAATGATCCACCCATCTCAGCTTCCCAAAGTGCTGGGATTACAGGTGAGAGCCATCGTGCTTGGCCTTTGTTTTTGTATTTTTTTAAGATGGAGTCTCGCTCTGTCGCCCAGGCTGGAGTGCAATGCTGCAATCACAGCTCACTGTAACCGCCACCTCCTGGGTTCAAGGGATTCTCCTGCCTAAGCCTCCCCAGTAGCAAGGATTACAGGTGCCCACCACCACACCAAGCTAATTTTTGTATTTTTAGTAGAGACAGGGTTTTTACCATGTTAGTCAGCCTGGTCTGGAACTCCCGACCTCAAGTGATTCACCTGCCTCGGCCTCCCAAAGTGCTGGAATTACAGGCGTGAGCCACCGCACTTGGCTTATTTTTGGTTTTGTTTTGTTTGTTTGTTTGAGACAGGAACTTGCTCTGTCACCCAGGCTGGAGTACAGTGGCAAGGTCTCAGCTCACTGCAGCCTTGACCCCCTGGGCTCAAGTCATCCTCCCACCTCAGCCCCACAAAGTAGCTGAGGCTAAAGGTGCACACCACCACACCCGGCTAATTCTTTTTCTTTCCTTTCTTCCTTTCTTCCTCTCTCTCTCTCTTTCTTTCTTTCTTTTTGCAGAGATGGGGGTCTCATGATGCTGCCCAGGCTTGTTTTGAACTTCTGGCCTCCAGTGATCCCCTCGCCTCAGCCTCCCAAAGTGCCGAGATTACAGGCATGAAGTCACCACGCCTGGCCAAGATTCTCATCTCTCTCTCAGGCTGCTCTGATTTTCCCTGGAGACCTTTCAGTCTCTTTATCAGATCTTCCCTCAAGACCTTTTCTCTCCCCCCAGGCTGCCCGGAGACCCCACCTTCCCCACCCTACCTGATTCTCAGGGGCTCCAGCCTCCAGAGGGAGCGGGCGTGGGTGCACACAGCTCCCCCCTCATAGTAGACAAGTCTGGGGACAGAGGAGAGAGTGAAGTCAAGGGTTCAGCTCCCCAGAATCTGGTTTCTAATCCTGCTCATAGGGTCCCAGCCCTCCACCTCCGCCCCTAGACCCCGGGCTCTCTTGTCTGTAGGCCAGACCTGCGCTGGTCGTCACTGTCAGCAGGGGAAATGGTCAGACACTCATCCATATGTCCATGAAAGAGGCGGAGGACGTGACCTCCTGTCACGAAGCCTGGAGAGGAGCAAGGGAAGGTGGTCAATGGGAGGCTGGAGCCCCAGGAAGACCCAGGAGCCAAGATGAAGTCAGGGGCCCGGCTCCTCCCCTGGGGGAAACTGAGGGCTGGGTTTGGGGTTTTGCAGTTGGAGGTCTGAGATTCAGAGTATTTTCGGGCCAAGGTTGAGGCCTGAAGTGGGGATATGAAACTTGGGGTCTGAAGCTGGGCACCTAATTTGGGGGGTCTGGGTCTGCAGAGCTGAGGTTGGGGGAGTTGTAAGTCTGTGATTTAAGGTTCTGAGTTTAGACTTTTGAGGTTGGGGTCAGAGTGCGTGTGTGGTCAAAGGTGGAGGTCTAATGTTCACTGGTATTAGAGTCTACGTTCTAGGGTTGAGGTTTGGCGTCTGGGTTTAGAAGGGTGATGGTTGGGTCTGAGGCTGGGTTCTGGAGTAGGGCCTGAATTTTGAGGGTTTTTTGTTTCATTTTGTTTAGTTTTGTTTTTAAGACACAGTTTTGCTCTGTTGCCCAGGCTGCAGTGCAGTGGCGCAATCTTGGCTCACTGCAACCTCTGCCTCCCAGGTTCAAGCAATTCTCTTGCCTCAGCCTCCCAAGTAGCTGGAGCTACAGCCGCCCGCCACCATGCCCAGCCAAGTTTTGTATTTTTAGTAGAGATGGGGTTTTGCCATGTTGGCCCAGGGTGGTCTCAAACTCCTGATCTCAAGTGATCCACCCCCCCTTGGCCTCCCAAAGTGCTGGGATTACAGGGCACCACGCCTGGCCTTGAGTATTGATTTTGGAGGCCAGAAGCTGGAAGGTGAGGTTGGGGATCTGAGGTCATAATCTAGGGTTTGGAAGTCTGAGTTTTGGGGGTATGAGGTAGGAGCGATCTGAGCTTTGTAGTTAGAAATTGATGGGTCTGAGTTTCACGGTCTGAGTTTGAGGGTCAAAACCATCTGTGGTTTGAGTCCCAGTGTGGGTCTGGTTTAGGACTCTGAAGTTTAGGGTATGAGACTTGGGGTCAAAATATTGGGCCATGCCTGGAGTCTTAGCATTGGAATCTGAATTGGGAGTTTGCTTTGGTGGACTTTGGTTTTTGAGATTTGAAATTGAAGTTTGGAAGTCTGAGGTTGGAGAGCTGAAGATTGGAGTCTTGGTTTGGGGATCTGAGGTTGAATTTGGGGGTCTGGGTTTGAGGGGCTGAGATTACAGTCTATGCTTATTGTCTAAGGAGTTTTAATTTTTTTTTTTTTTTTCTGAGACCGAGTCTGGCTCTGTCACCCAGGCTGCAGTACAGTGTCACGATCTCTGCTCACTGCAGCCTCCACCACCCAGGTTCCAGCAATTCTCCTGCCTCACCCTCCTGAGTAGGCGGGATTACAGGCACACGCCACCACACCCAGCTAACTTTTGTGTTTTTAATAAAGATGGGGTTTTGCCATGTTGGCCAGGCTGGTCTCAAACTCCTGAACTTAGGTGATCCACCTGCCTTGGCCTCCCAAAGTGCTGAGATTACATGTGTGAGCCACCATGCCTGGTCACAAGTTTTTTTTTTTTTTTTTTTTTTTTTTTTTTTTTTTTTGAGAGGGAGTCTGGCTCTGTCGCCCAGGCTGGAGTGCAGTGGCCGGATCTCAGCTCACTGCAAGCTCCGCCTCCCGGGTTTACGCCATTCTCCTGCCTCAGCCTCCCAAGTAGCTGGGACTACAGGCACCCGCCACCTCGCCCGGCTAGTTTTTTTTTGTATTTTTTAGTAGAGATGGGGTTTCACCGTGTTAGCCAGGATGGTCTTGATCTCCTGACCTCGTGATCCGCCCGTCTCGGCCTCCCAAAGTGCTGGGATTACAGGCTTTTTTTGTTTTTTTTTTTTGAGATGGAGTCTTGCCCTGTCGCCCAGGTTGGAGTGCTGTGGCGTGATCTTGGCTCACTGCAAGCTCCGCCTCCCAGTTCACGCCATTCTCCTGCCTCGGCCTCCCAAGTAGCTGGGACTACAGGCGCCCGCCACCTCGCCCGGCTAATTTTTTGTGTTTTTAGTAGACAGGGTTTCACTGTGTTAGCCAGGATGGTCTTGATCTCCTGACCTCGTGATCCACCCACCTCGGCCTCCCAAAGTGCTGGGATTACAGGCATGAGCCACCGCCCTGGCCCCAGCCACAAGCTTTAAACTTGAGGTTTTAAGATTTGAACCTGAGTTTAGGAGTCTTGGGGGCTAATACTTCGGGGTCTAAGTTTGGGAGCCTCATATTTAGTTTGGGGTTTGGGGGGGTCTGAGCTCTGGGGGTCTGGATTTGGGGTCAGCTGGAGATCTAAGTGTGAGAGCCATAATTTGGAGATCTGGGTTTGGGGTTAGGTTCCAAGGTTCCATTTGGGTATGCCTGAAGGGCAACACTAAGGGTCTGTTTTGGGGGCGTCTCCGTTTAGGGGCCGGAGGTCTGGAGACCTCACCCTCTTCGCAGCGGGAGCAGATGGGGTTCATGTTCCACAGCGTCTGCATGAAGGAAGCGTCAACCTGGAGCTCCCCGCTGGCAGTCGACAGGTGCTGGGGGCCACCAGGATGCGGCAGTCAGAGACGATTGCAGGGGTAGGCGAGAGTCCCAGCGTCAGAGGCCAGAAATCAAGGGTGGATACCCGGAAACGAGATGGGAGACAGAGTCATCAGAGATCACAGATCAGGAAATGATCAAGTTGGGCAATGGGAGGTCAGAAATCAGAAAACTGGATGCCAGGGGTCAGGAAACGGGAAATTGTGAGTCAGGACCTTGGGGGTGGGAGATCAGCCAGGCAAACCCATGGTGAGAAGATGAGGGACCATCCCATGTGCCCCCAGACCTGGGAGCAGGAGGAACCGCAATGGCTCACCAGGTAGCGTTCAGAAGAGACACTGACAAGGATGATGTCATCCCCAACACGGACCTTTTCTCCTTCAGACCTCTGCTTGGAGGCTGGGTGCGTGGTCCACCAGCAAGCCTCTCCTATGGGTGGGGAGGGAATGGGGGTGGTTGTCAGAATGATGGCTTCTCAGAATGCTCTTCCCCAGGGCTCTCCCAGCCACTGAGCCTCCCGGGCCCTTAGCCCACAACTCTATCACTGCCACCAACTCTCTGCCCAACATTCCCCGTTCCTGACTTCAGACTCTCTGCCTAGCGCTCCCCAATGTGTATGTAAGTCTCCCTGTCTGGACTGTGTCGCAGACTCTCTGCTACGAAGCCCCCATTCATGTCCCCAGGGTAGTCTCATGCTTGCCTCGGCGTTCTGCAGACCTTCTACCCCCTGAATCCCTGCTGCGGGGTCCCCTTCACACCCCCACCCCCTCCAGCCGCTGTACCTATTGCATCCTCCTGCAGTCCCACATCGAAGGCCAGCTTGTCAGTCATGGAGCGGGAGGTGGTGAGGCAGCTCAGATACTAGGGTTGTAGATGGAGGTCAGTCTCTTTCTAGCAGGCCCTGCAAGTCCTGGCCCCTGCCCAAGCCCACCGAGGTTGCACTCACCATGCGGCTGTGTGCGTGCCGGAGTAAGATGGCATGGCCATACAGGAGCGTCCTGTGTCCCCCGCCCTGGGATGACTGCAGGGGGAAGGAGGGAACAGAATAAGCACAGACCCCCAGACTCTCCAGATCCCCAAGAAGTTTGACCTAGTCACAGGTGACAAGATGCTCCCTGTGAAACGCCATGCTCAGGCCTGGAGGTAAAACAGCCTCAACTCAGACTCTCACAGGACTCCCTGCTTCAGTTTCCGCATTTATGGAAGCGGGGACAATGTCTCTGAGATGCCTATGGATGAAGCATTTTATATTCCCCAAGGCCCACTCTGTCCTCTCTGCTGCCTTCACCTTGGCTGGAAATCACTCAGGAAGACTCACTCAGGAGTCTTCTAGTTTCCTGGAGACCCTGAGGACAGCCCCAAGGTCTCATGTCCTGTGGACTTCGACCCTTCTGCTCTGACCTCCCGCAACACGCTGAGCTGCAGCCCGTGTGCTCCGGGACAGGCCTAGCAGTTGTTCCATAGGTGAACATCACCCACAGTGCTAAGACAGCCGCCCCTCCCCAGCACAAGGTCCCCAACCCGGGCCTTGGGGCGGACATCTGACTGCTCGATGTCACCATGCCTCCCATCATGGCTGTCACATGCCCACGCTCCGAGCTCGCCATGGGGGCACCATGTGATGGGGCCAGGTGATCACATGGTGGACCCACTCCTGGACCAGAGGGACTCACGCTGGGGATAGGGGAGGTGGGGGAGAGGTCCCATGCGGAGACAAGCTGGGATCAGGGTTGGGGGAAAGGACTGGAACGAGGAGAAAGGAGCAGGCGTCGGGGACAGGGGCTCAGAAGCCCCCATCCCCTTCCTTCCTTCCTGTCTGGCCTGTTCTGGGCTCCACAGCCCCCGACAACTGGGGTGGGGGAGGACCCTCCAGTCCCTGTGTGCAGGGCGTGGGCCCAAGAGACGGGCCTGCCTGGGGTCAGGAGGGGTGGAAGGACAGGTGACATCCAAGGCCAGACCTACCCACTTATCCAAATTGAGGGCCTGTGGGGGGCAGGGCAGAGACAGGAAGAAGAGCACATGGTAAGCGACCCCCGGATCCTCTCACTCATCCTTGCCACCGTGCCCTAAACGACCCCCAGGTCCTCTCACCCATCCCTGCCACCCCGCCCACCCCCAGGTGGGGTCCTCACCTCCACGCCGGCCTCCACCGTGTTGGCCAGCATCTCCTGCAGGGCTCGCACGGACAGGGACTGCTCCAGGACGAAGCAACAGATGGCCAGATCAGGGGGCACATTCTGGAGTGGGAGGGGGGATGTGAGTGAGGGGCCGGAAGACCCCCCAAGCACCATTCTCTGCCACACTCCCTCCCCTAGTCTGAATACCCACATTCCTGAGACACCAGACCCCACTCCCACCCCACAGGAAGGCCCTGCCCTCTGCCACCCCTGAATCTAGACCAACATCATGAAAACACTCTTCTGTGCCTCCTCCCTCAAACACCTCAGCCCCGCCCAGACTTCTTAGAAGCTTTCCTGACCCTAACCCTCCCCACTAACCCGTGTCCCACCTGATCTCATAGGAAGCCTCAGCCCCATACCTCCGCCCTGAGACACACTGACCCTGCTCCAAGGACAGGAATCTCCTGTTCTGTGTCCTCCTCTGCAGATGACCCCACATCCCTCCAACCCCAAGGAAGCCCCACCTCCCGCCTCCACCATCAGACAGTCCTTGCTCCTGCCTTTTCCCTCAAACACCTCTGAACTCTGCTTCACAGACACAGAAGGGCGCCCAATCTTATACTCCCTCCTCAGTTCCGTCCCCCACCCTCCGACTCCTAAACTCAAGACTCTGCTCCTCCGACCCCACTCGCTCAGACTCTGAAACTTCCCCTGCATCAGATTCCACATCCCGCGGTCTGCCAGCCCCTCCCCCAGGTCTCCTCCTTTCAGACCCCAGGCTCCTTCTACCTGTCAGCCCCCAGTCTCCCCAGTCAGCCCCCTGCGGGTGTCCCCTGACCCTCCAGGCCCCTTTGCCTTGGATCCAAGGTCCTCGGCCCCTTGATCCCCTGCCCTCTCAGACTCCAGCTGTCCCCACCCTCAGAATTCCTGGGCTTGGACTCAGGAATCACCTTCCCTCAGACCCCACTATCTAAGACCCTCAAGCCCCCACCCCCGTCAGATGCCCTACACCCTCCGCATCTCAGGCCCTGTCCCATCCTCCCCCGTCCCCACCAAGGGCCTCCTTCCCCCTAAAACACCCTGTAATGATTCAGTCTTGTTACTTGAAAAAAATTTAAAAATAAAAAATAACACATCGCAGACCCCTCCTCCTCGTCCAGGTCCTTTGCCTCATCCCGCCCCGCCCCCGCTCCCCACCTCCCCACCCATCCCTCAATTTCCCTGCTCCTCCCTCCTGAGACCCCTGTTCCCCAACCAGCCCTTCTTCTGGACTCTCAGGCCACCTCCCCTTAAACTCGAGGCTTTCTACCTACTCAGCCACCTGCCAAAGAACGTTCTGGATCAGCAGCCCCCGCCCTGGCCTACCACACCTCTGTGCACACAGGGATCCCCTCCAACACCCCAGAACCCCCACCCCTCCCCACCTCAGGTAGCCCCTCTTAGCCTCCCTCCTCACTTTCTCTCCTGTCAGCACCTCCTTTCAGACTCCCAGAACCCTCTTCTTTGGACCCCAGATTCTCTGCCCCTTCAGACCCCCGTGTCCCCAGGCCCCTCTCCCTCCTGCACAGACCTGGGCGTTGCTGGTGGGCTCCAGGAAGCACAGGCGGTTACCGAAACCCTCGGCGGCCAGGCAGAGCTTGAGCTGCTCCTTGAGCACAGTGGCGCTGCACTGCAGGACCACCTCATCATCCTGCGGAACCGAGGGGCAGGGTCTCCAGGGGTGCCTGGCCCGGATACCACAGACACTGCAGACCACAGGCCCCTCCTCCCACCCTTGTCCTTATGAAAAAGACAGTGATGAACAAGATCCACCCACCCAAGCCCTCTACCTGCTCCTGACAACTCCTTGAGATACAAGCCAGTGTCATCCCTTTATTTTATTTTTTATTATTTATTTATTTATTTATTTGAAACAGTCTCTGTTGCCCAGGCTGGAGCACAGTGTTGCAATCTCAGCTCGCTGCAGCCTCCACCTCCTGGGTTCAAGCGATTCTCCTGCCTCAGCCTCCCAAATAGCTGAAATTACAAGCATGCACCACCACGCCTGGCTAATTTTTATATTTTTAGTAGAGACAGGGTTTCACCATGTTGGCCAGGCTGCTCTCGAACTCCTGACCTCAAGTAATCATCCCATTTATTTTTATTTTTAGAGACAGGGTCTTGCTGTGTCACCCAGGCTGGAGTGAAGTGGTGTAAATTATAGCTCACTGCAACTTTGACCTCCTGGGCTCAAGCAATCCTGTTGCCTCAGCCTCCTGAGTAGCTGGGACTACAGGCATGAGCTGTTGTGCCTGGCCTATCCCCATTTTAAAATGGGGAAACTGAGGCTCAAAGTGGGATATGGATGGACCAAGGCCAACACAGTTGGTAACAGGAGGAGCTGGGATTTGAACCTGTGTCCAACTGGCTCCAGAGGCCTTCCAAGTGGGGTCTGCAAAGTGATCCACTGGAAGGTGGAAAATTGCTCAAGTTAAATTGCTTTTTAAGCTCATCTTTCTCTAAATTCTCTCTTTTGCGTGTTGTTTTAATAATAGACTGCTATTTTATCTTATTTATAGACTGCTTTCTAATGGCACCTGAATGCAACGTGAGAGCCTGGGCTGGATCCTGGAAGTATCATAAAGGACAGTATTGAGTCCAGGCGTGGTAGTTCCCACCTGCAATCCCAGCACTTTGGGAGGCCGAGGAGGTGGATCACTTGAGGTCAGGAGTTCAAGACCAGCCTGGCCAACACGGTGAAACCCCGTCTCTACAAAATAATACAAAAAGTAGCATGGTGCGGTGGTGCACGCCTGTAGTTCCAGCTACTCGGGAGTCTGAGCCAGGAGAATCGCTTGAACCCAGGAGGCAGAGGTTGCAGGGAGCTGAGATCAAGCCATTGCATTCCAGCCTAGGCGACAAAGCGAGACTCCATCTCAAAAACAAACAAACAAAACCAAAAATAGCTGGGCACAGTGGTTCACGCCTGTAATCCCAGCACCTTGGGAGGCCGAGGTGGGTGGATCACCTGAGGTCAGAAGTTCGAGACCAGCCTGACCAACATGGAGAAACCCTGTCTCTACTAAAAATACAAAAAATTAGCCAGGCGTGGTGGCGTATGCCTGTAATCCCAGCTACTCGGGAGGCTGAGGCAGGAGAATCGCTTGAGCCTGGGAGGTGGAGATTGCAGTGACCAGAGATCACGCCATTGCACTCCAGCTGGGAAACAAGAGCAAAACTCCAGCCTGGGCAAAACTCCATCTCAAAAACAACAACAACAACAAAACAAAACAAAACAAAAAAACATAGTAATGGTATAGCCTGTATTTATTAAGCACTTTACTGGCTCCCAGGCCTTATGCTGTGGGTCTTACACTCATTTAACAGACCCTGATTGACCCTCTGCCATGGGCCAGGTGCTGTTCTAGGCACTGAATACAGAGCAGAGAATAAAGTAAACGAGATCAAGATCCCTGCCCTGGTTGGACGCGGTGGTTCGCACCTGTAAATCTCAACAGTTTGGGAGGCTGAGGCGGAAGGATTGCTTGAGCCCAGGAGTTCAAGACCAGCCTGGGCAACATAATGAGACCCCCATCTCTACAAAAGTTAAAAATTAAAAATTAGCCGGGCATGGTGGTACACTCCTGTAGTCCCTGCTACTCGGGAGGCTGAGGTGGGAGGACTGCCAAGTCCGGGAAATCTAGGCTGCAGTGAGTCATGATCAAGCCCCACCTCCCTGGGGCCCCTGAGACAGATTGAGACCGTGTCTCAAAAGAAAAAAAAAAAAAAACACTGCCCTCAGGGAGCTTAAATCCTCATGATGGAGACAGGCAATAAACAGGTGAATTAATATGTAGTGTTAATGTCAGTGATAGGTGTTATGGAAAAAATAACCCAGGCTGATGTAAGAGAGTGGCTTTTGGGATGGGGATGAGATCAGTGAGGGAGTGAAGTGACAGCCTCTCCAAGGAGGTGACATTTGAGTTGAGCCTTGTCCAAATAACAAGAAGGAATCAGGCCTGCTCATCTCTGGGGGAAGAGGAGGGAGTCTGGGCCAAGGTCTCTGGCTGGTGGGTGCTGGGGTGTTGAGGACCAGCACAGGAGACAGAGCAGGATGGTGGCCGCAGTGGGGAGAGGAAAACAGGGAGGAGATGAGGTCAGAGAGATACTTGCATGGGTCCCTTGAAAAAAAATTTTTTTAAGAGACTGGGTCTCACTCTGTCTCCCGGGATGGAGTGCAGTGGTACGATCATAGCTCACTGCAGCCTCGGACTCTTAGGCTGAGTGATCCTCTCCATTCAGCTTCCTGAGAAGCTATGACTGCAGGCTCATGCCACCATGCCCAGCTAATTTAAAATATACATATTTTCATAGACACGGGGTCTTGCTCTGTTGCCCAGGGTGGAGTGCAGTGGCAAGATCACAGCTCACTGCAGCCTCCAACTCCTGGTTTCGAGTGATCTGCCCACCTCAGCCTCCTGAGTACCTGGGACTACAGGTGCACATTGCCACGCCCAGCTAAAGTTTAACATTTTTTGTAAAGACAAGGTCTGCCTATGTTGCCCAGGCTGTTCTTGAACACCTGGCCTCAAGCAGTCCTCCTGCTTCAGCCTCCCAAAGAGAAGGGATTACAGGTGTAAGCCATGGGGTCTGGCTATGGTATATATTATTGTCCCCATTTTCCAGATGAGAACCCTGAGGCTCAGACAGAAAACTAAAAATCACTAGCCCCAAATTAGGAAGCAGGCAAATGGCAAAGCCAGGATGCAAAGCGGAGACAGATGGCCTAATTGTTACCGCATTGATTCTCAAACTTTTCCTGAATTAGAATGAAGGGAGGCCAAGCGCAGTGGCTCATTCCTGTAATCCCAGCACTTTGGGATCCAACAAGGTGGGTGGATCACTTCAGGTCAGGAGTTCGAGACCAGCCTGGCCAACATAGTGAAACCCCATCTCTACTAAAAGTACAAAAATTAGCTGGATGTAGTGGTGCATGCCTGTAATCCCAGCTACTCTGGAGGCTGAGACAGGAGAATCGCTTGAACCCGGGAGGTGGAGGTTGTAGTGAGCCGAGATCATGCCACTGCACTCCAGCCTGGGCTATAGAGCAAGACTCTATCTTAAAAAAAAAAAAAAAAAAAAAAAAAAATGAAGGAGGGAGGAGGGTTCTGGTTAAAAATGTAGCTTCCCTGCTGGCCCAGTCCCCTACCACTGTCATGAGCCTGATTTGGGGTCAGCAGGGAATGTGTACTCTTAACCAGACCCCAGGAGCTACTAACTTGGGCCAGGGTTTGAGAAGCCCCAGCCTGGGTAGGGGTAGAGGTCACCACCCACCAAAGGGAAGTGAAATCAGTTTGTCGGCGGGGCTGTGGCTATCGCGCTTAACCAAATGAAGCAAAATGGAGCAAGAATAGAAAATAACAGTGTGCACATCATGCTTCAGGGGCCATCTACATTTTATGAGACTTATTTCAGTTAAAAATAGGTATGTGTGAATGGTCACAGGTCCTGTGTTGTCCATAATAGTAAAAATTGGAGACGATTCAAATGTCCATCAGCAGGTGAACTGATAAACACACCACAGTATAGTTGCACAGTGGAATATTACTCGGCAACAAAAAGCAACAAACTCAATACACGCTACGTGGATGAATGTCAAAAAGATTATGCTGAGTGAAAGAAGAAAGGCTGGGCACAGTGGCTCATGCCTATAATCTCAAAACTTTGGGAGGCCAAGGCCGGAGGATTTCTTGAGCCAGGAGTTCGAGACCAGCCTGGGCAATATAGTGAGACCTCACCTCTACAATTTTACAAATTAGCCAAGCATGGTGCTACGCACATATAGTCCCAGCTACTCGGGAGGCTGAGGTAGGAGGATCACTGGAGCCTGGGAAGTGGAGGTTGCATTGAACCAACCATTGAACCACTGTACTCCAGCCTGGGCAACAGATTGAGACATTGTCTTAAAAAAAAAAAAAAAAAAAAAAAAAAAAAAAGGCCGGGCGCGATGGCTTGCGCGATGGCTCATGCGATGGGTGGATCGCCTGAGGTCAGGAGTTCGAGACCAGCCTGGCCAACATGGTGAAGCCCCATCTCTACTAAAAATACAAAAAATTAGCCAGGCTTGGTGGCACATGCCTGTAACCCCAGCTACTCAGGGGGCTAAGGCAGAAGAATTGCTTGAACCCAGGAGGCAGAGGTTGCAGTGAGCTGCGATCACGCCATTGCACTCCAACCTAGGCAACAAGAGTGAAACTCTGTCTCAAAAAAAAAAAAAAAAAACACTTATTGAACACATAAAATAGGTAAAATGTATTGAAGGTCAATTACACCTCAATAAAGTTGATTTTTAATCATGTCTATGCATGTGTGAATGTACTGAGTTGTAAGACAGAATATATATATATATATATATTTTTTTTTTTGAGACGGAGTCTCACTCTGTTGCCCAGGTGGGAGTGCAGTGGCGCGATCTGCACTCACTGCAAGCTCTGTCACCTCCCGGGTTCACGCCATTCTCCTGCCTCAGCCTCCCAAGAAGCTAGGACTACAGGTGCCCACCACCACGCCCAGCTAATTTTTTGTATTTTTAATAGAGACAGAGTTTCACCGTGTTCGTCAGGATGGTCTCGATCTCCTGACCTCATGATCCGCCCACCTCGGCCTCCCAAAGTGCTGGGATTACAGGCGTGAGCCACCGCACCCGGCCAACAGAATATATTTCTTATGGGTGGGATGGGGTCCAAAAGGTTTTTTATTCTGAGACGGAGTCTTGCCCTGTCACCCAGGCTGGAGTGTGCAGTGGCACAATCTCGACTCAATGCAAGCTCTGCCTCCCAGGTTCAAGCAATCCTCCCACTTCAGCCTCCTGAGTAGCTATGATTACAGGCATGCACCACCACACCTGGCCAATATTTTTTTGTATTTTTAGTAGAGACAGGGTTTCACCATGTTCGCCAGGCTGGTCTCAAACTCCTGACCTCAAGTGATCCACCCACCTTGGCCTCCCAAAGTGCTGGGATTACAGGCATGAGCCACCGAGCCCAGCCTCCAAAAAGTTTTGAGAAATCCACCACAAGCTCAGTAACACTCAGAAAAACTGACCCAGTCTGGGGTGGAGAGATTCTAGGGCCAAGCCTCCAGAACCCTAACACTGACTACTTTGGTAAGTCTGGGCCCAGTTTTGCTCTGGTGAAGGCAATGGGGCTGGGCACCAGGGGCATCCAGAGATGCCACTTCCTGGCCTTGACCTTGGGTGAGTGATTCTACCATTCGGGCCTTGGTTTCCCTCAAATCTCTCAGGGAGATAAAGATAGGACCCTACCTCAGAAGACAGGGCAGCGAGGATATAATTAGATGTCTCAGGAGGCAGAGGCCCAGGGCACGGGGCCTGGTTTAGAGCAACAGTTCAAGGGCCATTGGCCATGGCCATGGTCTTATTAGGGCTGGGGAGGGCCCAACCCATGGTGTCTGCTGAGGGACTGGGGCTGGGGAGAGAGCCTCAGCTGAAGCTAGGCCCCTTCCCAGCTGTCCCCATCCTTCACTACCAGCCCCAGCTGTTTGTTCCTCTCTCCCAGGAAACCGGACCCTGCTCTCCAGGGTCCTATTCTGGGGCCAGAATGCTGTGTCAGCATTTCCTGCGTGGCTCCAAAGCCCCGGGGGAGGGGCGGGGCTAGCGTTGGGTCAGCAGACCTAGCCCAGAGCAGAGGACGTCCCCTCCCATAGTTACGGCCCCACACCCTGCAGAGCCACTGGGAGGGGAAGGTGGGAAGGGCCGGGAGATGGCAGCCCCTCCTCCCTCTCGTCCCCTCCCCAGGCCCCAGAAAAGCGGGCTATTCTGGGAGGGCCACCTGTTGTTCCAGTTCCCATCCCTGCCCCCAGCTAGGGCTCAGAGATGCAGGGAGTGACCCAGCTAGAGAGACACAGAAAATCAGAGGGCCTTAAGCTAAGAAACAGAGACAGGGAGACTGAGATGGAGGAAGAGACAGAGATATGGAGACACCCAAAGAGACAGATGGGGAGAGACCCTCCAAGACCATTAGCAGCCACTGGGAGCAGCCCTCCTGCCCAAAACAAAGAAGGAAAGACCCAGAACCCAAGAGATCCCTCCCCCACGAGACCCTTAAGGGCTAGGAATTGGAAGCAGCTGTGTCCTCCAACCCACCCCCCCCCCCCCCCCCCCCACCCCCCCCCAGCTCCCTTCCCAAGAATTTAAATAGGTCAGAGTCTGGAGCAAAAAGAAAATTAGGGCTGAGGTGGGGGTTGGGGGCACGGCTAAATTAAGCCCAGGAATTAGAACCACCTTCTCCAAGTGCCTGCTTCCAGGATGGTGCGAGGGTGTGCTGCCTCAGGGGTCCTTCTTGTGGGGGACAATTCGCTAATGTCAGAAGAGAGGGCAACCGAAGATCCCTCTCCCATTCTGGAGTCCCCAATCCTACTAATTCTCTGTAGTGAGAAAGGTGAAAGAGACTAAAAGACAGAGTGACAGTCACTCAAAGTGACACAGGAAGAGACCTCGAGTCTCAGAGACCACCGGTAAACCGGACAGGGACGTTCAGAGACAGAGACACCCTCAGAGAGCCCCGAGAGATAGCCCGACAGACCCCTAACCCAGAAATACGCACCGTCCGCAGGAACTGGACGTCGTCCTCGCCTTCTGCGTCAGCCATGATGTCGAGGTCCGAGGGCCAGGGTCTGAGATCAGGGAACAGAGGGAGAGGGCTGCGGGCTGGGCGGGAGGGCTGGGAGCGGGCTGGGGTCGGAGACCTCTGGGGACGCCAGAGGCACCCGCGAGGTGGATGGAACTGAGAGGAGGACACGCGTGCTGGACAGAGATGGGAGGAAGGCCCCGCCCCCGGGCCCCATTGGACCAGGACTCCTGGCCACGCCCCTTCGCCGGAGCCCCGCCCACATACCCCAAATCTTGGCTGGAGGTTTGCCTGGCCGCCGGAGGTAGGGTGGGAGAGGGAGTGTCTAGAAGGTACCTGCGTTCTCTCCCCCTACCACGGTAAGTAACGTGCCATCATTCTCCCATTTCACAGAGGGCAGACTGAGGCTCTGCGTGGGGAAGCCCTTGCAAGGTATCACGCAGCAGAGCAGGGCTGTGCACCAGGTCTCCTGACTTTAAAAAGCACCAAACATAGTGATTAAGAACAAGAACTCCGGCCGGGCGTGGTGGCTCACCCCTGTAATCCCCAGCACTTTAGGACGCCAAGGTGGGTGGATCACTCGAGGTCAGGAGTTCGAGACCAGCCTGGCCAACATGGTGAAACCCCGTCTCTACTAAAAGTACAAAAATTAGCCAGCCGTGGGGACACACGCTTGTAATCCCAGCCACTTGGGAAACTGAGGCAGGAGAATTGCTTGAACTCGGGAGGCAGAAGCTGAAGTGAGCCGAGATTGATCCACTGCACTCCAGCCTGGGCGAGACTCCATCTAAAAAAGAAAAAAAAAGAACAAGGACTCCGACTCCGAGCCAGATAATCTGGATCTGAATCCCACCCAGCCTTGCCACTCCCTTGAGTTACATGGATAAGCCACTTAGCTTCTCTGTGCCTCGGTTTCCCCATCCAGTAAGGGGAATATTAATAGTACCGACCTCACGTGGTTGTTGGGCGAGTTAAATGAGGTAATTAATTTACAGCACTTAAAACAGTGCCAGTGCCTGGTTAAGGTAATGTAAGTGTTGCTATTATTATTATTATATTATTATTATTATTATTATTTGAGACAGACTCTCGCTCTTGTTGCCCAGACTGGAGTGCAGTGGCCAGATCTCGGCTCATTGCAAACTCCACCTCCTGGGTTCAAACGATTCCCCTGCTCAGCCTCCCAAGTAGCTGGGATTACAGGCACCTGCCAACACACCCGGCTAATTTTTGTATTTTTGGTAGAGATAGGGTTTCACCATGTTGGCCAGGCTGGTCTCGAACTCCTGACCTCATGATCCACCTGCCTCAGCCTCCCAAAGTGCTGGGATTACAGGTGTAAACCACCACGTCCAGCCTTATTAAAATTATTATTAGGCCAGACACAGTGGCTCATGCCTGTAATCCCAGCACATTGGGAGGCCAAGGCAGACAGATCATTTGAAGCCAGGAATTTGAGACCAGCTTGGCCAACATGGTGAAACCCTGGCTCTACTAAAAACACAGAAATTAGCAGGGCATGGTGGCGCACAACTGTAATCCCAGCTACTTGGGAGGCTGAGGCACAAGAATCATTTGAGCCCAGGAGGCAGAGGTTGTAGTGAGCCGAGATTGTACCACTACACTCCAGCCCAGGTGACAGAGCAAGGCTCTATCTAAAACATATATATATATATTTTTTATTAACATGTAGTGGTGTACAGTAAGTTATATAAAACAATATCCCATAGTTAAACAAAATTACATAGAAACCGTTCTTCAACGTATAGCAGGTTTCTAGGTGTTCCATAATTAAATACTGATGTTAGTACAACTGCAATAAATAGCACAAAAGTTTGTGTCATATTATGGAATTATATAATTCGACGTTATATAATGTATAATTATATAATTAAATATTTAGGCCAATATAATTATGCTGTACAATACAATTCTATGTTGTATCTATTATATATTATCTAACACATAGTTGTATACTAAGTATTGTTTTTCCCTAAAACTTTGTGTGAATGTGAAATGATTCTGTCATTGAGCGTTATATCATAAGTTATTAATAGCGTTTCTTATTTTTGTCAGTCTCATTATGTGTGTTAAGACCTACCCCTGTTGCTCTGTGGACACCTGGTGTGTGACAGTGGTGGCTTTGCAGGATTCTTTGGTGACTGATCCCTTCTGTTTATCCACCTACCCCTACTGGGAGTGGACACCCAGGCTGCCTCCATCTTCCCCGAAATAATGCTGGAGGGAACATCTGTGTATTGGTCCCCCAGGAAGCTGAGGGGGAATGTTTTGTTGTGCACACCCAGAAGCTAATTGCTGGGTGACATATTCACGTGCACAATTTGTGTAAGTAGTGCCAGTTAGCCCTCAGAATGGCTACTCACTATCAGTCCATGAGAGTCCCTGGGTCCCCATATCCCCAACCCCCATGTGGCATTTCCAACTTAACTAATTTTTTGCCAGATTTATATAGGATGACTCGCTGTTTTTTGTTTTGTTTTGTTTTTTGAGATGGAGTCTTGCTCTGTCACACAGTTTGGAGTACAGTAACGCGATCTCGGCTCACTACAAACTCTGCCTCCCGGGTTCACGCCACTCTCCTGCCTCAGCCTCCCGAGTAGCTGGGACTACAGGCATCCACCACCATGCCCGGCTAGTTTTTGTTCTAGTTTTTAGTAGAGATGGGGTTTCACCATGTTAGCCGGGATGGTCTCGATCTCCTGACCTCGTGATCTGCCCTCCTCAGCCTCCCAAAGTGCTGGGATTACAGGCGTGAGCCACCATGCCTGGCCAATTCACTGTTTTTTAATTCATTTTCTCTATTTTACTTTTAGAGATGGGGTCTCACTTTGTTGCCCAGGCTGGGGTGTGGTGGCGCAATTATGATTCACTGCTGCCTGAAACTCCTGGGCTCGAGGATCCTCCCACCTCAACCTCCTGAGTAGCTGGGACAACAGGCTTGCGCCACCACGCCCAGCTAACTTTTAAGCTTTTTATAGAGATGGGGTCTTGCTATATTGCCCAGGCTGCTATTGAACTGCTGGGCTCAAGTGACCCTCCTACCTTGGCTTCCCAAAGTGCTGGGATTACAGGCATGAACCACCACACCTAGCCTCGTTGTCATTTTAATTTCCACTTCCCTGATGAGTTACCAACAATTTCTAGCATCTTCTCAGGTGCCTGTCAGAGTTTTGGGTTTCTTTGTCATCTGCTCATTGTGCTGTCTTCTCACTTTTTTTTTTTTGTCTTGTTTTTTTGAGACAGAGTCTCACTCTGTCACCCAAGCTGGAGTTCAATGACGCCATCTCGGCTCACTGCAACCTCCACCTCGCGGGTTCAAGCAATTCTCCTGCCTCAGCCCCCTCGGGACTACAGGCATATGCTGCCACACCTGGCTAATTTCTTTTGTATTTCAGTAGAGATGGGGTTTCACTGTGTTGCCCAGGCTGGTCTCGAACTCCTGAGCTCAGCCAATCCACCTGCCTTGGCCTCCCAAAGTGCTAGGATTACAGGCGTGAGCCACCGTACCCTACATAACTTTTGTATTTTTAGTAGAGACGGGGTTTCGCCATGTTCGCCAGAGTGGTCTCGAACTCCTGACCTCAGGTGATCTACTCGCCTTGGTCTCCCAAAGTGCTGAGATTATAGGCATGTAATCTTACATTACAGGCGCAGGAGCCACCCTGCCCGGCCATTTTTCTAATATGGTTGCTGTCTTTTTTGCTTGGTAATTTGCAGCTGTTCCTTTTTTTTTTTTTTTTTTTTTTTTTTTTTTTTTTTTTAGATGCAGTCCCATTCTGTCTCCCAGGCTGGAGTGCAGTGGCTCAATCCCAGCTCACTGCAACCTCCACCTCCTGGGTTCAACTGATTCTCATGCCTCAGCCTCCCGAGTAGCTGGGATGACAGAGCAACACCTATGCCCACACCCTGCTAATTTTTGTATTTTTAATAGAGACGGGGTTTTGCCACGTTGGCCAGGTCGGCCTCAAACTCCTGATCTCAAGTGATCTGCCCGCCTCAGCTTCTCAAAGTGCTGGGATTACAGGCATGAGCTACCGCACCCAGCCTATATTTTAGATATTAATTTCTCATTGATTTTGAAGTATTGCAAACACCTTTTCCCCTTCTGTCATCTGATATTGGTCCCATGATATCTTCGTTAAAAGAAAATCTGCCTGTAATCTCAGCACTTTGGGAGGCCTAGATGAAAGGATCCCGTGGGCCCAGGAGTTTGAGACCAACTGGACAACAAAGCAAGATCCCATCTTTAAAATTTTAAAAAGAAAGAAAGAAGAACAACAACAAGAGAAGAAAATCTGTATTTGCATGTTATCATGTGCATCATTTTTCTGCCTTATGAGTTTCTGTGGTTTGATTTGGAAGTCCCTTCCTTTGTGGTCATCAGCATTAGTATTGTCTGTATTCTTGGCCAGCCCGAGGACTAAGGCTGCCTGTGTACAGTATAAACAGGCGCCAGGATTCCTGACCTCCTCCCTGAGGATTTTCTGGGTCCCCAGGGCCTGGAGACACTACCACACTACGAAGTCTCTGCTCAGCCAGGATCGTTAAGTCACATTCAAGACGCAGGTGCTACAGGAGATGGACTGAGAGAGAGTCAGACGGCACACCATGGGGCTGTGGGGAGAGAGGGTGAAACAGGGCCGGAAGAGAGAGAGTCTGAAGCTATGGTAACGTCGCGTGATGGAAAAACTAAAGAGAGCGGGTTCGACGACTGTCTAAATGTTCTGGCATGGAAAAAATATACATCCACGGCGCCTTCTTTTAGTGAAAAAAGAAAAGTGGAAAAATATACTTCTGAGAGAATGGTTTCAATGAATTGGCTAACATGCTATGTTTGGCAGAATCACAGTAACTACTATGACCCATTTATTCCACTCCTGGGTACTGCCCTACAATATGGTACACTCTATGTTCACCAAAAGTCAGATGCTCAAATAGTCACCGCAGCCCCAGCCTGGAAACAACTCAGATGTCCATCCCAGGAAAATTGATCAATAATCCACGGAGGCCGGGAACAGTGGTTCATGCCTGGAAAGTCAGCACTTTGGAGGCATAGGAGGGAGGATCGCTCGAACCTAGGAGTTCGAGATCAGCCTAGGCAGCAAAGTGAGACTCTGTTTCTACAGGAAAATAATACTTAAAAAAAAAAAAATTAGCAGGGCACAGTGGTGTGCACTTGTAGTCCTAGTCACTCAGGAGGCTGAGGTGGGAAGATTACTTGAGCCCAGGAGTCTGAGGCTGCAGTGAGCTAGGATCTCACCACTGCACTCCAGCCTTGGTGACAGAGCGAGACCCTGCTGTGGAGTCCTAATTAAGAAAAAAGAGTCAGGATGGCAGGACCAAAGAATTTTAGAAAAACAGATAAGCTATAAGTTTGTCTTTTTTTATGGTCTAGGACATAATAGTCCTCTTGTATAGATAACTCACTTAACTTAAAATGTTTCAGTGTCTAGTTATTACCAGCCTCTAGACTGATTAAAAATATAACTTAGTGCGGTGACTCACGCCTGTAACCCCAGCACTTTGGGAGGCTGAGGCGGGTGGATTACTTGAGACCAGGAGTTCAAGACCAGCCTGGCCAACATGATGAAACCCTGTCTCTACAAAAAAATACAAAAATTAGCTGGGCGTGGTGGCGCACACCTGTGATCCCAGATACTGGAGAGGCTGAGGCAGGAGAATCGCTTGAACCCAGGAGGCAGAGGTTGCAGTGAGCTGAGGTCGCGCCACTGCACTCCAGCCTGGGCGACAGAGCAAGACTCTGTCTCAAAAAAAAAATAAAAAATAAAAGCCGGGCACGGTGTCTCACGCCTGTAATCCCAGCACTTTGGGAAGCCGAGGCGGGCGGATCACCTGAGGTCAGAAGATCGAGACCATTCTGGCTAACACGGTGAAACCCCGTCTCTACTAAAAATACAAAAAATTAGCCGGGCGCGGTGGCGGGCACCTGTAGTCCCAGCTACTCGGGAGGCTGAGGCAGGAGAATGGCATGGGCCTGGGAGGCGGAGCTGGCAGTGAGCCGAGATTGCGGCGCTGCACTCCAGCCTGGGCGACAGAGCAAGACTCCGTCTCAAAAAAAAAAAAAGAAAGATGGAAGTTAACATGCCACCAGCCCACTTAGTCACTATCCACAACACCTATCTCTAAATAAATTATATATATATATGTCATGGAATTGTCACATAATGAAAGACTATACGGAAATTATTATTATTTTAAGACAGAGTCTCACCCTGTCGCCCAGGCTGAAGTGCAGTGTGCGATCTCAGCTCACTGCAACCTCCTCTTCCCGGGTTCAGCCTCAGCCTCCCAAGTAGCTGGGATTACAGGCACCCACCACCACGCCCGGCACATTTTTATATTTGTAGTAGAGATGGGAGTTTCACCATGTTGGCCAGGCTGGTCTCAAACTCCTGACCTCAAGTGATCTGCCCAACTCAGCCTCCCAAAGTGCTGGGATTACAGGCGTGAGCCACCGTGCCCGGCCAAAAAAAGGAATAAATTATAACCAAATATGATAACACGAAAGAACTGCAAAAACAAGACGTGGAGAGAAAGAACCCAGATTCAATACAGGAGTCCATTTTTATCCAGCTCAAAATGAGATGAAACTACTGCACTAGACTTCGGGCGAGTGGGGATCTGTGGGAATTCGTGCTGGGAAGAAAGACGGGGCTTGTGGAGGGTGACAGTGTTCTGTGTCTTGATTTGTATGAATGTCACACAGGTTTGCTCAGTTGGTGACATTTCATCAACCTAAATACTTAATGATTGGTGATCTTTTTTGTACTTCGATTTAAAAAAAAAAAAAGGTCGAGCATGACACATTTAGGTAAAAAGAAAAAAATGCACACTCAAAAGAAAAGTCTGTTTCTAGGAGCACATGTTTATACGATGTGCTTAAACGCACAGACAGCAGTTTGGACGAAACTCGACAACATGTCATATTGGTCACACCCTGCTTAAGAAAGACAGGGGATGGGGAGGGGCTTCCCAAAGGCTTTACCTCCATCTTTGATGGTTTTTGATGTGTGTGTGGGTTTTTTTTGTTTTGTTCTGTTTTTTGTTTTTTGAGATAGGACTGACGTGCAGTGGCACCATCATGGCTCACTACAGCCTCCACCTCCTTGGGCTCAAGCAATCCTCTTGCCTCAGCCTCCTGAGTACCTGGGACTACAGGTATGCACCACTATGCTCAGCTAGCTTTTTTTTTTTTTTTTTTTTTTGAGACAGAGTTTTGCTCCCGTTGCCCAGGCTGGAGTGTAATGGCGCGATCTCGGCTCACCTCAACCTCCACCTCCTGGATTCAAGCAATTCTCCTGCCTCAGCCTCCCAAGTAGCTGGGATTACAGGCATGTGCCACCACGCCGGGCTAATTTTGTATTTTTAGTAGAGATGGGGTTTCTCTATGTTGGTCAGGCTGGTCTTAAACTCCCGACCTCAGGTGATCCGCCCGCCTCAGCCTCCTAAAGTGCTGGGATTACAGGAGTGAGCCACCACGCCAGCCTAACTTTTTACATTTTTTTAGAGACGGGGTTCTGTCGTGTTGTTCAGGCTGGTCTCAAACTCCTGGACTCAAGCGATCCGCCTGCCTTGGCCTCCCAAAGTGCTGGATGACAGGCGTGAGCCCCCGTGCCTGGCCCAGTATGTAATGTTCTTTTAAGGTAACAGTGGATTGTGTGAGGATTAAATGAGTTAGTATTTTTAAAGTCCTTAGAGCAGTGTGTGGTACACAGTAGGTGCTATGTGGAGGTTTGTTACAATAAAGTCAGAAAGTGAAAATGTTTTCCAGGGTACAAATGGTATCACTTAAACTAGGAATAAGAGAAGCCTATGAAGAAATATATAAAATACTATGTCTTGTGAGTTTCCATTCAAACCTTCGTGAATTTTACGTATCAGTATGTCCTTCTAGAAAGACAGACTTATCTTTTTGAGTGTGTGTGCGTTTTTACATAAATATCAGTCATGCTTTGAAAAGAAAAACCCCTGCTTTTATTGAAGTATGACAGTGACGGGTCTTGAGACCGAAAGATGAGGGAGATAGAGAGCCCGCCGGGGCTCTTGAGGGTGGGAGAGCCAGCAGTGCCGGAAACCTCAGCAGAAGGGATCCCCGTGTGGGGGAGGGGGGCCTTTGGTCTCTCCCCAGCCTCTTCCTTCCCCCTGGCCTGAGGGTGGGTGGGGAGGGGCAGTTCCTCTTTCCTTCCCAAGCACCGAGGAGGCCCCAGCTCCCTAGGGGCTGAGAAGCTGGAGTCCTGGGGAAGGGGAGGAGCCGAGCCTTACTCTTGCAAGACCCCCGCCCTCCTCCCCCCGCAGGAAGCATGAACAGAAAAGACAGCAAGAGGTGAGAGGACCCTCCCCAGGGAACCCGGCAGCACCCTGAGGCCTCTCTCTCCATGGGAGGGCTGGGGAGATCACTCGCCAGGGTGGCAGGATGCCTGGCTTCTTCGGGACCGGGTGCAGGGGGGCCAGGTGGATGCTTCAGGGTTCAGGGAGTCTGGAGCCAGCTAGGGCGGCAGTGGCTTGGATGTGGCATCTGTACCGTGTTGTCCCTGGAGTTTGAGCTGCTCTTTGCCCCTTTCCCACTTCTTGTCACCACACCTCCATCCCTGGCCTGGGCTGAGTGTCTCTGCCCTCCCTGGGGGCTTCCTGGTTCCCCATCCCCTTGGACTGGAAACTCCAAGCTCCTGCAGGGCCCTGGCCCAGGAGAGGCCTGGGAGTGTGACACAGGGCAAAGTGGCTCCCCTGCCTCTTAAACCACTTCTGGCTGTTCCAGAGCCCTACAGGGGGCTGCAGGACAGGGCCTAGTGGCTGGCTGTGTGGCTGGTTCTAGAATGGGCTTCTATCTCCTGGGCAAGCTGGCCCTTCTGTCCCCACAGAGGCAGATAGGGTGGGTGTCTCCCTAGCCTGGGTAGCTCCTCCTGCCATCCCCAGAATCACTCTGATGGGCAAAGGGCTTTCCTCCCCACCCAGCAATTTAGTGGTAGACTCCTGGCTGCCTGATTTCCTAGCTGTGTGACCTTAGGTAAGTCACTTAACTGCTCTGTGTCTTGGGTTTTTCTTCTGTCAATAGAATAATCATAGCCTCCACCTCGGAGAGGCCTGTAAGTACTCAATGAGACACTCTAGACCAGTGGTTCTCAAACTGGAGCGTGCCTCAGAACTGTCTGGAGGGCTTTTAAAATACAGGTTGCTGGGCTTACCCTTATTATTTTTTTTTTCTTTTTTTTTTTTGAGACGGAGTCTCGCTCTGTCTCCAGGCTGGAGTGCGGTGGCACAATCTCGGCTCACTGCAACCTCTGCCTCCTGGGTTCAAGCGATCCTCCTGCCTCAGCCTCCCAAATAGCTGGGATTACCGGTGCGTGCCACTACACCCGGCTACTTTTTTGTATTTTTAGTAGAGATGGGGTTTCACCATGCTGGGCAAGATGGTCTCGATCTCTTGACCTCGTGATCCGCCCACCTCGGCCTCCCAAAGTGCTGGGATTAGAGAGGCATGAGCCACTGCCCCCGGCCTTAAAATGTTTGATTTTGTAGGTGTCGGTTGGGACCTGAGAATCTGTATTTATATCCAGTTCCCAGGTGATGCTTTTGTACTAGCTGGGTGCCCACACTTAGGGAAACGCTGATTTAGTTACAATGCTCTCTCCTCGGCCTAGGACATATTTAATACTTTAAAATGTCCCTTCTAGTAACAGTGGCTCATGCCTCTAATCCCAGAACTTTGGGAGGATAAGGCAAGGAGAACTTGAGGCCAGAAGTTCTAGACCAGCCTGGGCAATATAGTGAGACCCCCATCGACACACAAACACACACACAAAATTAGCTGGGTACGGTTGTGCACACCTGTAGTCCCAGCTAGCTGGGAGACTAAGGCAGGAGGATCACTCGAGTCCAGGAGTTCCAGGTTACAGTGAGCTTTGATTGCACCATTGCACTCCAGCCTGAGAGACAGAGCAAGATCCTGTCTAAAAAAGGGTAGAGGTAGGGGCCTGGCGTGATGGCTCACACCTATAATCCCAGCACTTTAGGAGGCAAAGGTGGGAGGATCAGTTGGGCCCAGGAGTTCGAAACCAGCCTGGCCAACACGGTGAAACTCCATTTCTACTAAAAATACAAAAATTAGCTGGGCTTGGTGGCAGGTGCCTGTAGCCCAACTAATTGGGAGGCTGAGGCAGGAGAATTGCTTGAACTCGGAAGGTGGAGGTTGCAGTGAGCTGAGATTGCACCACTGCACTCCAGCCTGGGTGACAGAGTGAGACCCTGTCTCCAAAAAAAGAAAAAAAAAAAAAAAATCCTTGGGGAAGGTCCAAGGACTATCTTCATTTTTCCTTTGAGGAAACTGAGCCCCAGAGAAATTAAGTAACTAACACGAAGTCACAACAGCTGGCAGAAATTTCTGGATTCTACTTTCGTTTGAAACATGGATTCAGCTCCCTCCCTCCTCCCACCATCCCTGTCTCTCCATTACCCTCTTTCCCCATCAGGAACAGCAGCCTCTGGGAGGCACCAGGCAGAGGAAGAATTATTATTACTATTATTGTTATTATTATTATTATTATTTTGGAGACGAAGACTTGCTCTGTTGCCCAGGCTGGAGTGCAGTGGCGCAATCTCGGCTCACTGCAACCTCTGCCTCCTGGGTTCAAGCGATTCTTCTGCCTCAGCCTCCTGAGTAGCTGGGATTACAGGTGTGCACCACCACGCCCAGCTAATTTTTGTATTTTTAGTAGAGACGGGATTTCACCATGTTGGTCAAGCTGGTCTCAAACTCATGACCTTGTGATGAGAGGATTATTTTCCCACCTTCCTTGAAGCTGCCTCAGCCCCAGGAACCTCTCACCTAACTCTGAGGAGCCCCAGAGAAGACCATTTAGCACTGGTATTTCCTCTCCAGTCCCAAATCTAAGGACCCAGACTGAAGGCTAAACTGTAGGTCCTGCTGGAAGGCTAACTTCAGAGAGGGGTCTGTTACCTTAGTGGGGTGAAGGGGTGGGAGAAGGGCAGAGATGAAATCCTGGGGTTTCCTTGCAGGAGCCTTGCTCTCTTTTTATTTATTTATTTATTTAATTAATTTATTTATTTATTGAGACAGAGTCTTACTCTGTCACCCAGGCTGGAGTGCAGTGGCACAATCTCGGCTCACTGCAACCTCCACCTCCCAAATTCAAGCGATTCTCCTGCCTCAGCCTCACAAGTAGCTGGGATTACAGGTGCCCATCACCATGCCCGGCTAATTTTTGTATTTTTAGTAGAGACGGGGTTTCACCATGTTGGCCAGGCTGCTCTCGAACTCCTGACCTCAAGTGATCCGTCTACCTCAGCCTCCCAAAGTGCTGGGACTACAGGTGTGTGCCAGGCCTCTCTTTTTTATTTTTTTATTATTATTTTTGAAACAGAAATCACTCTGTCACCCAGGCTGGAGCACAGTGATGCAGTTCCAGCTCACTGCAGCCTCCACCTCCTGGGTTCAAGTGATCCTCCTGCCTCAGCCTCCTGAGTAGCTGGGATCACAGGTGCCCGCCATCATGCCTGACCAATTTTTGCATTTTTAGTAGAGACGGGGGTTTCCACCGTGTTGGCCGGGGTGGCCCCGAACTCCTGGCCTCAAGTGATCCACCCACCTTGGCCTCCCAAAGTGCTGGGATTACAGGCGTGAGCCATCGCACTGGTCCAGGAGCCTTGCTCTCTTGAGGGCTGCGGGAGGAAGGAGGGGTGTGTATTAGAGACCTGAGGCGGCAATTCCTGAAGGCACGTCCTCCCATGCCTCTGCCTAGGGAGGACGGGAGAGATCCCAGGGGTCTCCTCCCATGAGTCCCTGGGAGGCCAGAAGTAATTCCGGGATCTGCCAACAGGAAGTCTCTTCCAGGATGTCTTGGAAGCGGTCAAGAGGAAGTTGGGGGCAATGCCTGGGGAGGGAGTTCTTATGATTCCCTGAGGGGTCCTGAGTGGTCCCAGGAATCTTCTGCAGTGATTCCCTGGGGGATTCAGAGTAGTCCTGAGCTGCAGTCCCTAGCCTTTTTGGCACCAGGGATTGGTTTTGTGGAAGGGGGTGGGGATGGTTTGGGGATGATTCAAGTTAATTACATGTATCGTGTGATTTATTTGTACTATTATTACATTGTAATATATAATGAAATAGTTACGCAGCTCACCATAATGTAGAATCAGTGGGAGCCCTGAGCTTGTTTTCCTGCAACTGGATGCTCCCATCTGGGAGTGATGGGAGACAGTGACAGATCATCAGGCATTAGATTATCATAAGGAGCATGCAACCTAGATCCCTCCCATGCGAAGTTCACAAAAGGGTTCATGCTCCTAAGAGTCTAATGCCCCAGCAGATCTGACAGATCAGAGCAGAGCTCAGGCAGGGGTGCTCGCTCGCCCACTGGTTCCTAACAGGCCACGGACTGGTACCTGTCCGTGTCCTGGGGGCTGAGGACCCCTGGTATTGAGGATCTTCCTCTCTGATTCCCTGAAGGGAGCAGGAATATCCCTGGGAGTTTGCTTGTGGGAGAGGGCTCCCATGATTCCCCCAGGGATCTGGAATATTCCTGGGGATTCTCCCATGAGTCCCTGGTAGGTCAGGGGTAACCCAGGGGCTTTGCCTTTAGGAAGCCTCTCCCGTGGTGCCTTGGGGCATTAGGGTCAAGAGGAATTCTAGGGTCTGTCCGAAGGAAGGGGCTCCCGTGACTCCTTGGGGGCTGTGCCCACAGAAAGTCCCACCAGGAATGCACCGGAAAGACAGGAGGGCGGGGCCGGCCCCGCCAAACGCGCCGCCACAAGACATGCCCCAGCCCCCGGGAAATCAGCAAGGTCATGGCTTCCATGAACCTGGGCCTGCTGAGCGAGGGCGGCTGCAGCGAAGATGAGCTGCTGGAGAAATGCATCCAGTCCTTCGGTGAGTGTCCTCTCCCCAGCAGCCTCCCCGGCCCTAACCTCAGGCTCAGCACCCACTTCTCTCTGCCTCAGTTTTTGGAGGTAAAATGAGAACATGGCTGGGTGGAATGAAACTCAATCACTACATTAGAGATAAGAGAAACACCTACATTTCTTCTTTCCTGAAATGGAAATACATACATATCTATATATAGATAGATAGATATTTAATGTATATTATATATATATATTTATATAAATTTTTTTTATTTTATTTTATTTTTCTTTTGAGACAGAGTCTCGCTCTGTCACCCAGGCTGGAGTGCAGTGGCTTGATCTTGGCTCACTGCAACCCCCACCTCCCGGGTTCAAGAGATTCTCCTGCCTCAGCCTCCCGAGTAGCTAGGATTACAGGCACGTGCCACCAGGCCCAGCTAATTTTTGTGTTTTTAGTAGAAATGGGGTTTCACCATGTTGGCCAGGCTGGTCTCGAACTCCTGGCCTCATGTGATCCACCCGATTCGGCCTCCCAAAGTGCTGGGATTACAGACGCGAGCCACTGTGCCCGGCCAGTCTGGTGCTATTTCAATCTTCAACAAGACTTGCCAGGGGTGATGCTGCCCCGTGCACAATACAGATAAGGAAACGGAGGCACAGGAGGTTAGGTTGCCTGTCCAAGGTCATGCCAGGGATCACCATTAGAGCTGGTCTTTGAACCAGGCAGTCCCGCAGGATCTGGAGGCTGCGCTGTGCATTGCCTGAGGCCCATTCTGTCAGAGTCCCCCTCCTTCCACCCCAGATTCAGCTGGCAGCCTGTGCCACGGGGACCACATGCTCAACATGGTGCTGGCCATGCATAGCTGGGTGCTGCCCTCTGCCGACCTGGCTGCCCGCCTGCTGACCTTATATCCTCCAGGACCGTGAGCTATGGGTGGAGGGCGGAGGGCAGAGTCGTGAGAACCTGGGCAATTGGAATGGGGAGCAGACAGGTCATGGATCCTGGATAACAGAGCCTTGACCAGAACTCAAGTACCAGAAGGCCACAGGGGACACCCAGGAGCTGAGACGGCTGCAGATCTGTCACCTGGTCAGGTAGGGCTGGGCCAAGATCCCCACTCTCAGGACCCACGACTTCCATCCTGCTGCCCCCCAAAAAACATTCCTCAGAGACTCTCCAGCCCAGTTCCCACAGACCCAACCAGCCCCACAGGCCAAAATCTCACTTCTGAGACACCCGTAGCTTGGTTCCTAACACCCTCTCAGTTCTGTTCCTTAGAACCCCCACTTCCTAGAGACCCCCCTCACCAACCAGATCTCATAGACCCTCTTAGCTGGTGCCCAGAGACCTCTGGCCCTGATCCCCAAAATCTCCACCTCCCACAGACCCCAGCCTAGCCCATAAGACCCCCTCATTCTGTCCCTCCAAAAATCTCACGCCCAGAAGCCCCCAGTCTAGTTCCTAGGACCCTCCACAATCCTGCTTCCCAATAATCCCACTTCCAAGTGACTCCCCAGTCTGTTTCCCAGAGATCCCCCAGTCTGTGTTAAGAGATGCCCATCCTACTCCAGAGATTCCCCGAGCCTGGTGCCCCTCCAAACCCCGACCCTCCAGGGACCCCCACACACATTTAGAGACCCCTACCTCAGCACCTAGAAATTTCTCAGCCCAAAATACCCCTTGTAGAGACCTTTGCCACCCCCAGTCTCATCTCACCATCTCCAAACCACTCCCAGGTACTGGCTGACTCAACACCCTGAGGTGATGCACCAGGACCCCCAGCTGGAAGAAGTCATAGGTCGTTTCTGGGCCACCGTGGCCCAGGAGGGCAACTCGGCCCAGAGAAACCTGAGAGACTCCTCTAACCTGTGAGTCAGCCCTGTGCTCCCCGCTCCCCTGCCCCATCCCCATTCTGCCATCTCCCTCTGCATTCCCAAGCCCTCAACCGTGAACCACTCCAATCCCCTGCCCCTCTTGGCCCCCAGCCTGAGCCCTGGTGGCCCTGGCCCCCCGCCCCCCATGAGCAGCCCAGGCCTGGGCAAAAAGCGCAAAGTGTCCCTGCTTTTCGACCACCTGGAGACGGGGGAGCTGGCTCAGCACCTCACCTACCTGGAGTTCCGCTCCTTCCAGGCTATCACGGTGAGGACCCCCTCCCGTCCCTGTCCCAAGCAGGGGAGAGATTGGGGTAGGGGAGGGATTGGCTGGGGGAAGGCAGGACTGAGAGGACACCTGCATGGTCATTCAGCAGAGATCTCCAAAGTCTTAAACTGAAACCTGTGTGCTAGAAGGCCCAGGAAAATGAGTTAAGGAGGCCGAGGGGGGCGATCACCTGAGGTCAGGAGTTTGAGACCAGCCTGGCCAACATGGTGAAACCCCATCTCTACTAAAAATACAAAAATAATCTGGGTGTGGTGGCGCACGCCTGTAATCCCAGCTACTTGGGAGGCTGAGGCAGGAGAATCACTTGGGCCTCAGGAGGCAGAGGTTGCAGTGAGCTGAGATCACACCACTGCACTCCAGCCTGGGCGACAGAGCGAGACTCTGTCTCAAAAGACAATAACAATAATAAATAAATAAATAAATAAATAAATAAATAAAATGCTTATTGCAGTGACTGGCACTTAGTAAGTGCTCAAAATATTTTATCATTTATTCAACAAGCATTTAAATTCATGGTGCCTCAGTTTCCTCATCTGTAAAAAGGGGATATGAACAGTTCCTGCCTTGCGGGAACAGTGACTGGTCCAGGGTAAATGCTATCTGCTTGAACCATTTGAAATTGCCATATATTACCTACCCAAGGATCAGTTTCATGTGCTTCAACATACATATGTGTTAGCTTTTGCCATCTGGGCATCATCATTTTAAGGGAAGGTGGGGATCTGGTTCCTTCATGTGAAACTGTCCCAATTGTGTGTGTGAGTGTGGTGTGTGTGAGTGTGATGTGTGTGTGTGTGTGTGCAAAGATAGTGTAGTGGATGCGGGTATGAAATGAACACTCATTGGGCAGAACAGATAGAGGTTGATTTCAAGTCATCTTCCCCATCCTTGCCTTTGCTGACTGTATACCAGTCAGGTGTAGAGTTAAGGGCATAGAGACTCCCACCCTGACTCATACCTGTGTGACCCTAGGCAAATTACCTATCCTCTCTGTGCCTCCACTGTCTCATCTCGAAAATGGAATGATACCTCACAGAGTTATGAGGATTAAATTACTTAATACGATCATTTGTCAAATATAGTGCCTGGCTATATTTAAACATGCCTCCTCAGATGGGAGAGGAGCATGGTGAGGTCAAGGACATGTAGCAGCCTGAGGGTGGGGGGACAGATGACAAAGGTCATTCAGGCTAGACCAGGCTAGGACATCAGAGATCGTGACTACTATTTGGACGCCACGGAAGGGCAGGCCCTGAGCGCCACTGCCCACCTTGACATCCACCTCGCTCCCAGCCCCAGGACCTGCGGAGCTACGTTTTGCAGGGCTCAGTACGAGGCTGCCCCGCCCTGGAGGGCTCTGTAGGTCTCAGCAACAGCGTGTCCCGCTGGGTGCAGGTGATGGTGCTGAGCCGTCCCGGGCCTCTGCAGCGCGCACAGGTGCTGGACAAGTTCATTCACGTGGCACAGGTGAGGCCCACCCCTTGGGGCTGCGAAGGCCACTGCACGCAGCTACCTGGCCCTCCACCTTCCAGACCCCCGACCTCACAGGGTCATCCTGGCGGTGACGTCACGCATCTCCCGGCCCCGCCCCAGAGGCCACAGTCTGGGCGTTCCAACCCAGGACCGTAACTTCTTTGGCCTTGATGTCACCGCGTCCCACCCACCGCGGCCCCACCCCTTGGCCGTAGACGTGACAGGCTTCCAAGCCCTAGGCCCGAATATTCTATCCCCAGGTCAATGAGAGTGTCCCTTCCATGCCCCCACCTTTGTGCCATCCTTTACCGAGGCTTCGATTCCCAGTCCCCGGGCCCCAGCGGTCGCTTCGGTCGCTTCGGGACTGCGCATCGCTCCCCATTGCGTCCGGGCTCTCCCCGCCCCGCCCTGTTGTGCTAAGCCCTTCTCTTCCCCTCCCTTCCCCCTCCTTTCCGGACACCTTCTCATCCTTCTGGGGAAAAGGGAAGCCCTCTGGCCCGCCGTGGCCGCGCCCCCTTGCGTATTTCCACGCAGACCACGCCCTTCCTCTGGCGTCTTCCCTGGCTTGCTTCCTCCTGCAGGGGCCCTTAGACCTGGGGGTCTCCACGTCCGCCTGGGGTCTCCTTGGTCTGAGTGTTTTCCATTCCTCCCTGGCCCCACTCTCTCCACAGCAACCTCTGCCCAAATTTGTCAAAGGGAGGGCGAGGGAATTCCCCAGCTGCCCTGGTGGCCCCACACCTGTCTAGCATCTGTCTAACTCCTCCATATCTCTCTGGCCCCGTTAACCTCTGCCTGGCTCCCAGCTCCTGCCCAGAGCCCGTGCCTTCTTGCCTCCCCGCACCTGTGTGACGCAGAGCAGTCAGACCCCCAGATGGCTGACAACCTGACATGTCTGAAGCCTCCCCGCCCCCCCCGCTGCCGTGTCAGACACACCCACCTGTCTACTCCCCAAATCCGCCCAACTTCCCATACTTCCTGTCTCCCCAGATTTTCTAACCTGGTATCAATCACCTACTTGACCCTCCAGGCTCAGATAACTATCCGACACCCCTGTGAGGCCCACACATGGCATGTCCCACTCCTACCGCACACACCCACCTTCTCTCACCTGTCTGATCCCCACATCGGTCCATACCCACACATGCCTGGGACCCCACCTCAAATGGGATGCTGTCATCTGAACTCCCTCCCGTGACGACCTTGTGCGCATGCTTCTCTTCCTAGAGGCTTCGCCAGCTGCAGAATTTCAACACGCTGATGGCGGTCACGGGGGGCCTGTGTCACAGTGCCATCTCCAGACTCAAGGACTCCCATGCCCACCTGAGCCCTGACAGCACCAAGGTGAATCCCACTACCCTCCCCAGAGCTCCAAGTGGTCAGCTGTCTTGAGCCCCCACACCTAATTCCCCAAGCCCTGTCCATTCCTGCCCAGGGGCCCTGGAACCACCTGAAGTCCTTGCTCCTCCAAATCCCAGATCCCCAGGCTCTGCCAGCATTCCTCCTTCCTGTCATCCATCCACTCATGGTGCGGACCCCTCTCTGCTCTCAGTGTGTCTGTTCCAGAGATGGACTGTGAGGGAGACAGATGGGAGAAAGGCTAGCAGAGAACTTTGCAGTCCCTATGGGGAGGACTGGCTGAGGTCAGAAAGTGGCAGGAAATTAGGCTGAAGATGCCCTGAGAAGATCCTATAGCGCCTTGCAAGATGGGCTAAGCGAGGGAAGTTTTGAGAGTGATGACACACCCTTGATAAGATCTGGGTTTTTTGGGGGTTTTTTGTTTGTTTGTTTGTTTGTTTGTTTTTTGAGGTGGAGTCTTGCTCTTTCGCCCAGGCTGGAGGGCAATGGCGTGACCTCGGCTCCCTAGAAGCTCCACCTCCTGGTTTCATGCCATTTTCCTGCCTCAGCCTCCCGAGTAGCTGGGACTACAGGCAGCCGCCACCACGCCCGGCTAATTTTTTTTTATTTTTAGTAGAGACAGGGTTTCACCGTGTTAGCCAGGATAGTCTCAATCTCCTGACCTTGTGATCCACCCACCTTGGCCTCCCAAAGTGCTGGGATTACAGGCGTGAGCCACCACGCCCAGCCAATTTTTTGTATTTTTAGTAGAGACGGGGTTCACCGTGTTAGCCAGGATGGTCTCGATCTCCTGACCTCATGATCAGCCCGCCTCGGCCTCCCAGAGTGCTGGGATTACAGGGGTGAGCCACTGCACCTGGCCAGATCTGGGTTTTTAAGAAATAATTATAGGCTGGGTACAGTGGCTCACCCCTGTAATCCCAGCATTTTGGGAGGCCAAGATGGAAGGATCACCTGAGCCCAGGTGTTTGAGACCAGCCTGGGCAACATAGTGAGACCCCATCTCTAGAAATTTTTTTTTTTTTTTTTTTTTTGAGACAGAGTCTCACTCTTGTTGCCCAGGCTGGAGTGCAGTGGCGCAATCTTGGCTGACTGCAACTTCTGCCTCCCGGATTCAAGTAATTCTCCTGCCCCAGCCTCCTGAGTAGCTGGGATTTCAGGGGTGCACCACCATGCCCTAATTTTGTATTTTTAGTAGAGACAGGGTTTTACCATGTTGGCCAGGCTGGTTTCAAACTCCTCGAGGCAGGTTCAAGAGATTTGCCTGCCTCAACCTCCCGGGTAGCTGGGATTACAGGCCTGTACCACCAGGCCCAGTTAATTTTTGTATTTTTAGTAGAGATAGGGTTTTACCATGTTGCCCAGGCTGGTTTTGAACTCCTGACCTCAAATGATCCACCTGCCTCAGCCCCTCAAACTGCTGGGATTACAGGCTTGAGCCACCGCACCCAGCCATCAAGCCCCGGAGTTTAAGGCTGCAGTGAGCTGTGATCATGACACTGCACTCCAGCCGGGTGACAAAGTGGGACCCTAGCTTAAATAATAACAATAATAATAATAATAATAATAATAATAAAGGCCAGGCATGGTGGCTCACGCCTGTAATCCCAACACTTTGGGAGGCCAAGGCAGGCCGATCACCTGAGGTCAGGAGTTCAAGACCAGCCTGGACTAACATGGTAAAACCCTATCTCTACTAAAAATACAAAATTAGCTGGGTTTGGTGGCTCATGCATGTAATCCCAGCTACTTGGGAGGCTGAGGCAGGAGAATCGCTTGAACCCAGGATGTGGAGGTTGCAGTGAGCTGAGATCGCGCCACTGCACTCCAGCCTGGGCAAGACAGCAAAACTCCATCTCAAAAAAAAAAAAAAAAAAAAAAAAGAAAAGAAAGAAAGATAAAAGAAATCATTTTAGCCAAAGAATGGGGGATTGTGGAACTTCTCTGAGGTGGGGACCGAAGAGGAAGAGCAGTTTCGGGGAGATGCTGACACCAGCATGGGATATGGAAGGGCTACAGAGGTGTCCAAAATGCCACTGGATCCCTGAAGGCCTAAAGCCCACATAGGAAACTGCTCAGGAGGCAGGACTGCCCTGATAACGCCCCCATCCCATGTGCCTCCTCCCCAGGCCCTGCTGGAGCTCACTGAGATCCTTGCCTCCCACAACAACTACGCCCGCTACCGCCGCACCTGGGCTGGCTGCACGGGCTTCCGGCTGCCTGTACTGGGCGTGCACCTCAAGGATCTGGTGTCCCTGCATGAAGCACAGCCCGACAGGTTGCCTGACGGCCGCCTGCACCTACCCAAGTTGAACAACCTCTACCTGCGGCTGCAGGAGCTGGTGGCCCTCCAAGGGCAGCATCCGCCCTGCAGCGCCAACGAGGATCTGCTGCACCTGCTCACAGTGAGCCCCTGGCCCCGCCCAGGCTGGGCTTCCGAGGGTACTGAGATGTAGGGTCCTGGGTGTGTGAGTGTCTCTAGGACCAGGGTAGAAAAGTGCTGGACTGCATGGAGTTTGAAGCCAGAGCTTCTAGGTTTTTTTCTAGCTGCGTGATCTTAGGCAAGTCACTGAACCCTTCAGCCTCAGTTTCCTTATCTGCAAAATGGGAATAATAAAAGGACCCAGCCAGGTCCACTGGCTCACGCCTGTTATCCCAACACTTTGGGAGGCCAAGGCGGGCAAATCAGCTGAAGTCAGGAGTTTAAGACCAGCCTGATCAACATGCAGAAACCCCGTCTCTACTAAAAATACAGAATTAGCCAGGAGTGGTAGCACATGCCTGTAATCCCAGCTACTAGGGAGGCTGAGGTAGGAGAATCGCTTGAACCCGGGAGGTAGAGGTTGCAGTGAGCTGAGATCGCGCCATTGCACTCCAGACTGGGCAAGAAGAGCGAAACTCTGTCTCAAAATAAATAAATAAAAATAAAAAATAAAATAAAGGGACCCACCTCGAGGGTGGTTGAGGAGAGAAAGCCAATGACATCATTCAAAGAATGTCCTTATCCTTAAGACAGTGTCTAGCTGGGCACAGTGGCTCATGCCTGTAATCCTAGCACTTTGGGAGGCTGAGGTAGGCAGATTGCCTGAAGAGTTTGAGACCAGCCTAGGCAACATGGTGAAACCCCATCTCTACTAAAAATACAAAAAAAATTAGCCGGGCACGGTGGTGCACGCCTGTAGTCCCAGCTACTTGGGAGGCTGACGCACGAGAATCGCTTGAACCTGGGAGGCAGAGGTTGCAGTGAGCCAAGATCGCACCGCTACACTCCAGCCTGGGAGACAGAGCGAGACTCTGTCTCAAAAAACAACAGTATATGGAGCAGAGCGAGCTCTATATTCTATATAAGTAACATGTCTTTTCTCCACTTCCCCCAGCGACTCAAGTATCCATTGATCTGAGCTCTGGAATTGCTTTGGGGTTCACAATCTTAAACTCCAAGGTTCTGAGCTTCTCATGCTGATAGCGCAAAATCTCAAGCTTTGAATCCAAGAATCTAAGCAAAAGGCTACTAACAGTTATTGATCGTTGACTATGTGCCAGGCACCTCATTCCACCTTACAACCCTATGAGGTCGGGACCCTTACTGTGCCCAATCTGTGGATTGGGAAACTGAGGCCCGGAGAGGTGAGGTCACTTGCCCACTGTCCCACAGCAGTAATGCCAGGATTTGAACCCAGGAGGGGCTTTAGCAAGAGCCTGCAAGTGGGTGTGGGGGTCTGGGGCAGGGCTGTAGACAGGAGGATCTGTAACACCCCTGTCCGCTCCAGCTCTCCCTGGACCTCTTCTACACGGAAGACGAGATCTATGAGCTTTCTTATGCCCGAGAGCCACGCTGTCCCAAGAGTCTGGTGAGACCTGACCCCTGGCCTCGGACGCCCCCCAATTACCTCGAACCCCCCTAAGCCTATGCAGTGACTAACTGCTCCTCTGTCCCCACCCCAGCCACCCTCCCCCTTCAACGCACCTCTGGTGGTGGAGTGGGCCCCTGGTGTGACCCCCAAGCCGGACAGGGTCACGCTGGGTCGGCACGTGGAGCAGCTGGTGGAGGTAAGGAAGGGAGGGTGGCCTGGCCGCCAGGAGCCAGGAGGGAAGACATCTGTAGAGCTCTGAGCTTGGAAGCGGGGACTTATTGCCGTGGGGATCGTATTTCGACAACTGGGCCTTATCTGCTTCCCCACACTCCTCTGAAGTCCGTGTTCAAGAATTATGACCCTGAAGGCCAAGGAACCATCTCTCAGGAGGACTTCGAGCGACTCTCAGGCAATTTTCCCTTCGCCTGCCATGGGCTCCACCCGCCCCCACGCCAGGGGTAAGTGGTTCTGACTCCTGGATCCCCTGAAGATGAGGACACGGGGGTTGCCTGGACTCCTGGGTCTGGGGGAGGTTGGGGCAGGCCATGCTGAGGCTCAGTTTCTGCCCCCAGGAGAGGCTCCTTCAGCAGAGAGGAGCTGACAGGGTACCTGCTCCGGGCCAGCGCCATCTGCTCCAAGCTGGGCCTGGCCTTCCTGCACACCTTCCATGAGGTCACCTTCCGAAAGCCTACCTTCTGCGACAGCTGCAGTGGCTTTGTGAGCACTCCACCCCATCACCGCCCTTAGGTTCCATCTGTCCTGAAGCCGGCAGTCCCCAAACCCCAGATAACCCCCAAATTCCAGAAATCCTACAGCCTCAAATCACCCTGTTTCATATAAACCCTCAACACCAAAGATTCCCTATATCCTGGATAATCTCCAAATGCCAGATAATCCCCAAATCCCAGATAATCTCCACCCCAGATAGTCGCTGAACCATGGGTAATATCTAAAACTCTGGGCCGGGCGCGGTGGCTCAAGCCTGTAATCCCAGCACGTTGGGAGGCTGAGACGGGCGGATCACGAGGTCAGGAGATCGAGACCATCCTGGCTGACACAGTGAAACCCCGTCTCTACTAAAAAATACAAAAAAACTAGCCGGGCGAGGTGGCGGGCGCCTGTAGTCCCAGCTACTCGGGAGGCTGAGGCAGGAGAATGGCGTGAACCCGGGAGGCGGAGCTTGCAGTGAGCCAAGATCACGCCACTGCACTCCAGCCTGGGTGGCAGAGCGAGACTCTGTCTCAAAAAAAAAAAAAAATAAAAAATAAATAAATAAAAATAATAAAACTCTGGAGAGGAGGCCAGGAGCGGCAGCTCACGCCCGTGATCCCAGCACTTTGGGAAACTGAAGTGGGCAGATTGCTTGAGCTCAAGAGTTCAAGACCAGCCTAGGCAACATAGTGAGAGAGACCCTGTCTCTACTAAAATTACACAAATTAGCTGCATGTGGTGGTGCACACCTGTGATCCCAGCTACTCAGGAGGCTGAGGCACGAGAATCGCTTGAACCCAGGAGGCGGTGGTTATGGTGAGCCGAGATCGCATCATTGCACTCTAGCCTGGGCAACAAGAGCAAAACTCCGTCTCAAGAAAAACCGAAAAACAGGCCGGGCGCAGTGGCTCACACCTCTAATCCCAGCACTTTGGGAGGCCGAGGTGCGCAGATCACGAGGTCAGGAGATTGAGACCATCCTGGCTAACATGGTGAAACTCCGTCTCTACTAAAAATACAAAAAAATTAGCTGGGCGTGGTGGCGGGCACCTGTAGTCCCAGCTACTTGGGAGGCTGAGGCAGGAGAATGGCGTGAACCTGGGAGGCAGAGCTTGTAGTGAGCCGAGATTGCGCCACTGCACTCCAGCCTGGGCGACAGAGCGAGCCTCCGTCTCAAAAAAAAACCAAATACTTTTTTTTGTAGAAAGAGTCTCCATATATTGCCCAGGCTGGTCTTGAACTCCTGAGCTCAAGCGATCCTCCCACCTTGGCCTCCCAACCTCCCACCTTGGCGTCTCAGAGTGCTGGGATTACTGGCATGAGCCACTGTACCCCACCCACATTCCTTTAATTCCAATTAAATCTCTAGCCTTGAGAATTCCAAGACCTAGGTAGCTTTCACACTTCCACTCACCAGCTGCCCTGCCAATCCACAGCCCTCCCTCTCCTAGGATGGGTAACCTTTTCTCCTTTCTCTTCCCAGCTCTGGGGTGTCACCAAGCAAGGCTACCGCTGTCGGGGTGAGTGGGGTGTGAGCGAGTGGGGGGGAAGCCTTGGCCCACAGGCTGGAAGAATGGACACAGATCGGACCCCTGGCCATTAACTGCTGCCTTCCCCCAGAGTGTGGGCTGTGTTGCCACAGACACTGCAGAGACCAAGTGAAGGTGGAATGTAAGAAGAGGCCGGGGGGCAAGGGCGATGCAGGGCCCCCCGGAGCTCCTGTTCCATGCACACCAGCTCCCCATGCCAGCTGTGGTAAGACCTAGAGCACAGCGGTGCTGGGAAGGGGCTTGGGGGAAGGGGGTTGAGTCCAAGGTCACGAGGCCCTTCCCATCAGACCCACATCCCTTCCATCCACCCACAAACAGGCTCCGAGGAAAATCTCTCCTACACGCTATCCCTGGAACCTGAGACTGGGTGCCAGCTTCGCCATGCCTGGACCCAGACTGAATCCCCACACCCTTCCTGGGAAACAGATACGGTGAGGAGAAACCGCCCCTACCCCCAAGTGGATACAGGGAACACAGGCCATTGGCCTGGGGGAGACTGCACAGATTTGGAGACCCATAGGAAAGTAAAAATATGCAGAAGTCCTTGACTGCTGGGGTGGGAGGGTATGGACGCTGGTGACTTTTTTTTTTTTTTTTGAGACAGAGTCTCGCTCTGTCGCCCAGGCTGGAGTGCAGTGGCGCGATCTCGGCTCACTGCAAGCGCCGCCTCCCGGGTTCCCGCCATTCTCCTGCCTCAGTCTCCCGAGTAGCTGGGACTACAGGCGCCCGCCACCGCGCCCGGCTAGTTTTTTGTATTTTTTAGTAGAGACGGGGTTTCACCGTGTTAGCCAGGATGGTCTCGATCTCCTGACCTCGTGATCCGCCCGTCTCAGCCTCCCAAAGTGCTGGGATTACAGGCTTGAGCCACCGCGCCTGGCCGCTGGTTACTTTTTAATGCTGATAGAAAAATAGGCCAGGTGTGGTGGCTCACGCCTGTAGTCCCAGGACTTTGGGAGGCCGAGGTGGGAGGATCACTTGAGGTCAGAAGTTTGAGACCAGCCTGCCCAACATGATGAAACCTTGTCTCTACTAAAAATATAAAAATTAGCCAAATGTGATGGCAGGGGCAGGTGCCCGTAGTCCCAGCTACTCGGGAGGCTGAGGCAGAGAATCACTTGAGCCTGGGAGGCAGAGGCTGTAGTGAGCCGAGATGGTGCCACTGCCCTCCAGCCTAGGCGACAGCAAGACCTTGTCTCAAAAAAAAAAAAAAAGAAAGAAAAATAGAAGTTACAACATATTAGGGGTAGGGTGGGGATGATAACCACTAGAACAGAAAAAAGGATTCTAGCCAATAAGATAGCAAAAATAAGGCCAAATATATCAGGAGCTACTGTAAGTGTTAATTAAGGAGTAAACGCCACTATTCGAGGGCAGAGACTCTCAGATTGGGTTACAAAAAGGATTTCACAGGCAACATTCATTCAGTCTGGGCGGGTCAGTGCTCCTGGCAGTGAAGTGTCTCCTAGACATCAGATGCTCTCCACATCATCTGTCTTCCTCCCTTCCTCCTTCCAGGTCCCCTGCCCGGTAATGGGCCCACCATCAACTGCATCCTCCAAGCCGGATTCCTAGACATCTCTTGGTCTCCTCTCTCCCTCACTCCCTTACCCCAGTCAGTCCTGACTCCTGTCATCAGACTCTGGCAGGGCTCCCAGAGGTAGGACCCCCAAAGGCATCCGCCTTCCCATCCACGCTGCCTTTGGTGGCACGTCCATCATCTTTTTCCCCAGAAGTGACTTTCCTGTCTTGTGTGGTGGTGGATGCTAATCCTGCTCCCTTTCCCTGCACTTAGTATCTATGCATCTCTGTGTTGGATATATCTAGACTCAGGCTTCATTTCACCAACTCCCTAAATCTCCATTTCTTTTTTCTTTTTTTTTTTTTTTGAGAGAGTCTCACTCTGTCACCCAGGCTGGAGTGCAATGGTGCAATCTCAGCTCACTGCAACCTCCGCCTCCAGGGATCAAGCAATTCTTCTGCCTCAGCTTCCCAAGTAGCTTGGATTACAGGCACGCGCCACTATGCCCAGCTAATTTTTGTATTTTTAGTAGAGACGGGGTTTCCCCGTGTTGGCCAAGATGGCCTTGAACTCCTGACCTCATGATCCACCAGCCTCAGCCTCCCAAAGTGCTGGGATTACAGGTGTGAGCCACCGCGCCCAGCCCCTGCTTTATTTTTCTGCATAGAACGTTTCCCCTCTGACAGGCTATACTTTTTCCCTCTTTATCTCGTTGAACGTCTGTCTTTCCTCAACAGGAACATCAACTCCAGGAGAGCAGGGATTTCTATCAGTGTCTTTCACTGCTGCATCCTCAGTGCCTAGAACAGGGCTGGCAGGTGGTAGGCGCCTGACAGATGCTTGTCTGATGCCTGAAATGTCTCCTTACCCATGCCCACGGCACAGGAAAGATGTGCTGTAGGGCAAAGAACTTTGAGGGTCAGAGCAGCAGGGGCCCATTCAGACCCAGGGAGCAGAGACCCCCTAACCCTTTCACAAACCCCAGCACCCCTGCCTGGGCCCCCACAGAGAGAGGCCCTACAGCTGTCATAAATTAAATTTATTCTCCGGAAAACATGGTTCTTGGTATTGACTAGTGAATGGGAGTACGGCATTTGGGGCCTCAGGAATAGGAGATGGGGGGGCTTGGGTGCCAAGGACCAAGGAAAGCCTTAAACGGACTCCCCAGAGATTACTGATGGCATTGGCATCTCACGGAGGTCCCCCCGTCCCCGACCACCAGTCCCTCTTTACTTCTTCTTCTTCTTCTTCTTGCGGCCCCAACACTGGGGGCCTCCATCCTCTCTTCGGCTCCTCCAGGTGGGCATGGGAGGCTCCAGCTCATTTGGGCGGCCCCCCCGGTCTGGAACGTTGCCCATAAGCACCTGAGAGTTTATGAGATTTGAGTTGCAGGGAAAAAAAGTATCTCGGACAAGGGGGCTAGAGAGCAAAGGGAACAACACAAGGCTGAAGAAGAAACAGCAGATGTTGACTATTTGAGTACAGTGGCTGGGGGAGAGGAGACTAAACTGGTGGAAGATACAAGCATGAGTTTTCTTTTTTCTTTTCTTTTTTTTGAGATAGAGTCTTGCTCTGTCGCCCAGGCTAGAGTGCAGTGGTACGATCTCAGCTCACTGCAACCTCTGCCTCCCGGGTTCAAGCGATTCTCCTGCCTCAGCCTCCCGAGTAGCTGGGACTATAGGCGTGTGTCACCATGCCTGGCTAATTTTTTGTATTTTTAGTAGAGACAGGGTTTCACTGTTTTAGCCAGGATGGTCTTGATCTGACCTTATGATCCTCTCGCCTCAGCTCCCAAAGTGCTGGGATTACAGGCGTGAGTCACTGCGCCCAGCCTTCTTTTCTTTTCTTTCTTTTTTTTTTTTTTTTTTTTTGAGGCAGTTGCCTAGGCTTTGTCACCCAGGCTGGAGTGCAGTAGCAAGAACATGGCTCACTGCAACCTCTGCTCCTGGGCTCAAGTGATCCACCCACCTTGGGCTTATTTTTTTTTCTTAACTTAAATTTTGCCTTAATAGTTGCTGTGCTAGACTTTATTCCCTAATACTCATTTTACATAAGACTACTTACAGAGGTATGCGGCTAGATACCTCATCACTAAAACAGAGGGTATTTCTGGTTTTTTTTTTTTTTTTTTTTTTTTTTTTGAGACGGAGTCTCGCTCTGTCGCCCAGGCTGGAGTGCAGTGGCCGGATCTCAGCTCATTGCAAGCTCCGCCTCCTGGGTTTACGCCATTCTCCTGCCTCAGCCTCCCGAGTAGCTGGGACTACAGGCGCCCGGCACCTCGCCCGGCTAGTTTTTTGTATTTTTTTAGTAGAGACGGGGTTTCACCGTGTTAGCCAGGATGGTCTCGATCTCCTGACCTCGTGATCTGCCCGTCTCAGCCTCCCAAAGTGCTGGGATTACAGGCGTGAGCCACTGCGCCCGGCCTTTTTTTTAAAAAAAAAAAAAAAAAGGTTAAAAGGGTGCGGTGGCTCACGCCTGTAACCCCAGCACTTTGGGAGGCTGAGGCAGGTAGATCACAAGGTCAGGAGTTCAAGACCAGCCTGACCAATACAGTGAAACCCCATCACTACTAAAAATACAAATATTGGCTGGGCACAGTGGCTCACGCCTGTAATCCCAGCACTTTGGGAGGCTGAGACGGGCAGATCACGAGGTCAGGAGATCGAGACCATCCTGGCTAACACGGTGAAACCCCGTCTCTACTAAAAGTACAAAAAATTAGCTGGGCATGGTGATGGGCACCTATAGTCACAGCTACTGGGGAGGCTGAGGCAGGAGAATGGCGTGAACCCAGGAGGCAGAGCTTGCAGTGAGCCGAGATCGTGCCACTGCACTCCAGCCTGGGCGACAGAGCGAGACTGTCTCAAAAAAAAAAAAAAAAATACAAAAATTACCCGGGCATGGTAGTGAGTGACTGTAATCCCAACTACTCAGTAGGCTGAGGCAGGAGAATCGCTTGAACCCGGGAGGTGGAGGTTGCAGTGAGCCGAGATCAAGCCACTGCATTCCAGCCTGGGTGACAGAGCAAGACTCTGTCTTGGAAAAAAAAAAAGAGGTTAAAAAACAACACAATAGGCCGGGCGCGGTGGCTCAAGCCTGTAATCCCAGCACTTTGGGAGGCCGAGACGGGCGGATCACAAGGTCAGGAGATCGAGACCATCCTGGCTAACACAGTGAAACCCCGTCTCTACTAAAAAAATACAAAAAATTAGCCGGGTGTGGTGGCGGCGCCTGTAGTCCCAGCTACACGGGAGGCTGAGGCAGGAGAATGGCGGGAACCCGGGAGGCGGAGCTTGCAGTGAGCTGAGATCCAGCCACTGCACTCCAGCCTGGGCGACAGAGCGAGACTCTGCCTCAAAAAAAAAAAAAAAAAAAAAAAAACACAATAGATAGTGTTTGGTGATGGGGAAGGATTTTGAGCCCAAGATGGAGAGGTAGCCAGGGATTCAGTAAATAGCTGGACTTTGTTTTCAGATCATTAGGGAGCCACGGAAGCATTCTGAGCTGGGGAGTCCACGGTCACTTTGTGTGTGAGCGAGGTCCTAGCTCCCGTGTCTAGGGGGTGGAATAGAGGTGGTGAGTCTGAAGCTTGGACCGGAACAGAGGCTGAAAGGCCAATCTGAAGGCCAAGGATGTCAGGGCCCTTCCCTACCCCAGATACCCACCTTGTTGATGGCACAGCAGGTCCCTCTGCGGACAGCTATGCTGGTGGCTGGGATGAGACGAGACAGGTCGGCTCGGGCAGCCAGGACGTGTGCGATGGAGATGTCCGATTCCGGGGTTAGAACCTCTCGAATTGGGATCAGCACTGCCCTCATGGCTTCTCCTTGGGCCTGGAGTGGGAAGGAGGTAACAGAAGTTACCCTGGAGCCCTCCCCAAGTGGGACCTCTCGTCTTGGAAGCATCGCTTTACCATTCAAGACCTCACTGCCCACAGCTCTAAATAAATATTTATTGTTTGAGACAGGGTCTCGCTGTCTCCCAGCCTGGAGTGCAGTGGCATGATGGTGGCTCACTGCTGCCTCAATCTCCTGGGCTTAAGTGATCCTCCTACCTCAGCCTCCTAAGTAACTCAGATGACAAGCATGTGCCACCATGCCCAGCTAATTTTTTCTTTTTTAATTTTTAGTAGAGATGAGGGTTTTGCTATGTTGCCCAATCTGGTCTCAAACTTCTGAGCTCAAGTGATCCTCCTGCCTTGGCCTCCAAAAGTGCTGGGATAACAGGCATGAGCCACTGTGCCTGGCTCTGCTCATATCTCTTAAAGATGGGGTATACTTGGCCAGGTGTGGTGGCTCATGCCTACAATCCCAGCACTTTGGGAGGCCAAGGCAGGCAGATCACCTGAGGCTGGGAGTTCGAGACCAGCCTAACCAATATGGAGAAACCCTGTAAAAAATACAAAATTAGCCTGGCGTGGTGACGCTTGCCTGTAATCCCAGCTACTCGGGAGGCTGAGGCAGGAGAATCGCTTGAACCCGGGAGTCAGAGGTTGCAGTGAGCTGAGATCACACCACTGCACTCCAGCCTGGCAACAGAGCGAGACCCTGTCTCAAAATAAATAAATAAATTAATTAATTAATTAAAAAAAAAAGATGGGGTATGCCTCTGAATATACTCCCAGCTCAGAGCTGGGAATTCAACAATACCCTGGGGCCCTGAGATTCTAGGAGCCCCAAACATCAAAAACTTCTAAAAGTCCACAGCCTGAGAACCTGCCAGAGGGTGATACTCCTGGCCCTCATCCCTCCTCCCTGCAACTGCAGCCCCCACAACTGGGCCTCTCCAATTCTGCACGGTTCCCTGCTCACACCTCTGCCCGGTCACTCCAGTGGAAAGCAGATGTAGTGAGGTCAAGGCGCTTGAGGAGGAGGTAGCGGCGGCAGCGGTACTGATCTCTGAGGCTTTGGGACAGAGACTCCAATGCTTCCTGGCAGAAAAGGTCTCAAGGTCAGGCTAGGGGTCCCTCTCACAGCCACCTCTGATGAGGACACAGTTCACATTCAGTCAGTCACACACAGTCTTACCCATCTGGGTGCATCTAGCGAGTAGCTGAGAAGGGGCTGCAGGGACCCTGGGGGCAGAGAAGGCTGCAGCTCTGAGATCTGATGGGAGAAGAAGTCAGAGGCCAATTGGGGCAGAGAGGATGGGCCCCTCTGTAAACCCAGCTCCCCAAAACCCTGAGGACCTAGGCCACAGACGTGAGAATGGCAGTCACAGCTCCAGAAAAACCAGGCTAGAGGTTGGAATACTCCTTCCAGAGGTGTTTTAGAAAGAGGACCGCCACCCCCACAAGGAAAGCAGGGTAGCCCAGGTCAGGAGGCGACTCTGACTCTCTACCTTAGCATGCAACTCTTGCAGCAGCTGGCTGGCGGGGGTCCCTGGTGCAGGTCTGGGCAGTCCCAGGGCTTGGAGGGTAAGGCCCAGTTCTTGGACCATGCCAGCTCCCTCCACCACCCCTTCACCAAGGGGTGGCCTAGGACTGGGATCCAGCAGAGAGCGCAGGCGCAGGAGGCGGGTGGCTTGGAGCTCTGAGCAGAGAAAACCTGAAAGTAATAAATGGGTGCTGTGCACTCAGGGAGGCTGCTACCCCATTCATCCATCTTGGTCAAAAAGCTCCACCAATGTCCGGGCGCAGTGGCTCACTCCTGTAATCCCAGCACTTGGGGAGGCGGAGGCGGGCGGATCACGAGGTCAGGAGATGGAGACCAGCCTGGCCAACATGGTGAAACCCTGTCTCTACTAAATATACAAAAATTAGCTGGACATGGTGGTGAATGCCTATAATCCCAGCTACTCAGGAGGCCGAAGCAGGAGAATCGCTTGAACCAGGGAGTTGGAGGTTGCAGTGAGCCGAGATGGCGCCACTGTACTCCAGCCTGGCAACAGGGCGAGACTCTGTTTCAAAAAAAAAAAAAAAAAAAAAAAAAAAAAAAAAAATGGCTCCACTGGCTTTAAAACCTCCACCTTCGCCCAGGCACAGTGGCTCATGCCTGTAATCCCAACACGTTGGGAGGCTGAGGTGGGAGGATCACTTGAAGCCAGGAGTTGAGGACCAGACAGGGCAACATAGGGAGACCCCATCTCCACTTAAAAACAAAAAAAAATCTTCCACCTTCTAGTCCCACCCACCTAAAGCATTGGCCTCCAGAGTATGCCCCTCCTTGAGACCCGGTGTCCTCCTATGAATTCGACTCCCACCCACTTCGAAACCTCGAGCCTTCCTCTTAATCCAACCTACTTAAGCTCCCAGGCCCTTCAATTAAAATTCTACTCCTGGGCCAGGTGTGGTGGCTCACGCCCGTAATCCCAACACTTTGGGAAGCCGAGGAAGGCAGATCACTTGAGGTCAGGAGTTCCAGACCAGCCTGGCTAACATGGTGAAACCCCGTTTCTACTAAAAATACAAAAAATTAGCCAGGTGTGGTGGTGCGTGCCTGTAATCCCAGCTACTCGGGAGGCTGAGGCAAGAGAATCACTTGAACCCGGGAGGTGAAGGTTGCAGTGAGCTGAGATCGCGCCACTGCACTTCGGCTTGGGCAACAAGAGTGAAACTCCATCTCGAAAATAATAATAATAAGGCCGGGCGCGGTGGCTCAAGCCTGTAATCCCAGCACTTTGGGAGGCCGAGACGGGCGGATCACGAGGTCAGGAGATCAAGACCATCCTGGCTAACACGGTGAAACTCCGTCTCTACTAAAAAATACAAAAAACTAGCCGGGCGAGGTGGCGGACGCCTGTAGTCCCAGCTACTCGGGAGGCTGAGGCAGGAGAATGGCGTGAACCCGGGAGGCGGAGCTTGCAGTGAGCTGAGATCCGGCCACAGCACTCCAGCCTGGGCGACAGAGCGAGACTCAGTCTCAAAAAAAAAAAAAAAAAAGAAAAAGAAAAAAAAAAAGAAAATAATAATAATAAAAAAAAAAATAAATAAATAATAAAATAAGATTCTACCCCCGCCCATCTCAGAGCGCTCTCGCCCCAACATGCTCACCCCACCCACCTCGTACCCTCTGGGCCACCCCCAAAGTTCTGACTACACCCCCTTGGGAACCTCGATTTCCCCTAAAAAGTCGGAGCCCGCCGCTCCCGAGGCCATGGCCTTGCCACTTCCGCATCCCGGGACTCACGCAGCAGGCGCAGTCCGGCACCCGGTTCCCGAAGCGCAGCCGCGCCATCCCCGCCGCAGAGCGCGCGATCCGGGCAGTGCAGCTCCCGCAGCAGGCGGCCAAGCTGCCGCAGAAAGTCCTCCTCCGCGTAGGGGCCTGCGGGGACAGGGGTGTCAGGGCTCAGTGGCCCCGTGGCGCCCGCCCTGCCACCCTCCCGCTCCGTGCTTACCGTCGCCGGCGCTCAGCACCTCCGCGCCCGCCTCTAGCTGCTGCTCGAGGGCGCCCAGCGTCGCCAGCTCCGCCGCCAGCCGCACGCACAGCGCCCTGAAGTCTGGACATGAGGCGCCCCGCGACGCCGTCCCCGGGACACCCCCATACCTGTGGGGAACCGAGGCAGCGGAAGGGGGCGGGGAGGTCACTGAGAATCCCTTTCCTTCCGCGTCCAGGGGGCAGACCTGGCCTTCCTGCACCCACCAGCCTCACCACACACCCTTTTACCCCAGAGCCAGTAGGTCCTGGGCCACCGCGGCCCCCTCCCGCGCTTCCGCCTTCACCCCCTCCATGAAAGCGTCGCCTCAGCGCGCCCCCTGGCGGCCGGTGGCAGGCTCCGCCCCAGAAGCGCCGCGCGCACGAGCTCCTCGCAGCGTCTGGAGGCACTGACCAATCGGCATCTTCCCGCGCAGGGGCTTGGGTGCTCCCATTGGCACAGGAGGACGCCGAACCCGCCCCGGGGCCCGCCCTCCCCGCCCTCCCCGCCCCTCGGGTAACCTGACAGGGTTCTAGGAACGCCCCCTGGCGCTGTAAATTGCAGTGAGTTCCGGATCTCCGATGTTAGACAAGCTGGCGGCGGGTGTCACTGTTGCGGTAACATAAAAACAACTTCGGTGTCCTTTTCCTTTTCCTCCCTCAGTTGTCCTCTGCTGGCGTTTTGTTGGTTTGTTTTTGAGGCAAATCTCGCTCTATCGTTCTGGACTGCAGTGGTGCCATCACGGCTTACTGCAGCCTCGACCTCCTGGGCTCAAGAGATCCTCCCACCTCAGCCTCCCAGCTAAATTTTTAAAAATCAGTCAGGCTTGATGGCTTATACCTAGTAGCTGGGACCACAGGCACAGACCACCACACTCAGCTGATTTGTTTTTAATTTTTTTGTAGAGACAAGGTTTCCTCATGTTGCCATGCCTGGTTTCCATCTCCTGGGTTCAAGCGATCCTCCTGCTTTGGCCTCCCAAAGTGCTGGGATTACAGGCGTGAGCCACTGCGACGGGCCATTTTTTGAGACAGAGTCTCGCTCTGTCGCCCAGGCTGGAGTGCAGTGGCGCGATCGCCGCTCACTGCAAGCTCCACCGCCTCCCGGGTTCACGCCATTCTTCTGCCTCAGCCTCCCTAGAAGCTGGGACTACAGGTACCCGCCACCACGCCCGGCTAATTTTTTTGTATTTTTTTAGTAGAGACGGGGTTTCACCGTGTTCGCCAGGATGGTCTGGATCTCCTGACCTCGTGATCCGCCCGCCTCGGCCTCCAAAAGTGCTGGGATTATAGGCGTGAGCCACCGCACCCGGCCTTTTTTTTTTTTTTTTTTTTAAGTTTTGTAGAGGCTGGGCGTGGTGGCTCACGCCTGTAATCCCAGCACTTTGGGAGGCTGAGGTGGGTGGATCACTTGAGGTCAGGAGTTCGAGACCAGCCCGGGCAACATGGTGAAACCCCATCTCTACTAAAAATACAAAAATTAGCCAGGCATGGTGGCATGCACTTGTGGTCCCAGCTGCCCAGGAGGCTGAGGAAGGAGAATCACTTGAACCCGGGAGGCAGAGGCTGCAGTGAGCCGAGATCAAGCCACTGCACTCCAGCCTGGGCGACAGAGCGAGACTCCATGTCAAAAAAGAAATTTTTGTAGAGAAGGGTCCAGCTATGTCTCCCAGGTTTGCCTCTTAACTCCAGGGTTCAAGCAATCCTTCCCCCTCAGCCTCCCAAAGTGTTGGGATTACAGGCTTGAGCCAGTGTGCCTGGCCCTGTCCTCTGCTCTTAAAGCAGCCCAGATGGAGTGGTGTTCACCCAACTCAGCCTAAAATCCAAAACTTTCTCCCTCCTTTACACCTCAGGGTTTTAATTACATAAGGGACCTAGGAATCCCGGCACACCCCTCACACACCAGGCCCTCCTCATCGGTCACAATGTGCCTGTTAGGCCTTCACTCCTCTCCCTTCTAAGCCTTGGAATGAGTAGGTGCAGTGCACCATAGTGGTTGAGAAATTATACCCTAGGAGTCAGGCAGACAAGGGTTAGGGTTTGATTCTATTACTCACCAGCTCCATGTTCCTGCCAAATTGCTTCCCATCTGTATAACGGGGATAATAGTACCTACCTCTTAGAGCTGTTACTGAGGATTAATTGGAGTTTCATATGTAAAAAGTGCTTAGCAGATATAAAGGGAGTACTTAATAAAGAATAACTAATATATATATATAGCATTTAATGTGTACTACTGGGCAAAGTATCTTATCTCTTTTACAGAGGAGAAAACTAAGATTGAGAGAAGATAAGTCACAGAGTGAATTCCTGGTGATGCCACGGCTTGAAGATGAAATTCCAGACTCCATGCTCTTAAACCACGGAACCTATTTCTACGGTTACTACTACTGTTGTTTTGTTGCTGTTGCTAAGTAAACATTGTGTTAGATCTAATCTCTTCCTTACAGTATTCTGGTATCCAGTAGTTCCTAGACACTTCTGCTGGAAGTTGGGGGTGGACCAGGAGCCTGGAGGGAAGAACAGGGATAGAACTTGTTCCTTAAGGACAGATCTGAGTAACCCCATAACCCTGTTTACCCCAAGGCAGGACACTTGGGGGGCTATTTGTTGACATAAATCAAATGTTAAAAATTGCCCAGAGGCGGGCCACAGGGGCTCACACCTGTAATCCCCACACTTCAGGAGGCTGAGGTGGGAGGATCGCTTGAGCCCAGGAGTTTAAGACCAGACCAGGCAACATAGTGAGACCATGTCTCTACAAAAACATTTTTAAAATTAGCCAGGATTGGTGGTGCGCACCTGTAATCCCAGCTGCTCGGGAGGCTGAGGTGGGGGGATCACTTGAGCTCAGGAGTTTGAGGCTGCAATGAGCTGTGATCATGCCACTGCACTCCAGCCTGGGTGATGATCTCAATTTAAAAAAAAAAAAAAAAAAAATTGGCCGGGCGCGGTGGCTCAAGCCTGTAATCCCAGCACTTTGGGAGGCCGAGACAGGCGGATCACGAGGTCAGGAGATCGAGACCATCTTGGCTAACACGGTGAAACCCCGTCTCTACTTAAAAATACAAAAAAAACTAGCCAGGCGCAGTGGAGGGCGCCTGTAGTCCCAGCTACTCGGGAGGCTGAGGCAGGAGAATGGCGTGAACCCGGGAGGCGGAGCTTGCAGTGAGCTGAGATCCGGCCATTGCACTCCAGCCTGGGCGGCAGAGCGAGACTCCGTCTCAAAAAAAAAAAAAAAAAAAAAAAAATTGCTCCAGCCAAAAACCTGGACTTCCAATCTTGACTCCTCTCTTTATCTCAAACCCCATATATAAATCTGTGGATTCTATTTACAAAGTAGGCCCAGCACCTGCCCACTTCTCCACTCTTCAGGGCCCTCACCCTGGACCTGCCTGCCGCTGTCTTGTCCTGAACCTTCACAGCAGCCTCCTCTTTGGCAAACTGCCCCCCAGCCCACTCCCACTCTGCTGACCACATGCAGCAGAGGGAGCCTGTGAACTGAGTCAGGTCACATCCCTTCCATGCTTGAAACTTCCTGTGGCTCCGTCTCTCTCAGGGTAAAAACCTAAGTCCATTCAATGCCTTCAACGCCTTACAGATCTGCCCCATCGCCCCTCTGCCCTCATCTCCTGGCACTCTCTTCTTTGCTTCCTCCCCTCTCAACACTCTAGCTCCCTGAAGCTCCTCAGACTTACCAGACACACTCCTGCCTCAGGGCCTTGCACTGGCTGTTCCCTTTACTTAAAACACCCTTCCCTGCAGACATCCCCAGGACTCCCTCACCCCCGTCAGGGCTTTATTCAAATGCCAGCTCCTGGCCGGGCACAGTGGCTCACATCTGTAATCACTTGGGAGATTTCCACCTGGAATCACTTGGGACACTTTGAGAGACCAAGGCAAGTGGATCACTTGAGGTCAGGAGTTCGAGACCAGCCTGGCCAACATGGTGAAACCCTGACTCCACTAAAAATACAAAAATTAACCGAGCATCGTGGTACCCACCTGTAGTCCCAGCTACTCGGGAACCTGAGGCAGGAGAATCGCTTGAACCCAGGAGGCAGAGGCTGCAGTGAGCAGAGATCATGCCACTGTACTCTGGCCTGGGTGACAGAGTCAGACTCCGTCTTAAAACGACGACAACAAATGCCAGCTCCTGAGGAGGGCCTGACCTGGCCACTCTCGCTAAAATGGTGTGTATCCCCCATTCCCACTTTCTTTTTTTCTTTCTGCTATCATTTCTAACATATTAAGTCATTTACTCATTATCTCCCCTATTATAAAGCTCATAAACTCTTTGCAGGAGGGACTTCGGTCTGCTCTGCCCACTGCTTTATCTCCAGTGCTTTCAATAGGGCTTGGCACATAATTAGGTGTTCAATAAATGCACTTGTTGAGTGTCTTATAAAACTCAGCTTGAGGGTCTGATGGGAGAAGGAAGAATTGAAGTAGGAGACTTGTTTGGCAGTTCAGGAAGGTGAGTGGGTGGGGTGCACAGAGGCAAATAAATAACACAGGCTGAGACTTTGTCACAGACATTTCTTGGAGCAGATCTCGTGCCCCCTCCCCCGATGACAAGGCTGGGTCTTTGGCCCCCATCCTCCCCCACCACTTCAGCCTGCACTGACACTAACAATATTGAGGTCACAGACTGGCTTAGAATCAAGATCAGGAAGATATGTGTTGGGGTGCCTCCCCCAAATCTGGGGGCCAAGCATCCAATCTGAGGGGCAAGCGGCTGGGAAATTGGGCCTGGGGGCTCTAGGGTCTGAGGTCTGCCTGGCTCCCAGGGCGGCCCTCCATGCACCCCTGATTTGGGGGCAATGAAGGGGAATCATGGATCAGAGGTGGGTCTCAGCAGGGAGCAGGACTGGGGGACCTGGGAGAGGCGCTGCTGGGAAGTGGTGGCCAGGGGACCTTTCCCCAGCCCCCACCGCTTCATCTGCAGATCCCACAGCACCGTACAGCACTCTGGTCCCCCGTCCCACCCCTCCCCAAAACGAGGTAGGTTAAGAATGGAGCTTCCCCCCGCCCACCACGGAAGGGGGGAGACCGAGGCACAGAGAGGGGCATGGGAACCCAGGCTGCCCCAGCCCCCAATCCCTCCACCCTCAGCTCTGGTGGGTCTGACAGTGATGAGAGCTGGGCAGAGTGGGGAGGGGAGAGACACCCCCGCTTTTCTCTCACCCATCCCAGGGTCTGGTTGGGAGTGCTGAATCTCACAGGTTCCGGATGTAATAAATAGTTAATAATTTAAAGGAAGAGACAGAGGACCTATCCCTTGAACCCCAACAAGGCCATCCAAGTCTGGGTAATGAAGAAAGGTTAAGTGCACAGTTCCAGATGCTTGGGGCCAGATGCAGGTTCCAAGCCCACACAACACTGAGGCTGTCTTGCTCCAAGACCTTGATGCCCCCATACAGGACACCAGATCTTCAATCCACTGGAAGTCCCATTTCACTTGGGGAAAAAAAAGCCTGTGGCACTCCCCCCTTGCACAGAAGAAGAGACTCAGCGGGCCACAGGCTTTCAAACTTCCTGAAGCAACTTCTAACTCTAAAGTGGAAGAGAGCCAGGCGCAGTGGCTCGCGCCTGTAATCCCAGCACTTTGGGAGGCTGAGGCAGGTGGATCACAAGGTCAGGAGTTCCAGACCATCCTGGCCAACATGGTGAAACCCTATCTCTATTCAAAATACAAAAAACTAGCCGGGTGTGGTGGCACATGCCTGATATCCCAGCTACTCGGGAGGCTGAGGCAGAAGAATGGCTTGAACCTGGGAGGGGGAGATTGTGGTAAGCCGAGATTGTGCCACAGAACTCCAGCCTGGGTGGTAGAGCGGGATTCTGTCTCAAAACAAACAAACAAACAAACAAACAAATAAATAAATAGGAAGAGAAGGGGTTAATGGAGGGGCAGAACATAAAAGGTGGAACTTGAACCTGGACTAGGAATTAAGGTTGAACTTGAAGGAAGATCTGCAAGGGTGGGGGCTGTGGGACAGCAGAGCCATACCTAGCCTGAAAGGTTCCATTGCACACACTTCCAAGGGCACAGCATGGCCAGCAGACTGGTGTGACTTCCAGCTCCTCGAAACCCTGGGCTGTATGCCTTCACTTAATGAAGACTCTGCATAATCATCTGTGACAATGCTGGGTCCTAGACATGACAGTGACGGAGCTCCTAGTTGGTCCCTTTTTTTTTTTTCTTTAAGAGACAGGGTCTCACTACATTACCCAGGCTGGTCTCAAACTCCTGGCCTCAAGCGATCCTCCTTCCTTGGCCTCCCAAAGTGCTGGGATTACAAGGCATGAGCCACTGCGCCCCACCCTGGGCAGTCCTACAATGAGTTCCAAATGCAAGGGATCCCACCCTAAGATAAAGGGGTAATTCTGAGGATTGCTGGGGGCTTGGGCTGGGATCCTTGGGACCAGAATTCCAGAGTCTGGAACCTTGGAGTTTTGGGGGCCTATGGATGGCAGGATTCAAGGGGCAGCAGGTCTCCAAGGATGGACAAGTGGGGCTGGGGGAATCGGACGTAGAGGCATCTTGGGGTTCATCAGGCTAGAGAGGTTTGAGTCCAAAGAAATATGGGGTCTGAGGGTGCTAGGGTCTTGGGGCACCGCAAATCTGAATGCCTCTGGTTTGGAGGGATGAAGGTCTTGGATCAGGAACAATCCCAATGTTGTAGGGTCTTGAGCCTTGCATTTGGGGGTCAGTGGCACCTTTGGGGTATTGGATCCAGTGCTCCTAAAGTACCTTGGGGTCACTCAGGGGCTGAGGGCCAAGGGGGTCAGAGGTCTGGGTCGCCATGAGCATCCCATCTTCTGGGAGCTGGATTCCCAGCCCTTAAGGAGTCGGGAATCTGTGGATAGAAAGAAGCTGAAGATTCCAGGGCATTTGGGGTCTCAAAATCCAGGTCCAGGAGGAACTGTGAGAGGGCTGTTTGAGAACTCGAGACCAGTATCTCGGGCCCTGAAGTGTTGGTAGCCTTCAGTCGCACATTTGAGGGCACCAGGCACCTCTGAGTCCTATAAATGATATCCAAAGCTCCTGAGAACCCTGGCTTTGGGGTGGGTGGACCTATGGAGGTCTTTGATCCCTGGCTTCCAGAGCATCTTGGTGTCTGATATGTGGATCTTGGGGGCTCTGGGATGGGCATCCCAAGTCATTTTGGTAAGAGAACATCTCGTGTTTGAGTATATCCGAGCACTCAGTGCATCATAAGGAGTCCGGGGTCCTAGGGTGTCTGGGGGTTCCCTGGACATCTTAGACTTCAGTGTTCCTGGATTGGAGGCCAGGTCTGCGGGCACTCAGTTGTGGGCAGATGTTGGGGCAGCATCTGGAGATTCCAGAGCATAACAGAGTTTCAAACTCTGTTTGAAACTGTCCCGGGGGTCCTGCTGTCTCAGGGGTCCTGAGACTGTAAGAGTGTCTCAGATGTGGGGGCACCAGGTCTTAGGTGAACATTCAGGGACTGTTTGGGGGTGACTCTAGGTCCTATGGTCTCAAGATCTGATCTGGGAGTTGAATAAAGGCAGAGTCAGGTATGGGCAAGTCCTGACTAATTGTGGGGCTGTAATCTGAGGGACATGGTGCCAGGCGTGACCGGGGTCTATGTCGTTCATTTCAACAGGGACCTGCCCTTTCAGGGATCTATGCGCTCCCTGGCCCTTCTGAGATGCAAAATATGGGGACGCCTGGAGCCTCCTCGTGGGGTGTAGGGGTGGGGGAACGCCAGAACTCAGTACGCCTGGGACCTCTTGGACAGACATCCCAGTGAAGCTGGGGCTGGGGTCTCTCAGTCCTAGGTTTGGGTTCCAGGTTCCAGGTCTGAGATCTCTCAATCCAAACTCAAGCTCCAAGTTCCGGATGTGCCTAGGTTTGGGTTTTAGGTCCGAACGGAGTCCGGGGTCCTGGACCCTCAATTTTGGGTCCTCGGGCCGGCTAGGGGACCCATCAGGCCGTCCTCACCGCGCAGCCTCCTCGTGGCGACCCCCGCAGCCCGCGCAACCGCATCGCGCTGCGACCCAGTGGCACGCGCGCAGGGGCGCGTAGCAGCAGAGGCAGGGCACTGCCAGGGAGAGCGCGGCCAGAGCGGCCCAGCGCGCGGCGGGGCGCGGGTGGCCCGGCTCGCAGGCGCACGGGTCCGAGAAGTCGCCCTCGGCGTCCGACAGGCAGTGGTAGAGCAAGCTCTCGGCGCACCACAGGCAGCTCAGACGGCGCACCAGGAGGCGACCCGGGTCCGGGGCCTCTGCGCAGCGGCCGCCACGCCCGTCTGCTCTGCGGCGGAAGAGCGCGCGGCAATGCACACAGCGCGCTGCCTCCTCCGCCTCAGGGGAGGCCTTGGCAGGCGCAGAGGCTGGGCCCGGGCCGGGGGGTGGGCGAGCTGGGGGCGCTGGGGGCGCAGCCTCGGTCAAAGGGGCAGGTAGTGCCGCTGGGGGCCCCAGGGCGGCGCCCCTCAACGCGCCGGTCTTGGCGAAGCGCACGACGCAGGTGGACAGGGAGAGGGGCGCGGGTGGCCCGGAGCGCCGGTAATCCTCGTAGCCGCGGCCGCCCCACCCCAGGCCCCCTGCCCCTGCCAGGGGCTCTGAGGGCTCCGGAATCCCCGTGAACGGTAGAAGCGGCGGGTAGCTCTGCAGGACGAAGGGACAAAGAGATCAGAATCCATCCCAGTCTCAGCCTCAAGGATCCAGTTCCCTAGCGCACTCTTGGGTCTGGGATTGAGATTTTCAAGACCCCAGCTTGCTTCTCTCCCAAGGTCCCTCAATCCCCACTTTTCTCCAGGGACAGACAGAGGAATCCACGCACCAACCCCACACCTTTAAGGACCCAGAGGCCGAAGGTTCCCAGTCCTGTCCTCTCTTAAGATCCAAGAGCCCCAGCTCCCAGCCCCCTCCATCTTGAGATCCAGGGGTTCTGGACCCAGCCACCTCCTCCTTAAAGGCGCAGGAGTTTGGTTCCTGGGCCCCTTTTACCCTCCTGGGTACTGACTCGCCCACCCTCCTCGTTAATTTAACAGTCCTCTTCCAGGAGTTCCCCAAATATACACTCTGAAAATGGTCCTAAACCTCTCTGGACTTCGGAACCCCTTAAAATCTCCAAGAGCGCAAGGAGACTCGGGAAGCCCGCACCCAAGCCTCCAAGAAACCCAGGCCTCCAAGCCTCTCCCTATTTCCCCGCCGCTTTCTCCCAGTCCCGCCCAGTTATCAGGTCAGCCATCCCCTGGAATCTGTGGTTTTTCACCCCCCTGGACCATGGCTCCCGCTCCCTTTGGGTCCCGAGTGCACCGCCCCATTCCCCCAGGAGCCTCAGGCTCTCAGGTCGCACCTGAGCTGAGGAGCGGCGGCGCTGGGGGGGCGTGGTCGGCCCGAAGCCTGAAGCTGACTCCATCGTGATGACGGGGGCCGCAGCGGCGCTGGGAGGCGTCTCCTGGCGGCTGTGACTGGAGGAGGAGTCGCTGTCCACGTGGGACTGGAGGAGATTGGCTGCCTCAGAGCGGGGACACGCCCCCGCACAGCCGATGCCCTCCCATAGACCCCCTCCCATTGAGAGCGAGGGCTCTGCGACCAGGAAGGCCTGGGTTCAAACCCTGGCTCTGTCACTGGTTGTGTGACCTCCGGCAAGTGAGCTCACCTCTTGGAGCCTCAGTTTCCTCCTCTGTAAAACGGGGATCCTAAGAGTACCTATTCATAAGGATGCGGTTAGGGCCACTGTCAAGGGCACAGCACACGCCTGAAGTACTGGGAGAACTGGAAATGCTTATTATTATTTTTGTGGAACTCTTTTCCTGATCTAACCAGCTCGCCAAACCTGCAGAACATCTAATGGTCTTCCCGCTTCTCAGAACCCCTCTCCCCGGGGCAGCCAGCTGCCTTCCTCTCTCACTCCCAGCCCCACACTTTTATTGGGGCAGTCCCACCCACTCTGAGTGCTCCTCTTCCCATGCAAACCAGCCTCTGTTCTGAAACTAGCCGAAACATGACTTCTCAGACCCTTAGCTTCCTTTCTGTCACTTGGGCATAACTCCTACCTCATCTGCACACTGCCTTCAATAGACATTCATTGAGCACCCACAACGTGCCAGACTCACAAAGACCACAGTGCAGATTCCAGAGGGGGCCTGGACAGCAGAGCATCTTTCCCGGGTAAGCGCGCGATGCACGGGAACTGTCTGCAACTGTTGTGGCCCCACTTAATCTCCCATGACCCTGGAATCCCCCCGCTTTTCTGCCCAGGGAATCAATTTTGTTCCTGCAGGTGTTTTCCATAACTCCCATGGTTTCCAGCAAGTGCCAAATTGCACCCGATATTATGTGCATTCATTCATTCAGTTTATTCAACACATATTTACTAAACACTTACTGTGTGCCAGGCACTGTTTCAGGCATTGGAGACACAGCAAGAAACCAACAAAAGATCCTTGCCGGCCTGAAGCTGACATTCTAGCATGGGAGATAGACCATAAACTAATAGATAAGAAGAAAATAGGCCGGGAAATACGCCTGTAATCCCAGCACTTTGGGAGGCCAAAGCGGGCGGATCACAAGGTCAGGAGTTTGAGACCAGCCTGGCCAACATAGTGAAACCCCATCTCTACTAAAAATACAAAAAATTAGCTGAGCACCTGTAATCCCAGCTGCTTGGGGGACTGAGGCAGAAGAATCCCTTGAACCTAGGAGGTGGAGGTTACAGTGAACCAAGATTGTGTCCCTGCACTCCAGCCTGGGTGACAGTGCAAGACTGTCTCAAAAACAAAAAAGATAATAGTAATTTCAGAAAGGAAATAAGGAAAATGCTTTAGAACATGGGAAAAAATTAGCACTAGACAAGGGGCATTGATAGATTGCAATTTTAAATGGAATACTTAAATTTAAATACTCAGGGAGGCCCTATCTGAGAAGTTGATATTTGTGTAAAGCCCTGAAAGAAACAAGGGAACGAGCCACAAGGAAATCTGTGAGTGTTCCAGGCAACAGCCAGTCCAGAGGCGCTGGGGCAGGACTGTGCCTGCCATGTTAGAGTAAGAGCCAGGAGGCTGTGTGGCTGGAGCCGAGTAAGCAAGGGGGCCAGACACACAGGGCCACATGGCATGGGATCTCATATGCCACTGTAAGGACTTTGTCCTTTACCTGAGTGAGCTGGAGCCCTGGGAGGGTTCCGAGTGTGGGAGGGGCATGATCTGACTCAGCTGTTGGTAGGGATCCTCTGGCTGTGTGTGGGGGAGGGAGGGAAGGAGTTGACAGTGAGAAGCTACTGAGATGGTCCAGTTGGGAGATGAGTTTGGACGGTACCAGGTTGGAGGCAGATTGTGATGGTTTGGAAAGTGGAACCAATATTTGCTGACAGATGAGATGAGACGCATAAAAGATAAGAGGAGTCAGGGATGACTCCAAGGTTTAGAGCCTGAGTAACTGGAAGCATGGGGTTGCCATTAATTTGTTCATCCATTTACTTTTAATATTTATTCATTTTTATTGCTTATATATATATTTTTTCAATTTTCTGCCTTTCCACACTAGAATAGAAGCTCCAGGAGGAAAGGAACTTTTTGTTCACTGAGGTAACCCAGTGCCTAAAACACTGTCTGGTATACAAAAGGTGCACAATAAGGACCTTTGAATGAATGTGTGAATCATGACAGGGCAGAAAGACTAGAATAACTGGGATTGAATTGACGCTCATAGTTTGGGCCCAATTTTGTGTCCCCAGCATGTGGCATGGTGCCTGCTATACAGTAGGTGCTCAAGAATGTTCATAGAATCAACACCCCTGCCCTCCCAGCAGAGAGGCATCCTGGACACTCACCGTCAGAGGGCAGGGGGTCTCTGCAGTATCCTGGGAAGGAGAGGAGGAGGAGGAGGAGGAGGAAGAGGAGGGGGTGAGTGAGCCTGGGGCAGGGAGAGAGGCAGAGAGTGAGTTCCTTGAGCCCAGCTTCTCCTCCCGCTCCCAGGTCAGCCCCCAGTGCACACCACCTGGGCTGCTCACCTCGACCCAGCGCGGCCAGCGCAGCCAGCAGGCTCTTCTGGAACTCATCAGCCTCTGCAGGGCTCTGAAACGTCAGTCCAAACTTGCAGTCACCCAGGCTCCAGTGGTGAAAGATGGGATTCACCTTGTTGTAAACCAAGCCTGGCTTCAGGGTACACTCCAAGGTCGTCTGAGGGGCAGGAGGAGAGCAGGGTCAGGTACCCCAACCCAGACATGCCTGTGACATCTCCTCCATCACCAGCCCTCATGCACACCCTAGTGTCTTCTTACACCTAGGCCACCAGCCCTAGGTGTAACCCTGAACCCTGATCAATGCTGATATGACTCCCCAGTTTTACTTGTTTTGTTTTTTGAAACAGTCTTACTCTGTCACCCAGGCTGAACTGCAATGGTGTGATCAGGTCTCACTGCAGAGTCAACCTCCCAATCTCAAGTGATTCTCCCGCCTCAGCCTCCCAAAGTGCTGGGATTACAGGCATGAACCCCCACACCCAGCTACGCCCAGTTTTACTGAACACACCTCTGATGCTCAAATATTTTCCCAACCCCTGTATTTTCCTAATACCTCCCGCTGATACCCCTGTAGAAACCCCGAATCTTACTGAATGCCCCAAAATATTGTTAACCCCTTTCTGATAACCCAGCATCCCCACTCTGGCTCAAAAATACTTCCCAGACTTTACTGAACATCTCACAATATTATTGTTAATCCTCTTCTAGTAATAATCTCTGGAAACTTTACCCAAAAATGTTCTCTCTTTTTTTTTTTTTTTTTTTTTTTTCCAGATGAGCTTTCTCTGTGTTGCCCAGGTTGGTCTCAAACTCGGCTCAAGCAATCCTCCTGCATCAGCCTCATGGGTGGCTGGGATTACATAGGCACTGTATCCAGTGCTTACCCCAAAATAGTCTTATTAAACTTCCACAGATTCCCCCTCAGATGCTAGCCAACACCCTATTGGTGTTCCCTCAAATCCTTGCTTAGTATCACCATATTCTTTCACTCCATTTCAAATCCCCCCACTGACTCCTGCTCTGAAACAAAACCTTTCCCCCAAGCCTTTCACACAATCCATATCTTTCTACTGCATCCCTAGCTGAAACTTCAACACTGTCCCTCCACATTGTGCCAGACAGCCCAGTTATTCCTGATAAACCCATATATAGAATTGTCACCCATCTCTGACACTTTCAAATGGACCCCAGCAAATGCTTTCCTACACTTAGGGCAGACAAGGGCCAGGTGGTGTAGGGCCTCGTGGTGAGGATCTCTGAGCAAGGTGGAGGGTTTTGAACAGAGGAGGGACATGGTCTGAGTCGGGGGGTGGGGGGAGGCAGTGCCCCTGTGGACCAGACAGGGGGCTGGAGAGGGGAGCAGGAGCAGTACAGGGAGACAATGAGGAGGCTGCTGTGATAGTCTGGCTGGAAGTGGCAGTGGACTGGACCTTCCTAACACCCCATGTATCCTGCAATTCCCAACTCTTATCTACAGGACAGATATTCACTCCCAAACTTCACACCCCAGCTTGATTTCTGGGCTGGGAGGCAACCTGACCTCTGCTCCACACACCAGCCCCACTCCCCTCCCTCCCCAGGTCCCTACCCTCCCCGCATGCCCCAGGGTGGCTCACTTTCTGGTCCCGGAGGCGCTCCCCGTGGATGACGTAGTGCCCCTGGCGGGCCCCCCCCTCGGGCCTGGCCCCTCGGACCCGACACACGCTCACCTGGCTGAGGCCCCCGCCCCCCACAGGCAGCCAGCCCCCACTGGAGTCATCTCGGGCCATCACCACAGCTCGGACCCGCACCATGTACCTGCAGGAGGTGGGGGGAAGGACAGGGACAACACAGTCATGAGCTCAAATCCTGCTCTCCCATGGAATGTTCCCCTAACCCTCATCTCCCCTCCAACTTTATCTCTCACGTCTGGGTCGACTGCACCCTAAGCTAGCGATACCCACCTTCAACCCCATGGCCACCTTCTTCCACATGGCTCCTTTCTTCCTCATGCCTTCTCTTCTCTCCCACCTCTATCTTCTTCTCCATGTCTGCCCTTTCTCTCTGTACCCACCTTTCCCCCATCTCTCCGTCCCCACCCCCACAGCCCTGGTGTTGCACTCCCCTCCCCCTCCTGCTCATCCCTATTACCCCCTTCTCCTCCCTCAGCACATACCCACAGCCCCACCCAGTGCTCCCCCTCACAGCTGGGTGCCTGCGCATATATATTTTCTCTGGGCCCATCAACTCAGCTCCCGTTCTCCCACCCCTGCCTCCGCACCCTGTCGTCCAGGTCACAGGCTGGGTGAGAAACCCAGGCTCTTTCCCCCCCCACCCCTTCCCGGATTTATGAATGAGACCGGATGCAAAGCTCACTGAGTCACCCAGCAACGGGAGATGGGCAGGGAACAGGGAGAGAACCAGAAATGGCCAGAAAGAGAGGCTCAGAGGGAGATGGAGGCAGAGGAAGTCAGAAACGGGCGACCGAAGACACATCCAGAGAGCATTTCATTCACAAAAATCAACGCTGCTCCCTCAGGCCCCAGCCGAGGGAAGCCAGGGGGGAAAGATGGGATTGGGGGGGAGATTGATCCTTCCTCCCTCTTCCCTTCCCGCCCCCCAGCCCCAGCATCCTTCAGAACCATTTTACCCCGCCCCCCAGCTCAGGGGACGTAGCCCTCCGCCCAGTAATCGGGATCAGTGTCCAGCCCCTCACTGCCACCCAGCACAGGGACCCTGGCGTCCCAACCTTAGGGACCCAGACGAGCTCTAGCCCCCTCCCCCACCTGCAGGCTGCTGGGTTTCCCCGGCCCTTCGGGAGGGGAAGGGGCGGCCGCAGCGCCCCCAGCCCCCTTTTCTCAATGGGATGGGATTTTGTGAATGAGCAGTCACGTGACGCTGCTTCCTTTGTCCGCCCGCCTCCCCCGACAACAGGTGAAGCAGGGAACGAGGGCAGGGGTCCCCCCAGGGCCTAACTGGAATGGGGCACTGGGATTTCAGCGTGTCCTACGCTCCCCACACATCCTGTGTCCCCCGCGGGGGGGAGTGGTCCTCAGCGTTCCTCAATGGTGAGGGTCCAGGACGGAATTTTGTGAATGGGGCTTCCTCGGAGAAAGTCCAGACCCCCCAAATGAAGATTGGTACCCCGAATGGCTGCCGCGCAGTTTGAGGGGTCCCCACTCCCTAGTCCTCCCAGCCGGGGCCTGGGGGGCGCCTGGGTGGGCAGAAGGCGCAGCGCGGTCCTGGCCGCCCCCTCATCGGGGCAGGCAGTCTGTCAGCCCCCGCCCCCTCGCCCCCCTCGGCACCTGCCTGCGAGGCTCCGGCCGGGCTCCGAGCGGCGGCGACGCGGCCTCCTCCTCCTCCTTTTCGTTCCGGCTCCCTCGCTGGCTCCGGCGGCGCTGGAGACGGGCACCGGGAGCCGGGGCGAGGGGGGAGGGAGGGGGAACCTGGAAGACGGGTGGGGGGGGGAAGGGGCGGCTGGGGGAGGGGTAAGAGCGAGGCGGGCTTACTTGCCTGCTGGGTCCTAGAGCCCGGCACTAGCTCTAGCGAGCAACCCCCCAGCCCCCATTTTCTTAAGATCCAGAGGGGATCCCCCACTTTTCCACCCATCTGCGCCATTGGTCTCTAATGCTATGAGGAGGGGATAGGGGCAGGGACAGGGGCTGGTCTCAAGGTTCTAAAGAGGCGGTGGTCTACGCTGTGGCTTCGAAATAGGAGGGGCTGAGTGCCTGGCAGGGTTCGATAAGGGGTGGGGCGAGAAGGGAGCCTTCACGTGTGGGTGGGGTTGGAGGGCCTGGGTATAACGAGGTTTGGATGCTGAAGGCGAGGACTAGTGCGTGCGTCACGGAAGGGGCGGGCCCACGGTGGATGGGCCTTCTCGGCGCGCCGGGGCATGGAGAGGGTCTTGGGAAACGATGTTGCTGGGTCTTAAAAAGGCGGAGCTTAGAGGTAAATTGCCTCAGGGGCGGGGCAGATGAGAGGTCCAAAGGGGAGGAGCGACGCCTGGGTGTTCGCGTGGGCGGGGCCTCGGGAGGGAATAAGGAGAGGGGCGGAGCATTCTAAAGGGGAGGGGCTAAGGAGAACAACCCAAAGGGGTGGAGCTTAGAACCAGAAGGCCGGGGGGCGAGGAAGAAGACCTCGGAGTATTTCAAGGGGAGACCCAGGTTCGTAAGGGACCGGGCTCCCGCGGGCTCGCAGGAGGGCGGGGCCTCGAGCTCCAGGGGCGGGGCCTAGATCTCGGGGTCCGCCCTCGCTGTCTCGCCCACTTGCCTTCACCCGCACCCCCGTTCTTTTCGGTTATTTTCTGCTACGGCAGTTCCCTGCCCTGCCCCGGGCCCAGGGGGCCACTGTCTGAACTCTGGTCGGCTGGAGGACTCGGTGAGTGGGCTCCTCTGGGCGGAGGCGGGGCCAGGGCGGAGCTTGGGGACAGGGGTGGAGCTTGAGTGTGGATGCCAGCTAGTAGATAGACCTGGCGCGGGAAGAGGTTTAGGGGTGAGGCCTGAGGATCTGCCGCTGTCTGGGAAGAGGGCGGGACCCAGGTGATCTAGAGAGAGGCGAGGAGTCAGAGAGTTAGAGGAGAGGACTGAGGGATCAGCATGACCAGCCAAGGGGACAGGCATGGAACCTTAGTACATAATGGGGCAGGTACTGAAGTGTCTGAACAGCAGCTGTGTTGGGGACATGGGAAAGAAGGCGTGATTGTCGAGGGTCGAGGAATAGGAGTGCTACCTAAGGACTTGGGCCTGATCGGATCATGGAGAACAGGGGCGGGGCCGGTGCGGACGCATTAGATCAAGTACAGCCAGCCTCATAGGGTCCCCACGGCCCTGGCAGGCTGACTGGCGTAAGTTTTTCTGATCAGTCTCCCAGCTCCGTCAGAAATGGGGAACGTGCAGTCGGAGCCATCGGCGGGTGGGGGCTCCCGAAAAGAGCAGGCCTCGGACCGCGCCCCCGACTCCCGCCAGACGTCCCTGGTGGAGCCCGAGATGACCTCCCAGGCCATGCGCCTGACTCGCGGGCTGGGTGTCTGGTTCCCTGGCAGCTCCGCACCCCCGGGACTCCTGGTACCCCGGGAGCCCCAGGCCTCACCCTCGACCCTGCCCCTCACCTTAGAACGGCCCTCTCCAGTGATGTCCCCTCCTGAAGAGGCGGCCGCGGTCTCTGCACCACCCCCAGCCCCCGCGGGGACCCTGCTGCCCGGCCCGTCTAAATGGCCAAAGCCCGCGGGCACTCCAGTGCCCCGGATCCGCGGCCTGCTGGAGGCGAGCCATCGCGGCCAGGGCGACCCTCCGAGCCTCCGCCCGCTGCCGCCGCCGCCGCCGCCGCCGCCCCCGCCCCGGCAACTATCCGTAAAGGACACTGTCCCGAGGGCCCCATCCCAATTTCCGCCGCCCCTGGAGCCTTGGAAGCCGCCACCACCATTACCTTCTGAACGGCAGCCGGCGGACCGCAGAATCACTCCTGCTCTGGCCACACCCGCCTCAACCCCCACAGAAAGCCAGGCTGGGCCGGGCAACCAGGGCCAGACGGCCGGTAGGGCTCGCGGAGGGGCGCCTCCCCAGGCGGGCGAAGGCGAAATGGCCCAGCCTGTGGCTTCCGAGTCCGGCCTGAGCCTGCTGTGTAAAATCACCTTCAAGTCGGGGCCCTCTTTGGCCCCTCCGGCAGCCTCGAGTTCCTTAGCAGCCAAAGCTTCGCTCGGGGGCGGCGGAGGCGGCGGCCTCTTTGCTGCCTCGGGTCCCATCTCTTACGCCGAGGTCCTGAAGCAGGGGCCCCTGCCTCCTGGATCCGCTCGCCCCCTGGGAGAGGTTCCTCGAGGGGCACAGGAAGCTGAGGGAGGTGATGGAGACGGCGAAGGGTGCTCTGGTCCTCCCTCGGCGCCTGCGTCCCAAGCCCAGGCCCTACCGCCGCCACCCTACACCACCTTCCCAGGCTCAAAGCCCAAATTCGACTGGGTTAGCGCTCCCGACGGCCCTGAACGCCACTTCCGCTTCAACGGGGCTGGCGGAGGCATCGGGGCGCCGCGACGGCGTGCGGCTGCACTCTCTGGGCCTTGGGGCTCCCCTCCGCCACCACCAGGGCAGATGCACTCAGCTCCCGGGCCCCGGAGGCCCGCACCTGCCCTACTGGCGCCGCCTATGTTCATCTTCCCGGCACCCACTGGCGAGCCCATGCGCCCGGGGCCTCCAGGCCTGCAGGAGTTACCACCGCTGCCACCGCCCACGCCGCCGCCCGCGCCCCCGCCCACACCACCGCCCACACTGCAGCCACCAGCGCTCCAGTCAACGCCACTGCCGATGGCTCCTCCGCTCTCCCCGGGCCTGGGCCACGAGGCGTCAGCCCTGGCTCCTACCCTAGCCCCTGCTCTGCCCCCAGCCTTAGCCGCCGACCAGGCCCCGGCCCCGGCCCCGGCCCCGGCCCTGGCCCCAGCCCCATCCCCAGCTCCCACCGTGGCTGAGCCCTCGCCGCCTGTGTCCGCGCCCGCACCCGCGGCTGCACCCATCAAGACCCGCACGCGCAGGAACAAGGGTTCCCGTGCAGCCCGGGGCGCAACCCGTGAGGATGGCTTGCCTGGAGACGGTCCTCGTGAAGGAGCTACAGCTACAGTGCCGGACAGCAGCGGTGGAGGGGGTGGTGGCAGCGGGGCCTCTCAGACTGGGGCAGCTAACACCCGCACTGCGCGCCACTGGCCGCCCTTCCAGGTGCTTAACTCCTGTCCCTGCAAGTGTTACTGCCGCCACCAGCCACGCCATCGCCGCCTGCCACGCAACGTCTCTGCCTGGTGAGAGGAGGGGAGAAGGGACCGGAGGGTGCCCAACCCCAGACTGCTGGATAGAGTCCTACTCAACCCTTTGGTTTCCTGGCCCTAGAATGACCCGTGTCCTTCCTCTCCACCACATCTCAAACCTAGCTAAGCTCCACCCTTCAGGACCAAGAGGACCCTTGATCCCATGCTGACCTTTGACGGGAAAGGGGACACCCTGGCCCAGCCCTATGGCATCCGATACCTAAGTGGATTCTTGGCCCTCCTGTACTTCTCTTGGAGCCATCAGAGAGGGAGGCTGGTCCCAGCTGGCCTGACCCTATACACTGCCTTGACCCTGTCCTTGAGGGTATCAAGGAGGACCACATCCCAGGCCACTCAGGGATGGGGGTGAGATGACTGTCTTCCTGGAACCAAATGGGGGTACATGCAGGCCTCCAACGTTACTGGGCACAGGGGCAGCCCTGGACTCCTGACCCCTCTAGCCTCTGGCAACTTCTCCTGACTCTGGGACTCAAGGCTTCTGCCACCAGAGGGCACTGATGTCCCAGCTCTTGTGCTGGGGAGGCTCCTCCTGAGTCTCTCATCCAAGGGGGACACTGCATCTTCCAGCTACCCCCTACCCACACTGAATCACCAGATCTGGCCACTGGGGTCTGATCCTGGCTCCTGGGAGTGCTGAACCACTGGGAGACTGCCCTGGACCTCTTGAGGCTTAGCTGTGACACTCTCCAGTCCTCAGCTCCCTTTCCTATTAGGTGGACACAGCCCTGCCCTGAACTGCCTTTGGGATATTCCAATATGGCCTTCAGAAGCTTCCTTATTCATATGGGAACAGGGAGGCCCTAGAAGGGCTAGGGGCCTGGTCACATTGCCAGGCTTTGCTGACTCTATCCTCCCCCCTAGGCTGAGCACACCCACCAACCACCTGGGCGAGCCACCCTGGGTTGCCACCATCAAGCTGGCCGGCTCCCTGGTGGCTGGGCTGGAGCACTACGACCTGCAGGCCACCCATTCCAACTGAGTGCAGTCGGCTCAACACTCTCCACCTTCCCCTCCATGACAATAAAATAACCAATCCAGATGCCAGCAGCCTGTCAATCACTTGCCAAGGTAGTGGGTAGGGTACAGCAGGGCAGGCTCGCCATTAAAGCACATCTTGGGAACAAAAGGGAGGCTGGACCAGAGCAGCAGTAACTGAGGTTCCATTCACCCAGCACCCAGACTGATGGGCCCAGGGCAGGGGGGATCTGATTCCCCTCAATCCATAAGCCCTAATTCTGAGCTAACCTGGTACCAAGCTCACAGGCTCAGCACAAACCACTGTGCAAAGGAGTGATCATTCCCATTTTACAGTTGGGAAAACTAACTCTGGAACACTTGTGAAATTTCCACATCCCACAAGGGATTCAGCCAGATTTGGACCCTGCGCCTTGAACACCTTCCCAAGAATTTCAAGGCAGGAAACCTAGGCTGAGGGGTGTGCGGGGAGGTCCTCAATCACACGCCGGCTCAGGGAGGGTGGGAGCCACAAGCCCACACCAGGGCCCACACCTTTTGATCCGCACAGGGCTCAAACGGGCAGCCTACAGACGGGTTCCATTTCACATCTCATTTGAAAAATTGTTTAATTCATCACCAACATTTATTCTTTTTAATAGGACACTTCACCCGCTTTGTTGAAAAAATCTGGTACCCTGGCCCAGCATTCCTGTGTGTCCACAGTTGGCTAGAACAGTCCCCCTACCTGGGGCCATGCCCTCCTGCAGGCCACAGTGCTGCTGGGGCCCTACAGTGGGCGTCTGTGTTTGAGGCCCTGAGCAATGCCCACCAAACAGAGGCTTACCCAGTTGGAGGGTGTTATCTCCAACCCCTGAGCGCCCCAAAACCTCCAAGTTCTTCAGAGATAAGAACTTGTCTCTCTGCCATCCCAACTGGGGAGACAAGGGCCTGGAAGAGGGAATGTCAATCCACCTTTATTGGACGAAACCCTGCAGTGTAACTGTTTTAAATAACTCATGCCCTGCCCCACCCAGTGCCCAGTGGGCTCAGACGATCATCTCCAGCTGCCGGGCATACTCGATGACCTGTTTGGCCAGTTCTGTGGAGGGAATGGTGGTGTCTTCCGGCTTCTGCTGCTGGCTGGCAAAACTGTAGTAGTTGCTGGGGCCCAGGACCCACCCTCGCTGCAGGAAAGGAGGGATCAGAGATGGGTAGGGTGATCACAAAGGCTCCGTCCCCACCCTATGGAGCCAGCACTTGCCTATACTGTCTTTTCTCACCAACTCTACTCTACCCCAACGACTCTTGACAAGTAACTTCACCTCTGTGCCTCAGTTTCTCTGTGTTGACACTGGGACCCTAATTACACACCTCTCTGGGTCGACTGTGAGGATTTGGTGAATCAACACCTTTAAAGCACCGAGGATAGTGTTTGGCCTGAGTGATAGTTTCAGCTGTCACCCTCACTCAAATTCAATTTCACCTTCTTCTTTTTTTTTTTTTTTTCCAGACGGAGTCTCGCTCTGTTGCCCAGGCTGCAGTGCAATGGTGTGATCTCGGCTCACTGCAACCTCCGCCTCCTGGGTTCAAGCAATTCTCATGCCTCAGTCTCCCAAGTAGCTGGGATTACAGGCACCCGCCACCACATCCAGCTAATTTTTTTGTATTTTTTAGTAGAGACGGGGTTTCACCATGTTGACCAGGCTGGTCTCGAACTCCTTACCTCAGGTGATCCTCCCACCTCAGCCTCCCAGAGTGAGCCTAGGTAGGAAGATCCACCTCAGTGTGCGTGAGCCACTGTGCCCACCCAATTTCACCTTCCATAGCCTGGTCCGGCCCTCCTATTGCAACACCAAGCATTGCTCGTGCTCAAACGTCTGAGACCAAATGAAGCGAAGTCTTGCAGAAAAAGCTGCCACTTCTAAGAAATTTTGATAAAGACAGCAGCCAACATGCGTGCAGCGCCCACCTCTGCCCACCTCTAGCTGGTGCCAGCACTAAGCTCATCCTATGTATCTAGCTCCATTCTGTGGACAGAGAAACTGAGGCTCAGAGAGCTTTGGCAGCTTGCCTAGAGTCATGCACTTAAACCTGGGCAGTCTTGTTCCAGCGTCCCTCGAAGCCACCCCACACTGTTGTTAGTGATTTCACCCCTTGGTCCCATGGCCCCTTGCCCTGTACCCCAGCCACCTTCTTGGCGTAGTCGGTCATCTTTTTGGGTGTGTTGAAGAAGAGGATCCGGGTGGCCTCAGTGAAAAGGATTTTCTCGTAGGCCTTCTCGATGCACCCAGCGATCTCATCCCTGGGAGAAGATGAGAAGCTCCTCATTACTGAGCATCGACAACCACCCAGGACCTGTTCCCCCAAACCTGACACAAGTCAGCTCTGACCCTGGAGTTCAGCACTGATGGCAGGAATGTGAGGGGCCCTGTTTTATTCATCAAGGCTCAGAGCGGGAGAAACTTGACCAGACTCACAAAGCAAGCAAGGGCCACAGGAGATCCCCACTGAACTCTCTGACTCCTGGGCCCACACTCTGAATCTCACTGCCAGCCACATGATTTCAGGTCTGAAACCCAGCTTGGGATTCACATGAGGGCACCTCTTCTCAAAACAAACATCACCAGGGTGCTGCACCCCGCTTCATAGATCCTGAGGGGTTCCTTGTACCCATCAAGAGGCACCATGAACACCACCAAAGTAGAAAAAGAGCAAGGAATTAAGTCGCTATAGTGGGGGAGGGGGTTAGCTCTGGGGAAAAGCGAGTGACAGGGAGGAGTGCCTCCGACATCACTTAGGCCACGCGGTGGGTAGTGGTACTGGCCACCACTCCTCACTCAAATGCCTCTGGGCTCGCCTTTGCCACCTAAGGCACAGAAACTCATTCTGATCTGGTGCTCTGCCCGAGTGAACCAGCTCGGCCACCACTTCGACACCCTTTTACTCCTCAAGGGATTTGTATGTCACATCCACCTGCCCGTGGGATGTCACTTGTGCACACAGCAACCCACGGGGCTGCTGGGATTTGGTCAACCCATTCTAGAGAAGGGGAAACTGAAGGGTCCACAGTTTCAGTGGTCGGAGGTGAAGTCTCTTGACTCACTGGATGGGTGTCTAGGACAGAAGATGGGCTAAGACAGGCCACACAGTCCCTGCCTGCTCAGCCAAGCCCATGCGCAGGTTTGACACATGTGGCCACACGTGTCAACAGCCAAGGGCGGTGAGATAAGGGCTGTTATCCACAATCCCACGACCAGGCCCAATTCACTGGAAAGGAGAGCTGAGGTGCTAGGAGGATAAGAAACACACCTAGCCTGCCCAGATAACCGGTGGCTGGAATTAGATTCAGACTCAAAGCTGTCTGGCTGAAGCCCAAGTTCTTTCCAAACTCCAAGCTCCACAGGGCCCGGGCCCCCCACACACCTGATGGTGTCCAGCAGGATGTCAATGAAGAAGGTGTAGCTCTCGGCGGGGATGTTACCCTTGGCCAGGAACACTTTGTTGTAGCTGCCCTCCATCAGGTACTGCAGACACCGGGAAAGGGGAAAGAGAAGAGAATGAAGAGGAAGCTGCAAAGGGCCCTACCTGTGTGGGCCTCATCATACTCCTAGTGCCCCTGTAATCCCTACCCTGCCAGAACACCCCTTGCCACACAGCCACACCCCTTCCCTGGGTACTCCCTCTTCCAGAAAGACCTTGCTGGTTTATGCACACACACACACACACACACACACACACACACACACACACACACACACACACACACACACACACACACAGACACACACAGACACACACACACAGACACACATGACTCTCTCTGCCCCCACCCCCTTCCTCCCTCCCTCCCTCTCCCCAAGCCTGCTCTGGGCTGGCATCTCATTATCTCATCTACTGTCCAATTATCCACCTATTCTCCAGGAGGGAGACAGGGCTGGCTCCACCTCAGGCTCATCCTGTACACCTTTGCATGAACTGTGCTGCCTGCCCTAACTGCTCTCTCTCCCATCCTCTCCCCACGGACCAAATCCTCCCCTAAGACGTCAGCTCCAGGAACAACTTCCCAACCTTAGGTCCTAAGGCCTTGCCCTGGCCCTGCTCCCTTTGTTCCAAAAACACCGTCTTCTCGGCTGTCCCTCTAACACAGCAGACATGGTGCTGCCTCAGGACACTTGGATTGGCTGGTCCCTCTGCCTGGCTGTCCACAGGGTTCAGTTCCTCATCCTTTTTTTTCTTTTTGAGATAGCGTCTTGCTCTGTTGCCCAGGCTGGAGTGCAGTAGCGCAATCTTGGTTCACTGCAACCTCTACCTCCTGGGTTCAAGCGATTCTCCTGTCTCAGCCTCCCAAGTAGCTGGGATTACAGGCACCAACCACCGCACCCGGCTAATTTTTGTATTTTTATAGAGACGGGGTTTCACCATGTTGGCCATGCTGGTTTCGACCTCCTGACCTCAGGTGATCTACCCGCCTTGGCCTCCCAATGTGCTGGGATTACAGGCGTGAGCCACTGTGCACGGTCACCCTTTTCTTTAAAAAAATCTGTTTTTATTTATTTATTTTCTAAATAGAGACAGAATCTGTCACCCAGGCTAGAATACAGTGGTGTGATCATAGCACACTGCAGTCTTGAACTCCTGGGCTCAAGCTGTCCTCCTGCCTCAGCCTCCCAAAGTGCTGGGATTACAGGCATGAGCCAGTTCCTCACCCTTTTCAAGTCTTTCTCCAATTTCACCTTTTCAGTAAGGCCTTCTGACTCCCCGAGATAAATGTTACCCCGCCCCTGCCTCTCTACCCTCCTTTCTGCCTTTTCTCCACAGTACTCAGCATCTGACAGACCGCACAGGCCACTCACTCTTCGGGCTTACTATCTGCTTCCACACGCCAATGTCATCACCACAAGATCACGAATTTCACCTGCTTGGCTCACTGCACAGTCTGACAACCTCCCACAGTGCCTGGCACACAGCTGGGACTCAGTATTTGTTGGACAAACAAGAGGATGGGTCCATGGGTGGAAAGATGGGTGAACCCGGGCCACTCCTTCAGGAAAGCCCCCTGAAGGCCACCCCTGCACCGCCCACTTTGGCCAGGTCCTCCCCCGCCGCTTGCCGCCTCACTTGCTCCAGGGACACAGGGTGCTTGATGTAGACGTTGGTCTGGATGTCCTTGGCAGGCAGCCGCTCCAACTCCGTGTGGAACTCAGCCACCCGGTTCTGGGACAGCAGGAAGAGGAGGTTGAGGCCCAAGAGCTGGTGCATATAGGCTGACTCGGGGAGCTGCTCCCTGTGGACGCGGGACGGGGAAGCAGGGTAAGGAGGATTTAGGGGCCTAGCGAGCCGTCTACCCGAGGCTCCAGGAATTCTCACGCCTGCCCCATGCATCTCCTGAAGAAGTATCAGGTCCCGGGTTTTCATATGAGGAAACTGTGGCCCAAAGATGCATGAATTAGTCACAAGTCATACTGATCCAAGTGAGGGACCTCACTTCAGTGAAATGACAACCTCAGTTTCCCAAAGTGTAAACTGGGTATCACCACAGTATCCTTTTATTTATTTATTTTTGAGGAGGAGTCTCTCTCTGTTGCCCAGACTAGAGTGCAATGGTGCATTCTTGGCTCACTGCAACCTCTGCTTGCTGGGTTTAAGCGATTCTCCTGACTCAGCCTCCCAAGTAGCTGGGACTACAAGCACATGCCACCACGCCTGGCTAATTTTTGGTATTTTTAGTAGAGACAGGGTTTCACCATGCTGGCCAGGCTGGTCTTGAACTCCTGATCTCGTGATCCACCCACCTCAGCGCCCCAAAGTGCTGGGATTACAGTGTGAGCCACCACACCTGGCCCTTTTATTTTTTCCCAATTCCAAGACAGGGTCTCGCTCTGTCACTCAGGCTCACTGCAGCCTCAACTTCCCATGTTCAAGCTATCCTCCAACCTCAGACTCCAAAGTAGCGGGACTACAAGTGCACACCATCATGTCCAGCTAATTTTTTTGTTATTTTTTGTAGAGACAGGATTTCGCCATGTTGGTCAGGCAGGTCTGGAACTCCTGGACACAAGTGATCCTTTTGTCTCAGCCTCCCAAAGTGCTGGGGTTTCAGGCATGTGCCATCATGCCTGGCCTCACAGTATCCACTTTGTAGAGATGGGTTGAATGAACAAGGGTTAAGTGAACTAAATGGTTCAACCCAGGTAAAGTGATTAGAACAATACCTGGCCCAAATAAACACAGTGTTAGCTATAATTATATTAAGAGTTACTGGCCAGGCGCGGTGGCTCATGCCTATAATCCCAGCATTTTGGGAGGCTGAGGCGGATGGATCACCTGAGGTCAGGAGTTCAAAACCAGGCTGGCCAACCTGGCAAAACCCCGTCTCTACTAAAAATACAAAAATTAGCTGGGCGTGGTGGCGGGCGCCTGTAATCCCAGCTACTCAGGAGGCTGAGGGAGGCTGAGGCAGGAGAATCACTTGAACGTGGGAGGTGGAGGTCGCAGTGAGCCAAGTTCGCACTGTTGCACTCTAGCCTGGGTGACAGAGTGAGACTCCTATCTCAAAAAAAAAAAAAAAAAAAAAAAAAAAAAGAAAGTTACTGGCCGGGCATGGTGGCTCACGTCTGTAATCCCAGCACTTTGGGAGGCTGAGGCGGGTGGATTGCCTGAGGTCAGGAGTTCGAGACCAGCCTGACCAACATGGAGAAACCCCATCTCTACTAAAAATAGAAAAATTAGCCAGGTGTGGTGGTGCATGCCTGTAATCCCAGCTACTCGGGAGACTGAGGCAGGAGAATCACTTGAACCTAGGAGGCGGAGGTTGTGGTGAGCCGAGATCACACCATTGCACGACGGCCTGGGCAACAAGAGTGAAACTCCATCTCAAAAAAAAAAAAAAAAAAAAAAGAGTTATTGGAGTCAGGTGCAATGACTCAACACCTGTAATCCCAACAATCTGGGAGCCTAAGGCAGGAGGATCACTTGTGGCCAGGAGTTCAAGACCAGCCTGGACAACAAAGTGAGACCCCCATCTCTACAAAAAATTAAAATGAAAGAGGCAGGAGTGGTGGTGTGCACCTGTAGCCCTAGCTACTTGAGAGGCTAAGGTAGGAGCATCGCTTGAGCCCAGGAGGTCAAGGCTGTAGTGAGCCATGACTGCACCATTGCACTCCAGCCTGGGCAACAGAGCAAGACCCTATCTCCAAAAATAAATAAATAAAAGAACCACCACTCCCTACTTTAACAGGGAAAGTGAGAGAGGTAAAGTCATTTGCCCAAGACCTCATAATCAGGAAGCGGCTGGACATTTCAAAGCCAGGTTCGTCTGATGTCAAATTCCCAATCATTAATCTGTGCAGGTATCATTCAGTTTTACATTCAACACATATCCGGTGAGTCCCTGTTCTGGGCCTGGCCCTGTGGTAGGCAGTGTAAGGGACACAGCAGTAATTGAAACAGTTCCAGGCTCTGCCTTTAGAAAGCTCACAGTCCAGTGAGAGAAAGGGCTGGAATGGGCAGGCACAGGCAGAGGGGTCGGAGCTGGGACCGGACTGGAAGCCACAGGAAAGAACTTGGTCTTGTGCCTGAGGACCATGAAGAGCCATGCAGGTTCTGAGCAGGGTATGGACAGTGTCAAATTTTAGTGTTACATGATCCTGCTGGCTGCCACGGGGGTTTGAGTCAGAGGGACAAGGCTGGGGCCAGGACTAGTGAAGGGTGATGGCAGCCCTGCTGGGCAGAGGGGCTGCAGTGTGGGAATGGGTTGGGGGAGACTGACTAGAGACCTACAAGCCTGGATCACACAAGCCAAGTCTCAGGACCTCCAAGCCAACTCCTGACCCTAGTTCTGAGGACAGAACTAAGCCAGGAGGAGTTCCCAGATGAAGAAAGAGGACCCACGTGGCCAGAGCCCCAGAGATAAAGGAGCTGCCATGCAACCACCCCCCAACTGGGGGCAGGACCCATTCTTACTTGTAATCAAAGTAGTAGCATTTGAGCTGGGCCATGTAGCGCTCGAAGGAGGGGATGTCCTTGCGCAGGATGCTCCACTGGGCCCCGATCTCCAGTATGTCACCTGTGGGTGACAGAGTGAGCTCTCAGGAGGTGACTGAGGTCTCTTCCCCAACCACCACTGCTACCATTCCTGCCATAACCCCCTGATCATCACCCCCCACTAACCCCAGTGACACTCACGGGCCAGAATGAGCTGCTGTTTGGTCAGCTTGGTCCCTGTGGTTGGCAAGAAGTTGAGCTCCAGAAGAACTAGCTGATGGGGAGGGGAGGGAAGAAAAGATAGGAATTCAAATACAGATGACTTACTTGCTCTATGCTTTGTTCCTCCCACCTGGAAAATGGGGCTAACCATCATCCTGACTCATGAAGAGTCCTTTTTCTTTTTTTTTTTTTTTTTGAGACGGAGTCTCACTCTGTCGCCCAGGCTGGAGTGCAGTGGTGCGATCTCGGTTCACTGCAAGCTCCACCTCCCGAGTTCACGCCATCCTCCTGCCTCAGCCTCTCAAGTAGCTGGGACAACAGGCACCTGCCACCATACCCAGCTAATTTTTTTTTTGTATTTTTAGTAGAGATGGGATTTCACTGTGTTAGCCAGGATGGTCTCGACCTCCTGACCTCATGATCCTGTCTTGGCCTCCCAAAGTGCTGGGATTACAGGCGTGAGCCACCGCGCCAGGCCGAAGAGTCCTTTTTCATCAAGCACTCAGAACAAGGCCTGAGCACACAACACACGCCCATTTAAGATTCCATCACATTACAATTATTAATAGCCCCACTGGGGAAGCGAGGAGGGACACTCAGTGCCTGACCCAGTGGAATCACACGGCGGGGGGGGGGGGGGGACACCAGCACATTCCATTCGTGGCTGATCTTCCCCACCATCTATTGGGGAAGGGGTAGCTGGGCTATCCCCAAAATCTGTATCTGGGAGGGGGAGGTCCAAATCTCCCCACACAGTTCAGCCCATACATATTTCCTTAGCAGACACAGCAGCTTGTTCCAAGCCACTGGATTTATACTCCCTCCCAACACATACTTGGTCTCAAGCACTCTGAGCCCCATATTCTTGTTCTCTACTTGTAAGAATATTTCCTCTAGGTTCAGTCCTGCCTTCACAACTAGGCTGCCCCCTCTCCCCACAGATGCGAGCCTAAGCCCCAGATCTCTCAGATCCTAACCCAGCCTGGTCTTAACGACACACCCTCTACACAGTCCACCTTTTCAGTCTCATTCTTTTATCATTCTGGGCAGTCCTCATTTCCCACTTGGTCTTGCCTGGACTCCACCATCAGGAAAAGAAAGAACCCCAGTCCTGCCACTCCGACCAGTTAAGCCTCCAAGCACCAAAACTCTAACCCCTCACTCATTCTGCCATCCCGAGTCTTTCCATCATTCCCCCACCACGCCCGCGTAGGTCCATTCCAGTCATCTCTCACCTGAAAAAAAAAAAAAAAAGTGTAGAGACAAGAGTCTCGCTTTGTTGCTCAAGCTGATCTTGAACTCTTGGGCTTAAGTGATGCTCCCCCGCCAAGTGCTGCGATTACAGGCGTGAACCACCGCGCCCTGTCCTCTCTCGCTTCTTGACCCCCTCCGGGCCGCCACTTTGGCTGCTCCAAATCTTTCGCCCCGTCGGATCCCCCAGCCCGCCTCAGTCTCGCTGGCACCGAGGTGTATTCCGCGGCCCGGGACTTGGTTGGGTCCAGACGCCTCGTAGCGCCCCCCACGCCCGCAACACTCGGTTTCCTGGGCCTGCCAACCTTACCTTTAGCCGGCCCAGCTCTTCCCCGCACTTGCTAAGATTGGGGCTTTTACGATTCCACTCGCCCTTGAGTTGCTCGTACATGCCGGTCGCGGCTTGTAGGACAGCGCCCGAGGTCGCCGCGGGCCCCGAGCTCGAGAAGCCTGCCGCCCCGTTCACCGCCGCGGCCGCCATGTTGCGTGATGCGGCAAGCCGACCGCCCGATTTACGGCAACGCCGCCTACAGACGCTCGCCCGGCGGAAGTGGGGCCGAGAGGTGGAGCCCAAGGCCCGGGGCGGGGCTACAACCTGCCTCCGCCCGCCACGGGTAGCCCGCTGTCGCTCTCGAGGTGGCGCCCTCGGAGCCCTGCCCTTAATGAACATGTCAGTTGGAGCTCCGCCTCTGTCGTCACTCAAGATGGTGACCGGAAGTCGGCTTTTGCCCTAACTGAAAATGACAGCTGTCTCAACGCCGCCCTCCCGCCCCACCGACCTCACGGTTCCAGTAATGAACATGGCTGCCCTGGTTTCAGTCTGAGTGTTAGGGACGCTACGTAGCTGTCCTGAAGGTTCCGCCTTCGGGGCAGCGTCTCCAGCCAATAGGTGGCGATGTCGTGCCGTTTGGAGAGCTGTGTTTTACTCATTTTATAGACAGAGAGGCCGGGTAACCTTCCAACGGACTAACAGCTAGGATGTATACCTGGGGCTCCCTCTCCAGTCTCTTTTTCTTTTTTTTTTTTTTTTTTTTTTTTTTTTGAGACGGAGTCTCGCTCAGTCGCCCAGGCTGGAGTGCAGTGGCCGGATCTCAGCTCACTGCAAGATCCGCCTCCCGGGTCTACGCCATTCTCCTGCCTCAGCCTCCTGAGTAGCTGGGACTACAGGCGCCCGCCACCTCGCCCGGCTAGTTTTTTGTATTTTTTTGGTAGAGATGGGGTTTCACCGTGTTCGCCAGGCTGGTCTCGATCTCCTGACCTCGTGATCCGCCCGTCTCGGCCTCCCAAAGTGTTGGGATTACAGGCGTGAGCCACCGCGCCCGGCCTCCAGTCTCTTTTTCAATGCATCCTTCCACATCTTTTTCCCAAGCTTATATAAACGAACTAGTTACAAACCTCATCCAGCTCTATGGCTTTAAATATCATATGTAAATGAAGGATTCACAATTTTTTTTTTTTTTTTTTTTTATGAGACGGAATTTAGCTCTTGCTGCCCAGGCTGGAGTGCAATGGAGCTATCTTGGCTCACTGCATCCTCCGCCTCCTGGGTTCAAGTGATTCTTCTGCCCCAGCCTCCCAAGTAGCTGGGATTACAGGCACGTGCCACCACATACAGTTAATTTTCGTATTTTTAGTAGAGCCCAGGTTCCACCATGTTGGTCAGGCTGGTCTCCAACTCCTGAACTCAGGTAATTCCCCGGGCCCTGGCCTCCCAAAGTGCTGGGATTACAGGCATGAGCCACCTTGCCTGGCTAGTATTCACAGCTTCTTATACCAACTTCTCCTTCCTCCATTGATTGATATTACACCTGAACATTCAACATCGCTTTTTCTCTCTTTTTAAAAAAATTTTATTTTAAATTTTTTGTAGAGACTCATACTGCCTAGGTTGGTCTCGAACTCCTGAGCTCAAGCGATCTTCCTGCCTTGACCTCTCAAAGTGTTGGAATTCACAGGTATGAGCCACTGCGCCTGGACAGCACGTTTTTCTCAAGCCGGGCTCTCACTCTCTGTCTCCACTATTTAGAATGTCATCTCCATGGAGGCAGGACGATTTCCTTCACCACTGAATTCCCAGTATCTCAGTGCTTGGCAAATATCAGTCGACAGTCAATAAATATTTGTTGGCCGGGCACGGTGGCTCACGCCTGTAATCCCAGCACTTTGGGAGGCCGAGGCAGGTAGATCACTTGAGGTCAGGAGTTCGAGACCAACCTGGCCAACATAGCGAAACCCCATCGCTACTGAAAATACAAAAAAAAATTAGCTGGGCGTGGTGGCACGCACCTGTAATCCCGGATACGCAGAAGCCCGAGGCAGGAGAATTGCTTGAACCCAGGAGACCAGCTTGCAGTGTGCTGAGATCACGCTGCTGCACTCCAGCCTGGGTGACAGAGTGGGACTCCTTCTCAGAGAAATAAATAAATAAATGTAAAAATACCAAAAATTATCCGGGCATGGTGGTGTGCATCTGTAATCCCAGCTCCTTGGGAGGCTGAGGCAGGAGAAGCACTTGAACCCGGGAGGCAGAGGTTGCAGTGAACCAAGATCGCCATTGCACTCTGGCCCGGGTGACAGGCTCAAAAAAAAAAAAAAAAGAAATTATATATTTGTTGAATTAATGAGTAAATTAATATGTGAAAGAAGTTGTGGTGTTAAAAAATATTTTAAACAAAAATGATGGCTGGGTGTGGTGGCTCACGCCTGTAATCTCAGCACTTTGGGAGGCTGAAGTGGGTGGATCACCCGAGGTCAGGAGTTTGAGACCAGCTTGGCCAACATGGTGAAACTCCATCTCTACTACAAATACGAAAAATTATCTATCCAGGCATGGTGGTGGGTGCCTGTAATCCCAGTTACTCATTCGGGAGCCTGAGACAGGAGAATCACTTGAACTTGGGAGGCGGAGGTTGCAGTGAGCCAGGATCGCACCATTGCCCTCCAGGCTAGGCAACAAGAGCAAAACTCCATTTAAAAAAAAACAAAAACAGGCCGGGCACGGTGGCTCAAGCCTGTAATCCCAGCACTTCGGGAGGCCGAGACGGGTGGATCACGAGGTCAGGAGATCGAGACCATCCTGGCTAACACGGTGAAACCCCGTCTCTACTAAAAATACAAAAAAGTAGCCGGGCGAAGTGGCGGGCGCCTGTAGTCCCAGCTACTCGGGAGGCTGAGGCGGGAGAATGGCGTGAACCTGGGAGGCGGAGCTTGCAGTGAGCTGAGATCCAGCCACGGCACTCCAGCCTGGGCAACAGAGCGGGACTCCGTCTCAAAAAACAAAAACAAAAACAAAAACAAAAAAAAAAAAAACAAAAAACCACGATGATACGGCCGGGCCAGGTGGCTCACGCCTGTAATTCCAGTACTTCGGGAGGCTGAGGTGGATGGATCACGAGGTCGGGAGATCGAGACCAGCCTGGCTAACACGGTGAAACCCTGTCTCTACTAAAAATACAAAAAATTAGCTGGACATGGTGTCATGCGTCTGTAGTCCCAGCCACTCGGGAGGCTGAGGCAGGAGAATCGCTTGAACCCAGGAGGCAGAGGTTGCAGTGAGCCGAGATAGCACCACTGCACTCCAGCCTGGGTGACAGAGCAAGACTCCATCTCAAAAATAAATAAATAATTTCAAGTATGAGGGGAAATCCAGTCTCTGTCACTTTATCTTGGCTGGAAATGCAGATGGTGATATTCAGATCACATGTTGACTTGGCTGATACAGGATTATGATGTGTTCATCTGGACCACGAGGTGACTCAATAGAATCTTGGTGGTGGAAACAACCTTAGCCAACAGACCTTACACACGAGTGTTGCCAACTCTTGTTATTGTCAAGTTTCATTAGGTTTTTGTGCTACCAACCATGCCTAATCGATGCCAATCCCAATTTATTCCTCCACCCCAACACTCTGAGTGAGCACCAACTAGGCATAGTCTCATACCTTTCCTCATTCGCTCCTTCATTCATTTATCCAGTAATGCTGACCGAATGCCTACCACGCAACAGGGTATTTTTTTACTCATTTATTTCCTCCTGCCTTCATGCCTCCATCTGTCAATTCATTGGTCACTATGCATCCATCCAGATTATGGACTGCATAACTAGCCTCAGATGGTGAGAGGAGTTGTCCTGAGGTCAGAGACTGCACTCAGAGGAGGACAGAGAAGAAAAAACTACAGAGAAATGAAGGCTGAATCCTGTGGACCTTGGGGACTACTGGATCAAACTGTACCTGAAGCCTGTAAATTACCATTTTCATGTAGACCATTTGAGGGAAATACTTGCTACTTGCAACTAAAATAAGAATCCTGACATCACCAGGGTCCCCTCCTTAAGACATTAGATAGGCGTTGACATTCAAAATACTTAACACTAAATAATCAGAGCAGATGGTGGGCCATAGCAATGGGCCTGGATTGTGGAGGATCCTGCTGGACCACAGGGAGGTCTGGGGCACCCTGGGGAGGGGCTCAGCCAACAGGCACACAGAGAAGCCACTATTTAACAGGTGGCCTAGGTTTTTGATATTTTATTTATTGTTTTGTTGAGTCGGGAGTCTCAGTCTGTTGCCCAGGCTGGAATGCAGTGGCGCAATCTTGGCTCACTGCAACTTCTGCCTCCCAGGTTCAGGGGATTATCCTGTCTCAGCCTCCCAAGTAGTTGGAATTACAGTCATGCACCACCATGCCCAGCTAATTTTTTGTATTTTTAGTAGAGACAGGGTTGCAGGTTTTCACCATGTGGGCCAGGCTGGTCTCAAACTCCTGACCTCAAGTGATCTGCCTGCTTCCGCCTCCCAAAGTGCTGGGATTACAGGCATAAGCTACAGTGCCCAGCGAGGTTTATGATATTTTAATGTGCAGCTATGCTGGTACAAACCTTCTGAACTCAAGCTCTTAAGAGGGCCCACAGCTGGTCCTGAAAAAAGGCTTTATTTGAGTCTGAACGAGAAGTAAACATCAAGCAAAACAGAGGTCTGAGCTGGGTGACAGGCTGCATCTTCAAGATGGGCCTCGTAGGGGAAGTGTGACAGTGACTGGGGGCTGGGGCACGCGGCAGACTCAGGTCATCAACTGTCTCTCCACGGCTTCCTTGGGTTCAGCCTTGTCCTCTGTCATCCTGGAGCTGAACATGGAGCCCATCCTGGAACGTCTCAGAGACTGCATGCTCGACATTCCGGAAATGGAGGCATAGGTGTAGTAGGATTCTGAGGCAATGATATCGTTTATCTTCCACCGGATCATCGTGCAGCCCTTCACCACGAGGGGCCACAGGAGGCAGAAGGCAATGTAGAAGATCACCAGGCCCACAAACACGCTGACTGACACCTGCAGGGAGCAAAGAATAAATAAGGAGTTGGCACATGATAAGGTACACAGTCCACAATCTGGATCCACAGTTACAGGGAAATTGACAGATGGAGGCGTGATGGCAGGAGGAAATGAATGAGTAGACAGCCTGTGGCATGGCAGGCGTTCAGTCGGCATGACCAGATGAGTGACTGAAGGAATGAATTAGTGAAGTACAACAAGCATAGGTGTGGAGGTGTGGGCCCTTGCCCACCCAGCAGGGCAGCTCCTGGACAGCCACTCACCATGAGGATGAAAAGGGCCCGCTTGGGACTGAGTGGCAGCCCGTGGATGTGCAGCAGGAAGGTGAGCTGGTAGTTGCAGTAGGTGCTCGTGTCCACTCCTCTGCGGGGGTTGGGAGGGGACCCAGGATTAGAGGAGAAGCCAGGCATTCCATGGGCAGCCCCTGACCCGCACCTGGGCCACTTGCCTGGCTCACCTATTGCTCACCAACACCTTGAAGAAGAATTCAGGGGCAAAGATGCCTTGGGGAACATTGTCATAGCATGGGGCGTTCTCCAGACAGAGCCATCTGCAAGCCAAAGATCAGGCAGTTGTGCTACCAACCATGCCTAGTCTGTGCCAACTCCCAATTTCTTCTTCCACCCCAACGCTCTCGGTGAGGACCAAATGGGTGCGATCTCATGCCTTCCCTCATTCCTTCCTTCATTCACTCATTCAATCATGCTGACTGAACGGCTACTGTGCCACAGGCTGTCTACTCATTCATTTCCTCCTGCCTTCACGCCTCCATCTGTCAATTCCTCTGTCACTGTGCATCCATCCAGATTACAGGCTCTGTACCTATCATGTGCCAACTCCTTATTCATTCTTTGCTCCCTTCATTCCTTTATCCCATAAATACAGCTTGAGCACTTATTAGGTACAAAGTCACATCTTTCATTTATTTCCTTCTCTATTCATTATCCAATAAATGCAGGTTAGGCCGGGCGCGGTGGCTCACACCTATGATCCAGCACTTTGGGAGGCCGAGGCAGGTGGATCACTTGAGGTCAGGAGTTCAAGACCAGCCTGACCAACATGGTGAAATCCCATCTCTACTAAAAATTACAAAACTAGCCAGGCGTGGTGGCGCGCGCCTGTAATCCCAGCTACACGGGAGGCTGAGGTGGGAGAATCACTTGAACCCAAGAGGCGGAAGTTGCAGTGAGCTGAGATTGTACCACTGTACTCCAGCCTGGGTGACAGAGCAAGAGTCCATCTCAAAAACATAAATAAAACTAAAAAATAAAAAAATAGAGCAGGTTAAATTCTGACTAGGTGCAAGTTGTTCATTCATTCACTGCCTTCATTTGCTCATGGCTTCATTTTTTTCCTTTCATTGAATGAAACTTATTGAGCCCCTATATATGAATTTGTTTCTCCATTGTTTTATTCATTCATTAATACCCACATTCAAATATCAATAAATGCCTGCCATGAATTGATTTATTCATTTGTTCATTATTTCATTCAATAAATGCTATGTTAACCAGCCTGGCCAATATGGTGAAACTCCATCTCTACTAGAAAAAAACAAAAACAAAAATTAACCGGGCATGGTGGCGTGCGCCTGTAATCCCAGTGCTTTGGGAGGCTGAAGCGTGAGGATCACCTGAGGTCAGCAGTTCAAGACCAGCCTGACCAACATGGTGAAACCCCATCCCTACTAAAAATACAAAAATTAGCCAGGCGTGGTGGCGGTTGCCTGTAATCCCAGCTACTTGGGAGGCTAAGGCAGAATTGCTTGAACCTGGGAGGCAGAGGTTGCAGTGAGCTGAGATTGCGCCACTGCACTCCAGCCTGGTGGACTACAGAGGGAGCCTGTCTCAAAAAAAAATAAACAAACAGGAGGCTGAGACAGGAGAATCGCTTGAACCCGGAAGGTGGAGATTGCAGTGAGCTGAGATCATGCCACGGCATTCCAGAGTGGGCAACAAAGAGCGAAACTCCATCTCAAAAATAAAAATAAAAACAAATTTATGAGTCTATTCAGGACCCAGTTCTGGAGGAGAGACAGACCCCACACCAGACAGTGACTGCCCAGGGCTGTCCACTCTAGAATGGGGATGCACAGGTAGGGGACTCAGGGGCGGGATGGGAGAGCCCCAGGCGACCATGGGAGCCACGAAGGGACAATTGTCCCATCCTGAAACAGAAAAGTCCTCCTGGCTGAAGGGGCATCTGCCTAAGGCCCGACGAGAGTAGGAGGGAGCAGCATTCCAGGCAGGGACTTCAGCTTGTGCAAAGTTCAGCCCCATTTGAGTAACACAAAGGCAGTCAGTGTGACTTGGGGATCAAGAGGCCTCCTGGGGGCAGAAAGGATGGGTGGGCCTGATGGACTACCGACAGATGGGGGCCAAGAGGGCCAGGCTGCGCACTCACTCGATCCCCGGGCTCTCATGGGACATGACGTGGAAGGCTGAGTCTTTGGTGGTCCTTTTGGTCCTCGTGGTCCAGATAAGGCTGTGGGTACTGTGCAGGACGAGGTCATCTCAGCCAGGGGTTGGGGGGGTGTGGGGGAGGTATGGCCTCAGTGGTCAGTGTGGAGGGAGGCCAGAGGTGGGTGCAGGGGGCATGGTGTTAGGGGGGCCCTGCAGGAGTTTGCCTGTGGGATCCTAAGAGCCCCACTGTGGGCGGGACCTGAGATGCGGAGGCGGGGGCTTGTGAGGTGGGCTTGGCTTGGAAGTGGGAAAGGCCTCCAGGGGAAGCAAGGCCAATTACGCGTGGGGCCCCACAGGGATTACTTGTCCAAGGGGCTGTTGAAGCGGTAGATTTCGTCCTTGTTGTAGTCCTTGAGTGTGTCCAGTGTGGGCCCGCCACCCACCACCAGCAGCACGTAGCTACCAGGGACAGAAGTGCACACGGACTGGTCTCCGGGTCTCGAGTCCTGCACCCATCCCCTTCCACTCCCTCCACCTGCCCTAGCTATAAGTTGGCCACGCCTTTACCTGCCCTGGAAACTGCCGGAGTCTCCTGTCACCAAATCTTGAATCAAGAAGAAGGGGTAGAAAACTATGGGGTTGGAGGGGGTTGAGACGGGAAGAAGAAATTAGCCTGGCCTGAGAAGCTGAGGACCGAGAAGGGGGAAGGTGAGATGCCGGGGGAAAGAGGGTGGGTAGCCTGTGGGCAGAGGAGCGGGGCAGAGGAGCGGGGAGGGAGAGCGCAAAGTGGTGGGCGCAAGAGGACAGTGAACGATGCAGGGGAAGGGACTGGACACACACTGTCCCGGAAGAGAAAGCAGGGCATCTCGGGGTCCACTTGAACGCAGTCAAAGTAGTGTTTGTTCTTCAGGCGGCTGTATTCCAGAGTGTAGGTGATGTCGAACGCCAGGCGCTTGCCTGGAGGGCAGCCAATGAACACTGGCACCATCAGGTTGCCCTCGGTGGGAGGAAAAAAGGCTCATGGGAGTGGCCAGGGTCTCCTCAGGCCCCTGGAGAGGTGAGGGGCAGGAAGGACAGTACCCCTCCCACAAACACCACCACCAACTGCCTGGCTCTCCCTCACCGCCAAGAGCAATATGGTCATTAATATCATTAAAACGGCTTGGCGCAGTGGCTCATGCCTGTAATCCCAGCACTTTGGGAGGCCGAGGCAGGCCAATCACTTGAATCCAGAGTTCGAGACTAGCCTGGCCAGCACAGCAAAACCCTTTCTCTACTAAAAATACAAAAAATTAGCTGGGTGTGGTGGCGCATGCCTGTAATCCCAGCTACTCGGGAGGCAGAGGCAGGAGAACAGCTTGAACCAGGGAGACAGAGGCCAAGATTGCGCCACTGCACTCCAGCTGACAGAGCAGGACTCTGTCTCGAAAAAAAAAAAAAAAAAGACGCAGAGTCCATTCATTCTCTCCCTTAAACCTCCAACTCCTTTGCCCCCACCCTGTTTTGTCCAACCTTGTCTTCTCCAGAGTCTCCCTGCTTCCAGTTCCCTCATTGATGTCCCCCCACCCCATGCAGCCAGATGGGCCCTGGGGACCCTCGAGTCCCTCCTCTGCTTGGAGCCCTCCCAAAGAACCAGCTCACGCACCATGGCCCATGAGGCCCCACTTACTCTGCCCCATCGCTGCTCTGAGTTCATCCCGCCACATTTCCCCTTGCCCACCCTGTGATGTGGTCACACTTCCTCCTTGTTTATTCAGTCTAGCACATGAAATCTCATGTACTCTAAGGAGGTGGGGGCTGTTACAATCCCTTTTGACTGCCCAAGGTCATTCTAACCCAGGAGAGAGGAACACCAGGATCTGCGTGCCCCGGAGTGGGTAGGGAAGTGGGTGAGAACAAGAACTCTGGGGCAGGCCCCTCCTCTACCACTTATTAGCTCCCTGGGTTACACTGCACCTCTCTGAGCCTCAGTGTCTGCCCTGGGCAAAGGGGATATCACATATATAAGCAAGTGAAGAACCAAGATCCCAAAGAACTGAATGAGGAATGTGTGAGTGGGCAGAAGAAGAAAGAGATGTGAAGGCAGGGCCAGGCCAGCCCTTGTGCCACCTTTGTGCCAATTGCAAAAAGTGGCCCTGGGCCAGGCGTGGTGGCTCACAGTTGTAATCCCAACACTTTGGGAGGCCGAGGTGGGCAGGTCACCTGAGGTCAGGAGTTTGAGACTAGCCTGGCCAACATGGTGAAACTCCATCTCTTCTTAAAATACAAAAAATTAGGCCGGGCGCGGTGGCTCAAGCCTGTAATCCCAGCACTTTGGGAGGCCGAGACGGGTGGATCACGAGGTCAGGAGATCGAGACCATCCTGGCTAACACAGTGAAACCCCGTCTCTACTAAAAAATACAAAAAAAAAAAACTAGCCGGGTGAGTTGGCGGGCGCCTGTAGTCCCAGCTACTCGGGAGGCTGAGGCAGGAGAATGGCGTAAACCCGGGAGGCGGAGCTTGTAGTGAGCTGAGATCCGGCCACTGCACTCCAGCCTGGGTGACAGAGCGAGACTCCGTCTCAAAAAAAAAAAAAAAAAAAAAAAAAAAAAAAAAAATACAAAAAATTAGCCAGGCATGGTGGTATGCACCTGTAATCCTAGCTACTTGGGAGGCTGAGGCAGAAGAATCGCTTGAACCCGGGAGGCAGAGGTTGCAGTGAGCCGAGATTGCGCCATTGCATGCGCCATTGCACTGCAGCTTGGGGGACAAGAGTGAGACTTCGTCTCAAAAAAAAAAAAAAAAGTCCCTGTTGCTCGCTCTATTCTCCCTCTGCAGAAAAGTTATCAGAGGGAACACATCAGCTTGTGTGCAACCTGCACAACTGGGAAGGTGGCCCTTTCTGAAAACATGAATGAATGGAAGGAGTTAGGCTGGGTGTGGAGGCTCATGCCTGGAATCCTAGCACTTTGGGAGGCTGAGGCGGGTGGATCACTTGAGTTCAGGAGTTTGCGACCAGCCTGGCCAACATGGAGAAACCCTGTTTCCACTAAAAATACAAAAAATTAGCTCGGCATGGTGGTGGGCACCTGTAATCCCAGCTACTCGGGAGGCTGAAGCAGGAGAATCACTTGAGCCAAGGAGGTGGAGGTTGCAGTGAGCCAAGACTGCACCATCGCACTCCAGCCCGGGCAACAAGAGCGAAACTCCATCTCAAAGAAAAAAAGAACGAAAGGAGTTAATGGGTAGTAGTGGGTGGGTGGATGAATGATGAGAAAGAATGAGAAGAAAGGAAATTATGAATGATTAGTGGGATTCTCAGGGGATTAGCCGTGTTGAGACCTGACCCCAACCTTCCCCTCCCAGGGCCCAGTATCCCAAGCTCCAATACTTGCATACGGGCCCCCGCGTGCGTTTCCTGGAAGCAGAGCCCGGATGAACCCACCACCTGCAGGTAGGAGCAGGTGAAGATGGTGATCCCTGTGGGCCCAGGCTTTCCCACCATCCTGCACCCTCCCCTCCAGGCTTGGACCTCACATTGACCGTCATGGAAGACTTCATAAGGTGGTGTCCACTAATGCCTTGGTCATAGCAAACCTTTTTATCCTTGAGCGTAATCTGGGGTTGAAGGAGGGAAGAGGCAGAAATGAAGGGGTGAATAGGTCTCCCCAAAGACCAACAAACAGTTCAAATAACCCATAGCTGGGGCGAGGTGGGGGCTGGTAGGAGAACGGAAGTCTTCCATTTTCTACTCAGGAATAGGCTAACGGGGCCAAGCGCAGGGTGGCTCGTGGCTCGTGCCTCACACCTCACACCTCACCCCGAGGCGTGAGGATCTCTTGAGCCCAGGAATTCGAGACCAGCCTGGGCAACACAGGTAGACCCCCCTCTCTACAAAACATAAAAAGTTAAGACTGGGCACAGTGGCTCACGCCTGTAATCCCAGCACTTTGGGAGGCTGAGGTGGGCGGATCATTTGAGGTCAGGAGTTCAAGACCAGCCGGGCCAACATGGTAAAAATCCATCTCTACTAAAAATACAAAAAATTAGCTGGGTGCGGTGGTGTGCACCTGTAATCTCAGCTACTAGGGAGGGTGAGGCAGGAGACTCGGTTGAACCTGCGAGGCAGAGGTTGCAGCGAGTCAAGATTGTGCCATTGCACTCCAGCCTGGGCGACAGAGTGAGACTCCGTCTCAAAAGAAAAAAAGAAAAGAAAGTTCGCTGGGCACTGTGGTGCATGCCTGCAGTCCCAGCTACTCAGGAGGTTGAGGGAGGAGGATCACTTGAGCCCAGGAGGCCAAGAATGCAGTGATCGCGCCACTGCACTCCAGCCTGACAGAGCAAGACCCTGTCTCAAAAACAAACAAACAAAAAACAAAAACAAAAACAAAACAAAAAACCTCCCTTGATCCCAACTGCCTGCCGAGCCTCACCGAAAATAGCACCGCGTTGCGATTAATCAGGACCTCCTGCTTCACCGAGGCCTCGATGCAGCCGGGGTCGGCCAGCACCACGCCCACGTCTACCTGGCTATGCAGCTCGAAGACGGTGCCTGCTCGGGACAGTAAACGGGGTTAAGGCCTCCCTCACAGGCCCCGCCCTTCGGATGGTGTCCCCTCCCCCCAGGCTCCCAGATTCCGGCAGCCCTCGCCCTGCCCTTCGGGAGTGACTCTGGCCCCGCGCAGACCGAGGTCTGCCATCGTCCGGAACGAGTGGCTCTGCGCCGACAGGAAGATGGCGAAGCTGTACTCAGTGCCCTTGTCCAGGAAAATGCGCTCCGGCAGCTCGTACGCGGACTTGAGGTTGTAGATCTTGTCGTAGCTGTCCATTTCTATGAACACGCCGCCCGTGCTTCGCCAGTTGCTCGCCAGGAAGAAGTAGTAATCCTGGAGTACCGCATGCGCGCGGCAGAGTCAGCGCCGCGGCTGGGGGCACTGTGAGGGGTGTCCGGGCACCGCCCCTTTCCCGGCTCCCAATCCGCTCCGCCTACCTGGTCTTGTTTGTTTTTCTCCCACCAGCGCCAGGTGGGGTCGTGCACCGGGTCCGCGTATGGCTGCAGGGATCGCCCGGCACCGTAAAGGGATTGGGCGGTGGGGCGAGGGCCCCGAGGCAAGCGGCATCCCCAGACCCCCTCCCAGCCTCAATGCCAGCTCCTAACCCAGAGCAGAAGATACACACCCCAGCGCATCCCCAGACCCTGCTTTCAAACCGGCCACACCTCCAACACCCTCCCCTGGAAGTCCTGCTCAAGCCAGGCCCCGCCCCCACGTCCCCCACCCACCCCACCCCCCAGTCCTCCAGTCCTACAATCCCGCTGCGCTCCGCTCCACAGGCCTCGCCCTCTAAGCCGGCTCCCCGCTCCCCGCTCCCCGCTCCCCGAGTCCGGTCTCAGGCCTGCCCGCCCGCCGCCGGACGCCCACCTTGTCGTACACGGAGTGCAGCCACAGCAGGTAGTAGATAAGGCCCTGGTAGATGGCTAGCGAGTTCTCGTTGTGGAAGCCCGAGCGCTCCAAGACGCGCGGTGGCCGTGCCCGGTAGCGCTCCTGGCGCGTGTATCTCTGCGGACCGGGCAGGTTCCTCAGGCGCATCACCGAGAAGGGGCAGAAGTTGGTGAAGGAGAGCATCAAGTAGCCCCTGGGCAGCGGCAGGGAGGAAGGGCTGCTGGCTCTAAGGCACCCCGCGCACTGGAAGCTTCCGCAGGCCTCTTTCCCACCTCACCCACTTCCTGTATTGAATCCAGCCCCGATCTTCCTCCTCAGCGTCAGCCCCTGCTGCCCAGAGGCCTCTTCACACATCCCCTCGGACGTCCCTCGATCCCTGAGACCAGAATCCTCCCTGCTCAACGGGCAGTCCCCATCTGCCTGTCCACTTGACCTCTTATCTTTGTTCCACCTCCTGCTTCCTCCTTCCACCCCAGTTCCCTGTCCCTGCCCCGAATCCAGCTGCCTCCCTGGGTTGCTCTGATCCACCTTCTGCAGGACAGCGACCAGAGGCATCATTATGGCACGCGGTAAAATCCGATCCTGCAGTCCTTTCCTTTAGTCCCATCCATGGCTCCCCCAAGACCCTCAAGATGAAGTCCAAGTTTCTCCCCATGACCACCAGGCTCACTTCGTCCCCCTTCCCATCAGGGCTTCTGCACAGCTGGTTCTCCCGTTCTGGGACACCCTTCCCCACCTTATCACTTGGCTAATCCTTCCTCACCCTTCTTGTCACAGTGCATACACCTCCTCCTCCTTGAAGCCCTCCCTGATGCACCTTCCCCCCTGGCCAGGTTCGGCTCCTCCTCTGAGCTTCCATAAGTGCTGAACTCCTGCCATCGTAGCCCTGAGGCTGTCACTGGGGTTAGCTCGGTCTCCCCTCTCTCAAAAATGGTAGCTTCAGGAGGGCAGTGCCGGGAACCCTCAGACCCCTGTCATGGTCCGGTGTCCTCTCACCCTTTCCGATCCAAGTCATAGTGGCTGGTGTGCTGTTGATACATCAGAAGCTGTTCCACGGGCATAAGCCTCTTGACCAGCTGGCCCTTCTGGTTGTTCATAAGGTACACCAGCTACAGGGGGAAGGCAGAGTCAGGTGAGCTGGGGTCAGCCCTCCTGCGGTGCCCCAATGTCCCCGCAGAGCCCCGCCAGGCACCTGGTACAGTTTGCTGCCTTCGTAGAAGAGGGTCAGCATGGTCTCATTGGATGCGTAGAGAGAGGACTGTTGCATCAGCTGTAAGCTGATGTGCACCTTCCAGCCCTTGGATGGGAACAGCCGGTACACCCGGTAGCTGCCCTCCAGGAGGTACCAGATCTGTGGGTACGATAGCCGGATGTGTGTGTGTCAGGACCATGGGGTCCTCTGATCCCACCTCACCCTCTGCCCAGTGTGGTGGCCCCATTGTTTGAGGGATGAAGTTTGCAAACTCACCTCCACTGGGACCAAGGGCGCTCCCCTTCCTTTTCTCTGTGGTGCCATCTCTCTACTTCCCTGAGCCCAATCACCTCTGGTTCCAGCCCTCACACACTATGATCATGTTTTTCAATGTTTTTGGTCTGTTAAGGTTTCTAGCACTTGTAACCTAAACATCCCTAACATACACACTCCCTAACAGCCACGGTTCCTAGGGCCGAGACCTCTTTTTTCTTCTCAAATGGTGAGAGCTTCCACGGTCTCACCATTTCCTTGGCCTCAGTTTCCCATCTCTGCACTAATGCCCACCCCCATACACATCTGAAGGGAACCTTCACTACCCTTCCTGAACCACAACCTGGGTGATCCCCTCCAGCCTCCAAGATGTCCCCCTCCATGTGGTCTCCCCCATGAAGCCCTCCCTGACATGCGCAATCCCCCAGAATGGGCCAGATCCCCCTACTTCCATGGGTAATATTTTCCCCATTGCAGCCCCGATCGCTCTGTGTTCTCCAGCACAGGGGGCAGGTACACAGTAAATGCTCAATATTTATGAAGTGAACGAGTGCACTGTGGGATGAAAGAGGGCCACCTCTGAACATTAGATCATAGCTCTGGTCTGCATGACTTTGGAGCTGACACTCTGAGTTCCAGGGATTGCAGCTATAAATGGAGCTTCACTGCCCTTTCTCAGGGTCCCCGAGGGTGCCCCCTTCCCTTAGCTCCTTTACTCTGACAGGGGGAAAGAGGGACCCCTGGGGTTTGGGGGTGGGCAGAGAGGGAATGGGGAGAGGGGCAGGGCAGCCCACCTCCTCCGTCTCCGTGACAATAGCCACAGCCCCACGGAACGATCTGGTCATGTATTTGATGGACAGTTCCTTGGGGAAGTCTGCCAGGTAGATGAAGTTTTCCTTGTTAGAACTGCAGGGACAGAGATGGAGAGCTGGGCGCATCCTGGACAGCCGCTTACCCCAATCCCAGGCCTAATAACTCGGGAGCCACCTACTCAGTTTCTCCACTTGGAAGAATGTGCAAAGGAAGCTTGAAATCCTAGCTCCCGCCCCCCACCCCAAACCCTTTGAGAGTCTCCAGCTCCCCATCTGTAAAACAGAAGCATCGGGCCAACCTGGCAGTTTGCCAGCCACCCAAGAAAGTGGCTCAGGGGCCCCTAGGTTCCTGAGGGTCGAGAGGGTGGCTGGGGTGGGGAGGATCCTAAACTGTCCCTAGAAAATGCTCGTCAGTTAGCCGGGCACGTGGTTCACACCTGTAATCCCAGCACTCTCGGAGGCTGAGGCGGGAGGATCACCTGAGGTCAGGAGTTCGAGAAAGCCTGCCCAACATGGTGAAATCCGTCTCTACTAAAAATACAAAAATTAGCCAGGCGTGGTGACATGCAACTGTAATCCCAGCTACTAGGGAGGCTGACGCAGGAGAATCACTTGAATCAGGGAGGCGGGGGCTGCAGTGAGCTGAGATTGTGCCACTGCCCTGTAGCCTGGGTGACAGAGCGAGACTGTCCCAAAACAAAAACAAAAACAAACCCTAGAAACTGCTCATCTATTGCTCACACAGGCTGGGTCTTTATATAAGGTTTCATTTTTAAGAAAAGGGCTCCCACAGCTTTAAAACATTGGCTCCCCTCGTCCCAGCACTGACTACCCTAACGGTGTGTTCCCCATCACCGTCCTGGTAACTTCTGGATTTGGGCATCCTCTGAAGGCTTGGTGAGACTCGCCTAGTCTGATCTTGAAAGCATCCACACCCTAAAGGTGCTGGGGAGACAAGAGTATGCCTAACCCACCCGGGAGTGGTGGAGGCCCACCTCTGCAGGAGAAAGTTGCCCCAGATGAAGATCAGGTGGTTGTACGGGTTACAGGAGATGCCCTTGGGGGCCATTACAGTGTTGGTGTAGGACTCCGTCCCTAGGATCATCAGGAACTCCAATCCTCGAGCTGACCGGGGCAGAGGAAGAGAAGACACGGCAGTAAGGTGGAGTCACCTGGGCCCCTCCTGGCCCACAGCCGCCCTTGAGGCCACCTCTGCCTTCCCCTCCTACCTTCAGGGATGAACTCCGGGATGTTGTAGAGAAGTTCCAGGTCATCATTAGCTACGGGGGGTGGGGGGTGAATACAGCAAAATCTCCTGAGGCTCTGTGCTTTCAAAACCTGGAGCTGGAGCAAGTTGCTTGCTTCTCAGCCTCCTGTAAAACCCTCCAAAGAGCTTCCCACCCGGGCTTGCTAGTCCTTAAGAGTTTCTTCCACCGCCCCCCGCCAAGACAGGATCTCTCTGTCGCCCAGGCTGGAGTGCAATGGTGTGATCTCGGCTCACTGCAACCTCTGCCTCCTGGGTTCAAGTGATCCTCCCACCTCAGCCTATAGAGTAGCTGGGATTATAGACACGCACCACCACCACGCCCAGCTAATTTTTTGTATTTTTTTTTTTCCCAAGATGGAGTCTCCCTCTGCTGCCCAGACTGCAGTGCAATGGCGTGATCTCGGCTCACTGCAACTTCTGCTTCCCAGGTTCAAGCAATTCTTCTGCCTCAGCCTCCCGAGTAGCTAGGTTTACAGGCACCCACCATCATGCCTGACTAATTTTTGTATTTTTAGTAGAGACAGGGTTTCACCATGTTAGCCAGGCTGGTCTTGAACTCCTGACCTTAAGTGATCCCCCCCAACCCCGCCTCGGCCTCCCAGAGTGCTGGGATTACAGGTGTGAGCCACTGCCCCCTGCCAATTTTTGTATTTTTTTTTTTTTTTGAGACGGAGTGCAGTGGCCGGATCTCGGCTCACTGCAAGCTCCGCCTCCCAGGTTCACACCATTCTCCTGCCTCAGCCTCCCGAGTAGCTGGGACTACAGGCACCCGCTGCTGCACCCGGCTAAATTTTTTGTATTTTTAGTAGAAACCTGGTTTCACTGTGGTCTCGATCTCCTGACCTCGTGATCCACCTGCCTCAACCTCTCAAAGTGCTGGGACTACAGGCATGAGCCACCGCACCCGGCCCAATTTTTGTATTTTTAGTAGAGAGGAGGTTTCGCTATGTTGCCTAGGCTGGTCTTGAACTCCTGAGCTCAAGCATTCCACCCACCTTGGTATCCCAGAGTGCTGGGATTACAACAATGAGCCACCACGCCCAGCTCTTTTTTTTTTTTTCTTTTTGAGACAGGGTCTTGCTCTGTCACCCAGGCAGTGGCATGATCATAGCTCACTGTTGCCTCAACCTCCTGGGCTTATGCCATCCTTCCACCTCAGGTATATTCCAAGTAGCTGGGACTACAGGCGCACCTCCATACTCGGCTACCTTTTTTTGTTTGTTTTTTTAATTTGTAGAGACAGGGTCTTGCTATGTTGCCCCAGGCTGGTCTTGAACTCCTGGCCTCAAGCGATCCTCTGGCCTTGGCCTCCCAAAGTGCTGGGATTACAGGTGTGAGCCCCATGCCTAGCCCTTTAGAATTTCTTCATGTGAATTATAAAAAGACACTGCCTCTGAGAGGGAACAGTCCTGTTAAGGCACAGGACCTGTCTCCTCTGACCCCTCGGTTGGGGGTTTTGTGCAGTGCACAGCCTGTACAACTCTACATGGCGGCCCTATTCTCACTGCAGGTAAAATAAAATATCTTTATTGGCTGGGTGCGGTGGCTCAAGCTTGTAATCCCAGCACTTTGGGAGGCAGAGGCGGGCAGATCATGAGGTCGGGAGATCGAGACCATCCTGGCTAACACGGTGAAACCCCGTCTCTACTAAAAAATACAAAAGAAAAAAAAAAAAAACTAGCCAGGCGAGGTGGCGGGCGCCTATAGTCCCAACTACTTGGGAGGCTGAGGCAGGAGAATGGCGTGAACCCGGGAGGCAGAGCTTGCAGTGAGCTGAGATCCGGCCACCGCACTCCAGCCTGGGCGACAGAGCTAGACTTCGTTTCAAAAAAAAAAAAAAAATCTCTTTATTGTGAATCACAGAGCCCTTTCAGATCGCCAAGCCTATACCCAGTTCTCCACTGCTACCCCTCATCCAGGAGTGGCACAGATAATGTCGCCCTCCCTCTGTCTGCTGGGCATAGATCCCTCAGGATGGGCATGCGGTCCACAGTCTGGGCTCCTGCCCCTTTGCGCCCAGCCCCTTGCATCGCCCTGATTACCTGTGTTGTAGCTGACCACCTGGAAACGTTTACTGGCATTTTCATATTCGCTCTCCACTAGCAGCAGTAGGGTATACTCACCCGCGATGTAGTCAGACCAAATTATGGAGCAGGTGGTAACTGAGAGGGAAAGGGGCAGTCCAGAGCCACCCCAGGGCTCAATGGCCTTGGTCCTGTGCCAGCTGTGCCCCTCCCCATAACTCTCACCCCTCCCTAAGACACTGCCCATTCTTTCCCATGACCCCTGCCACCCTCCCCTGCTCTTCTGCATCCTCAGTCCCCCCAGCCTCCCGCCGCAGACCCATCGGGGGGATTAGTACCTCCTATCTGCTCGCACACAGACCACTCCCTGGGCAGCATCTCAAAGGACACCTGGCCATCTGCAGAGCAAGGTGGGGTTCATGTTCAGTCCCTCTCCCTCCTGTCTGGCAGCCCATCAAGCCAACTCTGATTGCCCTCCTCATGCCCACCAGCCCCTCAGTCCTTGGGATCTCATTCTCTGGCCTTCCGTCACTCACACCTGGCCTATCAGAGCATGTCTGTCTCTGGTCACAGTCATGACACTGTGGGTCTCATGGCTCAGGTCTGGCCATGAGAACCACAGTGGGCCAATCAGAATTTACTCTGGGACTTGTGTTAGAATTAATGGGAAAGATGCTGTCTTCATTCTCTTGGCATGACTCAGACTAGTAGGTGACTTGAGTCTTAAGCTTTAAGGGGCTACCTTTAACCTCCATGGAGGAATAGCTACCTGAAAATGGACCCAAATTATAGGACCAATAATAATAAACCATTTGTAACACTCACCACATCGCTAGTACTAAGACCTTGACAAAAACCAACTTATTTAATCTTTATATCGACCCAGTAACCTAGATACTAGTACTACCATTAGTCACATTTTGTAGGTGAAGAAAATGAGATCAGAGAGGTCAAGTTACATATCGAAAGGCACACAGCAAAGGTGTGATGGAGCAGTCTCTCTCCAGAATCTGTGCTATAATTAATTACTATGCTGCACTACCTTACCAAGAGATGGAGTCCTGATGACATACACTGTGAGCCCCTGGATCCAGCCATACCTGAAGTTGAACCTGAGTCTTTTCATTTATGTAAGTCCACAAATTCTTTATGCCTATTATTACTATTATTAAGACAGTCTCATTCTGTTGCCCAGGCTGGAGTGCAGTGGCATGATCTCGGCTTACTGCAACCGCTGCTTCCCAGGTTCAAGCAATTCTCATGCCTCAGCCTCCCAAGTAGCTGGGACTACAGGTGTGTGCCACCATGCTCAGCTGGTTTTTGTATTTTTAGTAGAGATGGGGTTTCTCCATGTTGGGCAGGTTGGTCTCGAACTCCTGACCTCAGGTGATCCACCCACCTCAGCCTCCCAAAGTGCTGGGATTACAGGCATGAGCCACTGTGCCCAGCTGTACTTAAATTATTTTTGAACTGGGCTTCTGCTATTTTTGTTTTTCTGGTGGTGGATTTGTTTGTTTGTTTTGAGATGGAGTCTCACTCTGTTGCCCAGGCTGGAGTGCAGTGGCGCAATCTCGCCTCACTACAACCTTCATCTCCTGGGTTCAAGTGACTCTCCTGCCTCAGCCTCCTGAATAGCTGGGATTACAGGTGCCTGCTACCATGCCCAGCTAATTTTTGTATTTTTTGTTTTTTGTTTTTTGAGACGGAGTCTTGCTCTGTCACCCAGGCTGGAGTGCAGTGGCCGGATCTCAGCTCACTGCAAGCTCCGCCTCCCGGGTTCACGCCATTCTCCTGCCTCAGCCTCCCGAGTAGCTGGGACTACAGGCGCCCGCCACCTCGCCCGGCTAAGTTTTTGTATTTTTAGTAGAGACGGGGTTTCACTGTGTTACCCAGGATGGTCTCGATCTCCTGACCTCGTGATCCGCCCGTCTCGGCCTCCCAAAGTGCTGGGATTACAGGCTTGAGCCACCGCGCCCGGCCAATTTTTGTATTTTTAATAGAGATGGGGTTTCACCATGTTGGCCAGGATGTTCTTGAACTCCTGACCTCAAGTGATCTGCCTGCCTCAGCCTCCCAAAGTGCTGGGATTACAGGCATGAGCCACCGTGCCCAGATCTTCTGCGCTTTAAAGCCATGTACATCATGAAAGATACATAACATACCCCCAAGCCCTACCCCTACAAACGCATCCCTCCACCACCACCATCACCACCCTCAGCCTGGGGGCCCTCCTCAGGGCACATGGTGATGAGTGAGGTCCCAAGGTTAGAATCCTTGGAGGTGAGAGGGTATGGAGGGGTCCCTGGGGCTGCCAGAGGCCCACACCCTTACCTCTGATGGTCCCGAAGTGTACAAAACCCTCATGCTTGCCCGTGGTGAGGGCCATTATGTACTCAGAGCCATTGCTATGGAAATACACAGGGCACAGCTTCTTGATGCACTCGCTGGCCAGGACACGAACCCAGCTGCCTAGGGAAGCCAGCATGGGGCCTCAGACCCAGGTGGTTGGATCTGCGGCCTCTGCCCTCCGCCCCGCCCACATTTCCCTGGCTTTAGTGAGCCTGTTATCTGTCCTATGGTGCTGCAGCACCTGTTCAGTGTGGTGTCAGGGAGCACCTGGCAGAGGGCACCCGCTGCCTTTGAGAAAATCCTCCTTTGCTCACACTCTGTCCATGAGGGTCAGATTGGGCTGACACCTCCCTTGCACTCCCTTGGCCACAATGATTACCATGTGACCAAGCTGGCCAAATCAGAGGCAATACCAGCTTGCAATCAGCAACAAGATGCTCTTTTCTGGGGCTACTGAGGGGCATACAAGTCTACAGTTGCTGGGCAGGGGCCGGAGTCACCGTGGCATGCACGAAGAGGTGACTGTTTAACTGTGACAGTGACCCCCTGGTGCAGCCATTCCTGAAACCAACACGCTACTGGGCTTTTCAGCCACGGAAGCCAATAAACACCTCTTTTCTTTGGCTTAAGCCAATTTGAATTTGGTTCCTCCCACTGTCAAAGTGCCCTAAGAAAGAGAGAAAGCAAAGCTGCTGGGAACACCCATTTACTTATAAGTTACAGTCCAATTTCCGGTGACTCTGGAAGCTGACAGTTCTGAGATGGCAGGAAAAACTAGAAGAAATAGGAGAGCTGCCGGGCGCGGTGGCTCAAGCCTGTAATCCCAGCACTTTGGGAGGCCGAGACGGGCGGATCACAAGGTCAGGAGATCGAGACCATCCTGGCTGACACGGTGAAACCCCGTCTCTACTAAAAAATACAAAAAACTAGCCGGGCGAGGTGGCGGGCGCCTGTAATCCCAGCTACTCGGGAGGCTGAGGCAGGAGAATGGCGTGAACCCGGGAGGCGGAGCTTGCAGTGAGCTGAGATCCGGCCACTGCACTCCAGCCTGGGCGGCAGAGCGAGACTGGTCTCAAAAAAAAAAAAAAAAAAAAAAAAAAAAAAAAAAAGAAATAGGAGAGCTTTGGCATTTTTTTTTTTTTTTTTTTTTTTTTTTTGAGACGGAGTCTCACTCTGTTGCCCAGGCTGGAGTGCAGTGGCACTATCTCGGCTCACGGCAGCCCCACCTCCTGAGTTCAAGCGATTCTCCTGCCTTAGCCTCCCGAGTAGCTGGGAGTACAGGCACCCGCCACCACACCCAGCTAATTTTTGTATTTTTAGTAGAGACGGGGTTTCAACACATTGGCCAGGCTGGTCTCAAACTCCTGACCTTGTGATCCGCCCGCCTCAGCCTCCCAAAGTGATGGGATTACAGGTGTGAGCCACTGCACCTAGCTTTTTTTTTTTTTTTTTTTAGATGACATCTCGCTCTGTCACCCAGGCTGGAGTGCAGGGGCACGATCTTGGCTCACTGCAACCTCCGCCTCCAGGGTTCAAGCGATTCTCCTGCCTCAGCCTCCCAAGTAGCTGGGACTACAGGCACGTGCCACCATGCCCAGCTAATTTTGCTAATTTTTTGTATTTTTAGTAGAGACGGGGTTTCACCGTGTTAGCCATGCTGGTCTTGAACTCCTGACTTCAAGTGATCCACCCGCCTCAGCCTCCCAGAGTGCTGGGATTACAGGCATGCGCCACCGCACCCAGCATTTTTCTTTTTTTGAAACAGGGTCTTGCTCTGTCGCCCAGGCTGGAGTGCAGTAGTGTGATCATAGCTCACTGTAGCCTCAAACCCCTGGGCTCATGTGATCCCCCCTCCCATCAGCCTCCTGAGTAGTCTGGCCTCCTGAGCCACTGTGCCTAGCCTCTCTTTTTTGTCTCCGATGAGTTTCCCTTGAGGCTTTGCCCATCTGTTTCTCTCTCTCCTCCCGCTCCTTCTGACTTGCCATGCCCCTCTCCCTCTTTCTCCCTGTCTGGTCTCTCTCGGCATGTCCTTCTGCCACCCTGTGTGGTCACACGCATGTGTCTGCTTCTCTCTACCTCCCTTTACTCTCACACCCCCTCTTCTCACAGTTGCTCACAATTCCCAGGAGGGTCTGAGTAGAAGCCTCATCCCGGCAAAAAAAACAAAAACAAAAACAAAAACAAAAACAAAAAAAGAGGGGGCAAGGAAAGGTCCATTCGGGGTGGGCAGGGGTGGTCAGGGCCTTAGCAAGTTCCTTCCCTGCTGCCTCACCCACAGCAATGCCAGCCCCAGGTACCTTCTGTGGAGGGGTTCACCGGGGTGCCCTCCCCAGGCGTGGGTCCTGCCACAGCCCACTCACCACTGCCGCGGTTTCTCTCATAGAGTGTGGTATAGGTGCCTGTGAAATAGTAGACCAGCTGGTTCTGCCGAATGAAGAGGGTGCTCTCGGTGGCAACAGTGTCATAGATGGTGGCTGTGAAGCCAGATTGGGGGCAGTAGAAGGAGCCCACCCAGCAACTGTCAATGCTTAGCTGCAGGGGAGCAGAGGCCAGTGGTGAGCAGGTGGCCTTGGCCTCAGCCCCCATGTCCTGCCTTGCAGGGAAGCTCCTGCTCTGACAGCTGCCCCAGAGTGCTCTCCCTGCTCACCCTGCAGCAACACCTTGGTAGCCAAACCTCCCCTATATGGACCAGAGAAGCAGGTGACCCAGGCCTGAGCCAGTTCAGGCTTCGTGTGCCCCCTGGAGTTGGGCAGTGCACAGCATGCTCAACGGTCCTTAGCGGTCCTTGTACCCCTGGCTACAGTCAGGGTTATACCTACATGGATACAACACCCCATGCTCTCCCCAAGGGACTTTTTTTTTTTAAAGGCTGGATCTGGCTCTGTCACCCAGGCTAGAGTGCAGTGGTATGATCACAGCTCACTGCAACTTCAAACTCCTGGGCTCGAACGATCCTCCCACCTCAGTCTCCCGAGTAGTTGGGACGACAGGTGCTCACCGCCATGCCTAGCTGATTTTTTAATTTTTATTTTTGTAGAGGTGAGGTCTCGCTATGTTACCCAGGCTGGTCTTGAACTCCTGGGCTCAAGCAATCCTTCCGCCTCAGCCTCCCGAGTAGCTGGGACTACAGGTGCTTGCCACCACTCCCAGCTAATTAAAATAAATAACTGTGTGATGAAACCCCGTCTCTACTAAAAATACAAAAAATTAGCTGGACGTGGTGACACGCGCCTGTAATCCCAGCTACTTGGAAGGCTGAGGCAAGAGAATCGCTTGAACCCGGGAGGCAGAGGTTGCGGTAAGCCAAGATTGCACCACTGCACTCCAGCCTGCGTGACAAGAGTGAAACTCCATCCAAAAAACAAAAAACAGAGGAATGTGGTCCAAGAGATGAGACAAGAAACCCCGTCTCAGTGATACTGTTTGAAATCCTGGGCCAAGCAGAGCTTGAAGTCTTGAATTTTTTGGTCTCGTGAACCAGTAAATTTTCTTCTCCACTTTCAGGAGATGGCTAGCGAAACTCTCATATCCATTTCCCTATATTTTTTGGTGATTGAATTTAGCTGGGCATGTACCACCCAGTGTCCCCTGCAGTTGGATGTAGCCAGGTGACCCCTTCTCACTAGCGGAATGTCAGTGGATGTGAAGCTTGCTTAAAAGAAAATGGCTTGCCCTCTACTTCTTCTCCTCCCCTTTCCCAGTGGCTGCCGTCATACAGAGGTCAACACCTCCAGCCCAGGGGATGGTGAAGTGAGAAAATGGAAGGAACAAGGTTCTTCACCTCTGGACTGTTACGAGAATGAGCAACAGCCAGGTGCGGTGGCTCACACCTGTAATCCCAACACTTTGGGAGGCCAAGGTGGGTAGATCATTTGAGGTCAGGAGTTTGAGACCAGCCTGGCCAACATGGCAAAACCCCATCTCTACTAAAAATACAAAAATTATCCAGGTGCGGTGGTGGGTGCCTCCAGTCCCAGCTACTCGAGAGGCTGAGGCAGAAGAATCACCTGAACCCGGGAGGCAGAGGTTGCAGTAAGCCGAGATTGCACCACCGTATTCCAGCCTGGGCAACAGAGCGAGACTCTGTCTCAAAAAAAAAAAAAAAAAAAAAAAAAGAAAGAAAGAAAGAAAGAAAAAGAAAAAGAAAAAACGAGCAACAGTCTTTATTTCAGTCATTCTCTTCCAGGGTCTCTTTGTTATAGCATCTATACCTGGACCCCAACCAACAAAGGTGAAGCGAGCTGTGCAGGGGGAGGATCTGGTTCCTGGGGGCAGAGTGTGGAAGGGAGTGGTGGGGAGAGACAGGAGCAGGGAAGACAGGAGACAATAAGATGAGACCATCAGGGAGAAATCCCCATGGTTAGAGAACAAGAACAAGGCTGCGCACGGTTCTCTGTTCTCTGGGTAAACCAACCTGGCTTGGCATTCTGCCTGTAGCTGCACTAATTCCAACATATTTCTGTCGCTGAAGCCAAAAGATCCTTACTTCAGACACTCTCTCCCTATTATGGGATAATATAGGCTCTCAAAGCCTAATAGGAAACTCTTGGGCAGAGATGTATATTGCAATGCAGAATTTTCCAGAGTGGAGAAGGTAATGGCACACATATACCATTGGTTACGGAAGCTATTAACCCTTTTTTTTTTTTTTTGAGACAGGGTCTCGATCTGTCTCCCAGGCTGGAGTGCAATGATATGATCATAGCTCACTGCAGCCTCAAAGTCCCAGGCTCAAGCAATCCTCCTGCCTCAGCCTTCTGAGCAGCTGAGACTACAGACTCATGCCACCACCCCGGCTAAGTTTTGTATTTTTGGTAGCGATGGGGTTTCACTATGTTGTCCAGGCTGGTCTCAAACTCCTGCTCTCAAGTGGTTCTCCTACCTCAGCCTCCCAAAGTGCTGGGATTATAGGCATGAGCCTCTGCACTCAGCTGGAAACTATTAACTTACATCATCCTCACAATAATCCTATGAAGTAAATATAAGTATTACTACCATGTTACAAATGGGAATCTGAGGACCGGGTTGTTGAATGCCAAGTCCAGGGTCAGGCAGCCAGGTGGCGGCAGAACCAGGATTTGAACCTAGGCCTCTGGCTGTAGAATCGTGTGTTTTTTCTTCATGCTATCTGCCTCTCATGGCGACTGATGTGTCTGTGGGGACCTCTTCTAGAGCCCCAGGCCCCCACCGTATTCCAGGGGCTGAGGCCCAGCTCCCTCCAAGAGGCCCCGCCCACCATCTGCCCCACACCGTTCACCTCCACCAGAGAGAAGTCCTTGAAGCTGGTGTCGGTCATCAGGACGTACTTCTCATTGGGAATGCCTCCCAGGATGAGCACAGGTGACTGGTCCACAGTGTGCCACAAGGGCCTCGATGAGATACCCACAAAGTACTGGGGCATCAGGTTGAAGAGCTGCCAGGGAGGGACAGGAGGGACGCCAACACTCCCGCCACTCTCCTGAGGCTCCATCTCATTTAGGTCCAAGGCCTGACCTGGACCCACAAGGCCCCACGCAATTTGTCCTTCTCAATTCCTTGACCTCATTCCTTACCATTCTTCCCCTCACCCCCTCTCTCCCAGCCACACGGCCTCTTCTCTGCTTCTCAGACCTCCCAGGCACACGCCCACCTCAGGGCCTCTGCTTCTCCTGATGAAATGCTCTTCCCCTAGCATCCATGCGATTCTCTCCTTGGAAGCTTAAACTTCTCAATAAGGCCTTTTTTTTTTTTTTTAGACGGAGTCTCGCTCTGTCGCCCAGGCTGGAGTGCAGTGGCCGGATCTCTGCTCACTGCAAACTCCGCCTTCCGGGTTTACGCCATTCTCCTGCCTCAGCCTCCCAAGTAGCTGGGACTACAGGCGCCCGCCACCTCGCCCGGCTAGTTTTTTGTATTTTTCAGTAGAGACGAGGTTTCACCGGGTTAGCCAGGATGGTCTTGATCTCCTGACCTCGTGATCTGCCCGTCTCGGCCTCCCAAAGTGCTGGGATTACAGGCTTGAGCCACCGCGCCCGGCCAAGGCCTTTCTTGACCATCCTATTAAACATTGCACTCTCCTTCTGCACAGACCCAACTCCTGTTGTCCTGTTCCATTTCTCTCCAGAGCACTTACCACCCTTTACCCTACTACGGAATTCACTTGATTTTCACATTTACCAGTTTGCCAGGTTGCCATCTGTCTCCCCTACTACAGTGTCAGCTCCAGGAGGGCAGAGATTTGGGTCTGTGGGTTCACTGCTGTGTCCCCATGATGCAACAACGTGTGCTTAGTAAGTACCTGCTGAGTGACAGCATGAATGAATGGGTGAATGCATCAGGATTAAGAATATGGGTATGAGGCCAGGCGTGGTGGCTCACGCCTGTAATCCCAGCACTTTGGGAGGTTGAGGCGGGTGGATCACCTGAGGTCGGGAGTTCGAGACCAGCCTGCCAACATGAAGAAACCCCATCTCTAATAAAAATAAAAATAAAAAATCATTAGCTGGGTGTGGTGGCACGTGCCTATAATCCCAGTTACTCAGGAGGCTGAGGTAGGAGAATTGCTTGAACCCGGGAGGCAGAAGTTGCAGTGAGCCGAGATCACACCACTGCACTCCAGCCTGGGCAACAAGAGCGAAACTCTCTGTCTCAAAAAAAAAAAAAAAAAAAATGCATATGGGCATGGGCTGGGCGCAGTGGCTCACACCTGTAATCCTAGCACTTTGGGAGACCGAGGTGGGCAGATCACTTCAGCCAACCCTGGCAACATGATAAAACCCTGCCTCTACTAAAAATACAAAAACTGAGGGGAGAGTATCACCTGAGCCTGACGAGGTCACTCTCCTGCACTCCAGCCTGGATGATGCACTCCAGCCTGGATGATAGAGTGAGTCCTCGTCTCTCCAAAAAATAAAAAAATTATTAGCCTGGCGTGGTGATGGGCGCCGGTAATCCCAGCTACTTGGGAGGCTGAGGCAGGAGAATTGCTTGAACCCAGGAGGTGGAGGTTGCAATGAGGTGAGATTGTACCACTGCGCTCTAGCCTGGGGGACAGAGCAAGACTCTGGCTCAAAAATTAATTAATTAGATTAATTAAAAAGTTAGCTGGATATGGTGGTACATGCCTGTGGTCCCAGCTACTCGGGAGGCTGAAGTGGGAGTATTGCTTGAGCCCAGGAGCTCAAGTCTACAGTGAGCCATGATTGCAGCACTGCACTCCAGCCTGGATGACAGAGCAAGGCCCTGTTTCAAAAAATATATATATATATATATGTGTGTGTGTGTGTGTGTGTACAGGTATGTACAGGAGTCAGGCAGATAGGCAGATAACTTCAAGACTCCTTCCATGCTGAGGGACTGTGGGAAAATGGTTCCATCCCTTTGGGACCTCAGGTGTCTCCTCTTTATAATGGAGTATGTGAGAGTATGTCCCCTCAAAGAGTCACTGGGGGGATTAATGGAATCTTCATGTGGGGCCTGGCATGAAGTTGGTGCTCCCTAAATGGGATCTGCTGCTTATCTGGGAAGTAACCAGGGCGTCAGCGTAAGGCCCAGACCATTGTCTTTTTCCCCTGCCCAGATTCCCTCACCTCATCTCCCACAGTGAATTGGATGTTATTGTCCTGGTTTCTCTTCAGGAAGCCATTGATATTCACCTGGAACCTAGCAGCAGGTGCAGGACAGGCGCCGGTGAGGTCCCAGTGTCAGGCGTTCCGCAGCTCGCAGCTGCCTCTCTCCCCATTCTCTCCCTTGGATCTCCCACTGGCTCCTCTGGGGACCCCGGGGTGAGGAGTTCCCCTGGAGTCCACCCCGGCCCCCGGCTTGGGAAAGGATACCTTTTTTCTGGAATGAAGGTCCCCAGGCCATTGCTGCTGACGTCCACACGCATGACCACACTGCCATTCTTGATAGGCATGGGCGTGTACCAGCTCATGCTACACACTTCCTCTGCTATGCATGGCTCTGCAGGGAGGCCCTGGGCACTGAAATTGCTGGGGCCTCCCAATGGCCGGTTCCAGGCCCCAGACCACACTGGGATCTCCCCACAACTCCCCATACCCGCCTCCATGCCATGGGTCCCACTGGGGCCTCTGTGTGGCCCCATCTAGGCCATGGAATGTGCTGAGCTCCTGCCCCCCCACATACCCTCCTCAGATCATGGCCCCACGGCGGCCCCCAGCAAACCCCAAACCCCTGCCAGACTGCGACCCCTCCAGCCTCCCCCAGGCCCACCTTTGCTGCGGAAGGGGGCAGCCTCCATCTGGATCTGTAGCTGCTCTATCTTCCAGCGGTAGAAGTTGACTGGCGACTGGAAGGTGACCAGCACCACGGGCTTTAGCCCCGTCAGGTGGCCCATGCGCACCAGGTCCTCAGAGTGCTGAGGGTGAGATGGCCCCACGTGTGTCCTTATGGTAGCCTCTGGATGCCCCCTGCCTTGAGCCCACCTCGAACAGCCTGTCTCCTGGGCTGGCCGGGGGCAGCACACTGTCCACCATGTGATGGCCAGAGGACATGGTCTAGGTTTGGGGCTTGGATGGGGGATGGGCCAGCCTAGGAGGGGGCAGAGGGGTAAGGGGCTGTGGAGGGAGTCGGAGGCCTTCCTGGAGGAAATGACTCCAGAGCCAGTGTCTGCAGACAGAATGTGCATGTAGGGAATACATAGGGAAGGACAGCATGGGATGAGCAAAACTGTGCAGGTGGGAGGGATGCTGGGAAGGTGGGAGGGATGTGGCACCTAGGGTGCTGCTTTCCACTCCAGGAATATCCAGTTCCAGCTTAAAAAAAAAAAAAAAAAAGGCCGGGCGCGGTGGCTCACGCCTGTAATCCCAGCACTTTGGGAGGCCGAGGCGGGCGGATCACAAGGTCAGGAGATTGAGACCACGGTGAAACCCTGTCTCTACTAAAAATACAAAAAATTAGCCGGGCGCGGTTGTGGGCGCCTGTAGTCCCAGCTACTCGGGAGGCTGAGGCAGGAGAATGGCGTGAACCCGGGAGGCGGAGCTTGCAGTGAGCTGAGATCGCGCCACTGCACTCCAGCCTGGGCGACAGAGCGAGACTCCGTCTCAAAAAAAAAAAAAAAAAAAAAAAAATTAGAGAGATGAGGTCTCACTACATTGCCTAGGCTGGTCTTGAACTCCTGGTCTCAAGTGAGCCTCCCACCTTGGCCTCCCAAAGTACTGGCATTAAAGGCGTGAGCCATCTCATCTGGCCCCCAGTCTCACTCTTGAGGTGGGCTTCCACTGTCTCTGCAGCAGACTTTCTGCCACCTATGCAAGTCAGAGGACAGCCAGGTTCTGGGCCTGGAGCTTGGGGTGAGGGTGGGATGGGGTAGTTACACAGGAAGGAACTGAGGATGAGGGTGACAGGGCATGCCTGGACAGCCTCCAAGGGATCTGGGATCCTGGCTGGATAGAAAAGGGTGGGGAGCGCTTAGAGTGGAGATGAGAGAAGAGGAGAAGGATGTTTCAGGCACGTGGACCAGCACCAGTGAAGGCTAAGAGGCGTCCCTGAGAGAAGGCGGCACTCAGGCCACCAAGGGGAGGCCTTGGTCGCTGTGGGACCAGGGCGAGGGATTTACCAGATCCAGTCGCCTGTGCACAGCCCTTCATCCAGAGGGCTGACTTTCTTTGCCAGGCTCCTTTTCCTTTTTTTTTTTTTTTTTAAGAAGGAGTCTCACTCTGTCACCCAGGCTAGAGTGCAGTGGCATGATCTCGGCTCACTGCAGCCTCTGTCTCCTGGGTTCAAGTGATTCTCCTGCCTCAGTCTCCTGAGTAGCTGGGACTACACGTGTGCACCACCATGCCCGGCTAATTTTTGTATTTTTAGTAAAGACGAGGTTTCACCATGTTGGCCAGGCTGGTCTTAAACTCCTGACCTCAACTGATCTGCCTGCTTCAGCCTCCCAAAGTGCCAGGATTACAGGCATGAGCCACCATGGCTGGCCTCTTTTTCTTTCTTTGAAAATTGTTTAATTTTTGTAGGGACAGAGTCTACTATGTTGCCTCGGCTGGCTATTTCTGTAATTTATTTATTTATTTATTTTATTTTATTTTTTTACATGGGACAGGGTCTTGCTATGTTGGCCAGGTTGGTCTTGAACTCTTGGCCTCAAGCAATCCTCCAGCCTTGCCCTCCTAAAGTGCTAGGATTACAGTGTAATCCTATAGTGTAAGCCACTGCACCTGGCTTTTTTTTTTTTTTTTTTTAAAGATAAGGTCTTGCTCTGTTGCCCAGCCTGGAGTGCAGTGGTGCCATCACAGCTCACTGTGACCTCCACCTCTCCCAGACTTCAGCAATCCTCCTGCCTCAGCCTCCCAAACAGCTGGGACTACAGGTACCGCTACCATACCTGGCTAATTTTCAGATTTATTTATTTTTTTTCAAGATGGAGTTTCGCACTTGTTGCCCAAGCTGGAGTACAATGGCACCATCTCAGTTCACTGCACCCTCCACCTCCCAGGTTCAGGCGATTCTCCTGCCTCAGCCTCCTGAGTAGCTGGGATTACAGGCATGTGCCACCATGCCCAGCTAATTTTTGCATTTTTAGTAGAGATGGGGTTTCACCATGTTGGTCAGGCTGGTCTCGAACTCCTGACCTCAGGTGATCCACCTGCCCTGACCTCCCAAAGTGCTGGGATTACAGGCATGAGCCACCATGCCCGGCCCAATTTTTTGATTTTTTTGTAGAGACAGGGTCTCATATGCTGTCCAGGTTGGTCTTGAATTCTTGGGCTCAAGCAATCTTCTCTCCCCGGCCTCCCAAAGTGCTGGGATTACAGGTATGAGTCACCACACCCAGCACCAGGCTCATTTCAATCCTGTCAACTACACCTGTCCCTGGCCCTGCCTGAGTTCCTATTCGAGGAGGTGGTGCTAGTCGGGCAGGGACCTCCTTCCTGTGAAGATGACAGTAGCCGCTCACACCCTGGTCCTGTCCCCGTCATCTCCTGCCTGGGCAATGCAGCAGCCTCCTCCTCGTCTCACCGCTCCTGCCCTGCCTCCCAACAACAGGGGGCACCCAGTGAAGCCTGGAATCAGATCCCATCCCTCCTCTGCATAGGGCCCTCTCAGGCTGTGTCTCAGAGTAAAAGCCAAGTCCTCGCCATGGCCAGTCAAGCCTAAAAAACCTTCCCCGTCACCTCCCTGACCTCTCCTCCCGCACTCCCTCTCACTCACTCTGCTCCAGCCACAAAGGCCTCCTCACAGTTTCTAACACGTGCTGACCTCTTTCCTACCTCTGGGCCATCGCGCTGGCTCTTCCCTCAGACTAGAATGCTTTGCCTGGCTCTCCTAACAGTCCCCACTTTTCATTGTTTGATCATTCATCATTCATTCATCATTTGATCATTTCTGCTCAAGCCTCTCCAAAGTGACCTTCTCCAACCATCCCCACTAAAACAGTGCCCCCGCTTCTAACAGATCACCTCATTTTATTCTTTGCATTTATTAATATTACTCTCAGAAAGTCTTTCATGCCAGCCTTAGGCAACATAGTGAGACCCCGTCTAATTGAAAGTCCACTGGTGTGATGGCTCGAGCCTGTAGTCTCTGCTACTTGGGAGGCTGAGGCAGGAGGATCACTTGGGCCCAGGAGGCTGCAATGAGCTATGATCGACCCACTGCACTTCAGCCTGGATGACAGCGCAAGACCCTGTCTCTAAAAAAATAAAATTAGGCCGGGTGCGGTGGCTTAAGCCTGTAATCCCAGCACTTTGGGAGGCCGAGACGGGCGGATCACGAGGTCAGGAGATCGAGAGACGATCCCGGCTAACACGGTGAAACCCCGTCTCTACTAAAAAATACAAAAAAATAGCCGGGCGAGGTGGCGGGCGCCTGTAGTCCCAGCTACTCGGGAGGCTGAGGCAGGAGAATGGCGTAAACCCGGGAGGCGGAGCTTGCAGTGAGCTGAGATCCGGCCACTGCACTCCAGCCTGGGTGACAGAGCAAGACTCCGTCTCAAAAAAATAAATAAATAAATAAATAAATAAAATTATTGGCCAGGCGTGGTGGCTCATGCCTGTAATCCCAGCACTTTGGGAGGCCAAGGTGGGCGGATCACTTGAGGTCGGGAGTTCAAGACCAGCCTGACCAACATGGAGAAACCCCATCTCTACTAAAAATACAAAATTAGCCCGGGTGGTGGCGTATGCCTGTAATCTCAGCTAGTTGGGAGGCTGAGGCAGGAGAATGGTGTGAACCCAGGAGGCGGAGCTTGCCGTGAGCCGCCATAGTGCCACTGCACTCCAGCCTGGGCAACAAGAGCGAAACTCCATCTCAAAAAAAAATATATATATATACACACACACACACACATATATATAAATAATTTCTTTTTTTTTTTTTTTTGACAGAGTCTTGCTCTGTCGCCCAAGCTGGAGTGCAGTGGCGTGATCTTGACTCACTGCAAGCTCCGCCTCCCGGGTTCACACCATTCTCCTGCCTCAGCCTGCTGAGTAGCTTGGACTACAGGCACCTGCCACCACGCCCGGCTAATTTTTTGTAGTTTTAGTAGAGATGGGGTTTCACCGGGTTAGCCAGGATGGTCTTGATCTCCTGACCTTGTGATCCGCCTGCCTCGGCCTCCCAAAGTGCTGGGATTACAGGCATGAGCCACTGTGCCTGGCCTATTATTTCATTTTTAATGCATTTACTTGCTGATTATCTGCCTCCCCAGACAACTGAATCCACAAGAAAAACCTGACCATTTTATTCACCATTGTATCATCTGAAATAAAAGGGGGCCTAATTCACAGTGGGTGTTGAGTGAATAGAAAAAGGTATTATTTCCACACAGAGCCTTTTCTATGAGCCAGGTACTATGCATGCTTTACACATATTTAATCACTATATCATTATTACCATACCCTTGTTAATGATGAGAAAACTTTGGCACAGACAGGTTAAGTAACTAGCCTGAGAACACAGAGTTATTATGTGCCTGGCTTCAGAGCCCAAACAATTAACTATAGCCAAAACAATCTAGAAAAAGAGGAACAAAGTTGGAGGACTCAAACTTCCCCATTTGAAAACTTACTACAAAGCTACAGTAATTAAAACTGTGTAGGCCGGGCATGGTGGCTCATGCCTGTGTAATCCCAGTACTTTGGGAGGCTGAGGCCAGTGGATCACTTGAGGTCAGGAGTTCGAGACCAGCCTGACCAACATGGTGAAACCCTGTCTCTACTAAAAATACAAAAATTAGCCGAGCGTGGTGGCTCACATCTGTAGTCCCAGCTACTTGGGCAGCTGAGGCAGGAGAATCACTTGAACCCAGAATGCATAGGCTGCAGTGAGCCGAGATCATGCCACTGCACTCCAGCCTGGGTGACAGAGTGAGACCCTGTCTCCAAAAAAAAAAAAAAAAAAAAAAAAAAAGACTGTGTGGTACTGGCATATGAATAGGCATTTAGAGCAATGAATTATTGAGGAAATCAATTCATTTAGAATAGAATTGAGTCCAGAAATAAACACTTATATTTATGTTCAATTGATTTTTGACAAAGTGCCAAGACAATTCAGTGGGGAAAGAATAATCTCAACAGGCCAGGCACGGTGGCTCACGCCTGTAGTCCCAGCACTTTGGGAGGCCGAGGCAGGTGGATCACCTGAGGTCAGGAGTTTGAGACCAACCTGGCCAACATGGTGAAACCCTGTCTCTACTAAAATATAAAAATTAGCCAGGCGTGGTGGTGCGTGCCTGTAATTCCTGCTACTCAGGAGGCTGAGGCAGGAGAATCACTTGAACCTAGGAGGTGGAGGTTGCAATGAGTCAAGATCGTGCCACTGCACTCCAGCCTGGGTGGTGGAACGAGACTCCATCTTAAAAAAAAAAAAAAATCATCTTACCAAATGGTACTGGGACAACTGGATATGCACATGTAAAAGCTTGGACCTCACAACATATACAAAAAATAACTCAAAATGGATGAAAGACCTAAATATAAGAGCTAAAACTAAAAATCTCTTAGAAGAAATTATGAGTAAGTCTTCATTGCCTTAGGCAAGGCCTTTGTAAATGACACAAAAACACAAGCAAAAAAAGAAAAAAAATCGATAAACTGGGCTTCACCAAAATTAAAAACTTTAATTCCTACTACTCAGGAGGCTGAGGCAGGAGAATCTCTTGAACCCAGGAGGCAGAGACTGCAGTGTGCTGAGATCGCGCCACTGCACTCCGGTCTGGGCCACAGAGTGTTAGGAGAAGCTGAGGGAGGGCTTGCATGTCTGACATAATGTAAAAGAGTCTTGGAACATGTCCGGGGTCCAGGGTCTAAAACCCCTTGTGGCCTTCGGAATGCCAAGCCACATGCTAAAGGGTGGTAGGCTACCCCGACGCACCATAATCTAAGCCCAGGGCATAAAATCCCTCGTGGCTTGGATAGAATCCAGGGCTCGTGGCTCTGGAATGTGTCTAGACTTGCTGGCTTCTTGCTCCTTGTGCTTCCAGGATTGATTGTATCTTGAGTTAAGAGAACCTGCTCTCCATTATCTCCAGTAACAGAGCAAATGCTAAACCATCACAGCTGTCAATCATGTGCTTAATGCAATGCGCCCTTTTGACCTCCACATTCTCACCACCTGTTTCTTTGTTGGATTACCAATAAATAGCGTGGGTTCCCAGAGCTCGGGCCTTCGCAGCCTCCATACACTAGCAATGGCTCTTTAGTCCCACTTCTCTCTCTCAAACTGTCTTTTTCTCAATCCTTTGACTCCGCCGGACTTCGTTGCCCCCATGACCTGGTGTTGGGTCTCATCACCCCAACAGCAGAGTGAGACTCCATCTCAAAAATAAATTAATGAATTAATAAAAATAAAGACAGGGGCTAGCTCTGTCACCCAGGCTGGAGTGTAGTGGCATGATCACAGCCCCCTGCAGCCTCAACCTCCTAGGTTCATTATGATGCTCCTGCCTTAGCATTTCTACACATGTGAGCCACCATGCCCAGCCAAACTGACCTAGGCTAGTCTTGAACTTGTGGATACAAGCGATCCTCCCATGGTGGTGTGGTGGCACACAACTAGTCCCAGCTATTCAAGAGGCTGATGAAGAAGGTTCACTTGAGCCCAGGAGGTCAAGGCTGCAATGAGCTGTGATTTCTCCATTGCACTCCAGATGGGGTAACAGAGTGAGACCCTGCCTCAAAAAAAAAAAAAAAATAATAATAATATAATAATGGTGAATTTTATGGTGTGTGAATTATATATATGGTAAACTCCTACTCAAAGCTTTAAAAACATGAAACAAGGCCGGGCAAGGTGGCTGACGCCTGTAATCCCAGCACTTTGGGAGGCCGAGGCGGGCAGATCACGAGGGTAGAAGATTGAGACCATCCTGGCTAACACAGTGAAACCCCGTCTCTACTAAAAATACAAAAAAGTAGCCGGGCGTGGTGGCGGGCACCTGTAGTCCCAGCTACTCGGGAGGCTGAGGCAGGAGAATGGTGTGAACCTGGGAGGCGGAGCTTGCAGTGAGCCGAGATCCAGCCACTGCACTCCAGCCTGGGCTACACAATGAGACTCCACCTCAAAAACACACACACACACACACACACACACACACAAATGGAACAAAAAAAGCAGCTTACTTGAGCACCTACTAGGTGCTTGGTGGGTCACTGGGAACTGCATACAGCCTTCTTGAATCCTTAAAGCCACCAGGGTTGGATGGGGCTACCACTATTAAAATATTGAGATGTGGGCCAGGCACAGTGGCTCATGCCTGTAATCCCAGCACTTTGGGAGGCTGAGGCAGGTGGGTCACATGAGGTCAGGAGTTTGAGATCAGCCTGGGCAATGCGGTGAAACCCTGTATCTACTAAATACAAAAATTAGCCGAGCGTAGTGGCACATGCCTGTAGTCCCAACTACTTGGGAGGCCGAGGCAGGAGAATCGCTTGAACCTGGGAGGCGGAGGTTGCAGTGAGCCGAGATCACGCCACTGCACTCCAGCCTGGGCAATAAAGCAAGACTCCTTCTCAAAAAAAAAAAAAAAAATTAATAAATTAATCAAAATGTTAGAGATGGGAAAACGAAGGCTCATAGAATAAGCCTATCCGTGCTGCACCCACTCACCTTTTCCTCGCAGGAGTAGTTGATCTTCAGGTAGTAAGGGAAGCCCAGGTATTTCTGCAAAGAGAGGTTCGGCCGCATGTTCAGAAATGAGTGGAGTGCGGGTTCAAAATCCCTCTGGTTCGCTTGACCCTGGTTCCCTCACCTCCCTCGGGTCGATGGGTGAGTCCACCAGCATGTGAAACAAGTTGCCTACTGTGTCCACGAGCTCTTGCTCAAAGAAGCGGTCGCTCGCACCATTCTCGCCTACCCTCTTAAACTCGTTCAGGACAACCTGCCAGGTGCATTCTTCGAAATCCTTGAGCGCCCACAGCCTCCGCGACGCCAGGAGCACTGCCAGCAGGGCCCACAGCACCTGCAGGACTCGGACTCTGGGCCACCGAGGACCGGCAGGGAACATGGCTGGGCCGCACATAATGTGGCTAGAACCTGGAGAACGCAGGCGTCAACACCCACGCAGAACAGCTCTCTGGAGCCCACTTCTAAGACTTCACCTCGCTTCTGCGCCTCGCACAGCCCATGCTCCTGGTCACGCCCCGGCTCTTGCTCCTGGCCCCGCCCCTGCTCTTGCTCCTGGCCCTATCCCCGCACGGACTTTTAGCCCCGCCCCTGCTCTTGTTCCTGGCTCCGCCTCTGCACTTGCTCCTGGTCCCGCCCCTGCTCTTGCTCGTGGGAACCCTCGTGGGGATCGCACCTCTGCTATTGCTCCGGACCCCAGCCCTACTAATGTTTCTGGCCACACTCCTGCTCCTGCGCCTCGTTCCGCCCCGCCTCCACGTCTCTTCCTTTATCTCCACCTTGCTCCTTGTTTCGCCCCCTCTCTGTATTCCACTCTTGCTCTTCACCTGGTCTTGGTTTCTATTTCTCGCTTTGACAGCCCCTCTCTTGTGTTCCCCCGTCCTGCTCCTGCCTGCGATCGCACCCGTGTACTTCCACCCGACTCTGCCCCAACTTCTTGCCCTATCCTCGCACTTCTCTTGGTATCGCCCCTTTCTCCTCGCTCGGCGTCTGCCCAGGGGCTGGGTACTGTGCCTGGTCTTGCCCCTCTCCGGGCCCCGCCCCTGCTTTTGCTCCCGGCTCCGCCCCTGCTCCTGACCCCGCCCCTGCTCCCGGCCCGGCCCCTGCTCTTGCTTTCGGCCGGGCTCCTGTTTCTTGCCCAAGGCTTGCTCCTCGCTCTGCTTCCGCTCCCGGCCCCGCCCCTGTTTCTCCACCTGGTCTTTATGGACCCGTCCCTTCCCCGGGTTCTCGGCGATTGGTTCTTCTAGCACCGGCCCCTCGCCCCGTCCCGCCCTCTGGTCACGCCCCTCCTCCTCGCCCTGCCCCTTCTCGATGAAGACTGTCTCTTCGCCTCGGGATCTTTCCTTGCCCTTCCTTGTTTCCTCGCCCCACACCTTCTCCTTCCACGCCGGCCCTAGCTTCTTAGCCGGCACCTTCTTGAGTCTCACCTTCCCCTCGTACCACGACACCTTCTTGACCCACTTCTTACTCTTCCTTCCCATGCCATGAACACCTGCCTGCTTTGTACCCCGACTCTCCTACCCCGCCCCGCCCTTCGCCCTTCACGTTCGGCTCCCCCTTTCCCTCTTCTGCCAGCTCCCACGACTCTCCCCTCTTTCCCCTGCCTCTCCCCTTCTCGCCTCCCCCCTCCCCTCCCCTTCCTAATTCCTCCCCCTCCCCGGCATCCCCCCGCCCCGGGATGGCACCGCTCTTTCTCCCCGGCCCCGTGGTACCAGTCACTTGGTTAAAACCGGTCAACTGTCACTCGGCCGCACCAGTCCCGCCCCTCTTGCCCGGTCTCAAAATGGCCGCCCACACTTCCACAGCCGACTTCCGCCTTTGCAGAGGCACGCCCTCCGCTCACGCTGTCTCCAAGGTAACGCGCAAGCCCTAAGACACCTAGGGCCGGGGACAGTCTCAGCACTCAAAGCGCGGAGCCTGGTCGGCAGAGGGTGCTGGAGACAACGTTTATGCCAGGAAGGCCTTCAAGAAGTTTCTATTGGTGGTTCTGGCAGCAAGCACCGTCCCTACTTGTCCTTCTACCCAAATATTCTTTTTTTTTTTTTTTTGAGACGGAGTTTCGCTCTTTCACCCAGGCTGGAGTGAAGTGTGAAGTGACGCGATCTCGACTCACTGCAACCTCCGCTCCCCCGCTCAGGATTCAAGCGATTCTCCTGCCTCAGCCTCCCGAGTAGCTGGGATTATAGGCTCCCGCCACCACGCCTGGCTAATTTATTTTTTGTATTTTTAGTAGAGACGGGGTTTCGCCGTGTTGGCCAGGCTGGTCCCAACTCCTGACCTCAGGTGATCCACCCACCTCGGCCTGCCAAAGTGCTGAGATTACAGCTTAAAAAAGTGTGGGATTACTCCTTTAAAAAGTGTGGTTTCCTAGAGACCTTGTGAGAGTGAATTGGCTACTTAGCACCATCCTCTAAAAAACAGAACAAGGACAGCCATCTCACACGGTTGTGGGAAGTGTGCCTGGCTCGAGTAAAATATTAATTTTCATTTGCATTCTGATGCCTTATAGGTAAGGATTCAGGCCATGACTTTTTGATGAATTCCAGACCAGACATTTAACCCAGTGTTTTTCAAATTTGAGCATGTATTAGACTCACCTAAAGGGCTCAGTAAGCCAGGGTGGTGGGCATCACACCCTGAATTTTTGTTTTTGTTTTACAGATGGAGTCTCTGGCTGGGCATAGTGGCTCATGCCTATAATCCCAGCACTTTGGAAAGCTGAGGCAGGCGGATCACTTGAGGTCTGAAGTTCGATGCCAGCCTGGCCAACATAAAACCTTGTCTGTACCAAAAAATACACAAATTAGCCGGGCATGGTGGCGGGCACCTGTAATCCCAGCTACTTGGGAGGCTGAGGCAGGAGTTGCTTGAACCCGGGAGGCAGAGGTTGCAGTGAGCCGAGATCCCTCCACTGCACTCCAGCCTGGGCAACAGAATGAGACCCTATCTCCAAAAAAAAAGAAAAGAAATTAAACCAGCTGTGGTGATGCACACCTGTAATCCCAGTACTTTGGGAGGCTGAGGTAGGAGGATCACTTGAGACCAGCCTGGGCAATATGGTGAGACCCTGTTGCTAATTTTTTTTTTTTTAATTAGCCCAGTGTGGTGACCCATCCCTGTGATCCTAGCTACCTGGGAGGTTGAGGCAGGAAGATCACTTGAGCCCAGGAGTTTGAGGCTGCAGTGAGCTCTGAAATACACAGAAATGCAGTGAGCTGTGATCACACCACTGCATTTCAGCCTGGACAAAAGAGCAATACCCTATCTCAAGTTAGCCTTGAATTTCTGGCCTCATGTGATCCTCCCACCTCTGCCTCCTGAGTGAGTACCTGGCTACTTCCAGAATTTTTTATTCAGTAGATCTGGAGTGGGGCCTGATAATTTGTATTTCTGGCAGGTTCCTAGGTGATGCTGATACTAATGGTCTGGAGACCACACCTTGAGAACCAGTGCTCTAGAACCTTCCATGACCCTCTAGGCCCTCAGGAAAACTTCCAAACCCCTCGGTTTCCAGAGCCCCTCATACTCTCCTCCCTGTCATTCTATCTGGCTCATCTGCCCTCCCCCCTTAGACCTCTGTGGTCCAGTCTGGTCACATGGAGCGACTTGAATATCCTTGATCAGGCGTGACCCATACATGCTCCAGACCTGTGCAGGCTCAGTAATGCCCTCTGGAATACCATTCCATGCTTTTTAACAGGGCCCACCACTTTCCTTCCCTTAGGTCTTCTCTGTGATACATGACCAGCCCTCATCCCACCTCTTGGCCCCTCTAGGCCACTCATGGCTGGAAATGGGTATTTCTTTTCCACTGGATCACAGGCTCCATGAGGGCAGGGTGTATGGCTTTCTCTACCTCTGTTGTCCCTCAGCCCTGCCAGGCACCGCACATAATAGTTGTTTTATGTAAATGAACCGATGATGGCGGTCTATCCTTCCCACCCCAGCCCACCCCCACAGGCCAGGGAACGGTGACGTCTTCTAAGGGAAGAACCTCGGTAGCCATGTACAGGAGCCCTTTAATTTTTTATTTTATTTTTTTTTTTAGAAACAGGGTCTGCCGGGCGCGGTGGCTCAAGCCTGTAATCCCAGCACTTTGGGAGGCTGAGACGGGCGGATCATGAGGTCAGGAGATGGAGACCATCCTGGCTAACACGGTGAAACCCCATCTCTACTAAAAAATACAAAAAACTAGCCAGGCGAGGTGGCGGGCGCCTGTGGTCCCAGCTACTCCGGAGGCTGAGGCAGGAGAATGGCGTAAACCCGGGAGGCGGAGCTTGCAGTGAGCTGAGATCCGGCCACTGCACTCCAGCCTGGGCGACAGAGCCAGACTCAGTCTCAAAAAAAAAAAAAAGAAACAGGGTCTTACTTTCTCACCCAGGCTGGAGTGGAGTGGTGCAGTCATTGCTTACTGCAGCCTCGAACTCCCCAGCTCAAGTGATCCTCCCATCTCAGCCTCCCAAGTAACTGGAACTACATACAGATGCGAGTCACCACGTCCAGTTAATTAGTTTTATTTTTAATTTTTTTTTTTTTTAGGAGATGGGGGTTTCTTTTTCATCATCATTTTCTTTTTTTTTTTGAGACAGAGTCTCACTCTGTCACCCAGGCTGGAGTGCAGTGGTGCCATCACGGCTCACTGCAACCTCCACCTCCCCATTTCAAGCAATTCTCCTGCCTCAGCCTCCTGAGTAGCTGGGATTACAGGCATCTGCCACCACACCCGACTAATTTTTGTATTTTTAGTAGAGATGAAGTTTCACCATGTTGGCCAGGCTGGTCTCGAACTCCTGACTTCAAGCGATCCACCTGCTTCAGCCTCCCAACGTGCTGGGATTACAGATGTGCGTCATTGCACCCGACCTTTTTTCATCTTAAAAAAAAAAATAGGCCGGGCGTGGTGGCTCAAGCCTGTAATCCCAGCACTTTGGGAGGCCGAGGCGGGCGGATCACGAGGTCAGGAGATCGAGACCATCCTGGCTGACACGGTGAAACCCCGTCTCTACTAAAAAATACAAAAAACTAGCCGGGCGAGGTGGCGGGCGCCTGTAGTCCCAGCTACTGGGGAGGCTGAGGCAGGAGAATTGCGTGAACCCGGGAGGCGGAGCCTGCAGTGAGCTGAGATCCGGCCACTGCACTCCAGCCTGGGCAGCAGAGCGAGACTCCGTCTCAAAAAAAAAAAAAAAAAAAAAAATAGAGATAGGGTCTCACCATTTTGACCAGTCTGGTCTAAAACTCCTGGCCTCAAGCAATCCTCCCATCTCAGCCTCCCTAAGTGCTGGAATTACAGACATGAGTCACCATGCCCAGCAGAGATGGGGTCTCACATGCTGTCCAAGCTAGTCCCAAACATCTGGGTTGGAGTGATCCTCCTGCCGCAGCCTCCTGAATAGCTGGTGTTCCACCACACCCGGCTAATTTTTAAATTTTTTGTACAGGGAGGGTCTTGCTATGTTGCCCAGTGCAGTCTTGAACTCCTGCCTCACTCGATGCCTTCATTAGATCTTAAACCGCAAGATGTTTGCTGCAGCATTGTTGTACCAGCAAAATACTGGAAAACACCCACATATCATCAACAGGGGATGTTGAAATTATTTATGGGACATGTGTCCCAGAGGAGGCACCATAAGATATAAGACCTATTGTGGCTAGGTGTGGTAGCTCACGCCTGTAATCCCAGCACTTTGGGAGGCTGAGGCGGGTGGATCACTTGAGGTCTAGGGTTCGAGACCAGCCTGGCCAACATGGTGAAACCCTGTCTCTACTAAAAATACAAAAATGAGCCAGGCACAGTGGCAGGTGCCTGTAATCCCAGCTAATCGGGAGGCTGAGGCAGGAGAATCGCTTGAACCTAGGAGGTGGAGGTTGCAGTGAGCCGAGATCTTGCCACTGCACTCCAGCCTGGGTGACAGAGCGAGGCTTGGTCTCAAAAAAGAAAAAATAAAATAAAATAAAATAAAATAAAAAAGACCTATTGTGTGTCTCTGAAATTATCTCTGAATTACACTGTGTTGGTGACAAAAGCAAGGTACAGAAGAAGAATAGAAAAGTGACATTAAAATATTAATATTTATAATTGATACAAAAAAAGCATATTACAGAAGTAAGAATCATCATTAGTCAACATTTTATTGAGTGCCACATACTGCTAGCTCTAAGGGCTGTACAGATATGAAGTTGCTGACTTCTCAAGTCCATGAGGTAGGTGCTATTACCATCCCATTGTACAGACTAGCAAACTGAGGCACAGGGAAGTGAAATCACTTGCCCAAAGCCACTTAGCTTGGGAGTGACGGAGTTCAGATTTACACCCAGGAACTTTGCCTCTAAAGTCTGTAATCGTAACAACCTCACCATATTAGGTACTACTTGTGTAGAGTGAAAAGTAAATGGCACACACATGCATATGGCTGGTGCATACATTGAATGTGCCTGAGAAGAACTGAGACATCCATTCATGGTCTGAGTGTAGGAGAAAGACTTACTTTCCACCATACACTCTTTAGTACCTGTTGAATTTTTTTAGTACACACTTTTTTTTCTTTTTTCTTTTCTTTTCTTTTTTTTTTTTTTTTTTTTTTTTTTTTGAGACGGAGTCTTGCTCTATCTCCCAGGCTGGAGTGCAATGGCATGATCTCGGCTAACTGCAACCTCCACCTCCCGGGTTCAAGTGATTCTCCTACCTCAGCCTCCCGAGTAGCTGTGATCACAGGCACGTGCCACCACACCCAGCTAATTTTCTGTATTTTTAGTAGAGACGGGGTTTCACTGTGTTAGCCAGAATGGTCTTGATCTCCTGACCTCGTGATCTGCCTGCTTCGGCCTCCCAAAGTACTGGAATTACAGGCGTGAGCCACTGTGCCTGGACCTTTTTTTTCTCCTGGGACAGGGTCTTGATCTGTAGCCCAGGCTGGAGTCCAGTGGTGTGATCATGACTCACTGCAGCCTCAACCTCCTAGGCTCAAGCAATCCTCCTGCCTCAGCCTCCTGAGTAACTGGGACTACAGGTATGCGCCACCACACCCAGCTCATTTTTAACATTTTCTGTAGAGGGGTCTTGCTATGTTAACATGTCCAGGCTGGTCTCCAACTCCCGGGCTCAAGCAATCCTCCTGCCTCAGCCTCCCAAAGTGTTGGGATTACAGGCATGAGCCACTGTGCCTGGCTTTTTTAATGTCTTGGACCGAAAAGGACTTGCTTTTTTTTCCTGGAGGTATTTGGAAGGAGAAACAGTGAGAAATGACGCCAGCTCACATAGGCACCTAGCCGCCCTGAGATGACTTTAGCTCAAAGTCAACTGTGACATAGGTAAGGAACCGAGAAGGATGGGAGGCTGAGAAAGGGCTAGACAACAGATATTTCTGAGCTCCCACAGGAAAAGATGCCCAACCAAAACCTTGTTCAAATCCCAGTGTTGTGCTTTCTGTGTGACCTTGGGCAAGTATTTAACGTCTCTGGATCTCCTTTCCTCATCTGTAAAATCTAGAGAATGTATCAGGGGCTTGGAATTGTGTCTGGCACATAGTATATCCAATATAAGTATTTTCTTTTTTCTTTTTTTTTCTTTTTTGAGACAGGGTCTTGCTCTGTCACCCAAGCTGGAATGCAGTGGTGCAATCACAGCTCACTGCAGCCTTGACCTCCCAGGCTCAAGTGATCCTCCCACCTCAGCCTCCTGAGTAGCTGGGACCACAGGTGCACACCACCACACCCAGCTAATTTTTGTATTTTTTGTATTTTATGTTGCTCAGGCTGGTCTTGAACCCCTTGGCTCAGGCAATCCTCCTACCTCGGCCTCCCAAAGTGCTAGGATTTGCTAGGATTATAGGTGAGAGCCACTATGCCCAGCCCCTATGACCTCTTTTTTTTTTGAGACAGAGTCTCTGTCACCCAGGCTGGAGTGCAGTGGTGCAATCTCGGCCCACTGCAGCCTCCATCTCCCGGGTTCAAGCAATTCTGTCTCAGCCTCCCAAGTAGCTAGGACTACAGGCGTGTGCACCACCATGCCCAGGTAATTTTTGTATTTTTAGTAGAGACGGGATTTCACCATGTTGGCCAGGCTGGTCTCAAACTCCTGTCCTCAGGTGATCCACCCGCCTTGGCCTCCCAAAGTGCTGGGATTACAGGTGTGAGACACCTGGCCTGCCTGCCTATGACCTCTTGATACACCCCTGGGTGTCCCTTTTGCCCCTCGCACCCACCATATACTAAAGCAGCCTCAGCATCTCCGATAAAACCTGCTCTTTCTCCCAGGTCCCCATTTCAGGGATAATTGGCCACTCCATGGGCCCTTCCCTAGCCGCATTCCTCCAGTCTGTGAGGCCTATGGCCTGTCCACCTGGCTTCTGAGTGTCCCCGCACCCACCCCTCCTCCCTTACATGGCTCAGCCCAGACCCATCATCTCCCTCTTCATTCCTGCCCCAGCCTCCCACAGGCACCCAGCCTCAGTCCCCCGTCTGCTCCACCTCTCCAGAGCAACTAGGGGAATCATCCTACAACCCAAACCTAACCACGACCCTCTCCTACTCTAAACCCTTCCATGGCTCTCTAGGGCCCTCAGGAAAGAGACCAGGTTCCCTCGCTTGTCATTTAAGGACACTAAGGGGTGCTTGTGCCCACCCCTCTGTCCTCCTTCCCTCTTTCCCTCCATACCGTTCACAGTAAACTGCTTGTCAGAAGCTGGTGGCCAGCATGCTTTTCCATCTCCAGGCCTTTGCACACAGCTGCTCCCACCTGGCATGCCCTCTCCATGCCTTTTCTATTTGTCTACTACTGTTGGGACCTGGCTCAAATGCCTCAGCCCTTTTAAAATTTTTAATTTTTGTAGAGATGGGGTCTTGCTATGATGGCCAGGCTGGTCTCAAACTCCTGGCCTCAAGCGATCTTCCCACCTTGGCCCTACCAAGGTGCTGGGATTATAGGACTGAGTCACTGCACCCGGTCTCTTTCTCTTTTTTCTTTTCTTTTCTTTTTCTTAGAGACAGGGTCTCACTCTGTCCCCCAGGCTGGAGTGCAGCAGTGGCGTCATAACTCACTGCAGCCTCAAACTCCTGGCCTCAAGTGATCCTTCCACCTCAGCCTCTGGAGTAGCCGGGATCACAGGCATGCACCACCACACCCAGCTAATTTTTAGATTTTGTGGTTGTTGTTGAGATAAGGTCTCACTGTGTTGCCCAGGCTAGTCTCAAACTCCTGGCCTCAAGCGATCCTCCTTCCTCAGCCTTCCAAAGTGCTGGGCGTATAGGCGTGAGCCACCACACTCAGCCTGAAATCATCTTTTGAAGTTGTATTATGATGATTACCATTTTACAGATAAGGAAACGAAATCAGAGAGGTAGGGTGACTGCCCAAGGACACAGGCCAGATAAGGCTAAGTTGGGATTTGAGCTCAACAAGGATGATTCCAGGGCCCAGGACACAACATACAATTAGCACAACATACAAATGGGGACAGCTCTTACAATGGTGTCAGGGTTACGGGCAGCACCTCCATGCCATTCAGATCTGGGCTTGGGTCCTATGTCCGTTTCCTGCCTGCCAGGCTGCTGAGGAAGAGTCTACCGCCTAGGCCTACACCAGGGCTCCCTCCATGGGTCCTGCTCCCTGGAGACACCTGAGAAAAATGAGTCAGGTACAACTTCTTCCCACCTATTTCTGATAGTTCAGGTCTTAGTTCGATGTCCCTTCCTCCAGGAAGTCCTCCCTGACCTTCTAGGCTGGATTGGGCCTAGTCCCTGTGCTTCTCCGACTTCAGCCCTGACCACTCTGCCTGTGCTTTTATCACCTCACCTCCTCCATTAAAGTCCTGCCCATTTTGGGCCATCACTGTCTGGGACAGGTCTGTCCACCTCACTAGACTGCAAGCTCCATAAGGGCAGTTCTCCACCCCCAACTATATCTCCAGCACTGTCTAGCACAGGGCCAGCGCACAGGAGGGGTTTAGGGGTGAATTCGTCTATTCTTCCCATTTGGCAGCTGAGGAAATCAAGGCTCAGAGAGGGTCAGTCACTTGTCCAGGGTGTAGTGACCAATCTGGTGCCTGAAATGAGGTCCGAGGCTGCAGCCCGGTAGAATCAGCAATTGACGAGTGGTTAATTGAGAGACACAGACAGAACATGAAAGAGAATGAGAAACAGAGACAGCAAGAGGGAAAGACAGAGACAGCGAGAACACCAGAGAGCCAGAGAGGCACAGTGTAAAGAGGATGAGAGAAAGGATGGAGAACAAGGTCATGTTGATGCCCAGTGGAGCCCGGGACATGGGACAGGGAGTGTCGCCCCTCACATCCCAGCCAGATGCTGGGAAACAAAGGAGAGACGGTGGGCAGCAAGGCCTCAGGATCGCCTGCTGTGCTCGCAGACACTCCTGTACAGCCAGCTCTGGTCGCCTGGGCCCCTCAGTCCCAGGCCAGGCACACCCAAGGCTGGCAGAGCCTGCCCCAGCTACCTGGGGATGGAAGCGTAGTCGGTGTGGGAGCTGGCAGAGAGTTGCTGGTGCGACCCCGGCTGGGGGCCCAGGATGTCCACCCGATCGTCCTCATCCTCGTTGAAGCTGGCAGGGCACGGTGGGGGCAGCAGGATGAGCTCCGTGAGGCCGTGGAGGTCGGACACGTGGCGGAAGGTCTGTAGCACCAGCACCATGGCCAGCAGGCCCAGGAAGAGGTAGACTGTGGAGGCGGAGGAGGGGCATAGGTCATTCTGGGGCTCAGATCTTCCTGGCGGGGCCGTGGTTCTACTGGACCCTGCGGGGTGGGGTTGGATCCCTTTTGGAAGTCCCAGAGTGGGACTGTGTGCCTTTAACTCCCCCAGGGACAGGGCTAGGTCCTCCTCAAAGCCCCGCCCTAGCTTCCCAGCTCACCTGTGACCAGCACCTTGTAGAGGGCCCGGTAGGGCTGGCCAGGGGCTTCCCCGGGCACGTAGTCGCCCAGGCCAATGGTGGACAGAGAGATAAAGCAGAAGTAGAAGGCATCCAGGAAGCTCCAGGCCTCCTCGAGGTGGGCGAAGATCGCAGCCGGCACCAGAAAGCAGATGGTCACTACGACCCCCAGCAGGGCCACCAAGTGCCAGCAGGCCGCCCGCCGGGGGTCCCAGCCCGAACGCATGCTCAGCCAAGACAGGGGCGGGTGAGTCAGCAGCAGCGACAGGCGCTGCGCTGACGCAGTCAGCAGCAGCATAGTGGTCGGCACGCCCAGGAGCGCGAAGGCAATGGAGAAGGCCTTGCCCGCGTCAGTCAGTGGCGTTGTGTACCCATAGCCTAGGGGAGTAAAGAGAGTAAAGGGGAAATCTTTTTCTTTTTAGAGATGGGGGGATCACTCTGTCACCTAGGCTGGAGTGCAGTGGTGCCATCATAGCTCACTGCAGTCTTGAACTCCTGGACCCAAGTGATCCTCCCACCTCAGCCTCCCAAGTAGCTGGGACTACAGGCACTGTCCAGCACGCCCAGTTGATTTTAAATTTTTTTGTAGAGATGGGGTCCTACTCTGTTGCCCAGGCTAGTCTTGAGCTTCTGGGCTCTAGTGATCCTCCTGCCTTTGCCTTCCAAGGTGTTGGAAGGGGACTGTGTGGAGTTACAGATCTAGCCCCCAGGACCTAGCCAGGGAAAATCCTTCTGCCCACTCAACACCTCCACCGAGATATCTATGGACACACACCTAGACCTGATTTCATCCCAAACCTGCCTCTCCCCACATTCCCTCCTGTCCCAGGTGATGGCACCTCTGTCCTTCGACGTTCAGTCCAAGAGCCTTGCCTTCATCCCTGACGCCCTCGTCACTCATGCCACACTCCATCTGTCAGTGAAGCCTATTATCTCAACCTTCAAATAGGCCCAGAACCCACTTACTTCTCCCCCACCCGGTCCCATGGCCCCCACCCTGGTCCTGTCCACCACAGCAGCCTCCTCCTGGGTCTCCCTTCCCCAACCCCAGCCCCTACAATCTGTTCAGCCAGCAGAGCCTGCCAACACCTGAGTTCAGTCATGCCCCTGCCCTGCCCAGAGCCCCTCTGTGGCCCCATCTCACTCAGGTAAAAGGAAAGAGTGCTCATCATGACCCGTGAAGCCCCACAGGGTCCACCGGGGCAGCACGCTCCCACCCCACGGCCATTGCACCGGCTGCTCCTTCCCCAAAGAATGCTCCCCTCTCTCCTCTCCAGGTCTTCTTCATCCAAATGTCACCTTCTCAGTGAGGCCTTCCCTTGACCACCCTAAATGGTAACATCCTCTTACCCAACGCTTTTTTTTCCCATAGCACTTAATACCTTCTAGCACGCTCTATGGTTTACCGTCTTCTCATAGGCTGCCAGTTCAGCAAAGCAGGAGGTTCTGTGTGTTTCATCACTGCTGTGGGCACTCGATTAGTACTTGTCAAAACAAAGAATGAAAGGTGCAGGCTGTTGCCTGGCTCTGAGCTTCAGTTTGCCCTATTCTAAAATGGGTGAGACAATGGGCCAGGCGTGGTGGCTCACGCCTGTAATCCCAGCACTTTGGGAAGCCAAGAGAGCAGGTCACCTGAGGTCAGGAGTTCGAGACCAGCCTGGCCAACATGGTGAAACTCTGTCTCTACCAAAAAGTACAAAAATTAGCCGGGTATCATGGCATATGCCTGTAATCCCAGCTACTTGGGGGCTGAGGTGGGGGAATCGCTTAATGCCAGGAGACAGAGGTTGCAGTGAGCCAAGATTGCACCATTGTGCCCCAGAGTGAGACTCTGTCTCAAAAAAATAAAAATAAAAAAGGAAAATCGGTGTGACAAGCCCCCCTGGGCTCCCAAAGGACTGTGGGAACACAATAAGCTCGGTGTGGGTATGAATTCTGTAAGCAGAAATATGATCAAGGGGAATTCAGCTGTTGGTGGGACTGACTCACTTTGGCAAAGTGTAATTTATTTATTTTTGAGATGGAGTTTCGCTCTTGTTGCCCAGGCTAGAGTGCAATGGGGCGATCTTGGCTCACTGCAACCTCTGCCTCCCAGGTTCAAGTGATTCTCCTGCCTCAGCCTCCCGAGTAGCTGGGACTACAGGCATGCGCCACCACGCCTGCCTAATTTTGTATTTTTAGTATTTTGGCCAGGTTGGTCTCAAACTCCTGACCTCAGGTGATCCACCTGCCTCGGCCTCCCAAAGTGCTAGGATTACAGGTGTGAGCCACCACACCCAGCCCCGTTTTTTTATATACTCAAAAGAACCTAAAGCAGGGTCCCAAAGGGATATCTGTATCTGTATACCCATGTTCATAACAGCATTATTCACAATAACTAAACCTCAGAAGCAACACGTTTCCATCTACGGATTAATGAATAAGTAAAATGTGGTTTACGCATACAGTGGGATGTTATGTAGCCTTAAAAAGGAAGGAAATTCTGACACATGATACAACATGGATGAACGTTAACGACATTATGCTCAGTGAAACAAACCAGTCATAAAAGGACAGACACTGTATTATTCTATACAAAGTAGTTAGTCAACCTCAGAGACAGAAAGTAGAATGGTGGTTGCCAGGGGCTAGGGAAAAGGGCGAATGGGCAGTTAGGGTGTAATGGGTATAGAATTTCAGTTCTGCAAGATGAAAACAGTTCCAGAGGCTGGGCGCCAGGGCTCACGCCTATAATCCCAGCACTTTGGGAGGCCTAGGCGGGCAGATTATGAGGTCAGGAGTTCAAGACCAGCCTGACCAATATGAAACCCTGTCTCTACTAAAACTGCAAAAATTAGCCGGGCATAGTGGCTTGCGCCTGTAGTCCCAGCTACTCGGGAGGCTGAGTCAGAAGAATCACTTTAACCTGGGAGGCGGAGGTTACAGTGAGCCGAGATTGTGCCACTGCACTCCAGTCTGTGTGACAGAGCAAGACTCCATCTCAAAAAAAAAAAGTTTTAGAGATGGATGGTGGTGGAGAGTGATTTGAGTTGAGCAATAACTCCATCTCCCATGTGGCATGGCCAGCCTCATATCTATTAAAAAAAAAAAAAGATGAAGGTGATGGTAACAATATGAATGTACTTAATGTCACCGAACTGTACCCTTAAAAATGACTAAGATGGTACTTTTTTTGTTGTTGTTGTTGAGACGGAGTCTCGCTCTGTCGCCCAGGCTGGAGTGCAGTGGCCGGATCTCAGCTCACTGCAAGCTCCGCCTCCCGGGTTTACGCCATTCTCCTGCCTCAGCCTCCCAAGTAGCTGGGACTACAGGCGCCCGCCACCTCGCCCGGCTAGTTTTTGTATTTTTTTTTTTTTTAGTAGAGACGGGGTTTCACTGTGTTAGCCAGGATGGTCTCCATCTCCTGACCTCGTGATCCGCCCGTCTTGGCCTCCCAAAGTGCTGGGATTACAGGCTTGAGCCACCGCGCCCGGCCAAGATGGTACTTTTTATGTTATGTATATTTTACTACAATAAAAAAATTGGGAAAAGAAATGATCCCAGCTGGGCAATGGTGGTTCACACCTGTAATCCCAGCCCTCTGGGGGGCTGAGGTGGGAGGATCACTTGAGCCCAGGAATTTGAGACTAGCCTGGGCAACACAGGAAGACCCTATCTCTACTTTTAAAAATAATAACAATAATAATAATAATAAAAAGGCTCCCTCTGGGTCTTAGCTGGCTACATGGCCTTTTGGAATAAGGACATTCCCTTCCCGCTTGCAGAGCCAGGTGTGGTTCTGCAACTAATTTCTGGCCACTGAGGTATTCATGAAAGAGTCAGGCAACTTCCACGAAGGGTCCTTAAGGAGCGAGGGATGCCAGTCTCCCTTCTTTCCTCCCTCCTCTTGCTGGCTGGAGCACAGACATGGAGGCTGGAGCTACACAGCCATCTTGGACCATTAGGTGACCTTGGGAATGGAAGTTGCGCAGAGGAGTTAGGCAGGAACACCAGGGTTTTGCTGAGAAGGAGTCCTAGGTCTCTGACCATGCAGTACCACTTGGACTGACTATCTGGAATGTGAACAAGAAATACACTTCTTATTTAAGCAACTGTAATTTGAGGTGTATCACGTATGACTCCAACCCTTATTAATACAAGGGTTTTTAATGGGGAAACTCCAGCAGCCTGGAAGGTTTGCAAATGACATGAAATCCTTATAAATAGGCCGGGTGAGGTGGCTCATTCCTATAATCCCAGCACTTTGGGAGGCCGAGGTGGGAGGATTACTTGAGCCCAGGAGTTCAACACCAGCAGAGTTGGTAACATAGGAAGACCCTGTCTCTATAAAAAATAATAATAATAATAAAAGAGAAATCTTTATAGACAAATCATAGAGTTTGATACATGTTTTTTTTTTTTTAATTAATTAATTAATTAATTTTTTTTGAGACGGAGTCTCACTCTGTCGCCCAGGCTGGAGTGCAGTGGCCGGATCTCAGCACACTGCAAGCTCCGCCCTCGGGTTCACGCCATTCTTCTGCCTCAGCCTCCCAAGTAGCTGGGACTACAGGAGCCCGCCACCTCGCCCGGCTAGCTTTTGTATTTTTAGTAGAGACAGGGTTTCACCATGTTAGCCAGGATGGTTTCGATCTCCTGACCTCGTGATCCACCCTCTCGGCCTCCCAAAGTGCTGGGATTACAGGCTTGAGCCACCGCGCCCGGCCAAATCATAGAGTTTGAAAAGCATGGGGCCTGTGAGCCTCAAGTTACTATTTCAAAGAGCTGAGTCCAAAACAGTGTTTTGCCATTTACTCCCTGCATGACTTTGGCCAAATGACTCCTCCCCTCTGAGCCTCAGTTCCCTATTCCGCAAAAATGGGCTTGTTAAGTAGTACCTTCCTGGCTGGGCAAGGTGGCTCACACCTGTAATTCCAGCACTTTGGGAGGCCAAGGCAGGAGAACCGCTTGAGCCTAGGAGGATTTGGAGACCAGCCTGGGCAACCTAAGGAGACAACCTTCTACAAAAAAAAAAAAAAAAAAAAATTAGCTGGGCGCAGTAGCATGCACCCACGGTTCCAACTACTCAGGAGGCTGAGGTGGGAGGCTCACTTAAGCCCAAGAGGTCAAGGCTGCAGTGAGCTATGACTGCGCCACTGCACTCTAGCCTGAGTGACAGAGCGAGGCCCTGTCTCAAAAACAACAAACAATCCCTTCCTCAAATGTGGTAGTAATCCTACCAGGTTGGGATAGGGCATAGCGCCTAGCAAGAGCGTGGAAAGAGTTACAAGGATTGCAATGCTCACTTCCTCTCTCCAATTCCCAGTTCCGGGTAGGACTACCCACTTCCTCCTGCCTCAAGTGCAGCAAGGCTGCCCGGATCAATTCCAGGGCCAAGACTTGGGCCTATGACCAAATGAAGGGCATTGTGGGAAGAGGTCTCTCTGAATCATGTTTAATTGGTTTTCCATTTCTCCAGATGTATTCAAGGCTTCGCCCACAATGAAAACAGTCAACATTAACTCAGTAAACATCAGTCATTACCACTGCTTCACACGGACAAAGACTCCCTCCTTGACTACACTTCCGTCTGACTCCTAAGTCCTTAAGTAGGCCCAGTTTTAGCAAGAATCCTACAAGCCACCCTCCCCGATATCTGATCAAATTCCTCATCCACCACTCTTTTTTGTTTGTTTGTTTGTTTGTTTGTTTTTTGAGACAGAGTCTCCCTCTGTGGCCCAGGCTGGAGTGCAGTGGCCGGATCTCGGCTCACAGCAAGCTCCGCCTCCTGGGTTCACGCCATTCTCCTGCCTCAGCCTCCCCAGTAGCTGGGACTACAGGCGCCCGCCACCTCACCTGGCTAGTTTTTTTGTATTTTTTTTTTTTAGTAGAGACGGGGTTTCACCATGTTAGCCAGGATGGTCTGAATCTCCTGACCTCGTGATCCGCCAGCCTCGGCCTCCCAAAGTGCTGGGATTACAGACGTGAGCCACCGCGCCCGGCCTGTTTTTTGTTTTTTTGAGACAGAGTCTCACTCTGTTGCCCTGGTTGGAGTGCAGTGGCATGATCTCAGCTTATTGCAACCTCTGCCTCCCAGGTTCAAGTGATTCTCCTGCCTCAGCCTCCCGAGTAGCAGGAATTACAGGCACCTGCCACAACGCTTGGTTGATTTTTGTATTTTTAGTAGACGGGGTTTCACCATGTTGGTCAGGCTGGTCTCAAACTCCTAACCTCAGGTGATCTGCCCACCTCGGCCTTCCAAAGTGCTGGGATTACAGGCATGAGCCACCGCACCTGGCCCTCATCTACCCCCTCTTGATATCTAAGTCCTTGGCCTGTCTTTAGCAAGAATCTTGTTAAGCTGAGTTTAGCAAGAATCCCCCCTACCCCAATGTCTCTCCTCTTAGTATTCTTCTATCCACTGACTCCCTTATTCTACTTGTTAGCTGTAAATCTCCAGCTGTGTTTGCTATATTCAGTCTCTCTGGCCTTTGCAATGGTCTCTCCTCTACCACAATAACTTTCCGTTTTTAACAAGTGTTAGCATATTTTTTTTTCTTTTACAACACACACAGCATCCTTCTTCTAAGTAGTGTGGTCCGTTGGCTAGCAGCATGGGAGTCTGCAGCCTGATGGCCTTGACTAAATCTCCACTCTATGCCATCTTTGCTGTGTGATCTTGGGAAAGTTACCGAACTTCTCTAGGCCTCGGTTTCCATGGCTAAAAATATAGAGCCTATAAAGATGCCTGCCTCACAAGGCTGTTGTGATGATTAAGTGAGTTAAAGCACGCACTGGCAAGTCCTCTGTCAGGCTATTGCTATTACAGGGAAATGGGGAGTGTTATTATCTCCATTTTAGCAACGGGGGAGGACACTGAAGCCTGGCAATGAGCCGTGGCTGAGCAGGGATGCGGCCGGGCTGTGCCTGACTGTGTCTGGCTTCCCTCACCTGCCCTGCCAGGGATGACTTCTTAGAAGCCAAGATCGGGGAAGAGGCAGGAAGCGCGCACATGACCCAGGGAAGCTCAGAAGCAGGTCGGGCCGCCCTGGCAGCGTGGGCAGGCCCCAGGGGAGGTCAGCTAATGAGAAGTCCCCCAGCTCTGCTGCCAGGGGACCAAAAGCAAAAGCTGCCCCCTATTGCTGGTCGGGAGGGGGAGTTAGGAGTCTGGGCTAGCCCTGCGCCAGCCTCCTCTCCTCAACAAATCCCCAACAAAGAAATAAAGAGGAAGTCTGGGGGCTGAGAAGGGGCTGGGGGAGCAGCAGAGCCTGGCAACAAAGAGATTTCCCAAGTCTGGCTTCTCAGGGTTTCCCAAAACTTGGGGTTCCTCCACTGTGGGTCCTTTTGACACATCCCTAGCTGGGGCTGCTGAATTGGGAGTCCCACGTCCAGAGGGAACAGGTGGTGTCCCTATTGGGAGGAAAACCCTGCACTGAGGGTGACCCCATATGGGGGAGATGTCAAGATGGGGTGGGGTACGTAGGGATGGCTTTTGTGTCTGGGGTCAGAGTTGCCTGCTGGGGAGTGTGGGGCCAGGAGAGGGACGGGGGTCTGGAGCAGAGGCCTAGGTCCAGAGGGGCAGGAGTCCCAGATGGTGGTGCCAGGTCCTTGCTGAGGAATCTCTGCTGGGAGGGAGGTCTTTAGTGAGGACACCCTGAGAGGTCTGGAGATTTAGGGTCCTCGCTGGGGCGCCAGGGTCAGGAGAAGGTTGAGATGGGGTTTCTCCAGGGGGGTTTCCCAGAAAGACATATCTGGAGGGTCAGGAGACATGGCAAGGGTGGCAGACCCAGACTAGAGATAAAGTCAGGGGTCCTGGCATGGTTGAGATCTGGGTCCAGAGGGGGCAAAGATCTCCTTTGGAGGGCAGAGGATCCTAGGTCCTTGCTGGAGATCTCTGAGGACAGCCCTAGGCTTAGAGGGGACTGGACAGACCCGGGTCACCAGGAGGATTAAGACCGGGGAATGGGCCGGGCGCGGTGGCTCAAGCCTGTAATCCCAGCACTTTGGGAGGCCGAGACGGGCGGATCACGAGGTCGGGAGATCGAGACCATCCTGGCTAACACGGTGAAACCCCGTCTCTACTGAAAAATACAAAAAACTAGCCGGGCGAGGTGGCGGGCGCCTGTAGTCCCAGCTACTCGGGAGGCTGAGGCAGGAGAATGGCGTAAACCCGGGAGGCGGAGCTTGCAGTGAGCTGAGATCCGGCCACTGCACTCCAGCCTGGGTGACAGAGCCAGACTCCGTCTCAAAAAAAAAAAAAAAAAAAAAAAAAAAAAAAAAAAAAAAGACGGGGGAATGGAGTCCCAGTGCAGTGGCTCACGCCTGTAATGCCAGCACTTTGGGAGGGCGAGGCGGGCTGATCACCTGGGGTCAGGAGTTCGAGACTAGCCTGGCCAACTGATGAAACTCCACTAAAAATACAAAAATTAGCCAGGCATGGTGGTATGTGCCTGTAATCCCAGCTACTGGGCAGGCTGAAGCAGGAGAATAACTTGAAACCGGTAAGCAGAGGCTGCAGTGATCAGAGATCGTGCCACTGCACTCCAGCCTGGGCGACACAGTGAGCCCTGTCTCAAAAGAAGAAAAAGAAAAAAGACCGAGGAACGGGGTCCCTGCAAAGGGTGTTCTCTGCAAAGGTACTCTGAGGGGAGCTGGGTGTTTCCTACTTAGGAGGAAGGGCTCGGACTTGGGCTCCCGGAGCAGAGCGGATATCATGAGCGTGGGTCCCGGGTCCTCACGGGGGTCTTTTCGGGGGATCCGAAGCCCAGAGGGGATTGGAATAAGGGTATTCGTGAGGGTTCTGGGGTCCTCAGGGGGTAAGGATGAAGTGGGGATCCCGGTCCTCGCCGCCTTGCGGGGCGGCGCTTACCTACCCACGGTGGTGACCAGCGTGCTGGCGAAGAAGAGAGCAGAGGCGAAGTCCCAGGCAGGGTCCGAGGCGTTGGCGGACCCCGAAGCGTTGGCAAGCACTACGCGCCCCAGCCGTCCGGCCGCCAACACTCGTTCCACGAAGGCGTCCAGGGCAGGGGCCGCCACACATGGGCTGCGCTGCAGCAGCTGCGCCCGCAGTGTCTCCAGCTCGGCTCGGAGCTGGGCTTCGTGCGGCCCCTCCAGCCGCGCCACCAGCAGCGCGCCCAGCACCAGGTACGCGACGTACACGGCCAGCGCGCCCGCCAGGAGCGCGCCCCTCCGCATGGCGCCCGCCGGGACCCCGCGAGCCCGGGGTGGCCCCGCTGACGTGGCCCCCGCCTCCGGACCGTCTGGCACCTAGTTTCAGTTCCGGGAGTGCTAGAGGAGCGGCCGCAGAAGCCCCAAGAGGAAGAGGAAAAAGGGGAGGTGGGGGGCGGCGACGGAGGAATGCCCCGCCTCCGGGAAACTGAGGCACGCCCAACTGCCAGGTGTTAGTTCAGAGAGGGTGGAGCCCAGCGCTCCCAGACCCAGGAGACCAACGGGATGGAAAAGGTGGAAGCAGTCCTCTCTTTCCCTCATTCCTTCCTTCTCGTCCTCCTGCAAGGCTGGTTCACTATGTTAGAGGAATCTGAACTTTCCTTTCAGGTCGCAGGCCGAGGAGTCGCCCCCTACCGCGCACAGCAGCTAAGGTTGTGCACTGCATCAGGGCGCGCGGCTGACGGAGCAAAGGGGCAAACTGAAATCCAATTCTTAGGCCGGGCGCGGTGGCTCAAGCCTGTAATCCCAGCACTTTGGGAGGCCGAGACGGGCGGATCACGAGGTCAGGAGATCGAGACCATCCTGGCTAACACAGTGAAACCCCGTCTCTACTAAAAATACAAAAACTTAGCCGGGCGAGGTGGCAGGCACCTGTAGTCCCAGCTACTCGGGTGCCTGAGGCAGGAGAATGGCGTGAACCCGGGAGGCGGAGCTTGCAGTGAGCTGAGATCCGGCCACTGCACTCCAGCCTGGGTGACAGAGCGAGACTCCGTCTCAAAAAAAAAAAAAAAAAAAAAAGAAATCCAATTCTCGCTCCATTTGCCAAGTCGTGTGCCTTGGAGTGGGAACAGCGGGCACCACAGGGTCAGGTGTCCCCTGTGCCCGCGTGGACAGAGTGGGAATCCTCAGCTACTCACCAAATCTTTGTTCAGTGCCCATTTTGTGCCGACCCCTCGCTGGATGATCCTGGAGACTCAGTAATGATGAGACGGTCCTGTGCCATGCATCCATGGGGCTCCCAGTCTAACTGGGAGACAGACACAAGAGCGACCCACACCTGATGTCCCAGCTACTCGGGAGGCTGAGGTCGGAGGATTGCGTGAGCCCAGGAGTTCGAGGCTGCAGTGAGCTATGCCTGGAAGAGAGAGTGAGACCCCATCTCTAAAAAAAGAAAGAAAGAGTCCAGAGGAAGCAACCAACCATGCCTAGGGAGGTCAAGAGAGCTTCCTGAGGAAGGGGCTAGCTGAGCTGAAGCATGAAGGATGAATGGAAACGAGCCAGGCAGAATCACAAATACATGCCTCTATTTAAGAGGAACGCTTTCCTCTGTGCCCCTCCTGTAAATCTCTCCACTTCTGACTCCAGCCAGAACTCAGGGCCTTCCTGAGAGCCTTTTGGAGGGCAGCCCAGAGTCCTGACCCCATCTGACCGGCAGAGGAGTGGGGCTTGGGGCTCGGCTCAGACATGCCCCAGGTGGTTCTATTAAAGAGCTGGCAGATCACGGGGCAGAGCCCAACTTGGGGTTGACAATCCAGAAGTAGAGGCACCTGATAATAGAAACAGTAACACAGTAGGTGCCAGTGATGGAAGGCTTACATTCTGCCAGGCCCTGTGGACACCTGAACTCGCACTGAATTCTCAACTGCCCCCTTCCCCGCTGCCCCCTCCCAGTATGATTCCCACCAAACAGATGAGAAAGTTTAGGCTTAAAAATGAAGTAGTCATTTGAGACCAGCTTGGGCAACATGGCAAAACCCCATCTCGACAAAAAATACAAAAATTAGCCAAGCAGGGTGGCATGCGCCTGTAGTCCCAGCTACTTGGGAGGCTGAGGCAGGAGGATCGATTGAGCCCAGGAATTAGAGGCTGTAATGAGTTACAATCACACCACTGCACTCCAGTATGGGTGATGGAGTGAGACCCTGCCTCAAAAAAATAAAAAGTAGTAGTTACATAATTGGTAAAGGGTGAACATGAGGCCAGCGGGAAGCCAATGAACTTGCTTTTTTTGTTTTTTGTTTTTTTTGAGACAAGAGTCTTGCTCTGTCTCCCAGGCTAGAGTGCAATGGCATAATCTTGGCTCACTGCAACCTCTGCCTCCTGGGTTCAAGCAATTTTCCTGCCTCAGCCTCCCAAGTCACTGGAATTATAGGTGCCTGTCACAACACCTAGCTAATTTTTGTATTTTGAGTAGAGACAGGGTTTCGCCATGTTGGCCAGCATGGTCTCGAACTGACCTCAGGCGATCTGCCCGCCTTGGCCTCCCAAAGTGCTCGGATTACAGGCGTGATCCGCCGTACCTGGCAGCTTGCTTTATTAATTAAAAACATATATATAAGGCTGGGCGCGGTGACTCACGCCTGTAATCTCAGCGCTTTGGGAGGCCGAGGCAGGTGGATCACCTGAGGTCAGGAGTTCGAGACCAGCCTGGCCAACACGGCAAAACCCCATCTCTACTAAAAATACAAAAAATTAGCCAGGTGTGGTGGCGCATAACTGTAATCCCAGCTACTCGGGAGGCTGAAGCAGGAGAATCGCTTGAACCCGGGAGGCAAAGGTTGCAGTGAGCCGAGATCGCACCACTGCACTCCAGCCTGGGCAACAGAGCAAGACTCCATCTCAAAAAAAAAAAAATTATAGAAGAGATGTATCTGGAGCAACCAGAGCAAGAGAGAGGGCTGAGGATGAGGAGAAAATGGTGTTGGAGCCCAGGGGACAGAGGCTAAATCAGAGGTGAAGAAGAATGAGAGAATTTGGCTGGGCGCGGTGGCTCAAGCCTGTAATCCCAGCACTTTGGGAGGCCGAGAGGGTGGATCACGAGGTCAGGAGATCGAGACCATCCTGGCTAACATGGTGAAACCCCGTCTCTACTGAAAAATACAAAAAACTAGCCGGGCGAGGTCGTGGGCGCCTGTAGTCCCAGCTACTCAGGAGGCTGAGGCAGGAGAATGGCGTGAACCCAGGAGGCGGAGCTTGCAGTGAGCTGAGATCCGGCCACTGCACTCCAGCCTGGGCAAGAGAGCCAGACTCCGCCTCAAAAAAAAAAAAAAAAAAAAAAAAAAAGAATGCGAGAATTTCACTCACAAAAAGGAACAACAGTGGAGCCAGGACTCATCACTGAGAAACCAGGAGCAGCCCTTAGGGTCCCCAAAAAGACAATGTCTCAGAGGAGGAAGGGGAAGCCACAGCGATAGGGTCACTTGCTGACATCCTTCCGGATGTGCTATCGCTGCGCAGAAGTAACTTCCACCACTATGTTTTCCTGAGATAAGTCGGGGAGTCTGAGAGGGAGAGAAAGGGGGAGACTGAGGGGCAGAGAGGGGAGAGACTAAGGACGCTTGGTCGGCAGGGCTCCTCACTTGCAGGTGCACCTGTGTGCTATGAGTTGCTGGGGGTTGTAGAATGCTTTTGGTGGACAGAGGGAACCAGGTTGCAATGTGAGAACATTTTTATGAATTTCTGGGAAACTGCCTTAAGATCTCTTCCAAGAGAGGCACCTGGTTCTTCTCACCTAACTTGTTGGATTTCCTTTTCTCACTGTAAATATTCACTTTAAGGCTGGGCACTGTGGCTCATGTCTGTCATCCTAACGCTTTAGGAGGCTGAAGCAGGAGGATGGCTTGAGCCCAGGAATTCGAGACCAGCCTGGGCAACATAGCAAGATCCTGTTTTGACTAAAAATTAGCTGGGCATGGTGGTGCATGCCTGTGGTCCCAGTTACTGGGGAGGCTGAGGCAGGAGGATCACTTGAGCCCAGGGGGTCCGAGGCAGCCTGGGAAACAGAGCAAGACCCTGTCTCAAAATAAATAAATAATTACTTTAATACCTAAGGGCTGTCAAAAATTGTATAAGCCCCTACAACTCCTATTAGCCCCTCAGGAACACAAATGTTTCTCTTTTCCCTGCTCCACAGCCTTCTCTGGCTCTCCAGTGCTCTCAACGACCCAAATTGAACGCCTGTCTGTAGAGAACTGCATTTCCCATCGACCCTTTCGCTCGATATTTACATTTTAAAAAATGTTTTGTAGCGATGGAGATCTTGCTGTTGCCCAGGCTGGTCTCGAACTCCTGGGCTCAAGCGATCCTCGGCCTTCCAGAGTGCTGAGATTACAGGCATAAGTCACTGCGCTTGGCTAAATTAAAACAAAAAACAAAAAAACAAAACAACAGAACAAACAAAAAAAAACAACTTTGTAGGGATGAGGTGGGGCGAGGTCACTATGTTGCTCAGGCTAGTCTCGAACCCCTGGGCTCAAGCAATCCTCCCGCCTCGGCCTACCAAAGTGCTGGAGTTACCGGCGTGAGCCCCCGCAAAGGGCAGACACAGTCACTTTCTGTCATGGCAGACACCGCCTCCTCCTAGGGTTGTTCCCGGCCCCGCCCTCCTGCCCCTCAGGCCCTGACTCGCTTTACAGCAGGAGCCCAGTAACCCAGTCTCCGCCTCTTACGTAAGGCACCGCCCACTCGCCAAGGCCTCCGTGGGAGGGCGTGGCCTTCCCTCAATCCTGACGTCCATTGGCTGTCTCTTCGCCGGCGGGGCGTGGGTACGGGAGCCGGGCGGGCACGTTCCGAACCGCGGCTGAGGCGGCGGCGGCGGCGGCGGCGAAGGCGAAGGCGAAGGCGAAGGATGCACCCGGCAGGCTTGGCGGCGGCAGCGGCGGCGGGGACGCCCCGGCTGCGTAAGTGGCGTACGTGGCCGGCGGAGGAGATCGGGCGGGCAGGGGCGTGGCGGGGCGGCCGCGGCGGTTGGCGAGGTCACTGCAGGTCGGAGGTCACGAGATCAAGGATCTGGAACCCCGAGGTGTGCACAGCCCTGGGATGCCAGGTCTGGGTAGGGGGCGCCTTGGGGGGCGATTCTTTAGGAAATTCCTTTAGAAGAAAACAACTTGGGACAGGATAGCGTGCGACATGCAGAGAAATGCAACTTTCATTCATTTGCAGTTAGCGATCCGCCCTCCCCGCTCCCCACCTTTCCGTGGCTCCCCAGTGCCCGCCTGCTGTCGCCCACACCCTTAGGACAGTTTCGTGCCCCTCCGTGAGCGCAGAGGGCCATACCTACCGCTCATTTAAGAAGCGAACCTGTATTGTGCTGTTGGCCCCCTTTTCCCGTCTCTTCATCTCCGTGAGTGTGCTGTGTGTTTAATTTGTTCATTCAATCTAACTTGCCTCAACTCCCATGTGTCAGGCCCTGTGCTGGGATGGAGATGTGGGAGCCCAGAGGAGGCATGTGACCCAGCCAAGGGGTGTCAGTGAAGCTTCCTGGAAGAGCATACTTCTTTTTCCTTTTTTTTGAGACCTAATTTTGTTCTTGTTGCCCAGACTGGAGTGCAACAGCACAATCTCAGGTCACCACAACCTCCGCCTCCCGGGTTCAAGTGATTCTCCTGCCTCAGCCTCCCAAGTAGCTGGGATTACAGGGGCAGGCCACCACGCCCGGCTAATTTTGTATTTTTAATAGAGATGGGGTTTCTCCATGTTGGTCAAGCCGGTCTCGAACTCCCGACCTCAGGTGATCCGCCCGCCTAGGCCTCCCAAAGTGCTGAGATTACAGGCATGAGCCACCGCGCCTGGCATGGAAGAAGATACTTCTGATGATGAAAAGTTACCCAGGAGAAGGAGATTTGTGGTGAGAGGGCAGGCTGGGCGTGGTGGTTTACACCTATAATCCCAGCACTTTGGGAGGTCGAGGTGGGCTAATCACTTGGGACCAAGAGTTGGAGACCAGCTTGGGTAACATAGCAAAATCCTATCTCTAATAAAAGTGCAAAAAAGTAGCCGGGCGTGGTGGCGAGATTGCACCAGCCTGGGTGACAGAGCAAGACTTCACCTCAAAAAAAAAAAAAAAAGAGGGTAATCCACCTGCCTCGGCCTCCCGAAGTGCTGGAATTACAGGCATGAGTCACGGTGCCCAGCCAACCAGCCTGGCCAACATGTGAAACCCTGTCTCTACTAAAAATACAAAAAAAAAAAGCTTGGGTGCCATGGCTTACACCCATAATCCCAGGACTTTGGGAGACTGAGGCGGGAGGATCACGAGGTCAGGAGTTTGAGACCAGCCTGGCCAGTATGGTGAGACCTGGTCTCTACTAAAAATACAAAATTTAGCCAAGCGTGGTGGCGTGCGCCTGTAGTCCCAGCTATTTGGGAGGCTGAGGCAGAAGAATTGCTTGAACCTGGGAGGCGTAGGTTGCAGTGAACTGAGATTGCGCCAGTGCACTCCAGCCTGGACAACAGAGTGAGACTCTGTCTCAAAAAAAAAAAAAAAAAAAATTGTCTGGGTGTTGTGGTGCGCACCTGTAATCCCTGCTACTCGGGCAGCTGAGGCAGGAGAATCTCTTGAATGTGGGAGGCGGAGGTTGCAGTGAGCCAAGATTGTGCCATGGCACTCCAGCCTAGGCAACAAGAGTGAAACAATGCCTCAAGAAAAAAAAAAAAAAAAGAGGGAAAGGCATTGGAGGCCTGTGCCAAGTAAAAAAGTAGACAAATGAATATATATTACAGAAATTATTAGCCGGGCGTGGTGGCTCACACCTGTAATCCCAGCACTTTGGGAGGCCGAGGCGGGCGGATCACAAGGTCAGGAGATCGAGACCATAGTGAAACCCCGTCTCTATTAAAAATACAAAAAATTAGCCGGGCACGGTGGCGGGTGCCTGTAGTCCCAGCTACTCAGGAGGCTGAGGCAGGAGAATGGCGTGAACCCGAGAAGCGGAGCTTGCAGTGAGCCGAGATCGTGCCACTGCACTCCAGCCTGGGCGACAGAGCGAGACTCCGTCTCAAAAAAAAAAAAAAAAAAAAGAAATTATTATGAGTGCTCAGAAGAGAAAAAGAAAGCACCGCATGTTATGAGAAGGAGCCAGGCGGGGCTAGTGTGTTCCAGTGAGGAGTGAGGAAGATCACTTGAGCTTAGGAGTTCGAGACCAGCCTGCCCAAAATGGTGAAACTCTTGTCTCTACTAAAAATACAAAAATTACCTGGGTGTGGTGGTGTGCGCCTATAATCCCAGCTATGCAGGAGGCTGAGGCAGGAGAATTGCTTGAACCTGGGAGGTGGAGGTTGCAGTGAGCCGAGATCGCGCCATTGCACTCCAGCCTGGGCGACAAGAGCAAGACTCTGTCTGAAAAAAAAAGAAGTGGGGGAAAGAAAAGGGAAGTGGGGCTTGCGGAGAGGCTGGGGCCAGTGCTGCTTGCCTTGGAATTGAGGAGACCTGGGTCTGTCTTCAGGCTACGAATAATTGAGAGGAAGAGTTCAAGGCTAGTAGCTGATCAGGAGTGACATGGATGGACTGCTTTTTATGAGGCCAAGGAGTTTATGAGTGTCACAACAGCTTTGCAAGGTGGGACAGTTAACTCCGTTGTGTAGAGAAGAACATCCAGGTGCAGAGAAAATCATGATGTGGATAATTCTATTCCTCTCCTAATTCCCACTGTCATGTGATCACCCATTCCCTGTGCCTGCAATAGTGCCAGGCAGATAGTAGGATCTCAGCAGATATTTGCAGGATAGCATTGGTTATTGATTAGGAGCAGAGGCCCTGGAGGCAGAGTGCTGGGTTCAAATCCTGCCCTTCCCATTTTCTCCATACAGAGAAAGTGGAAGTACAGAGCACTTCCACTTGCCCCATTACTCAAACCGGGATCTATAGAGACCGTATTGGCTCTTCCCACTTCTTTTTTTGAGACGGACTCTCGCTCTGTTGCCCATGCTGGAGTGCAGTGGCGCCATCTTGGCTCACTGCAAGCTCTGCCTCCCAGGTTCATGTCATTCTCCTGCCTCAGCCTCCCAAGTAGCTGGGACTACAGGCGCCCACCACCACGCCCGGCTAATTGTTTTTTTTTTTTTTTTTTTTTTTTGTATTTTTAGTAGAGACGGGGTTTCACTGTGTTAGCCAGGATGGTCTCCATCTCCTGACCTCGTGATCCGCCCGCCTCAGCCTCCCAAAGTGCTGGGATTACAGGGGTGAGCCACCGCACCCGGCCCTTTTTTTTTTTTTTTTTTAAAGAGGGCTTTGCTGTGTCGCCCAGGCTGGAGTGCAGTGGTGCGATCTTGGCTCACTGCAGCCTTGACAACCCAGGTCCTCTCACCTCAGCCTCCCAAATAGCTGGGACTACAGGTGCGTGCCACCATGCCCTGCTATATTGTATTTTGTAGAGATAGGGTTTCACTATGTTGGCCAGGCTGGTCTTGAACTGAGTTAAAGTGATCTGCCTGTCTTGGCCTCCCAAAGTGCTGGGATTATAGGCGTGAGTCACCATGCCCAGCCTCTTCCCACTTTTTTTTTTTTGAGATGGAGTCTCGCTCTGTAGCCCAGGCCAGAGTGCAGTGGCATGATCTTGGCTAACTGCAACCTCTGCCCGCGCCCTCCCCCCCGACCTGCCCCCGTCCCAGTTCAAGCAGTTCTCCTGCCTCAGCCTCCAGAGTAGCTGGGATTACAGGAATGCACCACCATGCCCAGCTCATTTTTATATTTTTAGTAGGAACGGGGTTTTGCCATGTTGGCCAGGCTGGTCTTGAACTCCTGACCTCTTGATCCGCCTGCCTTGGCCTCCCAAAGTGCTGGGATTACAGGCATGAACCATTGCGCCCGGCCTCTTCCCACTTCTTAACACACCTCCTCTGAGCACACCTCAGCAAGTCCTGTCCCTTCTAGCTCAAACTGATCCAGAAATAACCCATTCCACTTTTACACCCCCAGTCCTGTCTGCCGTGGTCTCCCACCTGGACTTCCCCAGCAGCCTCCTCTCTCCCTTCCCTGCCCACCCCTCATCTGTTCCCCATATGAGGCCACGGGGACCTTTTAATATCGTTTGAAACCTGGCTCTCATACTATGACTTTGGGCAAGGGCCTGAGCCTCTTTAGGGCTTGCTTTTCTCATGTAAAATGGGGATGATGATAGCATTGACAATTGGCAGAAACAGGGTGGTTGTGAAGATGAAATGAGTTCATCCACAGGATTATTGTAATATTTATCAGGCACAGCAGGGCTGGACTCCTGCTCTGCCACTCACTCAGTTTGGCCCTTTGCACAAGTCATTTTAGCTGTCTGGGCCTTGGTTTCCACACCTGTAAATTGGGGGTGGTCATTTATTCTCTTTTTTTTTTTTTTTTTTTTTTTGAGACAGGGTCTCACTGTGTTGTCCAGGCTGGAGTTCAGTGGTGCAATCTTGGCTCACTGCAACCTTTGCCTCCCAGGCTTAAGCGATCCTCCCACCTTGGCCTCCCGAGTAGCTGGGACCACAGGTGTGAACCACCACGCCTAGTTAATCTTTCTATATTTTGCAGGGATGGGGTTTCGCCATGTTGCCCAGGCTACCTTTATTCATTGATCAGATTTTTATCAAGCGCCTACTCTAACCCTGTGCAAGGGGCTGGGGACTCAGCTGTGAACGAGATCAAGATCCCCCCCTTGGGGGACTCACATTCGAGTGGGGGAGACAGTGAACAAAATAAGACAGCCAGCATGTCAGCTGGTGCTGAGTTCTAAGGCTATCAGTGAAGCAGGGCAGGGGGTGGGGAGTGCCACCAAGGGAGGTACGGTTGTAGACAGGATGGCTGGGGAAGGCCTCACTGAGCAAAGCCCTCGAAGAGGAGAGGAGGGAGCCCTGAGGACGTTGGAGGAAGAACGTTGCAAGCAGAGGCACAGCTGGTGCAGAGGCCTTGAGGCAGGCACCTTCCTGGTGCGTTCAGTGAGCATTGGGAGGCGCAGGTGGCTGGAGTCAAGTGATTGAGGGGGAGCATGGGAGATATGCACAGAGGCCTTGTGTAAAAGGCTTGGTACAGGATTTTGTACCCAATAGCCCCTCCTCCCCCCCCGTATGTAGTAGCTTTTAAGATAATCATCATCAGATAAGTGGATGGGTGGGTGGGTGAATGGATGGTTAGATGGATGGATGATGGATGGGTGGATAGATGAATGTGTTGATGGACGGATAAATAGCTTGGTGAGTGCATGGATGGATGGATGGATGGACGGATGGATGGAAAGATGAAAGCATCAGTGGATGGATAGTTGGCTAGATGTGTGGGTGGAGGGGTGGGTGGATGGATGGATGGATGGATGGTTGGATGGATGGATGGATAGATTGATGAATGGGTTGGTGGATGGATAGATAGCTTGGTGAGTGGATGGATGGATGGGTGGATGAATGGACAGATAGATGAATGCATCAATGGATGGATAGTTGGCTGTCTGGCTGGCTGGCTGGCTGGATAGATGGATGGCTGGCTGGGTGGATGGATGGATGATGGATGGATGGGTGGATAGATGAGTGGGTTGGTGAATAGATAGATAGCTTGATGAGTGGATGGATGGATGCATGGATGGATGGATGGATGGATGGATGGATGGATGGATGGAAAGATGAATGCATCAGTGGATGGATAGTTAACTAGATGGATGGGTGGATGAATAGGTGGATGGATGGGTGGGTGGATGGATGGATGGATAGATGGGTGGATGGATGGGTAGGTGGATGGATGGGTGAGTGGATGGATGGATGGGGGTGGGGGGTGGATAGGTGGATGGATAGATGGATGGATGGGTAGGTGGGTGGGTGGATGGATGGATGGGTGGGCGGATGGATGAATGGATGGATTGATGGGTGGGAGGGTGGATGGATAGATGGTGGATGGATTGATGGGTGGGAGGGTGGATGGATAGATGGATGGGTGGATGAATGGATGGACAGATGAATGCATCAGTGGACGGATAGTTGGCTAGATGGGTGGGTGGATGGATGGATGGATGGATGGATAGGTGGACAGATGGATGGATGAATGGATGGGTGGATGGATGAATGGGTAGTTGGAAGGATAGATGTGGATGGGTGGGCGAGTGGGTGGGTGGGTGGATGGATGAGTAGATGGATGGGTGGGTAGATGAATGGATGCATAGATTAGTGTATCAGTGGATGGATAGTTGGCTAGATGGGTGGGTCGATGGATGAATGGCAGAGGCTGCACCTGCCAGTCCATCTGATGTCAAAGCTAGTGTCTCTAATGGTGACACCACCCTCCTCTCAGTAGGAGCAGGAGGCAGAACTGCAGGATGAATGAGGCTCACCAGGCCTCCCTTACCTATCCTGGATCCCCAGTGTCTCCCCACCCTCTTCCCTTGCAGCCTCAAAGCGGAGGATCCCTGTGTCCCAGCCAGGCATGGCCGACCCCCACCAGCTTTTCGATGATACAAGTTCAACCCAGAGCCGGGGCTATGGGGCCCAGCGGGCACCTGGCGGCCTAGGCTATCCTGCAGCCTCTGCCACGCCCCAGGCAGCCTTCCTGGCTGACCCGGTGTCCAACATGGCCATGGCCTATGGGAGCAGCCTGGCTGCTCAGGGCAAGGAGCTGGTGGATAAGAACGTAAGTGGCCAGGGCTGGCGGGAGTTGGGGGACGCACGGGGCCACGGGCACTCAGGCTTGAGCTCTGCCTCCCCAGATTGACCGCTTCATCCCCGTCACCAAGCTCAAGTATTACTTTGCTGTGGACACCATGTATGTGGGCAGAAAGCTGGGCCTGTTGTTCTTCCCCTACCTGCACCAGGTCAGCACCCCCAGGGGAATGTGGGTCTGCGGTGGGCCTGTGGGGGCTCAGGGGTGGGGGCAGGTGTGTGGTGGGGCCAGGAGATTCACCTCGAGGGAGGAGGGCCTGTAGCAGGGTAGGAGGGACCTGGTTCTGAGGGTCCTGCCCATCTCCCCATCCCCACAGGACTGGGAGGTGCAGTACCAACAGGACACCCCGGTGGCCCCCCGCTTTGACGTCAATGCCCCGGACCTCTACATTCCAGGTTTCACCCTCCCTCTACCCTGCACCCTCCTCTCTCTTCCGGGCCTGTCTGGGGTGGGTGTGTGGGTGTCTGGAGGCCCAGGGCAGTTCTTCTTCTGGTGACCAGTGTCTGTGTGTCTGCCTCCCACAGCGATGGCTTTCATCACGTACGTTTTGGTGGCTGGTCTTGCGCTGGGGACCCAGGATAGGTAAGGGCGGCCTGGGGCAGGCCGAGTAGGGTGGGGTTTGGGAGGCCCATGGTTGGTCAGGAAGGTTTCAGTTCCAAGGTCTCAGTTCCCCTCTCAGGACAGCCCCACTTTGCTCCCAGTTGGCCCAAGATACGGCCCTCAGGGTCACCATCAGCATCACCCTCGCCTCTTCCCTCTCCTTCCTACCCATGTGCATTGTGTCACCACACCCTGTGCTGGGCGACCCTCTCCATCCACCCTTCCTCTTGGCCTCTGCTACCAGACCCATCCTCATCCTCGCTCTGTCGTCACCAGCTCCCCATTGCACCCCTACTCCAGCAGCAGCCAGGACCGTCCTGTCTGAGGTGTGAGCCTGGCCACAGCCCACCCTGCTCCACCCTACTATCCATGGCTCCCGATCAAGCCTCAGCTCCTCAGCCCCGCACTGCCCCTCCCGTTGCACGCTTCTGTCCGTTCCTTTCCTCAGGAGGGCTGGCGCTGTCTCCTGGGGCCTTGTCACATCAACTTCCCTCTGCCCGGGAGCGTGTTCCCCTCCACTACTGCTGAGTACCTGTGCATTCCCGCTGGCTCCATTCCAGTGTCACCTCCTCCAGGAAGCCTTCCTGTCCCCCAGGCTAGGTCAGGCCCCTCCTCTTGCTCACACTGCCCTGTTCTTTTCCTTTGTGACACTGAACACATCTGTCATTAACTGGTGAGGCCCTGGGGATATGGCAGAGGCCGAAGGCTTTGTCCCTGACCAGCTCCTTCCTGCAGGCCTCAGCTTGCTGTCCCCTCTCCTGGGAAGCCTCTCTGACACCTGCCTCCTGACTGTCAGGCACAGCCCCCTGTGACTCCAGCCCTGCCCGCTCTGGGTGTCACTGTCTAGGGATGGGTCTGCCGTCCTCCCTGGATGGGATTTCCATGAGAATAGGATAGCGTGCAGGTCCATCTTGGTCACTGCCGGGTGTCCAGCCCTACCCAACACGGGGCTGTCCCCAGGCGGGTGCTGGGGGTGGGAGGTCTGAACCAGCCAACCAAGTGGCGGGACTTGCTGCCTGCAGGTTCTCCCCAGACCTCCTAGGGCTGCAGGCGAGCTCAGCCCTGGCCTGGCTGACCCTGGAGGTGGTGGCCATCCTGCTCAGCCTCTATCTGGTCACTGTCAACACCGACCTCACCACCATCGACCTGGTGGCCTTCTTGGGCTACAAGTATGTCGGGTGAGTACGCCCGCCCTTCATGCCAGCCCCAGCCCTTGGGCCTTGTCGTCACACAGCCTCCTCTCCCTCCCCCAGGATGATTGGCGGGGTCCTCATGGGCCTGCTCTTCGGGAAGATTGGCTACTACCTGGTGCTGGGCTGGTGCTGTGTGGCCATCTTTGTGTTCATGGTGAGCAGGGGCTCGGGGCTGGTGAGGCTGAGGGCACAGGTGCCCCGGAGGCATCCAAGAAGAGGATGTCAGGTGTGGGGTTCAGACCAGAGACACATTGCTGAACTGAAGAGCCCTGGAGTGGCTGCCCAGCCTGGGGGGGTCAGGAGGGCTTCCTGGAAGAGGGGGTATCCTGAGCCCTGGAAGAGGAGATCCCACCCAGGCTGCTAGAGGCTGGGGATCCCCAGCACACAGGCTCCAGGCTGGGCTCTCACCCTCATTCCACTCTCCTTGCATGGGGGCTTTCCTGCCAGAATTTCCCTGGAAGGAGATTCTCTAGAGCCCTTCCTGCTAGAGTCAGGGGTGCTGGTGAAGAGCACTGGGGTCTGCAGGCTGGGTGGACCCCAAGTTTAGTTGGATCCTAGGCAAATCACTTCCTTTCTTTAAACTCAGTTTCCCCTTTTGCCGGGCGCGGTGGCTCACGCCCGTAATCCCAGCACTTTGGGAGGCCGAAGCAGAAGGATCACGAGGTCAGGAGATGAGACCATCCTGGCTAACACGGTGAAACCCCATCTCTACTAAAAATACAAAAAAATTAGCTGGGCTTGGTGGTGTGTGCCTGTAGCCCCAGCTACTCGGGAAGCTGAGGCAGGAGAATCGCTTGAACCTGGGAAGTGGAGGTTGCGGTGAGCTGAGATTGCACCCCTGCACTCCAGCCTGGGCGACAGAGCAAGACTCTGTCTCAAAAAAAAAAACAAACCGGCCGGGCGCGGTGGCTCAAGCCTGTAATCCCAGCACTTTGGGAGGCCGAAGCGGGCGAATCACAAGGTTAGGAGATCGAGACCACAGTGAAACCCCGTCTCTACTAAAAATACAAAAAATTAGCCGGGCGCGGTGGCGGGCGCCTGTAGTCCCAGCTACTCAGGAGGCTGAGGCAGGAGAATGGCGGGAACCCGGGAGGCGGAGCTTGCAGTGAGCCGAGATCGCGCCACTGCACTCCAGCCTGGGCAACAGCGTGAGACTCCGTCTCAAAAAAAAAAAAAAACAAACCAAAACTCAGTTTCCCTATTTTAGAATAGGAGGATGATACTTGCACCTTAAGGTGCTGGGAGGATTCACTGTGAACATGTGAGAAGCAGAGGGCAGACCGTGGTGGCTGGTGAGCCAGGGCAGAGACTCACGCAAACTTTGACTTAGGTCTCATCATTTAAAAGTTTAGGCCAAGCGCATAACTCACATCTGTGATCCCAGCACTTTGGGAGGCTGAGGCAGGAGGATCACTGGAGGCCAGGAGCTTGATACCAGCCTGGACAACATAGCAAGACCCCATCTCTAAAAAAATTAAATAATTAGCCAGGCATGGCAGTATGTACCTATAGTCCCAGCTACTCGAGACGCTGAGGTGGGAGGATCACTTGAGTCTGGAAGATTGAGGCTGCAGTGAGCTGAGATCATGCCACTGCAGTCAAACCTGGTGGACAGGGTGAGACCCTGTCCATTTTTTTTTTTTTTTTTTGAGACGGAGTCTTGCTCTGTCACCAGGCTGAAGTGCAGTGGCGCGATCTCGGCTCACTGCAGCCTCCTGGGTTCACAGGAGCGATTCTCCTGCCTCAGCCTCCTGAGAAGCAGGGAGCACCACCATACCCAGCTAATTTTTGTATTTTTAGTAGGGATGGGGTTTCACCATGTTGGCCAGGATGGTCTTGATCTCCTGACCTTGTGATCCGCCCGCCTCGGCCTCCCAAAGTGCTGGGATTACAGGCGTGAGCCAACGCACTAGGCCAGAGACCCTGTCCTTTAATAAAAATAAAGATAGCATTTCTGGCATGTCTTCAGAAACTGCCATGTGACCAGCATAACGGGGAGCAGCAGCCAGGGCCATGTCTCCCACCCCCTCAGGCCGGGTGTCCACCGCGAAGTCCCCCTTCACCCGCTCCCAGACCTTGCCTGGCATTTGAGTGTCGAACCTTCTCATATTTTGCCCACAGGGTCCAAATCCTCACCATGTTAGGAGGTTTGGGGAAACTGAGGCCCCCAGAAACCTGAGGCTGCAGAGGGCCAGGGACTTGTCCCCAGCTGCCTGGGGCTTCTAGACAGAGGCTGGAAGTATGTCAGGGCTCTCACTCTGGCCCAGAGAGCTCAAGGGTAAACCCCTTGGTTCCTCTCTCCCTTTCCCACCCAGATCCGGACGCTGCGGCTGAAGATCTTGGCAGAGGCAGCGGCTGAGGGGGTCCCGGTGCGTGGGGCCCGGAACCAGCTGCGCATGTACCTGACCATGGCAGTGGCAGCGGCACAACCTCTGCTCATGTACTGGCTCACCTTCCACCTGGTGCGGTGAGCGGAGCCTCCCGCCGCCGCCGCTGCTGCTGCTGCTGCTGCTGCTGGGAGCCACTGGACTCATCTCCTGCCTGCAGGCCCCAGGGGTCCACCCTGTCTGGCCACAGGCGACGCCTCCATCCCATGTCCCGCCCAGCCCCGCCCCCAACCCAAGGTGCTGAGAGATCTCCAGCTGCACAGGCCATCGCCCCAGGGCGTGGCCGCTGTTACAGAAACAATAAACCCTGATGGGCATGGCGTGGGCAGCCTCTCCTTGGCCGCGAGCAGGGATGGGCGGGCCCAGCCCTGGGCAGGGGGCAGGGAACTGGGGACGGACCGGAGCAGGCACTGCGCTGATCAGTCGCAGAAGGCAGAGAGGAAGGTTTAATGAGCCCTGTCCAGGGCCCTTCAGTGAGGAGCCTCCTTCTTGCCCTTTTCCTTTTTCTTCTTCTTCACTTTGGGCTTCTTGGCCTTGCCGGGGGTGCTCTCGTGCTGCTTGGAGCCAGCGGTGTGGGGCTGTGGGACCGAGGGCAGGGATGGGAGAGAAGAGATGGTTCTGGGCTGGAAGGAGACAGAGGAACCGCCTCCTGCACCCTCCCCACCAGCCCCTGCGCTGGGACGCTTCTCTGCGGTGCAGGGCACGGGCCTGGGGACGCTGGCGAGAACCCCTTACCTTCACATCCATGTCCGAGTCGCTGGAGCTGCTGCTGGAGTCGGAAGAGCTGTGGTGTCCTTGCTGGATGGAGGTGCGGCAGTGAGGCGGTGCCCCTTACCCAGCCCCCGAAGTTGGAAGCCCAAGGCAGGACCCTGGGGTCAGGGGCAACCCCACCCCTCCCGCCTGTCCGCAGCCGGTGATGAGGAGACTTACCTCTGGACCCGGACCTGCCCCCGCCTCCGACCGGCCCTGAACTTTGTGGGGACTGAGCTTGGGGTCTCCCCCATGGCCCGCCCCCACACCTGGCTTCTGGGAGGTTGGCTCCAGAGCTGTGGAGAGAAGTTGGGTGGTTGGTGCGGGCAGCTTCTGGGCTTGATTCTCGCCCCCTCCACCTCCAATCCACACTCCCCAGGAGCTCACCTGCTCCCAGGTCGAACTCCATGGCGAGAGGTGTGTCCCAGGGCCAAGGGCACCTGGGCCCTGCAGAGGAGTGGAGCAGTGGGAGGAGCGCTGAGACCTGCCCGTTGGAGGAATGCTGACACGCCCCACCCAACCTCTGTCCTGGTCCTCAGCCCTGACTGCGCGGCACCGCCCAGCATTTCCTCTGTGAGGAGTGAGGGAGATGGACAGTGGTGGCCTCCGCCAGCCTTGGTGCCTGAGGGGAGGCCGACTGAGGGGGGCTCTGTGGATGCCATTCAGGGAGCTACATGTTTCCCCAAAAAGCTCAGATGCTGGTTCTTGGAGGGAGGTGCCCCCGCCTTCCTGCATACCGCCGCAATATGGCCTCCTCCGCCGTAGTTTCACACACAGGGCGCTGCTGCCAGGGGCGTCCTGTGTTCTAACTCGCTCCCACAGCCCCTCCGGCTTGGTGAGCAGCATCTGAGGGGTGAGGGGCGTAGACTTGGAGCCAGCCTGCTGCACTAGATGCCAGCTGTGTCACTTAGTAGCAGGGTGACCTCAGGAAAGTTGCTTCACCTCTGTGCCTCAGTTTCCTCATCTGTAAATGACAGCTACCCATGGGATTGATGTGAAAGAAGAGTTACTTTCCTAGAATGGTGTCTGGCATGAAGTACTGATAATGTGTTGGATTTTTTAAAAATAAAAGGTAGGTGTTTTAGGCCGGTCATGGTGGCTCACACCTGTAATCCCAGCACTTTGGGAGGCAGAGGCAGGTAGATCACCTGAGGTCAGGAGTTCGAGACCAGCCTGACCAACATAGTGAAACCCTGTCTGTACTAAAAATAAAAAAATTAGCTGGGCACGGTGGTGCACGCCTGTAATCCCAGCTGCTCTGGAGGCTGAGGCACAAGAATCACTTGAACCCGGGAGGCAGAGGTTTCAGTGAGCCAAGATTGCACCACTGCACTCCAGCCTGGGTGACACAGTGAGACTCCGTCTCAAAAAAGAAAAAAGTATATTGATATAAAAGATAAGTGTCAAGCCAGGCACGGTGGCTCATGCCCAGCACTTTGGGAGGCCGAGGCAGGTGGTTAACCCAAGGGGAGTTTGAGACCAGCCTGGCCGACATGGTGAAGCCCCGTCTCTACTAAAAATACAAAATTTAGCCAGGCGTGGTGGCGGGCGCCTGTAATCCCAGCTACTTGGAGGCTGAGGCAGGAGAATCACTTCAGCCCGGAGGCGGAGGTTACAGTGAGCCGCGATTGTGCCATTGCACTCCAGCCTGGGTGGTAGAGCCAGGCTCCATCTCAAAAAAAAAAAAAAAGGAAGATAAATGTCTTTATGAGTGTGGGCTGCTGTAACAAATACAGAGAGGGTGGCTTTAACAGGAAACACAGTTCTCACGGTCCTGGAGGCTGGAAGTCTGAGATGGGGGTGTTGGTAGATCCGGTGTCAGGAGCGCCGCTTCCTGGCTCGTTGACAGCCACCCTGCCTCCCCGCATGGCCGAGAGCAAGATCATCTCACGTTGTGTCCCTTTCTATAAGGGCACAAATCCCATTCATGAAGGCTCCTCCCGTATCACCTGGTGACCTCCCAGAGGTCCTACCTTCAAATACCATCACTTGGCTTCAGCACAGGAGTTTGGGGAAGACACAAACATTCAGTCTATGACAGTAGGTACTGTTCCAACCCCTACTTCACAGATGAGGAAACTGAGGGATTAGGTAAGAAGACGAAGGGTAACCATAGAACATGGGCTGGGTGCAGTAGTTCATGCCTGTAATCCCAGCACTTTGGGAGGGAAGCAAGGCAGGAGGATCACTTGAGCTGAAGAGTTTGAGATCAGCCTGGGTAACATACTGAGACCATCTCTACATGAAATTAAAACTTAGACAGGCATGGTGGCACTCACCTGTAGTCCCAGCTACTCAGGAGGCTGAGACAGGAGAATCACTTGAGCCCGGGAAGTCCAAGCTGCAGTAAGCTGTGATTGAGCCACTGCACTCCAGCGTGGTTGACGGAGCAAGACCCTGTCTCAAAACACACACACAGGCCAGGCACAGTGGCTCACACCTGTAATCCCAGCACTTTGGGAGGCTGAGGCGGGAGGGTCACTTGTGGTCAGGAGTACAAGACCAGCCTGGCCAATGTGGTGAAAAATATAAAAAATCACTGAGTATCGTGGCGCACGCCTGTAATCCCAGCTACTCGGGAGGCTGAGGCTTGAGAATTGCTTGAACCCAGGAGGCGGTGGTTGCAGTGAGCTGAGACTGCATCACTGCACTCCAGCCTGGGTAACAGAGCAAGACTCCAACACACACACACACACACACACACACGTAGTCTAGTTCTAGTCTGTTCATGCTATATATATAGTTCAAACGCAGGCAGTGTAGCTTGATTCCAATGCTTGGCTTGGCCCCTCTGTCTCACCCTCTTGGGAGATCTCAGAGGAATGAGCAGCCAGCTGGGCCCAGTTTTCCCTCCTCCGGGCTGGGCTCAGGTCAGGTTAGGGTAGAAACTGGAGCCTGAGCCATCTGCTCCTACCGCTGTGAGGTGAGATATCCTTGGCGTCCCTCTCCAGCCCAGCCCTGCCCCCAGCAACTGGGCTGCCTGCATCTACAGGGAGTGGGCATCTAGGAGCAGGTGGCTGAGGCCTGGGCATGGTAATGAGCATGCAGCTCATGCCCTTGTACACTCAGGTGTCTGCTCACATGTCCATTCCTCAGAGGCGCCTGGCTCGGCTGCCAGCAACTCAGAGTGGCAATGCTCCATCCCCTTTCCCCGGCTTGAAGTCCAGCATAGCCCATGCCTGCCACCATCTGCAGTTACCTTTCTTCACATTCACTTCTTCGGCATGTATTTATTGAGCACCTACTATGTCTCCAGCACACTTCAAGACCTGAGGGTGGCCAGGCACAGTGGCACATGCTTGTAATCCCAGCACTTTGGGAGGCTGAGGAGGTTGGATGGCTTGAGCTCAGGAGTTTGAGACCAGCCTGGGCCACATGGCGAAACCCCATCTCTATTAAAAAAAAAAAAATTGTTGGCCGGGCGCGGTGGCTCAAGCCCTGTAATCCCAGCACTTTGGGAGGCCGAGGCGGGTGGATCACGAGGTCAGGAGATGGAGACCATCCTGGCTAACATGGTGAAACCCCGTCTCTACTAAAAATACAAAAAACTAGCCGGGCGTGGTGGCGGGCGCCTGTAGTCCCAGCTACTCGGAGGCTGAGGCAGGAGAATGGCGTGAACCTGGGAGGCGGAGCTTGCAGTGAGCCGAGATCGCGCCACTGCACTCCAGCCTGGGTGACACAGCGCGAGACTCCGTCTCAAAAAAAAAAAAAAAAAAAAAAAAAAATTGTTAAAGGAGGACCTGAAAATAAATAAATACAAATTAATTAATTTTTTTTAAAAGGCGGTCAGGTGCAGTGGCTCACGCCTGTAATCCCAGCACTTTGGGAGTCTGAGGCAGGCGGATCACCTGAGGTTAGGAGTTCCAGACCAGCCTGGCCAACATGGTCAAACCCCATCTCTACTAAAAAAATACAAAAATTAGCTGGGCATGGTGGTGGGCGCCTGTAATCCCAGCTACTTGGGAGGCTGAGGCAGGAGAATCGTTTGAATCCGGGAAGCAGAGGTTGCAGTGAGTCGAGATGGTGCCATTGCACTCCAGCCTGGGCGACAGGGCGAGAATAAAAAAAAAAAAAAAAAAAAAGAAAAAAGGCCAGGCGCGGTGGCTCACGACTATAATCCCAGCACTTTGGGAGGCCGAGACGGGCGGATCATGAGGTCAGGAGATCGAGACCATCCTGGCTAACACGGTGAAACCCCGTGTCTACTAAAAAATACAAAAAACTAGCCTGGCGAGGGGGCGGGCGCCTATAGTCCCAGCTACTCGGGAGACTGACGCAGGAGAATGACGTAAACCGGGAGGCGGAGCTTGCAGTGAGCTGAGATTCGGCAACTGCACTCCAGCCTGGGCGACAAAGCGAGACTCCGTCTCAAAAAGAAAAAAAAAAGACCTGAAGACAAGCAGGCAAGCCACGCAAGCATATAGAGGAAGAGGGAAGAGCAAATGCAAAGGCCCCTGAGGCAGGAATGTGCCTGTGTCTGAGGAGCTGCTCTGCTGTCAGAGTGGCAGAGAGAGTGGAAGGAGAGGCGGGTGGCGGGCATGAACTTGTAAATCAAAGACCCTTGCTCTTTACCCTGAGTGTGACTGGGAGGTGAGCAATGATTGTGGCTTTGCCTGCAACTGGACACAGGATATGAGAGAAAGTGTCTGTCTCTCGAGGCAGAGCACGCATTCCATGAGGGTGAGAACTCCCGCTTTGTGCACCACCCAGAACGGCGTGACTCAGGGGGGCTGCTTGCCATGCCTTAGTGAATGGGTGGTATCGCCTGCTGCCAGGTAGTGTGCTAAGGGCGAGTCACCACCGGCACAGAAGGGTTGCAGGTTTGGATCCTGGAGGTCAGTCACTACACTTACTCTTCTGTGGACAAATCAGTTAGCCACTGTGGATTTCTGTTTCCTCCTCTGTAAAAAAGAAAACTTTTCTAGGAAATGGTTTTGCACAGAGCCTGCCTGGCACAAGTTCAATTGATGCTCAATCAATGTTCGTTTTTGTTTTCTTCTTTTTTTTTTTTTTGAGACAGAGTCTTGCTCTGTCGCCAGGCTGGAGTGCAGTGGCGCGATCTCGGCTCACTGCAATGCAACCTCCAACTCCCTGGTTCAAGTGATTCTCCTGCCTCAGCCTCCTGAGTAGCTGGGATTACAGGCACACGCCACCATGCCCAGATGATTTTTTCTATTTTTAGTAGAGACGGGGTTTCCCCATGTTGGCCAGGATGGTCTCGATCTCCTGACCTCGTGATCCGCCCACCTTGGCCTCCCAAAATGCTGGGATTACAGGTGTGAGCCACTGCGCCCAGCAATTTTTTTTATTTTTATTTTTATTTTTTTTTTTGAGGCAGGGTCTTGCTCTGTCACCCAGGCTGGAGTGCAGTGGTATGATCATAGCTCACTGCAGCCTCGACCTCCTGGGCTCAAGGGATCCTCCCACCTCAGCCTCCTGAGTAGCTGGGACTACAGCCATGCACCACTATGCTTGGCTCATACAAAAAATTATTTTGGGCTGGGCGTGGTGGTTCACACCTGTTATCCCAGCACTTCGGGAGGCTGAGGTGGGTGGATCACCTGAGGTCAGGAGTTCGAGACCAGCCTGACCAACATGGTGAAATCCCGTCTCTATTAAAAATACAAAAATTAGCCAGGCCATAGTGGCGGGTGTCTGTAATCCCAGCTACTAGGGAGGCTGAGGCAGGAGAATTGCTTGAGCCTGGGAAGTGAAGGTTGTGATGAGCCAAGATTGTGCCACTGCACTCCAGTCTGGATGACAGGGTGAGACCCCATCTCAAAAAGAAAAAAAATAAATAAATAACATATATATTTTTTACAGATGGGGTCTCACTATGTTGCCCAGGCTGGTCTCAAATTCTTGGGCTCAATTGATCCTCTTTGGCCTCCCACAATGCTGGGATTACAGGCATGAGCCACTGCACCCAGCCTTGCCATTCAGTTCTCATCCACCGTGACTAACAGGGGCAGGGACCGTAGCTTATGTCTGTCCTTCCCAGGCCCTGGTCACTCCTCACATAGCAACAGGCACAGGTGGCATGTGGGACTTCCCTGTTGTTCTTGCCTTGGCATTTATGGCTCTGACTTGCCCTGTTTTTTAATTTTGACAGTCTCTCTCTGTTGCCCAGGCTGAAATACAGTGGCACGATCTTGGCTCACTGCAACCTCCGCCTCCCAGGTTTAAGCGATTTTCCCGCATCAGCCTACCGAGTAGCTGGGATTACAGGCACGCGCCACCCCGCCTGGCTAAGTTTTGTATTTTAAGTAGAGACAAGGTTTCCTCATGTTGCTCATGCTGGTGTTGAACTCAAAGTGTTGGGATTACAGGCATGAGCCACCGCACCCAGCCTGCCCTTCCCTGTTTATTCCCTGATGATCTCTGCCTAAAATGCTTTGAGGGTGTAAACAGTGCCTTCTCCCCTGTAGGAAAAAGGGACCTGTGTTTCCGACTGGCAGCGGTATTGACATCATCCACTGCTAGGTCAGCTTACCCCTTCTCTAACATTTCACCAGCAGCCATCCTTCTGGGGGTCACTTGAACCCTGAAAGCTTTTACTTAATCTCTGCCATTTAGGAAGATTTCTGGATGTCAATTTAACTGCGTTGGGAAGCCAAGACGGTGTGGGACCAAAGAGTGCACTGTCTCGTCCTCCCAGCGGGTCTCACACTCCTGCACGCCCGAGGGCTGATGGGTGGACTGGAAAAGCAGCTGCAGCAAGGCTGGTTGGGTTTCTTTCTTGAAGTTTACAGGAAGAGAGTTGGTTCTGTAAACACCATAATCCCTGTTCCTGAATGTTTTCTTTGAAATCAACCACATCTCAGGAGACAGATGACCTTAAGCACAGAGTATACAGGGACCCAGTTTCCTTTCCCAGAAGACAAAAGCTCTGGACTGGCCCTCTGACCACAGCCAGTCTTGCTCTGGCCCTTGATGTTCTGGGATCCTGATCATCAGGAAATCTCCACGGACCATCCCTGGGAAGTGCCAAGGGACTGACAATCCAACTAGAAAGGCCCAGGCTTGGTCTCCACCCAGCTGACTGCTGGGTCTCAGATTTGATTTGATTCCACTTAACAGGCTAGTATGTGAGCCTCTTACTATTTCAAAAATGCTGGGAGAAGCCTCGAAACTCCAGGGTCAGAGACAAAGGCTTTCCTGCTCACACGAAGCAGCATAGGCGCCAGCATGTGTGGCTTTCCCCCAGGCTGTGGAAGCAGAGCTGGGGACCCAGATGGACAGCTGCACAGGGAGTGGGTTGTTACAAAAGAGGCATGCTAAGCTTGGGGACCTACCTGGCTATCCCCAGCCTGCCCTCACCCCTCAAGGTGCTTGCTGCAAACACAACCCCAAGAAATGACCCAGGGAGGCCAGGCGCGGTGGCTCACCCCTGTAATCCCAGCAGTTTGGGAGGCCGAGGCAGGTGGATTACTTGAGGTCAGGAGTTTGAGATCAGTCTGGCCAACATGGCGAAACCCCATCTCTACTAAAAATACGAAAATTAGCCAATCCTGGTGGTGTGTCCCTTATAATCCCAGCTACTCAGGAGGCTGAGGCAAGAGAATCACTTGAACCCGGGAGGCATAGGTTGCAGTGAGCTTAGATTGCACCACTGTAGTCCAGCCTAGGCGACACAGTGAAACTGTCTCAAAAGAAAAAAAAAAAATACCAGGGGAGAGAGCTATGAGGGTCATGCACTCCTGGCACACTCAGCAAGACCTGTAGGAGCGAGAGACCCCCCCTCTACCGCCTTAACTGCTGATAAAGCAAATGAATGTGTCATTCTGCTTCCACTCTGAAGAATCTGACCAACAGAGGCTGAGGCCAAATGTAGTGTTTCATACAGCATCTTATTAAGCATCTATGATCAACCGGACTCCAATCTGCAGCATTAACCTCAACCGTGCCGCCGGGTTCCAGGGGCAAGGGGACCAGCAGGTCTTATTTCAGACATCCCGGACACAGTCTCCCATTCACTAGGATAGGGGTCCCCAACCCTCAGGCCACAGACCAGTACTGGTCTGCAGCCCGTTAGGAACCCGGCTGCAGAGCAGGCGAGCAGCAGGCGAGTGAGCATCCTCCACCTCCTGTCAGATCAGCAGCAGCATCAGGTTCTCATAGGAGCACGAACCCTATAGTGAACTGTGCATGCGAGGAATCTAGGCTGTGTGCTCCTTATGAGAATCTTTTTTTTTTTTTTTTGAGACACAGTCTCACTCTGTCGCCCAGGCTGGAGTGCAGTGGTGTGATCTCGGCTCACTGCAACCTCCGCCTCCTGGGTTCAAGTGATTCTCATGCCTCAGCCTCCCGAGTCGCTGGGATTATAGGCGTGTGTCACCACACCCAGTTGATTTTTGTATTTTTGGTAGAGACGGGGTTTTGCCATGTTGGCCGGGCTGGTCTCAAACTCCTGACCTCAAGTGATCCACCCACCTTGGCCTCCCAACGTGCTGGGATTACAGGTGTGAGCCACCGCGCCCGGCCTCCTTACAAGAATCTAATGCCTGATGATCTGAGGTGGAAGTTTCATCACGAAACCACCCTCTACTCCCCACCGCCCTAGTCTGTGGAAAAACTGTCTTCCACAAAACCAGTCCCTGATGCCAGAAAGGTTGGGGAGCACTTCATTAGGACCCACACAAGGGAGTCAAGTCTGAGCTGCTGATCTTTGCTGTCATTGCCTGTCATTACAAACCCAAAAAGCAACTTCCTCCCCGGAAGAGAGACATTCTGTGGGCCACCTTCCCACATGCAAACACACAACCTGAGGGGTCCAGGGTGCCCAGCTCAGGAATTGTTTGTTTGTTTTGAGACGGAGTCTTGCTCTGTCGCCCAGGCTGGAGTGCTGTGGCCGGATCTCAGCTCACTGCAAGCTCCGCCTCCCGGGTTTACGCCATTCTCCTGCCTCAGCCTCCCGGGTAGCTGGGACTACAGGCGCCCGCCACCTCGCCCGGCTAGTTTTTTGTATTTTTTAGTAGAGATGGGGTTTCACCGTGTTAGCCAGGATGGTCTCGATCTCCTGACCTCGTGATCCGCCCGTCTCGGCCTCCCAAAGTGCTGGGATTACAGGCTTGAGCCACCGCGCCCGGCCGCCCGGCTAGTTTTTTGTATTTTTTAGTAGAGACGGGGTTTCACCAGGTTAGCCAGGATGGTCTCGATCTCCTGACCTCGTGATCCGCCCATCTCGGCCTCCCAAAGTGCTGGGATTACAGGCTTGAGCCACCGCGCCCGGCCAATTGTTGTTTGTTTTTAGAGATGGGGTCTGGTCTTGCTCTGTTGCCCAGGCTGGAGTGCAGTGGTAGCACTGTGAGCATGGTTCGCTGCAGCCTTGACCGCCCAGGCTCAAACCATTTTTCCATCTCAGCCTCCCAAAGTGCTGGGATGATAGGCGTGAGCACTGTGCCCAGGCAGGAATTGGGAAACGTCACTGGGAACACCACAGCATTGGTTCGGTCAAGCCCCATGGGCGGTGCTACTGAGCTGCAGGCTCCATTACTACATGGGGTAGAGCTCAGGGCTCCTTGGGCATCAGAAGCCTATGATTTTGTACCAGCCAGACTGGAACAAGGCTGGGCCTGTCCCTATGTTTAGAAACATCTTGTGTGTCGGGAGAGAGGGCCCCACATTCAGGAGCTGCCATTGATGGCTTCAGGTGCAGAATGGCTCTAGACTGGCCATGTCTACTAGTGTGGGTTTTTTGTTGTTGTTGTTGTTTTTGAGACAGAGTCTCACTTTGTCGCCCAGGCTGGAGTGCCAGTGGTACAGTCTCAGTTCACTGCAACCTCCACCTCCCAGGTTCGGGTGATGGTCATGCCTCTGCCTCCCGACTAGCTGGGACAACAGGCATGCACCACCATGCCCGGCTACTTTTTGTATTTTTAGTAGAGATGGGGTTTCACCATGTTGGCAAGGCTGGTCTCGAACTCTTGACTTCAAGTGATCTGCCCGCCTTGGCTTCCCAAAGTGTCAGGATTACAAGCCTGAGCCACTGCGCCAGCTATTCTTACAGTGGGTCAGAATAGCAGCTGCAGATGCTGCTGGACTCAGGAGGACCAGGTGACAGTCTGGCCAAGCAGCGGTGCTGGGTCTGGAGGCCAGAGGGAGGATTACCCCCTCCCCACCCCTCAACCTCCTGGGGTCTAAGGTGTTCCCTCCCCAGGTGCCGGGTTGTTGCTCTCCCTCCAAGGACATGAAGTCAGTCTGTATCCCACCCCAGGAAGTACCGCTTCACCTCTTCTTTCACCATCTACGCACACCCAGACTTGTTTTTGGAAGTCAGATGTGAATGGAACATGGGCATTTTTACAAATTGACAGACTTACGCTTTCCCTCACGTTGTCTGATGTGGGACACTGTAGGGAGACTTGGCAAACAGGACACTCGACCAAGTGGCCGCTGTCTTCGGGACCTAGAAGAGTGAGTCCAGGAGAGTTCCAAGGGCAGAACATGAACTAACGCCAAGCCCCATAGGTCCCGTTCTGGTGGGCCTGCCCTCTGGAGGCTGCACCCATCAGGCAGGCCTGCGCTTAACACTGGGGGAAGAAAGAGGCACACATACCCAGGAATGATTATTTATTTATTTATTTATTTATGATGGAGTCTTGCTTTGTCGCCCAGGCTGGAGTGCAGTGGCGTGATCTCAGCTCACTGCGAGTTCCACCTCCCGGGTTCATGCCATTCTCCCGCCTCAGCCTCCTCAGTAGCTGGGACTGTAGGCATCTGCCACCACACCCGGCTAATTTTGTTTGTGTATTTTTAGTAGAGACGGGGTTCACCGTGTTAACCAGGATGGTCTTGATCTCCTGACCTCATGATCCGCCCGCCTCGGCCTCCCAAAGTGCTGGGACTACAGGCGCGAGCTACTGCGCCCGGCCTGTTTATTTTTTTGAGAAAGAGTCTCACTCTGTCACCCAGGCTGGAGTGCAGTGGTGCAATCATGTCTCACTGCAGCCTCGATCTCCTGGGCTCAAGCGATCCTCCCACCTCAGCCTCCTGAGTAACTGGGGTGCAGCCATGCATCACCATGCCTGGCTAATTTTTTTTTGTAGAGTTGGGGTTTTGCCACGTTGCCCAGGCTGGCCTCGAACTTCTGGATTCAAGTGATGTACCTGCCTCAGCCTCCCAAAGTGCTGGGATTACAGGCATGAGCCACTGCACCGGGCCCCAAATGTTTATGAGTTTGTATAACCCCCAAGCCCTTTGTCCTGATCTTTACCCAGGAGATGGCCTAGGGGAACCCTTTCTGGGGAGAGCCACACTGTCTGCCTTTCTCAAGTGTGTGGACCAGGAAAAAGGTGAGTGAGAAGCTCCGAGTTGATTTATATTTTCGGTGAGATGATTTTTTTCAGGCTGGTCAAGTGAAGCAGCAGAAGGAACAAATAACTCTGTTAACTGGTTGTGATCAATTACTCGTCACACCACTGCACTCAGACAAGCAACAAGTTGATTTTTTATAAAGCCCATTTCACCTCTCAACGGTGCCAGCAGCCCAAGGGGGACAGGGATGTGAAGTGGCCACTGAATGCCTTGGCCACTGACCCACTGTTGGGCAGCCTTTGCAACAAAAATAGGGCCTTTGTCAGGCCATAAAAGGCCACAAGAGTTGAACACATGACACAGCTGAGCTTCAAGGGCCACAGCGGCAGCAGCCTGAAGAGTGTCTGCTGCGGTGAGGCCCACCAGTCGCCCTGGAAAGAGTCCAGAGGCCCGGATGGAGTCGAGCTGCCAGGAGCAGTGGGGCCAGGGCCTCCCTTGCCGCAAGAAGAAAGAGGCAGGTTTAGGCAGGAGAAACAGGTCCCAGAGCAGCAGCTTCTGCACTAGAAACATATAAAGGCTCATTGTACTAGAAACTTACAGAAGCTCAACTGGGCTTCAGAGAATTCCCTTCATCTAACTTCCTATTATGGTGGAATTAAGTGATTCTCAAGTTTTTTTTGTTTTGAAACAGAGTCTTGCTCTATCACCTAGGCTGCCGTGCAATGGCGCAATCTTGGCTCACTGCAACCTCCGCCTCCCGGGTTCAAGCAATTCTCCTGCCTCAGCCTCCCGAGTAGCTGGGATTACAGGCGCCTGCCACCACACCTGATTCTTTTTTTGTATTTTTAGTAGAGACGGGGTTTCACCATGTTGGCCAGGCTGGTCTGGAACTCCTGACCTCAGTCTCCCAAAGTGCTGGGATTACAGGTGTGAGCCACCGCACCCAGCCAATTCTCAAGTTTTTGAAAAGTTCCAAAGGCACAACTTTTTTTTTTTTTTTTAACATGACCAAGATAGGAGACAGCCTATATTGGAGTTGGTGGAGAAAGGCTCCTGCCAGGCAGAGGCACATGTGCGGACTTTGCAGGCTTGCAGGGGTTAGGGGCCGCACCCACAGTGCTGCAGGTGGAGAGGCTCCTAACTCCCAGGACCTCTTTCCCTGGGCCACAGGCTCACCAGGACCCCTGGTGTCTGATCTGTCTGGGATGTGTTAAGTAGATTCCACTTGTTCACCAACCCCGAGCCAGCTGCAATGGCCACTGGAGAGCAGGCTGAGGCCTGCGGGGCTTAGCTGGGAGGACACACCACGATCCCTTTGCAGCATCTGCTGTAGGTGAGGGAGGTGGGGCAGGAGCAGATCAGCTATTTGCTCAATTTGCTTCTGGAAGAGATTTTTAAGCCCTAAGGGATTTCTAGGAAGGGCCAAGGGATGAGTTCTTTGGTTCCAAGCAGTCGAAAGCACTATCTGGCCTGTGGCACTGCACCCGGCCACTCGTCCTGTGTCTCCAAGGCCAGCAGAGTCCAGCCTGACCTCATGGGGTGCCCAGATGCCTGTACCCCAGGACCTCCTTGTTGGAATGGAGGAGGGAGAAAAGGGGCTTCTAGAGTCTAGTGTTGGGAAAGGAACACCCACAGGTGGCAGCAGAATTGGGCCTGGAGGCCAAATTCAGCCGGGCAGTGCGCTCTGTCCCCGTTCCCACACAGGGGCATGTGGGAGACTTGACAGAAAAGCCCAGTGCAGGCAGTGCAAGGCCTGACCTAGAGGGCCCTCCCACCACCCCTCCAGGATGCAGAGAGCACAGAACCATGAGAGGAGAAGCATCATGGACGCCACAAGGACTCGGTTAAGCCCCTCCAACCCGGGAAGGTCTTGGTCCTCGAGGCCTGGACAGCATGCACCCTTCCTGCGCCCTCGAGGGCAGTGCTTCAAGGTGTGGGCTACAGTCCATAGTGGAGCATCAAGATCAGTGCAGAGGGTTGTAGCCAGAAGTTTTACAAAGTGAAATAGAGTAAGAAAATATCAGCGTTCACAGGTGGTGAGGCTAAGTGTGGTTTGGTGAAAGTTCAGGGGCACTCAATAATAGGACATTTATTTCATCTTGTGGATTCATTCAAAAAGATCTGAAAGACGCTATTTTGAGGGGTATGTTTCTAGAATGGGACACCTCAGATAATGTCTTGTAATCGTTTTGGTAGGGCTGAAATTGGGACTCCCATAAAGAAAGTACATGCTGAAATTTATTTTAAAGGGGAAGATCCCCTTTTATTAAACTTGTACATTTTACTTTCCTTCTTTCAGAATGCTAATAAAAAACATTCGTTTATACTTAAAAAACCCATAAATCAGACAAACAAAAGAAATGGTTCTAACATCACTTTTGTGATGAGAAAACAGGCAATGGAATTCAATATAAGCAAAGAAAACTCTACCTGGAGGGAAGAAATCTATCAGCGAGGAAACAACTCGGGGCTGCTGCCAGACCACCGGCCATGCAAGGAGGAGCCTCCTAGGGGATTTCCAAAGCAAACCCACCCCTGCCAGACCAGAAAGCAGCCGTCCTACCTCCCAGAGAAACAGACCTCAGCCCTAATGATCGCACAAATCCAAGTCAATCGCTCTATTTAAAAAAAGCACGCACATAGTCTCCCCTTCCTTCCCCAGTCCTCTTGGTGACAGGGCGGTCACAGGACATATGTGTTCTTCACCAGCTGCTCCTTGTCGTCTCCGGAGCTCCAGACAGTGCGCAGGGCACGCTCCTGGTTCCTCCGTGCCACCCGGATCAGGTAGACCATGGAGGCTCCCAGGAAGAGGATCAACACCATCACGAACAGCCCCGCCAGAACCACCACTGAGGACAAGAGAGAGGCCTCAGGATGGGCCAGGCAAGGGGAGCTGCAGCCAGAGTGGGGCTCACCAAAGGCCTGGGGAATCCAGGTGGGCTCAGGCTGAGGACCAAATGCCCCTCCCCAACCCAGAGAGGGTACAGAACTGCAGCTGGAGAGGACACAGCCTGCCAGAGATGCCATCAAGGAGATTCCCCCAAAAAAGGAGGTGCCATGCTATGTGTGTGCCAGCAGAGTGGCCGTCTGTGTTCCTTCTTTTTGAACTAAAAGCCCAACTCTTGGGTGTTGCGGAAAGTCAGGGACCCCAAACGGAGAGACCCGGCTGAAGCCATGGCAGAAGAACATAAATTGTGAAGATTTTATGGACATTTATTAGTTCCCCAAATTAGTACTTTTATAATTTCTTTTGCCTGTCTTTACTGCAATCTCTGAACATAAATTGTGAAAATTTCATGGACACTTATCACTTCCCCAATCAATACCCTTGTGATTTCCTATGCCTGTCTTTAATCTCTTAATGCCGTCATCTTCGTAAGCTGAGGAAGATGTATGTTGCCTCAGGACCCTGTGATGATTGCGTTAACTGAACAAATTGTTTGTAGAGCATGTGTGTTTGAACAATACGAAATCTGGGCACCTTGAAAAAAGAACAGGATGACAGCAATGTTCTGGGAACGAGAGAGAACCTTAAACTCTGACTGCCAGTGAGCCAGGCAGAACAGAGCCACATTTATCTTCTTTCAAAAGCAAATAGGAGAAATACGGCTGAATTCTTTTTTTTTTTTTTTTTTTGAGACGGAGTCTCGCTCTGTCGCCCAGGCTGGAGTGCAGTGGCGCGATCTCGGCTCACTGCAAGCTCCGCCTCCCGGGTTCACGCCATTCTCCTGCCTCAGCCTCCCGAGTAGCTGGGACTACAGGCGCCCACAACCGCGCCTGGCTAATTTTTTGTATTTTTAGTAGAGACGGGGTTTCACCGTGGTCTCGATCTCCTGACCTTGTGATCCGCCCGCCTTGGCCTCCCAAAGTGCTGGGATTACAGGCGTGAGCCACCGCGCCCGGCCACGGCTGAATTCTTTTTCTCAGCAAGGAACATCCCTGAGAAAGAGAATGCGCCCCTGAGGGTAGGCCTCTGAACGGCCACCCTGGGGGCAGCTGTCTTTCACAGCCAAGGGATGAAATAAGCCCTGGTCTCCTGTAACGCTCCCAGGCTTATTAGGACGAGGAAATTCCCGCCTAATAAATTTTGGTCAGACAGGTTGTCTGCTCTCAAACTCTGTCTCCTGATAAGATGTTACCAATGACAATGTGTGTGGAAACTTCATGAGCAATTTTAATTTCGCCCCATCCTGTGGTCCTGTGATCTTGCCCTGCCTCCATTTGCTTTGTGATATTTTACTACCTTGTGAAGCATGTGATCTCTGTGACCCACACCCTATTCATACACTCCCTCCCCTTTTGAAAATCGCTAATAAAAACTTGCTAGTTTTACGGCTCAGGGGCATCACGGAACCTGCCAACATGTGATGTCTCCCCCGGACACCTAGCTTTGAAATCTCTCTTTTGTACTCTTTCCCTTTATTTCTCAGACCAGCTGACACTTAGGGAAACAGAAAAGAACCCAAGTTGAATATTGGGGGTGGGGTTTCCCCCGATACGTGGGGCAACCTGCACAGGAGCCCCAGGCCAAGAGATGCACAAGGGTGTAAAAAACATTTAGCACGGGTGTGTACACATGAAACCTTAGGGGCTTTGTGCACACACACGCTGACTGGCAATAGAGAAAGATGGAGCCCTGCAGGGGCTGCGAGGGCTGAGAGCTGCTGCAGGATGAAGTCAGGGTGGAAGTGAGGGTGTCCTCAGAGCTGTGCCAGCAAATTTAATAGTGTCTGCCCCACTGCAGTCCCACTGGTCAGCTCAGATGCTTTTCTTCAGGAGGGGCTCCGGCTAAGAAGTGTGACCTCTTGTGGCAGCCTCTCCCCGGTGGCTATGGAGCTGCAGAGTTGGCCTTTTTGGGGCCACCCTCCAGACCCAGACTGCTTGCTTCCCAGTCCCATGCCTGGCAAACCAGGCTTCACTGCTAGAACAGGACAGACTCCCAGGCCAGGTCCCAGCTCCTTCACAGGGAAACAGGCGGAGAAAGAGGCCAGACTGGCATGGCAGGTCTTTTGTGCCAACACTATCATCTGCAACTCAGGCTCAGAAACACAGGCCAGAGGGCTGGCCTCCTGCTCAGGCCAGACTGTGTTGGGAAACACCCTGGCCTGTGGCCCTCCATCCTGTCACCCGTGACCAACTCTTATGCCCCACACAACAGCGCTCCCTCCACACCCCAGGCCAGTCTCAGGCCCGTGTGCAGCAGTCCTCAAATGCCCAACAGGAAGACCTCATCCCCAGTCACCCACGCCACCTGGGCAGGGCCTGCCTCGTGACTGACTCACTCCAGCCCCAACTATGTACACTGAATGGTGAGACAAACCACCACCTCGCCATTCTCACGCAAAAATATGACTTTCTGCCAAGATGATGTTCACAATAAAGGATAATGTAAACCACAACTGGGCGGGGCTGAGCTCAGTCAAGGAAGGGAGGAGGCAGGCTGATGGCAGGAGGAGGGTAAGGGGCCACTTACCCTTTGAGCCAAGAGGCAGGGAAGGATTCTCCTGCTGGCCTGAAAGAGAACACACAGCCTGAGGTCAGCTCACAGCTCCCATTCCACAGAGCGGCCATAGGGGATCCCCTCAGCCAGGGCCTCCATGGGGAGCTCTTTCTGAGGGACTTTATTCCAGCTCTTCTGGGGCTTAGAGGCCTTGCCGCCCTGGTGGGCCCAAGAACAGCATTTCCAAGGCCTTCATATTTTAGGGATGGGGAGATGGCCCAGGGTCCTCAAGGGCAGGGTTTCCTGGGCTGAGGGGCCGCAGACTCACGGAAGCAGCGGAGCATGCAGGCCTCCTCAGAGCGGTAGCTGTTCTTATTGCCCCGGCAGCCTCCATAGATGAAGTTATTGCAGGAGTTCCTCTCCACGTCAAAGTACCAGCGTGGGAAGGACGCACGGCAAGGTCCAGTGACCGCCTTGGCGGCACAGTATTCTGGGAGCAAGACAGCCCAAGGAACACAAATTAGTAGGGCCCGCAAGGAGGGGAAGCAAGCTAGAAAGTGCCTGAGGAGGCTCGCAGCTCCAGCTGACGGAGAAACATCTCTCTGGTAGAGAAGCCTGTAAATTACACCCAAGGCCAGCGCAGCGGCTCTGACGCGCTGCCCCACGGGTCCAGATGGCGGCTTCAGAGCTTTGAAGACTGCTCTCTGCCAGGTCCCGTCCTAGGCCTTTTACGTGCAGTGGCTGCGTCTCTATGAGACCTGTCTGGGGCCCTTCACTTTATATGTGGGAACACTGAGGCAGCGTGGCAGCCATGGAGGCGGGGCGGCAGCCACTTGCCCACAGCCAAGCCGCTAGTGAGAGGGGCAGGGACAACGGACATCCCAGAGCCACGCACCAGGCTGTGCCTCTAAAGTGCATCTCCGCAGGCTCGGCCTCCTTCCTGCTGGTGGGGGCATCCACATGGGGCCTGTTACCTTGACTCCAACCCCAGGGGGCTGCCACCACCTACGAGGGCAGCCCTGCGCTACAACTTCCTCAGTGGAAATCCGCAAGTGTCTCTCAACACCCAACTAAAAATACATGTTTTGCCCCACATGTAAGTTTCTTCGGAGTTTTTTTGTTTTTTGAGACGGAGTCTCACTCTGTCGCCCAGGCTGAACTGCAGTGGCGCAATCTTGGTTCCTTGCAACCTCCACCTCCCAGGTTCAGCAATTCTCCTGCTTCAGCCTCCCGAGTAGCTAGGACTACAGGTGTGTGCCACTACGCCCAGCTAATTTTTTGTATTTTTAGTAGAGACAGGATTTCACTGTGTTAGGATGGTCTCGATATCCTGACCTCGTGATCCGCCCACCTCAGCCTCCCAAAGTGCTGGGATTACAAGCGTGAGCCACCGAGCCCGGCCTCTTTGGAGTTTTACCTTCATAGTTGAACATATCGCTGGAGTGGTCATCAGAATCCTGCCTTCTGGGAACTGAAACACAAACATCTGTTAGGGAGGCTGGGCTGGACACAGGACATGGGCCTAGCTGGGGCTGGGTCTGGAAGGGCCTACTGAGGAGTGTGGACACCACACCTTTAAAGAGGGATGTGGAGCCCCTTCCATTGCTGGCTCTGCCGCGTCACCCCAGCCCTAATTGGCTCTACGCACACACTGAGAGTGCTGGATGAGGCGGCCCTGCCGCCACCTCAGGGTTCCTATAGAAACCAAGCCCGCCATAGCTCCTAATGTGATAAGGAACACAGTCTTGTTCACACTTTCTAATACAGTGAGGGGCACATGTTCTGCTCCAACAGGATGGAAACCAGAGCAGGCGTGCGGCGGGGCTAGCAGAGGATAAACGGAGCCAGGCAGAGCAACGCCAGGACAGGCATGGGACTCCTGGCCTAGCAAAGCTGGAAAGTGACCACCCTAACGCCCCAGCATTCTGTAAGCCAGCCAGCCCAAGAGCTGCTGAGCTACAGAGCACTCAGTGGGTTGCAGCTGACGAGGGAGTCCCATCCTCCAGCAGGGGTGCGATGCAGTCCCCCCTCCATGGCCGCCTCCCAGAGCCCACGGCCTGAGGCCTGACCCGAGGGTGCATCTGCTACCTGGTAGTGCATCGGGACCACTCACCCCAAGCGCCCGATGCAGAGTCCTTAAACCATAAAGGAGGAATGGGGCAGCGGCCGCCAGTACTACAAAGCAAGCTAACACACATCTTGAGATCATGCACTGCAGTGGCGGGGAGGCAGGGGTGGCAGAGGACAGAGGATGTCCACAAGGAAGGGGACAGCGATGGCAACAGGGAACAAAGGAAGCAGAGGAGGCAGAACAGGCAGACAGAAGGGTGGGTGGGGAGTGGGGCCAGCAGAGCAGCTGGAGGCCCGCACAGCAGGGAGGGGCCTAAGCCTCATGGGTAGCAGCAACCTCCATCCCCTGTCCTCCAGGAGGCGGCGGGGGCCAGCCAGGGAGTGCTGCAGGATCCCTGGCCCCTGTGCCCGCTGGACAGTGTAAAATCCCCCATGTAAGGACGCCGGAGCCAGAAGCTGGCAGCCCAAGCAGAGCCCCCGGTTTGCCAATTTTGAGTAAACAGAACCATGAGAGGGAAGCCTGTGACAGTTCCCAAATGACAAGTGTCCTTTCACAATGACCCATCCGGTGGCCTCACTCTATCGCGGGTCTCTTTAAGAACCTACCACTTGGGACAGAGGAATCTGCTGCATTCCTGCTGGTGGCCAGGTCACCTGTGGCATTCTCTGCAAGGAGACAAAGAAACAGCATAGTGAGACAGTGCTTCTGAGACTGCCGGGGACAAAGAATGAGCTGGCCCTGTGTGCCTCTCACCACAGCATCCATTTCTCCTTTACATAGGACCTTCAATGTGCGTGCCAGACCACACTCGGAAATGAGGAAGCAAGACTGCCTCCTGAAGAGGAAACTTAAGATCAACTTGCAGGGAATCAGAGCAAAGATGCACACAGTGACCTCAAAAAGACAGTGACTTGGCCGGGTGTGGGGGCTCATGCCTGTAATTCCATTACTTTGGGAGGCCAAGGCGGGTGGATCACCTGAGGTCAGAAGTTCGAGATCAGCCTGGCCAACATGGTGAAACTTATTAAAAATACAAAAGTTAGGGCCGGGTGCAGTGGCTCACGCCTGTAATCCCAGCACTTTGGGAGTGAGGCGGGTGGATCACGAGGTCAGGGATTGAGAACATCCTGGCCAACACTGCGAAACCCCGTCTCTACTGAAAATACAAAAAATTAGCCGGGTGTGGTGGCGCACGCCTGTAGTCCCAGCTACTCGGGAGGTTGAGGCAGGATAATTGCTTGAACCCAGGAAGTGAAGGTTGCAGTGAGCAGAGATTGCACCACTGCACTCCAGCCTGGACGACAGAGTGAGACTCCGTCTCAAAAAACAAACAAACCACACAAAAAGTTAGCCAAGCGTGATGGCAGATGCCTGTAATCCCAGCTATTTGGGCGGCTGAGGCAGGAGAATTGCTTGAACCCGGGAGGCAGAGGTTGTGGTGAGCCGAGATCGCACTACTGACCACTGCACTCCAGCCTGGGCAACAAGAGCAAAACTCCATCTCAAACAAAGAAACAAATAAAACACAGTGACTTCCAGGGCCAAATAATCTGCTTAACTGTATCAAATCATCTAACTAATTCAACTGTAATCCCAGTGCTTCGGAAGGCTGAAGGGTGGGGGGCATCACTTGAGGCCAGGAGTTTGAGAGCAGCTTGGGCAACATAAAAAGGCCTCATCTGTTTGTGAGGGGGAGCGGGAACAAAACACTTTTTTTAAGGGTTAACATGATGAATTTTACACAGCGTTTATTTTATCTCCTACACCTTGTCCAAGACGGAGGGAACCCTGGTTCCCCCGCATCCTCGGGCCTGGCCTAGCCTGATGCTATTAAATGGTCACCTTGCAAACCAGCTCCCCTCATTCTGCCTCTCTCCATCAAGCAGTCTTCTGACAACTGGACTCGAGACTTGCCTATGCGGACTACAGACGCGGGCCCGGGGACATGAGTGCCTGCTCCCCGGGGCGGTCCCGGTTCTCATGATGAATTAATACACTGGCATTCTCATTCTCACTTGCCTTCCCACAGAGCCTGCCTGGGAGAGAATATGCTGGCAAAGGACCCCAGGCACTAGCAACCCTGGCAGTGTTTAGCTCTTTACAGACTCACATGGGAGCGCCTCAAGAGACAGTCAGATGCCAATATGTGCTTTCTGGACCTGCAAGACAGGGCCAGACTCTAGGGAGACAGCTAACCTGCCTGCTCCCAGGAACACACAGCCACCCACGTCCCCTGGCTATGCTCACTGTCCACTGCCTGAGTTCTCAACACTTCAACTTCCTTCCTGAGGAGATAAGGAACAGCCAGGATGGACACATACATTTGCTAAAGGCAACTCTTGACTGGGATAGCTCAGAAAAGGTAGCAAAAAATATTTCTCCCAAGTCCTCCTTCATAGTTGATGATAGAAATACAGTAACTGGGTCAATGATGGCTCACAGACACAACGCTAAGTCACCAAAAAAACATGTTAGGGACAGTGCCACTGAAAATATTTTTATTTATTTTTTACTTAAAGGCCAGTGTAATTGTTTGTTTGTTTTTTCAGTTAAAGTGAAATGTTAGCTGGGCTCAGTGGCTCACACCTGTAATCCTAGCACTTTGGGAAGCGGGCAGATTGCTTGAGCTCAGGAGTTTGAGACCAGCCTGGGTAACATGGTGAAACCTCACCTTTACAAAATACACAAAAATTAGCCAGGTGTGGGGGTGTGCGCCTGTAGTCCCAGCTACTTGAGAGGCTGAGGCACGAGAATCACTTGAACACAGGAGGCGGAGGTTGCAGTGAGCCAAGATCACACCACTGCACTCCAGCCCGGTGGGCGACTAAGCAAGAAAAAAAGAAAAAAGTGAAAATCTTTAACATAGGATTTGGATGGCCAAACCCTTGGGTCTCTGGAACACTTGGGATGGAGCAGCCCCAAAGGGCCAACGTCTCATCACCATCGGCTCTCAGGAAGTCCTTGTCACTCACCTGAGAGCCAGGGCACGCTGCTGGGGGGTTTAGGTTTTAATTTAAACTGTGAGGTTGTCAGGGTCAAAATTACCTTGATTCCACAGAACCCCTGGCAGGTGAGGGCCACAAAGAGGATAGATTCCAGGATGTATGTTTGTTTTAACTTGATCCATAACTTGGCTGGGTGAGCTATTCAAGTCATTTGTCCCACAATTAAAATAACCCAAACAGCGGCCAGGCACGGTGGCTCACACCTGTAATCCCAGAACTTTGGGAGGCTAAGGCAGGCAGATCACCTGAGGCCAGGAGTTCGAGACCAGCTTGGCCAACATGGCGAAATCCCATCTCTACTAAAACTACGAAAATTAGCCAGGCATGGTGGTGAGCACCTGGAATCCCAGCTGCTCAGGAGGCTGAGGCTGCAGTGAGCTGAGATAGCTCCACTGCACTCCAGCTTGGGCAATAGAGCAAGACTCTGTCTCAAAATAAAATAAAATAACCCAAATACCCAGGGAACAAGAGGGGCAGCCCTGTTGGAGTGGATCAAAAAGCCTCTGCTCAAGAAGGCAAGGCTACTTCCTCATCGGTCTGCTCTGAAACTTGCACTTAGTAAAGAGGGAGAAAGGAAGCTGGGTCATGATGGCTCCAGCTCTGCCCTGTTGTTTTGCTGCCTTTCTAGGAAGCGGAGGAGTAAGGGTCTGCTGTGAAACCACTGTACGGCCACAGGGCATTCATATGGTGCCTGTTTCTTCTGCTTTTTAAAACATCGCCCAGATTCCACTGACAAGAACTAATAAAGAGAGGAAAGTATCCACATTCCAGTTAATAAACTGTCTCTAAATAGCAAAATCTGGCTGGGCACAGTGGCTCACACCTGTAATCCCAGCACTTTAGAAGGCCCAGGTGGAAGAATTGCTTGAGGCCAAGAGTTTGAGACCAGCCTGGGTAACATAGGGAGACCCATCTCTATAAAAAATTTCAAAATGAGCAAGGTGTGGTGGCGTGTGCCTGTAGTCCCAACTATTCAGGAGGCTAAGGTGGGAGGATCTGCTTGAGCCCAGGAAGTGGAGGCTGCAGTGAGACCCTGTTTAAAAAAAAAGCAGGGGCCAGGCATGGTGGCTCACGCCTGTAATCCCAGCACTTTGTGGGGCCGAGGTGGGTGGATCACGAGGTCAGGAGATCGAGATCATCCTGGCTAACATGGTGAAACCGTGTCTCTATTAAAAACACAAAAAATTAGTTGGGCGTGGTGGTGGGTGCCTGTAGTCCCAACTACTTGGTAGGCTGAGGCAGGAGAATGGTGTGAACCCAGGAGGTGGAGCTTGCAGTGAGCCGGGATTGCACCACTGCACTCCAGCCTGGGCGACAGAGCAAGACTCCATCTCAAAACAGGAAAAAAAAAAAAAAAAAAAAAAAAAAAAAGCTCTAACTACTACTGTCTTACCTGTAACAGCGGCACATTTCTTGAGGCACTCCTCCTTGCTCATGTAATTATTGCTGTTTCCATCACAGCCCCCATACACAAACAGCTGGCAGGATCCGTCAGTGACATTGTACCACCACCTAGGCATGGAGGCCCGGCATCTGCCCACCACCTTCGACACCAGACAAAAGTCTGAAATGCAAAGCACAATCCCGTTAGCTTGGCAGGGCAATCCCGGCAATGAAGGACACACACAGACCTGTACACAGATCCCCCAGGGGAACCAGAGCCTTGAGTTCCAGCAGTTCCTTTGTGAGCTGTTTCCCAAGCCCAGACCGCCAACAGGCCCACTCAGTGCTTCCTTCCTTGTATAAACACGTCGCCCAACAATAAAGACACCAACCCACCCACTGAACTGTATTTCAGTTGTATGTTTTGTCCCGTCCCCATTATTGAAGACATGCACATCCAGTGTAGAAACATGACTTTATTTATTTATTTATTTTGGAGACAGAGTCTCACTCCATCGCCCAGGCTGGAGAGCAGTGACTTGATCTCAGCTCACTGCAACCTCCGCCTCCCAGGTTCAAATGATTCTTTTGCCTCACCCTCCCGAGTAACTGGAATTACAGGCATGCGCCACCATGCTGGGCTTTTGGTTTTTTTGTACTTTCAGTACAGATGGGGTTTCACCATGTTGCCCAGGCTGGTCTTCAACTCCTGAGCTCAGGTAATCCGCCTGTTTCGCCTCCCAAAGTGCTGGGATCACAAGCACAAGCCACCATGCCCAACGGAAACATGACTTTAAAACAAAAAACAGGCCGGGCGCGGTGGCTCAAGCCTGTAATCCCAGCACTTTGGGAGGCCGAGGCGGGTGGATCACGAGGTCAGGAGATCGCGACCATCCTGGCTAACATGGTGAAACCCTGTCTCTACTAAAAATACAAAAAACTAGCCGGGCGCGGGTGGCGGGCGCCTGTAGTCCCAGCTACTCGGAGGCTGAGGCGGGAGAATACTCAAAAAGACCATACAAAAAACCCCGTCTAGCCGGGCGCGGTGGCGGGCGGGCGCCTGTAGTCCCAGCTACTCGGAGGCTGAGGCGGGAGAATGGCGGGAACCCGGGAGGCGGAGCTTGCAGTGAGCCGAGATCGCGCCACTGCACTCCAGCCTGGGTGACAGAGTGAGACTCCGTCTCAAAAAAAAAAAAATTAAAAAAAAAATAAATAAATAAATAAATAAATAAATAAAAAAAAAAACAAAAAAAAACCCTGACTCCAAGACCCTTCTGGATACTGCCCCATCCCACAGGGCCAAGGGGAGCTTAGCGCTGAAAGGTCAGAGCCGGAGAAGTGAGCTTGGGAAGGAGAGGCGCTATCAGCGCCCTCAGTAGTCCTCACATGCACTTTTCCTGACCTTTCCTGTCCACTCTCTGCCCAGGCAGGCCACAGAACACTCAAATTACTGCAAGAGCCTCAGAAGGAAGCTGCTGCTTCTTTTTTTTTTTTTTTTTTGAGACGGAGTCTCGCTCTGTCGCCCAGGCTGGAGTGCAGTGGCACCATCTCGGCTCACTGCAAGCTACGCCTCCCAGGTTCACGCCATTCTCCCGCCTCAGCCTCCAGAGTAGCTGGGACTACAGGAGCCCGCCACCGTGCCCGGCTAATTTTTTGTATTTTTAGTAGAGACGGGGTTTCACCGTGTTGGCCAGGGTGGTCTCGATCCCCTGACCTTGTGATCCGTCTGCCTCAGCCTCCCAAAGTGCTGGGATTACAGGCGTGAGCCACCGCGCCCGGCTAGAAGGAAGCTTCTTAATTCTAGTGCCTACAGCCCAGCCCACGGCTCCAGAGATAACACAGGTCCTACCCCTGCGCCAAGGCTTGTTATAGCTCCTATCTGGGCACACCAAGATGGGCCTGGGTTTCAAGGCACCCTCAAATCTGGCCCTACTTTAGTAAAAGCGAACAAAAGCCAGTATTATAAAATTCTAGCCAGAAACATTTCTTGCAAAAGGTTGGTACGGTCTCTTGAAAGGGAGACAGAAAATTGCTAGAAGCATCACCTGCACCAAAATAAGCCTTTCCACCAGAAGGACTGAAAGCAACCTGAAAAGAGACAGCCTGGCTGTGTGGCTCCGCATCTGCTCCTGTACCACATTATCACCCCTCCCTAACCCTGGCCTTTACCCAGCTCCGCCTGTTCAGCACAAGGGCATTCCAGCTTGCACGGGGCCTGGCACAGGGTGCTTGATAAACATGTCTCCAATAAAAGCATCCCACAGCCAAACGCTTGCTTAGATGTTGTCATTGACTCCTCGCTACTTGTTTTCATGTTTGTTAGGTTTATTTCACCCACTAGGGATATATCTTCTGTTGTGTCTCCCCAAATATGTCACAGTGATGGGCATGAAACCAGATGTTCCACAGAACACTAATCAACGGATAAAAAAGGTTGCTACTGTGCAAAACAAACACACACATACATGCCTCCAAGGAAATCCCACCCACACAATAAATCACAGGTAAGTAGCACAGCAGAAAAAGCATCTTCTGAAGCACGAAATTCCCTATCATTTGAAAAAAGCTAACCCTGAAAAGTCACCCGTTAGAATGTACCTTATCTAGACACTTCATATGAATGGAAGTGTACAGTATGTCCATAAAAGGCAAATCAATAGACACGGGAAGTAGATGAGTGGTTGCTTGGTACTGGGGGTGGGACTGGGGAGTGATGGGTAAAGGGATCTTTAGGGGATGATGAAAATGTTCTAAAATTGGATTGTGGCAATAGCTGCACAGCTCTGTAGAAGGTGCTAAAAATCCTTGGATGATAATACTTAAAACGAGTGATTTTAGGATATATAATTTTTTTTTTTTTTGAGACTGAGTTTCACTCTTGTTGCCCAGGCTGGAGTACAATGGCATGATCTCGGTTCACTGCACCTCCGCCTCCCGGGTTCAAGCTATTCTCCTGCCTCAGCCTCCCAAGTAGCTGGAATTACAGGCATGCACCACACCTGGCTAATTTTATATTTGTAGTAGAGACGGGGTTTCACCATGTTGGCCAGGCTGGTCTCGAACTCCTGACCTCAGGTGATCCGCCCATCTTGGCCCCTCAAAGTGCTGGGATTACAGGTGTGAGCCACCGCACCCGGCCTATGTAAGTGTTTTTGAGATAGGGTCTTCCTCTGTCACCCAAGCTGGAGTGCAGCTGCAGGACCATGGCTCACTGAAGCCTCGCCTCCTAGGCTCAAATGACCCTCCCACCTCAGCCTCCTGAGTAGCTGGGACTACAAGCAGAAAAAAATTTTTTTTTTTTAAAAATAGGGGGACCTTTTGTCCATTACACATCAACCAGAACCAGCTGGCTGTACACCTGGAATAGGTACAATATGCCAAAGGTCACAAAACACATAATCAACAACGTCCAGAGAAAACAGCAGGAGGAGGTCCTCCGGTGTGTGACTCTACCCAGCCCAACGCTGGGAGCAACACTGCCACCAACAAGATGAGATGAAGGGGACCCACGTGGGACCCAGTTACAATCCAAAGCTGAAAACAGCATCAAGGCAGGAGCGCCCAACGGCTACAGAGGTGCCAGCAGCCTCTCCACTGCCCTGCCACGCTGAGCCCTGGCGGCCAGCCACTCTGGCTGCTTTGTGTCCTAGCTTCCTGAGCAGTGTCAGACACAGTCTTTTTCCACAACAAACCTGAGGGGAATATTGTACACCTTAAATGGGTGAATCACATGACATGTGAATTACATCTCAAAACAAAAACAATAACCTGAGGGAGGGCCCACAACACCGGGCGCCCAGGCAGGAACCAGGAACCACCCGACACCACACCAGAGAATGAAGCAGGGTGACCCACAGTATCATGGCAGGAATTCGTTAACTTCGTAAGCAAGGGTGCCAGGTACACGTGGCACGTGCAGACGCCCGAGGGTGTGTAGAAGGAGAAAAAATGCCTATCGAGGGACGGATGGAAGCTACCTTGGTGAATTCAACCCTGCCCGCAACCTGGCCATCATCTTTATAGGCGCAGACATGCACTCTTGCCAGTGCCCTAGTGCTTAGGAGACACAGGAGCGCTGGCCTCAGCTAACAGCGCACGGGATGATACATGAGACCTTAGCAGCAGGTGATGAATTTACAGTGAGAACATCACTGTATTCCGTCAAGCAGGTTGCGTGTTGATGTGAATCAGCAAAACACCTTGGAAAGCAAGCGTCGATGGAACACGATGCTTGGAGTCAGAATAAAGTTAGTTTACTGTACGATTCCTAGGAACATTCTTGCCATCGGAATCTGTCAGGCAGACCAAATGCTCACATTAGCAGCTCAGGACAGCTCTTCCAGAGCACGGTCACGAGCTGTCCCTGAGATGCTTCCTTTCCAGGCTGCTGCTGTGAGCCAGCGCCTTTTCTAGCTTGGACGCTTTCTGTCCACATGCCGGGGCCTTCATGACAAGTCTTGCGAGCCTGGGAAGCCATTCTGTGTCTAGGCAGTTGCTCACATCTGCTCTAAATATCACACGTTGACTTAGTAGTTTAAAGTTTCAGAAAGCAGCCTTATTTTCAGGTTCCTTGGGTAAAGTAGGAAGGAAAGGTAGAACTTCACTGTTGTCCCGGGAAAATTTAGAAACATCTCTTTACGGCCAGGCACGGTGGCTCACGCCTGTAATCCCAGCACTTTGGAAGGCTGAGGTGGGCGGATCACCTGAGGTTAGGAGTTCAAGACCAGCCTGGCCAACATGGTAAAAGCCCGTCTCTAACTAAAAATACAAAAATTAGCTAGGCATGGTGGTGGGCACCTGTAGTCCCAGCTACTCGGGAAACTGACGCAGGTGAATCACTTGAGCCCGCGAGGAGGAGGTTGCAGTGAGCCAAGATCTTGCCATTGCACTCCAGCCTAGGTGACACAGCAAGGCTCTGTCTCAAACAAAAAAAAAAAAAAAAAAAAAAAAAAAAAAAAGAAAGTCTCTTTATTAAGAGAAAACTTGGACTAAAAACATGTCTGAAAGACAGATGTTGGTAGTTGTTGAAGCTGGGTGATGGTGCATGGGGGTTTATAAAACGTGTCAGTGCTTTGTATATTGAAAATTCTTATAATGAATTTTTTTTTCCTTTAAGATGGAGTTTCACTCTTGTTGCCCAGGCTGGAGTGCAATGGTGCAATCTCGGCTCACTGCAACCTCCGCCTCTCAGGTTCAAGCGATTCTCCTGCCTCAGCCTCCTGAGTAGCTGGGATTATAGGCATGTGCCACCACGCCCACTAATTTTGTACTTTTAGGAGAGACGTGGTTTTTCCATGTTGGCCAGGCTGGTCTCGAACTCCTGACCTCAGGTGATCCACCCGCCTTAGCCTCCCCAAGTGCTGGGATTACAGGCATGAGCCACCGCACCTGGCCAAAAAAAATTTTTTTTTTTTTTTTTTACTCAAATTTCATTTGAATAAAAGAGTTCTAAGTAGCAGATTAATTGGCTGAAGTTAGGTTCAATTAAGACTACATTTAACCATGTCCTTACTGTGTTAAGACACGCGTCTTTCTGTGCGTATGGAAGGAAGCTCCTTGTTGAAGGCAAATCATCTCATCTTGTCACATGCTTTTACTAACTGAATTGTTTTTAAGCATCTATGATGTAAACTTTACTCTCAGGCCTGAGAGAACTGAAGTCATGAAAAGGGATTTTGTTTGCTCATTTGTTTTAATGGAGGCAGTGTTCCTTCAGGAAACACATGCCATGTAGTATTCACTTCCACCACAAATAACAACAATGTATTTTCTCATTCATTGTTCTGCAAAAACCTTGTATTTATTTATTTATTTTGAGACTCAGTCTCACTCTGTCACCCAGGCTGGAGTGCAATGGCATGATCACAGCTCACTGCAGCCTCGACCTCCTGAGCTCAAGCAATCCTCCCACCTCAGCCTCCTGAGTAGCTGGGACTACAGGCACGCACCACCACGCCCGGCTAATTTTTATTTTTTGTAAAGATGGGGTTGTCACCATGTTGCCCAGGCTGGTCTCAAGTGATCCTCCAGCCTCCGCCTCTGAAAGTGCTGGGATCATAGATGTGAGCCACGGCGCCTGGTTGCATTACTTATTGCCTTTGCCAAGCATGATGCCTGGCATATCACGTGCCCTACCTCTAATGGTCACAATAAAACTGTGAATCATGTAACAATATCCCCACTTTACAAGCAAGAATGCTGAGACTCGAGGTGGTTAAAGTGAGGCAGGCAGCAGTGCCAGGATGAGTTTCCCATGGTCTGATGGGAGCCCAGGCACTAACATGACCCTTCAGACTGATGGGAAGAAAAAGCCGTTGCATCAACAGGCAGTAGGAAAACAGAACTGAGGTTGCCTAAAAGCCAAAACATTCCTCAGGGTCTTTATCACAATCTGAGGGCTCACCAAGGGCAGGCCCTCTGCCAGGCCTCTGTTTTCAGTCACACTCAATGACAGGGTCATGGACACCAAATACCAAAGGAAACGGCCAAGGCTGGGGGGAAATGGGTTGGACACATTTTTAGAAAGTTACTCCTTAATGAGGAATTCTATTATTATGAAATGACAAAATGCTACATTGGTCTTAGAATAGTATTGGGAAGCAATCATGAAAAACATGACTCAAGTGCTATTTTGTATGCTGACAAATGCTAGGGCAAAATTAAGTACATTTTGTATGTTTTCAAAACCGAGACAGACCAAGAGGAAAATGCTGAAAGGAACCAAATTTGGATGCACTCATAAGCTTCAGAATATCTAAGCAAAAGTAGAATTCCTGCCTTTAGGGAAGAATAACTTTCTTTTGGAAAAGCATCAGAAATGGCTAAAGTCGGCCGGGCGCGGTGGCTCAAGCCTGTAATCCCAGCATTTTGGGAGGCCGAGACGGGTGGATCACGAGGTCAGGAGATCAAGACCATCCTGGCTAACCCAGTGAAACCCCATCTCTACTAAAAAATACAAAAAACTAGCCGGGCGAGGTGGCGGGCGCCTGTAGTCTCAGCTACTCGGGAGGCTGAGGCAGGAGAATGGCGTGAACCCGGAAGGCGGAGCTTGCAGTGAGCTGAGATCCGGCCACTGCACTCCAGCCTGGGCCACAGAGCGAGACTCCGTCTCAAAAAAAAAAAAAAAAAAAAAAAAAATGGCTAAAGTCACACATTATTCGAAATATGAACCTCACTTAGAAAATCCTGGCAGGCATTCTGAATGTCAGCTACAGCAAAACTGCAAAACAAACTGGTCTTTGTGAGTGTCTTGGAAAACTGGTTTCTCTGGTTCTGAAGTCACTAGAGCTTTAACCAAGACAATCAGCCGGTGACTAAGACGATCTACAGTCTGCTGGATCAATCTGCCGTCACCTTCTAAGGAGGACATTATAGAGTTCTGAGGGGTCCCAAGTACTGCCAATCTCATCTAACTTTATAGGCTTAAGAAGATAGTACTGGGCCAGTGGCTCACATCTGTAACCCCAGTACTTTGGGAGGCTGAGATGAGCCAATTACTTGTGCTCAAAAATATTTAAAAAATGAGCCGGGTGTGGTGGTGTGCACCTGTGGTCCCAGCTACTTGAGAGGCTGAGGTAGGAGGATCACCTGTGCCGGGAGGCAGAGGATGCAGTGAGCTGAGATTGCACCACTGCACTCAGGCCTGGGTGACAGAGACCCTGTCTCAAAAACAAAAACAAAAACAGTTGAGATAGTACCTAATCATTTTCCAAAAATGCGTAACTGCAGCTGTGTCTACTTTGCAAAGTAAGTACTTTAATGAAATACTTCAAATATGCTGACGAATACAGAAAATACCCCATGTCTGGTATATCCACATCTCAGTGTCAACAAATTCTAACATTCTCAAGGACTAAAACATAGAGTAGGCTGGCCAGGCAGATCACCTGGGGTCAGGAGTTCGAGACCAGCCTGGCCAATAAGGTGAAACTCCGTCTCTACTGAAAAATACAAAGATTAGCAGGGCATGGAAGAGCACGCCTGTAGTCCCAGCGACTCAGGAGGCTGAGGCAGGAGAATCACTTGAACCCAAGAGGTGAAGGCTGCAGTGAGCCGAGATCGCGCCACTGTACTCCAGCCTGGACAACAAAGCGAGACTTCGTTCTCCAAAAATAAATAAATAAAACATGGATAGAGCGGAAACCCTTTGCATACCCCTCATTCAATCACATTTGCTCTGCCTCTTCCAAATTAACCCCCTACCATCTTGAACTTGGCGTTTTCTTTTATTCATGTTTTTATATCCATTAAAACAAGCTTTTTGGTTTGCTTTGAGATGGAGTCTTGCTCTGTCGCCCAGGCTGGAGTGCAGTGGTGCAATCTCGGCTCGTGCAAGCTCTGCCCCCCGGGTTCATGCCATTCTCCTGCCTCAGCCTCCCGAGTAGCTGGGACTACAGGCGCCTGCCACCATGCCTGGCTAATTTTTGTATTTTTAGTAGAGACGGGGTTTCACTGTGTTAGCCAGGATGGTCTCGATCTCCTGACTTTGTAGTCCACCCAACTCGGCCTCCCAAAGTGCTGGGATTACAGGCGTGAGCCACCATGCCTGGCCCCAAAACAAGCTTATTTTTTTTTTTTTTTTTTTTGAGACGGAGTCTCACTCTGTCTCCCAGGCTGGAGTGCAGTGGCCGGATCTCAGCTCACTGCAAGCTCCGCCTCCCGGGTTCACGCCATTCTCCTGCCTCAGCCTCCCGAGGAGCTGGGACCACAGGCGCCCGCCGCCTTGCCCGGCTAGTTTTTTGTATTTTTTAGTAGAGACGGGGTTTCACCGGGTTAGCCAGGATGGTCTCGATCTGCTGACCTCGTGATCCGCCCGTCTCGGCCTCCCAAAGTGCTGGGATTACAGGCTTGAGCCACCGCGCCCGGCACAAGCTTATTTTTAAAACAAGCAAAAATAACTTTCCTAGAGTTCTAGTTATTGACACACTCCCATGAGTGCTATGAGCTGAGGCATAAGAGCTTCTTGCCTCACCACATGCAGAACAGGAAAGCCCAAAGCCACTCCTGAAATGCTTCTCCTACTCCTCCTCCCACCTATCTTTTTTCTAGAACAAGGGTCTGCAAATGTTTTCTATAAGGGGCCAAATAGCAAACACAGGCAGCAATTGGCCTGCCCGTCAGTGTGTGATCACACAAAGCAATCTCATAATCAGTGGGAAAAATGATATTGCTCAACGACATTTAAAAATTTTTGTCAGCTGGGCATGGTAGCTCATGCCTGTAATCCCAGCACTTTGGGAGGTTGAGGTGGGTGGATTACCTGAGGTCAGGAGTTCGAGACCAGCCTGACCAACATGGAGAAACCCCATCTGCACTAAAAATACAAAATTAGCCGTGCATGGTGGCGTGTGGCTGTAATCCCACCTACTCGGGAGGCTGAGGCAGGAGAATCGCTTGAACCCAGGAGGTGCAGGTTGCAGTGAGCCAATCCACTGCACTCCAGCTGGGCAACAAGAGTGAAGCTTCATCTCTCAAAAAAAAAAAAAAAAAAAAAAAAAAGGCCGGGCGCGGTGGCTCAAGCCTGTAATCCCAGCACTTTGGGAGGCCGAGACAGGCGGATCACGAGGTCAGCAGATCGAGACCATCCTGGCTAACATGGTGAAACGCCGTCTCTACTAAAACATACAAAAAACTAGCCGGGCGAGGTGGCGGGCGCCTGTAGTCCCAGCTACGCGGGAGGCTGAGGCAGGAGAATGGCGTGAACCCGGGAGGCGGAGCTTGCAGTGAGCTGAGATCCGGCCACTGCACTCTAGCCTGGGTGACAAAGCAAGACTCCGTCTCAAAAAAAAAAAAAAAAAAAAAAAAAAAAAAAAAAAAAAATTTGTCAAGCTGGGCATGGTGGCTCATACCTATAATCCCAGCACTTTGGGAGGCCAAGGCAGGAGGATCATTTGAGGTCACGAGTTCAAGACCAGCCTGGGCAACACAGTGAGACCCTGTCTACAAAAAATAAAAAAATTTTTTTGGCCAGGTGCAGTGGCTCACACCTGTGGTCAGGATTTCGAGATCACCCTGGCCAACATGGCAAAACCCCATCTCTAGTAAAAATACAAAACTTAGCCAGGCATGGTGGCACGTGCCTGTAGCCCCAGCTACTCGGGAGGGTAAGGCAGGAGAATCACTCGAACCTGGGAGGCAGAGGTTGCAGTGAGCTGACATCACGCCACTGCACTCTAGCCTGGGTGACAGAGCAAGACCCTGTCTCAAAAAAATAAGGAAAAAAAACCAAAACAAACTCTATTGGCTATAAATGCAGAGTAACAAAACAAAACAAACAAAAGAGTATTTATTTAGCATACTGTAAGTTAAAACATTAGAAACATTTAGGATTACAGTGTTAATTTCTTTGCAAAAGAATTTCTAAGGGGAGTTTGAACCGTGCTTGTGGTCTTCTCACCATATAACTTACGACTAAGGGCAAGCATCATTTCTACACCTTTTCTAACAACTGCCAAACACTCTTCTAGATCTGGATCAGTTTTCAACGTTTTATCCTTTGCTCTTTCAACGTCACAAAATTGCTCTGAGAGCTGCTTCACAGAAGAGGCTTTGCCAGCGTTGCTTCCTCTGGGCCACCATCCAGAAAGTTACAACTGCCGCCCTCATTTCTGTGGACAAGAAGCCTTCACAAGCTCCCCTGGCTGCAGATCCAGAGTCTCTCCAATGGCAGAGGGAAGTGCAACACCTCCCGTAAGCTGGTCTACCACTCCATTGTATGTTTTTTTTTGTTTGTTTGTTTGTTTGTTTTTGAGACGGATTCTGGCTCTGTCGCCCAGGCTGGAGTGCAGTGGCCGGATCGCAGCTCACTACAAGCTCTGCCTCCCAGGTTTACACCATTCTCCTGCCTCAGCCTCCCGAGTAGCTGGGACTACAGGCACCTGCCACCTCACCCGGCTAGTTTTTTGTATTTTTTAGTAGAGACGGAGTTTCACCGTGTTAGCCAGGATGGTCTCGATCTCCTGACCTAGTGATCTGCCCGTCTCGGTCTCCCAAAGTGCTGGGATTACAGGCTTGAGCCACCGCGTCTGGCCTGTTTTTTTTTGTTTGTTTGTTTTTTTTTTTTTGAGACGGAGTCTCGCTCTGTCGCCCAGGCTGGAGTGCAGTGGCCGGATCTCAGCTCACTGCAAGCTCCGCCTCCCGGGTTCACGCCATTCTCCTGCCTCAGCCTCCCGAGTAGCTGGGACTACAGGCGCCCGCCACCTCGCCCGGCTAGTTTTTTTGTATTTCTTAATAGAGACGGGGTTTCACCATGTTAGCCAGGATGGTCTCGATCTCCTGACCTCGTGATCCGCCCATCTCGGCCTCCCAAAGTGCTGGGATTACAGGCTTGAGCCACCGCGCCCGGCCTTTTTTTTTTTTTTTTTAAGACAGTCTCACTCTGTTGTCCAGGCTGGAGTGCAATAGCACAACCTCGGCTCACTGCAACCTCTGCCTCCCGGGTTCAAGTGATCTCCTGCCTCAGCCTCCCGAGTAGCTAGGACTCCAGGAGTACACCACCACACCTGGCTACTTTGTGTATTTTCAGTAGATAGGGTTTTGCTGTGTTGGCCAGGCTGGCCTCAAACTCCTGACCTCAAGTGATCTGCCTACCTCGGCCTCCCAAAGTGCTGGGATTACAGGCATGAGCCACCTTAGTGAAAAACACTGCAGGACACCTTTCCTAAAAACAACTCACATCACTAAAAACAACTCTCCTCTTTTCATTAAAGACACTTGGAATTCTAAGGATAGTAACCAAGGAGAAATTATTTGCTATAAAAATCCCCAGACATAGAAAAGCATATTTTACATCGAAAAGTAGGATAGGCTACAGGCCACTCCTTAGTATCAAAAAGCAAAGAAAGCTCTGAAGAGTCATTTAATCCAAGAGTTTCAAAGAACAGGGGCAACTATTACCACATCTACAAAGGTTCTGGTGTTCACAGACCTTCAACAGCTAAAATGCATCGTAGAGACATTTTGCTCGTGCTAGCTAAATGGCTTCTGAGACGTCCACACAAGGGAATACTCAGAACGGTTTAAATACACGGTCGGCTGATCAGCAATGGAAAACAGGATAAAATGAAATACACAAATGTGTATGTGTATGTGCCAGGAAAGAAAAACGAATAAGAGGGAAAAAAAGCAAAAGAATGGCTTATATATTAAAAAGCTTCAGGATGCATGTATTAATCTACCTTTAGAGAAAGACACTAGAGGAAGGAAAGAGGCTGTTATGTGGTTTTTCATTTTTTCTTTTTTTTTTTTTTGAGACAAAGTTTTGCTCTTGTTGCCCAGGCTGGAGTGCAATGGCACGATCTCAGCGCACCGCAACCTCTGCCTCTGGAGTTCAAGAGATTCTCCTGCCTCAGCCTCCCAAAAAATTAGCCCAGCTAATTTTTTTTTTTTGTATTTAGTAGAGACAGGGTTTCACCATGTTGGTCAAGTTTGTCTCCATCTCAAAAAAAAAAAAAAAAAAAAAAAAAAAAAAAAACGCCCGGGCGTGGTGGCATGTGCCTGTGGTCCCAGCTACTCAGGAGGCTGAGGCAGGAGAATTGGTTGAACCTGGGAAGCAGGGGTTGCAGCGAGCTGAGATCATGCCACTGCACTCTAGCCTGGACGACAGAGCGAGACTGTCTCAAAAAAAAAAAAGAAAAAAGAAAAAAGAAAAAAAATTAGGCAGGGCGTGGTGGCTCACACCTGTAATCCCAGCACTTTGAGAGGCTGAAGGGGGAAGATGGCTTGAGGCCAGGAGTTTGAGACCAGCCTGGGCAACACAGTGAGACATCATCTCTACAATTTTTTTTTTTTTTAATTAGCTGGGTGTAGTGGTGTGCATCTGCAGTACCAGCTACTCAGGGGGGCTGAGATGGAAGGATCGCTTGAGCCTGGGTGGTGGATGCTGCAGTAAGCAATGATTGTGCCACTGCACTCCAGCCTAGGTGACAAAGCGAGACCCTATCTCAAACAACGAGAAAAAGGGGCCAGGCGTGGTGATGCACCCCTGTAATCCCAGCACTTGGGGAGGTCAAGACAGGTGGACTGCTTGCGCCCCAGACACTTTTTTTTTTTTTTTTTTTTTTTTTTGAGACGGAGTCTCGCTCTGCCGCCCAGGCTGCAGTGCAGTGGCCGGATCTCAGCTCACTGCAGGCTCCGCCTCCCGGGTTCACGCAATTCTCCTGCCTCAGCCTCCCCAGTAGCTGGGACTACAGGCGCCCGCCACCTCGCCCGGCTAGTTTTTTGTATTTTTTAGTAGAGACGGGGTTTCACCGTGTCAGCCAGGATGGTCTCGATCTCCTGACCTCGTGATCCGCCCGCCTCGGCCTCCCAAAGTGCTGGGATTACAGGCTTGAGCCACCGCGCCCGGCCCCCCAGACACTTTTTACAATGGAAGGAGGTGCTCTCAACGGCTACCCTGAGACATATGGTAGCGTGAATTGGAATTGTCCAGACTGACTGGGGATATAGTTCTTGTCCTCCCAGGGTTTGCAATTAAGCTGGAGCCACAAAACTCAGTTGGATAGAGAAAAATCACAGAAGGGCTAGGCGCGGTGGCTCACACCCGTAATCTCAGAACTTTGGGAGGCCGAGGCAGGCAGATGACGTGATCAGGAGATCGAGACCATCCTGGCAAACATGGTGAAACCCCATCTCTACTAACAATACAAAAAATTAGCCAGGCCTGGTGGTGGGCGCCTGTAGTCCTAGCTACTCAGGATGCTGAGGCAGGATAATGGCATGAACCCGGGAGGCAGAGCTTGCAGTGAGCTGAGATCACAGTACTGCACTCCAGCCTGGGCCACAGGGCGAGACTGCGTCTCAAAAAAAAAAAAAAAAAAGGCGGGCGCCGGGCTCGGTGGCTCACACTTGTTAATCCTAGCATTTTGGGAGGCTGAGGTGGGTGGATCACAAGGTCAGGAGATCGAGACCATCCTGGTTAACACGGTGAAAACCCCTACTAAAAATACAAAAAAAAAAAAAAAAAATTAACTGGGCGTGGAGGTGGGTGCCTGTAGTCCCACCTACTCGGGAGGCTGAGGAGGGAGAATGGCGTGAACACGGGAGGCAGAGGTTGCAGTGAGCCGAGATCACGCCACTGCACTCCAGCCTGGGTGACAGAGCGAGACTCCATCTCAAAAAAAAAAAAAAAAAAAAAGAAAAAAGGTAAAAGATTATAATCACACCCTCAATTCAAAGAGCTTGTAAGCTATGCTTTGGTATAGGGGAGTGACACAATAAGGAAGAGTCATTTGGCAAAAGTGTGTAGGGCAGATTAGAGGAAAAAGCCTACACCCTGAGCTGCTCCAGCAAAGGACCAATGAGCACATAAATCCCTGGCTGATTCGCACAAGCCAGCTGTGCTACCTGGGGCAGTCTTCCTCTGTGCTTTTTTCCTCTTTCATAACAGGCAACAATAACACATGCAATAAACAATGAATAAACCCCATGTTCTTTTATTAAGTCCCATATTCTCTGATTTCGGTATGGCTAATTTCTAAAATCATGCATATTTTTCACTAGGCACGGTGGCTCACACCTGTAATCTCAGCTACTCAGGAGGCTGATGCGGGAGGATTGCTTGAGCCTTGGAGTTCAAGGCTGCAGTGAGCTATGGTTGTGCCACTGCAGTTCAGCTTGGGCAACAGAGTGAGATGTCCATCTCTAAAAAAAATTAGTAAGTTAAAAAAAATTTAATCATGCAGATTATAGAGGTTCAGAATGATAAAGCAAAGCTCTGATTATGAAGCCATCATGTCCCTTTGGGTTAAGGTGAAAGACTGGGAATGTTAGCAAGACAACTATCTTGAGGATGTTATAAACAGACCTCAGCCCAAGCAGGAGGGAAGGTGTGTCTGCATGTGATTTATACCTGTTCTGGATCTGGTCAGAATAAAATGTTTCTGGCAAGTCTGTGAGCAGAGTTCCCTTTTGTAACCTCTCTCCAGACCCAGTTTCCTGCTGTGGAATGTACCATCAGTCTTGAGACTATCTTGCCAATCGCTTGTCTGGGAAATGGCATTTGTTCGCTGGAACTTCAACTGGCTTGTGAATAATAAAGCACAGAGACTCGGTCGGCTTTCTCTCCACGGGCCCCATGGAGATAAAGTTCATGGGCTTGCAGATTCATTTCCTAAAAGTAATGCAAATGGGAGGTTTTTCTTTGACACACCGTACCAATATAAGAGTGCTGTGAAGACAGGCCAGGCACAGTGGCTCATGTACGTAATCCCAGCAGTTTGGGAGGCCAAGGTGGGCAGATCACTTAAGGTCAGGAGTTCGAGACCAGCATGGCCAACGTGGTGAAACCCCGTCCCTACTAAAAATACCAAAAAAAAAAAAAAAAAAAAAATTTGCTGGGTGTGGTGGCTCATGCCTCTAATCCCAGCTACTTGGGAGGCTAAGGCAGGAGAATTGCTTGAACCTGGGAGGCAGAGGTTGCAGTGAGCTGAGATCGTGCCACTGCACTCCAGCCTGGGCAACAGAGCGACACTCCATTTCAAAAAAAGAGAAAGAAAAGAAAAAGTGTTATGAAGATTAAAGGAGTTTTTAATCCATTTTAAGTGCTTATTTGGCACACAGCTGTTTGTTTTAGAGACAGGGACTTGCCCTGTCACCCAGGCTGGAGTACAGTGGTACAATCTCGGCTCACAGCAGCTTCGACCTGTGCTCGGTGACCTACCCACCTCAGCCTCCAAGTAGCTGGGACTACAGGCACGTGCCACCATACCTAGTTAATTTTTGTATTTTTTGTAGAGACGAGGTTTTACCATGTTGCCCAGACTAATATTGAACTCCTGGGCTCAAATGATCTACCTGCCTCAGCCTCCTGAAGTGCTGGGATTATGGGCATGAGCCACCGCACCTGGCCTGGCATAAAACTTTTAACAAATAGTAGATATTGTGACTTTAGGATTGTATTTTTTATGAAGGTAGGACTAACATAGGGACAGTCAGAATAAAGAGAATGACACATTTCACTACAAAGTCCAACCAAGCATGCTGACGGAGAGGATAAGGAGGAAGAGGATATACAGGGAAGGCCAGAAGTACAACCTCAAGCCAAACCAATTATTTCTTATCTTCATTTGGAGGAAGACAATGGCAAACCACCACATGGGTCAAAGTCCTGCATGGCTACAAGATCAGGATATGCTGGGCTGGGAGGCAGAAAGCCAGAGGGAGGGACTGGTGGAAAAAACAAACACCAAACAAATGAACCAACACAAACCCTCCATGCTTTCCACACCCACTTGCACTTGCACTTCAAGTATCTTTTCCCCAGGGAATGAATGAGAGCATCTTAAAAAGAGGTACTGAGGCCGGGCACAGTGGCTCACGCCTGTAAACCCAGCACTTTGGGAGGCCGAGGTGGATCACTTGAAGTCAGGAGTTCAAGAAAACAGGTACTGAATGACAGGAGGTACTGAAGCCTACTTCAATTCTACCAAGCCACATTCCAAAGGTGACATTTACTGTGCAGTCAGCCTTATTTTAAGGTGATCTACACATCTACCTACTTTGGTTAGCTGGCTAGGTTCTACATATTTGAGTGTTTCTGTTTCCAGTACAGAAAGTTACCAACTACCCATCTCCTCTAGGTTTGAGTGTCTGGAAGTTTTCATTATTGAGACAATTCAGAACCTTTCAAAAAAAAAAAAACTCAGGTATTTATGAGGAAAGAACATTTACAATTACAAATCCAACTTAAGTTATGAGGCTCATAAAATCTTGTGTTTCAGATATAAAATCTTGGCATTTTCTATATAAAATATTTAGATATAAAAGTTTACATTTCAGGCCGGGCACAGTGGCTCATGCCTGTAACCCCAGCACTTTGGGAGGCCGAGGCAGGAGGATCACCAGAAGTCAGGAGTTCAAGACCAGCCTGGCCAACATGGTGAAACCCCGTCTCTACTAAAAATACAACAAAATGAGCCAGCGTGGTGGCGCATGCCTGTAATCCCAGTTACTCAAGAGGCTGAAGCAGGAGAATCGCTTGAACCCAGGAGGTGGAGGTTGCAGTGAGCCGAGATCGCACCACTGCACTCCAGAGTCTGGGCAACAGAGCGAGACTCCGTATCAAAAAATAAAAAATTTACATTTCATGACCTATCAACACAATGCAAGCCATTACTACTCACGCCCACTGTCACTCCATATTCCACTCTGAAACAGGACTACTAAGTTCACCCTCGCCTCAATCTGTAACAAGAACCTGAGCAGCCCATCTGAATAGCTGGGAAGGAAACAAATAGTTTCAAATCTTCCAAGGAACTGTCTGCTGTTAATTCACATTCAGGCACTCTTTACCTTCTGCAAATCACGAACCATTTTCAGAACTGAGGAAAGCTCTTGGACCCTCTCTCTGGAATGGCGTTTCTCAACCTTTTTTCATTACTACCTTCCTCCTAAGGAGACTTTTGGGACATGTTTTTCTAATCCTAAATTTTTTTTTTTTTTTTTTTTTTTTTTTTTTTTTTTTTTTTTTGAGACGGAGTCTAGCTTTTGGGACATGTTTCCCGGGTTCACGCCATTCCTAAGGATCGCCCCTCCCAAAGTGAAATTTTAATACCACAGACATACTGTGTATCTATTCATGTAGAGTGGCCATTCAAAAGTTCACAAACTATTGTAGCATCTTTTTTTTCTTCCACCCCTTTAAGAACATGCCACAGCTCAAGCCTGTAATCCCAGCACTTTGGGAGGCCGAGACGGGCGGATCACGAGGTCAGGAGATCGAGACCATCCTGGCTGACACGGTGAAACCCCGTCTCTACTTTAAAAATACAAAAAAACTAGCCGGGTGAGGTGGCGGGCGCCTGTAGTCCCAGCTACTCGGGAGGCTGAGGCAGGAGAATGGCGTGAACCCGGGAGGCAGAGCTTGCAGTGAGCTGATATCCGGCCACTGCACTCCAGCCTGGGCGGCAGAGCGAGACTCCGTCTCAAAAAAAAAAAAAAAAAAAAAAAAAAAGAACATGCCACAGACTCTAAATGACAGACCCTGGGATACACATGGACAAATCATCACATATAAAATTGTTCTGAGATGGGTCTCGCTCTGTCGCCCAGGCTGGAGTGCAATGGTGCGATCTCAGCTCTCTGCAAACTCCACCTCCTGGACTCAAGCAATTCTTCCACCTCAGCCTCCCATGTAGCTGGGACTACAGGCTGACTAATTTTTTGTATTTTTTGTTTCACCATGTTGAAACTCCTGAGTCAAGCAATCCACCCGCCTCGGCCTCCCAAAGTGCTGAGATTACAGGCGTGAGCCATTGTGCCCAGCAGTGTTACATAAAAGTGAAGGACTTCGATTAAGGAACTTCTGAGGCCACCGACCCTGGGCCCAGTCAGGAATCACCCTGAGCTCCGTCTCCAGCACGTGTGTGTAAAACAACATGTGAATTCTTGCCCTCATTTCTAAAATGACTTCTAATTATAAAAAGCATATTTCAAGTAAACTTCAGAATAACTAAACCCTAGCTCCTACTTCACCTGCCAAGGAAAATAAAACCAACAAACAAAAAGTAAATAAATTCCAAAGTTCCTGGGCCTCAGCATCAACATCAGCACGTCTTTACAGGGAGTTTTCAAAAAGATGTTGCCAGAAACAATCGTGAAATGACACTTGTGAGGAGGATCTTGCAGGACATCGGAATCTACATTCTAATGTCCACATTAGTCACGGCCAGTGGGCCAAGGCATCCTGGGGCTAATGGAGTCATTTCAGTGTGACTCCTGCTGGGCTCTCTTCTGCCTCACGTGAGCCACAGGCTTATCACCCCTCATTCAGCCTCCCCTGTAGTCTCCAGACACGGCAAACAGAAGCTCTGCATACATGCTGCAAATGGCTGGTGATGGGTAAAATGAGAAACAGGTTGGGGGTAGGGTGAAAGAGGAGAAGTACGCTTTCTCCATCACAGACTGAGCTCTCAAATACTGACTGCGCAAAGTAATGTTTCCAGTGGAAAGGGGCCAGTCTCCTGCGGAGACCTGAAGGTAAGGCCCTCAACCTTCTTTAGGAACTGCAACCATTTGAACCTCAGAAGCCCCCATTTTCAGTGCTAAGCACACCAACCCTGACACTCATCACCAGACATACACTCATCTGTTCATTTATTGTACTGTCTTCCTCTCATTACGACACGTCTGCCATGGACGGGGGAGGGGGTCTGTTTTGTTCAGTGCTCTATTTTGAGTGAGTCAGTCCTGGCAACTGGTGGGAGCTCAATAAACATTTACTGACTATATCAGTGAATAAGATTTCGAGCTACCCTGGAACCAAACTGCCTTGCCTGCAAGTAGGACAAGCACCCCTTCTATGGAGGATAAGAATAATGTGAGAAGCTGCTTTAGAGAATTCCCAGCTGATCGTCAACATCAGCTTTACTTTAGCTCTTCTGTCATCTTATCTCTGACCACAACATGCGTCACAACTACCCATGGGGGTGAGGATGAAAGTAAAGAAAGGGTGGCAACTAATAACATGTCTACGGAATCTGCTGGAAAGCTTACCTTTTAGTTAAGGTTCTGGAGACACTGTAATTAACCCAAGAGGTCCATGGATTTCGAAAATCCCTTGGAAGTGAAGGAGAAGGCCAGGCCCAGTGGCTCGAGCCTGTAATTCCAGCACTTTGGAAGGCTGAGGTGCGCAGATCACCTGAGGTCATGAGTTCGAGACCAGCTTGGCCAACATGTTGAAATCCCATCTCAACCAAAAATACAAAAATTAGCTGGGCTCGGTGCTGCACACCTGTAATCCCAGCTACTCAGGAGGATGAGGCAGGAGAATCACTTGAACCCAGGAGGCAGAGGTTGCAGTGAGCCAAGATGGCGCCACTGCACTCCTGTCTGGGTAACAGAGCAAGACTCTGTCTCAAAAAAAAAAAAAAAAAAAAAAAAAAAAAAATGCAGGAAGAGGTTCTCAAATGAGTGTTGCCCTGCTTGCCTCCAGTGGAAATTCCCAAGAAGAATCAACAAAGGACCTTGAACCAACCTAACACAGTGAAACCCTGTCTCTACTAAAAATACAAAAAATTAGTCGGGCGTGGTGGCAGGCACCTGTAGTCTCAGCTACTTGGGAGGCTGAGGCAGGAGAATGGCGTGAACCCGGGAGGCGGAGCTTGCAGTTATCGCAGTACTGCACTCCAGCCTGGGCGATGACAGAGACTCTGTCTCCAAAACAAAACAAAAAAACACAAAGGTCCTTGAGCCAAGTAACCATTAACACAAGTTCTGATGCCCAGGGCCAGGCACAAAGTTATTGGCAGCAAGAACTACACCTAACTGGCCACTCCTAAAGGACCTTTCAAGTTCCTATTCTGTGGAGGAAATACATGATCTGGTCCAGTGTGGATCAACATTACACATTTCAGGACCCTCCAAATTCCAGAATTTACCACCTGGGTGGGGAAAAGGAAAAATAAAAAAAATCATGTATATTTGCAGCTACCTGATAAAAGGATTTCCCCGAAGAGCCATAACACACATACATACCCAGACACACACACACTCTGTCTCACACTGTAATGTACAATTTATAGAGAACTGTTACATGTTACCTTTTACTAAATGGAGCATATGTTTAAGGCAGGGGTCACAAACCAAAGGCCTACAGAGATAAAGGGCAGGCAGTAGTTGAGATGAGGCAGGCTGAGTAAGTACCTACAGGCTGGGAGAGGTATATCTCCTTCCTGAAAGAGGTACTGGGCTCCAGCCCGGGAATGCTGGGCAGGAAAACAGGCCTGTGTTCTGGTCTGGTTCCATTACATCTTCATGTCTTTCAGGCAAAGCCAAAAACTACATTTTTACGTTGAAAAAGTTGCAATTCTGTTAAATGTACCAGTCACAGAAAGGCTGTGTGAAGCTTCCTGGGAGTGGCCCAGTTCATAATCTTCGTGCTTTCCACTCCAGACTGTAATTGTACCTAACACTAGATCGGGGAGCTTTCTCACCCGGCACAAGCTCAGCTTTCCCCCAACCTCTGTCTGCAGAGGTTGGAGTCAGGACACTCTTTGCTGGGCCGTGTCCGGCCCGTCCACCTGTCCCTTCCCACCTGCCCTCACTACTGAGAGTCTCACCGACACATCAATCGTAGACCACATGATGCTTATCACAGGAAGCCCCGACCCCTGAATTAACCCTTGCTCTCACACGGCGGGGCCTGCTTTGTCCCCATCTCCCCTCCTCCAACTCCTGGGCCCTCTGGTACTCAGGACTGGTCTTCGGCAAATCTTCCATGTCCTCAATCTCTCCTCTGAACACTGTTGCCACCCTCTCACCTAACTGCAATCTCCTCTGAGGACACACCTCCTGGGGCCCTTCCAAGTAGGGAGGTCTCCTTGCTCCTGGGAGCTGCTTCTGGACTGTTCTCCCTCCACCCTTCCCAAAACCCCCAGCTGGCAGACGCCCATTATCAGAGTAAATCATTCACTACCCTGCCTGGCACGTTGTCTGCCAACCCAGACAACTACTCCTTTCTTCCCAACTTTAGCTCCGGGCCTGCCACCTCTCCCGCTGCTCTTATCATCATTCTTAGAGATTTCTATATCCAGGTAGATGGTTCTCTGGAGGTTCCAAGACCTCCAGCTGATCTCGTCCCACCCTCGCCCCCCTCCCTCTCAGGGTCACACCTAGACCTGTCTCAATAACTGCCACCTCTTCAGAACCTCCCTCTCATGCATCTCACTCACTACCCACTGCATCCTATCTGTCTGATTCATTCCCTTCAGAACCTCAACTCCAACAATCTGCTGGCCCTACCAACTCGGCCCTCCGCCCCCTCACATCTTCACACAGAATAAATTTCTTGACCAACCCCCATCCTCACTCCCTCACACATTCTCTGCTCACTCCTCCCTCACCACGACATTCATCCGGCAGCACCTGAGCCACTGCATGGAGCTTCAGCAACACCACACTCCCAGTGGATGACTCGCTTCCAGAGAAAACAGAAGCAATCAGGAAGGAGGGAGGAAAAAAAAAATCAAAACTGCCTCCTGCCTCCGATTAAGCTGTTCAAGCTTTCAAACAAACAGAACTTGTGATAAGTGAGGGCATTAGTTCACCCAGCCAGACACTAGTACTTCTGAAAGGTCAGTAGGTCCAGCCGGCAGCAGCAGTCAGGGATGCCACTCTGAACAGAGAAGGCCTCTGCAGTGAGACCTGGCTTTGTCAATTACTACTGCAGAGTGACCTCGGACAAGGCACGTAACTTCACCACCGCACCCAGCTGTCTCAAAGGTTAAACGGCACATCCGAGCTCAGAGTAAGCACCAGAGGTAGCAAGAGGCCAGGTAACTGGGAGGTACATCCTAACGTAATTACTTCACCTGAGAAAGTCCAGCAGCGCTGCCAAATTCTGGTTCTGATTGCAAGAACGGTCAGCGTCTGCATGCCTGACTCCCAGTCACCTACAGCTGAGCCTCTCCCCACCAATTCACTTTTTTCTCCTGCCTGGGGCATAGGGAAATTAACCAGTCCCCAGAAGTTACCACAGGTGATGACTTGGTGCACGCCTATCCTGCTCTTTTTTCTTTTTTTTCTTTTGAGACGGAGTCTTGCTCTGTTGCCCAGGCTGCTGTGTAGTGGCTTGATCTCAGCTCACTACAGCCTCCGCCTCTGAGCTTCAAGCGATTTTCTTGCCTCAGCCTCCCAAGTAGCAGGGACTACAGGTGCGCACCACCATGCCCAGCTAATTTTTGTATTTTTGGTAGAGACGGCGTTTCATCATGTTGCCTATGGTGATGCTGAACTCCTGGCCTCAAGTGATCTGCCCACCTCGGCCTCCCAAAGTGCTGGGATTACAGGCATGAGCAACATTGCCCGGCCTTCTATATATATATATATATATTTTTTTTTTGAGATGGAGTTTCACTCTTGTTGCCCAGGCTAGAATGCAGTGGCACGATTTCGGCTCACTGCAACATCCGCCTCCCGGGTTCAAGCAATTCTCCTGCCTCAGCCTCCTGAGTAGATAGGATTACAGGTGCACGCTACCGCTCCCGGCTAATTTTTTTGTATTTTGTAGTAGAGACGGGTTTCACCATGTTGGCCAGGCTGGTCTCGAACTCCTGACCTCAAGTGATCCGCCCACCTTGGCCTTCCAAAGTGCAGGAATTACAGGTGTGAGCCACCGCGCACAGCCTTGCCCTTTGTTTTTTAACAGATCTAGTCCTGAATCCAGACTGCTTTCTCTTTCCACCCAGTATCTGCCTATAAAGCCCTAGGCCATCTGGCTGCAGCCTACCTCTCCCACCTCCCATCCTCCTCCAGTCCCCGCCTCCTTCACGCCAGGCTGGTTCTGTCTTTTCCCTGAACCCAACCAAGCTTGTTCCAGCTTCAAGGCCTTTGTACTCTATTGCCTGCAACTGGACACTGGTCCCCCAGGTCTCTGTATGGCTACTGCCTCCTCATTCTTCATGTTAGAGCTCAGATGTCACCCTCCTCACAGAGACCTCCACCGACCACCTGAGCTAAAGCCACCCCCAACATCTTAGTCCCCCTGTTGGTGTACTTCACCTGGTTCATTTAATTCTCAGTAACTTAATCTCATGGCAAGTGCTTTTTAAACCTTCCATATCGCGGCGCGGTGGCTCACGCCTGTAATCCCAGCACTTTGGGAGGCCGAGGCGGGCGGATCACGAGGTCAGGAGATCGAGACCATCCTGGCTAACACGGTGAAACCCCGTCTCTACTAAAAATACAAAAAATTAGCCGGGCGTAGTGGTGCGCGCCTGTAGTCCCAGCTACTCGGAGGCTGAGGCAGGAGAATGGCGTGAACCTGGGAGGCGCAGCTTGCAGTGAGCCGAGATCGGGCCACCGCACTCCAGCCTGGGTGACAAAGCGAGACTCATAATTTTATTTTATTCTATCAAAAAAATAAAATAAAATAAACCTTCACTAGCTCTGCCTCTCCCACTAGAATATTAGCTCTGTGAATGCAGGAACCCAGCTCGTCTGAGTTAACTGTTATCACCAGCGCCAGTGCCTGACTCGTAGCAGGGCCTCAGTTAAGTTTTGCTGAATCAATGAATTCTTTCAAGAGAGCTCTTTTCAAAACCCGCTGGTGCTTGTCTGAAGCAGTTAAGGTTATAACAACACTTGTTCAAAGAGACCTTTCAGACCATACTTCCTTAAGAGTGTAGAGGTTTAAATCACCTTATTCGCCACCGACTTCTAAGGACCAATTCAAAGAACCCAACTCCAGCTGCCAATACTCTCTCGCGCCTTAGCAGAGCCTCCTCTTCCCCAACGCTTGTTTCCTTTCTTGCTCCCTCCTTCTCAGGCACCTAGTGCAACTCAACTACAAAAACTTCGGGGGAGGCTCTCGTCCAATCTCCAAAGAGGCAGGGGTGAGGTGGTCTTCTTCCCTTAGTCTAAAACGGCCACCAGATCACCAATCCAACCCCCACCCTCTCACAGGCCTGGCCTCTCCCTGGGCTTTGGCCATGGTACATTCCACCGCCAGGAGGAGGCAGGTCTTTAGTGCGGCTGCTCACCCCGCTCCTGCCACAGGAAGGAACAGTGCCACGCCTTCTTGGTCAATACCCTTAGACTCTTCCTTCACCCGAAGGAAACTCTCCTAACCCTCGCTCCTCCGCCCGTCTTCGCTCTCGAGGGCTCCCAAACCTCATCTCAAGGCTCAATCCTCCAGGGCTGGTTCCACCACACCCGCTGAACGCCATCAAGTCGCCCCCAGTTTCCTCCCCCGCCACTTTCTCCCTGCTCAGACCCCCATTGGCCCCCGAGCCCCTGCCCCCTGCGCCCCGCCTCCAGCCTCCCCGCCCGGCCCTCACCGTGGATGCTGCGTTCTCGGTCGGCCGCCAGGACCCCAGAGAGGAGCAGCGATCCCAGCAGGGCGAGAAGCGCCCGGCCCCGCCTCAGCCCGCACAGCTGCGCCATTGCCCGCTCCGCCGAGACGCGCAGGCGACGCCACAAGCCTCCAGCCGTTGGGGTCTCGCGATCAGGTGCGGGAAGCCCCTCGCCGCGCACGCGCACTGGAGCGCCTCGCGTTCAGGTGCCGGCGCTCCGAGAGGGTCCGCCAGGTGCCGAAGCCCCCGGAAGTCGCCTTTCCGGACCTTCGGTGCGGGGACACCCGGCCTTCTCGGCACGCGATGCCTGGGTCTGCTCCTCGCACCTTCGCCGCCTGCGACACTCAACGGTCCTCCGCGCGTTCAGAGCCCCGCTACACCTCCCAACGCACGGGGGTCGCCAGAGCCAATGGCGAACGCCTTTGGAAGCGGCTTCCGAAGGTGGCAGGGCAGGCAGGGGGCGGGGCGCACCTGGCTAGGCAGGGCGAGCAGGGCGCAGGCGCAAAGGGCCGGCACCTGCGCGGCCACTCCCCCGCCCTGGGCGCACCTGGGTCCGCCCCTGGTGCCGGGGGAAGAGGCGGGACTTGCGCGAGCCTGGTCTCCAACAGAACCTGGCGGGTTGGGACGCCTGCTCGCTGAGCACCTTTCACCCTTCCCGTGGGCTTGGTGACGAAGTCCGAGGAGGGCCTTCGCCATTGGACTGGTCTCAGGGTGGGAGGAGGGGGCGGCAGACACGCGTTTCTTGGAAGCCTGTGGTTTTCTGCCCGCCTCCCCGCAGCTTTCCTGTGAATTCCTTCCTGAATTCAAAGTTCACTGGGCTCATGCTCCGGGGCTTAATGCTGGGGACCCAGCGGTGGCCGTGCCAGACTGGTCCCTGAGTCACCGAGCAGGAACGGCCCAGAGTAGTGATAGCGGAAGCTTAGCGCAAAGTGATGAAAGCTGTGATGGGGAAGGCCAAGCTGAGGGATCAGAGGCTGGGACGCTAGAAAACCAGGGCATGATGGGAGCCCAGGCAGCTTTCCCATCCAGCCTGAGAGAGGGCCAAGGAGGGCTTCTTGGAGGAGGTGATAGGCCCATGCAAAAACAACAGCCCCGGGCCCTGGCTCCAAGGTTCTCAGGACAGATATGGAGACAAATACTTAGCACAGGCAGCATCAGAATTGAGAGAAAGGAAGCCCCTGGGGAATCCCAGAGGAGACACCTGACCAAGCCTGGGAGTCAAAGAGGGCTTCCTGGAAGAGGAGTTACGTGAGCTGACTCTAGAAAGGGGAATGGAGTGGGGCAGGCACACGAGTAGAGGACAGCCAACAAGGTAATCAAAATAAATGCATTATTATTGAAAACACTTTTTTTATTCTTTCTTTCTTTTTTTTGAGATGGAGTTTTGTTCTTGTTGCCCAGGCTGGAGTGCAATGGCATGATCTTGGCTTACTGCAGCGTTGACCTCCCGGGCTCAAGGGATCCTCCTACCTCAGCCTTCCAAGTAGCTGGGACTACAGATGTGAGCCACGACACCCAGCTGATTTTTAAATTTTTTGTGGAGACACGGGTCTTGCTATGTTGCCCAAGGTGGTCTCAAACTCCTGGTTTCAAGGGATCCTCCTGTCTCATCCTCCAATAATGTTGTATTACAGGCATGAATCACCACACCAGGCCTGAAAACACTTTAACAGTGCTATGCAGAAAATGAATCGGGAGCTGGGATGGAAAATAATGAGATCGTTTGAATTGGGTGGTGGAGGAAGGGCTCTGTAAGGGCTGGCTTTGATAATGAACTCTGAAGGATGATAAAGGCCAAGGGACAAACACTCCAAGCATCAGGAACGGCAAATGCAGAGGTCTTCAGGCAGGAAAGAGAATAGTGTGTTCAGGAGCCAGGGCCACTCCCACTTGTCAGCCTCCCTGGTAGCATAATAATACATTTTGATAACTGAGTTCTCAAAATGGTGTTTACCTTAAACAGTGGAAGTCTCACCTCGCAGTGAGGTCATGGGACTCAAGGTGGAGTCTGAATATGAGGCCAAAGGTCTCTCCCAGCACTTGAATCTCCCACTGCCACTCAGACCCACTAAACCCAGGCTTGAGCATGAAAACAGAGAAGTATGTGCTGAGCCGTTGAGGCTTGGAAGAAGGCACAGGCCTCTTCTTTCTTTCATTTTATTTTATTTTGAGACAGTTTTGCTTGTTGCCCAGGCTGGAATGCAGTGGTGGGATCTCAGCTCTCACTGCAGCCTCCCCCTTCCGGGTTCAAGCAATTCTCCCGTCTCAGCCTCCTGAGTAGCTGGGATTACAGGCACCCGCCACCACACCCAGCTAATTTTTGTATTTTTTGTAGAGATGGGGTTTCCGTCCAGTTTTGAGCTTTAAACACAAAAACTCAAAAGGAGGGCCGGGCGCGGTGGCTCATGCCTGTAATCCCAGCACTTTGGGAGGAGACCAAGGCAGGCGGATCACGAGGTCAGTAGATGGAGACCATCTTGGCTAACACTGTGAAACCCCGTCTCTACTAAAAAAAAATACAAAAGATTAGCTGGGTGTGGTGGCGGCCCATGTAGTCCCAACTACCCAGGAGGCTGAGGCAGGAGAATCGCTTGAACCCCGGAAGCGGAGTTTGCAGTGAGCCAATATTGCGCCACTGCACTCCAGCCTGAGCAACAGCGCGAGACTCGTTCTAAAAAAAAAAAAAAAAAAAAAAAAAAAAAAAAAAGAAAAGGCCGGGGGAGGCTCACACCTGTAATCTCAGCACTTTGGGAGGCCAAGGTGGGCAGATCACGAGGTCAGGAGTTCAAGACCAGCCTGGCCAACATAGTGAAACCCTGTCTCTACTAAAAATACGAAAATTAGCTGGGCATGATGACGTGTGCCTGTAGCCCCAGCCACTTGGGAGGCTGAGGCAGGAGAATCGCTTGAACCCGGGAGGCGGAGTTTTCAGTGAGCCGATATTGTGCCACTGCACTCCAGCCTGGGCGACAGAGCGAGACTCCGTCTAAAACAACAACAACAAAAACAAAACAAAACAAAAAAGAGAAACTTGACAGTAGACCAGGTGTGGTGGCTCACGCTTGTAATCCCAGCACTTTGGGAGGCCGAGGTGGGCGGATCACCCGAGGTTGGGAGTTCAAGACCAGCCTGACCAACATGGGAAACCCTGTCTCTACTAAAAATATAAAATTAGTCGGGTGTGGTGGCAGATGCCTGTAATCCACGCTACTCGGGAGGCTGAGGCAGGAGAATTGCTTGAACCTGGGAGGTGGAGGTTGCAGTGAGCTGAGATCGTGCCATTGCACTCCAGCCCAGGCAACAAGAGCGAAACTCCATCACAAAAAATGAAACAAAGGCTGGGCGCAGCGGCTCAAGCCTGTAATCCTAGCACTTTGGGAGGCCGAGGCGGGCGGATCACGAGGTCAGAAGATCGAGACCATCCTGGCTAACACGGTGAAACCCCGTTTCTACTAAAAATTCAAAAAATTAGCCAGGCATCGCGGCAGGCGCCTGTAGTCCCAGCTACTTGGGAGGCTGAGGCAGGAGTATGGCGTGAACCCGGGAGGTGGAGCTTGCAGTGAGCCAAGATCGCACCACTGCACTCCAGCCTGGGCAACTGAGTGAGACTCCGTCTCAAAAAAAAAAAAAAAAAAAAAACAAACTTGACAGTAATTGCATCAATTGTTTTTCTTTCCCCCCTGTTTTGTATTGCATCAATTGTTTAGAAAGCAGGCCACCAAAAGGTTTTTGTTTCTGTTTCTTCCCTGGGGAAGACTATTTTATCATTGACACTGTTTAGAAATGTCAATGCAAAGGAAAATAAAAACCAGACCAACTTTTGGTCAGTTTTGTTTTGTTTGTTTTTGAAACGGAGTCTCACTCTGTGGCCCAGGCTGCAGTGCAATGGCACGATCTCGGCTCACCGCAACCTCCACCTCCTGGGCTCAAGCGATTCTTCTGCCTCAGTCTCCCAAGTAGCCGGGATTACAGGCGTGCGCCACCACACCTGACTAATTTTTCTATTTTTATGGAGACAGGGTTTCACCATGTTGGCCAGGCTGGTCTTGAACTCCTGACCTCAGGTGATCTGCCTGCCTTGGCCTCCCGAAGTGCTATGATTACAGGTGTGAGCCACCATGTCCAGCCTTGGTCAGTTTTTTTTGTTTTTAAATTCTCTACAGATAGTGCACCTTCTTTTTGCCTGTATCCAAAGTAGACCACTCCTGTCCCCCCGCCTTTGGTATGCTACTAGTTGGAAAACAGACAATAATTTTTTTTTCTGTCACTGCACAGAACAGAAAATATGACATTTTTCTTTTTGAGACAGGGTCTCACTCTATCACCCAGGCTGGAGTGCAGTGGTGCGATCACAGTTCACTGCATCCTTCATCTCCTGGGCTCAAGTGATTCTCCCAACTCAGCCTCCAGAGTAAATGGGTCTACAAGCACGCACCACTGCACCTGGCTTTTTTTTTTTTTTTGTAGAGATAAGGTCTCACTGTGTTGTCCAAGCTGGTCTTGAACTCCTGGATGTAATTGCTCCTCCTGCCTCAGCCTCCTATAGTGTTGAGTTTACAGGCGTGAGCCACCACACCTGGCATAGACAATACATTAAATGAGTACATTATATATAATGTTAGAGGCCGGTTGTGGTGGCACATGCCTGTAATTCCAGCACTTTGGGAGGCCAAGATGGGCAGATCATCTGAAGTCAGGAGTTCGAGACCAGCCTGACCAACATAGTGAAACCCCGTCTCTACTGAAAATATAAAAAGTAAGCAGACGCAGTGGTACACAACTGTAGTCCCAGCTACTCAGGAGCCTGAAGCAGGAGAGTCTCTTGAACCCGGGAGACAGAGGTTGCAGTGAGCCGAGATCACAATACTGCACTCCAGCCTGGGGCGACAGAGTGAGACTCCATCTCAAAAAAAAAAAAAGAGGCCGGGCGCGGTGGCTCAAGCCTGTAATCCCAGGACTTTGGGAGGCCGAGACGGGCGGATCACGAGGTCAGGAGATCGAGACCATCCTGGCTAACACGGTGAAACCCCGTCTCTACTAAAAAAATACAAAAAACTAGCCGGGCGAGGTGGCGGGCGCCTGTAGTCCCAGCTACTCGGGAGGCTGAGGCAGGAGAATGGCGTGAACCCGGGAGGCGGAGCTTGCAGTGAGCTGAGATCCGGCCACTGCACTCCAGCCTGGGCGACAGAGCCAGACTCCGTCTCAAAAAAAAAAAAAAAAAGAAAAAAGAAAAAAAATATATCTCAAATGTTAGAAAGTGGTAAGTGTTATGTATCAAACAGAGCTGGGTGAGGGGCACGAGAGTTGCAGCGTGAAATAGCGTGGCCAGGGAAGACCTCACTGAACAGTGACATTGGAGGGAGGTGAAGGAGTGAGCCCTGCTGATGTTCTAGGGAAGAACTTTCTTGGTAGAGGGAACTGGGAGTGAAAGGTACTGAAATGGGACTGTCCCTGGCAGAGCTGGGACTGCTAAACCAAAGAGTTTGTCCTTTAGACTGAGGGCCATGGGGAGCTATGGATAGTTGTTTTTTATTTTTATTTTTTTAGAGATGGGGTCTTGCTCTGTCGCCCAGGCTGGAGTGTGATGGTGCGAGCTCAGCTCACTGCAGCCTCTGCCTCCCAGGTTCAAGCAATTCTCCCACCTCAGCCTCCCGAATAGCTGGGATTACAGGGGTGCACCACCATGCTTGGCTAATTGTTTTGCATTTTTAGTAGAGACAGGGGTTCGCCATGTTGGCCAGACTGGTCTCAAATTCCTGACCTCAGATGATCCACTCACCTCAGCCTCCCAAAGTGCTGGGATTACAGACGTGAGCCATGGCGCCTGGCCTGTTTTTTTTTTTTTGAGTCCGAGTCTAGCTCTGTCGCCCAGGCTGGAGTGCAGTGGCCAGATCTCAGCTCACTGCAAGCTCCGCCTCCCGGGTTGACGCCATTCTCCTGGCTCAGCCTCCCGAGTAGCTGGGACTACAGGCGCCTGCCACCTCGCCCGGCTAGTTTTTTGTATTTTTTAGTAGAGACGGGGTTTCACCGTGTTAACCAGGATGGTCTCGATCTGCTGACCTTGTGATCCGCCCGTCTCGGCCTCCCAAAGTGCTAGGATTACAGGCTTGAGCCACCGCGCCCGGCAACCTGGCCTGTTTTTAATTTAGAAATAAAAGAGCTTGACTGGGTGCGGTGGCTCAAGCCTGTAATCCCAGCACTTTGGGAGGCCGAGATGGGTGGATCACGAGATCAGGAGATCGAGACCATCCTGGCTAACACGTCTCTACTAAAAAATACAAAAAACTAGCCGGGCGAGGTGGTGGGTGTCTGTAGTCCCAGCTACTCCAGAGACTGAGGCAGGAGAATGGTGTAAACCTGGGAGGCGGAGCTTGCAGTGAGCTGAGATCCGGCCACCGCAGACAGAGCGAGACTCTGCCTCAAAAAAAAAAAATAAATAAAAAGCTTTATTGAGGCCTGGCACGGTGGCTCACGCCTGAAATCCCAGCACTTTGGAAGGCCGAGGTGGGTGGATTACCTGAGGTCAGGAGTTCAAGACCAGCCTGGCCAACATGGTGAAACCCCGTCTCTACTAAAAATACAAAAATTAGCCAGGCATGGTGGCACACCCCTGTAATCCCAGCTACTGGGGAGGCTGAGGCAGGAGAATTGCTTGCCCCAGGAGGCAGAGGTTGCAGTGAGCTGAGATTGTGCCATTGTACTCCAGCCTCGCCAACAGTGTGAGACTCTATCTCAAAAAACAAACAAACAAAAACCCAGCTTTATTGAGAGATAACTCACATATCATACAACTCATCCTTTTTTATTTATTTATTTATTTATTTATTTATTTACAGATGGAGTTTCACTCTTGTTGCCCAGGCTGGAGTGCGATGGTGTGATCTCGGCTCACTGCAACATCCCCCTCCTGGGTTCAAGCAATTCTCCTGCCTCAGCCTCCCAAGTAGCTGGGATTACAGGCATATGCCACCATGCCCAGCTAATTTTTGTATTTTTAGTAGAGACAGGGTTTCACCATGTTAGCCAGGTTGGTCTGTAACTCTTGACCTCGCATGATCCACCCGCCTCGGCCTCCCAAAGTGCTGGGATTACAGGCATGAGTCACTGTGCCCAGCCCAATTCACCTTTTTTTTTTTTTTTTTTTTTGAGACGGAGTCTCGCTCTGTCGCCCAGGCTGGAGTGCAGTGGCCGGATCTCAGCTCACTGCAAGCTCTGCCTCCTGGGTTTGCGCCATTCTCCTGCCTCAGCCTCCTGAGTAGCTGGGACTACAGGCGCCCGCCACCTCGCCCGGCTATTTTTTTTTGTATTTTTTAGTAGAGACGGGGTTTCACGGTGTTAGCCAGGATGGTCTCGATCTCCTGACCTCGTGATCCGCCCGTCTCGGCCTCCCAAAGTGCTGGGATTACAGGCTTGAGCCACCGCGCCCGGCCCAATTCACCTTTTTAAAGTGTACAGTTCAGCCCGGTGTGGTGGCTCATCCCAACACCTTATGAGTTACATGATTGCTATTTTTTTTCTACCATTCTATGAGTTGTCTCTTCACTTTCTTGGTGATGTTCTTTGAAACTCAAAAGTTTTACATTTTGGCTGATTGGTGGGGTGAGGTGGTTCATGCCTATAATCCTAGCACCTTGGGAGGCCAAGGTGGGAGGATTGCTTGAGCTCAGGAATTGGAGAACAGCCTAGGCAACATAGTGAGACCCTGTCTCTAAAATTTTTTTTTTTTTTTTTTGAGATGGCGTCTTGCTCTGTCACCCAGGCTGGAGTGCAGTGGCACCATCTCGGCTCACCGCAACTTCCGCCTCCTGGGTTCAAGCAATTCTTCTGCCTGAGCCTCCCCAGTAGCTGCAATTACAGGTGCACACTACCACACCTGGCTATTTTTTTTTTTTTTTTGTATTTTTAGTAGAGATGGGATTTTACCATGTTGGCCAGGCTGGTCTCTAATTCCGGACCTGGTGATCTGCCCACCTCGGCCTCTCAGAGTGCTGGGATTACAGGCATGAACCACCAATAATAAATAAACAATTATTTATTATTATTGTATTTAATTTAACTTATTTATTTTGAGATAGAGTCTCGCTCTTGTTGCCCAGGCTGGAGTGCAATGGTGCTATCTTGGCTCACCGCAACCTCCGCCTCCCGGGTTGAAGCGATTCTCCTGCCTCAGCCTCCCGAGTAGCTGGAATTACAGGCACGTGCCACCACGCCCAGATAACTTTTGTATTTTTAGAGAGATGGGGTCTCAGCATGTTGGCCAGGCTGGTCTTGAACTCCTGACCTCGTGATCCACCCGCCTTGGCCTTTCAAAGTTCTGGGATTACAGACGTGAGCCACTGTACCCAGCCACATTTAAATTTTAAAGTATAATTCTTGCTGCTTATAATTAGAAGTGGGACAACTATTTTGAAGTAAGGGACTTCCCTGGCCACCCTCGATAAAATTGCAACCCTACCGTCACTCCATTTGTCCTTTTCTGCTTTCTATTTCTCCAAAGCACTTATATGATAATAAACTGTATAATACCATGCTTACTGTGTTTCTCGTGTGTCCCGGCTACAGCTGTCAACTGCGTGGGACTGGGCTTGTCTGTTTTGTTCCTTGCTGTATCCCTGGAGCATAGAGCAGTGTCTGGTACAGAGTGGATACTTAATAGATATTCGTTGAATGGGGCCAGGGGCAGTGGCTCACGCCTATAATCCCCACACTTTGGGAGGCGGAGGCAGGCAGATCACCTGAGGTCAAGAGTTTGAGACCAGCCTGGGCAACATGGCGAAACCCCGTCTCTACTAAAAATACAAAAATTAGCTGGGTGTGGTGGTGCATCCCTGTAATCCCAGCTACTTCGGAGGCTGAGGCAGGAGAATCGCTTGAACCTGGGAGGCTGACATTGCGATGAGCTGAGATCGCGCCACTGCACTCCAGCCTGGGCGACAAAGAGAGACACCGATTCAAAAAATAAATTCGTTAAACGGAATGAGTGAACAAATGGATGGATGAGTGAATGAATGAACGAAGGAACAAGTGATTGCTGGACCTTCTACAGCGATGGTGGCGCAGGCCACCATCCCGCACCACCCCTGCCACCGCCAGAGGGCGCAGACAGGCCGGGTCCCGAGTGTCTGTCCCGAGCCCCCGCCCCACGGGATCCAGGCCCCGGAGCCCCCGACGCAGGGACCCGCCTGAGGTTCTGGGTCCCCGCCCATACCTGAACCCCGCACGACTGCGAGCCTCAAGCCGACGCAGAGGCCTACTCTCGCGTTGCAGACGGAGAAACTGAGGCCCGAGGCGGCCGGGGCGGGGCCGACCTCCAGGCGAGCCTGAGTCCCCACCCCCGGCCAGCCCCGCCCCGGCCCGTAAGAAGCACCCCGGGCGCTAGGCGAAGGCGCACAGCGCGGGACCGGGCTGGGGCCAGCAGCGCGATGGCAGCTCAGCGGCTGGGCAAGCGCGTGCTGAGCAAGCTGCAGTCTCCGTCGCGGGCCCGTGGGCCAGGGGGCAGTCCCGGGGGGCTGCAGAAGCGGCACGCGCGCGTCACCGTCAAGTATGACCGGCGGGAGCTGCAGCGACGGCTGGACGTGGAGAAGTGGATCGACGGGCGCCTGGAGGAGCTGTACCGCGGCATGGTGAGCCCGGGGAGGGCTCGGGAGTGGTCGGGGACAGATGGAGCCCGGGCGCGGAGATCCCACGCCCTTGGGGTCTCGGTGCTCACTCGCTGGTGCACGGTCAGCCTGGTCTGCACAAGAGGACGAGTGCCCCAGGGCTGGGCACTCACTGGCCTGGCCCTGTCCGTGCCCTATGGCATTGTGCTTGTGGACACACCGAGAGCAACATACAAACACCTGAGTCTCCAGAGATGTGTCCAAATGCCTGGCGAGGGCCAGGAGTTTAGCATATGAGGAGGGAGGAGGCTAAGTTGAGCTGGAACCACCACATCTGGAGAAAGAGTGGGGGAAGGGGGGTGTCATAAAGCCAAACATAGACATAGTGACAGGGGAGATACAGCCACACAGAGACCCACGGTAAAGGAAGCAAAAGCAGACACAGATGTGCACAGTGAAGGAAGCTCTAGCAGCTCACGGACACAACACAGAAGTAACAGCCATGCACAAACCCACAAGGACACAAGCGGGCGTGGGGGGGTGGCGGTTGGTGGAGGGTCACCTACAGTTCAACATGTGCTACAGCCACAGCCACCCTCAGACACAGCGGCGTGGGCCACAGCCGTAGGCAGATACAGCACAACACCATTGGAACACAAAATGACTCAAGTTAAGGCCCTTCCTATCTCCTAAAGAAAAAACTATGACCACCTGCAAGCATAAGCGCTGATCCACAGCCACTCAAAGACATAAAACAACAGAAATTGGCCCAGCACAGTGGCTCACGCCTGTAATCCCAGCACTTTGTGAGGCCGGGGCGGGAGGATTGCTTGACGTCAGGAGTTCAAGACCAGCCTGGGCAACATGGGAAAAACCTGTCTCTACCAAAAATATTAAAACATAGCCGGGCATGGTGGCACACACACACCTGTAATCTCAGCTCCTCGGGAGGCTGAGGTGGGAGGATTGCTTGAGCCTGGGAGGCCAAGGTTGCAGTGAACCAAGATTGCGCCACTGCACTCCAGCCTGGGCAACAGAGTGAGACCGTGTCTCAAAAACAAACAAAGCCCAACAGAGTTTATAACTACACCCAGACATAAAACTGTAAGCTATAGGAACAGGCAGACATACAACTGCAGAACCCACTGCTGTTCACAGGCACACAAGAGCCTAAGCCGTAGCTCCATGACAGACACAGGTACGTCATCACTTGAGCTTCTGCTTGAAGTCACACTTTCAGTGACTTCTTTTTTCTTTTCCTTAGAGGTGGGGCCTTACTGGCCGAGCACGGTGTCTCACACCTGTAATCCCAGAACTTTGGGAGGCTGAGGTGGGCAGATCACTTGAGGTCAGGAGTTCGAGACTAGCCTGGCCAACATGGTGAAACTCCATCTCTACTAAAAATACAAAAATTAGCCGGGTATGGTGGTGGGCACCTGTAATCTAGTGACTAGGGAGGCTGAGGCAGGAGAATCACTTGAACTTGGGAGGCTGAGGTTGCAGTGAGCCGAGATCATGCCACTGCACTCCACCCTGGGTGACAGAAGGAGACTCTGTCTCAAAAAAAAAAAAAAGAAAGAAAAAGAGATCGGGCCTCACTATCTCGCTATGTTGCCCAGGCTGGTCTTGAACTCCTGGGCTCAAGTAATTCTCTCTTGTTGGGCTCCCCAAATGTCAGGATTACAGGTGTGAGCCATTGCTCTGGGCCTTCTGTGACATCTGTATGCTGCAGTGTACACAGGACCCACGAGTCCTCTTCATGGCGCAGCAGTGGTGGAAGGCATGGCCCTCCCCCACAGTGACATGCAGTCCCTCTGTTCTCAGACTCAGACCTGGGCCCATACCGGTGAACCAATCTGGTTGCTAGTGGCAGGTGTCATCTATGAGGCCATGCTTGGGTGGTGGGCCCCACAGCTGACTGTGGACACATGCTGATGTGTCACGCACCCAAGCCAGAGCCACACACCTCACACCTGCAGGACCACAGACCACTATATGAAGCCACTGCACGATGCCGGGTCCCTCTGGCTGCTCAACCAGCCCCGGGCCCTTGGCACCAGGCAGTAGCCCTGGCAGAGACTCACACACCCCCTTGCTGAAGCCTCTTCATCACACATGAACCAGGACCATCCAGCCCTGAAGCCCCAGGCCTGAAGCCGACAGCCGGACTTTGGGTTGGGGAGGAAAGGATTCATGACCCCAAGGTTCTCTTGCTCCCTCAACAGCTGGGGACAGCTGGGTCCTGTTCCCAGCAGGGTGACTGAGCCAGCCTGCGCTTGGGCCACTGCCTGTAGAGGCCACACTAAGCGCCCCGCTCTAAGCAGCTGAGTTGAGCTCATGACTCATCTCACCCACCCACCTTGAGGGGCCTCAGTGGTCCTCCCTCCGGTCTCATCAGGCTGCATTTTGGCCCCCCAGGGGCTGGCCCAAGTGGTCCCCTCCCTTCCTGTCCCCTGGGGGAAGGGGCCGCCCCAGCTGGCTGCTGGCTGCCAGCCTCTCCTCCCCCACACCTAGTGCTAAGACTTCTCCTTGAAAGGGCAGAAGCCAGCCCCTCTCCTGAATCCCAGAATCTGACATTCCAGGACTCCACTAGGCCTGTGTTCCTCTGTGGGAACTGGAGCCAAGGCGAGAGACCCGTGCCAGCCCCGAGGCTCCCGGGGCCCATGCGCCCAGGCATCGGGCTGGTACAGGGCCCTGGGGCTCTATCAGCCCATCTGTCACCCCTCCCCCCCAACACCCAGATGTCCTGCCTTGGCAGTGCCATCCCTGACTGCCACATGAATGCTCCAGAACCCGCCAGCTGGGCCCTGGGGCCGGTGGGGCTCCTGCAGAGCCCTGGACAAAGGCGAGGGAGGGAGGGAAGGCGATCCTAGGCACCCCTCTCTCCCTGGCTCTAGGAGGCAGACATGCCCGACGAGATCAACATTGATGAATTGTTGGAGTTAGAGAGTGAAGAGGAGAGAAGCCGGAAAATCCAGGTAGGTGGCGGGGAAGTGTCCCCCAGCTCCCCACTTTGCACCTCCCTAAAAATAATAGCAATAGTTCACATGTTTACTGAGTGCTCACTAGATGCCGGGCACTGGTGTGATGGCTTTACATGTATTCACTCATTTAACCCTCACAAAACCCTCCAAAGCAGTCGCTAGTGTGAGCTCCATTTTCCCCATGAGGAAAATGAGGCCCAGAGACGTTGAATCCCTTGCCCAGTGTCACACAGCTCAGAAGGAGCAGAGCTGGGCATCGAACCCAGGCAGTTTGGCAGCCATGGCCTTGCTTATGGTGTATGCCTTTTTAGAGGAGAGAAGTGCTGTGTGACCCTCTCGCCCTCTCTGGATCTAGTGACTCACCCCTGCCCTGAGTCACTCCACATGCCCCTTGGGCTCTGTTCCTCTCTTGAAGATTGGTAGGCAGTCCACCCTGGAGTCTGACTTCCATTTGTCTTGCTGCTGGGGCTTTTTGGGAAAGGGAAGGGGCTAGAGGGGAGTAGCTGTTAGTCATTTACTGTTTTGTTTTGTTTTGTTTTGTTTTTGGTTGGGGGTTTTAGGGACTCCTGAAGTCGTGTGGGAAACCTGTCGAGGTGAGTTTTCTGTCCCTCATTATGGGCCCTGTTCTGGCCCCAAGTTCTCTGATGGGGGAGTAGGAAGAAGCTGACCGTGCCTGGGACAGGCAGAAGGGTCTCTGGGGAACCCCCTCCCCCACCCTCTGCAGCTCTTTCTGGTCTGCAGGGGTATCTTTTGTCCTCCTCCTTGTCTCTCTCCCCCTCTCCCCAACCTGCCGAGGGGGCTCCATTCTGTCCTCCCCCATCTGTCTTGTTTCTGTCTCTCCTGTGCCTGTCCTTTGGCCGCCAACCTTCAGGTTCAGTCTCCCTCTGTCCTTCTCCCCTGTCACTGCCTCTGCCACCCCAGGCTCCCTTCCCCACCTCTGGGGGCCCTCCATCTTCCCAGGCCCTGAAGCTGAGTGGCCCAACCCCTCCCACTTCCTTCCCTGCTTTAAAAGGGAAAACTATTCATGTTTCTCCAACTAGCTCTGAGGGACAAACGTCATTGCGTTTCTGTTCGCCCTGGATCTATCTCTGGGGACCTGTCTCCACGTGTCTGTGTTTCTTTCTCTGTCCCTATGTCGCTGTCTGTCTCTATCTCTACACGTCTCTCTCTTTCTGTCTGTATCTGTTTCTCCCCCTCCCCCACTCCCTATCTGTCTCCTTGGATCTCTATCTGTCTTCCTAGCTCTTTCTCTCCATTCCTCCCATTGCTCTTTCCCCAGCTCTGTCTTTCTCCCAGCTCACTTTTCTCTCTATGTCTATAGCCTCCGCCCCTAACTCCCCCAACCCCACAATCAGAGAACAGGAGGAGGTGCCCAGGTCAGGGACTGGGCTGGACAGGGGCAGGGGGTGCCCCGGCGATGTTCCCATGTTCTCAGCTCCCCCGCCCTGTCTCAGGACTTCATCCAGGAGCTGCTGGCAAAGCTTCAAGGCCTCCACAGGCAGCCCGGCCTCCGCCAGCCCAGCCCCTCCCACGATGGCAGCCTCAGCCCCCTCCAGGACCGAGCCCGGACTGCTCACCCCTGACCCTCTCGCACTCTCCCTGCCCTGCCGACACCGCCCAGCTTGTGTATAAGTTGTATTTAATGGTTCTGTAACAATAACACTGTGTGGTTGTTTTTCCTCCCCCCGCCCGGTTACCATGGGCTTCCCCGAGCTCCCCCCACAACCTCCCTCTCTCCTCCTGTGGCCTCTGCTCATGTCCCTGTCCCAGCACCGCAGTTGGGCCTGCCAGATGGAGAATCACTCCTCCTGGGCCAGAGAGCATGAGAACGGGCCTTGCTGAGCCTGCGCCCTTGGGACTCATATCCTAGACCTCGCCTTCCCTTGAACTCCCCACCCCACCCCTATCCCCAGTCCCAGCCAGCAGGGCCCCTATATGCGTGCTCCTGCAGGAATCTGGGTCAAGGGGCATGCTCATGACGGAAGGTGACCGATATTGACTCAGTACAGGTGATCACACAACAAACAAATCATTCAGCCACTCCATGAAATCTGCGCTGTGCTTAAATGGCCCTTGGTACTCAGGCTGCAAAGATGAGAGGAAGATGGTCTCTGGCATCAAGGTGCTCACACACTATGGGGGGAGAAGGGCCTGAGTATGAGGATCAGAGCAAGGTGTGCTGAATGGCTCAAGATACCTGGGAGCCTGGCAGCGGGGAGGGAGGTATTCACTCTGGGGGTGGTGAAGAAATCTGGGAGGGCCTCCTGAAGGAAGTGACATTAAGGTAGGCTTTGAAGGATGCATAGGAGTTCTGTGAAATGGATACCCCTCTCTGAGGATTCTGAACTTATGGGTGGAGGGATTGATACTGGGGCAGAGCCAGGGAAAATATCAAATATTGCCAGGGCCATCCACCAGTCAGGAAGGACAATGGCCCCCAGAGCTGGGTCAGGGAAACCCCCTATTGAACTGGGGTTAATCCTTTCATGCTGGGGCATGGAGAGGCCTGGAGGGTCCCAAGGGAGCAGCTGGGCCATTAGAGGGTAGTGGCTTTCTTTCTTTCTTTTTTTTTTTTTTAGACAGAGTCTCTCTCTGTTGCCAGGCTGAAGTGCAGTGGTGCAGTCTTGGCTCACTGCAACCTCCGCCTCCCGGCTTCAAGTGATTCTCCTGCTCAGCCTCTCAAGTAGCTGGGATTACAGGCACACGCCACCACACCCAGCTAACTTTTTTTTTGTATTTTTAGTAGAGACAGGGTTTCACCATGTTGGCCAGGATGGTCTTGATCTCCTGACCTCGTGATTCGCCCGCCTCGGCCTCCCAAAGTGCTAGGATAACAGGCGTGAGCCACCATGCCCGGCGCAGAAGTGGGTAGTGGCTTTCTAAAAAATTTTTATTTTATGTTTTAAAATTTTATTATTTAAAAAAATATATTTTGTTTTTTGAGATAGGGTCTTATTCAGGCTGGAGTCAAGGCTTACTGCAGCCTTGACCTCCCTAGGCTCAGGTGATCCTGTCAGCTCAGCCGCCCAAGTAGCTGGGACTACAGGCATGCACCACCATGCCCGGCGTTTTTTTTTTTTTTTTTCTGAAACAGGATCTTGCTATGTTGCCTAGGCTGGTCTTGAACTCTTGGGCTCAAATTATCAGCCTGTCTCGGCCTCCCAAAGTGCTACGATTACAGAGGTGAGCCACTGTGCCTGACCTAATTTTATTTTAGAGACAGAGCCTCACTCTTGTCACCCAGGCTGGAGTACAGTGACACAATCATAGCTCACTACAGCCTTGACCTCCTGGGCTCAATAAGTCCTCCCAACTTGGCATCCCAAAGTGCTGGGATTACAGGTGTGAGCATCACGCCTGGCTATTTTTTTACTTTTTTGTAGAGACGATGTCTCCTTATGTTGTCCAGACTGATCTTGGACTTCTGGGCTCAAGCAATTCACCCACCATGCCCAGTCCTTTATTTCAACATTATCTTTTTTTTTTTTTTTTCCTGAGATGAAGTTTTGCTCTCGTTGCCCAGGCAATGGTGTGATCTCGGCTCACTATAACCTCTGCCTCCTGGGTTCAAGTGATTCTTCTGCCTCAGCCTCCTGAGTAGCTGGGATTGCAGACATGCGCCACCATGCCTGGCTAATTTTTTGTATTTTCAGTAGAGACGGGGCTTTACCATGTTGGTCAGGCTGGTCTTGAACTCCTGACCTCAGGTAATCCGACCACCTCAGCCTTCCAAAATGCTGGGATTATAGGCATGAGCCATCGTGCCCAGCCATCTTTTTTTTTTTTTTTTTTTGAGACAGAGTCTCGCTCAGTTATCCAGGCTGGAGTGCAGTGGTGCGATCTCAGCTCACTGCAGCCTCCACCTCCCAAGTTCAAGTGATTCTCCTGCCTCAACCTCTCAAGTAGCTGGGATAACAGGCGCATTACGATGCCTGGCTACTTTTTGTATTTTTAGTAGAGATGGCGATCTCAAGTGATCTGCCCACCTCGGCCTCCCAAAGTGCTGGGTTTACAGGTGTGAGCCACTAGGTCTGGCCTATATTTCAACATTTTGTTTTATTTTATTTATTTATGTTTTTGAGATGGAGTCTTGCTCTGTCACCCAGGCTGGAGGGCAGTGGTGCGATCTCGGTTCACTGAAACCTGGTTCACAGAAACCTCGGTTCACTGAAACCTGGGTTCAAGTGAGTCTTCTGCCTCAGCCTCCCGAGTAGCTGGGATTACAGGTGTGCACCACCACACAGGCTAATTTTTGTATTTTTAGTAGAGATGGGGTTTCACTACCTTGGCCAGGCTGGTCTTGAACTCCTGACCTTGTGATCCACCCGCCTCGGCCTCCCAAAGTGCTGGGATTACAGGAGTGAGCCACCGCGCCCAGCCTATTTCAACATTTTAATGGTTCTGGTTGGACCAGTGGTCCCAGGTGTGTATAATCAGGAGCTGGGGCTGTGCTTAGGACTAGGGCAGGGTCAGAGCTGGGCTATCTCACCAAGGACAAAGCACATCTCCCACCTCGCCTCCACTGACTGAAGTTGGGGCCCCAGGGCCCTGTCCCCACCTGTGCCATCAAGTGGCCCCGCCAGGATTAGGCATTTATCCTGGGGGTCTGAACTCCAGTCTGGGAGGAAGAGAAGAGCCCCCTGAGGAGGAGCATCCAGGAGCACCCTGGCCTGTCCAGCCGTTCAGGTGATCTTGCCGTCTCTGTGCAGATGCACCCAAGGCTTCCAGTAACCCCTTTCCTCCACACTGTATAGAGGATGAGCAAGTCCTTCCTGCTGACATCCCAGCTCCTGGGACCCTGTCCCAGAACACCCCACTTGGGCCTGCAGAACCCCTTCTACTTCCCTCTCACAGAACCTGGTTTGGGTTCCTCGTCCTGGTGGAGGCGGTATGTGCTCAAAACCCAGGTTCTAAAGTCTTGTGTGTGCTGTGTGTTAGGCCTCAGTATCCTCATCTGGAAAATGAGTACTTTGCAGATGAGGAAACAGAGGCCCAGATTAGGGATGTCACTTGTTCAAAGTCACATGGCTGGGAAATGGTGGCGCTGGGCTTCAGTCCCAGGCATTATGATTCCAGAGCCCAACTATTTAACTCCTGCTCTACAGAGTCCCTTTAAACCACAGCAACAATTGCTGTTGTTCCATGATGGGAAAATATTGGCTAATTCATACTAAGGTGTTAATGATTGCTCACAATCCTTGGAGATAACCAACCTAAAGGGCAATGCAATTAACAGAACAATGTTACAGTGAAGGACTGGGAGGCCAGGCGGGGTGACTCAAGTCTGCAATCCCTGCCAAGGTCAGAGGATTGAACCCAGGAGGTCGATCACACCACTGCATTCAGCCTGGGTAATGGAGCAGTGTCTCAATAAATAAATAAATAAATAAAATAAAAAGGGCCGGGTGCGGTGGCTCATGCCTGTAATCCCAGCACTTTGTGAGGCTGAGGCGGGCGGATCATCTGCAGTCAGGAGTTCGAGACCAGCCTGACCAACATGGAGAAACCCAGTCTCTACTAAAAATACAAAATTAGCCGGGCTAATTTTGTGGTGGTGCATGACTGTAATCCCAGCTACTCGGGAGGCTGAGGCAGGAGAATCGCTTGAACCCGGGAGGCAGAGGTTGTGGTGAACTGAGATTGCGCCGTTGCACTCCATCCTGGGCGAAAGAGCAAAACTCTGTCTCAAAAAAAAAAAAAAAAAAAAAAAAAAAAAGGAAAAGAATTGGGAAATGGCACACCACAGTGGTTAGTGGTTAAGAGCAACTGCCACTTCCTAGCTGTGTGATCTTGAGAAAGTCACTTAACCTCTCTGTGTCTGTGTCCACATCTGTAAAATGAAGGTGATTTTAATAGTACCTACCTCCAGGGATTATTACGAGGTTCTGTTTTATTTTGTTGTTTGAGACAGGGTTTCACTCTGCTGCCCACGCTGGGGTGTAGTGGTGTGATCTTGGCTCACTGCTCCCTCCGCCTCAGGGGCTCAAATGATCCTTCCACCTCAGCTTCCCAAGCAGCTGGGATTACAGGCATGCACCACCAAGCCCAGCTAATTTTGGTATGTTTTGTGGAAACGGGATTTCACCATGTTGCCCAGGCTAGTCTCGAACTCCTGGGCTCAAGCAGTCCACTTGCCTCGGCCTCCCAAAGTGCTGGGATTACAGGTGGGAGACACCGTGCCCGGCCTGTTGTGAGGTTTAAATGCAGAGCATAGGCTAGGACCAGGCACATGGTAAGCACTGTCATCAACCCTGTCATTCTGAGGATGGGACTGATCATTAGCTTCTATAGCCACCATTTCTGGCCAGCAGGAAGTCCCTTGGGAACACTGAACCACAGGCCTTCAGATACAGAAAAGCCCCAAAGGGGCCAGGAGCACTGGCTCACACCTGTGATCCCTGCACTTTGGGAGGCTGAGGTGGGTGGATCACCTGAGGTCACGAGTTCGAAACCAGCCTGGCCAATATGGCGAAATCCCATCTCTACTAAAAATACAAAACAAACAAACAAAAAACAGCTGGGCGTGGTGGCACATGCCTGTAATTCCAGCTACTCAGGAGACTAAGGCAGTAGAATAGCTTGAACCCGGGAGGCAGAGGTTGCAGTGAGCCAAGATTGCACCATTACACTCCAGCCTGGGCAATCCAGCCTGGGCAACAAGAACGGAATTCCGCCTCAAAAAAAAAAAAAAAAAAAAAAAGCCCCAAAAGACACAGTGTACTTGACCCACCATGCCCCACCCCGTTGTAGCCACACTCACCTCCCCACCCAGCTGGCTCCTTGCTTCCCACCGTCTGTGGTCCATTTCCCACTCAGCAGCCAGACAATGCCTTTTCTCACTCTCACCCTAAGTTCCATCCACCCTGTTCCCTCTTCCTCTTTCCTCCAAAGGTCACCATTTTAAAAATAAAATCAATTTCTCAGTATTACTGCAATATTTTTTCTGCAAATACAAACAAGTGTGAAGCTATGTTCTAGTCACCCGTTTTGTACCAACAAGGCAGACATTCCGAACATTACTCTTTGCTTTTTAAATTTAATTTAATTTTTTTTAGAGACAGAGTCTTGCTCTCTCACCCCAACTGGAATGCAATGGTGCGATCATAACTCACTGCAGCCTCTAATTCCTGGGCTCAAGTAAGCCACCTGCCTTAGCCTCCCACATAGCTGGGACCACAGGTGTGCACCACTTTGCCCAGATAATTTGTAAATATTTTGTAGAGGTGAGGTCTCACTATGTTGGTTAAGCTGTTCTCAAACTCCTGAGCTCAAGTGATCCTCCCACCTCAGTCTCTCAAAATGCAGGGATGACAGGCGTGAGATGCCTTGCCAGCCATTTAACAACTCACCCTGGGCCCGGCGTGGTGGATCGTGCCTGTCATCCCAGCAATTTGGGAGGCCGAGGCAGAAGGATCACCTGAGGTCAGGAGTTTGAGACCAGCCTGGCCAACGTGGTGGAACCCTGTCTACTAAAAATACAAAAAAAAAAAAAAAAAAGGAAAAAGAAAAAGAAAAAAGAAAGAAAAATTAGCCGGGCGTGGTGGTGCATGCCTGTAGTCTCAACAACTCTGGAGGCTGAGGCAGGAGAATCGCTTGAATCTGGGAGGTGGAGGTTGCAGTGAACTGAGATCATACCACTGCACTCCAGCGTGGGCGACAGAGCGAGACTCCATCTCGGGGTGGGGGGCGGCGGGAAAGGCCAGGCGCAGTGGCTCATGCCTGTAATCCCAACACTTTGGAAGTCCGAGGCGGGCGGATCATGAGGTCAGGTGATTGAGACCATCCTGGCCAACACGGTGAAACCCCATCTCTACTAAAAATACAAAAAAAATTAGCCAGGCGTGGTGATGGGTGCCTGTACTCCCAGCTACTGGGGAGGCTGACGCAGGAGAATGGCGTGAACCCAGGAGGTGGAGCTTACAGTGGGCCGAGACCGCCCCACTGCACTCCAGCCTGGGAGACAGAATGAGACTCCGTCTCAAAAAATAAATAAATACATACATAAATAATTAAAAAACCATCCTGAAGACGTTTCGTATCACCACTTTTCACAGCTTTTCCTTGGCAGTCCTCCTGGCCACACTGTGCCCTGTCACCTTTCTGCCTTCAGCCCTCTGCTGTCTGACCCTCACCCACACCAGTTTCTCTCCTGTCCTCAGACCCACCTGCCGCCCCCTCCATGACCCACGGCCACATTGCCTCTGCCTGAAGTTCTCCCCAGGTTTCTCTCATCCTCACCATCACGTAGATGTCATCTCAGGGAGGTGTTGTGGAGCACCTAATCTAAGGAGCACCCTCAGCCACTATCCTGTCACTTGATTTGTTTATTTATTTAATTTTTTTGGAGATGGAGTCTCACTCTGTTGCCAAGCTGGAGTGCAGTGGCGTGATCCCGACTCACCGCAACCTCCACCTCCTGGGTTCAAGCAATTCTCTGCTTCAGCCTCCCAAGTAGCTGGGATTACGGGCACCTGCCACCACGCCTAGCTAATTTTTTTTGTATTTTTAGTAGAGACAAGGTTTCACCATCTTGGCCAGGCTGGTCTTGAACTACTGACCTCGTGATCCATCCGCGTTGGCCTCCCAAAGTGCTGGGATTACAGGCGTGAGCCACCGTGCCCGGCCGATTTATTTATTTTTTATAGCATTTATCGGCCAGGTGTGGTGGCTCACGCCTGTAATCCTAGCACTCTGAGTGGCTGAGGTAGGAGGATCACTTGAGGCCAGAAGTTCCAGACCAGCCCTGGTGAGACCCTGTCTCTACAAAAAATAAAATTACTGGATGTAGTGTTGCGCGCCTGTGTTTTTTGGAGGCTGAGGTGGGAGTATCGCTTGAGTCCAGGAGTTTGAGGCTGCAGTGAGCCATGATTGCTCCACTGCACTCCAGCCTGGGAAACAGAAGGACACCCTATCTCAAAAAAAAAAAAAAAAAAAAAAAAATTACATTCTGGTCTGTCTATTCTATTGCCTGTTCACCGCCCCCCACCACCATCTTCAGAATATTAGCTCCTCGCCTACCTTGAACAGGGCCGTGTTCCTGTGTAGAACGGTGCGCGGGGCACACAGTGGGCGCTTGCCCAAGAACCTTACTCCCAGGTGGCCACGTTGTCTCCAAGCGCCGCAGCCCTCTACGTGCGTACGTGAGGCCTTAGCGCCCCCTCGTGGCTATGTGAATTGGTTTATTTTATTTTATTTATTTTTTTGTTTTGTTTTTATTTTAGTTTCTCCTTTTTACTTGTTTTGTTTTGTTTTGTTTTGTTTCTTTGTTTGTTTTTTGAGATGGAGTTTTTGCTCTTGTCTCCCATGCTGGAGTGCAATGGCGTGATCTTGGCTCACTGCAACCTCCTCCTCCCAGGTTCAAGCAATTCTCCTGCCTCAGCCTCCTGAGTAGCTGGGATTACACGTGCGCCATCAGGCCCGGCTAATTTTTGTATTTTTAGTAGAGACGGGGCTTCACCATATTAGTCAGGCTGGTCTCGAACTCCTGACCTCTGGTAATCCACTCACCTCGGCCTCCCACAGTGCTGGGATTCCAGGCGTGAGCCACCACACCTGTCTCCTGGCTGTTTTGTTTTCTCATCTTTTTTTTTTTTTTTTTCTTTTGATAAGGGGTCTTGCTCTGTCGCCCAGGCTGGAGCACAGCGGCACCACGATAGCTCACTGCAGCCTCGAAATCCTGAGTTCAAGCGATCCTACCTGCTTTGGCCTCCTGAGTACCTGGGACTACAGGCACCTGCTACCATGCCCAGCTTGAAGTGGTTTTTGTTTGTTTCTTTGTTTTGAGACCAAGCATCACTCTGTCACTGAGGCTGGAGTGCAGTGGCGCCATCTCCAATGACTGCAACCTCTGCCTCCCAGGTTCAAGCGATTCTGCTGCCTCAGCCTCCTGAGTAGCTGGGATTACAGGCGTGCGCCACCACGCCCGGCTAATTTTTGTATTTTTAGTAGAGATGGGGTTTCGACATTTTGGCCAGGCTGGTCTCGAACTCCTGAACTCATGATCTGCCTGCCTCAGTCTCTCAAAATGCTGGGATTACAGGCATAAACCACCCCACCCACCCACAGCAATCTTCATCAAAATTCCAGATGAACTTTGGGAGGCTGAGATGGGTGGATCACCTGAGGTCAGGAGTTCGAGACCAGCTTAATCAACATGGTGAAACCCCATCTCTACTAAAAATACAAAAATTAGCGGGGTGTGGTGGTGCATGCCTGTAATCCCAGCTACTCAGGAGGCTGAGGCAGGAGAATTGCTTGAACCTGGGAGGTGGAGGTTACAGTGAGCCGAGATTGTGCTGCTGTACTCCAGCCTGGGCAACAGCGAGACTTTGTCTGAGAAAAAAAAAAAAATTAGGTGTGATGGCATGTGCCTGTAGTCCTAGTTACTCAGGAGGCTGAGGCGGGAGGATCACCTGAGCCCAGGAGTTTGAGGGTGCAGTGAGATGTGATGGTTCCACTACACTCCATTCTGGACAACAGAGTGAGACTGTGTCTCAAAAAGAAGTTCTGCCCATCAGCCAATGAGTGCATAAAGGAAATGTGGTACATGTACAGTCATTAAAAGGAATGAAATCATGTATTTTGTAGCAACTTGGATGGAGCTGGAGACCATTATTCTTTTTTTTGTTTGTTTGAGACGAAGGTCTCGCTCTGTGGCCCAGGCTAGAGTGCAATGGCAGGATCTCGGCTCACTGCAAACTCCACCTCCTGGGTTCAAGCGATTCTCCTGCCTCAGTCTCTTGAGTAGTTGGGATTACAGGCACGCGCCACCACACCCGGCTAATTTTTTTTTTTTTTTTTTTTTTTTTTTTTGAGACGGAGTCTCGCTCTGTCGCCCAGGCTGGAGTGCAGTGGCCGGATCTCAGCTCACTGCAAGCTCCGCCTCCCGGGTTCACGCCATTCTCCTGCCTCAGCCTCCCGAGTAGCTGGGACTACAGGCGCCCGCCACCTCGCCCGGCTAGTTTTTTGTATTTTTTAGTAGAGACGGGGTTTCACCGTGTCAGCCAGGATGGTCTCGATCTCCTGACCTTGTGATCCGCCCGCCTCGGCCTCCCAAAGTGCTGGGATTACAGGCTTGAGCCACCGCGCCCGGCCCCGGCTAATTTTTTTGTATTTTTAGTAGAGAAGGGGTTTCATCATATTCGCCAGGCTGGTCTCGAACTCCTGACCTCAGGTGATCCACCCGCCTAGGCCTCCCAAAGTGCTGGGATTACAGGCGTGAGCCACCGTGCCCAGTCTTGGAGGCCATTATTCTAAGTAAAGTAACTGAGGAATGGAAAACCAAAAACTGTATGTTCTCACTTGTAAGTGGGACCTAAGGTGTGGGGACACAGTGGCATAAGAATGATATAATGGACTCTGGGGACTTGGGGCAGGGAAGACTGGGAGGTGGTGAGGGATAGAGACTACATACTGGATACAGTGTACATGCTGCAGTGACAAGTGCACTAACATCTCAGAAATCACCACTAAAGAACTTATCCATGCAACCAAAAACCACCTGTGCCCCAAAACGATTGAAATTTTTTAAAAAATTTAAAAATAATCCTACAAAAGGGTCCCTATGTAGCGGCACATACAGAAGAAAAAAAAAAAAAAAAGAAAATGGGGAAAGTCCCCAAGGAGGGGTCAGTTAGAGACAGCTGATTCATCCCAACAGCACCCGAAACTACCTACCAGCACAGAAGCCAGGAGGTGGGCCAGTCAGCAGGAGAGGAGGGAATTAGGGTGTTCTCTTCTAGTGGCTTCCACAAAATAAGAAGCTTGTGAGCAAGGACGGGGAAAGGAGAGAGACACACTTGGAACCCTCACTATGAGCAAGGGAAGCACGGAGGCTCAGGTGATCCTCCCCCCTCAGCCTCCCCAGTAGCTGGGGCTACAGGCATGCACCACCGTGCCCTGCTAATTTTCTTATTTTTTGTAGAGACGAGGGTCTCAGTATGTTGCTCAGGCTGGTCTTGAAAACTCCTCGGCTCGGCCGGGCGCGGTGGCTCAAGCCTGTAATCCCAGCACTTTGGGAGGCCGAGACGGGCGGATCACGAGATCAGGAGATCGAGACCATCCTGGCTAACACGGTGAAACCCCGTCTCTAATAAAAAATACAAAAAAAAAAAACTAGCCGGGCGAGGTGGCGGGTGCCTGTAGTCCCAGCTACTCGGGAGGCTGAGGCAGGAGAATGGCGTGAACCCGGGAGGCGGAGCTTGCAGTGAGCCGAGATCTGGCCATTGCACTCCAGCCTGGTTGACACAGCAAGACTCCGTCTCAAAAAAAAAAAAAAAAAAAAAAAAAAAAAAAAAAAAAAAAAAAGAAAACTCCTCGGCTCAAGAGATCCTTCCCCCTCAGCTGCCCAGTGCTGGGCTTGCAGCTGTGAGCCACCATGCCCGTCTGAATGTTTTCTTTACAGGGCCACTGTCTCTGGCCTCCTCTCCCCTCCCTGCCTCCTCTGTCTCCATCCTCGTTCTCAGCTGGTTCCTCTTCACTCTCTCACCTGTCAATGCTGGTCAGCCGGGGTCTCTGACGTTTGGAAGACTGTTGATGTTACCTACAGTGAGAAGGCTGAGTGAGCTCCCCTGGGGAGAATGCCTGCGTGGAGAAGATGACTTTACGTAACATCAACAGTCTTCCACCATTCTCTCCAGCCTGACCTCTTCTCTGACCTTCAGATTCACCCAACAACACTTGGATGTCTGATGCGTATATCAGACCCAACACCTCTGGATTTCCTGGCCTCTCCCTAACCTGCCCCTTTCTCATGCGGCCCCATCTCAGGGGCCTCCAGTTGCTCAGGTTCCAGACCCTGGCATCATCCTCATTCTTGACACTCCAAGTCAGATTTGTAAATTATCCACCCTCAGATTCTGTCCACTCTGCTGGGGGAGGCTGAATCATGCCTCCCCAAAGAGATCATAGTTCCGTAGAAGGAAAGAGTCTTTGCAGATGAGATTGAGTTAAGCATCTTAACATGGGATCTGGCTGGGTGTGGCAGCTCATGCCTGTAATCACAGGGTGTTGGGAGGCTGAGGTGGGAGGATCACTTGAGGCCAGGAGTTTGAGACCAGCCCGGGCAACAAAGTGAGACACTCTCTCTATAAAACAACAACAGGCCGGGCGCGGTGGCTCAAGCCTGTAATCCCAGCACTTTGGGAGGCCGAGACGGGCGGATCACGAGGTCAGGAGATAGAGACCATCCTGGCTAACACGGTGAAACCCCGTCTCTACTAAGAAATACAAAAAAAAAAACTAGCCGGGCGAGGTGGCGGGCGCCTGTAGTCCCAGCTACTCGGGAGGCTGAGGCCGGAGAATGGCGTGAACCCGGGAGGCGGAGCTTGCAGTGAGCTGAGATCCGGCCACTGCACTCCAGCCTGGGTGACAGAGCGAGACTCCGTCTCAAAAAAAAAAAAAAAAAAAAAAAAAAGAGATTGAGACCATCCTGGCCAACACAGTGAAACCCCGTTTCTACTAAAAATACAAAAATTAGCTGGGCATGGTGGCAGGCGCCTGTAATCCCAGCCACTCAGGAGGCTGAGGCAGAAGAATAGCTAGAACCTGGGAGGCGGAGGTTGCAGTGAGCCAAGATGGCGCCACTGCACTCCAGCCTGGGGACAGAGTGAGACTGTGTCTCAAATAAAAGAAGGGGGACCTGAGGGGAGGTAGATTCTCCTGAATTATCTAGGTGAGTTCCAAAAGCGATTATATGTGCCCTTTAAGAGGGAGGCAGAGGGAGACTTGACACAGACAGCAGAAGGTGCTGTGAAGGTGGAGCAGAGATGTGGAGATGCTGGCCTTGAAGACTGGAGTGATGTGGCCAAGCCTAGGACTGCCAGCAACCCCCATAAGCTGGAACTGGAGAGGAACAGATTTTCCCCTAGAGCCTCCCGAAGGAACACAGCCCGGGCCACACCTTGCTGTCAGCCCAGTGACACTGACTTTGGACTTCTGGCCTCTAAGGTGTCAGAGGATACATTTCTGTGTTTTTGTTTGTTTGTTTTTTGAGAAACGTATCGCTCTCTCATTTCTCACCTAGGTTGGAGTGCAATGGCGCCATCACGACTCACTGCAATCTCCACCTCCTGGGTTCAAGCAGTTCTCCTGCCTCAGCCTCCCGAGTAGCTGGGATTACAGGCGCCTGCCACCACACTTCTTCACTCCTTCAAATCAATCTGTTTTCTCTTTTAAAATTATTTTTTATTTGCTTTTTTCTTTTTAGAATCTGTGTTCTGCTGAATCTATTTTATTTTCTTCTTTCTTTTTCTTTTCTTTTCTTTCTTTTTTTTTTTTTTTTTTTTTTAGAGAGAGAGACTCTGTTGTCCAGGCTGGAGTGTAGTGGTGTGATCATAGCTCACTACTGCCTCCAACTTTCAGGCTCAGGTGATCCTCTTGCCTCAGCCTCCTGAGTAGCTGACACTGCAGACATGCATCACCACACCCAGCTAATTTTTGTATTTTTAGTTGAGACGGGGTTTCACCATGTTGGCCAGGCTGGTCTTGAACTCCTGACCTCAAGTGATCTTGCCCTCCTTGGCCTCCCAAAGTGCTGGGATTCCAGGCGTGACCCTTGCCCGCCCATTTCTGTTGTTTTAGGCCACCACGTTGGTGGTCATATAATAGCCACATTCTCTTACTTCCCATCCCCTTCTCATACCCACCCTGTTGCTCCCCTTCCCTTCTGACCCATCTTGGCACCACTTCCCTGGTCTCTGCTCTCCCCTTTGCCTCCACAGTCTGTGCCCCCACCAATAGTCACAGAGATTCTTTTCTTTTCCCTTTCCCTTTCCTTTTCCTTTTCCTTTCCTTTCTTTCTTCTTTCTTTTTCCTTTCCGTTTTTTTTTTATTTTTTTTTTTTTTGAGACAGAGTCTCACTTTGTCGTCAGGCTGGAGTACATTGGCTCAATGTTGGCTCACTGCAGCCTCTCCCTCCTGTGTTCAAGGATTCTCCTGCCTCAGCCTCCTGAGTAGCTGGGACTATAGGTGCACGCCACTATGCCCAGCTAATTTTTGTATTTTTAGTAAAGACAGGGTTTCACCATGCTGGCCAGGATGGCCTCAATCTCTTGACCTCGTGGTCCGCCTGCCTCAGCCTCCCAAAGAGTTGGGATTACAGGCATGAGCCACTATGCCCAGCCTGAGCCACCATGCCAAGTCTCCCTCTGCACTCCAGGCTGGAGTGCAGTGTCACAATCACAGCTCACTACTGCCTCGACCTTAGCAATCATGTCTCCTTCAGAAGCCCAAGTTTTTCTCAGCCCTCCTGAAATAGTGGGAGTATAAGTGCCCCCCACCACACTTGGCTAATTTATTTATTTATTTTTTTTTTTTTTTTTTTTTTTTTTCTCGCTCTGTCGCCAGAGTCTCGCTCAGCTCCTGTCAAGCTGTGGGTCAAGTCTCCCCTCTGCACTCCAGGCTGGGCTAGTTTTTTGTATTTTTTAGTGTCACAATCACAGACTCACTACTCTCGCCTCGACCTTAGCAATCATGTCTCCTTCAGAAGCCCAGGTTGGGCTCAAGTCACCCTCCTGCCTCAGCCTCCTGAATAGCTGGGAGTATAAGTGCCCCCCACCACACTTGGCTAATTTATTTTTAATCTTTTGTAGAGATGGGGTCTCACTATGTTGCCTTGTTTAGTCTCAAACTCCTGGGCTCAAATGATCCTCCTGGCCAGGCGCGGTAGCTCACGCCTGTAATCCCAGCATTTTGGGAGGCCGAGGTGGGTGGATCGCTTGAGGTCAGGAGTTCGAGATCAGCCTGGCCAACATGGTGAGACCTCATCTCTACTAAAAATACAAAAATTAGTCAGATGTGGTGGTGCATGCCTGTAGTCCCAGCTACTTAGGAGGCTGAGGCAGGAGAATCGCTTGAACCCAGGAGGCGGAGGTTGCAGTGAGCTGAGATGGTGCCCCTGAACTCCAGCCTGGGCGACGGAGTGAGACTCTGTCTCAAAATAGCAAAACAAAAACAAAAACAAAACAAAACTCCCACCTTGGCTTTCCAAAGTGCTGGATGCTGGGATTACATCCAGCATCCCAGCATGAGACACCTGGGTTCAAACCCCAGTTCTCCCTGCCATGAAGGATGAGGGCTTCCTGCCTCAGCTCATTGCTGAGGTTTGGGCTCCTGCTTCCCAAGTGTGGTCTATATGATCCAGTGATGTGTGTAGTTTGTTAAAGCTCAGTACAGATCCTGACTCAGGAGGAGCTAAACCAACGGTTCCTTATTTGCTATTATGGTCATGAGTGTTGTTGCCCTGATGCTGCGTGGCCCCACCAGCCCCACCTCTTCTGCACCTCAGCATCCCCATCTGGGCAGGAAACTTTTTTTGTTTTTGATACAGGGTCTCGCTCTTGTTGCCCAGGCTGGAGTGCAGTGGCATGATCTCAGCTCACTGCAGTGTCCGCCTCCTGGGTTCAAGCGATTCTCTCATCTCAACCTCCTGAGTAGCTGGGGATTACAGGCACCTGCCACCACGCTCAGCCAGTTATTTTTTGTACTTTTAGTACAGACAGGGTTTCACCATTTTGGCCAGGTTGGTCTCAAACTCCTGACCTCAGGTGGTCAGCCTGCCTCCGCTTCCCAAAGTGCTGGAATTACAGGCATGAGCCACTGCGCCAGACCTGGGCAGGAAACTTCTGACGAGCACACCTGAACATCCCAAGGGCCGCTTAGGGGAGGCTTCCTCTGAACTGTAGCGGGGAGGAGAGGGGAGAAGTGGCTGTTAGCAGTCGTATCTCCTTCAGAGGCAAAAGCTGGACCCAGCGGGCATGGGGCAGAGAGTTTTCTGTGATTCCAGGTCCACCGGAACCTTGGATTAGAGGCGTGTATGTGTGTATTTGTGTGTGAGAGAGAGAAGGAGAGGGAAGAGACCCTGGTGACCAGGTCCTGGGCAGGGTCTGAGGCTCAGGTTTGGGGGCCCAGTGTCTCCACCGGCAGCCCCAAGACCTGCAGGATGTCTCCCGGATCTGAGGCTTCCGAAGCAGCCTCTGCTGGACAAAGACTGGGGCCACAGCGCCCTCTGGTGGGCAAACCCTTGGGTTCCAGGATTAGGAGAAGCGACCACAGGTCGAGACTTTTAGGGTTTGTTCCCCAAAACTTAAGCGATGGGAACATCAGGCATTAAGGCCCCGAGGGGTCAGAGCAGGAACCCTACCCTGTGTTCGCGTAGATCAGGGGGTCAGGACTCAAAAGGATTCACATGCAGGCCGGGTGTTCTCTCCTCCAGGAAGGCTTCCCTGACTGTCACTCTAGGCCAGGAGACAGCCGCCTCTGGGCTCCCACAGTGCCCTGTGCCTCCCCCGCCCCAGCCCCGAGCCCTCCGCCTGTGCCCCCAATCCCTGGCCGGATCCCTCTGCCTGTGCCCCCCAGACCCCGCCCGGACCCCTCTGCCTGTGTCCCTCTTGCCCCAGCCCCGACGCCTCTGCCTGTGCTCCCCATCCCACCTGGACCCCTCTGGGCATCACTGTCTGGTGATGAGTCTGTTACTCTTCTGGACTCCAAGCTTAAGGCAAAGTCTGGACCATCTCAACCACTGCTGTGTCCCCAGCACGTCCACACAGGGATGGAGACCATCGTTCTCTAGAAATGAGTGGATGTGCCATTTATTTATTTATTTTGAGATGGAGTCTCGCTCTGTTGCCCAGACTAGAGTGCAGTGGTACCATCTCAGCTCACTGCAGCCTCCACTTCCCTAGTTCAAGTGATTCTCCTGCCTCAGCCTCCCGAATAGCTGGGACTACAGGTGCCCACCACCACGCCTGGCTAATTTTTGTATTTTTAGTAGAGTCGGGGTTATACCATATTGGCCAGGCTGGTCTCGAACCCCTGACTTCAGGTGATCCACTCTCCTCGGCCTCCCAAAGTGTTGGGATTATAGCGTGAGGCACCACGCCCAGCCAAGTGTGCCTTTTAATCTATCCCTTCTCTCTGCCTTGAAGCCTTAGGTCCAGACCCTCTGGTGGGCAGTTTTCCTTAATCAAGGCCCCAAATCTGCCCCTCACTTCAGGTTTTCTAAGTGTCTATATGAGGTAGGGCACAGCCTGGATCCCACCTGACTCTCTTCATGCTGGGTGCATGCTTTTGGACATTGGGGAGAGGCATGGAGCATGACTAATTGATACATTTATTTTATTTTATTATTTTATTTTGAGATGGAGTTTTTTGCTCTTTTGCCCAGGCTGGAGTGAAGTGGTGCGATCTCGGTTTGCTGCAACCTCCGCTCCCTGGGTTCAAGTGATTCTCTTGCCTCAGCCTCTCGAGTGGCTGGGATTACAGGCACGAGCCACCATGCCTGGCTTATTCTTGTATTTTTAGTAGAGATGGGGTTCAATGTGTTGGCCAGCTGGTCCCGAACTCTTGATTTCAGGTGATCCACCCGCCTTGGCCTCTCAAAGTGCTAGGATTACAAACATGAGCCACTGCACCCGGCCAATACATTTATTTATTCATAATTTTGGCTGGGTGTTGTGGCTTGTGCCTGAGGCCAGGAGCTGCTATTTTAACTAGAGTTGTCTCTGAGGAGGTGGCATTTAACCAGAGACCTGAATGAAGTGCGGGATGGAGCGAGGGAGGTGTCTGTGGGAGAAGCACGCTAGGCAGAGGTGCAAAGGTCCTGTGGCTGGAGTGGGATTGGAATGTTCCGGGAACAGGGAGGAGGCTGATGGGGCTGGAGTGAAGTTAGCCAAGGGAAGGAAGGAGGGGAAAGAGGCCAGAAATGTGATGAGGGTTGAGGAGGGATGGAGGAGGGCATAGTGAGGGCTTTGCATTTTATTCAAATTATGAAAGAAGCTGTTGGAGGTTTGAGCCAGAAAGTGGTTGGATGCAGATATATGCTTAATTAATTATTATTATTATTATTAGTTGAGATGGAATCTCACTCTTTTGCCCAGGCTGGAGTGCAGCGGTGCGATCTTGGCTCACTGCAACCTCTGTCTCCTGGGTCCGAGCGATTCTCCTGCCTCAGCCTTCCGAGTAACTGGGGTTACAGGCATGTGCCACCACCACTGGCTAATTTTTGTATTTTTAGTAGAGATGGGGTTTCTCCATGTTGTCCAGACTGGTCTCAAACTCCTGACCTCAAGTGATCCACCCACCTTGGCCTCCCAAACTGTTGGGATTACAGGCGTGAGCCACTGTGCTCAGCCCAGAGATATGCTTCAGATAACCCGCTCTGGCTGTGTGGGGAGAGCAAACTTGGGGGGCAGGAGCCCAGTGATGAAAATGCTACCATAATCCAGGCAGCAGACGATGATGGACAGGACTGGGGTGCAGGCCATGAAGGGCAGAAAGTGGGTGGAATCTGGATATGTTTTGAAAATAGAGACAACAGGCCGGGCGCGGTGGCTCAAGCCTGTAATCCCAGCACTTTGGGAGGCCGAGGCGGGTGGATCACGAGGTCAGGAGATCGAGACTATCCTGGCTAACATGGTGAAACCCCGTCTCTACTAAAAATACAAAAAACTAGCCGGGCGTGGTGGCGGGCGCCTGTAGTCTCAGCTACTTGGGAGGCTGAGGCGGGAGAATGGCGTGAACCCGGGAGGCGGAGCTTGCAGTGAGCCGAGATCTCGCCACTGCACTCTAGCCTGGGAGACACAGCGAGACTCCGTCTCAAAAAAAAAAAAAAAAAAAAAAAAAAAGAAAAAAAAAAAAAAGAAAATAGAGACAACAGGATTTGCTGATGGGCTTGGGGTGTGTGTGTGAAAAAGAAGAAGAGGAGAGTCCAGGATGATTGATTGCACTTAGAACAAAATCCATTTTCTTTATAATGACCTACAAGGTCCTACATGAGCCGAGTCCTTGCTGTCTCCCCAGGCGGTCTCCCCCTGCTCACTCTGCTCCAGTCACACTCAATTGCTTCCTGATCTTTGAACATGCCACACTTGTTCCCAGCCCAGGGCGTTTGCACTTGTTGATCCTGTCCTAGACGTGCTTCTTAGTGCATGCTGGCAACCTCTAGATCTTAGCTCAAATGTCCTCTCCTCGGAGAAGCCACTTCTTCACTCCTTCAAATCAATCTGTTTTCTTTTTTTAAAGTTTTCTTTTCTCTTTGATTTTTTTTGAGACAGAAGACAGAGTCTTGCTCTGTCGCCCAGGCTGGAGTGCAGTGGCGCAATCTCCACTCACTGCAAGCTCCGCCTCCCAGGTTCACACCATTCTCCTGCCTCAGCTTCCCGTGTAGCTGGGACTACAGGCGCCCGCCACCGCGCCCGGCTAATTTTTGTATTTTTAGTAGAGAGGGAGTTTCACCGTGTTAGCCAGGATAGTCTCGATCTCCTGACCTCGTGATCCACCTGTCTTGGCCTCCCAAAGTGCTGGGATTACACGCGTGAGCCACCGCGCCCGTCCCTAAAGTTATTTTTCATTTGTTTATTTTTTTCTTTCCAGAATCTGTGTTCTGCTGAATCTATTGTATTTTCTTTCTCTCTCTCTCTCTCTCTCTTTCTTTCTTTCAAGACAGAGACTGTCTCTGTTGTCCAGGCTGGAGTGCAGTGGTGTGATCATAGCTCACTGCTGCCTCCAACTTTCAGGATCAAGTGATCTTCGTGCCTCATCCTCCTGAGTAGCTGAGACTGCAGACATGCATCCCCACACCCAGATAATTTTTAAACTTTTTGTAGAGATGGGGTCTCACTATGTTGCCCAGGCTGGTCTCGTGCTCTGGGGCTCAAGCAATCCTCCTGCCTCAGCTTCCCAAAGTGCTGGGATTATAAGTGTGTGCCCAGACTCTTCTCTTTTTCTTTTCTTTTCTTTCTCTCTCTCTCTCTCTCTTTTCTTTTTATTATTTATTTATTTATTTTTTGAAACAGGGTCTCACTCTGTCACCCAGGCTGGAATGCAGTGGCACAATCTCGGCTTACTGCAACCTCTGCCTCCCAGGTTCAAGTGATCCTCCCACCTCAGCTTCCTGAATAGCTGGGATTACAGGCATGCGCCACCACACCCCGCTAATTTTTTGTATTTTGGGTAGAGATGGGGTTTCGCCATCTTGCCCATATTGGTCTTGAACTCCTGAGCTCAGATGACGCACCTGCCTCGGCCTCCCAAAGTGATGGGATTACAGGCATGAGCCACCACGACTGGCCCCATTTTCTTTTCTTTATAGCACCGTTCACTGTCTGAAATGATTTTATCTATTTATTTTCTTATTATCTGTCTTTCTCCACTAGAATGTCAGCTCCTTGAGAGTGGCAACTTTGTTTTGGTCATTGCTGTATCCCCAGTGCCTAGAAGAGTTCCTGGAACACAGCAGGCACTCAGTAAATGAACAAAGGCACTGATGAACCCCTGTGCTTGTTCACAGGCTGTCCGACATAGAAGAGACACCCAAATAGGCCCAGACAATAATACACGACAGACTTTAGGGTCATCCGCATACCCTGGGGACACCTAGAAGCTAGGGACCACCTGATTCCGCGCCCGCGGTGCCTGGAGGGTGGAGATCCCGAGCTGGAGACCGAGCACTCCCAGGGAGGGAGGAAAGATGCTCTGGGGGGAGCCCCGCCTCTCCCTGTATCCCCAGCAGCCAATGGGAGCGCGGTCCTCCTGACGCCCCCTGGGACGTGTAGTCCGGGCAGGGGCGCCCTCGGGCGCCGCCGCTCGCCCCTAGACTCCACGTCCCGTCGTGCGCCGGGGGGCGCGGGGATTGGCTGAGCCCCGCCCCCGGCCCGCCCCGCTCCGCTCGCGCCGCAGCCCCAAGAATGAATGAAATCGTAGCGCGCTGGGCGGCAGAGCGGGCGGCGCAGGCCGGGCTGGGCCCGCGCGCGGCGGCAGCGGCGCCCCGGGCCGGAGGCGGCCCAGCCGAGCGGGCCATGGCTACCGCCATTCAGAACCCGCTCAAGTCGTGAGTGTCCCCGCCGTCCCCGCCCCCTGTCCAGACCCCCCCCACCAGGAGCCCTTCCCCCGCTCGCCCTAGGGCTGAGGAGGGGAACCCAGCGCGCGGACCGTAGTTGAATGGGGGCCCCCAGCGCGAACCCTTGCCCCGGGGACCCCCACCCCCTGTCGCCCCCTGGGGTTGGGGGCGGGAGCCCCTCCAGGGTCGCGGGGGCGCCTCTTCTTTGTCGCTGTCAGTGAAGGAATGTGGCGCGGGCTGGGGGTGGCGGAGGCCGTTTCCCCACCCAGAGTGGGGGTAGGGGCTTCCCTCTCCTCCATCTCTTCCTCAGGGTCTCCGGAGGTGCCGGGCCTGCCCCAGCCGGGGTTGGAAGCTCGAACACCTAAGTCCGGACCTCGGTCTCCAGGGTTTCCATTACCCGCTCTCCCCTCTTCAAAGCGCCTTTCTCTCTTTCCCCTTCTTTCTCTGGGGACCCCGGCCCTCGCGGCCGCAGGGTGGGAGCTGAGACGTCGGGGGTCCCGAGTTCCATTCCCCTCTGCCTCCCCTTTTTCCTCCCGGAATCTCTGGGAACTAGAAACCCCGAACCCACGGTCAGCCTGGACCGCAGCATCCTTCCCTCTCCCCGCCCATACACATCAAACGGGAGCATCTCTGATCCCCTTGGGGACCGGCTGCCCAGGAGGCGGTGCCGGGAGCGCCCTCGGTCTCCGGGGATTCCCTCCCTTTCTCCCTGGCCGCGGCCCTCCGAGCGTTCGCCTCTTCCCGGGCCTGGTGACTGGGAACTCGGACGTCTGGGTCCCAGCCTGGCCCCTCCTGACCCTCCCCTCTCCTTGCCATCCCTCGCGCTCTCCACCCCTCCCCTTCCCCCTCTCCATCTCGCTCTTGCTTCCTCTTCGGGATCCCGGACTCCCGGGTCCCAGCCCTCCCCCACCCCCTGTTCCCAGGCGGTGACAGCGGGCTCCGAGTGACAGGCGCTCGGCCGCTCCCGCCCTCCCTCCCCGCAGGCGAGCGCGGCCTCCCCTCCCCCTCCTCCCGGGCCTGGTGGAGGAGGCGGAGGGCGAGCGCCCGCGGCGTCGCACAAAGGGGCCGGGGCGACCTCCCCCACCCTTCCCCCAACCCCGTGCACTGGCTGCCTTGACCTTGAACATCGAGGGCTGGGGGCGGGGGTGAAGGGGGGTGAGAGGGAGAGAGTGAGAGAGGGAGCGGCCCCCCACCCCACCCACGAGAAGGGATGCGCCTGCTGGCTGGACCAGAGGCCGCCAGTTGCTTCTGGTTTCTGGCGGGAATGGGGGTGGGAGGTGGAGGGTGGGAGTTGGGAGAGGAAGCGGGGCAGAGATTTAGAGGCACGCGCCTACACGTGTGGCTCCGCCGTGAGCAGGGTGCCGGGAGCCGGTGTGTGGGGCTTGGGTCCGTGTGAGGTGGTGCATGGTGGTGACAGCCCTCTGCTGCCCTCTCACCTTAAGTGGTACACACAGACAGCTGTCTGTCCTGTGAGGGATATCCGCAAAATGGCTGGGAACGGGGCACCTGTGCAAGTTGGTGGATCTACAGGCGATGGGGCCCCTCACCTTGACCCTGGCCCAGACCCCAGGAGGAGGTGTGCTGCAGCCCTGAGCAGGGGCCCAGCCAGAGTAAGCCTGGACTGGGAGGGCCCTGCCCCTCTGTGCCCTCCCCTTCCAAAAGGTCTCTGCAGGGGTGAGGGTGGGGACTCCCTGGCTCCTGAAGGAATGCCAGTCAAATCCCATGGGGAGAAGGAGCTGGAGGGTGCCGCCCTCGGAAGTTCCGACTGAGTTCCGAAACCAGCTTGAGCCACGAATGTTCCCCCGCCGTGAGCCTCAGTTTTACCATCTGTGTATGGGGGCTTCTAACAGCCCTTACCACCCGATGGGGCTGTCCTGGGGCTTAAATAAGGCCATCTTTGTAAAGTACTTAGCACAGAGACCGACACTGATCAAATGTAGTGATTATTATTAGTGGTATCAATATTGATTTATGAAATTGATTTCTACTGTGGGCCAGCTCCCCAACAGGGCACTGGGGCATGGGGCAGGAGGATTGTTTGGGCCAGGGAGAGGACTGGGAGTTCAAGTGTGTAGAAGTGTGTGGGAGTGGTGTGTGCAGGTGGTTAGGGTGGAAGGAAAGGAGAGCCCGCTGCAAGTGTCAGCCTGGGTCTGCGGGTAGAGGCCCTGCTGGTGGGCCAGACACAGAGGCTCATGCCTGTAATCCCAGCACTTTGGGAGGCCAGGGTGGGCAGATCACTTGAGCTTAGAAGTTTGAGACTAGCGTGGCCAACACCGGGACACCCTGTTTTTACAAAAATACAAAAATTAGCCGGGTGTGGTGGTGCACACCTGTAGTCCCAGCTACTTGGGGGTTTGAGGTGGGAGGATCGCTTGAGCCTGGGAGGTGGAGGCTGCAGTGAGCTGTGTTCATGCACTCCAGCCTGGGCCATTGAGTGAGACCCTGTCCAAAAAAAAAGAGAGAGAGAAAAAGAAAGAGGAAAGAAAGAAGGAGAAAGAAAGAAAGAAAGGAAAAGAAAGAAAGAAAGAGAGAGAGAAGGAAAAAGAAAGAAAGGAAGAAAAGAAAAGACAAATAGAAATTCTGCTTGTAGAGGAGGACTGTTAGAAAGGTCTACACTCAGAGTGTCTACACTCGGGCTTCTCTTAATCAAATTGACATGAGAGTTTGGGGTGGGGCAGGGGTGAGTGCCTGAGGCTAGAGGTGTGGGAATCAAGTGTAAGAGGGTGTGCTAGGGGACCTGTGAGCGAATGGGAGGTGAGAGAGGAAGGTGGGGTCACAGCTCACCGTGGGCAAGGCGTGGGGTGGCCACTATAGGCCCCTGGAGGCCAGAGTGATCGTAGGGGTGCCACTTTCCCCCACTTAATCCCTTTGTCACACTCCAGGCCATATGTGAATCAGAGACCCACTTCCTCCTGTTTCAGGAGAGGGGCGGGCCAAGGCCTTACCTGGCTTAGATGGGCGAGTTGGTGGAAAGGGTCTAAGACTAGAGGGGTGTGTGTGTGTGTGTGTGTGTGTGTGTGTGTGTGTGTGTGTGTAGAAGTGACCGTGAGTGTAGGAGGCCTTGACTGGATCTTTCTCATGGGGGGATTTCAAGTGACAAAAATGGTGAAGGCTAGCGGGCCACTATTGTCGGCTGGGGCGCCCCCTGGTGGATGAGGGCGTTTGTGGGCGTGTTAATTACAGCAGCCGCCCAAACCTGAATGCTGGCTCTACAGGGGTCGGGGCGGAAGAGAGGAAGGGGAAAGGGGAAGGAGGGGTGAGACGGGAAGAGGGACGGGGTGGTGGTGTTGTGGAGAGACTGGGTCAGTGTGTGACTCAGTGGGTCCGCTCACTCCCTGGGGATCTCTTCCGGTGGAGTCAGTGTGTGTGACAGTGGAAGAGAGAAGGAGGTCAGGGCCACTTGGGGAGGGGCGTCAGGGTGCCTGCCTCCTTCCTTCAGTCTCACTTTCAAAGAGCCGCCAGGGGATGCAGGTATGTGAGGTCACCTTCCTGTGCCTCAGATTCCTCACCTGGAAAATGCAGATAATAATAGCAACACGGGGTGAACTATGCCCAGCACATGATGGGTGCATTTACTCATTCAACAAATATCTACTGAGCATCTATTTTTTTTTTTTTTTTTTGAGACGGAGTCTTGCTCTGTCACCCAGGCTGGAGTGCAGTGACCGGATCTCAGCTCACTGCATCCACCTCCCAGGTTCACGCCATTCTCCTGCTCAGCCTCCCAAGTAGCTGGGACTACAGACGCCCGCCACCTCGCCCGGCTAGTTTTTTTTTTGTTTTTTTAGTAGAGACGGGGTTTCACCGTGTTAGCCAGGATGGTCTCGATCTCCTGACCTCGTGATCCGCCCGTCTCGGCCTCCCAAAGTGCTGGGATTACAGGCTTGAGCCACCGCGCCCGGCCAGAGCATCTATTTTTTTTTGTTTTGGAGATAGGGTCTTGCTCAGTTGTCCAGGCTGGAGTGTAGTGGTGTGATCATAGCTCATTACAGCTTTGATCTCCTGGGCTCAACCAATCCTCCTGACTCAGCCTCCTGAGTAGCTGGGACCATAGGCATGTGCCACCATGCCCAGCTATTTATTTTCTTTTTGGTAGAGACCAGGTCTCGCTATGTTGCCCAGGCTGGTCTCCTGAGCTCAAGTGGTCCTCTCATCTCAGCCTCCCAAATTGCTGGGATTACAGGCATGAGTCACCTCACCCTGCTTACTTATTTTTTTTTTTGTTGTTTGTTTGCTTTTAGAGACAGAGTCTTGCTCTGCCATCCAGACTGGAGTGCAGTGGTGAGACCACAGCTCACTGCAGCCTCAGCCTCCCAGGTTCAAGCTATCCTCCCACTTTAGCCTCGCAAGTAGCTGGTACTACACTGATGCGCCATCATGCCCAGCTAATTTAAATTTTTTTTTTTTTGTAGAGACAGGAGTCTGGATATGTTGCCCAGGTTGGTCTCAAACTCCTGGACTCAAGCAGTCCTCTCATCTAGGCCTCCAAAGTACTGGGATCGCAGACTGGAGCCATTGCACCTGGCCAGCATTATTCTTTCTTTCTTATTTGTTATTTATTTATTTATTTTTGAGATGGAGTCTTGCTCTTGTTGCCCAGGCTGGAGTGCAAAGGCATGATCTTGGCTCACTGCAACCTCCGCCTCCTGGGTTCAAGTGATTTTCCTGCCTCAGCTTCCCAAGTGGCTGGGATTATAGGCATGTGCCACCACGCCTGGCTAATTTTGTATTTTTAGTAGAGATGGGGTTTCTCCTTGTTGGTCAGGCAGGTCTCAAACTCCCAACCTCAGGTGATCTGCCCGCCTCAGCCTCTCAAAGTGCTGGGATTACAAGCGTGAGCCACTGTTCCTGGCCCGCATTATTCTTTCTGATAGCATTTAGGTATTACCATTGACATCTTAGTAAAGTACGTATCAGCTCCTTTGTGGAATAAATGGATTTCTTGAGCAAATACTACCTGCCAGGTACCTTTTTTTGTTTTTTTTGTTTAAGGCAGATTCTTGCTCTGTCGCCCAGGCAGGATGTCAACTCACTGCAACCTCCGCCTCCTGGGCTCAAGTGATTCTCCTGCCTCAGCCTCCCAAATAGCTGGGAGTACAGGCATGCACCACCACATCCGGCTAATTTTTGTATTTTTAGTAGAGACTGTTGGCCAGGCTGTCTCCTACTCCTGACCTCAGGTGATCCACCTGCCTGGGCCTCCCAAAGTGCCGGGATTACAGGTGTGAGCCACTGCACCTGGCCTGCCAGTTACCTTTTAAAATGCTTTGCCTATACTTCCTCATTTAATCCTCACAACACTCCAGTGAGGCATCATCCTCTTTTTACAGATGAGGAAACTGAGGCCCAGAAGGGTTAAGTCATTTGCCAAGGTCACATGGCCACCAAGTGACAGAGCTAAGATTTGAACCCTGGAGGTGTGACTACTGTTTCTAACCTGCACTGCTGCTGTCAGGCCTGCAGAAGGCGTTGAGCAGGGCGGGGTGACCGTGAGCGTGGCTGCTGGGAGAGACAGCCCCGGATGGGGACTCTGGAGCTAGGAGAGACTTGGGTGGGGGGGATGGGAGGTGTCTGCTGGAAGCATGTTGGTGAGAAGTCTGTGTGGGCACCTGGGAGGTGTCTCTGCGTCTCTTAGTATTGCAGTGTGTGCATGTGGCTGTGAGTCCGTGCGAAGGTGTGTGAGTAGGAGTGTGTGGGAGGCTGTGAGTCTCCGCGTGAATGTGTGTGTAAACTGCCATGCGTGGGCGTGTGCGAGTCCAGGTGTGCATGTGGTTGTGTGCACGCGAGAGCAGGCTATGTGGACGAGTGAGGGCGGGTGAGTGACGGTGCGTGCCCCGGGCCCCTCCTCCGCGCCGTCCCCGTCCCCGCGGGGTCCCGGGGGCCCCCTGGCCTGGGACTACCACTCCCGGCATGGCCCGGGCGGGCCCGCCCCGTCGCCGCTATTGGCCGTGGCCCTCGTGCTCCCGCCCCCCGGGAATGAATGGATGGGCGGCCTCAGCGCCCGCCCGACCGCTGGGAGGACCGACCCGGCGGGGACCTGCTGGGGGCAGGACCCGGGGAGCAAGATGGCCACTGTCATCCCTGGCCCCCTGAGGTGGTGCGGGCTGGCAGGAGGCGGGGAGGGAGCGCGGGCGGGTCTACGCGGGCCTGGGTGTGTGTGGCGGCCGGGGGTGGGGCCGAGGGGGTGTCTGGGGGCTGTCACCGAGTGCGGGGCTGCGTGGGGGTGCGAGAGTGTGTGACTGTGGGTCTCTGACAAGAATGATGTCGGATGCGCCGCTCCCTGGAGGGGTGGAGGGCTTGGGGGACCTCCAGATTCTTTTTGGGGAAGGGGGACATCGTCCCCTCCCTGCGACCCTCGGGTCTGGGAGAGGGTGAAATGACCCGGGGGTGCGGGAGCCTTGGCAAACTGGAGTGAAGTCCACACTACCTTTGTCTTGGGATGTGGAGTGTGTGTATGTACCACTTATTTGTGTTCTGGTTTTTTAAAGAATTTTGGGGGATAGGTGTGTGGACGTGTGTCCGTTTCTTTTTATTCTGCACTAGATATCTTTGGATATTTGGGTCTCCCAGTGTGTGTCTGTGTCCTTTGGAACTATCTGTCATTTGTCTTGTGTTCTGTGTTTTTGGGTATGTAGGGCTGTGTGTATTTGTGTGTAAATTTTTGTGTGACTGTGGGTGGATTTGGCTGTTTCTGTGTTTTATATGTGTGTGTGTCTGTGTGGATGTATTATATTTTAGATACTGGTTCCACATTGCACATCTTTGTAAATGTGTGTACCTGTGTGAATCTATGTTTGTGTTGTGTGTCTGGATATTGTGTGTGTGGTTTGTGTTGTGTCTTTGGATACGTGGGTAAGTGCACAGGGGGGTAAGTGGTTTCTGTAGTTCCTGTCCTTTGACATGTGTGTGTCTGTATGTCTTTGGCTGCATGAGGTGTGTATGTGTGTGTGGTGTTATGTTTCCATGTTGTGTGTCTTTGTGTGAGTGATGTGTTTCTGGTGTGTGTCTGTGGATATGTGATGTGTCTTTGTGCATGGTTATTTGTGTGATTCGTCTCCACACTATGGAACTTGGGATATTTGTCTTTTTCAGTAGATATTTATGTGTGCACGTGTGTGAGGTTTGTCTGTTTCTCCTTTGTGAGTACTGGGATTTGTCTCTCTTTGTGTGTGTGAATCCCGTGTGACTGTGTGTGATTTGTGTTGTGTGTCTGCATGTGTTCATGTAGGGATACATCCCGGTGTGTTTTTGTTTGTTTCTGTATGGTGTTTCTACTCATGAGCTGGAGGCCTGTTTGAGTCCCAGTTTGGGGGCCCCTGGGCCCTGTCCCCTTCCCCCAGCCTGGGTCCCGGAGTGGGAGGAGGAGAGAGGTGAAGCTGGAGGGGTCTGCCCACCCCTCCCGAGCCTGGGCGGGCCGGCAGCCGGGGGAGGGGTGCTGGGCGACCCTGTGCGCCTGCCCTTGCTGACAGCCGCCCGCCCGTTCGCTGCCCCTCTAGCCTAGGCGAGGACTTCTACCGCGAGGCCATCGAGCACTGCCGCAGCTACAACGCGCGCCTGTGTGCGGAGCGCAGCCTGCGACTGCCCTTCCTCGACTCGCAGACCGGCGTGGCCCAGAACAACTGCTACATCTGGATGGAGAAGACCCACCGCGGGCCGGGTACCGCTGGGAGGGCTGGCGCGAGGCGGGGAGGGGCCGGGCCACCCCACCGCGGCCGCCCTCTCACCTTCCTCTCTCGCCAGGTTTGGCCCCGGGACAGATTTACACGTACCCCGCCCGCTGTTGGAGGAAGAAACGGAGACTCAACATCCTGGAGGACCCCAGACTCAGGCCCTGCGAGTACAAGATCGGTGGGTGCAGCCGCTGGGGCCCCCAACGGTGTCCCAGGGCCTGCTGTGTGTCCAAGCCCGTCGTCACCTTTATCCGCCTTCTAGCAAGTGTCTGCCTGGCTGGCTGTGTGTCTGCCCATGTGCATCTCGGGTGTTTCCCAGAGATTCCACAGTTTCTCTGAGTCACTGAGTGGCGACTGCATCTCCTCCTACATGGGCCCAGGTGCCCAGTTGTTGTTATGTATTTATTTATTTATTTTTGAGACAGAGTTTCACCCAGGCTGGAGTGCAATGGCGCTATCTCGCAACCTCCACCTAGTGGGGAGTTGAACCTTGAACCCGCAACCTCTGCCTAGCGGGTTCAAGCGATTCTCCTGCCTCAGCCTTCTGAGTAGCTGGGATTACAGGCATGCGCCGCCACGCCCAGCTAATTTTGTATTTTTAGTAGAAATGGGGTTTCACCGTGTTGGTCAGGCTGGTTTGGAACTCCTGACCTTAGGTGATCTGGCCACCTCGGCCTCCCGAAGTGCTGGCATTACAGGCGTGAGCCACTGTACCCGGCCTGTTGTTTTTAAAATAGAGGCAGGGTGTTATTATGTTGCCTAGGCTGGTCTCGAACTCCTGAGCTCAAAGGATCCTCCCTTCTCAGCCCTCCAAAGTGTGGGGATTACAGGCGTGAGCCACTACACCCCGCCAAGGGGTCCAGTGGTATTGGAGGGCATAGTGATACCTGTTAGGTGTGTGTGGGTGTATGGAGTTTCTGACTGCATCCCTTCCCCTGGGAGTTGGGATGGATCAGTATCTGCCTGTATTTTTTTTTTTTTTTGAGATGGAGTCCGGCTCTGTTGCCCAGGCTGGAAGTACAGTGGCGCGATCTCAACTCACTGCAACCTCCGCCTAGTGGGTTCAAGTGATTCTCCTGTCTCAACCTCCCACCTAGCGCACATCGACATGCCCAGCTAATTTTTTTGTATTTTTAGTAGAGACGGGGTTTCACCATGTTGGCCAGGCTGGTCTCGAACTCCTGACCTCAGGTGATCCACCCGACTCGGCCTCCCAGAGTGCTGGGATTATAGGCTTGAGCCACCGTGCCCGGCCATCTGCCTGTATTTTCTTCTGTGGGTGCCTGAGGGTGTCCGCCTCTGTATCTCCCCAAGGGCGTCTGGATGTCTCAGTGTCTGGTTGGAGCTCTTTCCTCTCTTAGGTGTATCTTCCCGGGTGTCTCCAAGTGTCTTAGAAGGCTTGTGTCTTGTGTATGTCTGGTTTGTCAGGGCGTCCAGCTCCTTCCCAGTGTGTCTGGGTGCGTTAGGCGGTGCGGCCGTCTCTTTCTGTGGGTGTGTAGGTGCCTCGGAGTGTCTGGGAGAATCTCTTCCTGATGGTGTCTGGTGTATCAGGTGTATTTCTGCACGTGTGTGTCAGTCCATCAGAGGATCTGGACTTAACCTGGAATGTGTTTAGGAGTATCAGGGTCATTGGGGTCAGTTTCTCTTCCTGAGTCCGAAGGTCTGTGTGTACCCAGGAGTGTGGCAGTGCCCACCTGGCTGTGTCTCTGTCTGTCTGTGTCTCCTGTGTGTGTGTGTGTGTGTCTAGCTGAGCAATTCTCCCTGGGTATGTTGGTATCTCCCCACTATGTGTCTAGGCATCTCATCTGGCTGTCTTCCCCAGGGGGGCCTAGGTATCTGGAGGGCTAATTCTTTCTTCTTTCTTTCTTTCTTTCTTTCTTTCTTTCTTTCTTTCTTTCTTTCTTTCTTTCTTTCTTTCTTTCTTTCTTTCTTTCTTTTTCTTTCTTTCTTTCTTTCTTTCTTTCTTTCTTTCTTTCTTTCTTTCTTTCTTTCTTTCTTTCTTTCTTTCTTTCTTTCTTTCTTTTTCTCTCTCTCTCTCTTTCTCTCCCTCCCTCCCTCTCTCTTTCTCTCCCTCCCTCCCTCTCTCTTTCTTCTTTCTTTCTTTCTTTCTTTTCTTTCTTTTTTCTTTCTTTCCCTTCCTTCCTTCCTTCCTTCCTTCCTTCCTTCCTTCCTTCCTTCCTTCCTTCCTTCTCCTCCTCCCTCCCTCCCTCCCTCCCTCCCTCCCTCCCTCCCTCCCTCCCTTCCTTCCTTCCTTCCTTCCTTCCTTCCTTCCTTCCTTCCTTCCTTCCTCCCTCCCTCCCTCCCTCCCTCCCTTCCTTTTCTTTCTTTCTTTTCCTTGTTTCTTTCTCTTTCTTTTCTTCCATCCAGTTTGGAGTGCAGTGGCACGATCTCAGCTCACTGCAACCTCTGTCTCCCGAGTTCAGGTGATTCTCTTTCTCAGCCTCCTGAGTAGCTGGGATTACAGGCGTGAGCAATTACATCCGGTCAATTTTTGTATTTTGTTTTTAAGTAGAGATGAGGTTTTACCATGTTGGCCAGGCTGGTCTCGAACTCCTGACCTGAAGTGATCCACCCACCTCGGCCTCCTAAAGTGCTGGGATTACAGGTGTGAGGCACCACACCTGACCAGCTGATTGTCTCTGTGCATCTCTGAGAGTACCCATGGGTCCGGCTGTGTCTCCTTCATGTGTCTGGCTGTCTCCAAGGATCTGGCTATACCTCTCTGAGTCTCTAGGCTGTATCTGAGAGTGTGGCTTGGCCAGGCATGGTGGCTTGTGCCTGTAATTCCAGCACTTTGGGAGGCTGAGGCAGAGGATCACTTGAACTCAGGAGTTTGAGACCAGCCTGACTAACATGGTGAAACCCCGTCTCTACCAAAAATACAAAAATTAGCCGGTGTGGTGGCGGGCCAACCACTCTGCCTGTAGTCCTAGTTACCCAGGAGGCTGATGGGAGGATCACTTGAGCCTGGGAGTCGCAGTGAGCTGAGATTGTGCCACTGCACTCCAACCTGGGTGACGGAGCGAGACCCTGTCTCAAAAAAAAAAAAAAAAAAAAAAAGAAAGAAAGAAAGAAAAAGAAAAAGGAGAGCTTGGTTGGGCCTCTTCCTTTCTGCGTCTGTCTCAGAAAATCTGTCTTGATGTCCCCTATGGGTGTCCATGTGTCTCCTCTGTGAGTGTGTGTATCTGTCCGTATTTGTCTGGGTGTGTTTAAAAGTCGCTGTGTCGGCCGGGTGCGGTGGCTCAAGCCTGTAATCCCAGCACTTTGGGAGGCCAAGACGGGCGGATCACGAGGTCAGGAGATCGAGACAATCCTGGCTAACACGGTGAAACCCCGTCTCTACTAAAAAAAAATACAAAAAACTAGCCGGGCGAGGTGGTGGGCGCCTGTAGTCCCAGCTACTCGGGAGGGAGGCTGAGGCAGGAGAATGGCATAAACCCGGGAGGCGGAGCTTGCAGTGAGCTGAGATCCGGCCACTGCACTCCAGCCTGGGCAACAGAGCGAGACTCCGTCTCAAAAAAAAAAAAAAAAAAAAGTCGCTGTGTCTTCCCTGAGTAGGTCTGGGTGTGCCTGATGGCCTGTGTCTTTTTCTGAGGCTTTCCGGTGTATCCAAAGTTCTGACTGTGTCTCCTGCCGTGCGTCCCAGGGCATCTGAGGGTGTGGCTGGGTCTCCCCGGGGTCTGGGCCTCCCTTCTAGGGTGCGTAGTTAAATCCTCGCCTCGGCTGCTGGCCGAGTGTGGGAAAGCTTCTTCCCTCCCGCAAAGAGCATGGTCCCCCCACCTGCATAGTTTGAGGAGTCCTCTAGGGTCAACTTCCCCATCTGACCCTGCCATGGCCCTGTCCCCAGACTGTGAAGCACCCCTGAAGAAGGAGGGTGGCCTCCCTGAAGGGCCCGTCCTCGAGGCTCTGCTGTGTGCAGAGACGGGGGAGAAGAAGATTGAGCTGAAGGAGGAGGAGACCATTATGGACTGTCAGGTAGGCCCACCCCTGGGGGACCCCCCGACATGGCTTCCTCTCACCCCTGCTGGCCGCCAGCCCGGGCCCTCATGTTCCTGCTCTGAAACCCCCTGGTTTCCTCCAGCCCTTGGGCATCCCAGTCTCCATCCTCCCAGACTTCATCTCTGTTTGGAAGAACTCCTGACTTACGCTCTCATCCCCAATCTCCACCTCTGCCCAGAGCCCCTCAAAAGCAGGTCAGTGGCTCCTACTTTCTTGATCCGTCTCCTTTCTCTATTGCCCAGAAACAGCAGTTGCTGGAGTTTCCGCATGATCTCGAGGTGGAAGACTTGGAGGATGACATTCCCAGGAGGAAGAACAGGGCCAAAGGAAAGGTATCACCCCAAGGTTCTCCTCTCCCCTGCTCCCCTTAATGACAGGTCTCATTCGTGGAGCAGGCGCAGTGGTCGGCCCCTGCCACAGTCTGACCTCATTGAATCCCAGAACAGCCTGCAGGGGTGGGGGATTTAATACCCATTTTACAGATGAGGAAACTGAGGCTCATCTGTATTAAGCCATTTGCAAAGCAGAGATTATGCAGTGGGTTAGAGCTACCTTCATCCCCGTGCCGCAGAGGAAGAAGCTAAAACTTGGAGAGGTTTGAAGCCCCACAGCTAGGACATTTGCAGAGCTGCAGTTTGAATTTGCAAAAGACTCTGTTTTCTCACTTTCTTTTTTCCTTTTTTTTTTCGAGACAGAGTCTTGCTCTGTCGCCAGGCTGGAGTGCAGTGGTGTGATCTCAGCTCACTGCAACCTCCGCCTCCTGGGTTCAAGCTATTCTTCTGCCTCAGCCTCCTGAGTAGCTGGGACTACAGGCATGCGCCACCACACCCAGCTAATTTTTGTATTTTTAGTAGAGATGGGGTTTCACCATGTTGGCCAAGGTGGTCTCGAGCTCTTGACCTCATGATCCGCCTGCCTTGGCCTTCCAAAGTGCTGGGATTACAGGCGTGAGCCGCCGCGCCTGGCCTGTTTTCTTACTTTCTTGGCCTCTCACTCCTGACTCTCCCTACAGGCATATGGCATCGGGGGTCTTCGGAAACGCCAGGACACCGCTTCCCTGGAGGACCGAGACAAGCCGTATGTCTGTGATAGTGAGTCCTTCTGAAGAGGGGGAAAGGCAGAGAGAGGGGGGCCCAGAGAATCCCCACCTTGTGGCCCTCTGCCTCCTGTACCAGACCCGGGTTGGGGGGATGCTCAGGTCTCTGGCCGAGGGGGGGAGGTGTGATCCTGGAGGCCAGGGTGGAGGCAGCATGGGCCTGGAGGGGCTGACAGGCCCTCCTGGCTCGCTCGCTCCCCAGTCTGTGGGAAACGGTATAAGAACCGGCCGGGGCTCAGCTACCACTACACCCACACCCACCTGGCTGAGGAGGAGGGGGAGGAGAACGCCGAACGCCACGCCCTGCCCTTCCACCGGAAAAACAACCATAAACGTGAGCTGGCAGGCCAGGTGGGGGTGGTGAGGGGCCCTGGGAGTGGGGAAGAGGAGCCCAGCTGGGGGTGGGGGTGGGGGGGCATTAGACATTTCTGGAAAATCTCCAGCTCAGCCGTTCCCTCCCCCCACCGACCATGGGGATGCTGGCTCTGGGGTTGCCATGGCAACCAACCATCGCTCCTTCGCTCCCGGCCGGGCGTAATATTTCTGGGTCTGATTTATTGTTTCAATTAGAGCTTGGGGAGGGGGGGTGTGATAGATGGCTCCCCTCCCGCCCTGCCTTCCCTTTCTCCTTTCTCGGCTAAGCTTTGGTCAAGGGGCAGGGTCTGTGACCTGGGAGCCCTTGGCGTCCGCCCGTGCCAATCCCATGCCAGTTCTGACAGCTGAGGGATGGGGGCGGGGAGGAGGGTTTGGGAGAGGCAGCAGGGAAACACCGTCTTCCCACCTATCTCTCAGAGGCAGAGGCTGAGTGTCCTCACCCCAGGCCACTACACACCTGGGCACCTCGGCGTTCAGAATTTTTCTTCTGAGTGTTTCTGTACCAGATCTTGGCTCGGGGTACTCTCTGAATTTGTTAGATACAAATTACTGAGGGTGCACTTGGAAATGGGTGGCTGGGAGACATGTATGTGAGAAGGGAAGCAGGGAGCCCTTCTTCACGCTGTCTTTACCAAGTTTTGACCCAATAAAGAGGACGGGTCAGTTGTCTCAAGGAGTTGGGAATCCTGACTGGGTGCAGTGGCTCACACTTATAATCCCACCATTTTGGGAGGCTGGGGCGGGAGGATCGCTGGAGGCCAGGAGTTGGAGTCCAGCCTGGACAACATACCAAGATGCTGCTTTTATTTTTAATTGAAAAAAAATAAATAAATAAAAAGAAGAGTTGGGAGTCCCGATGAGAACTGTTTTCGCCTCTCCCCACGGCTTAGGGTAGCTACTCACTCTTCCCATCTCCCCACACCTGGACTAAGAGGTCCATCCCTGGGGCTGAGGCTGGGGGCAGGGTGGAGCCTTGCCTGTGGTGAGAGTCCCTCTCTCTGTCCCCCTCACCCCAGAGTTTTACAAAGAATTGGCCTGGGTCCCTGAGGCACAAAGGAAACACACAGGTATGGACGCCTCCTTCTGCTCCTAACGTCTGCAGCCACCTTTGCGGGGTGCCCTTGCCTGCCCCGTGCCAATGCCTGTCCGCTGTCTTGCAGCCAAGAAGGCGCCCGACGGCACTGTCATCCCCAACGGCTACTGTGACTTCTGCCTGGGGGGCTCCAAGAAGACGGGGTGTCCCGAGGACCTCATCTCCTGTGCAGACTGTGGGCGATCAGGTGACGCTCCCCACCTGAGGTTTCTGGGGGCCGGGTGCAGAGGACATTCAGGAGTGCAGACCTGGAGGGAGGGAGGCAAGGTGGTGAGGACTGAGGGGACCCCGAGCGTGTAGGGGATACTGGGGATAACCAGAGCTAGCGAGGCTGATGCAACTGCTGAGGATGGTGGGAATTGGATCGGATCAGTGAGGCTTCAGGGGTAACGGGATGTGGCTCTCATGGCACTGTGGGTAGCGGCCTGTGCTTAGCATGGCATCAAGAGTAGTGAGAGGCCGGGTGCAGTGGCTCACGTCTGTAATCCCAGCACTTTGGGAGGCAGAGATGGGAGGATCACTTGAGGCCAGGAATTTGAGACCAGCCTGAGCAACATAGCAAGACCCCCATCTCTACAAAATATTTAAAAATTAGCCAGGTGTGTTGTTGCGCACCTGTAATCCCAGCAACTCAGGAGGCTGAGGCTGGAGGCTCCCTTGAGCCCAGGAGTTTGAGACCAGTCTGGGCAACATAGTGAGATCCCATCTATTAAAAACAAAATTAGCTGGGCATGGTGTCGCACCCCATTAGTCCCAGCTACCCAGGAGGCTGAGGTGGGAGGCTGCTTGAGCCCAGGAGGTTTTTTTTTTGAGATGGAGTCTCCCTCTGTCACCCAGGCTGGTGTGCATTGGCACGATCTTGGCTCACTGTAACCTCCGCCTCCTGGGTTCAACTGATTCTTGCGCCTCAGCCTCCTGAGTAGCTGGGATTACAGGCACACGCCACCATGCCAGGCTAATTTTTGTATTTTTAGTAGAGACAGGGTTTCACCATGTTGGCCAGGCTGGTCTCAGACTCCTGACCTCAGGTGATCTGCCTGCCTTGGCCTCCCAAAGTGCTGGGATTAAAGGCATGAGCCACTGCACCCGGCCCCTTAAGCCCAGGAGTTTTTGACCAGTCTGGGCGACATAATGAGAGCCCATCTATTAAAAAAAAATAGGCCGGGCACGGTGGCTCAAGCCTGTAATCCCAGCACTTTGGGAGGCCGAGACGGGCGGATCACGAGGTCAGGAGATCGAGACCATCCTGGCTAACACGGTGAAACCCTGTCTCTACTAAAAAATACAAAAAAACTAGCCGGGTGAGGTGGCGGGCGCCTGTAGTCCCAGCTACTCGGGAGGCTGAGGCAGGAGAATGGCGTGAACCCGGGAGGCGGAGCTTGCAGTGAGCTGAGATCCGGCCACAGCACTCCAGCCTGGGTGACAGAGCGAGACTCCGTCTCAAAAAAAAAAAAAAAAAAAAAAGCCGGGTGCAGTGGCTCACATCTGTAATCCCAGCACTTTGGGAGGCTGAGGTGGGTGGATTACAAGGTCAAGAGATCAAGACCATCCTGGCCAACATAGTGAAACCCCGTCTCTACTAAAAATATAAAAATTATCTGGGTGTGGTGGCGCGTGCCTGTAATCCCAGCTACTCTGGAGGCTCAGGCAGGAGAATCGCTTGAACCCAGGACTGAGGTTTCAGCGAGCTGAGATCGCACCACTGCACTCCAGCCTGGGTGTCAGAGCAAGACTCCGTCTCAAAAAAAAAAGCTGGGTATGGTTTCGCACCCCATTAGTCCCAGCTACTCGGGAGGCTGAGGTGGGAGGATTGCTGGAGCCCGGGAGGTCAAGGCTGCAGAGTGGGCTCTGATGGCACCACTGTGCTCCAGCCTGGGCAACAGAGTGAGACCCTGTTTCAAAAACCAAAACAAGACAAAAGGAGTAGCAAGAGACGGGGGTCAAGGTGTGGCGGGTAGTGGGCTGTGTGGTGTGAGTGACGGATGCCACCACCTGGGCACTGGTAGCAGGACGAGCTTGCCGTAGAATTGTGGCTTACAGAACGTGGTTTCCTGTGGTGGACTTGGGGGCAATATAGACTGTGGTTGCCACAGCACAGTAGGCCATGCATTGTGGTTGTCATGGCATCATGGGTAGTGAAATGTGGTTGTCATGGCAACTCGGTATCATGGAATGTAGTTGTGATGGCACCGGGGCCGTGGTTGCAGGGGGCGGGCACCACGGGTCGTGGCTACAGGTCGCAGCTGCAGGTGTCTCTGCACCGGGGCCGTGGAATGACGGACAGCCTGGCGCTCCACGCTATTGTCAGTAACAGTTTGGTTGCTGGGGCATCATGTGGAATGGGCTTTAGTTGCACGAAACCAAGGTGTGGGGACCCCGTTGTGGAAGGCGGTTGCCATGGCGTTGTGGCTGGGATAGTGTGGTCGCCACGCTGCTGCGGTTCACAGGACCCTGGCCGTTCTGCTGCGGGTAATGGAATGTGGCTGTCTCAGCACGGTGGTTAACAGAAGGTGGTTGCCACGGTGTTGTGGGTGGTAGAAAGTGGTTGCCACAGCACTGTGGGTAATGGAATGCGGTTGCCATGGCGTTCTGGGGAGCAGAGTGTGGTTGCCATGGTGGTTGTGGTAGGAGACTGTGGTGGCCGGGGGACGGCTGCTGGCCACGTGGTTGCTGGGAGGGTGTGGGGTCAGGCTGTGGACCCCAGCAGCTCATCCCGGCCTCATCAGCCGGGGGCAGGGGCTGAGCGATGGTTCCCCTGGTGGGCACTGACCTCCTAACTGCACCCCTGCCCCTTGGCGCCCAGGACACCCCTCGTGTTTACAATTCACGGTGAACATGACGGCAGCTGTGCGGACCTACCGCTGGCAGTGCATTGAGTGCAAATCCTGCAGCCTGTGCGGAACCTCCGAGAACGACGTGAGTGCCGCCCGCCCCCCGCGTGCCCTGCTGCCCGCCCCGCTTGGCACGTCCACCTCCGCTCCTCGAGCTTAAAGCCTGTGTCTGAGCCCTCCCTGGTGAACGCGAGTCCCCTGTGTTACCATCATGCTGGTGTCCACAAATTGAACCCGGCACTTCTCCTCTTCGTCTCTCTGGCTCCTCCCAACCACCCTCTGAAGCAGGGAAGAAACCGAGCTCGGAGAGGGAAAGAGACCTGGCCAGGGCCAGCCAGCTAGGGAAATGGAAGAGCTGAGATGTAAAGCCATGACCACTGCTGGCAGAGCTGGTGTCAGATCATCTTAGGATTGTTTAAAGCCTTCCACAGGCCGGGCGCGGTGGCTCACGCCTGTAATCCCAGCACTCTGGGAGAGGCTGAGGTGGGTGGATCACCTGAGGTCAGGAGTTCCAGACCAGCCTGGCCAATATGGTGAAACCCCGTTTCTACAAAAGTACAAAAGTTAGCTGGGTGCCTGTAGTCCCAGCTACTTGGGAGGCTGAGGCAGGAGAATCTCTTGAACCTAGGAGGTGGAGATTGCAGTGAACCGAGATGGCGCCACTGCGCACTCCAGCCTGGGTGACAGAGCGAGATTCCGTCTCAAAAAAAAAAAAAAAAAAAAAAAAAGCCATGACCGTTGCTGGCAGAGCTGGTATCAGATCATCTTGGTGTCATATAAGGCCTTCCACAGGCCGGGAGTGGTGGCCCACCTGTGTAATCCCAGCACTTTGGGAGGCTGAGGAGTTTTGAGCCCAGCAGTTCTAGACCAGCCTGGGCAACATAGTGAGACCCCCATCTCTACAAAAAACTTAAAAAAAAAAAAAAAAAAAAAAAAAGCCAGGCGTGGTGGCCCACACCTATAGTCCCAGCTCAGGTGGCTGAGGCAGGAGAATCACTTGAGCCCAGGAGTGTGAGGCTGCAGTGAGCTGTGACTGCACCACTGCACTTCCAGCCTGGGCAACAGGGTAGGACCCTGTCTCTAAAAATATAAAATAATAATAATAATAAACCTTCCGCAGAGCCTTGTGAAACCCCCACTATAAATCCTTATGAAACCCCCACTATAAATCGCAAAGGGACCGTCCCGAGGGATATGTGCTTGGCTAAGCAGTGTTGTGCACACATTTCCTGCTGCAAAGACCTTCTCAGAGACTTTCTTGGCAGGCCTCACCTCCCCCCAGCCCCCTTGACCTAGCCCCTGCCCCAGCCCCCCACCCCCGTTTCTGGTGCCCGTGCCCCCAGGGTGCCAGCTGGGCGGGTCTCACCCCCCAGGACCAGCTGCTGTTTTGTGACGACTGCGATCGGGGTTACCACATGTACTGCCTCAGCCCCCCCATGGCGGAGCCCCCGGAAGGTGAGAGGAGAGGCAGGCACCACGTGGGCGGGGGGTGGGAACGCCCATCTCCCGGTTGTCGAGAACTGTGTCCTCTGGGTGGGAAGCGGCTGGGGCAGCCCTCCCGGACCTGGGCCTGACTCCAGCTTCGGCCGCCCCCGCAGGGAGCTGGAGCTGTCACCTCTGTCTTCGGCACCTGAAGGAAAAGGCTTCTGCTTACATCACCCTCACCTAGGCCGGCTCGGCGCCGGGACTCTGGGGTGGTGCTCGCCTACCTGCCTCTCTGAGCTCCTCACTTCTCCCCCACCCTGAATGCCCCGCAGCGAGAGCGGGAGAGGCGGAAGCCGAGAGGGGGCTGGGCCACCCCCTCCCCTCTGTGCAAGCGGAATGTGTGCCCTGTGGGTGGGTGGCCCGGCCGGGGCCTCTCCCTCCCTCCCTCCCTCTCTGTCCCTTGGCAAATGGACACCAGGGGCTTCTCCCCTCAAAGCCATACCCCGCCTCTGGGCGGGCATGGGGGGTGGTGGGTGCCAGCCAGGGGCATGGACAGAGCCTTTTTCTAAAGAAAAAGACAAAAAGTTAAAAAAAAAAAAAAAAAAGAAAAAAAAGGAAAAGAAGTTAATATATACAAAGAGTCCTCCAAGGCCTGGCTGGGTGGAGGGGCGCTGCTGAGAGCGTCCACTGGGCACCCGCCTCTGCCGGCCCCCTGCCGGGCGCCCGAACCCCAATTTCTGGAGCTGCAGCCGTCCCGCGCCCCACCCAAGGTGGGCACCTTCCCCTCCTGTGCCCAGGGCGGTGGGCGTGGTGTCCACCTGCCCCTCCCGGTGCCCACGGTGGATACTGCATGATGTGAACCTTGGTTTTGAACTCTGTTCCTGCCCCTCCCCGACCGCCCTGGCCTGTGCCCGCCCCGTGCCTGCCGTGGCTGGTGGGTGGCGGTGGTGGGGCCGGGTGGGCCCCCGCCCAGCGCCTGCTGGAATGAGAAGCACAGACTCCGCCACGGACTCCTTTTCCCTCCCTCCTCCGCCCTCCTCCCGCCCCGCCAGGCCTGGCGGCCCCCGCCCCCCTCACTGGCCATTTTGGGGGGAGTGAGGGGGCGTGGTTGTTTCTTGTGGTTGTGTGTGTTTGTTGTTCGGGTTTTTAAAAAGGGAAACTGAGACTGCAGGTGGGGGAGGTGGTGGGTTTTGGGGGGATGTCCCCCAATCCAGGAGTGCCCCCCCCACTTGTCACCAAGTCTCCTCTATTGCCTGCCTCTGCTGTGAATTAACTTGTTCTGTGTATTAAACTGGGCCTGACCCCTCTGCCCACGACTGCCTCGTTCTCCCGTCTGGTTTGGGGCATCACCAAGAAGGAGGGCCAGGGGTGGGGGGGGCCTTGTAGGGGGTGAGGCGACCAGCCAGCCCCTACCTCCATCCACCTCCTTCTCCTCCCGCCTGCACCCTGCCTCTCCCCGGCTTTGTCCCAGCTCCGCCTTGCTTTGCCAGAAAGGAGGAGAAGGGGGATGGGGTGGAGGGGCTCCCGCCCAGCCAGCTGTGGTTGCCCTGGCAACGGGCTGCTGCAGCTGCAGCGGGTGCAGCCAAGAGGGAGGCAGGAGCCGGGCCGGGGGAAGGGAAGGGCTGGGAAGAGGACGGTGGGTTGGCCCCTCCTGAGACTGGGGTGGGGAACGGGGGTGTCAGGAGGTGTCATCCCAGGCCCAGACATCTCCAGGGAGCTCCCTGTCCTGGATGTGGGGCAAATCAGCAGTGGGGATGGGGTGGAAAGAGAGGTACTAAGGGAGGGCAGGAGGGTATCTAGACACTGGCACTGGGAGAGAGACTGAGATGTGGGCGACACGTGGGGGGCGGGAGTGAGGAGTGAGGGAACTAGGACACAGATCAGGAGAGAGAAAGAGATGAGGACAGTCACACAGTTATTGAGAGAATCAGAAAAAAGAGCAGGAGGGTGCAGAAGGGAGAGACAGGAGGAAGGACTGGGAGAGAGGAAGGGGGCAGGGGTGAGAAGGAGGTTTAGTGGGAGAGGGAATAACAGTAATAAAGAATGGCTGACATGCTGGGAGAGGCGGGAGGAGGAGGAGGATGGTGACTGGGGAAGAGCAGCAGCAGATTTAGGGAAAGGTCCTCCAGGAGGGGAGACAGAGAAGGAGCCACATTGCGGGTGGAGAGAGAGACTTGGGATCAGGGACAGGCAAAGTCCCAGGACAACAGGCAGAGAGGGGGAGAGACGCGGGTAGCAGGGGAGAGAAGGAGAAGACAGAATTTAGGGGAACAGCAGAACAATCTGCATAGAGAGTCGGAGGTATGAGGGACCCAGAAAGATTGGGGAGGAGAGACAGGGAGGTCCGAGACGGGCAGAGGAAGCTGGAAACTGGGACACGAAGGGAAGGGCCAGGCCTCAAAGCACAGTTCGGGCGCGACCAGGGGCTGGCGTGCGTGCGAGTTGTGGGGTGCTGGAAGCAGCTGGCGTGGCTCCGGCGCCAGGAGAGGATGTGAGAACAGCCTGTTCCCAGGCTTCCCGCCCCCTTCGCCTGGTGGCGGGGGGAGGGCAGTGCGGGTTGAGGACGGGGCGTCGAGGAGGAGGGCGGAGACTGGGAGAGTGTCTGGAGAACTCCAGAATTTTTAGGAGACGTGGGAATGGCTGGTCCTGCTCCTCCGGATGCCAGCCCCACGCCTTTTGGAAAAAGACATTTTTTTGGAGGGGGCAGGGTCTGAGTCAGAGAAGCACTGGGTTTTAGCTCAGGGATGGGAAACTCCATGACAGGTACATGGGTAAGGGGGGCAGAGAGACCCCACCTGGCCAGCCCCATCAGGAGTCTAGGCTTCCCTCAAGGCGCTGCACTTCGGGATTTTCAGGAGGAATTTCCTGATTCCGAAATCAGTTTGATCCGGATTCCCAAAATGCAAATGTTCATCAGGCCAGATGCAGATCTGCCGCGATGAGGGGCTGCTTCCTACCCCCAAAGCATTCACTTGGCAACTGGCAGTGGGGGTCTCCTCCCACCTCTACAGACCGAAGAGGGACAGTGTCCCAAATGCAGCCATGTGGCGGGGACCAAAGGAGGCAGGGGCCCCTTGTGAGTCTTGCAGCAAAGGAAAGATCAACCAAGCTGGAAACCTGGCCTTCTTCATGTGCAATCTCCATTAAAAAAAAAAAAAGTTAAGCCAGGCACAGGCACAGCAGCTCACACCTGTAATCCAGCACTTTGGGAGGGTGAGGTGGGCAGATCACTTGAGGTCAGGAGTTCGAGACCAGCCTGGCCAACATGGTGAGATCTCGTCTCTACAAACATACAAAAATTAGCCGGGTGCCTGTGATCCCGGCTACTCGGGAGGCTAAGGCAAGAGAATCACTTGAACCTAGGATGCGGAGGTTGCAGTGAACTGAGATTGCACCACTGCACTCCAGCATGGGTGACAGAAAGAGTCTCTGTCTCAAAAAATTTAAAAAAAAAAATTTTTTTTGGAGGCAGGATCTTGCTATGTCGTCCAGGCTGGTTTTGAATTCCTGGGCTCAAGCAATCCTCCTGCTTCAGCCTCTCAAAAAGTGCGGGGATTACAGGCATGAGCCACAGCCCCTGGCTGAATGTCCAGATTAAAAGTTGGCCAATATTTCTAAGACCCAACACAACCAGCTGAGCCAGGTCTGGCCTTCAGGCCTCCAGTACCTCTGAGGCAGAATTTCACTCTTTTGAACTTAAGGACATTTCACATTCTGAGTGTTGGATTTCTGTCCTTTGGATTCCCAGGAAAAGAAGTTAGCAAGGCAGGTGCCCCTGGTTCTTAGGACTCGTGTGTGGTGGTCATGGTGTGGGGGACTTGGGGACAGGAGCAGGAGGAGGGGCCGATGCGGGACCACACCCTCCCGTCAGCAACTCCAGGCAGCTGCTCCAGAAGTGAACACACAAGCTATTTCTATGAAACATTTATTTCCTTTGAAACCTCCAGAAACATGCCAGAAAATCTCAAGACAGGGATGGGGGGAGAAAAAAAGACAATAAAGAATAATAATAAAAAATCCAAATGAAAAAATCAACATATGAAAAAAAAAAAAACAAAACCTGCTGCTATCTTCAGCCATCGGATAGAACACCAACCTCAAATTAAATAGATCTGTTTTTGCAGAAATCCTTAAAAAATAACACAAAACAAAACCAAAAATCATAATTTACACTTGTCCATGTACATGATTAAATCCCCAAAATGATTCGAATGATCTGAAGATGGGAGGAGACAACTGAAGAAAACAAAAGGGGCCCGATTAGGGTCTAAGGGGTGGGGGTGGGGGACGGGAGGGCCCCCCAGAGAAGGGGATGGGGGAGAAGATGGCATCACAGTAGCTGGCCAGGGCTGAGGACGCTGCCTGGGGCATGCCCACCTCACTCTCGGTGTGGGGGTGAGGGTGGGGGCAGGGGCAGCGCTGAGGGTTCCTCCTCCAGGGGGCCAGAGGCTGATCACAGGAGACGCCATGAGAACCCTCTTCTCTCACCCCCACCCACCCACACCGGCACCTCCCTGAGTGCCTGCGTCCTATGCAGTCCCCGGAGCCCCCTTCCCTGAGGTTCCTGACCCCAGACAGAAGGTGGCAGGGGTCCCTGGACAAGGGCCGGGTTGCCTGGTGCTGGCTCACGGCCAGACCTGCTCTGCCAACTCCTCCCCGCCTGGTGCCTCCCAAAAAGGGCACTGGCCTGCCCGCCTGCCCTGACTTCCTCCCTCTGGTCCTCCCACTGACCCCCAGCCCACGGGGGACACGCCTTGGTCCTCAGCTTGAGGTTGGGGGGTGAATCCACAGACTGTGGCCATATAGGCTTGTTCTGGCGCCAACTCTACATGAAAAAATAAATATATATATATATATATCTTTTTCTGTTTGTTTTTAAAGAAGGAAAAAAAGAAACGGTTTCCTGGGTGAACAGCATGGTTCCACACCGGCGTGGCCGCCCCTTATTGCCTTTAGAGAACCAGCGTCCAGTGGGGTTCGCGGGGCAGTGTTCCCCAGGGAGCACGGTGAGGGGGTCTGGTGGTCGCTGCTCGGAGAGATGGGCTGGGAGACTTGCAAAGGAAAAAAAAACCAGAGGAGGAGGTGAAGGCTGTTCTCCTCCAGCCCTGTACTGAGGGCTTCGGGAGCCCCTCCTGGAGCCCAGAAGAAGCCGAGGCTGCTGGTCAGGGCCAGGTCGTGCCGGGAGGAGAGAGTCGGCTGTGTGGTGGCTCCACCGCCCCGGCCTGACCTGGTTAGCTGGAAGGTGGAGGGGCCTGTGGACCCCCAGCCCAGGTGCAGTGGCCTCTGGTGGAAGAGGAGCTGATAGAAAAAGATCATATAAACCGTCCCGGAGGTACAAATAAGAGTTTCTCTCTCAAATAAATCGGCTCTGGAGGCTGGCCTTGCCTCTCTCTATCCTCAGGCCCCCAAGAAAATAATTTAAACTCTAAGAAAGTGCTCCTGGCAGCTGTTTGGGAGGAGGGGGTTGGGGGGGATCATGTTCGTGCTTTTTGGAGCTCACGCGCCAGGGACCGAGGCGCCCCGGTCTGTGTCCACGCGGGCCTCACCTCTCCGGATGTGGGGAAGAAAGGGCTGCTTTCACGCTGTACTTTTCATGCAGGGGCCTCGGCCCCACACGCCGCAACGTCGTCGTGCGTGGCGCAGAAACCTGCTCTGTGACCTCCTGGGGCCGCGGGGTCTGGGGACTGGGTCCTCTCTGTGTCCCCATCAGCTTCAGAGGGCTGGTCCCAGGAAGAGGCTAGATGGGGACAGCGGGACAGGCCCGGAAGCGGTGTAAGCACGGCCCAGCTCACCGGGACCACAGCCGGGCAGCTCGGAGGGAGGCCTAAGACCACGTTACCCTCGGGCGTGAGGGCCGTGCGCTGACCCAGACTCACAGCCCCGGTGAGGCCATCGTGGTTTCTGTGTCCGTGGGGAGGACCCTGGCTGAGTCGTCTTGGTCACACGGGCGGCTGGGAGCCGAGCGGAGGGAGAGAGGCGAGCAGCGCCACGGCCTGCAGGGAAGGAGCGAAGGCGGCGTGGTGGCCCTCCAGCCTCAGAGCTCCTTCTTCTCCCTGCAGAAGATCTCTGCGAACTTGCGCAGCTGCTCGCTGGCGGCCTGCGACTCCTCCTGCAGCCGCTGGTTGTTCTGCCGCAGGCTGGCCACCTCTGACTGGAGCACCACCTTGTCCTGCTTCTCCTGCGTGGGGTGGGAAGCTGGCGTCAGGCGGGTGGCCTTGGCTGCTCCTGGAACAGCCGATGGCTCCCTGGGGACTGCGAACCCTGGCCTGGCTGTGCTTTGGAGCCGACCACTAGAGCCGGGTCAGGCCGGGGTGCACATCCCACTCTGCCTCTCCACAACCGAGGGACCCTGGGCAAGTCACTCGGTTCCCGCAACCCTACCGGGGGGCTGAGGGTTGCCTGGAGCTCGTCTATGTACAGCTCCTGGAATGCAGCCCGAGGTGGAGTCATCGCCTGACAAACAGCACTGCTGTGGCCACCGCATCCCACCATCACACTACCTGAGGACTTGGGGACTGTCGCTATCCCCAGTTTCCTGGAAGACGACCCCAGCCTCACACAGCAAGTGGGGAGCTGAGACATGGAGGCAGGGTGGCCTGAGCAGACCCCATTCTTCCAGGAGGACGTAGCCCCGGAGGCAGGGACTTGTCTTAGGTCGCACAGCATTATGTGGTGGGGCAGAGGTCAGAACCTGGGCCCCTTTGATTCCACAGCTCGAGGACTTAACGCGTTACATGCTCTGCCACTTTTCTGACTTTTTTTTTTTTTGAGACGGAGTCTCGCTCTGTCGCCCAGGCTGGAGTGCAGTGGCGCGATCTCGGCTCACTGCAAGCTCCGCCTCCCGGGTTCACGCCATTCTCCTGCCTCAGCCTCCCGAGTAGCTGGGACTACAGGCGCCCACAACCGCGCCCGGCTAATTTTTTGTATTTTTAGTAGAGACGGGGTTTCACCGTGGTCTCGATCTCCTGACCTTGTAATCCGCCCGCCTCGGCCTCCCAAAGTGCTGGGATTACAGGCGTGAGCCACCGCGCCCGGCCACTTTTCTGACTTTTACCCAGAAGTATAGAAACAATAGATAAAAGTCTCCTCCTCATTTTTCTTTTTTTTTTTTTGAGACTGGGTTTCGCTCTTGTCGCCCTTGGCTCACTGCAACCTCTGCCTCCCAGGTTCTAGCAATTCTCCTGCCTCAGCCTCCCAAGTAGCTGGGATTACAGGAGTGCGCCATCAAGCCTGGTTAATTTTGTATTTTTAGTAGAGATGGGGTTTCACCATGTTGGTCAGGCTGGTCTCAAACTCCTGACCTCAGGTGATCTACCCACCTCAGCCTCCCAAAGTGCTGGGATTAGAGGTGTGAGCCACTGCACCTGGCCAGTCTCCTCCTCATCCTCCCGCCCCATGGAGACAAGTCCAAAGAACAAATTGACTGTCACCTTCTAGATGGCCCTCTCAACCGTGGTGGTTAAACAATAAATAAGTAAGTATGATGATGTTCTAGGCAACAGTGCTGCAGCTCGCTTTGGTTTTTACGTAAGTTACTGGATTTCTTTTGCGTGTTAGTAAATATATAGATTTGTTGTTACTTTAATTGGCTGCACGCTGTCCCGCTGCATGGGCGCCTGTAATTTACACCGCCGCTCTCCTGCTGAGGGACAGCCACGCTGGCTCCAATTTTTTATTGCCAATAGTGTGGCAATGAACGTCCTTGTTCACAATCTCTTTGTACTCACGCTGTCATGGATAAATTCCCACAAGTGGAATTACTGGGTCAACATTTTTTTTTTCTTTTTTGTGAGACGGAGTCTCGCTCTGTTGCCCAGGCTGGAGTCCAGTGGCATGATCTCAGCTCACTGCAATCTCCGCCTTCCGGGGTTCAAGTGATTCCCCTGCCTCAGCCTCCTAAGTAGCTAGGATTACAGGCGCCCGCCACCACACCTGGCTAATTATTATACTTTTTAATAGAGATGGGGTTTCACCATGTTGGCCAGGCTGGTCTCGAACTCCTGATCTCAGGCAACCCACCCCCCCTTGGCCTCCCAAAGTGCTGGGATTACAGGCATGAGCCACCGCGCCTGGACACAATTACATTTTTGATAAATGTTGTCCAACTGCCCCCCGAAAAGCCTGGGCCGATTATTCTTCCCCCAAGAATGGATGAGTTTCTCTGAGTGCTTGCTAGCCTTGGGTGTTATCACTGTTTACTCTTCACCCATGACTGCACTCAAGCACAGGAGGTGTGGGGGTGGGGTGGGTGCTGCATGGCCGAGGCAGGTGCCTGATCCCTGCTGACCACCCTGCCCAGTGTCTGGGAAGTGGGATGGAGAGGGCGTGGCCCCCAGCGTTACCTTCTGCAGGTCAGTGTGCAGCTGTTTCAGCATCACCTCCAGCTGGTACACCTTGCCTGTCAGATCCAGGGGCGGCTCCTCACTGGAAAGACAGGGACCAGGTCAGCCTGAGGCCCCACAGCCCCTGAGGAGGGCTTCTGGCCCATAGCTGAGGAGCCTGGGGGTACGGGCCCCCTTAACCCTGACATTCTGGCGAAGCCCGAGGAGAAGCTCCCAGGGGAAGCAGGAAGCCAGCCGTCCACCGGCATACTCCACCCAGCAGGGGCACCTCGGTGGATGTGGATGGAGTGTTGGGAGCACCAGGCCAGGGGAAGGGTGGGCGCCCGCCCTGAAGTGTGTGTTTTCCCTGAGGCTGGGCCGTGCATGTGACTTCAGGGAGCACCCCTTCTTCGCACCTCCAGGACACAAAGAGCCTGCTCCACAGATGCCTGCTGAGCACCTGGCGGGTCCAGGCACCACTCCAGGCACAGGAAGCACGAGAACGGACAGATGGTCAAAAGGGCCCGCCCTCGTGGGCAGGACCAACAACGGTCCTGTCAGTGATGCTGACCATGTGCCCATCACTGACAGACAACCTGCACCAAGCCCCAGGCTGCCCGGCTCATCTCACAGAGCTCCTCTGCCCACTGTGGACTTCGGATGTGCTGCACAGTTACCCGCTGGCCAGCGGAGGATATGCAGGCAGTATCGCCCACCCACGTGCTGCTGCTAGGATTTGAGTCAGGGAGCCACGGCCAGTAGCTGCCCCCTGCAGATCCTCCCAGCCCTGGGCCTGCCTGGCCGCTGCAGAGAACGCACAGCCCCTTCCTGCTTGGAGTTGGGGCTGAAGGAGGCTCTGTTGGACGCTGCGGGTGCACAGGTGGTGGCGGTCGGGGGCTGGCCCTCCTGCCTTGCCCACCCTTTCCTACAACTTTGCTGCTGAGTCCTGGGAATCAGCAGCTGCAGAGGGAGATGGGGGCAAATGGACTCCAGGAGTGCCGCCCAGGGGCCACAGGTCCCACTGCTTCCCACAGCCCAGGCTGCTCCTGCCCCTGAGCCTGGCAGCACCATCTGGAACTGCCGATTTCTTGTAATTACAGCGGGGCCTACGTTCGTGGTGGAGGTTGAGTTCTGAAGCCAGAGTGTGAAAAGCAAGAAGTCAAAATTACCCTCAAAAATTGCTCCCACTGCCCATGAAGTACAGTGCACGGATGGTTGTATATAGAACCCTGCACCGTGAGGTGTGCAGACGAGTGTGAAATGCACTATTTAAATCCATGTACAGGCAGAATGTGCCATTTACATTCTCTCTGCCTCTTTTTAATTTTGTTTTCTGCCAAGTGAGTGCAGTCAAATATGCTGCGCTGAATGTGAGAAGCCACGCGTGAGATGACAAATGTGAGAGATCTGTCCCCGTCCTCTTCCTTCCCCCGTGAAGCCTCCTGAGGGCCAGGCCTGGCCTCAATTGCCACTGGGTCCTCAGATAGCCCAGCACGGCACCCGGCAGGGAGGCTGGGAAGGCTGAGCATGCGGCAGAAGTCTGTGAGGTTTAGGAACCTGCAGAGGAGGAGACGAAGGAGCAGATAGGCGGGAGCCTGGCAGCGATGGGGCTGGCGAGAGGCACAGGGCTGGGGGATTGGGAGACACTGCTGAGCAGCTTTCCTTCTTTTTTTCTTTTTTTGAGATGGAGTCTTGCTCTGAGGCCCAGGCTGGAGTGCAGTGGCGTGATCTCGGCTCACTGCAACGTCCGCCTCCCGGATTCAAGTGATTCTCCTGCCTCAGCCTCTCGAGTAGCTGGGATTACAGGCGCCTGCCACCACACCCGGCTAATTTTTGTATTTTTAGTAGAGACGGGGTTTCACCACGTTGGCCAGGTTAGTCTTGAATTCCTGACCTCAAGTGACCCACCCACCTTGGCCTCCCAAAGTGCTGGGATTACAGGTGTGAGCCACTGTGCCTGGCCTGCTTAGCAGTTTTCCAAGTTGGAAGCGAAACAACTGTGTGTGTATTGATTTCAGTGTCGTCTCCGCTGGACCGGGAGATCTGTTGGGACTGGGCAGAGTCTGTCTTAGTCACTGTGGATCCCCAGTGCATAGACAGGTGCAGTGTAATGACTTCCAACTCTTGTTAGGAGAGGGGAGCAGCTACTCTATCAGCTTCTGCCCGAAGAGTGGTGGGGGTGACCCGCAGTGGCTGCCTCTCTCTGGAGGAGCCTCTTCCACTGCACAGACCTGCCGCTGGTATGAACCTGGGTGTTCCCAGGGAAAGCTCACCTCATGGTAGGCGTGGTCCTGGGGGTCGGGGGTCCCCTCTCCAGGCTCAGGTGGCTGTGGACAGGACTGTGTGCAGGCGGGATGTCTGGGCTCAGGGCCGGGTCGTTCAGAGAGAAGAGTGAGACGGCTCTTTGCACTGCCAGGGAGGGAGGAGGAGGAGAGGGTCAGTAAGGCTCCCAGCTTCTCCCTCAATTGCTGGACGATGCCTCTCCCTGCAAACCTCCACGACACTTCCCATCACTCTTGGGAAAGCCTGCATCGGCACTTGGATAGATTCTCGCCAAAACACCGAGCAAATGAACACACAAAACAAGAACACAAAATCCCATCCTGATTCCGATCGAGGCTTTTGATCCAATGACTAGTTCATACAAAATACAAGGGCTGGAGAAGGCAGTTAGATGAGAGTGCGAGGCAGCATCCGACTGGATTCTGAACCTGGCATGCTCTCAACATAAATGACTGGCTTTGGTCCACAAGTACAAGGTAGGAAAAAAGGGGTCCAAAGTGGACAGGCTGGCGCCAGGTCCACGGGGATTCGTTATACGATTCGCTTTCCTTCGGAGGAAGCCGGGAAGATTTCAAAAGCAAAAAGAGAAGTGAGACAGATCACATCATGCATATTGAAGAGAGAAAAGAAATCGCTGGGGTTGCCAGTGAAAGTGAAGATTCCTGGGTTCCGCCTTGGACATGTGACTGGCACTGGGGGTACCTGAGCCGTCTGCGTTTTCAAACGTGACTGTTGGATTTTCTTCCTGTAATGGCAACAGCTGGCCACCGCCCCAGTGTCCTCCAATAGTGGCTGGTTTAGTGAGCTACGAACAGCCAGACAATGGACTCCTCGGGGGTGTTAAACACACGAAGGCATCCCAGTGTGCCGTGTGTCGAGGGCGGCACCGCCAGGGGCAGGGCAGAGGGCGAGCCCCAGAGGCAAGCAGCTCCCCAACTTCCATTTCTGTGCCGCAAGAATAGCACAGTAAAAACCCCAACACTCCTTCCCTGGCACCACCCATTGGTAACATTTTGCCCATTTACTTTTTTTTTGAGACAGAGTTTCACTCTTGTTGCCCAGGCTGGAGTGCAATGGCGTGATCTTGGCTCAATGCAACCTCCGCCTCCTGGGTTCAAGAGATTCTCCTGTCTCAGTCTCCCAAGTAGCTGGGATTACAGGCCTGTGCCACCACACCCAGCTAATTTTATATTTTTAGTAGAGATGGGGTTTCTCCATGTTGGTCAGGTTGGTCTCGAACTCCTGACCTCAGGTGATCTGCCCGCCTCGGCCTCCCAAAGTGCTGGATTACAGGCATGAGCCACCACGCCTGGCCACGATATTCTCTAATATACAGTCATCTGCAAATGTTCTCCGATTCTCTGAATAATACCCTTTATAGTTATATTTTTCTATCTTGGATTTAATGTATATTCACTTTGACATTTGTGTTTTAAGAGACAGGGTCTTGTGATGTTGCCCATGCTGGAGTGCAGTGGCTCTTCACAGGCCCGAGTCCATTACTGATCAGCACGGGAGCTCTGACCTGCTCCATTTCTGACCTGGGCCAGTACACCTGTCCTTAGGAAACCTGGTGGTCCCTGGCTCCCTGGAGGTCACCATATTGATACTGAGTTTAGTGAAGACACCGGATCGGAACAGCACACTCCAGTCTAGAACTCCTGGGCTCCAGCAATCCTCCTGCTTCAACCTCCCAAGGAGCTTGAACTACAGGTGTGTAATACCACGCCTGGCAAATTTTAAAATTAGCGCCTATAATCCCAGCTACTCAGGAGGCTGAGGCAGGAGAATCGCTTGAACCTGAGAGGTGGAGGCTGCAGTGAGCCAAGATCATGCCACTGAACTCCAGCCTGGGTGACCAAGTGAGACTCTAAAAAATAAATAAGTAAAATAAAATTTTTTGTAGTGACGGGGTCTCGCTATGTTGCCCAGGCTGGTTGAATTCCTGGCCTTAAGCCATCCTCCCACCTTGACCTCCCAAAGTGTTGGGGTTACAGGTGTGAACTACTGCACCCAACCTGGAATATTTTAAATCAAATTCCAGACATCTTTGTATTTCATCTGTAGAAACTTCACTAAGTAGCTCTAGTGGATAAGGCATATATATATATATATTTTTGGGGGAAGAAAACTACTATGCTATGAACACACCTACCAAAGTTAACGAGAATTCCTTTAGCCTTTTCCACTCATGTGAATTGCATGGGAAAACATACATATCTTCATTAAAACCCCGCACCTCCCGGCAGGCTGAAACCACTCTGACCTGCACTCCCTGCCAGCCCCTTTCCGGCTCCCGGGGAGGCACCGCCTCCTCCCAGGTCTTTCTGCTACGCCACCCCTCCCCCATAACCTTCTGTGGTTCATCTATTAATTTTATAAGGAAGGAAAAAGCTCCCTAGGCGACTGTGACGCACAGCCTGGGAGAGAAATCAGTGCCACCAGCCAGGCTCCTTCCGCTTTCTCACATGGGCTGCACAGCCCCCAGGCATGCCAGGTGCATGGAGCAGCTGGGAGTGGGTAGGGGCTTTGGCTGCCCAAGCCCTTTCCTGTGGCCTATGGTTGGTAGGGTTGGCGTCTGGGCAGCTCTGCCTTCTGCAGACAACACTACAACCGCTGATGGCATCTGGGTCTCCAGGGAGAGACCTGAGGCCTTCGTCACTTCCCACTATCCCGGAACCGGCCGTCCTGGCCCCAGGATGCCTGGAGACCCACACGAGAGAGGAGATGCCCCCAGCTACCCGGCCCCCTGTCCCCATGGACTCCCAGCACATAAAGGGCCCTGGGTGGCAACGCTGTCCACTGCTCCAGGGAACCCAGGGAGTGAGGATCTCTGCAGGCCTGGTATGGGGAACCCCCGACCCAGAATCAAGGTCTTGGCAGGACCCTCAGGGCACTGAAAGTCTTTATTCCCTCTTCTGGCTCCCAAATCTGGGGCTGAAAACCCAAATGTCCTCAGGGACACAGACTTTTTTTTTTTTCCCCCCAGACACGGGGTCTTGCACTGTCGCCCAGGCTGGAGTGCATTGGTGTGATCACAGCTCACCACACAGCCTCCCTCTCCTGGGCTCAAGCGATCCTCCTGCCTCAGCCTCCAGAGTGGCTGGGACTACAGGTGTGCACCGCCATGTGCCACTTATGTTTTTCTCTTTTGTACAGACTGGGTCTTACTATGTGGCCCAGGCTGGTCTCAAACTCCTGGCGTCAAGTGATCCTCTTGCCTCGGACTCTCAGAGTGCTGGGATTACAGGTGTGAACCACTATGCTTGGCCTCACGTATCTTCCATGTGGTGTTTTGTGTAATTGTCATGGCAGCCTCAAGCATGGTGACTTTTACTTGTCGGTCAACATGGTAACTCGCATCAAAGAGATGAAGACACTTGCCCAGGGCCGCGTGGTAAGCAAGTGATGGGGCAGGACTCGAACCCCGCTCCCTGATTCTGGAACCTGAGTGGGTATCCCTGCAAAGCCACGAGGCCCTCCATAACTCCCTCTAGAACAGAGGAGGGCGTGGGGGCCCGGCGGGACTGGGTGGAAGGCGCCTACCTTCGTATGCCTTGGCTGCGTTCACCAGGCTGGACCACTCGAGGCCAGCAGCCGTGTCAGGCAGGGGCATCATCCCAGGGTCCAGGCGCCGCAGGGGGCGGTCCCGCCCGTCAGCCAGCGAGAGCTCCGAGGCTGAGATGGTGGCTGGATGGGGAGGGTGAAGATGGCAGTGGTTGAGCATGACAACGCGGGGGACACATACACATGAAGACATTCCATTGCTTATGCAGAGACGCTACGTGTCCGGGACGACCTCCAGCAGGGTAAGGGGTCTGGGGCGCTGGAGTCTACGGAGGCCTGACTTTAAACAAGGTGCTGGGCCAGGCCTGGCAGAGACTTCATCTGGACAAAACTGACGGGGAGGAGGGAGTGCGCCGGGGGACAACTGGGGGAGGAACATTCCAGGCAGACGGAACAGCCAGTGCTAAATCCCTGAGGCAGGAGTGCGCCTGGAAGGTTTAAGGAACACGGAGGCGGCCCCTATGGCTGGGTGAGGGTGAGCAAGGGAGGAAGCAGCAGGAGGCGAGGACAGAGGCAACACGGCCGCACCATGCAGGTCCTGTGGGCCCCAATGGCAACTGTGTTCTCACCCTGAGTGCAATGGAGCCCTGGAAGGCTCCCTCTGGGTGCATGTGGGGGATGGACTGTGTGCATGTGGGGGCATTTCGGGGGAGGCAGGGAGCAGGTAGGAGCTGTAACCATGACCCACAAGAGAGACAGTGACACTGCGCAGGACCAGGGTGGGGCCATGGTAGGACCAGGGGCAGCCAATAGGATTTCCTGAGGGATGGATATGGCTGTGAAACAAAGAGAAGGGCCAGGATTGCAGCTCTGATCAGGAAGGCTCGGGTGGGGGATCAGAAATCTGTTTCTGGAGGTGCTTAGTGGAGTTGGCCCTGGACACCCCAAGGAGACGGTGGGGGGGGGGCTGGCCACAGGAGCTGGCAACAAATAGAGTCCCAGCTGCACCTGTAATCAGAATCGCCAGTGTATGGACAGTGTTTACACGCGGTGGGGTTGCCGTGGGGGGGTGTTCAGGTATGATACGCTGAGCAGAGGAGAGGCCTGTGACATCTCAGGGGTTGGAGGTGAGAAGCAACGGCACCAGCACTGCTCTCGCACCTGCTACGGCTATCGAGAGTCCCCGGCACCAGGCTCAAGCTCTGGCCTGGGGCTCCGTGACTCCCTGAAGCCCCTAAGGGACAAGGACAGAGGAGGATAGGCAGGTACAGAGAGACCAGGAGACAGGCCTGAGGGCCCTTAGCTGGGAATCGTCAGAGCCCGACCATGGGCCCAGTCTGCTCTGTGTTCCTGGCACCTCCTCTGTGCAGGGCCCAGGGGATCATCTCGCAGTCTCACCGTGAGCCTGGTGGGGGCAGGGGTGTCGCGATCTCCGCGCATGGAGGAGGAAAACTGAGACCCGAGCGAGGCGCTGCCTTGCCTGGGCTTGCATGGCTTCCAGCTGGTACTTCTTGGTGCTGACTACGTATGAGGTGTATGCTATGTGCTTTCCATATATTCACTTGTTTGATTCTTTCAACCTAGGGATGTGGGCACTACTTTTTCATTTTACAGTCAAAGAAACTGAGGCACAGAGAGATTATATCTGGAGTGGAAGACGTGGGACATAAACTCAGGTAGTCCAGCTCTGTGATATGTGGTGTGCAGTAAGTGCTGGCTGAATGGGTGAATGAATGAGTCCTTGGCCTCCTTGCTCCACCCTCAGCCTCCATCATCGGCCCTTGGCCTCCATGCTCTGCCCTTGACCTCCTTGTTCTGCCCTCAGCCTCCTTGTTCCGCCCTTGACCTCCATGCTCTGCTCTTGGCCTCCGTTCTCCGCCCCAGACCTCCACGTTCCACCCTTGGCCTCCTTGCTCTGCCCTTGACCTCCATGCTCTACCCTTGACCTCAATGCCCCACCCTTAGCCTCCTTGCTCCACCCTTGACCTCCATGCTCTGCCCTTAACCTCCTTGCTCTGCCCTTGACCTCCATGCTCCATTCTTGGCCTCCTTGCTCACCCTTGACCTCCATGCCCCACCCTTGACCTCCTTGGTCTGCCCTTGACCTCCATGCTCCGCCCCTGACCTCTTTGCTCCACTCTTGACCTCCATACTCCGCCCTTGGCCTCCTTGCTCTGCCCTTGACCTCCATGCTTTGCCCTTGGCCTCCATGCTCCGTCCTTGGCCTCTTTGCTCCGCCCTTGACCTCCATGCTCTGCCCTTGGCCTCCTTGCTCCGCCCTTGACCATGCTCTGCCCTTGACCTCCTTGCTCCGCCCTGGGCCTCCTTGCTCTTCCCCTGGCCTCCTTGTTCTGTGCCTCCAGCCTGCTGGCATCTCACTGCTCAGCTAGCGGGAGCCATGGGAGTGGCTGTCATTGCTGAGGAGGGCATCAGCAGCACCGTGTGACAGGCTCCTTGGTGTGGAGGGCACTTGGTTAGTGAAGCCCAGCCCAGGAATGCCCATGTCTCTCCATCTGGGATGGGGCCTGGGAAGGGCTCTGGAGCAGGCACTGGAGAAACAGAGGCCCAGGGTCCCTGGCCACACTGGAGCCAGACGGGACTCTCCCCAGCTCAGGGGTGTGGGGGAGTCAGATGGCCAAAGAAGGGTATGTGTGTGTTATGTGAGGCAGAGGGCCCTGAGCTGGGGTCACAGCAGTGATGGAGACAACCCCAGGCCCTGTCTTTGGGGGGCCCCCGGTACTGGGGTAGAGACAGACATATTCTCATCTAGTGACAGCTCAGGATGGTGATGGGGATACAGGGCAGTGAGGGGGGACGGAGGGGGTGAGAGAAACCCGGGAGGGGGCGACGGGGCCCGTGGAGGTGCCTGACTCAGCCTGGTAGGAGGAGGGAGGGCTTCCTGGAGGAGGGGGCATCTGAGCCAAGACAGAAAGAATGAGGTACAGCAAGCTGGAGGAATTCAGATCAACCTGTGGAGTCTGTGCCTGTGTCCTCTGTCACCACCTTTCTGCGGTGGCTGCTGTCCCCTTCCTTTGCAGTGGCTGAACGTCTACTTTGTGACCAGCCCTGCCTTAGGCAGAAACAGAGCAGCGAGGAGGAGAGGCTGAGGAAGGAACGTGGAGGGAAGCCTGGGGAGCAGGGAAATTTCCACTGGAGTGGGCAGCCCCGTGACGGCAGGGGTGTGCTCTGCCTTGCTCAGGGCCGCATCCTGGCACCTGGAGTAGCGCCCCGCCCACAGCAGGCACTGCAGGAAGGGAGCACAGAGGAGGGCAGAGCAACTCTGGAATTGAGATGGGGGCAGGGACCCAGCCCAGGGCTTAGAGGAGCCTTCCAGGAAAGAGCAGGAATGGAGCCAGCCCTGAAGGACAAGAGTGACCCAGAAGACGACTGAGGGAAGAGCATGGCGGGCAGAGGGAACAGCCATGCAGGATGCCCTGAGCAGGGAAGGTCTGATGTGCTGAGTGATCAAAAGGAAGGCTCTGCGAGGTGGAGGAGCAGAGGTGGGCGCCCCACACCACCAGGGCAAGGAGTACAGATGCAAACGCCAAGGCAACAGGGAGCTGCAGGGGAATTTTTTTTTTTTTTTGAGATAGAGTCTGGCTCTGTCACCCAGGCTGGAGTGCAGTGGCTTGATCTCAGCTCACTGCAACCTCTGCCTCCTGGGTTCAAGCGATTCTCCTGCCTCAGCCTACTGGGTAGCTGGGATTACAGGCACCCACCACCATGTCCAGCTAATTTTTGTATCTTTAGTAGAGACAGGGTTTCACCACGTTCGCCAGGCTGGTCTCAAACTCCTGACCTCAAGTGATCTGCCTGCCTCGGCCTCCCAAAGTGCTGGGAGGCATGAGCCACTGTGCCCAGTCTGCGGGGGAATTTTAACGGGGGAGACAGACCACCCTTCATAAAAGTCGCAGAGTCTCCTCCACCCCATCCCCCACAGCTCACAAGAGGCTCTGTACAGATGGCACAGGCAGGCACAGCCCCTCAGCTGAGACCCTTGGGGTAGCACATGCCCCTGAATTTGAGATGTGCTTGGATTTGAGAGAGTAAGTGTGCAGATGCTGTGTATAATGTAACACACCCAGAAAGGTCAGGGGCACCCCACACGCAGTGGCACGCCAGCGCTCTGCCCCAAGCTCCTCATCGCTAGTACTAAGTAGGGGGACTATGGACCCTAAACAGCCTCACGTCCCTCCAGGCCAGGTTTGCCACCCAGTGCACATGGTGCAAACTTACGTACTGTCTTTCAGTTGTGGGGGGCTTAGGGGGTGGATAAGGGGTCACAGGGTGCATCTGGGGCATGGCCAACCCCAGCTGGCTCGTGGCTTTTGATGGGGGTGGTGTGCGCAGTACCTGTTTAAGGGGAATGCTTGGTAAATATTTGCTGGGTGATTAAGGAGTGGACAAGTCACACCATGCACCGCCCCCAAGTGTGGCAAACATAGGGGGAGTCAGGGAAGCAAATAAAATGCTCATGAAGCAAACCACTTGGTGCTGGAACGGGTGGGAGGGTTGGGGGGTGCTGGGGCAGCAGCTAGGCAGCCCCATTCCCCAGGCCTGTACCCTGAGGGTGGACTTCCTCTCTGGTCTCAGGTGACTCCAATCCTTGGGTGCTCCTGACTCCCAGGTGACCCTCTGATGCTTGGCCAACAATCCTTGCTCCTTGGGTGACACCTGGTGCCCCACCATCAGGCCCTCCGAAGTTCCTGCGAATCCCATTCCTCCGAGATGGCCCCGACACTGATGACCTCTAGCCTTTGACCTCCAGGTGAGCCCCTGCTCAGGCATCCCCACCTCCCAACCTTGGGGTAAATACCGCGCCAGTCCCAGGGGGCCCGGGCTCACATTTCTTCTCGGGGAAGCCGCTGCCAGTGGCAGGGGTGGCGCCGGGGCCGCCGGGCGGGTGGGGGTGCTGGTGCTGGCGGCGTGCAGGCAGCGTGCTGGACGGGAAGGCGCAGGTGCTGGTGAAGAGCACGTCGCTGGGGAGCCCTGGCTCTAGGCCGGCGGGGCTGGCGAAGCTGGGCTCCCGGCGCCCGCTGCACAGGCTCTCGTCCGACAGTGTGCGCTGCAGGCCCTTCTGCGGTGACTGCTGTGGGGGTGGGTGGGATGTTGGGGGAGGTCATGGACTGGCTCGTAGCCAGGGTCCTCAGAGGCATCTTCCCCTCCAGGACATCGGTGGCGAGTCCTTACCGACCCAGCATCCATTCCTGCCTGATTTTTCTTTCTTTCTTTCTTTTTTTTTTTTGAGACGGAGTCTCACTCTGTCGCCCAGGCTGGAGTGCAGTGGCAGGATCTCAGCTCACTGCAAGCTCCGCCTCCCGGGTTTACGCCATTCTCCTGCCTCAGCCTCCCAAGTAGCTGGGACTACAGGCGCCCACCACCTCGCCCGGCTAGTTTTTTGTATTTTTTAGTAGAGACGGGGTTTCACTGCGTTAGCCAGGATGGTCTCAATCTCCTGACCTCGCGATCCGCCCGTCTCGGCCTCCCAAAGTGCTGGGATTCTTTCTTTTTTTTTTAGAGACAGGGTCTCACTCTGTCACCCAAGCTGGAGTGTAATGGGGTGATCTCAGCTTACTACAACCTCGACCTCCTGGGCTTCAGCGATCCTCCTATCTCATCTTCCCAGGTAAGTAGCTGGGACCACAGGTGTGTGCCACCACACTTGGCTAATTTTTAGATTTTTTTATAGAGATGGGGGTCTCATTATACTGCCCAGGCTGGTCTTAAAACTCCTGGGCTCAAGTGATCCTCTCACCTTGGCCACCCAAAGTATTGGGATTACAGGTGTGAGCCACCACCTCGGCCTTCTTCCTCCTTTCTGACCAAAGTGCTCCCATTTCCCCCTGGGGACTCCCGCTCCCCAACCCCACCCTCCAGCTCTGGGTAAGGACTGGTGATCAAAGCCTGACGGGTTGGGGAAGGTGGTGGGAGGCAAGCTGGACCCACAAGAGTCAGTGCTGGGACCCCATTGGGTAGTGCTGGGCTGATGTGCTCTCTTCCCCCAGCTGTGGCTGGTGGGACCCAACCCTGGGGAGGCTGGGGTCCACCTCGGCTCCCACAAAACAGCTCCTGCCTGGCAGTGAGGATGAGCAGGGCAGGCCTGGCTGGGAGGGGAAGGGAAGCAGGTGCCATGGAGGTTCCCTGGCACCCACTGTTCTTTCCACCCCCGTCCCTGAGTAACAAGAGCCTGAACTTCCCCTGGGAGCCCCTGCTCCACTCAGTCCCTGTGGTTTGGGCGGATGTGGCTGTTTCTATCCTGGGCTGGAGGAGGAGGGCACGAGGCCCAGGTCCCTCCAGTTGTACGAGGCTCTCGGTATGGGGTAGATTCCTGTGTGCCTGCCTGGGCTCATCCTGTGATCCCATCCCAGACTAATGCACTGCCCTCACTCCCAGCCACGAGCCCACACCCCTCAACGGGACTGGCAGATGCTGAAAGCTGGGGGCACGATGGGACCGCGGGGAGCACAGTCCTTCTCCCTGTCCACCCGGATCTGAGATCCCACTGGAAGCTGGGGGTCGGGAGCTGGGGATGGGGCGCTACGTACTCCTGCGTCTCTCTCCTGCTCTGGCCCCAGGTTGTCCATGATGATGAGTTTCTTCAGGTCATCCTCGATGGTGGATTTGTAGTTCTTACGTGGCGACCGGAGGTCTCGGAGGGATGCCCTCAACCTCGGTTGTCCAAAGACGTTTTTGGTGTTCGTGTCCACCTGCCTGGAATGAGAGCGTCAGGGTCAGAGGGGTGCCAGGGAGGCTCAAGCCACTTTTCTTTTTTTTTTTTTTTTTCGAGGCCGAGTCTCGCTCTGTGGTCCAGGCTGGAGTGCAGTGGCCGGATCTCAGCTCACTGCAAGCTCCACCTCCCGGGTTTACGCCATCCTCCTGCCTCAGCCTCCCGAGTAGCTGGGACTACAGGCGCCCGCCACCTTGCCCGGCTAGTTTTCTGTATTTTTTAGTAAAGACGGGGTTTCACCGGGTTAGCCAGGATGGTCTCGATCTCCTGACCTCGTGATCCACCTGTCTCGGCCTCCCAAAGTGCTGGGATTACAGGCTTGAGCCACCGCGCCCGGCTCAAGCCACTTTTCAAAGCTGTTAGGATTCAAGAGGGCCGGCTCCCACGGGACGCATGGCCACAGCCTTCTCTCCTTCACCCAGTGAACGTGTGGCAGAGAGGGGCTTGGATCCATTCCCTCCTTCCACAAACGTTTCCCGGGAACCACACGGAGCCTGCTGTGCTGTCCTGTCCCAGGTGCCGGGGACACGGCCGTGAGCACCGAGTTGGCAGCCAGTGGGGGAGGCCCACGCTGAACACATGCACAGAGACGGAGCCCCTGTGTGAGGGGAGAAGCTTTTTTTTTTTTTTGCTTGAGACAGAGTTTTCCCTGTCGCCTAGGCTGGAGTGCCGTGATCTCGGCTCACTGAAACCTCTGCCTCCTGGGTTCAAGCTATTCTCCTGCCTCAGCCTCCAGAGTAGCAGGGATTACAGGGACCCGCCACCATGTCCAGGTAATTTTTGTACTTTTAGTAGAGACGGGGTTTCTCCATGTTGGCCAGGCTGGTCTCGAACTCCTGACCTCAGGTGATCCCCCGGCCTCGGCCTCCCAAAGTGCTGGGGTTACAGGCGTGAGCCACCGTGACCAGACCTGCGTCTTTGCCTATTGTCAGTCTACCCAGCAGAATGTGAACCATACCAGAGCAAGGCCTGGGTTTCCCTTGGAACATATATGCAGTCATTTGTGTGTGGGTGGCAGGGGATTTCTTTTTTTTTTTTTTTTTTTTGAGTCAGAGCCTCCTCTGTCGCCCAGGCTGGAATGCAGTGTTGTGATCACAGCTCGCTGCAGCCTCAACCTCCTGGGCTCGAGTAACCCTCCTACCCCAGCCTCCCAAGTAGCTAGGACTGCAGGCGCATGCCACTACACCCAGCTAATTTTTTTGTAAAGATGGGGTCCCACTATGTTGCCCAGGCTGGTCCCAAACTCCTGGGATTACAGGCATGAGCCACTGTGCCCAGCTTATAAATTCATTTGATCCCCACCACTGCCATATGTGTTAAGGACTATTGGTATCCCATCTCAAGGATGAGGCTATTAAGGTACAGAGGAGTTTAGCCACTTGTCCCAAGTCACACAGCCTGTGAGTGAAGGAGTCAGGATTCAAATCAAGGCCGCCAGGCTGCAGAGCCTACCCACGCCACTGCCAAGCTTGACTGTCACGTGTATATCAGAGATGGCAGGAAAAAACACGTATGGTGTGGGGAACAGCCACATTGGATTTAAAAATATGCTTCTGTCTGCAGATAACAATTTCTGGAAGAAATTATGAACCATGATAACCTCTGGGAGGTAGAATCTTATTAGGTAGAAAAATAGGACTTTTCCTTTTTATCTGATATCCTTCTGAACTGTCTGAATTTACTTAAACATAATCATGTGTTATAACAATAAAAATAATAAAAATTAGCTTAATAAAAGCTGATGCCTGGAATTCTTCATTCTGTAATGCAAGAAAGAAAAAGAGTCTTTGAACATGGGGAAGAAATAAGATGTCTTGGGTTCCTGAGGGTTTTAACGACTAGGTTTCCTTTTTCTCTTTCTCAGCTGCCAGCCTTGGGATTTTAACAAAGGAAGGGCAAGAGCAGGGCCAGATTTCTTCCCTGTCAGGTCATATTCCTCCCCAGATTGGAATTCCAGGTCTAGGGTAATGCTGGGTCTGTCAATATCAGGGAAGTATATTCTCTAGGCAAATTAAAAGCTTTAGATCCAAAATAGAGAAACAGAGAGAGAGACAAAGAGAAAGAGAGACAGACACAAATCAAAAGGGGACTCTCCCACCCCTTTTGATTTCAACATTTCCCAGAATGCCCTGCACAGGGGAGCGTGACTCTGCAGGGCTCATGGTGCCCATCTCCCGGCAGTGAGGAAGCTGGCCTGGCCTTCAGCACGCCCCCCAGCCAGTGCACTGCCCACAGGCTCCGCTCGAGAGGGGCATGCTAAGACCTCCCGGAAGCATGAATAAAATGTGCTTGCTCTTTGCACTAGCAGTCCTAGTTCTGGAAACACGTCCTTCAGAAAGGCTCACATGAGTCCACAGTGCCACGTGTACACGGACACTTCCCAGGGTCCTGCCTGCGGAGCAGACAGCAGCCCCCAGCTGGGAAACGGCCGGGTCCACCACCCAGAATCACACCCTCCGGAGACGCACGGCAGATCCACATGGTGTGCAGAGGCCCTCCCAGATACGACGTCACGTGGAAAAAAGAAGTATGGATAGCGTGAAACCATTTTTAGAAAACTCACACACAGCTCAGCTTGGTACACTGGAGTTTACCAAACTTTCCTTTCTAATACTGGATACGTGAGGGATTCACTTTCTCTTTTTTTTTTGAGACAGGGTCTTGCTCTGTCACCCAGGCTGGAGTGCAGTGGTGCGATCTTGCCTCACTGCAACCTCCGCCTCCCGGGTTCAAGCAATTCCCCTGCCTCAGCTTCCTGAGTAGCTGGGATTACAGGCACCTGCCGCCATGCCTGGCTAATTTTTGTATTTTTAGTAGAGACAAGGTTTCACCATGTTGGCCAGACTGATCTTGAACTCCTGACCTCGGGTGGTCCGCCTGTCTCAGCCTCCCAAAGTGCTGGGATTACAGGCATGGGCCACCACGCCCAGAATGACATCACTTTCTACACACTGATATGGAACTACTGCCAAGAAACTTAGGTCGGGCATGGTGGCTCATGCCTGTAATCCCAGCACTTTCGGAGGCATAAGTGGGAGGATCACTCGAGCCCAGGAGTGTGGAGTGTGAGACCGGCCTGGGTAACACAGTGAGATCTGAGATCTCACCTCCACAAAAAGTGAAAAACTAGGTGGGTGTGGTGGTGTACTCCTACGGGACCAGCTACTGAGACAGGAGACTGCTTGAGCTTGGGAGGTTGAGGCTGCAGTGAGCTATGATGGCGCCACTGCACTCCAGCCTGGGTGACAGAGTCAGAGCCTGTCTCAAAAAAACAAACAAACAAAAAGACTTGAAGAGAAAGAGCAAGTGAGGAAGCAGTTCATATGCAGGAGGTGACCACATTAATAAAACGGGTGCAAGGGAAGCCCTCACAATCGTGTGTGCACTCACATTTGGAACATTTCTGGAAGAATGTAGAAATGAAACAACGGTTGCTTTCGGGGAGGGAGCAGGATGGCTGAGGGCCAGGGAAGGGAGAGAAGCTCTTTCTATTGCAAACCCTTTTGTAGTATTTTGGTTTTTACCTTGTGCATGTTTTACCTTTCAAAACCTCAATGAAGAAAACAGCCTCCAGGTTCTGACTGACGGCACTGGACATCATCTCTGATTTGCCTCTGTTGTGTAAATTTGAATTTTGCGCCTGGCGTGATGGCTCAACACCTGTAATCCCAGCACTTTGGAGGCCAAAGCAAGTGGATCACTTGAGGTCAGGAGTTCAAGACCAGACTGGCCAACATAGTAAAACCCCTTCTCTACTAAAAATACAAAAATTAGCCAGGCATGGTGGTGGGCGCCTACAGTCCCAGCTACTTGGGAGGCTGAGGCACGAGAATCACTTGTACCGGGAGGCAGAGGCTGCAGTGAACTGTGATCATGCCACTGTGCTCCAGCTTGGGCAACAGAGTGAAACCCTGTCACAAAAATGACGACAACAAAATATGTTTAATCTAAAATAATTGAGTTAGAAGTGAAGTGACTCAAAAGTGCCTCTCATAATAACAAAGACACTATCTCCAAAATGCTTAGTGAGTTACAGCACATACAAGGGGAATGTATGAACAAAAGTAATAATTCTAAGCTAATATTTTATATATGCAATTTTTTTTTTTTTTTTTGAGAAGGAGTCTCGCTCTGTTGCCCAGGCTGGAGTGCAGTGGCCGCATCTCAGCTCACTGCAAGCTCCGCCTTCCAGGTTCACGCCATTCTCCTGCCTCAGCCTGCCGAGTAGCTGGGACTACAGGCACCCGCCACATCGCCCAGCTAGTTTTTTGTATTTTTTTTAGTAGAGACGGGGTTTCACCGTGTTAGCCAGGATGGTCTCGATCTCCTGACCTCGTGATCCACCTGTCTCGGCCTCCCAAAGTGCTGGGATTACAGGCTTGAGCCACTGCGCCCGGCCTTTTTTTTTTTTTTTTTTTTTTTTTGAGACAGTCTCGCTCTGTCACCTAGACTGGAGTGCAGTGGCATGATCTCGGCTCACTGAAACCTCTGCCTCCTGGGTACAAGTGATTCTCCCGCCTCAGCCTCCCAATAATTGGGACTACAGGCACTTGCCATCATACTTGGCTAATTTTTGTATTTTTGTAGAGATGGGGTTTCACTATGTTCACCAGGCTGGTCTTGAACTCCTGACCTCAGGTGATCCACCCGCCTTGAAAAAAAATCTTTTTCTCTTTTGTCTTTCTTTTGAGAAAGAGTTTTGCTCTTGTTGCCTAGGCTGGAGTGCAATGGCGCAATCTCGGCTCACTGCAACCTCCGCCTCCCGGGTTCAAGCCATTCTCCAGCCTCAGCCTCCCGAGTAGCTGGGATTACAGGCATGCGCCACCACACCTGGTTAATTTTTGTAGTTTTAGTAGAGATGGGGTTTCACCATGTTGGCCAGGCTGGTCTCAAACTCCTGACCTCACGTGATCCACCCATCCCAGCCTCCCAAAGTGCTGGGATTATAGGCATGAGCCACCACGCCTGGCCGAAAAAATTTTTTTATACAGATGGTACCTCACCATGTTGTTGCCCAGGTTGGCTTCCAACTTCTAGGCTCAAGCAATTCCCCCGCCTCGGCCTTCCAAAGTGCTGGGAGTACAGGTGTGAGCCACTGCATCTGGTTGTGATTTTTTTTTTTTTTTGAGATAGAGTTTAGCTCTTGTTGCCCAGGCTGGAGTGCAACGGCGTGATCTTGGTTCACTGCAACCTCCATCTCCTGGGTTCAAGCAATTCTCCTGCCTCAGCCTCCCGAGTAGCTGGACACGGGATGTGGAACAGATTCCAGGCATGCGCCACCACACCTGGCTAATTTTGTATTCTTAGTAGAGACGGGGTTTCTCCATGCTGGTCAGGCTGGTCTTGAACTCCCAACCTCACGTGATCCGCCTGCCTCGGCCTCCCAAAGTGCCGGGATTATAGGCGTGAGCCACCGTACCACAACCGGCTCTGGTTGTGATTTTTAAAATGTATCTGCAACTAAATAAATATTAAAAGGAGCCGAGTGCAGTGGCTCATGACTGTAATCCCAGCACTTTGGGAGGCCGAGGGGGGCGGATTGCCTGAGGTCAGGATTTCGAGACCAGCCTGACTAACACGGTGAAACCTCGTCTCTATTAAAAACACAAAAATTAAGAAGAATAAAACAAAACAAAAATTAGCCAGGAGTGGTGGTGTGCGCATATAGTCCCACCTACTTGGGAGGCTGAGGCAGAAGAAGTGCTTGAACCTGGGAGGTGGAGGTTGCAGTGAGCCGAGATCGCGCCACTGCACTCCGGCCTGGGCAACAGAGCGACACTTTGTCTCAAAAATAAATAAATACATAGATAAATAAATAAATAAATAAATATTAAAAGGAACTATGAAGCGATTTCATTTGTGTCCCCCCTGATATTTTATATGTTTAGTTTACACATGTTTACACAAACACACACACATACAAGCCACCTCTGGATTTCGTCACCGGGAAAGCTCTTGCTGTTGCATAGGGCTGTTGTCTCTCCAGGTATATCTTCTGAGCTCCTGCTAAGTGTGTGGTCTGGGTGAGGTTCAGGATGTCTCTGTTCTGGGCCCCGTGGGGGTGACAGAGAGGAAGCAAGCTGCCATGGGAGCGGCATTCGCTGTTCCCTGGGACAGGTGCTGGGGGTGGGCTGAGCCTGGTGTGGGGGTTCAGAGAACTTCTCCAAGAAAGACGTGTCTGTGTTGATACCCAAGGAGTGGTGCTATGGGTTGAACTGGGCCCCCACAAAAAGCTATATTGAAGTCCTAAGCCCCAGCATCTCCAAATGTGACCTCATTTGGAGACAGTCTTTCCAGAGGCAATCAAGTAAATCAGGTAGACCCTAATTCAGTTAGATTGGTGTCCTTACAGAAAGGGGAAATGTGGGCACAGACGCAGGGAGAACGTCATGCGAAGAGGAGGTGGAGACGGGGGTGATGCATCTATGTGTTGGCACCCACTGGCTGCTAGGAGGGAGGCCAGGAACAGGTTCTCCCTCACCGCCCTTGGAGGGAACCACCCTGTCAACGCCTGGACCTTGGACTTCTGGCCTCCACAACGGTGAGATGGTACATTTCTGTAGTTTAAGCCACTTAGGGTGTGGTACTTTGTTGCGGCTGCCCCAGCAAATTAATATGGGTGGGCAGGAGTGAGCCTAGAGTGGGGGTGTGGGTTGGGGGGTTCATGGCAGAGGAAGCAGTGTGCACGGGTGATTGTTGAGGAGGGTAACAGGGTTCAGCAGGGCCCAACTTGGGGCACACTGAAAAGTGGGGGCCTTATAGTATCTACTTATTGGGTTCGCCGTGAGAATCAAACGAGATCCACGCGTCTTATGTTCAGGATGGAGCATGCCCTGTGTGCCGGGCACGTTACAAGTGCCTTGTGACCAAGATGGCAGAACCTATTTCCCATGGGAGACACAGGTTGTGGAACAGAGTACAGCGACACGGAATGACAGCCTGGGCTACTGAAGGCCAGGAGGACCTGTGTGAGGGGGTGGCATTAGAGCGAGTCCTCGTGAGCTGCACCCCACAAGATCTGGAGGGAGCTCACTGCAGGCAGCATTGAGAGCCAGTGCAAAGGCCCTGGGGTGTGCCTCGATGTGGAGAGTGTGAGGAGGAGCAAGAGGCCAGTGTGGCTGGAACAGAGCGAGGAGGGGAGAGTGGACGGGAACGAGGGCAGAGGTGAGGGACAGATCATCCAGGGTCTGAGCGGGAGTTTGGGCAAAGAGCACGGCACCTGGTATAAAACGTGTGTAGTCAATGTGAGCCTGCATCATTAATCCCGGGAGCATGGGAGGCTGCTGGGGTTTTAAGCAGTTTTAATCATCAGTCTAGTTTTCAGAATCCCCTCTGGCTCTCAGCGTGAGCTCAGCACACTCGCCTGCTGATATCTCCCGGGACACTGTTTCTGTCTCCTGACACGTCTCTCCCTCCAAGCTCTGTGTCATCCCCCGATTTGAATGTCTCCATCTAGGTCATGAAAGATGACACTAAAAAGAACAGGATGGAGGAGGGCAGAGCCCCTCACTCAAGAGACATGAGCCTTGATCCAGGCTTCCTGGGCTCTGATCCAGGCTGCATCTCTCATCAGCTGTGTGACTCTGGGCCTCAGCTGCCTCATCTGTAAAAGGGGGAGGACAGGGGCCAGGCACAGTGGCTCATGCCTGTAATCCCTGCACTTTGGGAGGCTCAGGCGGACAGATCACTTGAGGCCAGGAGTTTGAGACCAGCCTAACATTGTGAAACCCTGTCTCTACTAAAAATACAAAATTAGCCGGGCGTGGTGGCGCACACCTGTAACCCCAGCTACTCGGGAGGCTGAGGCTGGAGAATCACTAGAACCCGAGAGGTAGAGGTGGTAGTGAGCCGAGATAGCACCATTGCACTCCAGCCAGGGCAACAAGAGTGAAACTCCGTCTCAAAAAAAAACAAAAAACAAAAAACAAAAATGGCGGTGGGATGGGGGGAGGACAGGTCCACCCCCATGGAGCTGTTGCGGGATCCAGTAAATTCATTTGCATCAAACCACTTAGAATGAACCTAGATGTGGCGAGTGCTCAGGAAATGGTAGCTCCTGTATCCTCCAAGTGAAAAACAAAACTCTTTCTCAACTGCACACCCCTCTCCTCTTTCACTTTAAAGTAAAATGCCCCAAATGAACTGCTCACACAGCTCCTCAATTCTGCCTCACCCTTTTCTCCTGAACCCTCGAGAGACCTCTGGGAGGCTTAACCCTATATAGTCAGTTCTCAGGCTCATCACCCTGGCCTGGGCCCCGCCTCCTCGCCTGAGCTCCGCCTCCCCTGGCCCCGCCTCTGCACCTCCCCGCCTTCCCTGCCCCACCTCCTTCCCCGGTTTCTCACTTTGGCTCAACGCCAAGGGGTTTCAGTCTCAGTCCCACAGTTCTCTATCCACACCCTGCCTTAGGTGCTCTTCCAGCCTCGCAGCTCTAGGCTGATTAATACCCAAAGTTCTCCCTCCAGCCTGACCTCTCCACTGAATTCGGGATTCCTTACTCAAGGGCCTCCCCGACGCCTCCGTCTGGATGTCTCCTGCGAATCTCACACCGAAGCATCCAGGATTGAACTACTGTGCCTTCCCCAAGACTGCTCCCCACTCAAGGCAAGTCTATCCTCCGGGCTTCAAGGCACGGCATCATCCTCAACCCCTCTCTTTCTCTCACACCACATCCACTCTGCCAGCAAGCCCCGTCTGCTCCATTTCAGATAATCTATCCGGAACCGCCCTCTTCTCACCCTCTCCGCCCCCCACCCTGCTCCCGCCCCCTCGTCTCCGCCTGGACCACGACAGCAGCTCCTCCCTGCTCCTCGCAGGCTGCTCCCCACACGCAGCCACAGAGACCCTGGAACGCCCAATTTAGATCCTGCCCCATCTCTGCTCCATGCCCTCCCGTGGCTCCATGTCACTCAGGGCAAACACCAAGCCCCTTCCACGTGGCCTGCAAGACCCTCCGCGTTCTGTCCCCATCCCTCCCTGACCTCATGTCCCCACACCCTCCCCTGGCCCAAACTGTTCCAGCCACCCCAGCCTGCCCGCAGGCAACCGTGTCACTCACTGCCTCAGGACCTTTGCAGCTGCTACTCCTGTCTGGAATGTTCCTCACCCGGATGCGGCACAGGGCTAACCGCCATGGACCTACTGCGTGCTTCTCTATTCATTCCATTTACTGTTGGTCACCCCAGTTGGAATGCCAGCTCCCTAAGAGGCGTTCCCGCCTGTCCTGTTCGCAGCTGCAGCCCCAGTGTGTACACTGGCTCACAGTCATCTGTACAATGACAGCATGTGGCATCACCCTCTTTCCGCCCCCGAGACGCCCTGGTGTGGATCTGGCGAGCGCCTTGCTGGACGTCCAGGCACTTACTTCTTTGGGTCACTGAAGGGGAGTGGCCGTGGTGGGGGCTCCTCCGTTCTCTTCCACCCTGTTGGGTGCTTATTGCGCACAGGCTGCTTGGAGAAGAAGGACTTGGGGACGGAGGCGGAGAGCTGGAAGGGGCTGGGCTGGGCCAGCTGGGAGGGCCGAGGAGTCTCTGCACTGGCAGTTTTGTAAACCTGAGCGGGGTAGCCAACCCTCGAGCCCATGTCACTGCAAAACAAAAATGAGAGAGATAAAAAAACCAAATCCATTCCACATTTGGCAAGACAGCACTATTGAAGTTTACTCCTGGGAATCAAAAAGGTTCATTTGCACAAGAGAGACACAAATATATTACCGCTGTGGAAAATTCCAACAATACAGACGCCTATCTGTAGAAAAGGCAAGGTTGCCTGCACAGCGCCCAATCCCACCCGAGGATGGCCTTCTAGCACATTTGGTTCCTCTATGGGAATCTGAAAAATTCACTCCAGTCTCCTTGGTACAACCTATGCAGCTAAAGGTGGGGATCCAACCTCCTGCTCATCTCTAGAGGGAACTATGGCTTATAGTTTGCGCTTTTTCGTTCCTAACTTTTCTCTCTCGTTTTTTTTCGAGACAGGGTCTCACTCTGTCACCCAGGCTGGAATGCAGTGGCGCGGTCTCAACTCACCGCAGACTCGACCTCCCAGCCTCAAGTGATCATCCCACCTCAGCCTCTGAGTAGCTGCGACTACCGGCATGCACCACTATGCCTGGCTAATTTTCGTAGAGATGGGGTTTCGCTATGTTCCCATCACGGGGCCTGGCCCTTAACCTTTTTCTTTTTTTTTTTTTGAGACAGAGTCTCACTCTGTTACCCAGGCCAGAGTGCAGTAGTGCAATCTCGGCTCACTCCATCCTCAGTCTCCTGAGTTCAAGCGATTCTCCTGCCTCAACCTCCCTAATAGCAGGGATTACAGATGTGTGCCACCACACCCAGCTAAGTTTTTTGTATTTTTAGTAGAGACAGCGTTTCACCATGTTGGCCAGGCAGGTCTCAAACTCCTAACCTCAGATGATCACCCAACTCAGCCTCCCAAAGTGTTGGGATTATAGGCGTGAGCCACTGCGCCTGCTCAACCTTTTTCTATGCAAAAACATACACATATGTATATAAAAGGGGGCATTCTGCGGGGGGTGGGGGGATGGGTGGGAGGATTATTGGTTTTTTGTTTATTTAAAGAGACAACGTCTCACTATGTTGCCCAGGCTGGCCTCAAATTCCTGGGTTCAGGTGATCCTCCCACCTCAGCTTCCTAAGTAGCTGGGAACACGGGTGTGTGCCACCACACCCAGCTAGGATTATATATATAAGTTAATAAATCCTTTTTGAGGGTTAATTTAGCAGTATCACAGGATGGTACTTTTTGACTATAGTCAAATGAGAAGACTGGCAAATCTTCTCCCCAGAGATGACAAAATTGACCACAAACAACCATTTCAGTACTCTGAAAACTGACCAAACACGTACGACAATTTGAGAGGCATTTATGCTCGAGAAACTGAACTTTAGGCAAGAATAGAGGAAATTCGTCCCATTTTGTCCTCTCCCCACCCGTTCCCAGCTCAGTGAATGAAGAAGCTCTTCCGGGGCAGAAACTTTGGGACGGTATGAAGGGTACCAACATATGTGCATCAGGAACTTTGGAAGGAGAGGAGAGAAGGGGCAGAAGAAATATTTGAAGAAATAATGGTTGGAAACTTCTTTAATCTGATGAAAAACATTACACATCTAAGAAGCTCAACAAACACCAAGTAGGAAAAATACAGAGATTCACACCTAGAAAAAGAGTTGAAAGTTAAATGCTGGCTGGGCGCGGTGGCTCACGCCTGTAATCTCAGCACTTTGGGAGGCCGAGGCGGGCAGATCACCTGAGGTCAGAAATTTGAGACCAGTCTGATCAACATGGAGAAACCCCATCTTTACTAAAATACAAAAAAATTAGCCGGGCATGGTGGCGCCCCCCTGTAATCCCAGCTACTCGGGAGGCTGAGGCAGGAGAATTCCTTGAACCTGGGAGGCGGAGGTTGCGGTGAGCCGAGATCACACCATTACGCCACTGCACTCCAGCCTGGGCAACAGGAGTGAAACTCTGTCTCAAAAAAAAAATTACATAAATAAATAAATAAATAAAAATAAAAAGAAAGTTAAACGCTAACATAAACATCTTGAAAGCTTCAAGATGATGCATCACATATAGGGGAGCATCAATACAATTAACAGGCCTATAATCCCAGCACTTTGGGAGGCCGAGACGGGAAGATCCCTTGAGCCCAGGAGTTGGAAACCAGCCTGGGAAACATAATGAGACCCCATTTCTATAAAAAAGAAAAAAAAAATACAATTAACTGTTGACTTCTCATTTAAAAGAATGAAATAAAAAGTAATTTTTAAAGTGCTGAAAGAAAACAACCGTTAACCAGGAATTCTATATCCAGGAAAACCATCCTTGAAAAATGAAGGCAGCAGAAAGATATTCCTTTATAAACAGAGATGGAGAGAATTTGTTGCTAGCATATCTGCCTGATACAAAATAATTTTAAAACTCCTCCGGTTAATCCCAGCCCTTTGGGAAGCCAAGGCAGGTGGATCACCTGTCAGGAGATCAAGACCAGCCTGGCCAACATGGCGAAACCCCAACTCTACTAAAAATACAAAAATCAATGGAGTGGTGGCAGGCACCTGTAATCTCAGCTACTCAGGAGGCTAAGGCAGGAGAATTGCTTGAACCCAGGAGGCAGAGGTTGCAGTGAGCTGAGATTGCGCCATTGTACTCTAGTCTAGGTGACAGAGCAAGACTCCGTCTCAAAAAAAGAAAAACAAAAAAGTCCTCAGGTTGAAAGAAATGACTCTAGACAATGACCTGAGTCAGTAGACAGAAATGAATAGCCCAAGATGGCAAACTGTGCTTTAAAATAGGATTCTATAAGTATATGCTTTCTTATTTCTTCTCTTAACTTCCTTAAAGATATAAGACTGTATAAGGCAATAATTATAATACTACACTGCTGGGTTAAAACATATATGGATATAATATATCTGATAAACAGAGCACAAAAAAGGGAGAAGGAAATAGTACAATATTGGAGAAAGTTTTATATTTTATTGGAATTTAGTATTAACCTGAATTGCACTGATAGATGCACATTATAATAACTAAAAAGATAGTTAAACAAGAATAGAATCCAAATGTTATACTAAATTATATATATTTTTTATTTTTAACTTTTGGAACAGAGTCTTACTCTGTCACTTAGGCTGGAAGGCAGTGGTGCAGCCCTGGCCCACTACACTACAACCTCCGCCTCCCTGGCTCAAGCAATTCTCCTGCCTCAGCCTCCCGAGTAGATGAGATTATGGGTGCAGGCCACCATGCCCGGCTAAATTTTTGTATTTTTAGTAGAGACAGGGTTTTGCCATGCTGGCCAGGCTGGTCTCGAACTCCTGACCTCAGGTGATATGCCCGCCTGGGCCTCCCAAAGTGCTGGGATTACAGGTGTGAGCCACCACATCTGGCCTGAAATTATATTTATTTACTACATAATAAGGCAGTAAGGAAGAACAGAGAAGCAAGAAATATAGTAGACATACAGAAAACAAATAGCAAAATGGCTAATGCAAAACCAACCATTAGCAGTAATAATTACATTTAAAGTGAATGGTTTAAACACTCCCATCAAAAGGCAGGGATTGTCAGCCTGGATACAAACAGCAACTATGTAATGCTTTCTACAATTTAGCAATATCTATCAATGGGGCAAAGAGTATGCATTGGTGAGGAGATGTCCAGGGAACTACTGAAGCATGTAACACCAAGAATGGTCAGGAATGAGGCCTGGTGCAGCGGCTCACGCCTGTAATCCCAGCACTTTGGGAGGCCGAGGCCGGTGGATCATGAGGTCAGGAGATCGAGACCATCCTGGTTAACACAGTGAAACCCCGTCTCTACTACAAATACAAAAAATTAGCCGGGCGTGGTGGCGTGTGCCTGTAGTCTCAGCTACTCAGGAGGCTAAGGCAGGAGAAGGCGTGAACCTGGGAGGCAGCGGTTGCAGTGAGCGGAGATTGCACCACTGTACCCCACCCCGGGTGACAGAGCGAGACTCTGTCTCAAAAAATAAAAATAATAATAAAATTAAAAAAAAAACAGAATGGTCAGGAATGCTTTCTCCAGGAGACAAGAGCATCAGAGCTGAGAACTGAAGGATGACTGGCCTCAGCTTAACATTTGGCCTCCCAGAAATCCATGCAATAGAGAAGCCTGCACAAGGCCGGGAACGGTGGCTCATGCTGTAATCCCAGCACTCTGGGAGGCTGAGGTGGGAGAACTGCTGGAGCCCAGGAATGTTGTAGAGACCCTAACTCTCTCTCTCTCTCTCGTTTTTTAAATAGGGATGGGGTATTGCTACGTTGCCCAGGCTGGTCTTGAACTCTTGGGCTCAAATGATCCTCCTACCCCAGCCTCCCAAAGAGCTAGGATTACAGTTGTGAGGCACCATGCCCAACCCTAGAGACCCCATCTCCACAGAAAAATAAAAGTAGCTGGGAATAGTGGCACATGCCTGTAGTCTTAGCTACTCAAACAAACAAACAAACAAACAAACAAACAAACGGCAAAAAAAAAGGCCAGCACAAGCACACACAGGCAGGCAAAAAAAAAATTAGGAAAAGTTGGAGGCCTGCTCAAGCCTGTACCCAGCACTTTGGGAGGCCGAGACGGCGGATCACGAGGTCAGCAGATCGAGACCATCCTGGTGACTCTGTGAAACCCCGTACTGTTTATAAAAAACTAGCCGGGCGAGGTGGCGGGCGCCTGTAAGTACTGGAAGGAGAATGGCCCGGGAGGCTGGAGCTGCAGTGAGCTGAGATCACTGCACTCCAGCCTCGGCTCACTCCGCTCAAAAAAAAAAAAAAAAAAAAAAAAAAAAAGTTGGAAATGGCCAGGCTGGAATGCAGTGGTGCAATCTCGGCTCACTGCAGCCTCCGCGCCTCCGGGGTTCAAGTGATTCTCGTGCCTCAGCCTCCCGAGTAGCTGGGATTATAGGTATGCACCACCACACCTGGATAATTTTTGTTATTTTTAGTAGAGACGGGGTTTCACCATATTGGTCAGGCTAGTCTTGAACTTCTGGCCTCAAGTGATCCACCTGCCTCGACCTCCCAAGATGCTGGTATCACAGGCATGAGCCACCACACCCTGCCACAAGTGTATCCTTATGATCGAAAACTATGCAGCTGGGCGCAGTGGCTCACGCTTGTAATCCTAGCACTTTGGGAGGCAGAGGTGGGCAGATCATGAGGACAGGAGATTGAGACCATCATGGCTAACGCGGTGAAACCCCGTCTCTACCAAACATACAAAACAATTAGCCGGGCGAGGTGGCGGGCGCCTGTAGTCCCAGCTACTCGGGAGGCTGAGGCAGGAGAATGGCGTGAATCAGGGAGGCGGAGGTTGCGGTGAGCCGAGATCGCGCCACTGCACTCCAGCCTGGGCGACAGAGTGAGACTCCATCTCAAAAAAAAAAAAAAAAAAAAAAAAAAAAAAAAAAAAAAAAGAAAACCATGCAGCCAGTGCAAAGAAAGAGGTCAATCTCTGTTTACGTATGAGGACAGGTGGTCTGAGCTATAGTAAATGGAAACGATGCATGGTACAAAACATCACTCTGTGTTCTTTTTTTTTTTTTTTTTTTTTTTTTTGAGATGAGTCTCGCTCTGTCACCCAGGCTGGAGTGCAGTGGCCGGATCTCAGCTCACTGCAAGCTCTGCCTCCCGGGTTCCCGCCATTCTCCTGCCTCAGCCTCCCGAGTAGCTGGGACTACAGGTGCCCGCCACCTCGCCCAGCTAGTTTTTTGTACTATTTAGTAGAGACGGGGTTTCACCGTGTTCGCCAGGATGGTCTCGATCTCTTGACCTCGTGATCCGCCCGTCTCGGCCTCCCAAAGTGCTGGGATTACAGGCTTGAGCCACCGCGCCCCGCCCTTTTTTTTTTTTTTGAGACGGAGTCTTGCTCTGTCGCCCAGGCTGGAGTGCAGTGGCCGGATCGCAGCTCACCGCAAGCTCCGCCTCCCGGGTTCATGCCATTCTCCTGCCTCAGCCTCCCGAGTAGCTGGGACTACAGGCGCCCGCCACCTCGCCCGGCTAATTGTTTTGTATGTTTAGTAGAGACGGGGTTTCACCGCGTTAGCCATGATGGTCTCAATCTCCTGTCCTCATGATCTGCCTACCTCTGCCTCCCAAAGTGCTAGGATTACAGGCTTGAGCCACCGCGCCCAGCCTTTTTTTTCTTTTTATGGAGAATGGGGTCTCGCTATATTGTCCAGGCAGGTCTCGAACTCCTGGGCTCAAGCTATCCTCCTGCCTCTGCCTCCCTGAGAGCTGGGATTACAGGTGTGAGCCACTGCATCTGGCAAAATAAACCAGAATTTTAAAAAAGTCATTGTATATCACACAAGGTAAGGGTTAAGTGGTATGTTTGAAAGAACTGGGTTGGTAAAGGTTTGGAGAAAAATCTCTGGAGGAGTGTACACTAATGGATTATCTCTGGAAGTAGTAATGATGGGGAACATGTACAGAATAAAAGCCAAATTAAGCTGGGCAGAGTGGCACATGCTTGTAGTCCCAGCTACTTGGAAGCCTGAGGTGGGAGAATCGCTTGAACCCAGGGGTTTGAAACTGCAGTGAGGCAGGACTGTGCCACTGGATTCCAGCTTGGGTGACAGAGTCCCCATCACTCAAAAACAAACAAAAACAAAATAAACAAAAAAAACCCTAAAAAGTCTAATTAAACTGTATAAATGGCACAGGGTAAAAAGGAAGTGGCCAGCTGGGCGGGGTGGCTCACGCCTGTCATCTTAGCACTTTGGGAGGCTGAGGCGAATGGATCACCTAAGGTCAGGAGTTCGAGATCAGCCTGGCCAACATGGTGAAACCCCATCTGTACTAAAAAATACAAAAAACAAACAAACAAAAAAATGAGCCAAGTGTGGTGGTGTGCACCTGTAATCCCAGTTACTCAGGAGGCTGAGGCAGGAGAATCACCTGGGAGGCAGAGGTTGCGGTGAGCCAAGATCGCGCCACTGCACTTCAGCCTGGGCGACAGAGCAAGATTGTCTCAAAAAAAAAAAAAAAAAAAAAAAAAAATTAATTAATAAGTGTCCGCCAACTGAGCTGGGATTTTGCTGCTTACAGCCCTAAAGCATTCCCATGACTGTCCCTGTCTTCAAACTCTGCTAGCCCAGCACGGCCTTGGCAAAATAATAACTTCCATGAATATGCTGTGCAACTCCACCCAGCCCTCTGAGGTGGGTGGGCGCCCCCTCCCCGACACCCCATGGGCCACGAGCCCTGCCAGGTGCCAGGCACCATGCTCGGTCATTTCTCAGTGGCATCAGTGAATGCCTGTTCCACCGGGTGGAGTTTTTCTTTTTTTTTTGGGGGGACGGAGTCTTGCTCTGTTGCCCAGGCTGGAGTGCAGTGGCACTACCTCGGCTCACTGCAACCTGCGCCTCCCAGGTTCATGCCATTCTCCTGTCTCAGCCTCCCAAGCAGCTGGGATTATAGGCGCCCGCCACCATGCCCAGCTAATTTTTGTATTTTTAGTAGAGATTGGGTTTCACCCTGTTAGCCAGGATGGTCTCGATCTCCTGACCTCGTGATCCGCCCACCTCGGCCTCCCAAAGTGCTGGGATTACAGGCGTGAGCCACTGCACCCAGCCTAGTGGAGTTCTTTTTTTTAAGAGACAGGGTCTTGTTCTGTCAACCAGGCTGGAGTGCAGCAGTGAAATCATAGTTCACTGCAGTGTTGAACTCCTGGGCTCAAGCGATCCTCCCACTTCAACCTCCTGAGTATCTGGGACTATATGCATGTTCAACCAGTTAATTTTTTTTTTTTTTTTTTTTTTTTTTGAGACGGAGTCTCGCTCTGTCGCCGGGGCTGGAGCGCAGTGGCCGGATCTCAGCTCACTGCAAGCTCCGCCTCCCGGGTTTACGCCATTCTCCTGCCTCAGCCTCCTGTGTAGCTGGGACTACAGGCGCCCGCCACCTCGCCCGGCTAGTTTTTTGTATTTTTTTAGTAGAGACGGGGTTTCACCGTGTTCGCCAGGATGGTCTCGATCTCCTGACCTTGTGATCCGCCCGTCTCAGCCTCCCAAAGTGCTGGGATTACAGGCTTGAGCCACCGCGCCCGGCCAACCAGTTAATTTTTAAACTTTGTTTTTTAGAGATGGGGTCTTGCTACATTGCCCCAGTTGGTCTAGAACTCCTGGACTCAAGCGATCCCCCTGCCTCAACTGGCCCAAATGCTGCGATTACAGATGTGAGTTCTGACCCCACCTGCCAATGGACAGAGTGAACATTCTTTTTTTTTTTTTTTTTTTTGAGACAGAGTCTTGCTCTGTTACCCAGGCTGGCGTGCAGTAGCGCGATCTGGGCTCACTGCAACCTCCGCCTCCTGGGTTCAAGTGATTCTCCTGCCTCAGCCTCCTGAGTAGCTGGGATTACAGGCACCCACCACTATGCCCAGCTAATTTTTGTATTTTTAGTAGAGACAGGGTTTCTCCAGGCTGGTCTCGAACTTCTGACCTCCTGATCCGCCCGCCTCGGCTTCCCAAAGTGCTGGGATTACAGGCATGAGCCACAGCTCCCGGCCTGAACATTCTTTCTGGAGCGTCAGTGTGCCCATGCGTTCTCCTGAAGCCTCAGTATCAACTTGAAAACTGGGGCAAGATAGTGTGGGCTTTGCTGTCCACCTGACCCAGGTTCCAATCCTGGCTCCAGTCAACACACTGGCCAACTTGGATGGGGTCTATTCCCTTCAGTAAGCCTCAGTTTCCTCCTCTGAGAAATGAGGCAATGACAGCACCTGCCTCATGAGATCCTATGTGCTAAGTGCTCAGCACTGAGTCCCGAGGAGGAACCAGGGAGCTGCAGGTCCCAGGGAGGTGGTGGTGGGGTCCCTGGGCTCTGGGCTCAGACAGCAGTGGTGGTAGCAGGGGAGGGGCAGGCATCCTGCTCTGTGCTCCCATCCTCACCTTCAACCAGAGAGGCTATGCATTTACCTGGTTTGACAGCTTAGGGGAGCATTTATCATTTTGTTGGAGTCAAAGGATTTATGCTTTCAAAAAAGCTGAAAAACCAGAGGCTGGGTAGAGAAATCATACCAGCTGCATAAGTGTGTGCAATGCTTTTGGTCTGTTCAGCCTGGGGACTCTGAAGGGGACCGACGGGTGGTCCTGGGTGGGTGACAGGTTCTCAGAGAGCGAGCTGTGGTCCCTGCCTGCAGGAAGAGGAGCAGTGGCACAGTAGGTGGCCGTGACAGTGACGGTGCTGACCACTCCGAGCCCATGGAGGCTGCCTGGTCTTGTTCTAAGCATCTTATATGCGTCACCTCACTTAGCCGCCGTGGCAACCCCGAGACAGGAACTACCACCACTCCCATGTTCCAGGTCGGGGAAACGGAGGCCCAGGGAGATGAAATAACTTGCCCCAAATGATGTAGCTATAGGGGGATAAGAGCCAGGACGTAGACACAGGTAGTCTGGCTTGAGAGATGATACTTTTAACCACTATTCTGTACTCCCAGTGACAACAATTGTTAATGATAAATATTAATACATAATACATGAGAATAAAATACAGCAGCAGCTGATACACTTGAGCCCAGCTATGTCTCCGGCCCTGTAATAAGAGCTTTAAACTCATGGTCTCAGTTCACCCTCACAACCTTAGATGATGGATCCAATTTTTTTTTTTTTTTTTTTTTTGAGAGACAGAGTCTAGCTCTGTCACCCAGGCTGGAGTGCAGTGGTACCCTCTCGGCTCACTGCAACCTCTGCCTCCCAGGTTCAAGTGATTCTCTCACCTCAGCCTCTCGAGTATCTGGGACTACAGGTGCCCACCACCACATGTGGCTAATTTTTGTATTTTTAGTAGAGGTGGGGTTTCATCACGCTGGCCAGGCTGGTCTCAAACTCCTGACCTCAGGTGATCCGCCTGCCTCAGCCTCCCAAAGTGCTGGGATTACAGGCATGGGCCACTATGCCTGGCCGACAGATCCTATTATTACCCCCATTTTACAGATGAGGACATTGAGCCTCAGAGCACCTAAGGGGGTTGATGGAGATAACACAGCTGGGGTAAAAGGTGGAGCTGGGATGCAGACACAGACAGTCAGAAGCAGAGCCCTGAAGTCACACTGCTCACCCACACACCCTGCGGGCCCCTAGCCACTTGGCCTTCACTCCGGACCAGTCTTGCTTTCTCTCCCTGACATGTGTCGTGGGCTGAAGAGCCAATTTGTCCCTGCGTGTGGCTGGAATTGTGCTCCGGTGTAGGAGCCGTGAGCGGCCACATCACCCTGTGGCCTGCGGGGCAGAAGCAACGGGCCTTCAGAAAGTGGACAGAGAGAGGGTCTAGGCGAGAGATTCAACAGAAATCCCAATCCAGCCACTGCTCGCTACCTCCACCAACCACTGCCACCTGTATCATCAGAGCGGCCTCCTCCTGGCTCCCCCTCCCTCCTGCATCCTTCCCCAGCCTCAAAACACAGCCAGAGAGATCCCGAGAACATGAGAATCAGATCGGGACTCTCTCAGGGTTCCACCTCACTCTGGTAAGACCCAGAGCCCTTCCCTCAGGGGCCCGCGTCTGCCCCCAGCTCCTCCACACTCCCTCTCCTTCACTCTGCTCCAGCCATGCAGAAGCTATCCTCAAATACACCAGAAATGCTTCTACCTCGGGACCTTTGCACTGCTCCCTGCCCACAGATCTCTGCCTGGCTCCCTGGCTTCCTCTTCCCAAGCTGACTGTGACTGTGACTCCCTGAGGAGGTCTCGGTCTCGGGTGACCTAACACAGGCAGGGTGGGCCCCGGTGGATCTTCAGGCCCTCAGATTACCTTTCAGGGCTGTGCCCCCAGAAGGGCATCCCAGGGACTCCTGGCACAGCCTGGGGAAGCAAGGCCACGTGCTTCCTGCCTGCCTGGGAACGCCCAGCTGCGGCTGCGTCAGCTCCACGTGGAGCCGAGAGCCTCTGACTGCTCCTAACAGCTCTGACAAATTGCTCTGGAAGCCCAGAAAGCTCGGGAGTGTGCGCTGCCTCAGGAGAGGGCGAGGGCCAGGTGGCTGCCTGCCCAGGGTCACTCAGCCCACCGCGGTGCCCACGGCAGGCGCTGGCGCCTGGCAGCATGCCTGGCAGCTGGGTTCCCATGACGAATGTCTGGAGGGAGCATCTGTGAGGTCATCGATGGGCACAAGCTGCTACAGGCTGCAGCGGCTTCCACGGCGAGGGCCGTAGCCTGGGGAAGGGAGTGGGTGGGGGCTCCCTGCTTGGGCGTGTCAGGACCCATCCCTCTCCTGGCAGTCTTTGAATGTTGCTCACCATCCTCCCGCTGCCCAAGACAGTCTGTCCTCTCCAGAGTAGCCCACAGTGATCCCTTCTAGTTTTTAGTTTTACATTTTATTATTATCATTTTTTGAGATAGGGTCTTGCTTTGTCACCCAGGCTGAGTGCCGTGATGTGATCTCGGCTCACTGTAGCCTCCACTTCCCGGGCTCAAGCAATCCTCCGACCTCAGCCTCCCAAACACGCGTGTGCTACCACACCCAGCTAATTTTTTGTAGACGTGGGGTTTTGCCATGTTGCCCAGGCTGGTCTTGAACTCCTGGGCTCAAGTGATCTGCCTGCCTCAGCCTCCCAAAGTGCTGGGATTACAGGTGTGAGCCACCGTGCCCAGCCCGCAGTAATCTTTTTAAAAACATTAAGTCAGATGATGTGCTCAAATGCCTCCCATGGCTCCCATGTCCCTTGGAACCAAATCCCAGCATCTGACTGTGGTCAATATGCCCACCAGAACCAGGCTCCTGCCACTCTCCCCCGTCACACCTGCTTCAGCCCCTCTGGCCGCCTGACCATTTCTGGAGCACTGCGAATAAATTCACCCTCAGGGTCTGGACATCTGTTTCCACTGCCTGCATCTCACCCTGGCTTCCTACAATGCATCACCTCCTCCGAGAAGCCTTCCTGGAGACCCACTCTGTTTGCCTTTCCTCCCCAGCACTTATCACCTGCCGGCACGCTCCATGGTGGTTCGGCTGTCTGTCTGTCTTGTCCTGTCTCCAGGAGAATGACAGCTCCATAAGGGAGGCATGCTGCTGCACCACTGTGTCTGGAATGACACCTGGCACAGAGTGGGCGCTGCAAAGGTCAGTGACTGGAAGAATCGGTCCCCCCTGGCTGCCCCACTCTGCCTCCTCTTCTCACAAACGCCTCAGGCGCTCCCAGGCCACAGCAGTCTCCAGACACGTGGCAGTCACCCTGGACTCTCACATGGCTTGCTGGCTGTGCCCCAGGCCTGCATCTCCCTCCTGGCTTATTTCCTGGCAATGCCGCCTGCCGCCACATCCACAATTGCTCTGTCCTCCAGCTCAGGCCCACGTCCTCCCATGCACATCCAAGCCTCAGCCCCCTCAGACTTTGCCTCCTGTCTCACCGCCAGCACCATATTTTGGAAGACAAATCCACCCGCATTACCCTCGCTGCTCTTAAGATGAGATCCAAACTCCATAAAGGAGCTGGTAGGGCCCTGAATGTTCTGGCCACTGCTGACTTCCCCAACCTCCCACTGACTGCCCTATCTATGTCTCTATCCATCTATCTATCTATCCATCTATCTATCTATCCATCCATCTATCTGTCTGTCTATCCATCTGTCTATCCATCTGTCTGTCTGTCTGTCTGTCTGTCTGTCTATCTATCTATCTATCTATCTATCTATCTATCTATCTATCTATCTATCTATCTATCTATCTACCTACCTACCTACCTACCTACCTACCTACAGGGTCTTGCTTTGTCACCTAGGATGGAGTGATTGATTGATCAAGAGGGTGTCAATTAGTTACCCAGGACAATCACAGCCCACTGCAGTCTCGAACTACCAGGCTCAAGTGATCCTCTCACCTCAGCCTCTTGAGTAGCTGGGACTGCAGGAGCCTACTGCCATACCCAGCTAATTAAAAAAAAATTTTGGCCAAGCATGATGGCTCATGCCTGTAATCTCAGCACTTTGGGAAGCCAAGGTGGGTGGGTCACCCGAGGGCAGGAGTTCGAGACTAGCCTGGCCAACATGGTGAAACCCTGTCTCTACTATAAATACAAAAATTAGTTGGGTGTGGTGGCCTGTAATCCCAGCTACTCGGGAGGATGAGGCAGGAGAATCGCTTGAACCTGGGAGTGAGCTGAGATTGCGCCACTGCACTCCAGCCTGGGCAACAAGAGCGAAACTCCATCCCAAAAAGAAAAAAAAAAAAAAAAGCAGTTTGGTTGGGGGATAGAAGTGGGTCTATGCTGCCCAGGCTGGTCTCAAACTCCTGGCCTCAAGTGATGCTCCTGCCTTGGCCTCCCAAAGTGCTAGGATTACAGGCATGAGCCACTGTGCCCAGTCACAATTTCTATACTTGAGCCAAGGGGCCTGTGTTCAGTGGCCTGACGATGCCACCCTCCTCCCCACCTCAGGGGCTCTGCACATGCGACTCCAGTTTATAGACATACTTCCTCCATGCCTCATCTTTCCCTTCTGGTTGTTTTTTTAATGGTAAATAGTTATATATACACTCATCTGAATGAGGAATTCAGCATACTTTAAAAAAAACCTAGTGTGTATATATATATAGTTGTATATATACATATTGAGGTTCACAACATATATTGAGGCCCAGAATGTGTGTGTGTCTATATATATGTTGCGTATATACACACAATTTAAAAAACAGAGCAAACATCCGTATAACTGCATCCCAGATGAATGCCTCTCCGCCCCACTGAACCCCCCTCCTCTTCATCCGCTCCCTCCTCCCTGTCCCCCTCATCCTTGGCAGACGTGACCCTCCTGACCCTTGTTCGGGGACATTATCCCTGGTCCTAGGCTAGATTTGACACCTCCTCCAGCCCTGCATCCCATCCACCCTCAGACCCCACCGGTGTCTGAAGGCTGTCCCCTGGCACAATTCATTCCTGGCTTTTGGCATTATTTGCTAGCTGTTTCCCATGGGCCTCCGTCCGTGCCAGGATGGCCGGGGTCTGGTCTGACCATTCCAGCTCCCTGCAGAGGCCCCGGTGCGCAGCAGGCACTCACTGCGTGAATAAGTGCCGAGTTCTATGCCACAGCGTGCTGTGGAGATCTGTGGAGATCGACACAGGGCAGTCACTGAGCACTTGTGCGGGGCCTGTTCAAACACAGGTGCCTGCCTTCCAGGCAGAGGCTGGGGAGCAAGCTGTCACTCCAGCCCAGGGGCACGTGCTGACGACAGCACACGCAGGGGCTGCTGGGCCGCCCACTGCACAGCACAGTGTGGCTGCCATGGGAAGCGGAGGCACGTGTGGCCACTTGAACCCAGGTCTGACTCTGAGCAGGTGGCTCTGTGGCCATCCAGGGAACTTGCGCCCATTGAAATGGAAAATGGAAGACTGTGGGAGGCCAATGGAGGGAGGTAGGGTGAGACGGACGGTGGGAGCCACCACTTCGTCTGGACTGCTTTTCCCTCCTGACTCCCCTGGCTAGCTCAGACTCTCCTGGTAAGCCTCTCCCGCAACGGAGCGGCCCCTCCCACGACTGGGTTAGGGGAGGCTCCCTTTGGGCTCCCACGTTCCCTGTACCCCTCCATCATGGCCGCAATCTGTCTGCCTGGCCCCCCTCCATCCCACCCTGGCCCCTCTACCTGTGCCCCCTCATCTTACCCTGACTCCTCTTCCTGGCTCCCTTGTATCCCAGCCCTGACCCCTCAGCCTGGGCCCCCCACCCTGACCCTGACCCCTCTACCTGGGCCTCCCCTATCTTGACCTGACCCCTCTGGGCTGTCTCTGGGAATGCATCTGTCAGGCAGGACCGGGGCTCCCTCAGTCACTGCTGTGCCCCCAACACTGCCTGTAACAGGGCTTGGACCAGGGGAGATACTCTGATTTTGTGAATCTGAGGCAAGGCCTCATTTTTGTGTGTTTTTCAAATACCCCCTCATACCCCATGATTCCAACAGGCAGTCTTCAAGTCCAAGCACTGTTCTAAGGGTACATTCAATCTTCACCACATCCCTATGAGGTAGGGATGTGGTTTATCCCTAGTTTTACAGATGAGGAAACTGAGGCCCAGAGAAGTTCAGTCACTTGCCCGGGGGGTACACAGCCAAGAAGTGGCTGAGGGAGGGATTGAACGCAGGTGGGCTGACACTGAAGGTCACACTCTTATCCACATGGATATGTTTCTTTTTTTTTTTTTCTGAGACTGAGTCTTGCTCTGTTGCTGAGGCTGAAGTGCAGCGGCACGATCTCAACTCACTGCAACCTCTGCCTCCCAGGCTCAAGCGATTCTCCCGCCTCAGCCTCCAGAATAGCTGGGACCACAGGCATGCGCCACCATGCCTGGCTAATTTTTGTATTTTCAGTAGATATGGGGTTTTACCATGTTGGTCAGGCTGGTCTGGAACCCCTGGCCTTGGCCTCCCAGAGTGCTGGGATTACAGGCGTGAGCCATGGAGCCCAGCCTGGATATAGTTCTTTAAATCAACTCATTTTATTTTCTCCTTGACTTGTCCAAGGTGGTGTCTGTAAAATCAGGGGGTGAGTTGCAAACAGTTTTTTCTAATACTCATTAAAGCAAGCATATATCCATTTAAAATAAAATATTTTCCTCCCCGCACCACCCAAATCACCTCAAGCACCCCATTTTGGGAAATGCTGCGCCACTCTCAAGCCTGGTTGCCTAGGAGAAAACTTCAGGAAGCAGCTTTAATGAGTAGATAAGAATGATTTGCAATTAGCATCAATTGTCTGTATGCAAATTAAAGCTCCCAACCGCAGGGCCCTCTTTTGCAGCGGGCTCCTCTCCCATTTCATTCCTTTCATTTCTGGGTTCAGCAGATCCTTTCCTTAGACACAGTATGATTTCATACCCACCCTCCCATCTCAGCCACAGTCTACTCCAGGCCTGGCTGTCTTTATGTCTCGGATTTCAAATCCTCCCAGTTGTTTGGGTTCACTAAGGTGGTAGTTCCGTGCCTGGAACGGGGGCTACCACAACGGAGACCTGAGACCCCTGGTGTAGACTTTCTTGGTCTCATGTCCCTCTTCGTGGGACAGGTTCCCCCCTCCCCACAGTGTTTTATTTATTTATTTATTTAATTTTTGAGACAGAGTTTCCTCTGTCACCCAGGCTGGAGTGAACGCATTGGTTGTTTTTTTTTTTTTTTTTTTTTTTTTTAGATGGAGTCTCATTCTATTCCCCAGGCTGGAGTGCGGTGGCGTAGTCTCGGCTCACTGCACCCTCCACCTCCCAGGTTCAAGTGATTCTCCTGCCTCAGCCTCCTGAGTAGCTGGGATAACAGGCGCCCACCACCATGCCTGGCTAATTTTTGTATTTTTAGTAGAGACGGGGTTTCACCATGTTGGCCAGGCTGGTCTTGAACTCCTGACCTCAGGTGATCCTCCCACCTTGGCCTCCCAAAGTGCTGGGTTTATAGGCGTAAGCCACCGCGCTCGACCCCAGTGGGCACAGTTATTCATTCGTCTCAGTGACAATCTGATTCTCATCTGTTTCCCTCATTGGACGGTGGGGAGGCCTGGGGGCCTCATCCAAATGTGCTTGTGATTTCTCTCAGTTCCCAGCACAGTGTCTGGGACAGAGCAAATCCCTAAGAATACTTATGAATGGAATAAATGAATGAATGAATGAGCCATTCAAAAGAGCCCATGTGTTCAAAAGATTAAGAGGTACTCGTCACCAGGTGTGGTGGCTCATGCCTGTAATCCCAGCACTTTTGAGAGGTCTAGGTAGGAGGATCCCTTGAGCCCAGGAGTTTGAGACCAGCCTGAGCAACATAGTGAGACCATTTCTCTACTAACGAACTTAAAAAATTAGCTGAGCCTGGGGGTGCGCACCTGTAGTCTCAGCTACTTGGGGGTGCTGAGGCGGGAGAAACACTTGAGCCCAGGAGTTCGAGGCTGCAGTAAGCTATGATTGTACTGGTGCACCCCAGCCTGGGTGACAGAGCGGGACCTGTTTCTAAAAAACAAACAGCCACTTGTCTAGGGAGATGAACAGAGATCTAAAACACTCAGACAGTCTCTCTCTCTATCTCCTCTTTCCTCCTTCAGCCCCTCTTCTGGCTCTTTGACGCAAGGAGATCCTTGGATCACGGTGTGCCCGGGGAAGTGCTGACATTACAGTCACTCAAACACAGCAGTTTTCAAATCTGTCAGAGAACACTGTAAGCCATGACATCATTTGAGTGGGGATTGATTGGCATTAAACATTTTTAGATACAGTAGACTGGATCAAAGTGTATCACACACAGATTAAGAATTATTTTGGAAACCACTGCTTCACCTTTTTTTTTTTTTTTTTTTTTTTTTGAGACAGAGTCTCGCTCTGTCGCCAGACTGGAATGCAGTGGTGTGATCTTTGCTCACTGCAACCTCTGCCTCCCGGATTCAAGCGATTGTCCTGCCTCAGCCTGCCAAGTAGCTGGGACTACAGGTGTGCACCACCACGCCCAACTAATTTTCGTATTTTTAGTAGAGATGGGGTTTCATCATGTTGGCCAGGATGGTCTCAATCTCTTGACCTTGTGATCTGCCTGCCTCGGTCTCCCAAAGTGCTGGGATTACAGGTGTAAGCCACGGCACAAAGCTATTTTTTTTTTTAAACATAAATATTTCTGTGTAGATGGACACAATTCTACTGCAGACTGTGGTCAGAAGTCTGAGTTGGCTGCCTGTGTGTAGGTGTCCTGTGTGGAGAGAGGCTGGGGTTTGAGGACTGGCAAAGGGTTTAGGGAGCCACTGGAGAGGAAGATCCCTGCACCAACCAGGTTCTGAGCCCTGATAGGAATCGGGGATTCAGGTTAGCCCACCTCAGGCATGGTCAGGAAGGGATGTGGAGCTGTGGACTCAGGGGCTGGCACTGAACACTACAGCACAGCAAGCCCTGCTGGGGTCGCAGCACCCTAAGGGGGTCCAAGGATGAGGCTGAGCTCTGTTTGTGTGAAATACTTTTCCCATCTCTGTGCCCTTTTCTAGAAGGTGGCTCACCGCCTCCATCAGAACGTCAGTGTGTGTGGTTGGGACTCCAGGCTGCTGGCTGGCCAATGCCTGCTTTTTTTTTTTTTTTTTTTTTTTTTTTTGAGATAGAGTCTCACTCTGTTGCCAGGCTGGAGTGCAGTGGCGCGATCTCGGCTCACTGCAACCTCTGCCTCCTGGGTTCAAGCGATTCTCCTGCCTCAGCCTCCCGAGTAGCTGGAACTACAGGCGCCCGCCACCATGCCTGGCTAATTTTTTTGTATTTCAGTAGAGACGGGGTTTCACCACGTTGGCCAGGATAGTCGCGATCTCCTGACCTCGTGATTCACCCGCCTTGGACTCCCAAAGTGCTGGGATTACAGGCGTGAGCCACCGTGCCCGGCCAATGCCTGCTCTTTCTCTCTTACTCCTGTCTGCCTCTCTACCAGCGGCTCTCAAAGTGTGGTCTCTGGGACCAGCAGCATCAGCATCTACTGAGAACTTAATGCATATTCTCAGCCAGGCACGGTGGCTTACACCTGTGATCCCAGCACTTTGGGAGGCTGAGGTGGGCGGATCGCTTGAGGTCAGGAGTTGAGACCAGCCTGGCCAACATGGTGAAACCCTGTCTCTACTAAAAATATAAAAATACAAAAATTAGTTGGGCATGGTGGTGGGCACCTGTAATCTCAGCAACTCGGGAGGCCGAGGCAGGAGAATCGCTTGATCCTGGGAGGTGGAGGGTGCAGTGAGCCCGAGACCGCACCACTGCACTCCAGCCTGGTGAACAGAATGAAACTCCATCTAAAAAACAAACAAACAAAAAACACCAATGCGTGTTCTCAGGTCTCCCGCTCCGACCTACTGAATCAGAAACTCTGGGTGGGGCCCAGCAGCTGGGCTGAACAAGCCTTCGACGGCTTCTTTGGGGACCATCGCCCTATATTGTAGAGCCTGGAAGGCCAAACCATGACCTTCCAGACCTCCTTGTAGCTGGGATGGCCCCGTGACGCCAGCTGCTGAAGGGGAAAAGTGCTTGCTTTCTCCATAGGAAGGGAAAGGTGCTTGGAGGCTGCCACCTTTCCCTCTGTTCTCTGCCCCCGACTGCCACTCGACAGACACCACAGCTCCATCTCAAGGCAGGGAGACATAAGCCAGCACGGTAAAGATGCCGCGCAGGGAGATACAGAGCGCCAATCCTTGAGGCTCTCCATGAGCCGCATCACTAACCTGGCTGTGCCCTCCCTGGACTTCATGTCAGGGGACTGTTTGTTACACCTCTATTTGTTTAAGCCATAGTGGGTCAGGTTTCCTATTGCCTCCAGTCAAATGCACTCTAACAGATACAGTCTGTGACCCTTGAGAAAGCATACAAACTTTTGGTCTCAGCAGAGAGCAAAGAAAAAAGAGACAGGGGGTCAGAGAGAACCAGAGACAGATGAAAACAGACAGAAGGCCAGGGGTTTCTTTCCTTCCACCTGGGGTCCCTGAAGGCTGATGGATGGGCAATAAGGCAGAGGTCCATGAGCACCCCAATTCTGTCAGCAAACCAGTGACTAGGCGCATGCATCCGTGAGTGTGTTTCTGGGGAGGAGAACCCCACCATCAGGACCCTAGAAGTACAACTGGCAGAAGTGGAAAGTGGCCAGAACCCAGACTAGGTTCAAGAGCTTACCTGGGCTGCCTCGGTGGGTCTCGGCTGCCCCCTGCCAGTCCCGTGGGGGTGCTGGAGCCGGAGGAGTACAGCTTCGGTCGGTAGCCCTTGCTTTGGCCAGCAACTGTGGGGGCAGGGGAGACCTCCCGCCGCCTGTCTGTGTGGTGGGACCTCCCGGCGGCCTCACGACCCCCGCCACAAAGGCCCATACTTCCAGGGGGCTTGTGTGGCTTGGCGGGCCGTGGAGCCTTGGCCAGGGACATGCAGCTGGGGCTGGAGGTGTAGAGGGTGGTGTCGATGCCACTGTCGCTGGAGCCACCCTTAGAGAGGGGGTCTTGCTCCGGCTCCAGGGGGTCCAGGGGGTCGAACCAGCGGTCGTCACTGTGGCTGCTGGATGCGTTGCTGGAGAGGGTGTTGCTGCTGGAATGACTTGAGTACTGAGGTTCTCCCTGAGGGGCAAGAGAAGCATGTCATTCCCAGACTCCAGGGCAGGGGCGCATCTTCCCTCGCTGGGTCCTCCCTCCGCCTGGGCCTGAACCCTGGGACCAGACAGCTTCAAATCCTGGCTTCTCATCTACTGGCTGTGTTACCTTGGGCAAGTGATTTACCGTCCCTTTGCCTCAGTTTCCACATCTGTACAGTGGAGGGTGATAGTAAGCCTGCCTAACGGGACTGCTCGGAGGAACAAATGACATCACGCACAGAACGTGCTTCCCACACCTCAGACTCAGAGAATTTAAGACTGAGCTTGGCACCATCTTCCCTGTCTCAGTGACTCCAGCCATGCTTTCAGCTGCCCCTGCCAAGAGCCGTGGACTCACCTTGACCCCGCTTTTGCTCTCACTCATGTCCAGCCCAACAGCAAACCCTGCTGCCTGCGTCCTCAACACAGATCCGGGACCTGTCACTTCCTGCTCCACGGCTCCGCCTGGTCCTGTCCGTGCCTGTCCTGTCCTCTCCCCGGGGCCAGTGCAGCAGCCTCCTCCCTGGTCTCTCTGCACCCTCATCCCCGTTTATTCCCCATGCGCAGCCAGTGGGAGGCTGGGAACACCTGAGTTACATTATGTCCCCCACCTGTGGCTCCATCTTACTCCAGGCACAAGTGAGAGTTCCCACCACGGCCCACGGGGCTTTGATGCTTGGGTCCCGGTTTCCGACGTCATCTCCCCTCCCTCCTGATCACGTTGCTGCGGCCATGGTGGCCCCCTTGCTGTTCTCTGAACACACTGGGCACTCCCCCTCAGGGCCTCTGCACCTGCTGCTCCCTCTGCCTGCAATGCTCTTCCCTGAGGGATCTTCGCGGGCTGCTCCTTCCTTCACTCCAGGTTTCTGCTCAAAGGTCACTCCCTCAAAGGCCCTCTCTGACCACGTCATCCTCGAGATGCAGTGCTTGTCACTCTCTCCCTTGGACTGTGCGTTTTCTTTTCATTCTTTCTTTTTTTTTTTTTTGAGATGGAGTCTCGCTTTGTCGCCCAGGCTGGAGGGCAGTGGTGCAATCTCGGCTTACTGCAGCCTCCGCTTCCTGGGTTCAAGCTATTCTCATGCCTCAGCCTTCCAAGGAGCTGGGATTACAGGTGCCTGCCACCACACCTGGCTAATTTTTGTATTTTTAGTAGAGATGGGGTTTTATTAGGTTGCCCAGGCTGGTCTCGAACTCCTGACTGCAGGTGATCTGTCTGCCTTGGCCTCCCAAAGTGCTGGGATTACAGGCGTGAGCCACCATGCCTAGCCCGCGCTTTTTCTTATACAACAGATCTGTTTATCTTCTTACTGCTTGCTGCCCCCACTGGGAAGTCAGCTTCCTGAGGACAGGGCTGGTCTGTCCTCTTCATCATCATGGTCCCAATGCCTGGAGTGTTGTAAGGGCTTGTCAAACACCCACTGAATGAATGGATACAAAGAGATTGCCAAGAGCCCCTGTAAACCATCTACTCCTCCTGGACACACAGGACTACATTTCCCAGGCTTCCTGGGACATGTAAGACTACATTTCCCAGCCTCCCTTGCAGTTAGGTGTGGCCACATGATGGAATGGAAGTGATTCATGCCATTTCCAGGCCTGGGCTAAAAAACACCTCCCACATGATCTTTTCTCTCACTCACCTCCACTGTTGGAAAGATGCAGGGACCTAGCAGAGGGCTTGGAACCTCTGCGGAAGAGCAGAGCCACAAGAGGGAGGGAGCCCGGGCTCTGAATCACCATGTGGATGGTGGGTAGATGCTCACTGAATACCTGCACTGTGCTGTTACAGGAGAGGGAAATCCACTTCTACTGTATGAGGTCACTGAGATTCGGGGCTGTCTGTTACAGCAGCTGATTTACCATGACTGATGGAACAAAGAGGAAACTGCAGCTCGAGGAGGTAAGAGATTTGCCTAAGATGACTGCTGACGAGGGCTGGAGCCAGAATGTGAACCTGGTTGTTTCCAACTCCAGACCAAGTATTCAACTCCTCTGCTGAGTGGAAGGTGGCAGAGGTGGAGGATGTGCCCAAGTATGAAGCTCCCAGGCCACACCCAGGTAGGCCTGGCTCCCCCAGTGGGGCAGGGTGTTGCCCAGACTCACTTTGGAATGCCTGTTGGGGGAATCTTTGCCTGCTGCATCCTGCCTGGACGGGTGCTTGTTCCCGCTGCTTCCGGCTATGGCTGAGAGCCTGGCCTGGGCGGGCACATGCCACAAAGGCTCTGTAGGAAAACAGGAGACACACCAGTGGTTAGGAATGACTCAGGCCAGGGCCTAAAGAATCCGGCCCCTCTGCCAGCCTGTCTGCTCACCCAGGGCATGACCCCATCAATTTATGCCTTGGAGTTCAACACTCAGTAACAGAGAATACATCTCAGCACATACTATGTGCCAGACACCGTTCTGAGAGCCTCACTGAAGCCGTACAATATCCCATTTCCCTCCATCCCTGTCACCCAGACTAAAGTGCAATGGCATGATCATAGCTCACTATAACCTCGAACTCCTGGGTTGAAGCCATCCTCCCGCTTCAGCCTCCCAAGTAGCTAGGACTACAGGTGTGCATCACCATGCTTGGCTAATTTTTTTTTTTTTTTCAGGTCTTGCTACAGCATCCAGGGTGGTCTTGAACTCCTGGCCTCAAGTGATCCTCCTGCCTCAGCCTCTCAAAGTGCTGGGATGATAGTGAGATGATAGGTGTGAGCCACCATGCCTGGCCTCCTTCACCCATTTTTCTATGAGTTTGACTATCTTTTTTTTTTTCTTTTTGAGATGGGGTCTTGCTCTGTCGCCCAGGCTGGAGTGCAGTGGTGTGATCTCAGCTCACTGCAACCTCCACCGCCCAGGGTTCAAGTGATTCTCCTGTCTCAGCCTCCCAAGTAGCTGGAATTACAGGTGAGCACCACCATGCTCAGCTCATTGTTTTGCATTTTTAGCAGAGACAGGGTTTCATCATGTTGGCCATGCTGGTCTCGAACTCCTGACCTCGTGATCCACCTGCCTTGGAAATTCTTTACATATGCAAGGTAGTAATCCTTTGTTGGTTATATGTACATAATTTTTTTTTTTTTTTGATACAGAATCTTGCTCTGGCACCCAGGCTAGAGCGCAGTGGTGTGATCTTGGCTCACTGCAACCTCCTGGGTCAAGCGATTCTCCTGCCTCAGCCTCCCGAGTAGCTGGGATTACAGGCACTGGCCACCACACCCAGCTAATTTTTGTATTTTTAGTAGAGACGGGGTTTCACTATCTTGGCCAGGCTGGTCTTGAATTCCTGACCTTGTGATCCACCCATCTCCATCTCCCAAAGTGCTGGGATTACAGGTGTGAGCCACTGTGCCCAGCCCATAACTTAAAAAAAAAAAAAAAAGGAATCATAATAAACACTGTCCTACAACTTAATTTTTCACTTTGTAATATATCTATACTTGCTTTTCTCTTCATATCTTCACAATAGGTCTTCACATAATTGAACGTGATGTTACCCTAAGAGTATTGCACCAAGTGAATATACATCAATGATCTGCCAGTTTCCTACTGATGGATATTTACATTAGCTTCAACAGTCTTGCAATGGCCTTCCCTCTACATGCGACTTTGAGCAAGTGTAGGATTGTGTGTGGGACAGAGAGTTCTACTGGTGGAACTGCTGGTCCAAAGGTGAAGCGGGTTTAAGAGTAGCGGCTGCTGTGGATGTCAGGCAGGGCGCAGTGGCTCATGCCTGTAATCCCAGCACTTTGGGAGGCTGAGGCGGGTAGATCATGAGGTCAAGAGTTTGAGACCATCCTGTCCAACATGGTGAAAGCCCATCTCTACTAAAAAAAAAAAAAAAAAAAAAAAAAAAAAAAAAAAAAAAAAAAAATTGCTGGGCGTGGTGGTGTGTACCTGTAGTCCCAGCTACTCAGGAGGCGGAGGCAAAAGAATTGCTTGAACCTGGGAGGAGGAGGCTGCAGTGAGCCGAGATCGCGCCCCTGTACTCCAGCCTGGCGACTGAGCAAGACTCTGTTTCCAAAAAAAAAAAAAAAAGTAGCAGCTGCTGTGGATGTCAACTGGTTTAACCTCTCCAGCCTAGTCAGTATGCCTGAACCGAGTATCTTGATGACCTTAAAAAAAATAATTGGCCAGGCGCCAAAATACAGGCTCATGCCTGTAATAACAGCACTTTGGGAAGCCAAGGTCAGGGGATCATTTGAGGTCAGGAGTTCAGGACCAGCCTGACCAACATGGTGAAACCCTGTCTCTCCTAAAAATATAAAAAAATTAGCTGGGTGTGATGGCACATGCCTGTAGTCCCAGCTACTTGGGAGGCTGAGGCAGGAGAATCACTTGAATCTGGGAGGTGGAGGTTGCAATGAGCCGAGATTGTGCCACTGCACTCCAGCTTGGGCAACAGAGCAAGACTCTGCCTCAAAAAAAAAAAAAAAAAAAAAAAAAAATATATATATATATATATATATATATATACACACACACACACACACATACATATATAGACCACCCCCAGTGGAGGGCATTTAGATATTATCTACGGAAATTACAAATGCACTAACTGAGAAGCTGAACGCTGGTGGTTTAACCCCAAAGCTGACTTTTGATCACTACGGTATTCAAGATCATTAACATAATGATAATTCCCATTAAGTGCGTGTTCTGTGTCAGGTGCTATCGCAAGCATTCTGCATATATCACCCTGATGTATCCTCCCAGTACCACTGTGAAGTGTGTATCAGGAGCATCTCCAATAGATGTGGAACAAGCCTCGGGGACGTTAAGCAGCTGGTCCAAGGTCACACAGTAGGAAAGGGCCAGGCAGGACGTGGGGCTCAGGCTGGCCTGGTTTAGCGCCCGTGCTGTCAAGCCCTGCCTCCTTCCTGGGTTTCACCAACAACAGCAATGCTGGCAGTGGTAGAGAGTGAGTGCCCAGTAGGAGGAGGCCTTGTTCTAATGATGGGCCGTGGACTTGGCCGGCATTATCTCACTGGACACCCCCCAAACTGCCCTGGAAGGAGAGACACCTAGGATGTCCACTACAGGAGTGGGACCTGAGGCTGACGGGGAGGAGGTCACTGCTGAGGCCGCACACCAAGCACATGCCCAACTCAGAACTGTCCACCAGGCCCTGTGGGACCCCTGAGCCCACAACCACAACACTGCCACCTCCGGTGCAAGCCCAGGGTACTCTAGGGCCCAGGTTCCTGCTGGGGAAGGTGGCCTGGGTGACCGGGCAGAGCACTCAGGGCCACTGCAGAGAATGACCTGGCTGGACGTCATCTAGTCTCACTTGAGGGTGTCACTGCCTGTGTGGCTTTCACTGGGGAACCATGGATGCGAGAAAGTGGGGAGGCTGGCCTCTTTGTCCACCTGCCCTGCCTCCGTTGATGGTTTACCTCTTTGGGACATCTTTATATGACCAGAAGGTGCTGGTTCCCTGGGAGGCAGGCAGTCACGCTGGGAAACCACATTTATACAGAGCAGAGCCCATGGCAGTCACATCGGCCTCAAAAACCACAGACAACTCCAGCGCTCTGCCTCTGGGCTGACCTCTGCTCCTGACTTGAGACTCGAACTCAGATGCCCTGCAGCATCTCCACTTGGGTATCTGTCGGGCACTCTCACCGAACATGGCTAAGGCCAAGGTCAAGGGCTGTACCTTCCCCCAAACCTGCGTCTCCCACGGTTTTCCTGCTCAGTTCATGGCTTCTCCTTTCAGCTGCTGTGGCCAAAACCCCTGTGGCATCCTTGACTTCTCTCATGCCCACAACTAGGCATCATCAGGAAATTTGGTTAACGCTGCCTTTATTTTATTTTATTTATTTTATTTTTTTTTTGAGACGGAGTCTCACTCTGTCCCCCTTGCTGGAGTGCAGTGGCCGGATCTCAGCTCACTGCAAGCTCCGCCTCCCGGGTTCAGGCCATTCTCCTGCCTCAGCCTCCCGAGTAGCTGGGACTACAGGCGCCCGCCACCTCGCCCGGCTAGTTTTTTTGTATTTTTTAGTAGAGACGGGGTTTCACTGTGTTAGCCAGGATGGTCTCGATCTCCTGACCTCGTGATCCACCCGTCTCGGCCTCCCAAAGTGCTGGGATTACAGGCTTGAGCCACCGCGCCCGGCCTAACGCTGCCTTTAAAATACTATATCCAGAACCGCGTATCTCCCCCTTCCTCTGTCCCCACCTGGTCCTGCTCTCACCCCACCTGACAGTAATCTGTAGCCAGGGGGGCCCTGGGAACACCCGAGTCAGATCCTGCCCCTCCTCTGCACAGAAGACTGAGACCTGCGGCTCCTGTCCCACTCTCAGTACAGGACAATGGCCTCCCTGTGGCCCACGAGGCTCCACATACTCTGCCCCTGTTCCCTCCCTGACACATGGGCCTCGTCGCCACCACCTCAGGGTCTCCGACTAGCTGTTCACTTTCCCTGGAATGTTCTCATTCCCACTGACTTCTTCGCATTGTTCCAGCCTCACCTGAAATGTGATTTGCTCAGAGATGCCCCCCAAACCCTGTCAATGTCTTTCTGCAGGCTATGACAGTTTCCACTTTTTTGTTTGTTTGTTTGAGACAGAGACTTGCTCTGTTGCCCAGGCTGGAGTGCAGCAGCACAATCTCGGCTCACTGCAACCTCCGCCTTCCGGGTTCAAGTGATTCTCCTGCCTCAGCCTCCCGAGTAGCTGGGATTACAGGCACCTGCCACCCCATCCAGCGAATTTTTGTATTTTTAGTAGAGACGGGGTTTCACCATGTTGGCCAGGCTGCTCTCGAACTCCGGACCTCAAGTGATCCTCCCGCCTTGGCCTCCCAAAGTGTTGGGATTACAGGCGTGAGCCACCACGCCTGGCCTAGTTTCCACATTACACTCAGCATTACTGTTGATGTTTCATCATCATCGTGTCCCTGTTATTATCCAATTCTCCCACCAGACTGTCAGCTCCAAGAAGACAGAAAACATGCCTGCCGGGCTCACCCGGTATCCCTGGCACCCAGCCTGGTGGCATCATCAGTTGAATGCATGCACAGGTGGAAGGCCAGCTTCCTTGCCATCCTGGCTGCCCCTGCATTCTCCTGCCCCAGCTCTGCCCTCAGCAGGCCCTGATCCTGGTTCTCTGGATCAGCCCTCAGTGACCTGCTGGCCTTCCTACCGCAACCTCGACATGCTGGGCAGGGGACAGCGTGAGAGATACGCTAAAACCCTGGGCCAGGCACAGTCTCAGGGCAGCCAGTGACCCTGGAGGCACCTTCCCAACCTGGGTGCTCTGAGGCCTGGGAAACGCTCACACTCTATGGGTAAGGGGTTGTGGGTGGAGCTTACGGGGGGGTCCTGGGACCCAACAGGGCTCCGTTCATATCCCGCTTAGTGACCTGGGACAAGTGACAACCTTTCTGTGCCTCATCGTCCTCCTCTCTGACCAGGGGCAGTCGCAGTGCCTACTCTGGCGCGTTCCTGAGACGACTAAACACGAACGCATGTGCAGCGCTGCACACCGCACAGTCCACAAAACCGTGCGGCTGTTATTAGGACGGCTCGCTCCATCGGGGCTGGGCAAACCCCCACATTTGCTGCGAAGCCTGATCCTTGCCATCTGTAGTGAACTACCTTTTTTTTTTTTGAGACGGTGTTGCTCTGTCACCCAGGCTACAGTGTAGTGGATCACGGCTCACTGCAGCCTCAAGCTGCAGCCATCCTTACCCCTCAGTCTCTTGAGCAGCTGGGACCATAGGTGCGCACTGCCACACCTAGCTATTTTTTTTTTTTGTAGAGGCAGAGTCCCGCTAGGTTGCCCAGGCTGGTTTCGAACTTCTAGCCTCAAGCAATCCTCCCACCTCAGCTTCCCAAAGTGCTAGGATTATAGGTGTGAGCCATTGTGCCCGACCTTTTTTCTGGGTCTTGAATACATTCTAGACCTCACAATGATTTCTTTTTTTATTTTTTAGACGGAGTCCTAGTCTGTCTCCGAGGAATGCAATGCATGGTCTCAGCTCACTGCAACCTCTATCTCCTGGGTTCAGGTGATTCTCCTGCCTCAGCGTCCTGAGTAGCTGGGATTACAGGTGCATGCCAGCTAATTTTTGTATTTTTGGTAGAGGTGGGGTTTCATTATGTTGGTCAGGCTGGTCTTGAACTCCTGACCTCAAGTGATCCAGCCGCCACTGCCTCCTAAAGTGCTGGGATTATAGGCGTGAGCCATCGCGCCCGGCCTCACGATGATTTCTAAACAGATTTCCCTGATCTGTGTGGGCGTGTGTGTGTGGCAGCAGCAACTTTAGGAGTCAACTATAACAAGGTCAAGGAAGTGAGTGGGGAGCCAAGCTCCAGGAGACGGAAGAGGGAAGGGAAGGGCAACAGTGAGTTTCTTATCTGGGGCCCATGGTGTATGCGGGAGACATTTCCTCCCCATTTTCTACTTTGGTGTGTAATAAAATAGCCAAGCAACACTTTTCTCTTTTTCTGAACTTGGTGAGGAAAAAGGAAAAAAGGGATCCAAATCTATCTGTCTTGGAGCAAAGATGACAGAATTAGGGGCAGTGACAGGCATGATTAAGTGTGCTGAGGACAGGAGCAAACCACGCACGCCCTGGAGGCAGCAAAGAGGCTGAGGCCCCAGCAGTTCCACCTGCTTCCCTGAAGCCCAACCGCTGTCTCTGGTTTGTTTTTTGTTTTTTTTTTGAGACAGAGTTTCTCTCTCGTTACCCAGGCTGGAGTGCAATGGCACGATCTCAGCTCACTGCAACCTCTGCCTCCCTGGTTCAAGTGATTCTCCTGCCTAAGCCTCCCGAGTAGCTGGGATTACAGGCATGCACCATCACACCTGGCTAATTTTTGTATTTTTAGTAGAGACGGGGTTTCACCAAGTTGGCCAGGCTGGTCTCAAACTCCCGACCTCAGGTGATCCGCACCCCCCTCGGCCTTCCAAAGTGCTGGGATTATAGGTGTGACATTGTCTCTGGTTTAAGAGAACCATGGGCTGAGACACTAAGGAATTCTCCAGGCCACAAATCTTGGGGCATGCAGCCTCTTCCGTACCCCACAGCAGCTGGGAGAGCTGGTGTGCTGATGGGGTCAGCTCTGCCAGCTGCCTGGAAATTCTCAAACACTCCCTAAGAGGACATCTCCACCCCTCCCACTCTGACGTCACCGCTTTCTAACATTGCTTATTTGTTTGCTTCCTTCTGAATCCATCTTGCCCATTCAACTGCTAGTTCTCAGACTTCAAAGGGGCTACAGGTTTGTTCAATGGAATTATGTTTAAAATATTCATCTGAGTAGTTCACAACTTGATTAATAATGGGGAAGAAACATTGAGAAGATGCTCAATCTCAGCAGTCTTCAGAAAAACGCAAATTACAAACACAATGTCAGCCAGGTGCGGTGGCTCGTGCCTGTAATCCCAGCACCACTTTGGGAGGCCGAGGTAGGAGGATCACTTGAGCCCAGGAGTTCGAGACCAGCCTGGGCAACTTGGCAAGACCTTGTCTCTACAAAAAATGTTTTTAAAAAATAATAAATAAAACCACAATGTGACGGCACCACCTGCCCATTGGAATAAATGAAACACAGAGGCTGGTGAGGGCATAGAGCAACTAGAACTCTCACATGTTGCTGGACAGAGTATAAGATGCTTTGTCATTTTGGGAAACAGTTTGGCATGTTCTTATAAAGTTAAACATACTGGCCCTGTGCGGTGGCTCACACCTGTAATCTCAGCACTTTGGGAGGCTGAGGCGGGTGGATGACTTGAGGTCAGGAGTTCAAGACCAGCCTGGGCAACATGTTGAAACCCTGTCTCTATTAAAAATACAAAATTAGACGGGAGTGGTGGCGCATGCCTGTGGTTTCAGCTACTCGGGAGGCTGAGGCAGGAGAATCGCTTGAGCCTGGGAGGCGGAGGTTGCAGTGAGCTGAGATTGCGCCACCGCACTCCAGCTTGGGCAACAGAGTGAGACTCTGTCTCAAAAAAATAAATAATAATAAAATAAAATAAAATAAAAAAGTTAAACATATGACCTAGAAATTTCACTCCCAGGTGTATACCCTACAGAAATGTGAGCATATGTTCATCAAAAGACAGGCACAAGAATGTTCCCAGCAACACTGCTCTAGGCAGTCCCAACTGTAAACAACCCAAATGTCTATCAACACCAGGATGTGGCAATACATTGTGCCTCATTCAGACAACCGGGGATACCGCTCAGATACTGCGATACACTGTGCATTCACAGGGCTGGCTGTCACCAGTGTAACACTGAGTGACAGAAACCAGACACACATACACAAAATAGACACAGTGTGATTCTGTATTCCATGAAATTCAAAACCAGGCAAAGCTCAGGCTATGAGAAGTAGGACAGGGTTCCTTTGGGGATACTAACTGGGAGGGGAATGGGCGTTTGGGGAGGCTAGCCATGTTCTGTTTCCCGCCTGGGTGTGTCCACTCTGTGATAGATTATCAGGCTATGCACTCATCATGTGGGCTCTTCTCTTTTCTTTTTTTGAGACAGAGTCTTGCTCTGTCGCTCAGGCTGGAGTGCATCAATCTCGGCTCAATGCAACCTCTATCTCCTAGGTTCAAGCAATTCTCCTGCCTCAGCCTCCCCAGTAGCTGGGATTACAGGCATGTACCACCACACCTGGCTAATTTTTGTATTTTTAGTAGAGACAGGGTTTCACCATGTTGGTCAGGCTGGCCTCGAACTCCTGACCTCAAATGATCCACCTGCCTTGGCCTGGCCTCTTTTTTATGAGAAAGTCTTGCTTTGTCACCCAGGCTGGAGTGCAGTGGCATGATCTCAACTCACTGCAACCTCCGCCTTCCAGGTTCAAGTGATTCTCCTGCCTCAGCCTCCCGAGTAGCTGGGACTACAGGCACGTGCCACCATGCCCGGGTAGTTTTTGTATTTTCAGTAGAGATAGGGTTTCACCATGTTGGCCAGGCTGGTCTCGAACTGCTGACCTCAGATGATCCTCCCACCTCGGCCTCCTAAAGCGCTGGGATTATAGGCGTGAGCCCCTGCGCCCAGCCATGTGGGTTCTTAACATGTGCTGTATGTCCATAAAAGTTGAAAACAACATAGGAGGGTTTATGTAATGAAAAGCCACAGGACGCAGTCAGTCCTGCTCCTGAGAGCATCATGCTTAATCTTTTTCAGCTACCTTCCCTGGTGGCTCCCAGCTCTGTGTCACACAGCTGCACGCTGGCTCCGGCCTTATCAGCGGGAGCAGACGAAACCTGCCGATGCCTCGTCTGGACGGATAAGGATCTCGCTCCCTGGTTCCGCTGCTCTCCTGGGTGCCCTCTCTAGTCTTACACGTGGCGCTTACAGCTTTCTTTCGTGTTTTATCTGTCACTGACAGGAGGGGGAGTGTCGCCTGTCAAGCTCTAAGTAAGAGGTCCTGTGGAGTGAGGTGGGCGGGTGGGCACAGTAGCTGGTGGGGGCCCTACCTGGCTTCTGGCGTTCCATGGTGCTCTCCTGGCTTGTCAGGCCGCCGGAAGAGGAGTCGCCGCTGGACGTCCCATCGTGGCTGAAGTGGGGATCAAGAGATAGCAGGGGGTGTGGGGCAGCCGTGTACCTGCAGGGGACGAGAGGAGACGTGCCCAGGGTGAAAGACCAGCCTGTGTCAAAAACCACCTGAGCCTCAGCCTTGCTTGCCAGTGGGGTTTTAGACACATGGGAGGCTCCGCCGTGGATGACAGAGAGAAAGCTGTTAGCAAGGCTGGATGAGTAAGCCTGGAAACGTGCTATTAGCTGCGGGTCCAGGATGAGAGTCTCGCCTGGGAAGCCTGCCAGGGAGCTGGTGGTGGTGGGGCAAGGCGGGTTCCTCGGGGAAGGAGGGGGCAGAGGCCGCTTGGGCCGACAGCCCTACCCCTGGGCTCCTCTCAGGGGTCTTGTTTTCTGGCTGTGACATGGGGTGAACGTCCCCAGCAGCTACAGCCCCAGGCTTATCTCGGGCTGCCTTGCTTTCTGATGGAGACAGCAGGCTAGGGAAGCACTCATGGGTGCAGCAGGCCCTGAGTTGGGCAATTGGGGCTTCAGACCTCACCATGGCCTCTTGCTTAGACAGATGCAGCCACTTCCTAGCCCCGAGCCTCAGTTTCCTTAGCTGTCAAGAGGCAATAACAGTAAGCCCTTCTCAGGACTGAAGGATGCCCCGTCATGCCCAGTGTTTAGCCATGGGCTGACTCCTGACACATGGTAAGTTGGGACACCTGGCTGATGGGCTAGAACTCTGCCTGTTCTACCATGGTCAGTTCACAAGGTAACATTTTCTACCTCATAGGGTTGGGGAGTGGATGGAATAAAGTTATCCCCTAGACAGAGGTCCTCCTGGAGGCCAGCTTCACACACTCACAGGCAAGGCTAGGATTTAAGGGAGGTGGTGGTAGAAGGCTCTCACTGTGCCCTCATGTCCCAGTGGCATTCTTTTTTTTTTTTGAAACGGGGTCTCGCTCTGTCAACCAGGCTGGAGTGCAGTGGCATAATCTCAGCTCACTGCAACCTCTGCCTCCCAGCTCAAGCGATCCTCCCAACTCAGCCTCCTGAGTAGCTGGTACTATAGGTGCATGTTACCATGCCTGGCTAATTTTTAGTATTTTTTGTAGAGATGGGTTTCACTATGTTGCCCAGGCTGGTCTCGAACTCCTGGGCCCAAGCTATCTGCCTACTTCAGCTTCCCAAAGCGCTGGGACTACAGGTGTGAACCATCACGCCCAGCCCCAGCGGCCCTGTCTACAACCATGGGGTGAATCTTGTAGACACTTCCTAATGTCCAGTCCTCCCTGGATCACAGTCGGTTGTGGTAGAAAGTCTTCTCCCTGCCTCAGGTTGGTTCAGAGACAGGCCTGTGACACAATTTTGACTGATGAGACATGAAGGGAGGTCAGAGTTATTAAGACGCCCACAAAACATTTCCAGTTCTCTACTTCCAAGCAGGTGGCAGGACACACTTCCGGGTCCCTTGAGACTGGCTGAATGGAGTTATGTGACCAGCGCTCGTAGCTGAGCTGTCAGGGAAGTGACTGGGAGTTGCTGGCTGCCTGGGGAGCCTGGGTCCTGAGAGGTCCCTGCCAACCAGCAGTGGAACTGAGGAGGGGCCGAGAAATAAACTTTGCTGATTTAAGCCACAGAGACTTTCAGGTGTCTGTTACCCAGCACCGTCTGACTGAAACGGGGTAAGTCTGCCCAGAGGCTTCTGGGAAATCTCCTTGCTCCTAAGAGGGATGACAAGAAAAGATGGCCTCTCTTTGCCCTCCAGATGCTGCTGGGTCCAGACTTAACATCACAAGCTGCGGCTGCCGTCCTGCTACCAGCCTGCAGGTGAGGCCCACTCTGATGGTGGAAGAGATGAGGCAGAAGGAATCTGGCCCTTGATAATGTGGTCAAGAAGCTGGGTTCACCCTCCCTGGAACCTGCCCTGCTCCTTAACTTCCTTTTCTGTGAGATAACAAATTCCTACAATGTTTGAGCCAAAGTTTGGTTGCTTCAGCCAGAAGTACCTCACTGACACAGGCCCTGTGCTCTGGGGGAGTTACTGAGCCTCGATTAGTAATGTTGATATTAGCCAGGCGTGGTGGCTCACGCCTGTAATCCCAGCACTTTGGGAGGCCAAGGCAGGTGGATCACTAGAGCTCAGGAGTTTGAGACCAGCCTGGCCAATATGGCAAAACCCCGTCTCTACTAAAAATACAAAAATTAGCCAGGTGTGGTGGTGTGTGCCTGTGATGTCCCAGCTACTTGGGAGGCTGAGGCAGGAGAATCACTTGAACCCGGGAGGCGGAGGTTGCAGGTTGCAATGAGCCAAGATTGTGCCACTGTGCTCCAGCCTGGACGACAGAGTGAGAGTCCATTTCAAAAAAAAAAAAAAAAAAACCAACAAAAAAAAGTGTTGATATTGCAATTCCCTGGTTGGCTCCTGGCACCTGTACTTTCAACTTGGGAGGATCTGGCAGGGGGAGGTGAGGTCATAAACTGGGATCCCCCAAGATGCCAAAGAGAAAGTAATTGACTTATTCAGGGTCATCCTGCCAGCTCAAAGCCAGGACTGTCTCTACAGAGACCCTGCTCTAACCCCCTGGCTTCAACGCCCTGAGCACAGTAGAGGGGTGTTTCAAGGAGCACTGCACTCTCTGAAAACTCAACTCTACTCACTTGCCAGGAAAAAACACACCATCCTCCTTGCCCTCAACCAGACCTTGACCTCTGACACTTCCAGGAGAGGAAGACAGAGCCCAAACACAGGATGTACAAAACGTGAATTCTTACTTTTCTCAAAGTCTGAGGGCCCAGCTTCCAGCAATCAAAGGGGTTTTACAAAAGCAACTTTGACTATAAGCAATCTTCACCTTACTAGCTGACTTCACACCTGGCTAGCTGCCTGGTAAAATGTGGCTCCATCCTTGCTGGAGATCGGAGTGTTGATGCACTTACTCAGTTTTCCCAAAAAGTCACTGTGAAATCCTCGGCACTCAGGAAAAATGGCTAGGATGAGCCCGGGGAAAGCGGAAAGTCTGAGTGGCAGACGCTGCAGGCTGCTCCCCATGACTAGCCTCTCCTTCCTCCTTGGTAACAGAATCCCAACTGTATCTGGGGCAGCAATGAGACTGGATCACCAGACTACATGTCCCAGGATCCCTTGCAGCTCTGGCCAATGAGATAAAAGTGGAGGCGCCGCACGTGACTTCCAGCCTCGAAGCCTCCTCACCAGTGTGCTGCGGGTGCCTTTGCCTCACCACCTCCTCAAGGCTACAGCTTGAACAGCCACCTTGAACCAGGGGGCAAAAGGCCAAGGACAGCGATACATCAAGGAGGAGGGGCCTGGTTTCCCGTCAATGTGGGGAAAGAAACAATCTTGTCAGAACCACTATTTTGTATACTATGCAGCTAAACCTAATCGATAGACCCTCCTCTTTCGTCAGGCATATTTGACCTTGTTTCATCTCTCAGCTCCTCTCCCCAATCAGACAACCTGTACTTTATCCAACCATGTACTTCTCTTGCTAACAAGACTTTTGGTTTTTTGAGACGGAGTCTTGCCCTTTTGCTTAGGTTGGAGGGCAGCAGTGACGCGAACTTCCGCTTCCAGGGTTCAAGAGATACTCTCTTGCCTCAGCCTCCCAAGGGAAGACAGGCACGCGCCAAGATGCCAAGCTGTTTTTTGTATTTTTAGTAGAGATGGGGTTTCACCATATTGGCCAGGCTGGTCTCAAACTCCTCAAGTGATCTGCCTGCAACTGCCCACCTCGGCCTCCCAAAGTGCTGGGATTATAGGTGTGAGCCACTGTGCCCCACCCAACAAGACTTTTTATCATCCCAATGCAAACTGACCTGTGTTGGCCATTCATTGGGATGCTGACCATATCCCATTTGGGACCATGTCTATCACTGTCCAATTTTGGTCAAACTGATTGGAAATCGGGACATCCCAGCATCTCATCACATACAGCTCTGGGGAAACATCTCTGGCAGTACAGAAGATAAAATTGCTGTCTTTAACCTCATCTGAGTAATTTTAAAGTAATTATCTCTTCCTGGAAGATAACTCACTTTATAGATAAAAGGTTTGGGGTTTTGGGAGGAGCTGACTAGCTGTGGTTTCAGGTGTCTCCACGCAGAAGCTGGAGGTACTAACTCTGGGGAGGCACCTTACGGGGAGCAGGGTTGGGCTATGGGATGCCGGCTTGAGCTTCCCTTTTGGCCATAGAGGAAAGCACCAAGATAGACAGGACTGTGGGCAGGAGCCTCACAGGGCAGAGCTCCTGCCTGCTCTGTCAGTCTCACACACCAACCGATGGAACAATAGACAGGTAAATGACAGGATGCCTGGGCAAAATGATGGTCAGATGATGTAGCCTTGTTGGCTGCCACCCCAGCAGTCATCACCTTCTCTGTTCCTGCTTGCCCAGATTCCACTCTGGCAGCCAGCCCTCTGTCAACGTGACTTGAGTAAATCCTGACAGTTAACACAGCCACAGGGGTGCAATGTAACCTTGCCAGGGGTTGAGGGGTGGGCAAGTGATCCAGTTCCTTCCTTCCTTTTTTTTTTTTTTTTTGAGACAGAGTCTTGTTCTGTCACCCAGGCTAGAGTGCAGTGGCATGATCTCAGCTCACTGCAACCTCCGCCTCCCGGGTTCAAGTGATTCTCCTGCCTCAGCCTCCTGAGTAGCTGGGACTACAGGCACCTGCCACCACGCCCAGGCTAACTTTTGTATTTTTAGTACAGACGGGGTTTCACCATCTTGGCCAGGCTGGTCTCAAACTCTTGACCTCGTGATCCACCCACCTTGGCCTCCCAAAGTGCTAGGATTACAGGCTTAAGCCACGGAGCCCAGCCCCTTCCCTCTTAATTAATTAATTATTTTGGGACAGAGTCTCAGTCTGTCACCCAGGCTGGAGTGCAATGTTGCACACCTGGCTCACTGAAGCCTTGACAGCCTGGGCCCAAGCAATCCTCCCACCTCAGCCTCCCAAAGTGCTGTCAGGGTCAGCCCTCTGGAACCATAGTCCTGGGTTCTCATCTTGGCTCTGTTACATCCTGGCAGAGTGACCTTAGCCAAGTGAATTCACCTCACTGAGCTATAGTTTTCCCTCCGTAAAATGAGGGTAATTAAACTACCCACCTCAAGGAGTTGCTGGGAGGAGTCGCTGAGATCATGAATAGAGATCAATGGAACTCAGAAACAGATCCACACAAGGATATCCAATTAATTCTGCACTCCCCCATTTTTGCCTTAAGGAACAAAAGCACTTTTTGCCTTAAGGAACAAAAGCAATACAGTGGAGTGGGGATAACCTTTTCAATAAATAGCGCTGGAGTAAATCAGACAACCATAGGCAATCAAGGAACCTCAACCTAAACCTCTCACCTTATACAAAAACAAAAACAAACTCAAAATGGATCATGGACTTAAATGTAAAGCAGTAAAACTTCCAGAAAAAAACATGAGAAAATCTTTAGGACCTAGCACTGAGCAGAATTCTTAGACAACACCAAAAACCTGATCCATAAAATTTAAAAAAAAAAAAAAAAAAGATAATTTGAGCCTTATCAAAATAAAAAAACTTACGCCGGGTGTGGTGGCTCATGCCTGTAATCCCAGCACTTTGGGAGGCCAAGGCAGGAGGATCACTTTAGCCCAGGAGTTTGAGACCAGCCTGGCCAACATGGCGAAACCCTGTCTCTACTAAAAATACAAAAACTAGCTGGAAGGGTTGTGCGTACCTGTAATCCCAGCTTCATGGGAGGTTGAGGCATGAGAATCGCTTGAACCTGGGAGGCAGAAGTTGCAGTGAGCCGAGATGGCACCACTGCACTCCAGCCTGGGCAACAGAGCAAGACTTCGTCTCAAAAAATAAATAACTAGGCCGGGCGCGGTGGCTCAAGCCTGTAATCCCAGCCCTTCGGGAGGCCGAGGCGGGTGGATCACGAGGTCAGGAGATCGAGACTATCCTGGCTAACATGGTGAAACCCCGTCTCTACTAAAAATACAAAAAAAAAAAAAAAAAAAAAAACTAGCCGGGCGTGGTGGCGGGCGCCTGTAGTCTCAGCTACTTGGGAGGCTGAGGCGGGAGAATGGCGTGAACCCGGGAGGCGGAGCTTGCAGTGAGCCGAGATCACACCACTGCACTCCAGCCTGGGAGACACAGCGAGACTCCGTCTCAAAAAAAAAAAAAAAAAAAAACTTTTGTTCTGTGAAAGACCCTGTAAAAAAGACAAACTAAAGGCTGGGAGGAAACATTTGCAAATCGCATATCTGACGAAGGACTTGTATTTAGAACGTCCAAAGAACTCTCAGACACTGAACACCATTGCATCCAATTAGAAGACGCACAAAAGACACGCACAGGCACTTCACTGAAGAGGATACAGGATTGGCAAGTAAGGCGTGAAAAGGTGTTCAACATCCTTAGCCATTAGGAACATGCAAATTAAAATCACAGTGAGATATCACTGCACACCTATCAAAATAGCTAAAATGAGAAACAGTGACAACGCCAAATGTGAGGATGTGGAGACCCGGATCACTCACGCTCTGCTGGTGGGAATGTAAAATGATACAGACACTCTGGAAAACAGTTTGGCAGTTCCTTTTCAAACTAAAAATGGACTTACCATACGGTAAGCAATTGTACTCCTGGGCATTTATCCCAGAGAAATGAAAACTTATTTGCATGCAGAAACCTGTATGCCTGAATGTACATGTTCACCACATGAATATTTATAATAGCCAAAACTCGGAAACTACCCAAATGTCTTTCTTTTTAAATTTTTTAAAAAATATATTTTTAATATTTAAAAAAACTTCATTTCAACCCAGGAGCATAGATTCAAAGTGCCCTGAATATGCACTCCCCCAAATGTCTTTTGATGGGTGAGTGGTTAAACTGTGGTATATCCAGACCACGGAATAAACAGCATAATGAATGAACCAGAGACTCGCGATAACGTGGATGAACCTTAAGGATATTCTGCTGAGTGAAAAAGACAACCTCTGAAGCATACGTGCATCCAATTTCTTTTATCTAACATTCATCATGAAATAACAACAATTAAAGAAGACAGGCTGGGTGCGGTGGCTCACGCCTGTAGCACTTTGGGACGTCCAGCTGGGAGGATGGCTTGAGGCAAGGACTTCAAGACCAGTCTCAGCAACACAGTGAGACCTTGTCTCTATGAAAGAAAAGAAAAATTGGCTGGGTGTGGTGGTGCATGCCTGCAGTCCTAGCTACTTGCAAGGCTGAGATGGGAGGACTGCTTGTACCCAGGAGAGTGAGGCTTCAGTGAGCTATGATCGTGCCATTGCACTCCAGCCTGGCTGACAGAGTGAGACTGTGTGTCCAAAAAAAAAAAAAAAAGAGCCTCAGAACAGATGAATGGTGAATGCCAGGGGTTAGGCATAGGGGGAGGAGATGGGTGTGGCTGTAAAAGGATAGCATGAGGCACCCCGTGATGGTTACACAAGACTTCACATGTGATAAAATTGCGCAGAGCTATAGACACACACACACACAAATGAGTGCATGCATAACTGGTGAATTCCGAATAAGCTGCAGGCCTGTACCCATGTCAACCTCCTGCTTTGATATTGCGTTATAACCATACAAGATGTTAACAATAGGGGAGGCTGCGTGAAGGGTTCAGGCTCACAAGACTTTCTCCCTGTATGTTTTTTTTTTTTTGAGATGGAGTTTTTGCTCTTGTTGCCCAGGCTAGAGTGCAGTGGCACAATCTTGGCTCACTGCAACCTCCACCTAGCTGGTTCAAGCGATTCTCTCACCTCAGTTTCCTGAGTAGCTGGGATTACAGGCGCGTGCCACCACACCCAGCTAATTTTTTTGTATTTTTAGTAGACATGGGGTGTCATCATGTTGGCCAGGCTGGTCTCGAACTCCTGACCTCAGATGATCCACCCGCCTTGGCCTCCCAAAGTGCAGGGATTACAGGCATGAGCCACTGTGCCCGGCCACTTGTATGTCTTTTTTTGGCAACTTCCTGTGACTCAATAATTATTACAAAATAAAAAGTTAACAGAAAATATAAAGGGAGATACCAAGATTTTAGGGGAAAAACAAAAACAAAAACAAAACAGTTCCCAAGAGCTTTTGGTAACACCACTGCCAGCACCTTTGTTACTGGCAAGTTGCACTAACTGCCATTACCAACCTCAGCCCCTGCTGTCGCCTGGGTGCCCCCACACCCCGTGTCCCACACATACCAGATTCCTCTCTGATTCTCCCATGTTAATCTTGCTTGTTCATGTCTGTGGCCTTTGCTCTGTTTGGAATGACTTTTTCTCTCCTCTCTGTGGCAAACTCCTATTGGTCCCTCAAAATTTTGTTCAGATGTCACCTCCTCCAGGCAGCCAGCCTAGACCTCCAGGGCTGGGCTATGTTCCCTCTTCCTCTATTAGAGTGCTCATCAGAGTGCACGTGGTTTTTACCATCCTCTCCATCACGATCAGCAAGGGCTGACTACAGAACCCTCTCGTAACTGAGTATCTCAGATATTCCTCCTGGCATGCGAGAAAACTCTTGAGACCTTTGCTGAATGAAAGCTGAACGGTGGCCACTAGAAGAAGAAACAGTGGGTATGTCTCCCCAGTTGAACAAGAGGCTTAGAATCTAACAACGGATGAGTGTGGTGACTCTCAGAGAATGGTCCCTGGTGTAGCACCCCGAACCTACCAGGTCAGAAATTCGGGGCTCAGGCCCAGTAATCTGTATTTTAACAAGTCCTCCTCTGGATGATTCCAATGCCTGCTAAAGACTGAGAACTACTGGTTTGGTGGCCTGATTCCTTGTCTTAAGGTAGGTGGTTTCATTTTTAACAAACCTGCTCACTCTATCCATTCATCCAATATATACCAAAGATCAGCCATGTGTCGAACTCTGTACTATGTGATGGGAGGTCTTGAACAGCACGCTTACGCTCTCTTTCTCGCTCTCTTACAGGTGCATACACATGCACGTACGCAAGCACGCACACTCTTAGCTGGCTAATAAAGATGGAGAGTGCTCAAGGCCATGGTCAGGAAATACACAGGGAATTGGGGGGCAGCGCCTTGCCTCAAGAGGGAGCTCCAGAGAAGCGTTCTGGAGAGGGACACAGAAGCTCGAGTTGGTAGGACAGGGGGAGTGTGGGTGAGGAGTGTGAAGCACATTCAGGCCAAGGGAGGAATACCATCAAGGCTCTGAAATGCAGACAGTCCCCCTAGGAAGCTGGGAGTGGCTGGTGTGGCTGACGTGTGGCACTGCACAAGACTCGCAGGGTGCCAGGTGCCTTGGTGGCCACAGGGAGGGGCCAAAGCTGTGTCCGGAGGGCTCTGGGAGTGGTGAGAGGGTTTGGAGCAGGGGACAGGCATGTTCAGATATAGAAGGATCTGGCTGGGCGCAGGGGCTCACACTTGTAATCCCAGCACTTTGCGAAGCTGAGGCGGGCGGATCACTTGAGGTCAGGAGTTTGAGACCAGTCTGGCCAACATGGTGAAACTCTGTCTCTATAAAAATACAAAAATTAGCTGGGTGTGGTGTCGGGAGCCTGTAGTCCCAGCTACTCAGGGGGCTGAGGCAGGAGAATCACTTGAACCTGGGAGGCAGAGGTTGCAGTCAGCCAAGATCATGCCACTGTACTCTAGACTGGGCAACAGAGCGGTCTCAAAAAAAAAAAAAAAAAAAAAAAAAAAAAAAAAAAAGACACAGAAAGATCCCTCTGGCTGTTAAGTGGAGGGTTGACCAGAGGAGGTGAGATGAAGGCTGGAAGCCCACTGTGGTGGCCTGGGCAAGAAAGCAGGGAAAGGAGGTGGGATGGGTGACAGAGATGCTCAGGAGGAGGACCACTGCAGGGAGAAGGAGGAAGGGGACATTCACAGGATGAGGCCCACGGCTCAGGCCCAAGGACTGGGATTGATGTGGCTGCCCCAGGGACCTGGGGGCGGAGGAAGAACAGAGGGCACGAGGGCTGAAGGCAGCTGGGGAATAAGCTCAGCCGGAGCCAGAACCTGAAGGGCCTTGAATGCCAAGTTTATCCTGAGGACACTGGGGAGTCATGGAGGGTTTGGGGAGATCTCTCAGGCTGCCAGGTTGCAGATGGACACAAGCGGGCAGAACTGAAGCCTGAAAGATCTCGAAAACTGGGTAATGCTGGCAGCCGGGTCCTAGGGACTTAGGGCTGGAGAGAGTTAGATGCGTGGCCGTGCTGGATGGTGGATGCTCTTCCTCGACAGGTGTCAAGAGAACAGCAACCACAATTCTGCTGCAAGGAAAGCCAACGATGGGTCCTGCCCAGCCCGGCCCAGTTTCGCTCCAAAACATGAGACATAACCACCCCATGGGGCTGGGTCCTCTGAGGACCTTCAGGGGTCCAGAAACACCATAAAATGGCAAATAGAATTGTGGGGGTGTGCATTTCCTGGGGAAGAAGGAGCCACAGTTTTCATCAGATCCCTTAACATGAAAAGAATGGAGAGAGGCTGACCTTTCTGGGGATGGCTTGTATCTCACGTAGGTGGCCGAGCCGGGGGTGGAGAAGCTCCCAGAAGGCTGTCGGTAGGGAGGGACTCTGTCGGCCCCTGCTGGTGATACTGTGTAAGGGGTTTCTGGGAAGCTGACAGGCCTGGAAGGAGACAAGGGGAGGAAGGAGGCAGAGGGTGAGTGGGAGGGTACCCCTGCCCTGGGAGGATGGACAGACAGATGGACAGACGGACGGACGGACAGACAGACCTTTCCCCTGCCCAGCCACATCCCTTCTGCTGTCCACTGCTCAGGATGAAGGGGAGGATGCTGAGCACAGGGTGAGAGAAGCTGGGATGCCCCTGGGTCCCCTCTTCCCGGATCCACTGCGGCTGCCCCCAACCCACAGCTTTTGCAGGCTGCCCAAGACCGTTCTCGCCTCTGGCCCCCCGGGGACGAGATGTCCCTCTGCAAGTTGGATTCCTTCATTTTTTTGGACAATTTTCTTTTTATCTTTTAATATATAATATCTTCAAAAGAGTATCTATAAGTTATATTTGTCATCATCATAAAACGAACTCCCTTAAGGTACCACCCAACCCGGGACTAGAACGGCGGTGATAACATCTATCCGTGGGCTTCCCCACTTCCATTTCCCTGCCTCCTCCAGGAAGAAATCACTGTCCTAAATTTTGTGCTTATCAGTCCCTTCACCTTAAAAATAACAGAGATTTTTTTTTTTTTTTTTTTTTGAGACAGAGTCTTGCTCTGTCGCCCATGCTGGAGTGCAGTGGCCAGATCTCAGCTCACTGCAAGCTTCGCTTCCCGGGTTCACGTCATTCTCCTGCCTCAGCCTCCCGAGTAGCTGGGACTACAGGCGCCTGCCACCTCACCCGGCTAGTTTTTTGTATTTTTTAGTAGAGACGGGGTTTCACCATGTTAGCCAGGATGGTCTCAATCTCCTGACCTTGTGATCTGCCCATCTCGGCCTCCCAAAGTGCTGGGATTACAGGCTTGAGCCACCGTGCCCGGCTTTTTTTTTTTTTTCCAGAGATGAGCCACTGCGCCCGGCTTTTTTTTTTTTTCAGAGATGAGGTATTGCTCAGTCTGGGGTGCAGTGGTGCAATCACAGCTCACTGCAGCCTCCAACTCCTGGGCTCAAGCCATCCTCCCACCTCAGTCTCTTGGGTGGCTGAGACCACAGGTGTGCATCACGCCTGGCTAATTTTTAATAAATGTTTTTTATAGAGTCAGGGTTCCGCTATGTTGCCCAAGCTCTCTAACTCCTGGCCTCAAGTAATGCTCCTGCCTTGACCTCCCACAATGTTGGGATTACAGGCGTGAGCCACTGTGCCCAGCATAAAAAAGCAGAGCTTTAATTGTCTACTTAGTATAGTGAATTTCTAACTCAGATGCTGAGCTCCCCAGCACTGGGTCCCAAACAAGAGGCCCATGGTGAAAGCTGAAGGGAAGGAGGGAGGGAGGAACAAGGGAGACAGAAGGATAAGAAGGAAGGTCGAAAGCCTGAGGCGATGAAGAGGATGGAGGAAATAGTGCAGAGAGGGAGGGGCAGAGGACAGGTGTGGGCCGGTGGGGACTGGGAAGTGTTTGTCCCCCCGCAGGTGCTTACCTCTTGCTGTGCAGTGGCTGGGACTCCCGGAAGGGGACTATGGAGGTCTGCTTCGGGGGCCGGCTCAGGGACTGGGCGTGGCCAGGGGTGGTTGGAGTGGCCCACTTGGAGGCTGGTAGAGAGTTATGGGATGCGGGCCCGCTCCACTGCCAGGGAGCATTGCTGCGGTATGGGGGCCGGCCCCCAGGAGTGATGCTTTCCTGCTCTGTCTTGGGCTCCGAGGTATTCATGTCATAGGTCTCCGGCCAACCCCTGGGGAGAAAAACTGCGTTATTCAGAAAGACCCCAGCCTACCAACATGTGGGCCTGCTGTCTAGGCTGGGTTCTCCTGGCCCAATGCAAACCGGGATGGCCTTTTTTTTTTTTTTTTTTTTTTGAGACAGAATCTTGCTCTGTCACCCAGGCTGGAGTACAGTGGCACGATCTTGGCTCACTGCAACCTCTGCCTCCCGGGTTCAAGCGGGTTCCGGCTAATTTTTGTATTTTTAGTAGAGAAAGAGTTTCACCATGTTGGCCAGGCTGGTCTTGAACTCCTGACCTCAGGTGATCCACCTGCCTCGGCCTCCCAAAGTGCTGGGATTACAGGAGTGAGCCACTGCGCCTGGCTGGGGATGGTCTATTTTAAAATTCGAGTGAATACCCGTTAAAATGGTCTGAAACTTACCAGCTCAGAGTCTTCAACCAGGATGGGACCCAACACAGGGGCTCCGACTGCTCGGCCCCTTCCACCTCATCTCCTCCCCCCTCCTCCCACTCTCTCTGTTCCCTCCCCTCGCTTCTACCTGACCCAGACCACGCGGCTGCCAGTGTCCTGCACAGACCTGCCTGGCCCCCCTTAGCGGTCCTCAGGGCCAGAAAGGCAGATGTCCTCAGAATCAAAGGACAGTAACTGCCTTGTTCCAAAGAATCTTAAAGGCAGCTGGAAGAGGAGCAGGTGACCTACTTTGCAGGGTGGTTTAAAAAAAAAAAAAAAAAAAAAAGCCCTGAAATCCACAACCTTGAAATAGATGCAGAGAGGCCTATGACTCCCGCTAGACCAGGCTGGCACATGCACCGCGGTGCTCCTGGCTTGAGGTAGGGAGATCCACCGGCTGGGCTGGCATTCTTCACTGCCACTGCAGTGCCACACGGGAGGGGTCCCTGAGCTGTGCTCATGAAATCCACCTTCCGGCAGCTGTGAGAGCTGAGCTCAGAGGAGCCTTCAGCCTGGAAGCTCCCATGCGCCCATCAAGCTGATCCTCTGAGGGTCTCCCGAGTTCCCTGGAGCCACCCAGTTCATGGTCATCCAGCAAAAGGTCTGGTGGATATGGTGGTTCGGAGGCTGCTATGGTCTGGATGTGGGTTCCCCCAAAAGTCATGTGATGGAAACTTAACCCCCAATGCCACTGTTGGGAGGTGGGGCCTGGTGGGAGGAGCTTAGGGCAGAGCCCTCATGAATGGATGAATGCTGCTATAGAAAGGGCTTGCGGGAGTGGGCTCTCTCTCTCTTCCGCTCTTCTGCTGTGTTTGGACATGGCGTTCCTGTCCTCCAGAGGTCACAGGGTTCAAGGCACCATCATGGAAGCAGAAAGACCAGGCCCTATCCTGCCAGTGCCTGGATCTTGAACCTGCAGCCCCCAGAACTGTGAGAAATGTATTTCTGTTATCAGTTATCCGATCTCATGTACTCTGTCAAAGATGCACAAAACAGACTAAGACACAGGTGGATGCGCTCTGGCACCCAGGGCCTGACACACCGCACCCCTCGGTAGCACTATGGCTGGAACTGACCCTCGGCAGTGTCTGCTGGCTGTCTCTTTGGATTGGCAGCTGCCAATGTCTCACCAGGCACCAGGTGAGGAACAGTAACAATATGAATGTCTAACAGAGCCTGTAGACACGCCAGGCCTGGGCAGAGGTGGGGACGGGTACCATCACTGTCTCTGGGCAGTGCACACCTGCCATTCCTGCCTGCCTGGTGTCTCTCCCCTTACCCCCTCTCCTGATAACAGGTCTTTGTTAATACGGGCTCTGCGTGGGGCTGACCCCACTTCTTGGCTCCAGGTATGAGCATATGACCCAGGTCTGACCAATCAAGTTTTCTCCAAGCCCCTACCCCAACACGATGACTAGCACAGAATTGTCCTGTGCTCTAGGCAGGGCCAACGAGAGATCATGAGCATCAGTTGTTTGTTCTTTTTGAGATGGAGTCTTGCTCTGTCACCAGGCTGGAGTGCAATGGTGAGATCTCGGCTCACTGCAATGATTCCTGTGCCTTAGCCTCCTGAGTAGCTAGGACTACAGGCACGTGCCACCACACCCAACTAATTTTTGTATTTTTAGTAGAAATGGCATTTGACACCCAGGCTGGTGTCGAATACCTGACCTCAAGTAATCCATCTTCCTTGGCCTCCCAAAGTGCTGGGATTACAGGCGTGAGCCACCACACTAAGTCCTTTTTTTTTTTTTTTTTTTGAGATAGAGGTGGGTGGATCACCTGAGGTCAGGAGTTCAAGACCAGCCTGGCCAACATGGTGAAACCCCATCTCTACTAAAAAGACAAAAATTAGCCAGGCATGGTGGTATGTGCCTATAATCCCAGCTACTAGGGAGGCTGAGGCAGGAGGATCGCTTGAACCTGGGAGGCGGAGGTTGCAGTGAGCCAAGATCATGCCACTGCACTCCAGCCTGGACAACAGAGCAAGACTCCATCTCAAAAAAAAGAAAAAAAAAAAATGAAGGCAGCATGCAGCATGGAGCAGTACAGGCTGCGGGGCCAGATGGCTGGTTCAGATTCTAGTCCCGTCATCACCTATATGGGTTTGGGTGAGGAATTCTCTTCTCAGAGCCCCAGTTTCCTAATCTGTAAGATGGGGCTGGCTGTGAGCATTCTCTGAGCGTTAGCAGAGTCTGCACGTACCAAGTGCTTAACAAATCAGAGCTGATGCGGTTGCCTACTCCGGCTGATTCTAAGGACAGTCTGCCTGCTTTTCCCACAAACAGAAGCAAAAGCCTCGCTTCCACTTTCTGAAATCCAGCCAAACCACCTTGGGGCTCTGGAAAAGATTCTGCCCCAGCTCCTCCCGGCTCTTGCCCTCCCCAGTGACCTGAAAATGACCATCATCTAAATCATCAAGAGCTCAGCAAATAATGAAGGTTCCTGGGCCTCACCCCAGATTACATGTAACAGAATCCCCACTGAGGCAGGGCCCAAGGATCTGCATTTGACTGAGCTGCCTGTGATGATGTTGATACACGGTAACATTTGAGAAGGCCTGCTTCATGTATTGATTAAAAAAAGATTTTTTTTTGAGATGAAGTCTTGCTCTGTCACCCTTGTTGGTGTGCAGTGGCACGGTCTTGGCTCACTGCAATCTCCACCTCCCGGGTTCAAGTGATTCTCCTGCCTCAGCCTCCTGAGTAGCTGGGATTACAGGCCCGCCACCACGCCTGGCTGATTTTTGTATTTTTAGTAGACACTGGGTTTCACCATGTTGTCTAGGCTGGTCTCGAACTCCTGATCTCAGGTGATTCACCTGCCTCGGCCTCCCAAAGTGTTGGGATTACAGGCATGAGCCACCACGTTGGACCCTTGAATTGTTTTTAAGGATTAAAATGACATAAGATGCATCCCTGTTTCCCACTCCCATCCTCCAGTTTCAACTACCAGAAGCAACCACTGCTCCCAGTTTCTTACGCATTCTTTCAGAAATACCTTATGCAGGAAAGCAAAATATTATTTAAAATAGTAACAAAGTCCAGGCACAGTGGCTCATGCCTATAATCCTAGTACTTTGGGAGGCTAGGGTGGAAGGATTACTTGAGCCTAGGAGTTTGAGATCAGCCTAGGCAACATAGGGAGGCCCTGTCTCTACAAAAAAATTAAAAAAAATTATCTGGGCATGGTGGCACATGCCTATGGTCTCAGCTACTTGGGAGACAGAGGAGGGAGGATCACTTGAGCCTGGCAGGTCAAGGATGCAGTGAGCCATGATCACACCACTGCATTCTAGCCTGGGCAACAGAGTGAGACTATCTCAAAAAAATTAAATAGGCCGGGCGCGGTGGCTCACGCCTGTATTCCCAGCACTTTGGGAGGCCGAGATGGGCGGATCACGAGGTCAGGAGATCGAGCCCATCCTGGCTAAAATGGTGAAACCCCGTCTCTACTAAAAATACAAAAAAAAATTAACCGGCCATGGTGGCGGCACCTGTAATCCCAGCTACTCGGGAGGCTGAGGCAGGAGAATGGCGTGAACCTGGGGGGCGGAGCTTGCAGTGAGCCGAGATTGCGCCACTGCACTCCAGCCTGGGTGACAGAGCGAGACTCCGTCTCAAAAAAAAAAAAAAAAAAAAAAAAAAATAAATAAATAAATAAAATAAAATAGTAATACAAAGACTAGCACGTTATACCTCTGTATAGTATCTTGCTTTTTTTTTTTTTCTATTCCCAATTAACAATATATCGGCCAGGTGCAGGGGCTGATGGCTGTAATCCCAGCACTTGGGGAGGCTGAGGCAGGTGGATCGCTTGAGGTCTAGAGTCTGAGACCAGCCTGGCCAACATGGAGAAATACCATCTCTACTAAAATACAAAAATTAGTTGGGTATGGTGGTGGGCTTTTGTAATCCCAGCCAGTTGGGAGGTTGAGGCAGGAGAATTGCTTGAACCCGGGAGGTGGAGGTTGCAGTGAGCTGAAATCGCACCACTGCACTCCAGCCTGGGCAAGGAGAGTGAAACCTCGTGTAAAAAAAAGAAGAAAAATGGCCGGGCGTGGTGGCTCACGCCTGTAATCCCAGCACTTTGGGAGGCCGAGATGGGCGGATCATGAGGTCAGGAGATCGAGACCATCCTGGCTAACACGGTGAAACCCCGTCTCTACTAAAAAATACAAAAAACTAGCTGGGCGAGTTGGCGGGCGTCTGTAGTCCCAGCTACTCGGGAGGCCGAGGCAGGAGAATGGCATAAACCCAGGAGGCGGAGCTTGCAGTGAGCCGAGATTGATTGTGCCACTGCACTCCCGCCTGGGTGACAAAGCGAGACTCCGTCTCAAAAAAAAAAAAAAAAAGAAGAAAAACAAAACAAAACATAACAAACAAAACTTCAGCCTTGTGGCCCAGGGGGTAGGAGGAAGACACTGTGTATTCTCCTCGGTGTCTGAGAGGGAAAGCATGGGGTTGGCGTGCAAGCCATGCAGCCTGGCTGGTGGCAGTGATGGCACTTCTGTCCCGTCCTCACTGCTCCCCTCAGCGTTCACTGCAACAGACATTTGAGCCAAGAGGCTGGAGAGAGCCCAGAGCCAGGGTTATCAGCCCTGCAAATGAGGTCAGCTACACACCTCTGCATTTGAAAAACAACAAAAACCACCCAAGTCCTGACCCACGCCCACCCCTGCAAATGGGAGATCCTGTTTCAGCAGCCGCCTTGCAAAGGGAGCAGGAGGGAAGGTCTTCCTCCCGAACAGGGCAGGGAGAACTCGTCTGTTTGGTTGTACTCTCCCTGGCCCTGTCTCCCCAAAGCTGGAGAACCGCACACTTTTCTTTGCGTTTCATTTGGCCCTACCTGCATGTTTGGGGTGACAGTCATGCAACGGGCGAGCTGGCTTATCGTGTGCACCCATGGGAGTGTGTGGAGAAGGATGCGTGTCCTTCCCCGAGAGGGGTAGTCACCAGGGCATTCGCCTGTGGGGTTATCTGGCCTTGACTTGCCCCTGCAGAGACGTGAGCAGGTGTGGCTGCGCTTTGGCTCCGGGCAGAGGAGGAAGGCGGCAGGGGAAGAGGGCTGGGAACGGGAGATACCTGGGGCGTGACTGGAGTCCTGAGGCTGAGCCATCGGGGGTGTGGGTAGGGGTGGCCACACCCTCAGGTTCAGGGTTTAGGCCTGCTCAGAACTGTCCCCCACCAAGGGAAGAGAGAGCAAGCACGACTCAGGAAAGTGAGGGTGGGGAAATCACTCGCATGCCCGCGTATTAACAGCTTGTGATGGCTTTCGGAGACCGCACAGTATAATGGAGACAGGCCAACCTGGATTTGAATTTTCTTTGCTGCTTACTAGCTGTGCAACACGGCAAAATGATTTGTTTGCCCTGGGCCTCGGTTTTCTCATCTATAAAGCAGAGATCACACCAGCCCTGGTGTGAGCCCAGCAAGGTCATCTGTGAATACAGTACTCATCGGCACCCCATCTTGTGTCCTCCTCTTCGCTCAATCTGCTGCAGCCATGCAGGCCCACTTTCTGGTCTGTCTCCGAGCCAAGGGCCTTTGCTCTCACCTTCGGGCCTTCCCAGACCACCCTGTCCAATGTGGGTTATGTGCCCTTTACAGTCCTCACATCCAGTACCTCAGCATCAGTGTCTCTCAAGCGCCTCCTATAGGCCAAGTACTGTCCCATTTTTTTTTTTTTTTTCCTGAAATGGAGTCTCGCTCTGTCACCCAGGCTGGAGTGTAGTGGTGCAATCAGCTCACTGCAACCTCCGCCTCCTGGGTTCAAGTGATTCTCCTGCCTCAGTCTCCCGAATAGCTGGGATTATAGGCGTGTGCCACCATGCCCGGCTAATTTTTGTATTTTTTGTAGATACAGGGTTTCACCATATTGGCCAGGCTGGTCTCAAACTCCTGACCTTGTGATCCGCCTGCCTTGGCCTCCCAAAGTACTGGGATTACAGGCGTGAGCCACCGAGCGTGGTGTTTTTTTTTTTTTTTTTTTTTGAGAAAGCTTCAGTGCAGCGGTGTGATCATGGCTTACTGCAGTCTCAGCCTCCTACCTCATCCTGAGTAGCTGAGACTACATGCATGTGCCATCACACCTAGATAATTTTTAAAAATTTGGGCTGGGTGTGGTAGCTCACACTGTAATCCCAGCACTTTGGGAGGTTGAGACGGGCGGATCACATGAGGTCAGGAGTTTGAGACCAGCCTGGCCAACATGGTGAAACCCTGTCTCTGCTAAAGATACAAAAATTAGCCGGGTGTGGTAGTGCATGCCTGTAGTCTCAGCTACTCAGCAGGATGAGGCAGAAGAATTGCTTGCACCCAGGAGGTGGAGCTTTCAGTGAGCTAAGATCATGCCACTGCACTGCAGTCTGGGCAACAAGAGTAAAACTCTGTCTCAAAAAAAAAAAAAATTGTTGTAGTGGCGAGGTCTTGCTATGTTGCCTAGGCTGGTCTCAAACTGCTGGGCTCAAGTGATCCTCTGGCCTTGGCCTCCAAAAGTGCTGAGAGCCACCAGCACTCCACAGTCACAAGCCATTCACTGGGTCTGACCTGTCCTATGTGCTTTACAAGTTGGATCTCTTCGACTTCACAAACGCTCTTGTGGAAAGGACGTTATTGTCCTTGTTTTACAAATGAGGAAACCAGGCACAGGGTGGTGAGGCCACTTCCCTAGGGTTGCAGGTAACAAGGGGAAGAGCTGGGATTCAAACCTAGACAGCCTGCCTCACTGCAGAGCCTGCCTCCCCCGCTATGCTCTCCTGCCTCCCCACTCTGTGATCTGAAATCATCTCATTCATTTACTTGTTTACTGTTTGTCTCCCCTGACCCACTAGGGCCTCACTCCATGAGGCCAAGGCCTCGGCTGTCCTCCATGCACTGCTTCCAGAGCTGGGAACATGGTGCATCTCTCTCATTGGTCACTTCTGGAGGTTGCTAGGGACCAACTCATTATTCTGAAAACTGTTTTTATCTTGCCTTCTCTGTACAAATTATACCACAGGGTAACTGAACGGTTACAGAAAGAAAGCTCTTTTTAGAAGCATTCCAACCAATACATGAAGAAGGAACGACAGAATGAAGATGGCACTCGTCTGCAAGCTGTCATGAAATGATGGATCTAGGCAGTGCCTAGCAGTGGCTGCTTGGCTGTGAAACAGGGCTGAAGGGGACGTGTGGTGATGCTAGGTGCCACTGTCTGAAGCCTATGCTCGCCTTTAGTGTCACTTGCAGAGGGACACCAGGCACGCAGTGCCTTCTTGCAGATGCATACCTGGGAGTGCTGCGTCCGAAAGACATCACACTGGGGCCTGAGCAAGCTTCCATCTTTGACTCTAGTTTACAGAAAATACCAGTGGTGGAGCAACAGGCTAAAGAACACCATGGGGAGGCGGCCAGCTAAAGCCAGGAAGTGGGAAATTCCAAGGACAGGTGACCTGGTTTCTTTCCAAAATAAACTGCAAGGAAAAGGCGAGGCACAATGGCTCATGTCTGTAATCCCAGCAGTTTGGGAGGCTGTGGCGGCCAGATCACCTGAGGTCAGGAGTTCAAGACCAGCCTGGGAAGCATGGTGAAACCCCGTATCTATGAAAAACATGAAATTTAGCCAGGCATGGTGCTGCACGCCTGTAGTCCCAGCTAATCAGGAGGCTGACACAGGAGAATCACTTGAACCCAGGAGGCGGAGGTTGCAGTGAGCCGAGATTGTGCCACTGCACTCCAGCCTGGGTAACAGAGCGAGACTCTGTCTCAAAGGAAAAAAAAAAAGAGCCTTGAGAGATACATCAATCAAATACAATAGGAGAATTCTTTTTTTGTTGAGGCGGAGCTTCATTCTTGTTGCCCAGGCTAAGTACAATGGCGCAATCTCAGCTCACCACAACCTCTGCCTCCCGGATTCAAGCAATTCTCCTGCCTCAGCCTCCCGAGTAGCTGGGATTACAGGCATGCGCCACCACACCCAGCTAATTTTGTATTTTTAGTAGAGATAGTGTTTCTCCCTGTTGGTCAGGCTGGTCTTGAACTCCAGCTTGGTTCAGGCTGGTCTTGAACTCCCACCTGGTGATCCGCCTGTCTTGGCCTCCCAAAGTGCTGGGATTATAGGCGTGAGCCACCGTACCCTGCCTAATAGGAGAATTCTGATGAACAACTGTTAAAAAAAAACAAAGAGATGAGGTCTCCCTCTGTTGCCCAGGCTGGACTGCAGTGGCACAATCATGGCTTCCTGTAGCTTCAGCTTCCTGGGCTCAAGTGATCCTCCTACCTCAGCCTAAAAATAGCTGGGGTTACAACTGCACTATTTTTTTTTTTCCTTTGGGCAGAGATGCAGACATGGGGGTCTCACTGTGTTGGCTAGGCTGGGTCTTGAACTCTTGGCCTCAAATGATCTTCCCACCTCAGCCTCCCAAAGTGTTATGATTATAGGTGTGAATCCAGCCTAGATAGTTGACATTAAGAAATTACTGTTGGCTGGGCACAGTGGCTCACGTCTGTTAACCCCAGCACTTTGGGAGGCCGAGGCGGACGGATCATGAGGTCAAGAGATTGAGACCATCCTGGACAACATGGCAAAACCCCATGTCTACTAAAAATACAAAAATTAGCTGAGCATGGTGGCACGTGCTGGTAGTCCCAGCTACTTGGGAGGCTGAGGCAGGAGAATCGCTTGAACCTGGGAGGCAGAGGTTGCAGTAAGCCGAGATAGCGCCAATGCACTCCAGCCTGGCAATAGAGCGAGACTCCATCTCACAAAAAAAAAAAAAAAAAAAAAGAAAGAAAAAGAAAATACTGTTAAGACCAGGTGTGGGGGCTCAAGCCTGTAATCCCAGTACTTTGGGAGGCCCACGCAGGCAGATCTCTTGAGGTCAGGAGTTGAGATCAGCCTGGCCAACATGGGGAAGCCCTGTCTCTACCAAAAAATACAAACATTAGCTGGGCATGGTGGCACATGTCTGTAGTTCCAGCCTCTCGAGAGGCTGAGGCTGAGGCAGGAGAATCGTTTGAACCGGGAGGTGGAGGTTGCACTGAGCCGAGATGGTGCCACTGCACTCCAGCCTGGGCAACAGAGTGAGACTCCATCTCAAAAAAAAAAAAAAAAAAATTAATAAAATAAATAAATAAATAAAACACAAACAAACAAAAAACAAGAAATACATGAAATTACTGCTAAATTTGTTAGGTGTAATTTTTTAAAAAAGGTCTTTATTGTATAGAGGTACATTCCAGGATCTGGAATTGTTTTAGATAATCTAAGGTGACAGGTGGGGCAGGAAGAGGATATGGACATAATACAACAAAAAAACGAAAACCTGGCCGCATGTTGGTAAGTGCTCAGAGGGCCCAGTATACTTTTGTTCCCTGCAGTAGGATATTTCTTTTTATTTCTTTTTTTTCTTTTTTTTGAGACGGAGTCTCGCTCTCTCTCCCAGGCTGGAGTGCAGTGGCGCAATCTCGGCTCACTGCAACCTCCGCCTCCTAGGTTCGTGCCATTCTCCTGCCTCAACCTCCTGAGTAGCTGGGACTACAGGCGCCCACCACTACGCCCGGCTAATTTTTTGTATTTTTTAGTAGAGACGGGGTTTCACCATGTTAGCCAGGATGGTCTCGATCTCCCGACCTTGTGATCCGCCCGTCTCAGCCTCCCAGAGTGCTGGGATTACAGGCGTGAGCCACTGCGCCCAGCCTTATTTCTTTTTAATTTTGGTGGGTACATAGTAGGTGTATATATTTATGGGGTACATGATATGTTTTGATACTTGTAATACACTTTATGTTTGAGATGTTCCATTAAAAAATGAAACAGCCTGGGGAGGCTCAGCACTTTGGGAGGCTGAGGCAGGCAGATCACCTGAGGTCAGGAATTCAAGACAGTCTGGGCCACATGGTGAAACTCCGTCTCTCCTAAAAATACAAAAATTAGCTGGGCGTGGTGGCACGCGCCCGTAGTCCCAGCTACTCAGGAGGCTAAGGTAGGAGAATCACTTGAACCCGGGAGGTGAAGTTTGCAGTGAGTTGAGATCACGCCACTGCACTCCAGCCTGGGTGACAGAGCGAGACTCCATCTTAAAACAAAACAAAAAAACAAAACAAAAGAAGTAAGTCACCTACCAGCTTCCCAGTGTGCGTGGAATAAAACCTAAGCTTCTCCCATGGCTCATGAAGCCCACACCATCTGCCTGGTCACCTCTGTCCTTTGCTCCCAGCTCTCACTCCTGCTTGCTCTGCTCCAGCCACACCAGCCTCCCTGCACTCCAGCAACGCACCACCTATGTACACTGGGGAGGCTGTGCCCTGGCCAGCTCCCGTCGGGAGCCCACTGACCAGAAAACCACATGGCTGCCTCCCCATGGAGCCTTCTCTGCCCGCCTTGTAAGCAGCTCTCCCACTGTGCTGCAGCCCCTTCGTTATCCTGCTTTAATTCCCTTCTGAGACTTCGCACTACCTGATCCTGTGTGACACACCTATTTCTTCACGGCCTGTCTTTCCCTGTAGAACACAAACCCCAAAGGAGCAGGCACTTTGTTGTGGTCACTTTGAACAGAGCTTGCACATAGCAGGGGCTCAATAAACACATTTTGAACAAATGAATGAAGTGTGGGGGGCCCACAGGCAAGCGACTATTAACATCGTGTGCTTCATGCAGAAAACAGGAAGAATGAGGTTCTCCCTTTACAGGGCAACTGTGGAGATTAAATGGGATCGTGCATATGTGAAGGGCTAAACCAGTAACTGGCATACAGTAAGTGCTCTGTAGATGCGCCCTCCCCATCCTGTCACCGTTGCCATTATTCCTGCCTAGAAGGGCCTATGCCCCCTCTATTGGGACCTCAAGTGACAGTGCCAGGGAGGTCTCATGCCAGCGATCTGGGAGCTGCCACCCACCACCCGGCTGAAAGGCGGAGGCCCTTACCTCCGGGGTGTGCCGTCCTCGAAAGGCGGGATGATGACCACCTTCACGGTGACAGAGGTGCGCAGCAGGTCGATCATCTGGTCGTGGGTCAATGTGACCACGGCCACCTTGCAGATCTCCACCAGTCGGCTGCCCTGCCGGAGGCCAGCCTGCCAGGCGAACCCGTAGTCCTCGACCTCGGCCACCGTGCCGTCGTACTTCACGTGGAAGCCCAGCTGCCCGAGCCCGTTCCGCCGCAGCGTCATGTCCACTGTCTCCCAGCCATTGGTCATCACCTGCAGGCCACAGGCAGGATCGAGCCTCAGAAGCTGCCTGGGTCAGTTTCCCCACTTTGAGGTCAAAAACCTGCTGACTCCCATCTTTTAATACCTTCCTGGGCGATGGCAGGAGACCTGAAGGGGGAACACGCACCCGGTCCCAGCCCGGCTTCCTGATTTCTGGAGGGGAAATGTGGCTATGCAACCCAGTGGCTTCTAACCTTGCAGAGACAATGGCAGTCATGAGCTATGGCTCCAAAAGCCCCGACCTCCCTCCTTCTTGGGGTCAGTGGGATTGCACTTCTTGGCTCCTTTGTGGTTGGGTGGGGCCCTGGGACTTGTTTTGGCCAATGAATTGTGAGTGGCACTGGCATGTCCTCTGGGCTGCGGTATTTGTTTATTTTATTATTTATTTATTTTTGAGACAGAGGCTCACTTTGTCACCCAGGCTGGACTGCAGCGGCATGACCTCAGCTCACTGCAACATCTGCCTCCTGGGTTCAAGCGATTCTCCTGCCTCAGCCTTCCGAGTAGCTGGGATTACAAGTGTGTGCCACCACGCCTGGCTAATTTTGGTATTTTTAGTAGAGACAGGGTTTTACCATTTTGGCCAGGCTGGTCTCGAACTCCTGACCTCAAGTGATCCACCCGTCTTGGCCTCCCAAAGTGCTGGGATTACAGGCGTGAGCCACCACGCCTGGCCAAGAAAAGGAATAATTTTATGTCACAAACTACTCTACACATTCACGTTTTACACACAGGCCCACAGACACAAATATTCCTTGCAATTCAAATCTGTCACATTCTTGAGTGTGGATAGCAAGAAGAGTTTGGATGGTAAAGGACTTACCTGAAAATGTCACTGAATCTGTTTGGTTCCTGATTTGGATGGCGAGAATTTGGAAAGTGGGGGAAACATGTCTGACCAAAACAATGCTTCATAAAATAGTCTCATCTTTACTCACTGAGGCACACTGTGACACTTTTCATTGTTTCCCATACTATTACTACGGCAGAACCCTTATAAAGGGGATCAGTGCCCATATAAAAGAGGCCTGACACGGTGGTGCCTGCCTGTAATCCCAGCTACTCGGAAGGCTGACTCAGGAGAATCACTTGAACCCGGGAGGTGGAGGTTGCAGTGAGCTAAGATTGCGCCATTGCACTCCAGCCTGGGCGACAGAGTGAGACTGTCTCAAAAAAAAAAAAAAAAAAAAAGAGGCCCAAGGAACTTGTTCACCTCTTCCACTGTGATAGCAAGAAGGTGACATCTGTGAATTTGAAAGGGGCCCTCACCAGATATTGAACCTGCAGGTGCCTTTATCTTGGACTTCCTGGCTTCTGGAACTGCGAGGAAATAAATTTCTCTAGCTTATAAACTACCCAGTCTAAGCTATGTTGTTATATTCAGGCTAAATGGACTAAGATATCTAACCTTTAACATTGTTGTAACTCAGGATGAGTGCAGAGCCTCACGCCTGTAGTCTCAGCACTTTCCCAGGCCAAGGCAGGAGGACTGCTTGAGCCCAGGAATTCAAGATGAGCCTGGGCAACATAGCAAGATCTCCTCTCCACTAAAAAAAAAAAAAAAAAAAATTAGTTGAACATGGTGGCATACTCTTGCAGCCCCAGCTACTCGGGAGGCTAAGGTGCAAAGCAGGCTTGAGCCCAGGAGACTGACGCTGTAGTGAGCAATGACTGTGCCACTGCACTCCAGCCGGGGTGAGAGCAAGATCTTGTCTTTAAAAATAAAAATTAAAATCAAAAATTAAAAAAAATTATGTCTCTGTGATTGATTTTATAGCCCATTCATGGGTGACAATGTGTTTATTTGACAATAAGGAATTATCGTTAATTTTTTATTTTATGTATGATGACAAGATACTTATGTTTTAAGAGTTTGTATCTTTTAGAAATAAATATTGAAGAGTTTACGGATGAAATGATAGGATGTCTAGGATTTGCTTCAAAATAATTTGGAAAGAGAGGGAGAGAAGAAAGAAACAAGATCAGCCATGGGTCAGTAACTGCTGAGGCTGGGCTGGTGATGAAGATTTGGGTTCTTTTTTTTTTTTTTTTTGAGACGGAGTTTCACTCTTGTTGCCCAGGCTGGAGTGCAGTGGTGCAATCTCGGCTCACCGCAACCTCCACTTCCCGGGTTCAAGCAATTCTCCTGCCTCAGCCTCCCGAGTAGCTGGGATTATAGGCGTGCTAATTTTGTATTTTTAGTATAGATGGGGTTTCTCCATGTTGGTCAGGCTGGTCTCAAACTCCCGACCTCTGGTGATCCACCTGCCTTGGCCTCCCAAAGTGCTGGGATTACAGGTGTGAGCCACCGTGCCCAGCCAAGACTGGCCTTCTTAAATGATTCCTTTTGCTTTAGTGTATGCTTGCAATTTTCTATAATTAAAAAGTAAAATTCGGCCGGGCGTGGTGGCTCACGCCTGTAATCCCAGCACTTTGGGAGGCTGAGGCGGGCAGATCACGAGGTCAGGAGATAGAAACCATCCTGGCTATCTGGTGAAACCCCGTCTCTACTAAAAATACAAAAAAAACTAGCCGGGCGAGGTGGCGGGTGCCTGTAGTCCCAGCTACTCGGGAGGCTGAGGCAGGAGAATGGCGTGAACTCGGGAGGCGGAGCTTGCAGTGAGCCGAGATCTGGCCATTGCACTCCAGCCTGGGTGACACAGCAAGACTCCGTCTCAAAAAAAAAAAAAAAACAACAACAAAAAAAATTAGCTGGGTGTGGTGGCGGGCGCCTGTAGTCCCAGCTACTCGGGAGGCTGAGGCAGGAGAATGGCGTGAACCCAGGAGGTGGAGCTTGCAGTGAGCCGAGATCACCTGCCACTGCACTCCACCCTGGGCGACAGAGCAAGACTCTGTCTCAGAAAAAAAAAAAAGTAAAATTGGGCTGGGTGCCATGTCTCATGCCTGCAATTCCAGCACTTTGGGAGGCTGAGGTGGGAGGATCACCTGAGGTCAGGAGTTCAAGACCAGCCTGGGCAATATGGTGAAACGCTATCTCTAGTAAAAAAAAAATACAAAATTAGCTGGGCGTGGTGGTGCACACCTGTAATCCCAGCTACTTGGGAGGCTGAGGCAGGAAGATCACTTGAACCCGGGAGGTGGAGGTTGCAGTGAGCTGAGATCGCGCCAATGCACTCCAGTCTGGGAGACAGGGTAAGACTCCATCTCAAAAAAAAAACTCACAAAAAAGTAAAATTCATTTGAAAGCAAAGGTGTAGCTTAGTGCCTCAGAAGAGAAAGCTGTGGCTGGATTCGTCCTAGCCCATTCCTTCTGCTCTGGGAGTCAAAATTCTTCTTCCCTTTGAAGCTGTCCCTCTTGTGTCCAAGGAGTTTGGCTGTGGGTTATTAAGCAAAGTCCTGTGTATCTGTGCCCACAATCAATTAGGCCACACCAGCCCTCAGAGTTGCAAGCGGTTCCTTGGAAGGCCCGACCTTCCATAGAGTCCAGAGAGAGAGAGTAGGCAACAGCTCAGCAAACACTGCTGTGGCAAGGCCTGCCAATGCTGTTTGTTTTCCATTCCCCCTGCCTCTGCCTTTTGGTAATTAGGTCCAGGCCTCCTCTGTAAAACAGAGTTTTGATGGGCACGTGGCCACCAAGTTGGGGACCACATTTCTCTGCTTCCTTTGTAGCTGGGTATGGACAGATGACTCAGTTTTGACCAACAGGATATGAAGTGATGAAACTTCCACGTCGTGTTCTTTCTTTTTCTTTTCTTTTTATTTTTAGAGACGGAGTCTCGCTCTTGTCACCCAGGCTGGAGTGTAGTGGTGCGATCTCGGCGCACTGCAACCTCCGCCTACCAGGATCAAGTGATTCTCCTGCCTTAGCCTCCCCAGTAGCTGGGATTACAGGCGCCACCCACCATGCCCAGCTTTTTGTATTTTTAGTAGAGACTGGGTTTTACCATGTTGGCCAGGCTGGTCTCCAACTCCTGACCTCAGGTGATCCGCCTGCCTCGGCCTCCCAAAGTGCTGGGATTATAGGCAAGAGCCACTGCGCCCGGCTTTTTTTTTTTTTTTTTGGTAGAGATGGGGTCTCGCTCTGTTGCCCAGGCTGGTCTGGAACTCCTGGCCTCAAGCAATCCTCTCACCTCAGCCTCCCAAAGCTCTGGGATTACAGGCGTGAGGTACTGCATCCAGCCAAAATCTTCTAAATCAGGGATGTCCAATCTTTCGGCTTCCCTGGGCCACATTGGAAGAACTGTCTTGGGGCCAGGTGCAATGGCTCACATCTCTAGTCCCAGCACTTTGGGAAACTAGGCCGGTGGATTGCTTGAGGTCAGGAGTTTGAGACCAGCCTGGTCACCACGACAAAACCCCGTCTCTACTAAAAATACAAAAATTAGCTGGGCATGGTGTTTCAAGCCTGTAATTCCAGCTACTTGGGAGGCTGAGGCACAAGAATCGCTTGAACCTGGGAGGTCGAGGTTGCAGTGAGCCAAGATTGTACCAATGCACTCCAGCCTGGGCGACCAGAGCGAGACTCTGTCTCAAAGAAAAAAAAAAGAATCGTCTTGGGCCTCACACGAAATACACTAATGCTAATGATAGCTGATAAGCTTAAAAAAAAATCACAAAAAAATTCATAATGTCATAATGTTTTAAGAAAGTTTATGAATTTGTGTTGGGTGCCATTCAAAGCCGTCTTGGGCTGCAGGTTGGACAAGCTTGCTCTAAATGTTAAACTCTGGTAACTAACTTAATATGTCTGGGATTGTATCCAAACCATGGATTTGAGACCTTCTCCTTGTCTGATTCAGCACCATCTGATAGGTTCTCCTGGCATCCTCCACACCCCCCTTTCAAGCTCTTGGCACATGTAACTGTGTGTTTAATATCTGTCCCAGAGAGGTGCCCCATGAAAGTAGGCCTGGGTCTGTTACGGTCAGTGCTACGTCCCAGTACTGCCCAGGCCAAGGCCAGGCACATAGTAACACTCACTCAATTAACCAGTGATGGAATACCATTAGTTCAGGATGTCTGGGGCAGTCAAGTCAGCCTGCCGGGGAGAGTGTGGAATCTGTACCCTGTGGGTGCTTCACAAAGAGAGAAACTTGCTGTCATGAGTCATTCAAGGTGGGCCTGCCCCTTCATGGGAGATGGCTTATGTCACCATTCCCTGGCCCACTGGTTCCCCAGCAGGTTCTGGGGCGTTGAGACTGGGGGTGGGGGTGGGGGTATGGCTGTGGAAATGTGCTCTAAAAGGACTCCGCCAACAGTAGGAACGGGGGTGGGCGTGGGACAGAGTAGCAGTGAGGATGTGGGTAAAACATGTCACCTGGCACAGTGCCTGGCATGGTCGCTGCTTAAAAAACGCGAGCTGCTGTGAGGATTAGGGGAGGTGGAGTAGCCTAGCGTTTAAGAACCCAGGCTTGGCTGGGCACAGTGGCTCAGGCCTGTAATCGCAGCACTTTGGGAGGCCAAGACGGGTGGATCACTTGAGGCCAGGAGTTCGAGAACAGCCTGGCCAACATGGCAAAACCCCATCTCTATTAAAAATGCAAAAATTAGCTGGGTGTGGTGGCAGGCGCCTATAGTCCCAGCTACTTGGGGAGCTGAGACAGGAGAATTGCTTGAACCCGGGAGGTGGACGTTGCAGTGAGCTGAGATCGCACTGCTGCAGTCCAGCCTGGGGGACAGAGCAAGACTCCATCTCAAAAAACAAAACAAAATGAAAAATCCAAAAACCCAGGCTCTTTGGGCTCTGGGCAAGTCAAGGTATCTCTGGGCCTGTTTCCTCATCTGCAAAGTGAGGAGGAGAATGGTATCTACCTCATCAGGCTTTTGCGAGCAAGAGACGCAAAACCACCCAAGGTGCTGAGCAGGGTCTGACGCACGGCTGGCGCCTACTTGAAGCTCGCTATTATGGCTGTTGCAGCGTACAATGCATTCGTGCCTACACTCGGTTCCTGCTCACTCAGCGGCTACTGTGCACCAGATGCTGGCCTAGGTGCTGAGGACATGGCAGTGAACACGTAACGCACAGTGCATGGCAGACGGTGGTTAAGCAGGCAAAGCGGGAGAATGTGCTGCAAGCCAGGGGAGGGGGTGTGCAATCTTAGATAACAAGGCCTCACTGACAAGGCAACATGTGACCAAAGGCCTGTAGGAGGAAAGGGAGCGAGCCATGTGGTGATCAGAGCAGTGTTCCAGCAAGAGGCACAGGCAGTACAAAGGCCCTGAGGCTGGACACCGTCCTAGCATGCACATGAAATCCCAGAGGTCTGCATGGCTGGAGCAGAGACAGCAACAGGGATGTGAGGTCAGAGAAGTCGACAGGGAGTCAGGTCACACCCGGCCTCATGGGCTTCGATAAGGACTGAGGCTTTAACCTACAGTGACCTGAGGGTTTAGAGCAGAGAGGTGATGTGATCAGATTGCTCTCACTACCAGTGATGTGATCAGATTGCTCTCACTACCATGTCGAGAACAGGCCACAGAGAAGCAAGGGCAGGGGCAAGAAGGACCAGAAAGGACACTACCTAAAGTGTCCAGGAGAGACCAGGTTGGCTGGCGCCAGGGTGGGGGCTGTGGGAGAGGCGGTTGGCGTCTGCCTGCGGAAGTGGAGCTGACGAATGTGGGCATGAGAGAGAGTGGAGCCCAGGCTGATGCCAAGGCTCTGACATCCGCAAACGGAGGGATGGACTTGACCTTTTTTCCCTAAAACCTTATTTGAGTAGAGGACTTCTGTTTTACGAAGTCAGGAAACCTCTGAGAGGGGTGGGGAGAAACACTGGAGTTTGCTTTTGTTTGTTTGTTTTGAGACAGAGTCTTGCTCTGTCACCCAGGTTGGAGTACAGTGGCTTACTCTCGGCTTACTGCAACCTCTGCCTCTCGGGTTCAAGCATTTCTCCTCCCTTAGCCTCCCAAGTGGCTGGGATTACAGGTGTGTGCCACCACGCCTGGTTAATTTTTGTATTTTTAGTAGAGATGGGGTTTTACCATGTTGGCCAGGCTGGTCTCGAACTCCTGACCTGAAATAATCCATCCACCTCGGCCTCCCTAAGTGCTGGGATTACAGGTGTGAGCCACCGCGCCTAGTCACTTTTTCATTTTTTTTTTTTTTTTTGAGCTGGGGTCTTTCTCTGTTGCCGAGGTTGGAGTGCAGGGGTGTGATCATAGCTCGCTGCAGCCTCAAACTCCTGGGCTCAAGTGATCATCCCATTCAGCCTCCTGAATAGTTGAGGCCACAAGCGTGCATCACCATGCCCAGCTAATTTATTTTTTAGTTTTATTTTTTGAGAAAGAGTCTCGCACTGTCACCCAGGCTGGAGTGCAGTGGCACAATCTCAGCTCACTGCAAGCTCCGCCTTCTGGGTTCACGCCATTCTCCTGCCTCAGCCTCCCGAGTAGCTGGGACTACAGGCACTCGCCACCATGCACGGCTAATTTTTTGTATTTTTAGTAGAGATGGGGTTTCACCTTATTAGCCAGGATGGTCTTGATCTCCTGACCCTGTGATCCGCCTGCCTTGGCTAATTTATTAAAAATTTTTTTTTAGAAACAGGGTCTCACTATATTGCCCAGGCTGGTCTCAAACTCCTGGGCACAAGCAATCCTTTCTCTTTGGCCTCCCAAAGTGTTGGGATTATAAGAATGAGCCACTGCACCCAGCAATGCAGAATGATTCTTGTTCCTGCTTTTCAGTTGAAGAACCTGAATCACAAAGAAGCTAAATAACTTGGCTTAAGGTCATGCAGCTGGTAAGTGGCAGTGCTGGGACTTGAAGACAGGCCTTCTGACTCTAGATCTTGTGCTCTGAACTGCCGTGTTATATGCTATCTTTATTTAGCATGCATGCCACACCGTTCTGCCAAACCCACTGCAGAGGCAATCACTGACCACAGTCTTCTTTCTCGTGGAGCTTAGATGGTGCCTGAGTACTTCTCAGCACAATGCTTCAGGCAGACAGCAACTCAGCTGTCACCAATCTGCCACTCTTGGTTTGTCTGCTTTGTCCACGAGGGGTTTAGGGGAAGATTTCTACCTAGACTGTGAGTCTTTGTCTTTTAATAGGGCAAGTTAAACCATTCACATTTACTGTGATTGCTAACATGGAACTCATTCCTGCCATATCATTTTATGTTCCTTTGTGCTTTCTTGTATTTTTTCCTCCTCTCCCCTCTGCCCTATCCTTTAATGGTTTGAACATTTTTCATTTTATTTTAATTATTATAGAAAGTACTCTTAAACTTTTTTTTTTTTCTTTTGAGACATGGTCTCATTCTGTTGCCCAGGCTGAAGTGCAGTGGCGTGATCTCAGCTCACTGTGGCCTCAACCTCTTGGGCTCAAACAATCCTCCCACCTCAGCCTGTTGAGTAGCTGGGACCACAGGCATGCACCACCATCATGCTTCGCTAATTTTCTTGTTTTTTTTTTTTTTTTTTGTAGACAGGGTCTCACTATGATTACCCAGGTTGGTCTGGGAATTCCTGGGCTCAAGCGATCCACCACCTCAGCCTCCTAAAGTGCTGGGATTACAGGCATGAGCCAAGGCGCCTGGTCCACTTTTTTTTTTTTTTTTTTTTTTGAGATGGAGTCTGGCTCAGTCGCCCAGGCTGGAGTGCAGTGGCACGATCTCTGCTCACTGCAAGCTCCACCTCCCGGGTTCACGCCATTCTCCTGCCTCAGCCTCCCAAGTAGCTGGAACTATAGGCGACCGCCACCACACCTGGCTAATATTTTTGTATTTTTAGTAGAGGTGGGGTTTCACCGTGTTAGCCAGGATGGTCTCGATCTCCTGACCTCGTGATCTGCCCACCTTGGCTTCCCAAAGTGCTGGGATTACAGGCGTGAGCCACTGTGCCCGGCCTGGCCTACATTTTTAACCTAAGCTTAAACTTGTACTTTCCATCAATGTCCAAGGTTAATAAGTATCTCTTGTCTTTCCAAGGTAACAGCATGAAGATCCTTAGATCTCTGGCACAAAATCTTCCAGAGGAAGAACCTAGCTGCAGAACCCACAAGATGTCTAGTGTGCCAGTGACAACTGTGATTCTCTTGGGGCCAGTGCATGTCTTAGCCTAACTGACTGGGCTAGGGAGATATTTCAGTGGTTCCTGAGGCCGAAACCATACGAACCGCCGCCCTGTTGCCGGGCTCTTGCCCTTACCTTCAGTCTCTGCACGATCTCCCTTATGTCCTCCACAGAGCCCTCTGTCGCCTGTAGGAAGATGTGGTCCCCTCGTCCATAGAATATTTTGAGTGTGGAGGAGTCTGGAGTCCAGCCAATGACATCCCCGCAGTAGCAGTTGAACACCACCTCCTTGGTGCGTAGGTCCAGGAGCACCACAAACTCATTGGAAATTCCCAAAATGCAGTCGATTTCCACCCCCTGGGCGTAGTCCTGGGCCGCCACCCTCCAGGCGATGGCCCCTGCGCTGTGCTGCTCAGCGCCGGCCCGTGCTTTTGTCTTTTCCTTCTTCTTGGAGGTCAGGGAGATGAGGTTGAATTTGCCGGTGGAGTCGATGGGGGTGTTGGAGACACAGTTTTCGGCCAGGTCCTTGAGATACTCCTGGCGGGTCCTGGTGGCCATGGTGTGGAACTTGTCGGACTTGTGCGCGGCATTCTCAGCGTTAATCGCCTTGGCCAGCAAGAAGTCTCTGAAGACGTCGGATTTGCGGAATGTGGTTCCACTGGGGATGGGGGGGCCGAAAGGAGGAGCGTCTTTGGATCGGGTCACAGCCATACTGTGGAGGGAGAGATTATTTAGATGGTGGGAAGAAAGGCACGAAGACACTTTAGAAAGAAAATATTCGATCAAAAAATAGGAATAGGGTTTTTTTGTTTGTTTTGTTTTATCGAGACAGGTCTCACTCTGTCACCCAGGCTGGAGTGCAATGGTGCAATCATAGCGCACTGCAGCTTTGACCTCCTGTCCGCAAGCAATCCTCCTGCCTCAGCCTCCCAAGTAGCTGGGACTACAGGCTCACACCACCATGCCCAGGCAATCTTGTCTATTTTTTGTAGAGAGGAGGTCTCACTATGTTGCCCAGGCTGGTCTCAAACTCCTGGGCTCAAGTCATCCTACCTCCTGGGCTTCCCAAAGTGTTGGGATTACAGGTGTGAGCCACCACACCCAGCCAAATGGTTTCCTTCTGAAGAATGAAAGCCCACGTCTAATTAGTAAGTTGCTGGCTAACCAGATTCGGAATCTAATATAAAGTCAGCTGGGTGCAGTGGCTCATACCTGTAATCCCAGCACTTTGTGAGGCTGAGGCGGGCAGATCACCTGAGGTCAGGAGTTCGAGACCAGCCTGACCAATATGGTGAAACCCTGTCTCTACTAAAAATACAAAAAAAACTGGCTGGGCGTGGTTGTGGGCGCCTGTAGTCCTAGCTACTCGGGAGGCTGAGACAGGAGAATGGCGTGAACCCGGGAGGCGGAGGTTGCAGTGAGTCGAGATGGCACCACTGCACTCTAGCCTGGGGTACAGAGCGAGACTATGTCTCAAAAAAAAACAAGAAACAAAAAACAATAAACAAAAAACCAAAAAAGTGTTAGGGCACATACACATTTTCTATAAAGCAGATGTCTGAACATCCTCTGACATCAAAGGGTAACTCTCCAAGGACTGTCCAGTTATTCTTGTTTTAAATACACTTAAGACTGTGTGGCAGATCAGATTATAGTTTGGCAAAAATCCACTCCCTCAGTGCAGTGGCGCGATCTCGGCTCATGGCAACCTCTGCCTCCTGGGTTCAAGCGATTCTCCTGCCTCAGCCTCCCAAGTAGCTGGGACTACAGGTGCCCACCACCACGCCCGGCTAATTTTGTATTTTTAGTAGAAACGGGGTTTCTCCTAGGCTGGTCTCCAACTCCCGACCTCAGGTGATCTGCCTGCCTTGGCCTCCCAAAGTGCTAGGATTACAGGCGTGAGCCACTGCGCCCAGCCTAAAGTTTACTTTTAAATTAAAAGATTTAAAAATATTTAAATTGGGGAAGATATTAAAAAAAAAAAATACACCCCCTCCTCTCCACCTTCAGAGGCAGGCACACCCCACGGATCTTGGTCATGTGACTTGATCTGGCCAACGGCTTCCAAGTTAAAGGCTTGAAGAGTGTGTGTGTGTGTGTGTGTGTGTGTGTGTGTGTTCGGGTAGGGGGGACTCACTGCTAAGCACCTGCCATCCCTGTGGGTGAACAGACCCCAAGTAGTCTACTGGTCCCAGAAGATGAGGGACCTCTGGAGCAGACCTGGAACCAAGTCCAGCCAAACTCCAGCAGACACGCAGATGTGTGAACCAGAAAGAAACATTAATGTTTGTCACTGAGCTCTGGGGTGGTTTGTGCAGCTTTACTGCACAAATAGCTGACTGATGTAGAATGTTTACGAGGTTTAGTTCTTTTGAACACTTGTGTGACACAAGTATACCTTGTAAGTCTTCTCAACAAAGGTTATTTTGAAAATTCATTGCATTCCTGTAGTAGATGCTGAGGTTTAAAGAAGAAGAAAAAAATAATAAAGGAAGTTCATTGTAATAGGAAGTTAGAATGGAACTCTTCCTGTTTGGGATTTGATGGAGGCACTATCATGATAGAAATAGGATAGCAACTCAGGAGAACGTAAAGAGAAAATTAGGCCTGGTGTGGTGGCACATGCCTATAGTCCTAGACACTCGGGAGGCTGAGGCAGGAGAATCACTTGAATCTAGGAGGCGGAGGTTGCAGTGAGCCAAGAATGAGCCACTGCACTCTAGACTGGGCGACAGAGAGAGACACTGTGTCAAAAAGAAAAAAAAAGAGAAAATGATCTGAAAACTCCATTCCCCCAAACTCTTATACCTCATTTCCCACTATGTAAACTATGGAGAGAGAAAAGGAATTTGTGGAGAAAGCTGGGGGGTGAGCCCCATTCTCTCCCTACCCAACCCCCAGCAGGAGGGGTCCCCTAGGTAAGGCTTTTTTTTTTTTCTGAGATGGAGTATCACTCTGTAGCTCAGGCTGGAACACAATGGCGCAATCTTGGCTCATCGCAACCTCCTCCTCCCTGGGTCAAGCAATTCTCCTGCCTCTTCCTCCCAAGTAGCTGGGATTACATGCACCTGCTACCACGCCCGGCTAATTTTGTATTTTTAGTAGAGACAGGGTTTCACCATGTTGGTCAGGCTGGTCTTGAACTACTGACCTCAAATGATCTACCTGCCCTGGCCTCCCAAAGTGCTGGGATTACAGGCATGAGCCACCGCGCCCAGCCCCAAGGTGATCCTTACAGCAGCGAGGGGACTGGGATCTGTCTCCTGCCTGTGTAGGAAGCCCTGGAAAAGCCCGGCAAGCAGCCAGCCAGCTCCAGCCGCAATCCACATGGCACTTCCTTGCCTCCCTTTTCCTCCCTGTACTCCAACCCTGGATGGGTCAGAACCTGGCAGTGAGCAGGGTTGGGAGGAGGAGAAGTACAAGGTGCAGAAGCAGGAGAGGTAACCAGGCTCTCTACCCATTGAGGCTTCTGGGCGGAAGGAGCCCTGAGCCCGGACAGGGAGAAGATCTGTTGATGAGTCACATTTGGAGATTTGATGAATATCTTGGATGTGATGCTCTGATGACCAAATTAAATAGAGGCTCGGTGGCCTTTGGGCAGATTATTGCTAAAAGTGCACAAAAAGGCCAAGGCACCTGCCAGAATATTCACTGAGGGCAGGTGAGTTATGTTCTTCATGTTTCTTTCATTATTATTTTTTGAGATGGAGCCTTGCTCTGTCACCCAGGCTGGAGTGCAGTGGCAAGATCGCAGCTCACTGCAACCTCCACCTCCCAGGTTCAGTCAATTCTCCCGCCTCAGTCTCCAGGGTAACTGAGATTACAGGCGTGCACCACCATGCCTAGCTAATTTTTTTTTTTTTTTTTTTTTAATTTTTGTATTTTTGGTAGAGATGGGGTTTTACCATGTTGGCCAGGTTGCTCTTGAATTCCTGGCCTCAAGTGATCTGCCTGCCTTGGCCTCCCAAAGTGCTGGGATTACAGGTGTGAGCCAATGCACCCAGCCTGCTCTTTTCTCTCTTTCTCTCTTTCTTTTGAGACAGAGTCTTGCCGCTCTGTTGCCCGGGCTAGAGTGCAGTGGTGTGATCTCAGCTCACTGCAACCTCCGCCTCCTGGGTTCAAGCCTCCCAAGTTTAAGCGATTCTCCTGTCTCAGCCTCCTGAGTAGCTGGGATTACAGGCATGCACCACCACACCCGGCTAATTTTTGTATTTTTAGTAGAGACGAGGTTTCTTTTTCTTTTTTTTTGATTCTTTCTTTTTTTTTAATTCTTCTAGAAATGGGGTTTCACCATGTTGGTCAGGCTGGTCTTGAACTCCTGGCCTCATGATCTGCTTGCCTTGGACTTCCAAAGTGCTGGGATTGCAGGTGTGAGCCACCGTGCCCGGTCTGTTTATATTTCTTAATGGCACAAGGTGATACAATAAGTTAACTATGTTTTCCTAAAAATGCATGGTATTTTCATCCTTGATTAAAACCTCTATTTGTCAGTACAGTGTCAAGACAGAATTCCTACTGTTTCTCTTCCAACTGTAGGATAATTTTAAAAAATAGAGATTATGGATTAAAAATACTCCATGAAACTCCAACCCAATGACACGTTTGCCCAGGTTTTGTTGATTCCCTCCCCTTACCCCCAACTCTTGACAAAGGTAACAGTGCGACACTCATCCATTTGTTTGACAAGCACGTCCTGGACTCCATGCTCTTGGGCATTGGGGATAACGTGGTCCCTGCCTTCCCAGAGCTTCTAGCCCAGGAGGAGGGACATACTAAATCAACACACTGAGATAAACTCATAAAGACAAGGAAAGGGAACAGGGCGGGTTATGACAAAACTAGAGAAAGACCTGATTTGGACAGGGAGAATCTGGGAGGGCCTCTCTGAGGACGTGACGATGAAGCTGGGAACTAAGGGCTGAGTGGAACCAGAGGAAGAGCTGGGGGAGAGTGCTGCAGCCAGGGGGTGCAGCACAGGTAGCGGCCAACTAGGGAAGGCCAGGGTGGGCAGAGCCCAGAAGGCAAGGAGCAGGAGGCCGTGAGGTCACCAGAGGCCAGGCCACACGGGGCCCTGGTGGGTTAGCACTTCCAATCCTTATCATGAGAGCAGGCAACCATTTAATGATCCGATCTGGTGGTGAAACGATTCCGTCTGCCTCCTCTGATTCAGTCTGCCATTCCCTGCCCTGCTCTGTGCTCAGGAAGGACGATCTCTCCAGCTGTGTCACCTGGGTTCCTGTGCCCTGTGAGTTTGGCCAATGGGAAGCACTGGCAGGGGATGGGAAGACAGGAGGAGAGAGGCTGGAGTTTTTTTTTTTTTTTTTTTTTTTTTTTTTTGAGACGGAATCTCGCTCTGTCGCCCAGGCTGGAGTGCAGTGGCGCCATCTCCGCTCACTGCAAGCTCCGCCTCCCAGGTTCACGCCATTCTCCTGCCTCAGCCTCCGAGTAGCTGGGACTACAGGCGCCCGCCACCACGCCCGGCTAATTTTTTTGTATTTTCGGTAGAGACGGGGTTTCACCGTGTTAGCCAGGATGGTCTCGATCTCCTGACCTTGTGATCTGCCCACCTTGGCCTCCCAAAGTGCTGGGATTACGAGCATGAGCCACCGCGCCCGGCCAAGGCTGGAGTATTTCTTTGTCTTCCTCCCTGAGGGACTGTGATGATAGCGTCAATGGCTGTCATCTTTGGTCCCTTACAGCTACTGCTCCTGTTGGGCTGCCCCTCTCCCAGGGCCACAGCTCTCATCAGCTTTCAGAAACTTCTCCCGTCTCCCTCTGAGCCCATCAAGCTTTGGGGGTGGGTATAAGGCTCCTGCCCTGGCTAGTCCCTGCATGCAGCATCTTCCCACACAGTTCCTGCAAGCTCCCCACACCTCTGTTAGTGGCATCAACTCCCTTTGGTTAAATCCTTGAGGGAGATCTGCTTCTCGCTGGGTTCCCAATGGAGGCAGACGCTGGCAGAGGGACAACAGATTGGCAATCTGCGGAGAACACTGTGGCTGTCTCATGAAGAATGGACGGGAGGATGGGGCATGTGCAGGAGACCAGAGAGGGAGCTACTGCGGGACCCCAGCCGATCAGGCCAGACTCCTCACTCTCCATCTCTGGCCTTGACTGTCTAGTGACCCTTCATGCCCCAGGAGTGCCACGTGGCTGGGTGCTGCTCTGGGCTGAGTGGATTCCCCAGCACAGGTGCTCCATGCTGACTAAAGTAATGGTTTAAAAGTGGACAGATGAAACACGTTTCTACCAAGGTATGGTGGGCATAGCTTTAACAGAAAAACGCATTTTCCAGAGCGGACATGCTTCAAAGAATGCCACACACACCAGGCAAATTTTCTTCTGTGGGAAATCTTGTAGGCATGGCCTTACCCCAGGCAGGGGGATGGATGAGATGACCTCCCCTGTCCCTCTCTCTACTGAATGGGGCAGTCAGATTGCACCTTACAGAGATGAAGAGCTCTGCAACTTCTTCTTTTTTGTGTGTGTGTGTGAAACAGTTTCACTCTTGTCTCTCAGGCCAGAGTGCAATGGCGTGATCTCAGCTCACCGCAACCTCTACCTCCTGGGTTCAAGTGATTCTCCTGCCTCAGCCTCCAGAGTAGCTGGGATTACAGGCACTTGCCACCATGACTGGCTAATTTTGTACTTTTTTTAGTAGAGATGGGACTTCTCCATGTTGGTCAAGCTGGTCTCGAACTCCTGACCTCAGGTGATCCACCTACCTCGGCCTCCCAAAGTGCTGGGATTACAGGCGTGAGCCATCGCGCCTGGCTGAGCTTTGCAACTTCTTAATTTAGCACTTAGCTGCTTACAGTGACAGATTTTGGCTTTTCCTATATTCCTGATTCATGATTTTACGAATCATAAAATTGCAAACGGCTGAAGGTTTTTGAGCCATCAGAACAGCTGGTCCTTTACTTCCCAGTGGGAGCGACTGGGTTTTGAGAGTTCACAGGCTGCAGGGATGATGCGGGTGGTCATTCGGAAATGGCACACTTGAAACAGAAAGGATGACAACTCACGACACAACCAGGAGACGAGGTGACCTGGTGGCCACCTAAACACTGGAGGGCAATAAGTGTTGCTACAACACTCAGAATTATTCATTCAACCGTTATTTTTTCAGTGCCTACAACACTGGGGCCAGGCGTCTTTCCAGCAAGCAAAGATGGCTTTAGGGTCCACTATGTGCCCAGCTCTGTGCTGTGACAGATACAGGAAGCTAAACATGACATGGGATGGGGTTACTGTCAAAGGAGGCAAGAGCCATGTAATTTTTTTTTTGAGACAGAGTCTTGCTCTGTCACACAGGCTGGAGTGCAGTGGGGCTCACTCTAGCCTTGACCTCCTGGGCTCAAGTGATCCTCCCACCTCAGCTGGGATTACAGGTGCATGCCAGCATTCCTGGCTAATTTGTAATTTGTTTTTATAGAGACAGGGTCTCCCTATGTTGTCCAGGCTGATCTTGAACTCCTAGGCTCAAGTGATCCTCCTGCCTCAGCCTCCCAAAGTGCTGGGATTACAGGCATGAGTCACCATGTCCGGCCCATCATATCATTTTTATGGTGTGATGTGTGCTATGACAGAAACATGTTGGGCAATGGCACTTGGAGCAGGTAAGGAACCACTGGAGGATGTCAGAGGCTCATCTGAGTTCAGTGTTTTTTTTTTTTTTTTTTTTTTTTTTTTTTGAGATGGAGTCTTGCTCTGTCGCCCAGGCTGGAGTGCAGTGGTGCAGTCTTGGCTCACTGCAACCTCTGCCTCCTGGGTTCAAGCGATTCTCCTCTCTCAACCTTCAGAGGAGCAGCTGTGATTACAGGCACCTGCCACAACACCTGGCTAATTTTTGTATTTTTAGTGGAGATGGGGTTTCACCATGTTGGCCAGGTTGGTCTCCAACTCCTGACCTCAGGTGATCTGCCTGCCTCAGCCTCCCAAACTGTTGGGATTACAGGTGTGAGCCACCGCACCTAGCCCTGAGTTCAGTCTTGAAGGACAATCAGAAATTCACTGAGTTGGGGGCCAGGAGTTGGGGGTTTCAGGAGAAGGTAAGCTGGGGAGCTGTGGTCAGGCTCCCTCCACAGGCGAGAGGCAGGGTCAGGTCTGTCCAGAGAGCAGCGGCCTGTGGGGAAGGAGGGATGGGAAGGCAGGGTGATGGCTGAGGAGTCGCTTCGGTTGTATCTCTAACATTTTCTTTCTTTAAAAGTGAAGGAAAGAGGGAGAGCTGAGGCAAACAAAGCAAAATGTTAACATCTGTTAAAGCTGGCGGTGGGCACATGGGTGTCTGTTAAATGATTTTCTGCATGTTTAAAATATTGCATAATAAAAATACTTTAAATTAAATTATAAAAAACAAGACAGGTTTGTGTGTCAGAGAGAAGAAATCACTCTGGAGACCATGCAGAGGCAGGCCTGGAAGGGTGGGAGGTTGGCTGCAGGCTGATGTGATGACCCCAGTAGGAGAGGGAAGGTCAGAGTGGGGACGAAGAAGAGAAAGTCACCCCCCCGACCAGCTCAACCCCTCACCTGTGAAGCATCCTAAGAAGGCTGCCTCCTTTTCCAGTGTGTGCATGTGTATGTGTGCGTGTGCATGTGTGTGCATGTATGTGTGTGCATGCGTATGTGTGTGCATAGGTGCATGTGTTTATGTGTGCCGTGTGAGTGCATGTATGTGTGTGCACGTATGTGTGTGCATGTATTTATGTGTGCCTGTACGAGTGCATGCATGTGCGTGCATGTGTGCGTGTGCATGGATGTGTGCATGCATGTGTGCGTGTGTGTGTGCATCTGCCTGTGCATGCATGCATGTGCATGTGTGTAAATATCTCCCATCTCATCTAAGATTAGTCCTCAGCCCCACAAAGGGCCTGAGGCGCAGGCACTCTAGCTGCTGCGGCATGTTCCAGGAACCGACGGGCAGGGGGAGAGGGGGCCTTAGGTCCCGGGACATGCCTGGAAGGAGGCCCTGCCACGCAGTGTGCTGGCTCCCAGTAGCCAGTGGGCAACACGTGCAGCACAGCAGTGCTTGACAGCCAGTGCTGCAGGCTGGGATGCCCCTCCCTTCCCTCGCCCAGCCGAGGGAGACAGCTGGTAGACCCGTGGTAATTCCGCAGCGACTATCAGTGCATATATATACGTACTCTGCTCCAGCACCTCCATTTCTAGAATTTCTTTTACAGCTGTATGCTTGGACTCAGGCACAATCAGACTATAAATAAGACTGTTCATTGCATCAAGCAACAACCCTAATACCCATCAGTAGAGGACAGGAGATGACCCCGCATCCATACAGTGGAATATGGAGCGTCAGAAAGAACAAAAAGCACTTCATGTACAGGTAGGAAAAGATCTCAGCTGTGTGCGGTGGCTCACACTTACAATTCCATCACTTTGGGAGGCTGAGGCTGGAAGATCGCTTGAGGCCATGAGTTCAAGATCAGCCTGGGTAAAACAGAGAGACCCCATCTCTACTAATTTTTTTTTTTAATTAGCTAGGCATGGGGGTGTGCACCTGTAGCTCCAGCTACTCAGGAGGCTGAGGCAGGAGGATCGTTTGAGCCCAGGGGGTCAAGGCTGCAGTGACCTATGATTGCACCACTACATTCCAGCCTGGGCAACAGAGTAAGACCCTGTCTTTAAAAAAAAAAAAAAAAAACAACCCTAAACAACAAAAACCTCAATTCTACCTCCAAAGCAGGGCCCACCTCCACAGGCAGGCCCTGCTTCCCCCCGACTTTCCTCTGGGCCATCACTCGTGCCTCTCGGTCCTTGAAGCCCGGTGCCCAGGCCTGGCTGGTGATTCTGGCTCTAGGACAGGCACACAACTCCAACTGGGCCAGTGAGCCCCAGTTCAGGGGCTTCTGATGCAACTCCTGGGAAAGAAAAGCTCTCATTTTGGGGGATTTGTGGCTGGCAGGATGTTCACCTCAGAGCTGCTGGAAAGGTGACCCCCAGGAGAGGGGGGCAGATCCAGCCAGGCCTAACCGTGCCATTTTTGAGAGCTTATATACACAACTGTCTTTTTGTCTCCAGCCACATTGAGATGGGTCTTCCGTCACTCGAAACAAAAGATTACAAGCAAATACAAATCTCTGATGGTTTCCTTAGCAAAACCGGGGAGCCACGCCCCTTTCTGGCAGAAAACCACTCTCTGAGATGGTGTGGGGAGTGTGCGCTGCGCTCTCCTCCTGAAGCACAACATGTGAGGTGGTGGGGGGCCCTGTACTGGGACCCACTCGGGCCAGCTGCCTGCCCCTCTCTCCGTGCACTGCTGGGGACCGGGTGTGGCGGGGCATACCTGTAGCAGACGTTATCAGTGCAGGGATTGTGGACTCGGACAATGATGAAGACGTGCTGGAAGTGGGAGCGGATGTTCTTGGGGGTGAACGGTAGCGCGCCAGGCTCCTGGAAGATGATCGTCACGATGTCGTTCCCTATGTGCCTCTTCCGTAGCAGCTGGGAAAGGGCAACAGAGGGGGACAGGAACGTGTCACAGGTTGGCCTGAGGGGTCCTGCCTGGACCATTGCCACAGCTCCTTACCCACCCCCATTCCCGCTCCCTGCTCACACACAGCCCAAGAAACGAGCTTCCTGTGGTTCCCTCTCATTCAGGATAAAGGACAAACATCTTGCCATGGCCCAGCAGGCCCCCGTCACCTCTCTGACATTCCCCATGGCCCGGCAGGCCCCCGTCACCTCTCTGACATTCCCCATGGCCCCTGCTCACTCTGCTGCAGCCATACCCACCTCCTGCTGCTCCTCAACCATGCCAGAAACACTTCTTTGAGGCCTCTGCACCTCTGTTCCCTCTGCTAGGAACATTCTTCCTGAGTCCCCACGTGGCTTCCTTCCTCACCTCCTCTGGTCTTGCAGAAACCTCCCTCCCAGGGAGGCCTTTGCTGACTACGTTATCCAACATCCATCCCACCACAACACTCCCTGATCTTTGCTTTCCTGTCCCCATTACTTAACACTTATTGACACTCAGCACAGACAGTTTTCCCCTCTTCCTTTTGTTTCCTGTCTCTTCCCACTGAAGTGGCAGTTCCATGAGAACAGGGATTTTGTTCAATGCCCACCGCTGTACCCTCAGTACCCAGCACAGTGCCTGGCATACAGGAGGTGCTCAATAAATATGATCCAGAGAGCACAGGCTGGTGCCCTTCAACTTGCTCAAAGCCACACTCAGGGACAATGGCAGAGTCAGATCCCAGGTCACTGGCAGGGCCAGTTATGGCGCCACCCCTTCCCTGGACCCTGACTGAGGTCAAGACGGCTGTGGCTTCCGAGTGCCCTATGGGACCCTCACCCTCTGATACAATTTGGCTGTGTCCCCACCCTACAGTTCATCTTGAATTGTAGCTCCCATAATTCCCATGCGTTGTGGGAGGGACCCGGTGGGAGGTAATTGAATCACGGGGGTGGGTCTTTTCCGTGCTGTTCTCGTGGTAGTAAACAAGTCTCACGAGATCTGATGGTTTTATAAAATGGTAGTTCCGCTGCACAAGCTCTCTTGCCTGCCACCATGGAAGACATGATTTTGGTCCTTCTTTGCCTTCTGCCATGACTGTGAGGACTCCCCAGCCATGTGGAGCTGTGAGTCCATTAAACCTCTTTTTCTTTATAAACTACCCAGTTTTGGGTAAATCTTCATTAGCAGTGTGAAAACGGACTAATACACCTTTTCTCCCCTGCTGGTCAGTCTCCGAGGAAGACTCTGTTATCTTCACAGGTGACGCTGTATTCACTGTGTTTGGCTTATTTGCTGATATTATATTGTTATTTTTCTTTTTTTTTTTTTGAGACGGAGTTTCGCTCTTGTTGCCCAGGCTGGAGTGCAATGGTGCTATCTCAGCTCACTGCAACCTCCGCCTCCTGGGTTCAAGTGATTCTCCTGCCTCAGCCTCCTGAGTAGCTGGGATTACAGGCATGTGCCACCACGCCCAGTTAATTTTGTATTTTTAGTAGAGACAGGGTTTCTCCATGTTGGTCAGGATGGTCTCGAACTCCTGACCTCAGGTGATCTCCCTGCCTCGGCCTCCGAAAGTGCTGGGATTACAGGTGTGAGCCACCGCGCCCAGCCTATTATACCGTTCTTATTTACACAGTTCTAGTATTCACATAACTGTTAAGGAATCTGCCAATGCAGGAGATCCACGGACGAGAGTCCCATGGAGCTCTAAGTGACGTGGCTCACAGCATGAACTCCAGACACGCTTTGCAGCTCAACTCCTACTGTTGAATCGTTAGTTCTTTATGTGTGTTTTAAGTGGCATTAAATCAAGTTGCTAAAGTAGCTATTGACTATGGCTGGTCCTGTACTAAACACTGTACAGCCGTCTCTTCAATTTATCTTCTCAATGAATCTCCTAACAACCCCGAGAAGTGTTAACTCACTTTGCCCCGCTTTACAGATGAGAAAACTTAGGCTTACAGAGGTTAAGTAATTTTCCCTAAGTCATGTAGTGACGGAGGGAAAGAGCCTGGATTCTAACCCATTTCTTTACGACTCAAGCTTTTCTCCAGCACGCCTCCCACTTACTCAGGAACAGCTACTGCTCCCTGCACCCCTCCTGCGTGTCGGGCCCTGTCACGCTCCAGTTGCCGCAGGAGTGTATGGACCTTTCTCAATGACCCTGAGACAGGGGCACTACCATTCTAACCATTTTACACAGGAGGGACTCAAGGCCCAGAGAGGTGAAATCACTTACTCGAGATCGCACAGCTAGGAAGTAGCAAAGAAAGAACTCAAATTCAGGTCTAATTCTGAGATAACAGCCTTTTTTTTTTTTTTTTTTTTTTTTTTGAGACAGAGTCTTGCTGTGTTGCCCAGGCTGGAGTGCAGTGGCACGATCTCAGCTCACTGTAACCACTGCCTCCTGGGTTCAAGCAATTCTTGTGCCTCAGCTGGGACTATAGGCACACGCCACCACATCCAGCTAATTTTTGTATTTTTAGTAAAGACGGGGTTTCACCATATTAGACAGGCTGGTTTCAAACTCCCGACTTCAGGTGATCTGCCGGCCTCGGCCTCCCAAAGTGCTGGGATCACAGGCATGAACCACCAAGCCTGGCCTAAGACCAAAGCTATTAATAGCATGTTTTTAGATGAACCTTAGGAAATCAATATTTGACCATTTTTGGCCTACAATGTCACTTGTGCCAAATGGGAAAACATGTACACTTACTTCCTAAACTGTCAACACTCTGGGGCTTCCGTTCATTAGGAACTGGAAGAACTGCTCTGTGGGCCCAGCCTGCAAGCTGAGTCCAGGAGAAGAGCGGGGTCACAGCTGCAGCCTCCTGGCAATGGGTGTTTGGTGGTGCTGCCCACCGAGTATCCCTGCCTCCTCCTGGCAGCCACACCCACCTAGTTTGGGAAAGCACCATCCCAACCTCCGTCCATGTTTCAAGTTGAGCTGGCGCCACTCACCCTCTCTGGGGTGGGCATGAGCCTCGGGCTTAGCCAGTCTGCCCCTTCCACCCCCACCCCAGGCCCCGAGACTGGCATGTGAATGGTCCAATGAGACAGTTCTGAAACACTTCGGGACAACTGGAAAGAACAGCACTCTTCCTGCTGGGGTGGCTAAGCTGGTAGGATGTGAGCCTGTGGCTACAAGGAGGTGTCTCTGCCCTGCACCTGTGAATAAAGCTGCTGCAAAGAAAAGCGGAGGTGCGAAATGGGGAGGATTCCTAATATTGTTGGAGTCCCTGGATCCAACCAGACCTGAGGCCAGCCCTCTCCAGAATCTTAAGAGTTATATAACCGAGTAAATCTCTTTCTAGTTAAGCCAGTTTGGTGTTTCTGTTACTTGCAGTCAAAATAATGTTGACTGATTCACTCTTCTTCTTAAGACCAGTGATGACTCAAGAGGCCCTGGAGGGGAGTCGGGGTAGCTGGGGCCAAGCAGGGTGCCCAAAGAGCAGCAGGAAAGACTGGGGCCAAAGTGACATCTCGAACCACACCTGGCCTGGTCTCTAACCCCCAGGGAAAATGACTACGGTAAAGATGGCCTCCAAGGCCAAGGGCCTCCATATGATCCACATGACGGTACTGAGAGGGCCAATGCTGGTGGGTGGGCAGTCAACATCCAGCAGCCGTGCCTCTGCTGAAAATCACTGACCTGCTGCCTGTTGTTGGGGGTGTAAGGGAGCAGGGTGGAGACGTGGAACATGATCTCGTAGTCCTGGTACGTCGTGTAGAGGGAGTGGGTTCCCGTGGAGTCGGCTGAAACAGAAATGCCAGTTAGGACCATGTTTCCAAAACCTCTGGGTTTTTGCCATATCCCACGTACCATCTGTGCTGGTTTTTAACTTGGTGCTTTCACTTCAATCCACTCTTAAAAATTAAATACATTGGCCAGTCGCGGTGGCTCATGCCTATAATCCCAGCACTTTGGGAGGCTGAGGAGGGTGGATCATCTAGGTCAGGAGTTTGAGACCAGCCTGGCCAACGTGGTGAAACCCCGTCTCTACTAAAAATACAAAAATTAGCCAGGCGTGGTGTTGGGCACCTGTAGTCCCAGCTACTCAGGAGGCTGAAGCAGAAGAATCGCTTGAACCCGGGAGCTGCAGCTTGCAGGGAGTCAAGATCACTCCACTGCACTCTAGCCTGGGCGACAGGGTGACTGTGTCTCAAAAAAAAAACCAAAAAAATTAAATACATTTAGATAAAAAGGAAACCTCATTGCTATGCACCCACCAGACTGGTAAAAATTAAAAAGTCTGACAGCACCAAAGGTTGGTGAGGATGTGGAGCAAACGGAACCCTCGAGGTGGCTGGTTAGGTGTGTAACGCGGTCCGAGCACTTCGGAAAACTTTTTAGCAATCTCTCTTAAGCCTGAAGATGGGCTTCATTGAAAACCTAGCACTTCCTCTCCTCGGACCACAGCCCAAAGAAATCATGCCCACGTGTCCTGGGATATGGGTATAAGAAGCTTCACGTGTCAGTCACAAGAATGTGTGAACACACTGGTCAATTCACACTGTGGAAAAATATACAGCCAGGAAAAGGAACGAGCCACGGCTGTGGCTTGGGGGAATCCTCTGAATGTTGAGTGAAAGATGCTGACACAAAGCAGCACACACGGCATGATCCCATTCATGTGACGTGCAAAAGCAGGTCAGAGTATACCAGTCAGGGATGCGTACGTAAGTAGCAAAATTATGAAGAAAAGCAAAGAAATGATTATCACTAAGAATCAGGATATGGGTTCTCTCTAATAGGAAGGGAGGGTTATGACCAGGAAGAGGCAAACCTACTTATTGAGCCCATGTTTCAGAGGGGGAAACGGAGGCATGGAGAGGGAGTGCCTTCCCAAGGTCACGCTGCACTAAGTGGTGAGTCTGGATCAGAACTCAGGCTGTCGGACTCCAGATCTGTTTTTGTTGTTGTTGTTGTTATTTGTTTGTTTTTGAGACAGAGTTTTGCTCTGTCACCCAGGCTGGAGAGCAATGGGGCAATGTGGGCTCACTGCAACCTCTGCCTCCTGGGTTCAAGCAATTCTCCTGCTTCAACCTCCCGAGTAGCTGGGATTACAGGCGCCTGCCACCATGCTTGGATAATTTTAGTATTTTTAGTAGAGACAGGGTTTCACCACGTTGGCCAGGCTGGTCGAACCCCTGACCTCAGGTGATCCACCTGCCTCAGCCTCCCAAAGCGCTGGGATTACAGGCGTAAGCCACTGTGCCCGGCCTCCAGATCTGTTCTTAACAATATTCAATGCTGCCTCAGTGTCCGGTGGGGACACTGAGGCCACAGCTGCCAGTGCCAGAGCCAGGTCGGGAGCCAGGTAACCTCAAGGTGTCTGCTCAAGCCAGGACCATCCCTGCCTGTAATTTGGGGAGACTACTTCTAGGAGCACTACGCTTCCCGGGGTCCTCTCCGAGAACGCACTTCCTGGCCAGGCATGGTGGCTCACACCTGTAATCCCAGCACCTTGGGAGGCTGATGTGGGTGGATCACCTGAGGTCAGAAGTTCAAGACCAGCCTGGCCAACATGGTGAAATCCCATCTCCACTAAAAATACAAAATTAGCTGGGTTTGGTGACATGCGCCTGTAATCCCAGCTACTCAGGAGGCTAAGGTGGAAGAATCGCTTGAATCCAGGAGGTGGAGGTTGCAGTGAGCCAAGATCGCTCCACTGCACTCCAGCCTGGGTGACAGAGCAAGACTCTGTCTCAAAAAAATGAAAAACAAAAAAACCAAAAAAAAAAAACAAACAATACTAACACTCACACCTGCCAGCTTCCTCCACGCCAGGCGAGCCCAGTGAGGCCTGCTGCCTCCCTGCCCGCCTAGGGGGACACCCACACTGGCAGAGCTCTGGGAAGCACCTGGCACAGAGGGAGGGCTCAGGATGTTTGGGGCAATGCTGTCCCACGGAACCCTCACCGTGCAACTGTGCTTCCAAGGTTAAGTGCAATTATTACCTTCACTCTACAGATGAGGAAACTGAGGTCAAGAGAGGCAAAGCCACCTGTCCAAGATCACGAAACTAGCAAATGGCATAATATCATGCTCGTTCCTCCTACAGCCTCCTTTAGCAGGGGAGGAGGGGAAGGTGGTGATGGCCTCAGGCACCGGCCTAACACTTCACTTCTCTAAGATTTGTCTCCTGATCTGGGCTTCCGTTTTCTAGAAGAGCAAACCGAGTCTTGGTGAGGTGTGGGGCAGAGCAATTGACTGAGCCATCTCGGGGCCTTCTCACTCCCAGCCGATGAAAACTCACCCCCAAGGACAGTGGCAGTCCATTCCCCAGGGAGCTGTGACACCTGTGAACATCACCCATCCACCCACCTAACTACTGCTCATGAAACATTTTGATCCTATACATCATATACAAATATATTTTTTCTTTCTTTTTTTTTTTTTTTTTTTTTGAGATAAAGTTTTGCTCTTGTTGCCCAGGCTGGAGTACAGTGGTGTGATCTCAGCTCACTGCAACCTCTGCCTCCAAAGTTCAAGCGATTCTCCTGCCTCAGCTTCCCAAGTAGCTGGGATTACAGATACGTGTCACCACACCCGGCTAATTTTTTGTATTTTTAGTAGAGATGGGGTTTCACCATGTTGGCCAGGCTGGTCTCGAACTCTTGACCTCGTGATCCACCTGCCTTGGCTTCCCAAAGTGCTGGGATGATAGCTGTGAGCCACTGTGCCCGGCCTAATTATTTATTTTTTTGAGACAGTGTCGCTCTGTCACCCAGGCTAGAGTGCAGTGGTGCAATCTCGGCTCACTGCAACCTCCACCTTCTGGGTTCAAGTAATTCTCCTGCCTCAGCCTCCTGATGAGCTGGGACTACAGGCACACGCCACCATACCACCATACCCGGCTAATTTTTGTGTTTTTTAGTAGAGACAGGGTTTCACTATATTGGCCAGGCTGGTCTCGAGCTCCTAACCTCATGATCTGCCTGCCTCAGCCTCCCAAAGTGTTGGGATTATAGGCGTGAGCCACCACGTCCAGCCTATTTATTTATTTTTGAGATGGGGTCTTGCTCTGTTGCCCAGGGTGGAGTGTAGTGGCATGATTTTAGCTCGCTGCAGTCTCAAACTCCCAGGTTCAAGCAATCCTCCCGCCTCAGCCTCCCAAACCTGGTGGCATGAGCCACCATGCTTGACTCTGTTTTTCTTTAGAGTTCCACTATATAAGAGCATACCCCCAAACAATATATGGCTGGTGGATTTTTTTTTTTTCCAGAGACAGGGTCTTGCTTTATTGCCCAGGCTGGTCTTGAATACCTGGCCTCAAGCAATCATCCTGCCTTGGCCTCCAAAAGTGTTGGGATTACAGGTGTGAGTCATCCTGCTGAGCCTGCTGGTTTTTGCCAGTTTTTTGTTTGCTAGTTTTGGCTCATATGTGTAGTTCCAGCACTTTGGGGGGCCAAGAATCCCTGGAGGCCTTGTGTTTGAGACCAGTCTGGGTAACATAGCAAGACCTTGTCTCCATAAAAAAGGATAATTGGCCCGCACGGTGGCTCACACCTGTAATCCCAGCACTTTGGGAGGCTGAGGCAGGCAGATCACGAGATCAGCAGTTTGAGACCAGCCTGGCCAATATGGTGAAACCCCATCTCTACTAAAAATACAAAAACTAGCTGGGCATGGTGGCACACGCCTGTAGTCCCAGCTACTCGGGAGGCTGAGGCAGAATAATCCCTTGAACCCAGGAGGCAGAGGTTGCAGTGAGCTGAGATTGGGCCACTGCACTCCAGCCTGGGCAATAGAGGGAGACTCTGTCTCCAAAAAAAAAAAAAAAAAAAAAAAAAAATATATATATATATATATATATATAGTTATGTGAAAGGCATCATTCAGGTCCCACTCTTCTGAGGTTTGCTGTCTTTGCACAGCACGAAGCATGCAGCTCTCCTCCACGCTGATGCCCTTGGTGCCAGTTCATCTCCGCTGGGTGAACACACCACAACCTTGCCAGTGTGCATTGGGTGCACCGAGGTGCCGGTGATTAGGGATATTCAGTCCTCTCCTGCCGTGCACGTGTGCATTAGACAGAGTGCATACCTAGGAGTGCAAGAGCTGAGTCACAGAGCAGGGTCTCTTCAAACTGGATTTGAATGTGCTATACCGTTTTCCAAAGTGGTTGCACATGGCCAGGTGCAGTGGCTCACGCCTATAATCCCAACACTTTGGGAGGCTGAGGTGGGTGGACCACTTGAGGTCAGGAGTTTGAGACCAGTCTGGCCAATATGGTGAAACCCCATCTCTACTAAAAATACAAAAATTACCCAAGTGTGGTGGTGCACACCTGTAGTCACAGCTACTCGGGAGGCTGAGGCAGGAGAATATTGTTTGAACCTGAGAGGTGGAGGTTGCAGTGAGATGAGCTTACACCTCTGCACTCCAGCCTGGGCCACAGAGTGAGATTCTGTCTCAAAAACAACAACAACAACAACAACAACAAAACAAAAAAAAAAAAAAGGAAAAAAGAAAAAAGAAAATGGCTGCACTTATTTGTGCTCCTACAAGTCTGAGAGCTCCACAGCTCCACTGCTCCACGTCCCCACCCTGGCATCCCCAGACCTTTTAAGCTTTGCCCGTTGAGTGGGCGTGCAGTGGTGGCTCACTGTGATCTAACTGGCCCCCCACTTACTCTTGACGTCCAGCTGGGCAGCGTACTTGGTGAAGCCCTTCAGGCAGACCTTCTCACCGATGAGGGAGAGGAACTCCTCGAAGGCGGGGCCAGCCTCCTCGTTGTTGTACATCTCCTCCTCGGAGCTCTGGCCGGCCTTGCAATAGAGGATGCCCACCTTGTGCTTCCGGCAGAGCTGCAGAGGCAAGAGTGGCTTTGTGGAGGCAGGCCAGGCAGAGATGGCAGAGGGAAGGGAGCAAGGGGTATGTCTGAGGCCTTCAGCCCTGGGAGCTGCTGGGACCACTCGAGAACCCAGAGCCACAGCCAGACAGGGAGGAAAACAGTGTTGGGGCATGGCGGCATGTCCCAGTTGTCCCTTTCCCTCTCTCCCCTCCCACAGAAGCACAGCGAGGTGTCCAGGCTGCCTCTTCTCGCTATGGCGGGTGGAGGATGGCTGGTGATGCCATGCTTGCATGAAAGAGACTGTTGCCTTGGCCGGCTTCCCACAGTAGGTGGAATGCTTCCCACAGTAGGTGGACTGGGATGGGCTGAGATTCTGCAAAAGCAAAATCTGGAGGGCTCAAGGCTTATAGTCAATAGCTTTTTTTAGGGAGTGGGCTCCCAACAACCATGTTTGCTTTAGGTATCTCGGATTCCCCTGGTCACTGGTGACTGGGCCACGGTCAGCCACCTGACCTACGCATAGCCCAATTGATGGCTCTCCTGTGACCAGGGTCAGCTTGCTGGGGTCTGCCTGTGGCTGGAATTCTAACAGACTGGGAGCTGTGGGAGAGGCGAGAGAAGCAGAGGGAGCCAGCGTGTGGAGCGGGGAGGAAAGACGCTAACCCCCCACCACAGACACATATACGCAGCACACATGGGGACCTAGCAGCGATCTCACCCCCAGACGATCTCCCTCCTTTAGGAGACCCAGTTACATTCCTGCTCTTGGCACCACTAGAATTTGATTCGAATCCCTCCTTTTGCTGAAACCAGCTTAAGTAGGTTTCTGTTACTTGCAAAGAAAAAAGGATGTGACCAAGATAGAAAAAGGTACCAGGAGTGGGGTTGCAAGCTACTGCCCCTGCAGCGCCCTGACCTCCAGCCCCTGACTCACCCCTTGCTCATCGAGCTTCAGCAGTTGCTCCGTCACCTTGGGAGTGTTGAGGGCCAGCCGCAGGCAGTGGATGTTGAGCTCGGGGATGACGTACTCCAGGGCATCCTTCAAGGGCAAGCCCCGCCCGGTCCCATGCTTGGTGGCTGTGGGCGTGGCATCTTCCAGGATGGAGCCCCGCAGGGTGATGAGCTACTCAAGGGAGAGAAGGGAAGGTTAGGGGGTTCTTGGGACCTAGAAAGGGATGACAGCATACGACAGACATCTTGTGTTGAAAGAGACATGTGTGATGATTGGAAGTTTGTGCTCTAAGGTCAGAAAGTCCTAGGTCTGAGCCAGAACTTGAACCTGTTGCCGCCTGGCTGTGTGGTCTTGACCAAGTGACTTCGTATCTCTGAGCCTCAGCTTGCTCTTTTGTGAAATGGGTACAGGATGGTATTGTAACCTTGAAGGGGTGTTGGGAGGGTTAAATGAGACAATAATGTAAACTAACTTCATCTGTTCAACATATATTGGCTGAGTGCCTCCTCTGAGACACTGAGTCCTATTCTAGGTGCAATGAAAAAAGACCCTTGTCCTTGTGGAGCTGACACTGGAATCGGAGAGAAGTATTACGTAAGGTAGTAGGGATTATAATGAAGAAAACAGGTCCTACCAAGAGGATGTGGGCTCTTGTCCTTATTACAGTAATACTGTATTATGTACACATTCCTGTAAATGCTTATGTAAAACACCCGCCTGCCTTGAATACTGGCACCACCTTGGATCTTGAACTGTGGCACTGGTTTCCGACCAGTTTCATCAAATTAAAAAAAAAAAAAAAAAAAGGCTGGGCGCAGTGGCTCACGCCTGTAATCCCAGGACTTTGGGAGGCTGAGGCGGGCAGATCATGAGGTCAGGAGATCGAGACCATCCTGGCTAACAAGGTGAAACCCCGTCTCTACTAAAAATATAAAAAATTAGCCGGGCATGGTGGCCGGTGCCTGTAGTCCCAGCTACTCAGAAGGCTGAGGCAGGAGAATGGCGTGAACCTGGGAGGCAGAGGTTGCAGTGAGCCGAGATCACACCACTGCACTCCCGCCTGAGCAACAGAGTGAGACTCCGTCTCAAAAAAAAAGAAAAGAAAAGAAAAAAAGGGTCAGGTGCAGTGGCTCACACCTGTAATCCCAGCACTTTGGGAGGCCAAGGTGGGCAGATCACTTGAGGTCAGGAGTTTGAGACCACCCTGGCCAACATGGTGAAACCCTATCTCTACTAAAAATACAAAAATTAGCCAGGCATGGTGGCACGTGCCTGTAATCCCAGCTACTTGGGAGGCTGAGGCAGGAGAATCACTTGAACCCGGCAGGCAGAGGTTGCAGGGAGCCAAGATTGCACCACTGTACTCCAGTCTGGGTGACAGAGCAAGACGCAGTCTCAAGAAATAAATAAAAAAGGAAGAAAAACGCCACCAGTGATTCTAATGTGGATGGTCTGGGATGGGGCCAGACATGCATGTTTGTATACATGGCATATTTTTAATCCATCTCAGGTGCTTCTGATGGGCAGCCAGGGATGAAAACCTTTGGACAAAGCCAGTCACAGCCATCTCATTCCCATTCCCCAGATGTTGCTTTCCTAGGTTTTCCTATAGACAACCATGTGACCAATTCCAGGCAATAAGACGTGAGGGGAATTGTGCTTGGTGAGGACTTCTGGTGCAGATTTCTCTCTAATAAAAGGAAAGCCCCATTTGGGAGGCCAAGGCGGGCGGATCACCTGAGGTCAGGAGTTTGAGACCAGCCTGACCAATGTGGTGTAACCCCGTCTCCACTAAATACACAAATATTAGCAGGGTGTGGTGGCGCATGCCTGTAATCCCATTTACTTGGGAGGCTGAGGCAGGAGAATCGCTTGAACCCAGGAGGTGGAGATAGCAGTGAGCTGAGATCACACCATTGCACTCCAGCCTGGCAACAAGAGCCAAACTCTATCTCAAAAAAAAAAAAACACAAAGAAACATAGGTGTGAGGCCAAATAAATTATCACAAAGTGAATACCTGCGTAATCACTATCCAAATCAAGAAATGCATTTCCAGCACCCACAGCCCTTTTGTACCCCCTTCTTTTTCCCCAAAGGTAACTATATCCTGATTTTTAACACCATCATTTATCATTTATTTCTATTTTTGAACTTCATGCAGTTTGTATTTTTTTATTCTTTTGTTCTTTTGAAGACAGGGTCTCACTCTGTTGCCCAGGCCGGAATGGAGTGGCACAATCACGGTTCACTGCAGCCTCGACCTCCTGGGCGCAAAAGATCCCCCTGCCTCAGCTTCCTGAGTAGCGGGGACTATAGGCATGTGCCACCATGCCTGGATAATTCTGTATATCTTTTGTAGAGACAGAGTCCCACTATGCTGCCCAGGCTGGTCTGCAACTCCTAGGCTCAAGTGATCCTCCCGCCTCAGCCTCCCGGAGTCCCGGGATTACAGGTGTGAGCTACTGCGTCCAGCCAGGCAGTTTGTATTCTTTTGTTATCTGGCTTCTTTCTCTGAATCCTACATATGTGAGATGCAGCCACGCTGTTGCGAGAGGCTGACGTTTTACTTTGATAGGTTTGGTCCTTTTCACGTTGATAAGCACCAGAACTGCTTCCAGTATTTGCCAACTGTGAACAGTGCTGTTAGGAACCCTCACAGAAGCACCTCAGTGCACATGAACACATTTTTTTTTGGTTTTATACCTAGGACAGAAATTGCTAAACCACCAGGCATGCTAATCTTCAATTTTACTGAACTGCCAAATAGTTTTCCAAGTGGTTGTACCAATTTACACCCCACCAGCCCTGTCTGAGCCCCTGCTGCTCCACATCCTCACTAACACCAGCTCGTACCTGTAGCCACAGCATGCTGCTGGCCACCAGGTCATGCCACGCACGGGACCAGCACCACACCAAGAATGCACAAGAAAAATCCCTCCCCAGGGGGCTTGTTACAAGCACCCAAAGTACACTTGGGGCTGTGGTCTAAAGACTAAAGAGGAGGCCAGGTCTGGTGGCTCACGCCTGTAATCCCAGCACTCTGGGAGGTTGAGGCGGGCGGATCACCTGAGGCCAGGAGTTCGAGACCAGCCTGGCCAACGTGGTGAAACCCCATCTCTACTAAAATAGATAAATTAGCCAGACATGATGGCTTATGCCTGTAATCCCAGTTACTTGGGAGGCTGAGGCAGGGGAATCACTTGAACCCAGGAGGCGGAAGTTGCAGTGAGTTGAGATTGTGCCACTGCACTCCAGCCTGGGCGACAGAGTGAGACTCCATCTCAACAACAACAACAACAACAAGACTAAGAAGGATAAGTATTAACTGCAAAAACATGCTTGCCTAAGTCGAAAAACACAGGAGGTGGCAAAAAAAAACATGTCATGACTTCGCCTCTAAGCACACAGCCCGCCACCCTTGCCAAATAGCACCTGGGCAAGAGGTATGTGTGGAAGGAATAGAATGATCCCACTTCTGGCCCCGGTAATTAATAACAAACAAATCTCTCTCATCACAAGCAGGGTAGTGTTGAAACCGATCATGAAAAGCAATAGTGTCAGGGGCTTTGCCCTGTCAATCTGGGTGGCCCTGGGGTTGTGGGTTTCAGTTAAGGCACCAACAGGATCAGTGTCTTTATATCCCATTGACACTGTCCCACAGTGCCCTCTGCTGGGAATGAGGGACAGCATGGACCAGAAATCATTCTTCCCTGGAGACCGGTGGCTTACAGTCATATTTTGGCTCTGACCACCTCATCAGCGCGCACTACTTGAAAAGCTCTTTCTGCACTGGGGACAGTAAGTGCGACACTGGCAGGTCATGAGTGGCCACCTCACTCTCTACCTGGTCACCCCCACCATCAACTCTCACCTGGACAGCAGCCTCCTCCAGGTCTCCCTGCCCCTGCCCTGTCCCCAGTCCATTCCTTCTACAGCTGCCCGAGTCAGATCACAGCCCTCCTCTGCTCAGAGCCTGAAAACATCTGGCATCAGCTGGTCAAGGGCAACAAATCAAGTAAGCCATGAAAGGCACACAGTGCCACGCGAGCAAGGAGGTTCCAGCTGGTACAGGTTATCCCCACTCACTCCTGACTCAGACGCGCTCCCCGCTTGACTGTGCTGGGCGGTGGGTGTACCCTTCAAGAGCATTTCCTAGGAGGTTACTTAGGAGGTGGTCTGCCTGGATTTGAATTCTAGCTCTAGCTCCTCCCTAGCTGTGTGATTCTGGGCAAGCCACTTAATTTCCCTATTACCTCATTGACAAAATGGGGATAAAAATGCCTGCCTCAAGGCATTGAAAGGATTGAAAAAGATCTGTGTATAATGCTTAGCGCTGTATCTTGGGCATAGAGTAAGAGCTCAATGTGTGTTAACCACTATTATCTGTAGATGAGTGTTAAATGTTTATGTACAAAGTCACATGCATAGTTAATAGTTTTAAATTTTTTGTTTCTTTTTTATTTGTTTTTGGAGACGGAGTTTCGCTCTTGTCGCCCAGGCTGGAATGCAATGGTGTGATCTTGGCTCACTGCAACCTCTGCCTCCTGGGTTCAAGTGATTCTCCTGCCTCAGCTTCCCGGGTAGCTGGGATTACAGGTGTGTGCCACCACACCCAGCTAATTTTCATAGTTTTAGTAAAACCTCCCATCCCATGGTTTTGCCATGTTGACCAGGCTGGTCTCGAACTCCTGACCTCAGGTGATCCACCTGCGTAGGCCTCCCAAAGTGCTGAGATTACAGGCGTGAGCCACCATGCCCGGCAATTCACTTATTTTTAATAGAGACAGGGTCTCGCTATGTTGCCCAGGTTAGTCTCAAACTCCTGGGCTCAAGCAATCTTTCTCCCTCGGCTTTCCAAAGTGCTGGGATTACAGGTGTGAGCCACTGCACCTAGACGAGTTTTAAATTTTTTAACCTTAAGCAGGAAGCTACATTTTTTTGCTTTTCCCCCTACTTAACAATATGCTTTGGAGATTGTTCATTTAAACACACACATGGCCAGGTGCAGTGGCTCATGCCTGTAATCTTGGCATTTTGGGAGGCCAAAGGAGGAGGGTTGCCTGAGCCCAGGAGTTCAAGACCAGCCTGGGCAACATAGTGAGATTCTATCTCTAAAAATAAAACAAAATTATTAGCCAGGTATGGTGGTGCACGCCTGTGGTGTCAGCTGCCAGGGACGCTGAGGCAGGAGGATCACTTGAGCCCAGGAATTCGAGGCTGCAGTGAGCTATGACTGCACCATTGCACTTCAGCCTGGGGGACAGAGTGAGACCCTGTCTCAAAAATAAATAAGCAAACACACACAGACACACACACAATCAGATGTACCTACTGAACAAACACTTGCTTTTTTCACTTAATGAAAGCTTTCCTTTTTCTACTTTGCATACTTATGTATTGTCTAAGTTCTTAACAATAAGCGTCTGGTACTTTTTAAATAAAAAAGAAAAATCAATAAAATAAAAATCCAAATCTCTAACCCTATCAGAACTAAAGCCTGTCAAAAACTCATGTGTGCTAGGCCAATGAGAACCACTGGGCCTGGGCGGGGCCACACAGTTCCTGGCTGGTTGCCATTCCCACTCCCTCCTCAGTGTCCTGGGTGAGACAGTGCCAGTGAAGGGGCTTGAGACAGGGCAGCCTGGCCTGGTGCTCGTCCTGTCCAGGCTCTCTGGGTTTTGGATGAGCGGTGCCAAAGCCCAGCTCCAAGTCTGTTCCTGCCTCGGTGGGGAGCCTGGCACTGACAATGCTCATATCCCATCTGCTGGGAGATGCGGGTCCACTCGAGACTGTCGCTTGGCAGCCAGGGGCGGCCATCTGGGGCAGGCCTGCTGGCTTGGAAGGCAGCCCAGACCTCTCGCTCTGGCCCCCATGCCCTGGTTTACAGGACCCCAAGGCATGTGTGTGTGAACATGAGAAGGACAGAACCCCATCCGTGAGTTCAATCCATGCTCCCCAGAATGGGCCTCTGACCTCCTGGGAAAGAACGTCCACTGCGACAGTGGTACTGCTCATAATCATTTTCCGTCAAGTGTCAGGCCCAGCACTGCCTGCTTGATATGTGCAACCTCACCGAGCCCACAACACAGTTCTGCAAGCCAAGAATTTCCAAGAGGGAAACTGAGGCTCCGAGAGGAAATGAGCCATGTGCCCAAGGTTCTAGAACTGCTGAGTGGCCAAACTAGGACTCATATGAGGTCTCCAACCCATGGAGCATGGCTCTGCCTCAGGACCTCTGCACTGGCTGTTCCCTCTGCCTGGAATGCTCTTCTTCCAGTTGTCCACACGGCTCCCTCTCCCCTTCTCTAGGTTTACTAGAACGTTACCTTCCCAGTGAGGCCTCTCTTGACCTTCCTGTTAAAAATCTAAGCACCTGCCACACTCATCACTCCTCCTTGCTTCGTTCCCCACCTTGTCACTATAGGCAGCACCTACAGCGTAATTTGCTAAGGTGTTTGGTGTCCTGCTCTCTCCTCCTCAAAGACCCACTCCCCTGAATATCTTTGCTGCCTTGTGTGCTATGGTACCCTCCATGCCCAGCATAGAGCTGGGACGGGGGAGCACTGAGCAAACGTCTATGGAATGGATGGATCCCAGGCCTGTGGCTGTGAGACCCAAAGTGTCCCCGTGCTGTCACCTGGGATGGACCAGAGTCCCCCATGGCTAGTTTTGTAGGTGCTGGGGGTAGGAAGTAGATGGGAGCAGGTATACACTGGGAATGGCATCAAGCCAGTTTCAAACTTAGTGACCAGGAAATCACAGCAAAAAAATTATATAACCCAGTATCCATGCACTAAAGTCTCACAACTCTCAGTATGTGTGGCATAGTCTAATATATATATATTTTTAAATTTTTATATTTTAAGTTCTAGGGTACATGTGTATAACGAGCAGGTTTGTTACATAGGTATTACATGTGCCACATTGGTTTGCTGCACCCATTAACTCATCATTTACATTAGGTATTTCTCCTAATGCTATAGTCTGGTATTTTTTATTTTTTAGAGATAAGGGTCTCACTGTGGTGCCTAGGCCGGTCTTTTTTTTTTTTTTTTTTGAGACGGAGTCTCGCTCTGTCGCCCGGGCTGGAGTGCAGTGGCGCGATCTCGGCTCACTGCAAGCTCCGCCTCCCGGGTTCACGCCATTCTCCTGCCTCAGCCTCCCGGTAGCTGGGACTCAGGCGCTCACCTCGCCCGGCTAATTTTTTGCATTTTTAGTAGAGACGGGGTTTCACCGTGTTAGCCAGGATGGTCTCGATCTCCTGACCTCGTGATCCGCCCGCCTCGGCCTCCCAAAGTGCTGGGATTACAGGCTTGAGCTACCGCGCCCGGCTGCCTAGGCCGGTCTTGAACTCCAGGTTTCAAGCAATCCTCCTGTCTTAGCCTCCCGTCCCAAAATGCTGGGATAACAGGTATGAGCCACCATGCCTGCCTATATATTGTATTCTCTTTTTTTTTTTTTTTTTTTGAGATGGAGTCTCACTGTCACCCAGGCTGGAATGCAGTGGCCGGATCTTAGCTCACTGCAAGCTCCACCTCCCGGGTTTACGCCATTCTCCTGCCTCAGCCTCCCGAGTAGCTGGGACTACAGGCGCCCGCCACCACGCCCGGCTAGTTTTTTTCTGGTATTTTTTTTAGTAGAGACGGGGTTTCACCGTGTTAGCCAGGATGGTCTCGATCTCCTGACCTCGTGATCCGCCCGCCTCGGCCTCCCAAAGTGCTGGGATTACAGGCTTGAGCTACCGCGCCCGGCCCTTACTGTATTCTCTTTCTTCTTCTTTTTTTTTTTTTTTTTTTTTTTTTTGAGACAGAGTCTCACTGTGTCACCCAGCCTGGAGTGCAATGGAGTGATCTTGGCTCACTGCAACTTCCACCTCTCAGGTTCAAGCGATTATCCTGCCTCAGCTTCCTGAGAAGCTGGGATTACAGGCACCTGCTACTACGCCTAGCTAATTTTTTTTGTATTTTTAGTAGAGACGGGGTTTTGCCATTTTGGCCAGTCTGGTCTCAAACTCCTGACCTTGGGTGATCCACCCACCTCAGCCTCCCAAAGTGCTGGGATTACAGACGTAAGCCTCCATGCCCGGCCTATTATATTTTCATTACGAACAAAAACACAAATGCTAGCACTGAGTTGGCTGAGCTCCTAACTCATGAGTGGGTCCAATGTGCAGTCTAAGCTGACTCAGTCAAACCCCAGAGGCAGCCGAGTGTGGTGGCCAGAACACAGGCAGGCACCCTGCCCTGCCACGCCCTGGAGGGTGCTTTGGGCAAGTCCCTTCACCTCTCTGTGCCTGTTCTGTCATCTATAAATGAGGACAAGAGTGTCTTCATCCTAGAATCGTGATGAGATTTAAGTGAGTTAATAGATATAAAAGGTATAGAATATTGCCTGACACACAGTATAAAGGAGATTTGCAGTAATAATAACCTTTGTAATAAATAAATATATATATATATATATAAAATTTTATTTTTTTTTTGAGATGGAGTCTCGCTCTGTCACCCAGGCTGGAGTGCAGTGGTGCGATCTCGGCTCACTGCAACCTTTACCTCCTGGGTTCAAGAGATTCTCATGCCTCAGCCTCCCGAGCAGCTGAGACTACAAGTGTGCGCTAACATACCCAGCTAATTTTTTGTGTTTTTAGTAGAGACAGGGTTTTACCACATTGGCCAGGCTGGTCTTGAACTCCAGGGCTCAAACGACCCACCTGCCTTGGCCTCCCAAAGTGCAGGGATTACCGGTGTGAGCCACTGTACCCAGCCTATTTATATTTATAAGTATATGACTGTAGGCGTCATTTCACCCAGCAGTTGCCCGTATGTCCTAAAACAGTCGAATGCAGTGTGAGCTGTCACCTCTCATTCTGCCCTGGTGCTCATCTGGCCAGAAAGGTGGGTGGAGGGAGGAGGGGCTGGGGAGACAGAGGCTGGTGACCACCTGTGGTTTGGCACACATGGTTTTGTGGCTGCCTCTTCCTGGCTGCTGCAAAGCCTCCGTGCCATCCCATTCCCCCAACACAGTGGGAAGGTCTTGGTCAGGGGATGGGGCGAGGGCACTCCGAGCTGCATCTGCCAGCCTGGATGAGGTCCAGGACTTGGCTGGCCCCACAAAAGTCCTTGGCAGCCTCAGCCTGCTAGGCTTCCATGTCTGGGCAAAGGCCAGGCCCAAGGGGCTGGGGCAATGCACGCTGAGGGAGACCCATTTTGGAGGGCCTGCCTAGCTGGTGACTGCCCCTCTTCTGAAAGGTCTTCCTTATTTGGGTCTTCTGGACCTCTCTGTCATTTCTGCTTGCCTGGGTCCCCTCTTTTTGCTGAGGATCTGCCCTGCCTCCTTCTCCAGGGAGCTCTGGTGGAACTGTCAATCACAGTGCCTGGCCCTGCCCCTGGACCCAGGGTGGGGGGTAACATGTGCTAGACCTGGCCAGTTTCCTCTACCACCCCGATCACAGCGACTGGCCCAGGGATTGCATTTGTGATCTAAGCAGAGCCAGAGTTCTTCCCAGATAAATCTGTCTAAGTCTTTTTTTTTTTTTTTTTTTTTTGAGATGGAGTTTTGTGTTTGTTGCCTAGGCTGGAGTACAATGGTGCAATCTCAGCTCACTGCAACCTCCGCCTCCTGGGTTCAAGCAATTCTCCTGCCTCAGTCTCCTGAGTAGCTGGGATGACAGGCGCCTGCCACCACGCCCAGCTAATTTTTGTATTTTTGGTAGAGACGGGGTTTCACCATGTTGGGCAGGCTGGTCTCAAACTCCTGACCTCAGGTGATCCGCCTGCCTTGGCCTCCCAAAGTGCTGGGATTACAGGCATGAACTACTACTGTGTCTGGCCAGTCTGAGCCTTTGGGATGAGAAGGCGTAAAGATGTAGGTTTGAGCAGCCCATCTCCATGTTCCCATGACACGGTGAGAGCTTGTTAGTGGCAGAAGAAAATGACATTCATGATGCATACAGCAAAGCCAAGCAGAGACCTAAAGTAGCAGAGTTCTGGTGACTGCATTTGAGTCTCTAAGTCCAGCTATGCCCGAAGCTTGCCCTACCTCTGGATTTGCAGTTACACGAACCATGAATGCTATTTCTGACTTAAGAAAGTTAGAAGTAGACTTCTGTCACTTACAATTTAGAGTTCTAATAGAGCATGGGTGCCCCAGCAGGACTTCCCCACTAGCTACAGCTGACATTTAATCCAGGGGAAGGCCTCCAGCCAGGATCATGGGCTTCTCCACTCAGAATGGAAAGTGACACATTGGGAGTACCTTGAGCTGATTGGCCCAACAGCAGCGCCTGTGGTTGACAGTCCCCAATTCCTGTCCTGCCTGAGGCTTGTTGCCTTAATTCTTTCCATTATGTAGGACACCTCATGATCCTAAAATGATCCCTTACCTTCCCTTTTATTTCTTATGCTTATTAGAGTTAATCTCTCGCAAACAGGTTTTGTAATGTTGGGCTCTGAAGTCAGACACCCTGGACTGAAATCTTGGTCTGGCCACTGATTCATTGATCCTATAAAATCATTTATCTTTCTCTCTCTCTCTTTTTTTTTTTTTTTTGAGACAGAGTCTCACTCTGTCGCCCAGGCTGGAGTGCAGTGGCATAATTTCAGCTCAGTGCAGCCTCTGCCTCCCAGTTTCAAGCAATTCACCTGGCTCAGCGTCCCCAATAGCTGGGATTATAGGCGCGTGCCACCACGCCTGGCTAATTTGTATTTTTGGTAGAGATGGAGTTTCGCCATGTTGGTCAGGCTGGTCTTGAACTCCTGACCTCATCTGAGCCACCCACCTCGCTTCCCAAAGTGCTGGGATTACAGGTGTGAGCCACTGTGCCCAGCCGGAAGTCACTGAAATTCTGAGTCTTAGTTTCCTCCTCTACGAGACGGAGAGACTAACAGGATTGCTCTCCTGGGGTGGTTGGAAAGATTCCATGAGATGAAGCCAGGGAAGTGTTTGCCCCTAGAACCTAGCTCGAGATGCGAGTGGCTATGATTTCTTTAATAAGAACGAGAGTGATGGGACCTACCTCGCGGGTCCGGAAGATGATCCTGTACTGGTACTGAGGTCCATGCTCCTTGTGGTCTTCCAGCTTCTCCCGCTTAATGCTCACAGCCACTGGCCCCAGTTTCTCATCCACGCCGAAGTAATTGGCATGTTCTAAGAAGGAAGAGCAGGCGAGTTCAGGCTCAGCTGTCTGGGAAGGAGGGGCCCTGATGCCCAGCAGGCCTGCAGATAGGGTGATCAGGCAGGGTCCTGTGCAATCTGTGGGATGCTGGTCACGCAAACCTCATGCCTTGGTCACACACACCCCCAGTGGAGAAACTAAGAGGCAAAAGCCCACCTTACTGTACCACCTCTGCCAAGCCACAGAACTTTTCTGAGCCTCAGTGCTCTTGTCTGAGAAAACGGGGCCTTGATGCCACCCACAATTCAGAGAGCTGATGTGAAGGCAAAATGAAGCTACAGATATGAAACGCTTACTACGGTGCATGGCATGTCATCAACCCAGCACCACTGTGATTCATCCCGTGCTTGCAAATTGTTCACTTGGTTTAACTGCTGATTAGCCCTTGTGAAGTTGTTAAGTACGATTCTAGTCTAGAGAGCCTCCTGACATCTGGGCTCTGCCCCTTAAGAGATGTCTGGCCCCAGCCAAGTTGCTAGACAGCATTTTCAGCCATAAAATAAAGTTAAAGGTGGACCCAGCCTTGAGCACTGTGCCAGGCACATAGCACGCACATGATGAGTGTTGGCAATGACCAGCCCCAGTCGTTGACGCCTGTCAGGGACCACGATAGGGGTCCCCAGGCATCGCCTTTATCTCACCATGGTTCTTTACCTAGGTAACTTCAACACTGCTCTTTTTTCCCTTAGGGTAACAGAGGCTTTAGCCAGCCATGGGGCACGCCTCCTGCTCCCTCCTCTACCCGACAGCTGCCTCCTCTTTTTTTCTAAAACATGCTGCTATCTTATAACCCTTCCAGGCAAACAGTTCTTCCCGATGTATAACCCAAGTATCTCATGCTTGTGTGGGTATCCACCAGCGGTCTGTCTTGACCCAAGTCCATGAAGTTAGCATCACCCACCACCGGAAATTGTACTGGTACGCTGAATGTTTTTAACTGATGGTTCTTGTTCTCATGAGATGCTCTTGGCAAATCAAAGGCTAATCTAAAGGCAAAATATTGTGTGTTAATTAATGGCCCCAATCAGGATAGCATCTGCAGGGGGTTCAACAATCTCCAGCTGATCAGAGAATGGAATAAACATTGTACTCTACAGATCTACAGATCGCAGATACCAGCTTATTCCTGAAGCAGCTACAGGGGTTGTTGCTTTTCCCATCAATGCATATCTAGCTCCTTGCAAATCCTAGCATATCGTAGACACTCAAACACTGACCAATGATTAATTTATTTACTAGTTTTGACAAAGACTCTTTGCTTGGCCAAACTTTAGTCAGGCTTTGGAATATTCTCCTAGGCCCATCTGTGCACCTCCTTGTAAAATCCAGTTTTAACAAAGAACCCTGCTAAGTCAGTTTAGCAAGAACCCTGCCCCCCAACCTTATCCTAATATCTGGACATCCTCAACATCTGATCAAGCTCTTCATCCTCCACCATCCAAAGGTGATGTCGGATCATCCTGGTGTGTCATCAGCGAGATTAGGTTGGTTTAGCCAGAATCTTCCTTACCTCTGACATTTCTTCTTAGTAATTTCTTCCATCCACTGACCCCCACCCTGACTCTTGGCTATAAATCCCCACTTGACCACGCTGTATTCAGAGCTAAGCCCAATCTCTCTTCCCTACTGCCAGACCCCGCCGCAGTGGTCCCTACGCCTACTGTGATGGCTCTGAATAAATTCTTTACTGTGCTTTAACAAATATTATTGAATAGTTTTCTTTTTTGAGACAGGGTCTTGCTCTGTCACTCAGGCTGGAGTGCAGTGGTGCAATTATGGCTCACTGCAACCTCTGCCTCGAGGGCTGAAGCGATCCTCCCAGCTCAGCCTCCACAGCAGTTGGGACTACAGACACGTGCCACCACACCTGGCTAAATTTTTAACCTTTTTTTGAGGTCTCACTATGTTGCCCAGGCTTGTCTCTTAACTCCTAGGGGCAAGTGATCATCCCGCCTCAGCCTCCAAAAGTGCTGGAATTACAGGCGTTCAGGGAGCCCTTGTGCTTGGCCAGGACATTTTTTTCTTGAACAGCTTTCAGTGCTACAAAGAAATTTTTAAAAATAAAATGACTTTTTTTTTTTTTTTTTAAAGCTGCATGATGAGTACTTCCTACCTGCCTAACACAGAACTAAGTATTTTAATGTATAATCTTACTTGATCTTTATTTGATCCACATTCCTTTCATGTAAGTATTTGTATGTGTAGGTTGAAAAGAATGTGTTCTTTGTTGGTTAGGTACAAAGTTAATATATATACAGTGTAAAATCAAGTTTTCATTAGGTTATTCAAATCCTCTAAATCCTTATTTTTCAGTTACTAGATTCTGTCAATTTCAGAGAGATAATCTGTGCACTTCTCCCGCTATGGTTGTGAATTTTTCCACTTCTCCCCGTAGCGTTTTTGTTTGTTTGTTTGTTTGTTTGTTTTGGTTGGGGGGACAGAGTCTCACTCTGTCGCCCAGGCTGGATTGCAGTGGTGCGATCTCGGCTCACTGAAACCTCTGCCTCCCAGCTTCAAGAGATTCTCCTGCCTCAGCCTCCCAAGTTGCTGGGATAACAGGCACCTGCCACCACACCCAGCTAATTTTTGTATTTTTTAGTGGAGACAGGGTCTCACCATGCTGGCCAGGCTGGTCTTAAACTCCTGACCTCACGTAATCTGCCCACCTCGGGCCTCCCAAAGTGTTGGGATTACAGGCGTGAGCGAATGCGCTCAGCCAGCCTGATCCATTTTTAAAATCTATATACCCCTAAACCAAGTTGCCAGGTATACAAAGGTTCACAACTACCAGAATTTCTTGGCGAATTTTAAGAAACATGAAATGGCCTTCTTACTTCCTCTAAAAAGTGCTTTCAGCCTTTAAATCTATTTCATGTGATACTGATATTGTCTCATTGGCTTTTTCCTTGTAAGCAACTGTCTGGAACTTCTTTTTTTTTTTTTTTTTTTTTTGAGATGGAGTCTCACTCTGTCGCCCAGGCTGGAGTGCAGTGGCACAATCTCGGCTCACTACAAGCTCCGCCTCCTGGGTTCACGCCATTCTCCTGCCTCAGCCTCTCGAGTAGCTGGGACTACAGGCGCTTGCCACCACGCCCGGCTAATTTTTTGTATTTTTAGTAGAGATGGGGTTTCACTGTGTTAGCCAGGATGGTCTCGATCTCCTGATCTTGTGATCCGCCCGCCTCGGCCTCCCTAAGTGCTGGGATTACAATCGTGAGCCACCGTGTCTGGCTTGGAACTTCTTTTTGATCCCTTTCTTTTCAATCTCTGTGTCATTTTGTTTGTGCATGTGATATTGATATAATCATCTTCATTTGCCATGCAGTCTGAAGGGTAAAACGTATCACATGGATCAGCTATGGAACAGATACCCCAAACTGAGGGCTTTCTGACTCCAAGTTGGAACTCCAGAGACTCCAAGTTGGAGCTCCAGTGCCCCATGGGACAACTTAACTGACATTTGTTATGTTTGACAAGGACATTACTTTAAATATTTTTTAAAAACTAGTTGCTGTGAGCCAGGTGTGGTGGCTCACGCCTATAATCCCAACACATTGGGAGACCGAGGTGGGTGGATCATCTGAGGTCAGGAGTTCGAGACCAGCCTGGCCAACATGAAGAAACCCTGTCTCTACTAAAACTACAAAAATTAGCTGGGTGTGATGGCAAGCATCTGTAATCCCAGTTACTTGGGAGGCTGAGGCAGGAGAATCGCATGAACCTGGGAGGCAGAGGCTGCAGTGAGCTGACATCGCGCCACTACACTCCAGCCTGGGTGACAGAGCGAGACTCTGCCTCAAAAAAAAGAAAGAAAAAGCAACAACAACAACAACAAATCCAGTTGCTGTGGAGTACTAGCTGCTAGCTCCTCTTCTTTTTTTTTTTTTTTTAAGAAAAACTCTCTATTCTTGGAAAAGAGAAACTTTGTCTAGCTAAAAATCTACATTTCCCAGCCTCCTTGCACACAGGTGTGGTCACTAAGTGGAAGTGGTTGGATGGGGCTTCTGAGAAAGCTCTTTAACCCATTTATGCTGGAGACTGCAATTTTGTGGATTTTTCCAGGAGTAAAAATTCAGACCCTGGCAATGACCTTGAGCAGTAGGCTATAACTCCCACATGCTTAGTGTTCCAATAATGAAACACTAGGCATAACGGCATAAGGGGGTTGACTTGACAAGAGGTCTGCCTTTTTGTCCTTACCCTTTCCTCTTTTTCTCTGCCTGGAAACACAGATGTGATGCCTGTAACTCCAGCAGCTATCTTGGTGTGGTGCGGCAGGGGATCGTGCCATGCACTAAGGCTGATGTTCCACTGATGCTGAAGACTGACCAAACCAGCCCTGGGCTGCTGAACTCTGGCTTTCTTCACAGGAGAGTCACTTCTATGTTGTTTAAGCCTGTTACTAGCAGTTACAAGCAATTCTGATTTTTTTTTTTTTTTTTTTTGAGACAGAGTCTCACTCTGTCACCCAGACTGGAGTGCAGTGGCATGATCTGGGCCCACTGCAACATCTGCCTCCTGGGTTCAAGTGATTCTCCTGCCTCAGCCTCTCAAGTATCTGGGATTACAGCCACATGTCACCACGCCTGGCTAATTTTTTTGTATTTTTAGTAGAGACGTGGTTTCACCATGTTGGCCAAGCTGGTCTTGAACTTCTGACCTCAAGTGATCCGCCTGCCTCAGCCTCCCAAAGTGCTGGGATTATAGGCATGAGCCATCATACCCAGCTAATAATTCTGAATCGTTATAGCTGCCACCATTTAAAAATCAGTAAAGTCTATATTTTAAAAAATCTGAGTTTCAGGAGAATCTTGAAAAACTGGAAAGGCTGGTAACACTAGATTTGTCTGCATGTCTTGCATGACAACAGTCAGCTGGCACCGGGCAGGAATGGCCTAGTCTTTGCCTAGTATGCCGTACTCTTGCAGTGTTCTGCTGTCCCCTGAAGCTGCCTGGGTTTATGGTCTCTGCAATACGCTATGCTGTCTCCTGGGAATGCCTCACCAGCACTAATCATGTATGAAGCCCATCTCTCCCTGATGTTAACACCCTCCAAACATCAACAGCTTCGCCTTCAAAGTGGATCCAGAGGCCGGGCACGGTGGCTCACACCTGTAATCCCAGCACTTTGGGAGGGTGAGGCGGGCAGATCACAAGGTCAGGAGATCAAGACCATCCTGGCCAACATGGTGAAACCCCATCTCCACTAAAAATACAAAAAAAAAATTAGTTGGGTGTGGTGGTGCACACCTGTAGTCCCAGCTCCTTGGGAGGCTGAGGCCCATGAATCGCTTGAACCTGGGAGGTGGAGGTTGCAGTGAGCAGAGATGGCGTCACCGCACTCCTAAATGGATCCAGTAGTGGCTTGCAAGATTCTTCCCCACTTCTGGGCTCCCATCTTAGACATGTCCATCATCTCCTGCCTGGATGACTGCAGCAGCCTCCTGCCTGTTCCCCTGTCCTCTCCCCATCCCTCACAGTCTGCTCCCCACATGCAGCTGGAGGCAGGTCGTGAACACAGGAGTCAGAGGAGGGCCCTGCCCTGCTCAAAGCCGTCCTGTGGCTCCATCTCATGCAGGGTACAAATGAGAGTCCTTGCTAGAGTCCCACATGACCTGCCCCTGTCACCCCCTGCGTCAGCTCCATCCACTCTCCCCCATCACTCTGCCCCAGCAACACTGACCTCCTGTCTGTTCCTCCAACATTCCAGGACTTTTTTTTTTTTGAGATGGAGTTTCGCTCTGTCACTCAAGTTGGAGGCTGGAGTGCAGTGGCGCGATCTTGGTTCACTGCAACCCCCGCCTCTCGGGTTCAAGAGATTCTCCTGTCTCAGCCTCCCGAGTAGCTAGGACTACAGGCATGTGCTACCACACCTGGCTAATTTTTGTATTTTTAGAGGAGGCAGGGTTTCGCCATGTTGGCCAGGATGGTCTTGAACTCCTGACCTCAAGTGATCCGCCCTCCTCAGCCTCCCAAAGTGTTGGGATTACAGGCCTGAGCCACCGCCCCTGGCAGTTCCAAGACTTACGTATTCGCTGCTCTGTTCTGGGAACAGGGTCTGCAATTTGCACATGGTGCTTTCAGCTCGGTACTCAAACCGCACCTGCCTCCGAGGCCCTCTCTGACCATCCCCTACTGAGATCTGCCCCCACCCCCAACACTCCATTTCCTTCTTCCCCACTTTACTCTTTTCCACTGCATTTAGCACCCTATAATCCCCTGTGTATTTTTCGTATTTATCCTGTTCTATTGTTTGTCTTACCCATGAAAACATTAAAAGTGCTGGGAAGACAGAATATTTGTTTCAAGCTGGTTGATACTATACCCCCAGGCTCTAGAGAGTGCCTGGCACTGAGCTGTCCAAGCCCGTACGTGCTGAGTAAATGCAGAGCTGTTGTGTCCTGTAGCTCCAGGTTTATGGAGTGCTGCTGTGTCAGACACAGGGCTGAGGCCCGGGTGGCTCTGCTCACCGGATCCTCACAGCCCTCCAGAAGGGAGGTCTCTGTTCCTGCCACATCCTCAGTGCCAGAGCAGTACCTGGCACAGAGTAAATGAATAAGTAGGGGTCTCGGAGACAAGCCGCGGCCCACCCAACCCTCCCACCCACCCGCCATCCGTCACCTTTGCCCACGAAGTAATCCTGGTAGTAGCGGGCGCCCAGGTCCACATGCTCGATGCTGTACTGCCGGGGCCGACTCTGCGTCCTCTGCTGCTCCTTGGGCACTTCCAGCACCGAGATGCTGGCGTTGGTGCGGTAGGCGCTCAGGGAGGGCTCTGCCAGGTGGCCCTCGCTGCTGCTCGGGGAGCCCACGGAAGCCCGGGAGAAGCTCACGTTGCGCTCACACTCGCCCCCAATCTCGTTGCGGAAGTGTGGGCAGCTGAGCAGCAGGTCATTGCTGTTGTCATCACCGAGGTCCTGCTCCAAGTTCTCCTTGCAGTTTAGGTCCTCCGTGCTGGTGAAGGCCGGGTCCAGGCCTCCGAGGCTGTGGGCCCGCGAGGCCGTGAGGGAGGCCATGGCCGAGGCGGCGGAGGCGGCCGAAGCGCCCGTGGTGGTGTTCCGCCTCTGCGACACCGACACCCTGTTGGCGGCCGCCTCGTTGAGATCGAACAGCATGCTCTGCACGTCGAAGTGGGCGAAGCTCTTCTGACACACCCACGGCCTGCTGGCTTCCGGGGGGCTGCGGCCCTCGTCGGCCTCCCCCGGGGACCGCCCAGCCTCCCCCTCGGGTTTGCTGCTCCTTAGCTTCCGAAAGATGGATGAGTCCACTGAGTCCCCGCCGCTGAGGCCCCGCACAGGTTTCTTTCGGGTCTTCTCCTTCTCCTTCGCGGGCTGCAGCGGCAGGAGGCTGTCCTTGGCGGGCTGCCAGTTGTGGCAGTCCTCCTTGGCTCCGCCTCCGCCCCCCATGAGGTGCGGGCCAGGATCTGCCCGGAGGAGCTCGGTGAGGGCCTGGCAGCCCCGGGCGTCGGGCTGCTCGCTGCGGAACTCGTTGAGGATGTCGAAGAAGCTCTGCTCCGGCATGCCCTGCACATCGATGGACGAGGTGCTCCCATACTCGCGGAAGAGGGGCAGCGCCCCCGTGTGCCGGACCCCGCGCGGCTCCCCCACGTCCTCCGCGTCACACTCGCTGAGGGTTATCTCGCTGCTGCTGCGGTGCCGAAGAGGGAGGAAGGCCCTGCCGGGGGACCGGGGCCACCCGTCCTGGAACTCCACGTCTTTGGACCTTCTCCTGGAGAGTCGGTGGAAGGCTTTGGACCCTGAGGAAGCTGGGGTGCTGGTGGGGGGCTGTCCGTTCTGTATGCTCCTCATGGAATGGGCCATCTTGGTGGCCTTTGTGCCATCTGTGTCCTGTGAGGGGCTTGGGTTGCTCTGCTCTCTCAGGGCCTCCCGCTTGGGCGGCCAGTCGGCCACCCTTGCACGCACACCCATCTTGGGCATTGCGGGGGTGGTGGGGCTGGGGCGGGTGGTGGCGGTGGCGGTAACCGGGCTGTCACCAAGAGGCTGGGACATGCTGCCATTCTGGGCCCAGAATCCCAAGGGAGCATAGTCCCCTGTGTGTGGCCCAGGGAGGACATCGCCCACCCTGGCCCCACAACTGGCTGCAAGGTCCACACCATCGCTGGGGATGGCCCGATAGGTGGTCATAGTCCACGGGCACTGGAGTGCTGCTGGCCCGGTACGCTGTGGTGTCACTCTATAGGGTTCCCCACTCCTCAGCCATTGTTCAGGGCCGCCAGGCCCAGGATGAAGGATGCTGGGCCCTGAAACCTGACAGGAAGGTTGTGAGCCTGTGGAGTCCAGTTCTCCACCATCGCTGTGCACAGCTGAGCCAGGACAACCTCAGGAGGCAGGTGCTGTCCTGGGGGCTCCAGACCGAGTGGTTCAGCAGCACAGAGCAGGCAGCAGTTGCGGGTGCCGGCCAGCCGGAGGTAGCGAGGAAGTTGTCCCCGCCATGCTGAAATGGGAGAAAAGGAAAATGTGAGCTGCGATAGCCGTGTTACTGCTCCCAGAAAGTGGGACATGTGACTTTTCTTGACAGCCTCACTCATTAAAAAAAACCTTTTTATTATGGAAATTTGCAAACATACTCAAAGGCAGAAAAGAGACTGAGTCACCCATCAGCTCCAACAACCACTAACTAGCTCCTATTCCCATTTCATCTATTCACCCCGCCTTATGACCTTCTTTGTTTCTAACAGAATGTTTTAGAGTAAACCCCAGACATCAGGTCTTTTTTTTTTTTTTTTTTTGAGACAGAGTCTCACTCTGTCACCCAGACTCGAGTGCAGTGGCACATGCTTGGCTCACTGCAACCTCCACCTCAAGGGTTCGAATGATTCTCCTACCTCAGCCTCCCAAGTAGCTGGAATTCCAGCATGCGCTACCTTGGCCAGCTAATTTTTTGTATTTTTAGTAGAGAAGGGGTTTCATCATATTGGCCAGACTGGTCTCGAATTCCTGACTTTCGGCAATCCCTGCCCACCTCAGCCTCCCAAAGTGCTAGTATTACAGGTATGAGCCACCATACGCGGCCAGACATCAGGTCATTTTTCACCCATAAATACTTTAGCTTGTATCTCTAGTAGGTAAGGTTTTAAAAAAAAATCACTACAATAACATTATCATACTCATCTAAATTAACAAGAATTCTTTAATGTCATGCAGTACCCTGCCTGCATTACATTTCCCATCATTGTCTCGCAGGTGTCTTCTGTGAGCTGGTTTGTTCGAAATTATCTTCTGCTTATGCAGGTATTTTCTTAAGTCTCCTTTACTCTACAACGGCCACCTTCCTTTATTTTGATGCTCTTTACTTGTTGAAGGAAAGGGGTCACCCGTCCTGTGGATTTCCCCACTTTCAGGATCCCTGTGGTGCCACTTAACATGTTCCTCTGCCCCCTGTATTTCTCTTGAACTGGTGCCTTCACGCAGAGGCCAGACTATTGTTCATCTGCTCTGTTGTTCGCTCAGCTCAGCTACTCTGTCAGAAAGGAAGTGAAAATGACAGATGAGTCAACATGAGCACCAGTGGAGTTTGGGGAGGAAAGCCGCAGAAGGAATGTCTCTAGAAATCCATGTGGTTACTGCAGACTATGGCTGGGTAAACCAGAGCCCATCACTTTTTCACTGAGATCTCCCCAGTGACTGCTTACTGCATTAAAACACTATCCAAACTCCTTCCCCTGCTCCATAAACCCCACAGGATCTGGCTCTGATGTCTCGCCCCATCCCTGACTAAACTCTGATCATACTGGCCTTCTTTTCTGTTCTGATGCACTAAACCTTATCCAGGATATCTGATATGCTTCCTCAGTCCTTCCGGGGGCTGGTTCCTTCCTGGGGCTGGTTCTTTCCCATGTCAGTTTTTCCATGGAGACTTCCAGCTGGGCGCGGTGGCTCACGCCTGTAATCCCAGCACTTTGGGAGGCCAAGGTGGGTGGATCACTTGAGCCCAGCAGCTCAAGACCAGCCTGGCCAACATGGCAAAACCCTGTCTCTACTAAAAATACAAAAATTAGCCAGGTGTGGTGGCAGGTACCTGTAGTCCTAGCTACTCAGGGGGCTGAGGTAAGAGGATTGCTTGAACCCGGGAGGTTGAGATTGCGTGAGCCATGATCACACCACTGCGCTCCAGCCTGGGCAGCAAAGTGAGACCTTCTCTCAAACAAAACAAAACAAAACAAAACAAAACAAAAAAACTCCCAAAAAACAAAAACAAAAACCTTCCCAAATCACCCTATAGAGACAGAGAAGCCCCATCTTCTGGAAGCCTTTCTTAATTATCCGCTCTACTTTCTTCCAATTTTTTTTTTTTTTTTTTTGTCTCGCTCTGTCACCCAGGCTGGAGTGCAGTGGCCGGATCTCAGCTCACTGCAAGCTCCGCCTTCCGGGTTCACGCCATTCTCCTGCCTCAGCCTCCTGAGTAGCTGGGACTACAGGCGCCCGCCACCTCGCCCGCATAGTTTTTTATATTTTTTAGTAGGGACGGGGTTTCACTGTGTTAGCCAGGATGGTCTCGATCTCCTGACCTCGTGATCCACCCGTCTCAGCCTCCGAAAGTGCTGGGATTACAGGCTTGAGCCACTGCGCCCGGCCTTCTTCCAATTTTTTTAGCGGTTGTTCATTCTGTCTACTGGCTGGGTCCACCACTCAAATGTTGGCTCCAGAACGGCAGGGATGTCTGTGTTGTTCACTGATGCATTCCCAGTGCCTAGAACAGTGTCCAGGACGTTTGTTCAGTATTTCGTGTATGTACGAGTGAACAGATGGCTTCTGCCTAATTGGAGGTGTAAGTACCTCCTGATTTGCAGGCCCCTGGGGAAGGGAGTCTGTGCCTCTGTCCAGCACATAAAACCACCTGCGGGGTCACTTCCGTTTGTCTCCACCTTGAACTTCTAGAAGATGAAAATCCTGCTGGAGAGGAAGGGGAAAGTGGGTCGCCGTCTGTGATGGAACCTGTTGACTGCCCAGCAATTGTGCCCGCTCCCTCCTGCCAATGGAACTGATTTTGCTCGGAGCAGTACAGTGCTGCTTTGGGCTGGGCACTTGGCTCAAAGTGACCTCTAAGTTTTCTTTCCTTGGGAATCTAGAGCTGGATGCAGCCGTTCTTGGTCAGCAGCTATTGGTGCTTCCTGTGTGAGAAAGTAGCAGGCCTCTTCTGTGTGTGTGTGCGTCGGTGTGTGTGTGTGTCTCTGTGTGTGTCTGTGTGTGTGTGCGCACGTCTGTGTGTGTGTCTGTGTGTGCATCTGTGTGTGTCTCTGTGTGTGCGTCTGTGTGTGTGCATCTGTGTGTGCATCTGTGTGTCTGTGTGTGTGTGCGCGCATGTCTGTGTGTGTGTTCTGTGTCTGTATGTGTCTGTGTCTGTGTGCATCTGTGTCTCTGTGTGTGTGCGTGTCTGTGTGTCTGTATGTGTCTATGTGTGTACATCTGTGTGTCTGTATGTCTCTGTGTGTGTGTGCGTGTCTGTGTGTGCATCTGTGTGTGTGTGTGCATCTGTGTGTGTGCGTGTCTGTGTGTGTGCATCTGTGTGTGTGTGCGTGTCTGTGTGTGTGCGTGTCTGTGTGTCTGTATGTGTCTATGTGTGTACATCTGTGTGTCTGTATGTCTCTGTGTGTGTGTGCGTGTCTGTGTGTGTGCATCTGTGTGTGTGTGTGTGCATCTGTGTGTCTGTGTGCATGTCTGTGTGTGTCTGTGTGTGCGTCTGTATCTCTGTGTGCGTGCGTGTCTGTGTCTGTATGTGCGCGCGTATGTGCATGTGTAGGGGGGCTTTTCCTAATTTATGCCGGGAGGTATGGAGCGAACCGGCAGAGACCACGAGGGAAGCTCAAAGCAGATTCAAGGAGCAAAATAGCAAGGAGAGCCTACAGCCTCTGAAAAAGCGAGCACCAGAAGAGGGCAGGTGGGGAGTGGGGAGCCCCTCTTCCTGGTGCCCCACGAGAACACAAACAATCCTGAAGACGTTGCTGGGAGGCAGCACGGGGATGGGCTAAAGAAGAGTGAGGAAGCTGGAAAGCCCACAGGGTCGAGTTGCCTAAGGGAGACAGGAGAGAGGCCAAGAGGAGCCTGCACTGACCTGGACGGCAGGGTGTCTTCTGCCAACCAAGGCTTGTGGGAGTGTGGATGTCAGATCATCTGATTTTCCAAGAGAAATCAGAAACCTGGAATTGCATGCAACATCTTCCAATTTGAAAAGCAAAAACATTGGCCGGGCATGGTGGGTCACGCCTCTAACCCCAGCACTTTGGGAGGCCGAGGCAGGTGGATTGCCTGAGGTCAGGAGTTCGAGATCAGCCTGGCTACATGGTGAAACTTCATCTCTACTAAAAATACAAAAATTAACCGGGCATGGTGGCACACATCTGTAGTCCCAGCTACTCGGGAGGCTGAGGCAGGAGAATCACTTGAACCCGGGAGGTGGAGGTTACAGTGAGCTGAGATCATGCCACTGCACTCCAGCCTAGGTGACAGTGAGACTCCATCTCAAAAAATGAAAAGAAAAAGAAAAGGAAAAACAACAGAGCAACAGAGACAATAACAAACTATCATACAGAGATAATGGGAAGGATTTTCAAGAAACTGCTAATAGTGCTTGCCTCTGTATGTCTGTCCCCACCACTCCCAGCCCCTTCCCCTTTTCCATTTTTCTCCTTAGCACTTATGAACAGGCTTACTTCTTTTTCTTACTCATTATTATTATTATTATTTTACAGACAGGGTCTTTCTCTGTTGTCAAGGCTGGAGTGCAGTGGTACAATCAGAGCTCACTACAGCCTCAAACTCCAGGGCTCAAAGTGATCCTCCTGCCTCAGCCTTCTGAGTAGCTAGGACTAAAGACACATGTCACCACGCCCAGCTAATTTTTAAATTTTTGGTAGGGGTGGGGTCTCAGTATGTTGCCCAGGCTGGTCTCAAACTCCTGGGCTCAAGTGATCTTCCCACCTCAGCCTCCCAATGTACTGGGATTATAGGTGTGAGGCACCGTGCCCAGCCTCCTCAGTGATTTTCTCACTGGCATCTGGGAACTCATCTGCTGCCTCTGGTCGGCCAGAAGCTGCTTCTCCTGCTATCTTGACATTTTTTAAGCCATACTCTTTCTAAAATTATCAAACCATCCTTTGCTGGCATTAAATTCCCCAGCTTGAGATCCTCCTCCTTCCTTTTGCTTTAGGTTGCCATGTAATGACTTCACTTTTTCTTGAAGCAAATTAGAATCTATAGGTATGCCTTTCTTATAGCAATCCTGTACCCACATAGAAGATGCATTTGCAACACGAGATAAAAATATATTTTGTAAAAAGTACAAGGTTTTTGTGCCTGCTGGCATAGGTGCAGCGACAGCTTCATGAATTTCCTTTTCATTTTTTACAATGGTCCTCACACTGGATTCATTTATCTGGAAATGGCGGGCAACTGCGGCTGCAGTCCTCCATCGATGGCACATATCAAGCAATTGCATATTTTCTCGTAATGTTATGACTTTTCTGTGCTTCTTGGGACAACTTCCAGCATCACTAGTGGCACTTTGTACAAGTCCCCTGAGGTTATTCAGGGCTTACGGTATTGCACTAAACATGATGAAAACTAGGTGAGAACCTCCAGGGATCATTTTTTACTGCAATATGCAATTTGCTGGAGAGACAAACTGCTCATGCGGAGATGATGAGTGTCACATGGTGTTTCAAACGGATACTCACAGTACTTAAGCTCACTGCAGTAGCAACAGGAGGTGGTCGCAAAACTATGACAATAGTGCAGTGTGTACTGCAGTTAATTTCATGCAGTTATGATTTAATTCTGCATGTTTATGTTTGTTTACATTTCTCTTGGCTTGGCAATGTATTTGTGTGTAACTTTTGATAAATTTTAACTTTTTTAGAATGCATTTGTGTATATTTTATGGTAGTAAATGATAAACTAATGGACATATATTTTATGTATTCATGACATACCTAACATTTTATTTTATTTATTTATTTTTGAGAAGGAGTCTCGCTTGATCGCCCACTTATTTATTTATTTATTTATTTATTTATTTATTTATTTATTTTTTTTTGAGAAGGAGTCTCGCTCGGTCGCCCAGGCTGGAGTGCAGTGGTGTGATCTCGGCTCACTGCAAGCTCCGCCTCCTGAGTTCACGCCATTCTCCTGCCCCAGCCTCCGGAGTAGCTGGGACTACAGGTGCCCACCACCACGCCTGGCTAATATTTTTTTGTATTTTTAGTAGAGACGGGGTTTCACCGTGTTAGTCAGGATGGTCTCGATCTCCTGACCTTGTGATTCGCCTGCCTCGGCTTCCCAAAGTGTTGGAGTCACAGGCATGAGCCACCTCGCCCAGCCCTAACATTTTATTTAAAACAAAATATTTTTAGGCTATGTGGTTCACCTGTAAGATCTTTTCTTTTCTGTTTTTTTTTTTTTTTTTTTTTGACAGAGTCTTGCTCTGTCACCCAGGCTGGAGTACAGTGGCACAATCTTGGCTCACTGCAATCTCTGCTTCCCAGGATCAAGTGATTCTCCTGCCTCAGCCTCCTGAGTAGCTGGGACTACAGGTGCACACCACCATACCCGGCTAATTTTTTATTTTTAGTAGAGACAGGGTTTTACCATGTTGGCAAGGCTGGCTCGAACTCCTGGCCTCAAGTGATCTGCTGCCTCGGCCTCCCAAAGTGCTGGGACTACAGGCGTGACTGCACCCGCCCCTGCAAGTTATTTTCAAATATTTGCAAATCTTTTTTTTTTTTTTTTTCTGAGATGGAGTATCGCTCTGTTGCCCAGGCTGGAGTACAGTGGTGCCATCTCATGGCAACCTCCGCCTCCTGGGTTCAAGTGAGTCTCCTGCCTCAGCCTCCCGAGTAGCTGGCATTACAGGCATGCACCACCACGCCCAGCTAATTTTGTATCTTTAGTAGAGACAGGGTTTCTCCATGTTGGGCAGGCTGGTCTCGAACTCCCAACCTCAGGTGATCTGCCCACCTTGGCCTCCCCAAGTGCTAGGATTACAGGCGTGAGCCACTGCGCCCAGTAAATAGTTGCAAATTTCTAAAGAATTTTCCAATACATTTATTGAAAAAAATTCAGGTATACGTAGGTCCATGCAGTTCGAAACCATGTTGTTCAAGGGTAAAATGCACTTCCTAAGAACATTAACAATAAAAACCTCAATGAAGCTGAGCACAGTGGCTCATGCCTGTAATACCAGCACTTTGGGAGGCTGAGGCGGGAGGATTGTTTGAGCCCAGGAGTATGACCCCAGCCTGGGCAATACAGTGAAACCCCATCTCTACAAAAAATTTTAAAACGTAGCCAGGCATGGTGGCGTGTGCCTGTAGTTCCAGCTACTTGGGAGGCCAAGGCTGCAGTGAGCTGTGATTGTGCCACTGCATTCCAGCCCAGGTGACAGAGCAAGACTCTGTCTCAAAAAACAAGCGACACCACCACATACACACACACAATGAGGGTGCACAAAATAAGTATGTGTGGGTCACACTCGGGCAGGGGTTGCTGGTTTGCCAGAGAAAAGTGAAATTATTTTATCTATGGTATTTATTGTCTCCACTCTAAACTGTCAGTTACAGAATGGCAAGACTGTTTGCTTGAGAGCCTGAACCCTGCTCCACACTCGGCTGTGCTGGGCACCAGATCCCAAGTCAAGCTGGGATGATGGCCCACCTGAGGGCGCTACCTGTCCTCCGCAGCCCAGTCTGTGTTGTGGCTCCGCCTTCAGAGTGCAGAGTGCGGAAGGAGGATTAGTCCTTTGAGGCCACACTTAGGCTGGTTGGGAAAACCAGTGGCCCAGATGCGACCCTGACTTGCTTATGCAAGCACCTCCCGACAGCTGGGCTTTGCTGATGGCATTTGTTTCCAGCTCAGTCAGAAACCCTCAATCCATTCTGCTCCCTTCTGTGCACACACACAGATGTTCTTGCAGGCCTTGGTCTCTCTGCACAAATCCCTTCTCCTAGCAGCTGCAGCTGAGTCTTCCTGTGACATTCAGAGGCTGAGTGGCACCCGCAGCCTCTAGGATTCAGAGGGCGCACATTGGTCTCCTTCCAGCTGTCTTCCACTGAGCTCCTCCTTCCTAAAAGCACCTGGACCTTCCCGGTGAGGAACCCCTGTGATGAGAGAAGCACAGCATAGGCAGGAACCAGACCGCCTCCTGGGCTCAATCCTGGTGTGCCACGGATGGGTTATGGAAATAGCGACTTGGTTTCAATCTGTAAAATGGGTATAATATCACCTGCCCCATAGCCACTGCTCTTTTTTTTTTTTTTTTTTTTTTTTTTTTGAGATGGAGCCTTGCTCTGTTGCCCAGGCTGGAGTGCAGTGGCATAATCTCGGCTCACTGCAAGCTCCACCTCCCGGGTTCACGCCATTCTCCTGCCTCAGCCTCCCGAGTAGCTGGGACTATAGGCGCCCGCCACTGCACCTGGCTAATTTTTTGTATTCTTTAGATGGGGTTCCACTGTTAGGATGGTTTCGATCTCCTGACCTCGTAATCCGCCCGCCTCAGCTTCCTAAAGTGCTGGGATTACAGGCGTGAGCCACTGCGCCCGGCCAGCCACTGCTCTTACTACAGTTCTGTTGTGTATCTTTGGCAGGAGTGCTTCCCTTTTCCCCCCAATTACAGAAGCACAGTTGGGGTGGGCGCAGGACGTGGGCTTGGTCAGACCAGGGTCCTCTCCTAGGATTCTGTGCAAGGTTTCTAAGAACATGCGAGGCTGGAAAGTATTCTTGCAGGGGTGGGGACAGTGGACCTGGCTTCTCTTGTGCAGTGACTTTTGCTGGGGACCCCTGGTTTCTTCCCTCCAGGGCTACCTTGGCTCCTCCCTGTTTTCTAAGATTGCTCCTCTGGCCTCCTGTTCATTCTGTACATCCTCAATGAATTGTGATTCGGCCACAAACTGCCAAGCGTGGCTTCTGCTGCTGGCATCAGAGGACCCTGAGTGACACACGTTGTTGTGTGAATGAGGGCAGCTGGGGAACTGTATACGGGAAAAATTAGGGCAGGCTGGGAGACCGCAGGAAAATGAGGAGTGAGTGGCAGTGGGAGAGAGTCAGTTGGGATGTGTTTGGCTGCAAGTAACAGAAGACTATCCAGTGGTGGCTTGCACAGTGAAAACATTTAGTCATCTCATGTCACCAGGAGGCCAGATATGGTGGCTCCCGCCCGGTGGGAAAGCTGGACAGTGATGTGAAGCATGTCCCCCCATTCCCTCTGCCTCCCTCATGTGCTGTAGGATTGAGCAAGTCTTCCGGCTTTGCTGCGTCACAGTAACAAGCTGGTGGCCACAGCCACACTTCCCACTGAATCACGGGCAAAGGGGAAAGACAGGGATGGTAAGGGTACCAGTCTGACCCTAATCAGGAAGGAGCATCTTTCCCAGAACATTCCCCTTGCTGCAATCCTTTCTTTAATGTCCTACTGGCTAGAATGTGGATACACGGCCACTCCAGTTACAAGGGACACTGGGAGAGCCAGAATCTGTAGCCATCCTGATTGCCTCTGGGCCAGTGGGGACTTAATCAGGGTCTGTTAGAAAAGCAGGCGACCAATGGTATATCTGTGGGTGTAAACGCTCCCAGACTGCCCCTGCGACAGGCAGGCAAGCACCATGGCCTTGGTGTCTTGGCTCCAAAAGGCCTAATTCTGTGAGGGCCACAATGTCTGCCAGAAGCTCACAGGACACAGCATAGGGAAACACAAGAGCCCTCCAATGTGGACATTTGTGGTTTGCTTTCCCTGCTGCCAGGACTCCTTTTTCCAACAGTCCAGACTTCCCTTTGGGAGCCTCCCCTCTCCACTGGCCACCCAATGGGCTAGAGGTGGGGCTCCTTCCCTAGCTCTGGAGCAACCCATGTGGCCTGATCAGAACCAGTGAGACCGCGATGTCTTTACCAGGAGTGCTAGAGCTGAAGGCTGCGCTTTTCCCTTTAAGCCTAAGTCTGAGAAGATGTGAGGGATGGAGTCACTGCAGCTGTCTCATAACCGTGGGAGAAGAACTATCTGTGAAGGCGACTGAGAGTTAGAATCTGGGGCTGTAGTCATCATTTGGGTCTCTGCATCAAGGTGGACACAAAGTCAGCCCTACTCCATTTCCCACCACTGGACATTTTAGTTATAAAACAACGCAACAATGAAAACATACACAAAAGCCAGTATCTACAACAGCAACTACCATGAATAGAATCCTTCTACGGCCCAGGTCCTTTCCTGAGCACGTCAAGCCTGTCAATTGCTATGCGTTAACCCTTTCGATAACCCCATGAGGTGGGTATCATTACCTCCGTTTTACAGATGAGGAAACTGAGAAGCAGACAGAGGAAGTAATGTGCCCAAGGCCACATGGCTATGAGTTGACACAGTGGGGACGCGACCCCAGCCCCTTCATACCTCAAGTCAGAGAGTCCTCAGTTCAAGCACCAGCCTTCCCTGCAATCACAGGCAGTGTCTGGACCTCTGCGATTCTCATTTAACTGTGTGTCACCAATGCGGAAAATATCTCCAGCTCCAACCGCCCTGCTAAGTTCCAAACTCACCTACCTACCTGACTACTTGACATCACCACCTATACATGTCACATGCATTGCAACTGAACATTCCCAACCTGAACTCTTGATCGCTGCCCATCCACAAAATGTGTTCCTTCTTGGGACAGGTGGGATGAGCTAAGCTATGCTGCAGTAACAAATGACCCCAGATGCTCAGAGGCTTTCACAACTGAGACTTGGTTCTTGCTCACACTGCCTGTCCATCACAGGCTGGCTGAGGGCCGTACTCATGCCAACTTCACTCCCAGCAGACAAAGCAGCCCTTACCTGGGACCCTGCTGATTGCAAAGGAAGGAGACAGGGTTGAACCACGCACTCCAGCCTGGTAGCACAGCAAGACCCTGTCTCTAAAAGATTTTTTTCTAAATAAATATCTGATCAGGCACGTTGGCTCATGTCTGTAATCCCAGCACTTTGGGAGGCTGAGGTGGGCAAATCACCTGTGGTCAGGAGTTCGAGATCAGCCTGGCCAACATGGTAAAGCCCTGTGTCCACTAAAAATATAACAAGATTAGCTAGGCATGGTGGTGCATGCCTGTAGTCCCAGCTACTTTGGAGGCTGAGGCAATAGAATTGCTTAAACCTGGGAGGCGAAGGTGGCAGTGAGCTGAGATCATGCCTTTGTACTCCAGCCTGGGCAATAAAGTGAGACTCTGTCACTAGATAGATAGGTAGGCAGGCAGGTAGGTAGGTACGCAAGCAGATAGATAGATAGATAGATAGATAGATAGATAGATAGATAGATAGATAGATAGATAGATAGATAAAATAACATAACTATTGAATGACTGGATGGATGACAACCTCACTCAGGACCAGGGAGCACTGGCTCAGTCAGGGTCTGTGACCCAAGGCAAGCAGGGCCTGCTTGGTGCCCGAGTGTGTCCTTCCCTGGGAAGCAGCATGCCCAAGAAGCTGAAAGCAATGCTTGGAGGTAGCGTGTAGGGGTGGGATGGACTGTCCTTTCACAGGCCTTTGATTGGAGGTGGAGGGACCCCCTGGGTATCCAGGGCTGCCCTGATGTGTACCAAGCATTTCCCTTTCACAGAAACATGATCCAGTCACAGTGATGGAGGCTCAGCGGGGCTCAAGCACCCTGGAGGGCTCAGGTGTGTGGCGTCAAGTCTGAGGGTTCCTCTCCAAGACCCAGGTGGAATGAGGACTCCTCCAGGCATGCATCCAGTGACTCATCAGTTTCTGGGCACGTACAAGTCATGTATTTATCCAGGAAGAACTAGTTAGTCCTTAAAATGCATCCATTCATCCATTCACTCACACAACAAACACCTACCATGTTCTTATAAATCCCTCAAAAAAGTTCTTCCAGCCAACAAAGCCCTAAAAACATATTCATGTATTCACCACTTCCCAGTCATGTATAACTCATTCATTCATTCTACAAGCACCAGACACTCGAAATCCATTCATTTACTCAATCTATTTCTACTACACGCCACTGCTGTGGGTGCTAAAGATAATCTCTGAGCAGGACGGACCGTGCCCCTGCTCTCATGAATGAACCTCCAGTAGAGAAACGCCAGAGAAATAAGATAGAATTTCCAAGGGTGGTCAGCATTGTAAAGGCTATAAAATGGCTGGGTGCAGTGGCTCCTGCGTGTAATCACAGCACTTTGGGAGGCTGAGGTGGGAGGATCACTTGTGCCCAAGAGGTCAGGGCTGCAGTGAGCTGTGATTGCACCACTGCACTCCAGCCTGGGCGACAGAGCAAGATTCTGTCTCAAAAAAAAAAAATAAAAATAATAAATAAATAATAAATAAATAAATAAATTAATTAATAGGACTGAAGATTACTCTAGTTGGGAGGGCGTCAGGAAGACCCCATTGAAGGGTGGTGTCTAAACCAGGATCTGCATGAAGAGAGGGTACCTGCCGTGGATGAGCAGGGAAGCTGGGAACAGCCAGTGTCCAAGGCCAGATGAGGATGCTGAGGGGACTGGTTCTCCCTGCCAGCCGTACAGTAGAGACACCAGAGGAGCTTTATACAAATATAGCTGTCTGGGCCAAGCGTGGTGGCTCATGCCTGTAATCCCAGCACTTTGGGAGGCCAAGGCAGGCGGATCACTTGAGGTCAGGAGTTCAAGACCAGCCTGCCTGCCCAACATGGTAAAACCCCATCTCTACTAAAAATACAAAAAAATAAAAATAAAAATAAAATAACCAAGTATAGTGGCGCGTGCCTGTAATCCCAGCTACTTGGGAGGCTGAGGCAGGAGAATCGCTTGAACCAGGAGGTGGAGGTTGCAGTGAGCTGAGATCACACCACTGCACTCCAGCTTGGGAGACAGAGCAAGACTCCGTCTTACAAAAATAAAAAATAAAAATAAAAATATAGGTATCTGTCCACACCCGACTCCCAGAGATTCTAAATCAGCTGGTTGGGGTGGGGCCCGGGACTGAGTGCCTCTTAAAAGCTCGGCAGCTGATTCTACTGTGCGGTCTTAGCTGAGGACAGAAGAACAGAGAGAGCAGAGAGAAGAGGGTCTGCCTCTGAGCCCGGAAAGGCTGTATATCCAAGTGGGCAGGTGGGTGGTGGGAGCCAGGACATGAGTTACAGCAGGCCCAGCAGGGAGGCTGGAGTGCAGGTGTGGTTGGGGAGGACCAATTGTCAACAGGGGTGGATGCTGCTGAAAGGGTCATGTATGGTGGCAGTTATAGGTATGAAGGACACTGGTGACCTTTGCAGATATTTCAGGGGTCCACTGATTCAGAGAGCCTTGTCCTCGCCTCCCTCCCATTGTCCCCCCATTGCTGTCTGTCCCTCTACAGGCCAGGCAGAATTCCCCCTTTCCTCCCTCTGCTGAGCTCCCAGGGGTGTACACGCACCCCTGACTATGGGACTTAGCCCACTGGATTTTTAAGCCTCTGAGTATCTTTTGTCTTCCCTAGACTGTGAACAGATGCACGTCTGGGGTGGACTGGGATCTAACATATTTGTTCTCACGTGTGGGCGGGGCAGTAGAGAGGGATAATACGGTGATGACGGTATTAAACATAAGGTCAACACTGATGAGCTCTCCTGATGTGCCAGATTCAGGGCTCCACACTGGCGTGTATTAACCGGTGTGTTATAACAACTCTATCAAGTAGGGGCTTCTTTTCCTTTTTAAATATATTTCTCTTCTCTTTTTTGAGACAGGGTTTTTGTCACCCAGGCTGGAGTGTGGTGGTACAATCATATCTCACTGCAGCCTTAAATTCCTGGGCACAAGCAATCCTCCCACCTCAGCCTCTTGAGTGGCTGGGACTACAGCTGTGTGCCACCACGCCTGGCTAACATTTTTACTTTAAAATTTTTTTTGTAGAGATGAGGTCTCACAAAACCTCAAACTCCTGGCCTCAAGTGGTCCTCCTGCCTTGGCCTCCCAAAGTGCTAGGGTTACAGGTGTGAACCACCACGCCTTGCCAAGCAGGGACTTCCACCATGCCCCTCTTACAGACGAGGCAAAGGTTACGAGGGGCAGGTGGGATTCAAACCTCAACAGTCTGCCTGCCACCCCTTTACCCTGTGCTCCAAATAAGATGAAATCGTTCGAACGAGTATGCTGTGGGAATAAGTGAATGACGCCGAGTATCTTTAAAATCCATTCATAAGGACAAAATTCTAGCAAGTCAGCAACAGCTCAGTGGATTGCACGCTAAGAATCTGATTTTTCCCTTGTGTGTCTTCCCCCACCTTACCGGGAGTTTGAGCATACATGGGACTGCTATAGAGCCCCCTCAGGAAATAAGGCGGATGGAAATCTCAGAAATCTCATTAGCAAGTGCCATGGCAGAGACTCTGCTCCATTGCCTGGAAGAGTAATGAGTGGAGTCTTGGCCATGGCTGTGAAAGCCAGCGCTTCCATTTTTAACGTCAAAGAGCCCAGAGGACTAGTGTTTCTTTCCTTCTTTCTTTTTTTTTTTTTTTGACGGAGTCTCACTCTGTCACCCAGACTGGAGTGCAGTGGCATGATCTCGGCTCACTGCAACCTCCACCTACTGGGTTCAAGAGATTCTGCTGCCTCAGCCTCCCGAGTAGCTGGGATTACAGGCGCACACCACCACACCCAGCTAATTTTTGTATTTTTAGTAGAGATGGGTTTCGCCATGTTGGCCAGGCTGGTCTTGAACTCCTGACCTCAGGTGATCTGCCCACGTCGGCCTCCCAAAGTGCTGGGATTACAGGCATGAGCCACCGCGCCTGGCTGAGGATTGGTGTTTCTGAAACAAATCTCCAGCATCCAGGGGGAGCCCAAATTCCTACCCAGGACCAAGGGCAGTCCCCACAGGAGAGAGGGAGGCCACGTCCAGCTGTTACATTCCAATTGACAAGGCTCCCACACAGGTCAGGGCTCCTGCATGACCTGTTCTGCTTTTAAGGGTGTTAGTAGTTTTCTCCCCTTGAGAGAATAGAAAGAATGAGTTAGAATCGTGCATCAAAATTTTAAGCTTCTCTGTTGCCTGGGCTGGAGTGCAGTGGTGTGATTATGGCTCACTGCATCCTCGACCTCCTGGGTTCAACTGATCCTCCTGCCTCAGCCTCCCGAGTAACTGGGACTACAGGTGTGTGCCAGCATACCTGGCTACTTCTTAATTTTTTTTTTGTAGAGGTAGGGTCTCGCTATGTTGCTCAGGCTGGTCTTGAACTCCTGGGCTCAAGCAATCTTCTCATCTCGGCCTCCCAAACTGCTGGGATTACAGTTGTGAGCCACCACGCCCATTCTGCTTTTAAGGGTGTTAAATCAGTACTGGGTTTAAATCAGTACTGGGTTTTAAATCTCTTCCCGACTGGGGGAAGAGAGAGAGTGGGAATTATGCATCAACATTTTAGGTGTGCGTTCTATTTATTTTATTATTTTTATTTTTACTTTTTTGAGACGGAGTCTTGCTCTGTCGCCCAGGCTGGAGTGCAGTGGCGCGATCTCAGCTCACTGCAAGCTCTGCCTCCCAAGTCAAGCGATTCTCCTGCCTCAGCCTCCTGAGCAGCTGGGATTACAGGCATGCGTCACCGTACCCAGCTAATTACTGTGTTTTTAGTAGAGAAAGGGGTTTCACCATGTTGGCCAGGCTGGTCTCGAACTCCTGACCTCAAGTGATCCGCCCGTCTTGGCCTCCCAAAGTGCTGGGATTACAGGCGTGAGCCACCATGCCTGGGCTCATTCTATTTATTTTAATCCAACAATTCCACTTCCAGAAATCTGTCTCTCTGATAATAACACCAGTCTACATCAAGAAAGGTACACGATGGTTTGACTGTATTACACTGCTATAATACAGAAGAACTGAGAACAGCCCAAATGCCCACAGCACAAGAAGGGTTAAGTGAATCTCGGTGTCTCTATTCCAGGGAATACAATGTATCTGTACAAAAAGAGCTAGGTGGCTGGGTGTGGTGGCTCAAGCCTGTAATGCCAGCACTTTGTGGCCGAGGTGGGTGGATCACGAGGTCAGATCAGATCGAGACCATTCTGGCTAACACGGTGGAACACCGTCTCTACTAAAAACACAAAAAAATTAGCTGGGCGTGGTGGCAGGCGCCTGTAGTCCCAGTTGCTGGGGAGGCTGAGGCAGGAGAATGGCGTGAACCCGGGAGGCGGAGCTTGCAGTGAGCTGAGATCGTGCCACTGCACTCTAGCTTGGGTGGCAGAGTGAGACTCCGTCTCAAAAAAAAAAGAGCTAGGCCAGGCCAGTGGCTCAGGCCTATAATCAATTTCAACCCTTTGGGAGGCTGAGGCAAGAGGATCCCTTGAGGGTGGTAGTTCAAGACCAGTCTGTATAACAGAGTGAGATCCCATCTCTACAAAAAAGTTTTTTAAAAAATTCGCCAGGTGTGGTGGTACATGCCTGTAGTACCAGCTACTCAAGAGGCTGAGGCGTGAGGATCGCCTAAGCCCAGGAGTTGGACTCTGCAGTTAGCTAGGATCTCCTCGAGAGATCTTGCCTGGGTAACAGAGAAAGATGTTGCCTCAAAAATAAATACATACATACATACATACATAAATAGCAAGGTAGAGCTATGTGGAATGCATGCAAGATGCTCATGCAGCCCCAAGTGAATGGGCACAGCTTATACTTAGTGTGTGCTCACTGCATACCAAGCACGGTGTGAAGTGCTTTTAGAGCAGTAACTCATCACGCCTGTAATCCCAGCATTTTGGGAGGCCAAGGTGGGTAGATCACCTGAGGTCGGGAGTTTGAGACCAGCCTTGCCAACAAGGGTGAAATCCCATCTCCACTAAAAATACAAAAAAAAAATTAGCCAGGTGTGGTGGCGGGCACCTGTAATCCCAGCTACTCAGGAGACTGAGACAGGAAGAACTGCTTGAACCCAGGAGGTGGAGGTTGCAGTGAGCTGAGATCGCACCATTGCACTCTAGCCTGGGCAACAAGAATGAAACTCCATCTTAAAAAAAAAAAAGGCAGCATGTGAGGGAAAACATGAGCAGAGTGAGAGTCACCCCTTGTAATGCTCTTACCTTCTAGAAGTCAGAACAAGGAGAAACTTCCAAGCTGCACAGTTAGAGCTCTCTGCCTGAGGGCCCATGGAGTCTGAACAATCTGCATTTTCCAAAGGCAGAGTCCTACGTGGCCTGGCGACCGGCTCCCACCCAGAGCCAGTGAGGGAAGGACAATGCACCCCATCTTGTGTTCACATATTCCCCAGGGAAACAGAGGCTGTAATCACCCCAAATGCTTAAACTGAAATGTCTAATTTTAATTTTGCTGCCTGGTATAACTGAACTTTATTTATAGGTTAGATGTTCATATGATTACACACTTGCGTACAGAGATGAAATTTAAAAAAAAAAAAAATGGTGAATACCTGCACAGCAGGCCGGGTGTGGGGGCTCACGACTGTAATCCCAGCACTTCAGGAGGCTGAGGCAGGTGGATCACTTGAGGTCAGGGGTTCGAGACCAGCCTGGCCAACAGGGTGAAACTCTGTCTCTACTAAAAATACAAAAAATTAGCCAGGCGTGGTGGTGTGTGCCTGTAGTCCCAGCTATTCCGGATGGTGAGGCATGAGAATCGCTTGCACCCAGGAGGCAGAGGTTACAGTGAGCCGAGATTGCGCCACTGTACTCCAGCCTGGGTAATGGAATGAGACTCTGTCTCAAAAAAAAAAAAAAAAAAAAAAAGGGAAAAAAAAAATACCTTCACAGCTGCCTCTCTCACTTATCACCAGATGCTGGAGGTCTTCCCTGGTGTGGCAGCTGTAGCAGAGTGGTTGGAAGAAAAGTCTATCTTGGTTCAATTCCCAGCTCCATCACTTAACTAGCTAGACCCTGGACAGGCGACATAGTCTCTCTATGCCTCAGTTTTCCCATCTGTAAAATGGAGATAGTAATACAGCTGAACTCTTACGAAAGATGTGGGTTAATAAATGCCATGGCTTAGAATATCCCTGGCCTGCAGTGAAAAGCAAGTATTGGCTATTATCATTTTTTCTTTTTCTTTTCTTTTCTTTTTTTTTGAGACAGAGTCTCGTTGTTCCCCAGGTTGGAGTGCAGTGGCACGATCTTGGCTCACTGCAACCTCTGCCTCCTGGGTTCAAGCAATTCTCCTGCCTCAGCCTCCCAAGTAGCTGGGATTACAGGCACTCACACCACCACGCCCGACTAATTTTTGTATTTTTATTAGATACGGGGTTTTGCCATGTTGGCCAGGCTGGTCTCGAACTCCTGACCTCAGGTGATCTACCCACCTCGACCTCCCAAATTGCTGAGATTACAGGCGTGAGCCACTGTGCCCGGCCTTCATTTTTTTCTTATATAATAATACTTTTAAAAAAAATCTCAAGCAAACCAAATGTGACCTGGCAAGGAACCCTCGTTCCTCTGGGCTCAGGGGCCAGGCAGCCTAGGGTGGCTCACCGGAGCAAAGGCTCCTTTCTGGCAGCCCCAGTGCCAGGGCCACGGGGAGGCGCCCCTCTGAGTCTCTGTGGGGTTGGCTGGGTTGAAGGAGGCTGTCGTGACCTCCCCTGAAGCACATGTGGATGAAGCAGCTTGTTTCAATTCTAGGCACAGTCCCATTTGCTCTAATGAGCCTTTGAAATGCAGAACTGGAATGGGATGCTTCTTGGAGTATGGGAGCACATGCCAGGCCCACCCAGGAGCTACAGCCACGTCTGTAGAGTGGGGATGGTGTGATGCAGTCAGGCGAGGGGCCTGAAAGGGCAGATGAGAGGCCTCTGTTGTTGTAGCCCCTTCTGGGTACTTAACTGGGGGCATCATCAGGGCTCCAGGCTACCCTGCAGGGATCTCCCCGGCTCCAGTCAGGCTCACGATCAAGTTGCAGGCCCTGGCGTGGCTGGGCTGCTTCTTTTAGTATTAATTTTTTTTTTTTTCAGTGAACAGCTGCTGCCCTAAACCTGCTGAGTGTCCCCACTATCATCATGGGGGGAACACTGGGCCCCACAGGGGCTGCTATGAGCCAGCCTGAGGCTCTGCTCCCGTGGGCCACTGCTCGGGCTAGACTGATGGTTAAATATTTAGTATGCTCCCCCTTCAGGGCTCACTCCTGTGGCCAGGCCAAGCCTCCTTTAGAAGACAGTGTCTTGTCAGCATGGAGCCTGACCTGCAAACTAATCCCAGCTAATTGCCACTGAAACCTGCTAAGATCACATCTGTTGGGCCTGGAGATTAAATCAATATTTGACAATCTTGATTAAATACAGCCAGGGAATCCTTGTAAAAGAACATCTGTTAAAGCCCCATTCTTTCCGTCCTGCTGCTGGGGGCCAGGCCGAGGGTGGCTCTGGCTCTGCTTGTCCTAACCTGAGGATGGCTCTAGGCTGAAGGGATGGGGAGCGGCAGTGGGGCCCACCCCCAATGCCATGGCCAGGAGGGTTCCCTGCCATGGGAGGGCTGGCAGGGGTGGGAGGAGGGTTGCTGGTGCTGGACACACACAGCTGGGCCTTGTTATCCAGGTTAAGGGGTGGGGTTGGGGGGAAACCCAGCTGCTGGCAGTAATCATCCATCATCCTAACTGGCCCCTGACCCAGGGCTGTCGGAAGCCAGGCCCTGTGCGGAGCACATGACACCATAACACAAACCGCTGCACTGAAGCTTCTAATTACCCGCTACTGTTAACCTCGCTTCACAATGGAGTTCAGAGAGGGCCACAAAGAGAAGGGAAGGAGGAGCCGGGATCTGAACCTGGGATTGGTTGACTCCAGAGTTTGCCCTCGTGACCACTCATGGGGCCAGCCCATTTGAGAACATCTGTTGTCAAAAATGAGAGCAGGCCGTTGTAATCCCAGCACTTTGGGAGGCCACAGTGGGCGGATCACCTAAGGTCAGGAGTTCAAGACCAGCCTGACCAACACGGTGAAACTCCGTCTCTACTAAAAATACAAATACTAGCCTGACGTGGTGACGCATGCCTGTAATCCTAGCTACTCGGGAGGCTGAGGCAGGAGAACTGCTTGAGCCCGTGAGGCAGTGGTTACAGTGAGCTGAGATCACGCCGCTGTATTCCAGCCTGGGCGAAAGAGTAAGACTCTTTCTCAAAATAATAATAATAATAATAATAATAATAATAATAATAATAATAAAATGGCAGCAAAAACTGGCATTTACGGAACCAGAAGCCCAGGTGGGCATCCTGCCCTGTGGTGAAGCTCCCTAAGCTGCACACAGCAATGGCAGCCCCCACTCAGCACTGGCCTCACACCCGGCTCCACTGAGCCCACACAGCATCCTGAGAAGGAAGGCCCTACTGTTCTCCCCACTTTACAGAAGGGAAAAGGGAGGCTCACAGCAGTAGGTTCCTGTTGAAGAGCACCCAATGAGGTAAAGGCAGAAGAAGGACTTGAACCCAGGCAGGTCAAATCTATGGCCATTAAAACCACTGTCATCTCTAAAGATTGGGGATAGAGCCATGAACACCGGGGGCACTTAATAAATGCCTATGCTCCACTCCCGGTGACTTAAGGCAGAAATTAGGCTCATGCTTTGGAGCCAGATTGCCTGGGATCAAATTCTGACCCCAGTATGTACCAGAGGTGGTAAGTACCACCTCGTGAGACTGCTGGAAGATCCGGCAAGATGATCCCCATAGGGCACTCCCATACTAAGGGGCACATGGCAAGCACACGATACACCCTGTCAATAGCACCTGCACTCACAGTGCACTCATCGGGCTGAGGGGTGGGGACCAGCAATCAAACACCCAAATGCCTGCAAGCCACCATTCACTGGTCTATCACCAGCAACCAAAATAGGGCCATCATCAGGGTGAATCTTCCACTAGTATTCTCTGAATCCATGAAAAACAAACAAAGAAACAAAAAACAAAACAAAAAAAAACACTCAAAAATCCAAAACCAACCAGACAACCAATTAGCCAGTCAACTAGATAATCAACTGACCAGTTAACCAGTCAATTATCCAAACAGCCAACCAGCTAGTTAACCAGCCAACGGGTCTCATGTCTCGGGGGCCTGTCCCCAACTCTCTTCATCTCCACCCCATCTCTGTCCCACGTTTCTTGTCCCTGTTCCATCTCTCTGCACTCCTGTCCCCCCACCCCTCTGCATCCCTGTAACTGTCTCTCCACGGCCCTGTCCTTGTCTGTCTCTCACTCTGTTTCTCTCTGTGTCTCTTGCACACGTGCACACACAGATGGCCAGGGCCCTGCACATTTCTGGCCTCTGAGTCACAACCCCACGTCAACTCATCACTAAGGATGTGTCTGTCCCAGGCAGCTTCTACCTGGCCCCTCTGGTCACCTCCTCCCAGATTCCAAGTTCCCAACATCTGCAGGGAGGGAGGGAGGGGAGCTAAGGAATTGGTCAAGATTATTATAGAAAAAAAAGAAAGAAAGGAAAAGAAAGGCCAGGCACGGAGGCTCACACCTGTAATCCCAGCACGTAGGGTGGTTGAGGCAGGCGGGTCACTTGAGGCCAGGAATTCAAGACCAGCCTGGGCAACAGTGTGAGATCCCATCTCTAAAAAGAAAAAAAAAACCAGGAGGCAGATACCAAACCATCTGCTAAATAAAAAAGTCACTGGCATGTGCAGCATTGTCCTGGCCCCTGAGTTCCCTGTACTCCAGGCAGGGTCTGCCTGGCCCATTCCTACCCTACCATGAAGTGCAATATTACAAGGGATTTGGTTACTTTAATCAGAGAACAAACCCAGAAACCCCAAGAAGTACTAATTCGGAAGAAAGGCATACTCTCACATTTAAGAAGTTAGTACTTAAGGCTGGGTGCGGTGGCTCACGCCTGTAATCCCACCACTCTGGGAGGCTGAGGCGGGCAGATCACCTGAGGTCAGGAGTTTGAAACCAGCCTGGCCAACATAATGAAACCCCGTCACTACTAAAAATACAAAAATTAGCCAGGCATGGTGGCAGGCGTCTGTAATCCCAGCTACTTGAGAGGCTGAGGCAGGAGAATCGGTTGAACCTAGGAGGTGGAGGTTGTGATAAACTGAGATCGGGCCATTGCACACCAGCCTGGGCAACAAGAGTGAAACTCCGTCTCAAAAAAAAAAAGAAGTTAGTACCTAAAAATCTTTCAAGCTACATATTTTATACTCTTATCTACCTACCAAGCTCATTGCAGAGCAAAAATCTGGGAGGCAGAGGCCCAGCGATAACACTGGTTCCTCAGCAAGGGGAGCAACGGTGTGCACCACATGTGCGCTCATTCTCTCCTCTGGGGAGAGGCTCCCAAACTGTCCAAAGTCACGCACCTCCGCTCAGGCATAACTGCAGCCCACCTGTACTATTATTTACCGAACGTGATCCTTTCAACCAACTCACTGACTAAACCCTTAAGAACATCCAGTCGGATTCATTGTATTTTCTTCTAATACTCACTAAACAAAATGCACAAATATTAGAACTAATAAAGCTTGTCTGTTTATCAAGGAAAATGAGCTTTAGGACCAGAAATGCATTGACTCCAAACCAGAATGCGCCTCTCGGACATGATACTAAGTGAAAAAGCCAGACGCAGAACAGCATATACAGTTCATGATTATTTTTGTATAAAGTTTAAAACCAGGCAAACTGGAACCACGTTATTTAGAGTTGCTCATCTAGGGAACACAGCTTTCACAATGGCAGGAAATAGTGACTGTGGAAGTGCAGAGAGCAGTCGCTTTTAGAAAGAGGGTTCTGGCCAGGTGCGGTGGCTCATGCCTGTAATCCCAGCACTTTGAGAGGCTGAGGTAGGCGGGTCACCTAAGCTCACAAGTTCGAGACCAGCCTGGCCAACGTGGTAAAACCCCGTCTCGACTAAAAGTACAAAAATTAGCCAGGTGTTGTGGCGGGTGCCTGTAATCCCAGCTACTTGGGAGGTTGAGGCAGGAGAATTGCTTGAACCCCGGAGGCAGAGGCTGCAGTGACCTGAGACTGTGCTACTGCACTCCAGCCTGGGCGACAGAGTGAGACTTTATCTCAAAAAAAAAAAAAAAAAAAAAAGAAGGTTCTAGTGGTCAGAGCCCATGGGGGTTCCAGGCTGCCAGCAGATTCTCTTTCTTGACCTGGGTTACCGGAGTGCTTGCTTTGGAATTCTTTGGAAAACTGTGTATTCACGTTTTACATGCTTGTCTGTATGCATGTTCCATTTTACAATAACAGAATTTTAAAAAGTCTTTTGTATTGCATGAGTTATTTTTAAACAGTGAGATTGTACTCTTGTATAACATAAGCAACTTTAAAATGTATACAAATGTATTTTAAAATCTCAGCTAACATGGTGAAACCCCATCTCTATGAAAAATACAAAAATTAGCTAGGCGTGGTGGCAGGTACCTGTAGTCTCAGCTACTCAGGAGGCTGAGGCAGGCGAATCGCTTGAACCTGGGAGGTGGAGGCTGCAGTGAGCCGAGATAGTGCAGCCTGGGCAACAGAGTGAGACTCCGTCTCAAAAAAAAAAAAAAAAAAAAAATTCTCAGCTGTTTGCCAGGCATGGTGGCTTATGCCTGTAATACAAGCCCTTTGGGAGGCTGAGGCAGTGAGGATAGCTTGAGCCCAGGAGTTTGAAACCAGCCTGGGCAACAGTGAAACCCCATCTCTACCACAAAAAAAAAAAAAAAAAAAAAAAAAAGAGCTGAGTATGGTGACATGCACCTGTAGACTCAGCTACTCAGGAGGCTGAGGCGGGAGGATTGCTTGAGCTATGATGGTGCCACTGCACTCCAACCTGGGTGACAGGGCAAGACTCTGTCTTTTTTTTTTTTTTTTGAGATGGAGTTTCGCTCTTGTTACCCAGGCTGGAGTGCGGTGGCGGGATCTCAGCTCACTGTAACCTTCATCTCCCAGTTTCAAGTGATTCTCCTGCCTCAGCCTCCCCAGTAGCTAGGATTATAGGTATGCACCACCACGCCCGGCAGATTTTCTATTTTTAGTAGAGAAAGGGTTTCACGATGTTAGCCAGGCTGCTCTAGAACTCCTGACCTCAGGTGATCCACCTGCCTCGGCCACCCAAAGTGCTGGGATTACAAGTGTGGGCCACTGCGCCTGGCCGAGACTCTGTCTTAAAAAACAAAACAACAACAAAAAAAACTCAGCTGTTTGATCGCCCTCTGTGCCACCCCAGTCACTCTCAGGCCATAGCTTGAGATTCACTTTATCTCTCCTATAAGAGATTTCCACTCCCAGAACCGGCAGGGCCACTTCACCTGGATGAACGCAAACATTGCGGGCAGCCTGGGGGAATGTGCACTCCCTCTGAGTCCAGAGGGAGTCAGGGAGAGCGGGGCACCCTCACAGAGGCAGTTTCAGGACAACTCTCCATATGTGATAGCTGGGGACAGAGGGGATGCACCTCCACCCACCTGAGACATGCTGGGGGACACCTGTCTTCCTTCCCAGTGGGGAGAGGCGTGTGGGAATGGGGGTTGTGGGGCCAGGTGACTGTTAGGAATGAGCACTCCAGCCCTGCCCTTCAGCAGCGCCACAGAAGGCTCTAGAAGGGCTCCAGTTATGACCCTCGCTGGGTGTGAAGCTCTTCTCAAGCCCGAGGGACCAGCTGGCAGATGGCGAGGGCCTGCTGTTCTGTTTGCTCAACACCATAATCAAACATTCTGCTCCAGGACTTCAACCCAGGCCAGGCAGAGGACAGCAGGCTGGAAGGGAACACCAGGCCCTCAGGAGACCAGGAAAATAGCTCTCTAGGAGCCTGATGAGCCCAGGACACTAGGGAACTGGCCACTCCCCAGTACAACAGACTTCTTTCTTTTTTGATGTTCCCAGTTGCTGGACCCTTTCTAAGGGCAATTTGGCAATAGCTTTAAAAATGTTCTCGGGTCAGTGGCTCACGCCTGTAATCCCAGCACTTTGGGAGGCTGAGGTGGGCAGATCACGAGGTCATGAGACTGAGACCATCTTGGCTAACATGGTAAAACCCCGTCTCTAGTAAAAAATGCAAAAAAAAAAAAAAAAAATTAGCCAGGCGTGGTGGAGGGTGCCTGTAGTCCCAGCTACTCGGGAGGCTGAGGCAGGAGAATGGCGTGAACCCGAGTGGCAGAGCTTGCAGTGAGCCGAGATTGCGCCACTGCACTCCAGCATGGGTGACAGAGTGAGACTCTGTCTCAAAAAAAAAAAAAAAAAGTTCTCGCCCTCTGAACCAGGAACGCTACTTCTGTAAATTAATCTCAAATAAATAATTAGAGATGAAGAAAAATTCATAGTATCCGTTATAACAGGAAAAAAGCCCAACCTCAATGACCAACACCAGGAGTACCATTACAGAAATTATTGCACACCCCTAGGACAGTAAACATCTATAGGCTATGCAGATGCATTCACAGAAAAAAGAAGGGAAAGACTTGATAATCTGATGCTAGGGCTACTAGTGGTTTTTGAAAATTTGTTCTTTATACCTTCATATATATGTGTGTGTGTGTGTGTGTGTGTGTGTGTGTGTGTGTGTGTATATATATATATATATATTTTTTTTTTTTTTTGAGACAGAGTCTTGCTGGAGTGCAGTGGTGGGATCTCAGCTCACTGCAACCTCCGCTTCCTGGGTTCAAGCAATTCTCTTGCTTCAGCCTCCTGAGTAGCTGGGATTACAGGCGCCCACTACCACGCCTGGCTAATTTTTGTATTTGTAGTAGAGACAGGGTTTCGCCATGTTGGTCAGACTGGTCTCGAACTCCTGACCTCAAGTGATCCACCACCTTGGCTTCCCAGAGTGCTGGGATTACAGGCGTGAGCCACTGTGCCCGGTTCCCATATATATTTTTTTAACGACAGGGTCTCACCGTGTCAGTAGCTGAGAATACAGGTGTGTACCACCATGCCTGACTAATTTTTTAAATTTTTTGTAGAGAGGAGGTCTGGCTATGTTGCTCCAGGTGGCCTCCAACTCCTGACCTCAAGGGATCCACCCATCTTGGCCTCCCAAAGTTTTGGAATTACAGGTATGAGCCACCACGCCTGGCCCCTTTCCATATTTTTTTCAAATTACTTTCAGTGAATGTTTTCAAAATCAGGGGGAAAAAAACCAAACAAGTTTTCATTCATTTGATTGACTTCCATTCACTAGGTGAGTATTTCCTGAGATCTTACTATGTGATAAGTAACAAAGCGGTAACCAAGATAGCCCCCTTCTCTGTCCACTGACTAAAGGAGGAAACGAACATTAATTAAATGCACTTAAGCAAGCACACAAATCAGTCTAAAGCAAGACAGGGAAAGGGTAAACTGACGAAGGATGGGAGCAGGGTGCTGGAGAGTGGGTGGCCAAGGAAGATGGCATGGAAGGGGTGGTGTTTAAGCCCTGAAGGATGAGAAGCTGGCCATGGAAAGGGCTGTGAGTGGGTGAGAAGGATGGAGGAAAAACAGGTGCAAGGATGCCACTGTGTTCAGGAATCTGGAGTTGATCTCCACGGCAAGTTTAGGGAGGTCAGTGACCTGACTGGCTGTCATGGAGATCGTGACCGGCCGAGGGTAGAGAGGCTCATCAGGAGGCCAGGGTGGCCACCCATGTGGGAGCAAGAGTGGCCTAGCCCAGAACAAGGGTGGTGCTGGTGCAGAGAAGGGACCGACTGGGGAAGATCTGACTGCTCCTCCGATCAAGAGGTGCTCAGAAGCAAGGCAGGCAATCCTCAGCCGGGTACCTGGCGGGTGCTGGGCGCTGCGCCAGATGCTGGCCGCAAAGCTGCAGCCATCACTCCCACTCTCAACCCCCACGCTGTTCAGACTCAAGCGGGAGAGAGGTGAATAAATGAGCCGTCTCAGGGCAGTATGTTTGGGCTGTGACAGTCAATTGTCTAGTTCGGCTGGGCTCCACTTGAAGAAAACCTGACAATTTTCCAACAAAAGCCAGCCTCAGCTGTCCTATGGGGTGGGATGTATTTCAAAGTCCTTCCCAGCCAGGTTTTAAAGCTTCTCCCAAGTGTCCCTCAGCAGGGGGCATCACTCTCAACAGGCAGATGAAGAAACAGGGCACAAACCAGTGGCGTTCCTGGACATCATGAACCAGAAGTCAGGCCCGCAGTGGGAGAATCCCGCACCCCTGCTCTGGGCTACTCCAGGGCTGCGCACCTCAGGCTCCACTGCTGGTTGTCAAATCCAAACCCATCCTCTTCTGATTCCTGGAGAGAGGCCCACATTTGTTGGGGTGGCAAGATACTAATCCAAAAAGCGTACTTTCCTGGATTCCCACGCAGCTAAGGCTAAGGATGTGTCTGATTATGGCCAGTGAGAGGTATAAGGAAGTTTGCAGGGGGTGGGGGACAGGACCTTCTGGCGAAGCTATTGTTTTCCTAATAAATGGGACACACCTCTTCTACCCTTCTTTTGTACCTGGAACTTAAATGTCACATCAGGGGGTGCAACCATCATCTTGGGAGCATGAGGCTGAGAGTGACATGCTGGGGATGGCAAGGTGAGGAGTCAGAAGGAGCCTGCTCCCCATCCCTGCACCCCTGCAACAGCGGTGCTGCCCCCAGCTGCCCTCCCCTCCTTTTCTTCTCATGTGTAAGAGACCACCTGTTGCCTTACTGAAGCCACTGCTTACTGGGTTTTTGTTATACGTGGCCGATTGCAATCTTGACTGATAGAGGTCTTACCAGATCCTCATTTAACAGCTAAGGAAACTGAAGGCCAGCAGGGGAGGTCACCAGGCCAAGGTCACAGAGTCAGGATGTGACAAGGCTGGAGTGTGAGCCTCTATTCCTAACCACGTCACAGCAGCACCCCAAATCAGTTACAAGCACTAGCTTTGGAGAAACCTTGGTTCCAACGTGCTTCTCTATTCAGTCGTTTACTTGTCCATTCCTCCACCAGCAGCAGGGGCTCCTGGGAATGTGGAATCTTCACCATTCACCTGCTATCACCAAGGACTCACGGCAGGAGCGCAGGAGCGCAGCCATCCCCACGGCCTGAGCAGCGACCGCAGGCCAGGAAGGTCGTGTGATGCCCCTGGAAAGTGGGGGCGGCAACAGTGGCTTCACAGGAGACTGTGTGGGAGGGCATGCTGTCCAGTTAGTGCCAAACAAAACTTATCACCATCACTGAAGCTGTGGAGTTCTTCTTCCAAAGGCCTCTCCTCGTGACCAAGAGAATGTACCAAGTACGGATGATTTTTTTTTCCCCCTGAAGTTGGATTCAAAGACAATTTCCTTTTTTTTTTGAGATGGAGTCGCTCTGTCGCCCATGCTGGAGTGCGGTGGCGCGATCTCAGCTCACTGCGGAGATCAGGTTCAAGCGATTCTCCTGCCTCTGCCTGCTGAGTAGCTGGGATTACTGACACCCACCACCACATTCACTAATTTTTGTATTTTTAGTGGAGACAGGGTTTCACCATGTTGGCCAGGCTAGTCTCAAACTCCTGACCTCAAGTGATCCGCCTGCCTTGGCCTTCCAAAGTGCTAGGATTACAGGCGTGAGCCACCACACTTGCCCTCAAAAGACAATTTCTCAACACAAACTAGCCATAACTCACAGGCCAATCACCTCCGAGGACTTCCAACCAATTCCTAACTACCGTGCATGGGAGTGGCCTCCCTGTGGCATGTGCCACCACGCCTGGCTAGTTTTGTATTTTTAGTAGAGAAGGGGTTTCTCCATGTTGGCCAGGCTGGTCTCAAACTCCCAACCTCAGGTGATCCGCCTGCCTTGGCCTCCCAAAGTGCTGGGACTACAGGCGTGAGCCACTGTTAAGAGCACAAATTCTGAACTCAGGCTGCCTGGGTTTGAACTCAGCTCTGCCGTGTGACCTTGGACAGGTTCCTTGAATCTCTTTGTGCCTCAGTTGCCACATCTGTATTTGGTTGGTGCAAAAGTAATTGCAGTTTTTGCCATTGCTTTTGATGGCAAAAACCACAATTACTTTTGCACCAACCTCGCAAAATGGAAATAAGAAGGCTGGGCGTGGTGGCTCACGCCTGTAATCCCGGCACTGTGGGAGGCCACAGTGAGAAGATCACCTGAGCCCAGGAGTTCGAGACCAGCCTAGGCAAGAAAGTGAGACCCTATCTCTACAAAAAAATAAAAAGTAATAAAAATTAGCTGGGCGTGGTGGCACACGCCTGTGATCCCAGCTACTTGGGAGGCTGAGGTGAGAGGATCACTTGAGCCCAGGACTTTGAAGCTGCAGTGAGCTGTGACTGCACCACTATACTCCAGCCTGGGTGACACAGCAAGAACCCCATTTCCAAAAAAAAAAAAAAAAAAAAAAGTACCTCCTTCATAGGGTGACTGTGAAGATTAAATGAGTTAATACGTAGAGCTCTGAGGGCAGCCTGGCATAGGTGACCACCAGGCAGTGTCTGTGGCTATTACTACTATTATTATATGGATTCCTGGTGTGCCACTCCCTAGATGTGTGGCCTTGGCCAAGGTACTTAACTCTCTGGGGTTAACAGTCCCTACCTACCTCACAGGATTATTATGAGAATTAACTCAGTTAATAAGTGTGAAGTACTTGAAACAAGGCCTGCTTTACAAGAAGGGCCCGGGTCACCTTAGCAATCACATCGCTTCTGACCGAGGCTTTCTTGTGTAACTAACTGGGCTTCTCTGTGTCCTTTAAACTCTCCCATTGGTGTTGAGCTTCCCTGTTTGTGTATCTGGGCACCATCCCTCTCCCGTGGGCTCCCCCCACCTCCATGAAGCCACCAGCTCCAGGAGGGCACAAAGCATAGCTCCCACCCACAGGTGCCTGATGCCAGCTGAGCATGGAGCTGCCCCCTCAATGCCAGCTTGGGCTTCTCAGTGGCACAACATTCCCCTGGCTCTCGTGTGGCCCAGGATGCTGGTACCTCATGCCGGGGGCTCCCTGAGAATACTCCAGCACCCAGAACTCTCTGGCACGGTGCCCTCAGGAGGGCTTTCCTTAGGGTCAGGGCACAGCCCAGTCCGATGAGCAGGGACAAAAGGCAGTGTCCGCTCTGAGTGTGGGGAGGGAAGCTTGGAGGGGGCTCCTCCGGCAGAGGAGGAACTCGGAACCATGTAGGCCCACCCCCGGCAGCAGTGACCGGCTGGTGGCAGGCAATGCCCAAAGAGCTGCCACAGGTTACCCTGGCAACCAAGGGACCTACCTCAGTGCCAGGGGTGGTGCCTGTCACTAAATGAGGTGCCTCTGACAGGTCATTAGACCCTCTGGCTTTCTCATCTATCAAATGGGGATCGAGTTCCCTCTCTGATCCATTGCCTGCCCTTTTCCTAGCCTGCTCTGAAATATAGGGAACTACATTTCCCAGGACTTCTGGTGAGGCTCAGCCAACAGGGGCAGTGGCAGAAGCCTGGAAGGAAGAGGTGGTGAGAAGCCGGGTGGTCCTCCCTCCACTGTGGACAGCATCTCAGGTGGAGGAAGTCCACGCCCAACAACGCCCTGGGCTCTGCTAAGGTGCCCTCCTCCTTGCACCCTTCAGCTGTGGTTGCTCATCTAGGGACTGGTCTCTGCCACTTTTTGGTTTCTCTTCTCCTCCCCAACTTTTTAAACCAAATTCCCTATATTGAATTCCCTGCGCCTAAAATACCTAGAGTGGATTCTGTTTTCCCGACAGATACACCTGCCTTGCCTATGTCTTAGGGGCACCTGAGAATCAAGGGAGGAGATACACCCTGGAAAATGAAAAGCACCACAGGGTGATTTTATAGAAATGTCCTCCTTTCTTCCACAATGTACAGGCACACTGTGGGCATGCAGTTTAAAGCCCCCCCAAATGACATGATAGAATGTTCGAGATTTGCTTCAAAATGATCCAAAGGCAGAGGAATGGATGAAACAAGACCGGCCATGTGTCCGTCACCAAAGAATCTGGTGACAACTGTGTACATGCAGGCAATATATGCTCTTTCTACCCCTGTAAATGCCTGAGATTTCCCACTACTCAAACAAATCAAGTGGGGTGTGATAGCTCACACCTGCGATCCCAGCATTTTGGGAGGCCAAGGCGGGAGCATTGCTTGAGGCCAGGGGTTCAAGACCAGCCTGGGCAACATAGCAAGACCCTGTCTCTACAAACAAATTAAAAAGTTAGCAGGTGTGATGGTGCATGCCTGTGGTCCCAGCTACTCAGGAGGCTGAGGTGGGAGGATCACTTGAGTCCAGGAGTTCGAGTCTGCAATGAGCTAAGATCGTGCCATTGCACTCCAGCCTGGGCCACAGAGAGACCCTGTCTCAAACAAACAAACAAACAAAAAAAACAAATCAAACTAAGAAACAAATAAAAACCAACAGGTCTCTATTTTGTTGGTGGGGGTACACCAGGTTCTAGTGGCAGAACCGTCTTTGAGGGCAACTTGTCAGTTTATTACATCAAAACCATGCATATCGCTGGACCTAGCAATTCCGGCACCAGTGAAAACACTGGTTCAAGGACCCAGAGCTGCTTGGACGAGGCTCTCCACTGCAGCACTACTTGAGAAAGATGAAAAGAAGAAGCCCAAGAGTCTCTCATTAAAGAACCAGTAAATACATTTTGATATGTCCATATGATACAGGCAGCCATTAAAAAGAAAGAAGGTACATTTAACATGCTAACGTGAGAACATGTCTAGAGATATTCCTAAGAGACAAACGCTAGCTGTGAAGAAAAAGTATTTATCACATCACATTAAAAACCTGTGCTACCCAGAGGAGAAAACTCTGGTAAATGTAGTAATATCCACAAACATGCATATAGCATTTAAAATGTGTCAGGCACTGCTCTAAACACTTTACATATATTTTCTTTTCTTTTTAAGACAGAGTCTAGCTCTGTCACCCAGGCTGGAGTACAGTGGCACCATTTTGGCTCACTGCAACCTCCGCCTCCCAGGTTCCAGTGATTCTTCTGCCTCAGCCTCCAGAGTAGCTGGGATTACAGGCGTATGCCACCACGCCAGGCTAATTTTTGTATTTTTTTGTAGAGATGGGGTTTCGCCATGTTGCCCAGGGTGGTCTTGAACTCCTGACCTCAAATGATCCATCAGCCTCAGCCTCCCAAAGTGCTGAGATTACAGGCGTGAGCCACCATGCCCAGCCCACACATCATACTTTCAAAAATTAAAAACTACATACATGGAAATGAATATACAGCACTCGACTCAAATGTGAAAGAAAGGAGTAGCTCCAAGCCTGCTCTTCAGACTACTTTGACTATACCGTCTCTTGGTCAACCCAGGAGAAGCCAGAAATTCCTCCACAGGCAGACATTCTGATGTGTCTTGAAAGTGAAAGGATACAACCTTTGAAGGTTTAGAAACTTTAAAACAATAATGATGATGGTGATAGTGATAATAATAATTGCTAATGCTTTCAGATCACGTATATGTTAGGCACTGTTTTTTTGTTGTTATTGTTGAGACAGTCTTACTCTGTCGCCCAGACTGGAGTGCAGTGGTGCGATCTTGGCTCACTGCAACCTCTGTCTCCCGGGTTCAAGCGATTCTCCTGCCTCAGCCTCCTGAGTAGCTGGGATTACAGGCATGCACCACCATGCTGGGCTAATTTTTGCATTTTTAGTGGAGACAGGGTTTCATTATGTTGGCCAGGCTGGTCTCGAACTCATGACGTCAAGTGATTCACCTGCCTCGGTCTCCCAAAGTGTTGGGATTACCGGCGTGAGCCACCACGCCTAGCCACCACTGTCTTAAATGCTTTACATATATTATCTCATTTAATCCTCAAAATACCTTACAATATAGATACTACTATCATTTCCATTTTTAATATTTATGGAAGCTCTGAGGCTCAGAGAGGTGAACTAACTTGCTGGGTTAAATGGCAGGGTCAGGATTCAAATGCAGGCCACCGGCTCCAGAATTTGCCTTCCAGGCGTGCTGACTGGGCCTCTCTTGGAAAGGGGAGCCTGAATTAGGCTAACAGGGGCATGAAAAGGCACTCAGCCAGACTCACCATCAGAGCATTAAAACCCCGGAGACCCCACTTGACACCCGTCAGATTAGTGAAATTGGGAAGCAGGACAATAGCAAGTGGTGAGACGTAAACAGGGAAGCTGGACCCTCCTGTTCTCTGTGGGGAGCGTGGGTCAGAGCAGCCTCATGGAGAGCTCAAGAGTTCAAGACCAGCTTGGCCAACAGGGCAAAACCCCATCTCTACCAAAAGCACAAAAATTAGCCGGGTGTTGTGGCGGGTGCCTGTAATCCCACCCCTGGGGAGAGAGAAAGCCCATTTCGGGCTGCAATTGATTCCTGGATGTAAGCCCCATGAATTCCTAAGGCGAAGGTAGGCAGATGCTCACTGAAGCACGGTCTGAAGTGGGGTGGAGCTGGCAGCAACCTGGATGCCCAACACTAGGGGACAAGACACGTGAGGTGTGGCAGATGTACAACACGTACAACTGTTCAGCTGCCAGACGCCACACACTGGACACACATACAGTAACATGGCTAGATGGCGAACACATGCTATTTGGTGAAAACTGGAAGAAACCGAAAGAATGAGATTTGGAGCTCCAAACCATTTCCAGAAGCTCCTTATTCAAACCTCATTTATATTTTGCAAGGATGTGTGCACAGCTACAGACACACCACAAACATTTCAGACTGGGGGAAGGAATGAAAGGACATATAGAGGATGATGATGGAAAGAGTAACAAAAACCCTCCCAGTGACAAGGGAGGCGACACCCATTTTTTTCTTCCCACCAGCAGACAAGTAGTCTTTGGCAGCCAGACTCCACTTGCCATCGTCCCCACCCCCCGGTTTTTTTTTTTTTTTTTTTTTTTTTTTTTTGAGATGGAGTCTTGCTCTGTCGCCCAGGCTGGAGTGCAGTGGTGCAATCTCAGCTCACTGCAACCTCCACCTCCCGGGTTCAAGCGATTCTCCTGCCTCAGTCTCCCAAAAGCTGGGACTACAGGCGCACACCACCACGCCCGGCTAATTTTTGTATTTTTAGTAGAGACGTGGTTTCACCATGTTGGCCAGGATGGTCTCGATCTCTCAGCCTCGTGATCTGCGTGCTCAGCCTCCAAAAGTGCTGAGATTACAGGCGTGAGCCACCATGCCCAGCTTGCCCCCATTTTTGGGTTTTAACTGAGGGTGGATGACGCAGGAGGCAGAAACTGGACATAAGTCATTAAACTTCTTCAAAAGAAAACCACACTTCTTTGTTCTCAAATGCCACAAAATCTGTTGGGCGTGACACGATTTGTTAACTTAGGGAGGGGACTTGGTCAGGGACCGAGCTTGGTGGGCATTTGGTTGTCTACTCAATTTCCGCTGCTGCTTTTTTCAGCTCCTACACAAGTGATCAGGATGTGGCATTCCTCCAGGAACCCGACTGGCTTGGTTGAGGGGCATGTGACCTCAGCTGGACCAGCTGTAGACTGAGGGGAACCACTTATAACCATCAGTGGGGGGTGTTCTCTCTCTCCTGATGCCTATGGACAAGGGCAAGTGGCCCTGATTAGCACTGGAAGCCATTCTGGAACCAAGAGGCATACACAGAGGCCTTCGGAGGCTGAGAACCTGAGTCCCTGACAGACATGCTTGAGCTCCTGATCCTATGCGCCTGGTGCCATCCATCCCTGGGCTTCTAGAACACATCACTTGTCTTAACCATTGGCCAGATGGTGCCAGGGTTGTTACTTGCAACTAAAAAGCATCCTGACTGAGAAGCACAAAGTAGCCTGCTATCTTTTGATTGTTAAACAAGAGAACATCTCTGTAGGAGGGAAATGGGGCATTAGAGGCATGAACAGGAAGGGCCAATTCATCCCAGCGTATGGGAAATGTTCACCCAAACTGCATGTCCCCTGCCCACCCCGAGGCACATGCACGATTCTCTGTGCACGAGAGCTCAGGGAACGCTCCGTGGTGGGTCACTGCTTCCCTCACATCCTTTACCACAGTGGAGCTGCTGCCAGTTTCCCGTGTTAGATTTCTCCTGATGACGGCAGGGGGTTAATCCCCAGCTGACTGGAGTTGAGGATGAGAGACAGGACCAGAAAGCCCGGCCTGGCACTCCTGCAGCTGCTCTGTTCCCGAATCAAAGGTCGAACTTCAGGATCTGGACTGCCGCTGGGGTCTCTAAAATGACACATGGTCTGAGGCCCCTCACGAGGAGACCTGGCATCAAGGGAAAGGCACCAGTGTGGCAGGGGTGGGCAAAGGAGTGTGCACTCTGGGGTCAGCCCGGCCCGGGTTCAATCATCTCTCTACCCACAGATCGCCTGTGACTGCCTCTACTATAAAGTGAGTGGCAGGAGGGATCAAGGATGAAGGAGGGAAAAATAACACAAACCTACCCAGTGAGACATCGTATCACTGGCCATCTCGGTTCATTCATTCAATAAACATTTATTGAGCAGCTCTTTTGGGCCAGGTCCCATTCTAGATGCTGGGGATACGGCAATGCACAAGACAGAATTTCTATGGTCAAACAGGAGCTCCCAGGCTATACTATAGGGTATAGACAGGCAATACCCAAGTCCACAAATCCACTGTGATACGTGCCATGAAGAAAATAAACCAGGTGATATGATAGAGGAATGTGTAGGAGTGTGTGTGTGCGCGTGCGTGCGTGCATGCATGTGTGTGTGTGTTGGGGCGGGGGGAAGCAGGCTGGCAGGAAGTATAGCAGAGTGATTATGAAGCCAGATGCTCCGGGTTCGAATCCTGATTGTGCCATTTCCTGCCTGTGTGGCTCGGGCAAACAACCCGACTTACCCGTGCCTCAGTTTCCTCATGAGTAAAACTGGATAGTGCCTGCCTCACAGGGTTTTTGGGAGGACTAAGTGGGTCAATATCCATAATACACTGAGCAGTGGGGACCACACCTGGCTGGGGAGCCCATCCATTGAAGGATCTCTGGAAGAGCTGCTCAGCCACCCAGGTGGTGCTGCTAGGCAGCCACAGCTACAAGCCATGTGGGTTTTCTAAGACACGACACCCCCAAGTGCTCTCAAAGAGAGCCCCCCTCCTGCAGGGTCAGAGCCACCTTGCTCTGAGCAGGCAGCCGCAGGTACAGCAGAAGGGACAGCAAAGCCCTCTACTTACCCAGCAACTGACAGACGCCACTCAGGCACAGGAGATACGGGGTTGCGGGCTCAGAGGAGCTGCTTGGGGGACCTGGGCCCCTCCACACCCCGAAAATCCAGCCCCGTCCCCAGGCTGTGGGCGAGATGGCAGATTCATGTGGGCTCTTGCTGGGGGGCTGCGGCACAGGGCCTCCCAAAACTCTCAGCCCATGAAGGAGTCATTTCCTGTGCCATGCCCGGGAGACACAGGTGATCTGGAAACTCCCCTCCCCGGCTGCCCTGTCTCTTTCCAGGGCAGGGCCCAGAAGAGGGAACCGAGAGAAGCACGTTGCTTGGCATGAGGTCATAGACTCCACCACCACCCCATGGCCGCCGACCCACAAGGCACCCTGAAGCTTTGTGCTGTCATCTGGCCACTCAAAAGAAGTAGGGAAATGAGGGGGGACAGGCTGCTGGCAGCTCCAGGCCTGAGAGGAAATGAGGCCATCTTTGCCGGAAGCAGGTGGGGGTCCCTTCTGAGAGGAAGGGCCTGGAGGCCCGGAGGAGGAGGCGGGGCTGCTGTGACCTGTTTCTCGGGCCTCCCAGCAGCCTGGGATGGACCAGCAAGCTGCTTCTTTCCTAGGGGCTGATGAGTTGAGAACCAGGGCACCTTCTCCTCTATAGAAAGCTCCTTTCAACCCCGCTGACTGAGTGACCAGATGACAGCACAAAGCTTCAAGGAGCCACAGTGGTGGGGGTGGCTCTGGAGTCTCTGACCTGACCCTGGAGCGGTACAAACTGTCCTGGGGGAGGAAGGGCGTCAGGACATCAAGCCTTGAAAGTGCACACAGAAGTTTAAAAAGAATTAAATGAAGTTGTTATCACTTCTCCCCTGAAAACCCTTCTGTGGCTCCCAGGGCCTCTGGGAAGAAAGCTCAAATCTCTTACCGTGGCTCACCAGACCAGCTGACCCAAGTTTTCCTCCCTGCACTCTGCTCCTCCAACACACCCAGCTCCTCCCCACCCAAGGACCTGCGCACAGACTATTCTCCCAGCCCAAACGCCCCAGCCTCCAGCCCACCCTAGGCAAATTCCTGTTCATCCTCCCAGTCTAGCCTCACAGGTCGCTTCTTCAGAAAAGCTCCCTCTGCCACTCCCACGCCCATCCCAGCCTGGAATAAGACCCCCACCCTCCTGCCTGTTATTCTCTCTCAAGGCCCTCTGCACTTTTTCTTTCTTTTTTTTTGAGACAAGGTCTCCTCGCTCTGTCACCCAGGCTGAAGTGCAGTGGCGTGATCATGGCTCACTGCAGCCTCGACCCCCTGGGCTCAAGCGATCCTCCCATCTTAGCCGCCCGAGTGGCTGTGTACTTTTTCTTTATAGTTTCATTGCCACAGTTAAATTATGTGGCTCTTTGATTATTTGATATCTTTTTTTTTTTTTTTTTGAGACGGAGTCTCACTCTGTCACCCAGGCTGGAGTACGGTGGCGTGATCTTGGCTCACTGCAAGCTCCGCCTCCCAGGTTCAAGTGATTCTGGTGCCTCAGCCTCCTGAGTAGCTGGGATTACAGGCACTGGCCACCACACTGGCTAATTTTTGTATTTTTTGTAGAGATGGGGTTTCACCATGTTGGCCAGGCTGGTCTCGAACTCCTGATCTCAAGTGATCTGCCAACCTTGGCTTCCCAAAATGCTGTGGTTACAGGCATGAGCCACCACGCCCGGCCTGATTATTTTATATCTATCTCCTCCACTAGATGGTGAGGGCCATGAAGCCAGAATAATGGTAATGTAGGATTTTACTTGTAACAACAGCTCAACTCCATCAAACACTGATGATGTTTTACAGCATTATCTCATTGATTCCCAACAACAGCTCCATGAGTCAATACTATTATTATTCTCATTCTCTAGATGGGGATGCCACGTCAGTCCTGTCGGTGGCACCAGGCACTCAGTAAATGGTCTGGGGGGGCACCCAGATGTCTGGGTTACGTTTCCGATTCTCCTTCCCCATCATCTGGGAACAGGAGCCCAGGTCCACGGAACACACTTCTGTCATACTCCACAGTGGCGACCCCCAATTCCAAGGGCTCCTCCGGGTTCTAATCTCCCCCCAGTCCATGAAGACATTAATTTAACACATTTTTATTGTGCAACTATTGTGTGTCGGGCGTGCCCTGAACAGAGAGAAAGCAACAAACAACACGTGTAGTCACACCTCTACAGGCCTCAACAAAGCCCCATCTCTCTAGAACCTGCTCCTGCCAGCCTTTTTTGTGCCTCCCATCACTGGACACAGCAATCACCTCGGGCCCTCGTCGCCCTCCTGCCTCATGGCAGGAGTCCATACTCTCTGGGTCTCCTCCCTCCTCACTGGCGCTTCCTCCCCAAGCCTCCTTTGCTGATTCCTCGCCATCTCTCTGCACAGCTTCGCTCCTCCCCATCCACACGGCTCTCCCGGTGATTTCAACACCTCTGTGCTGGGGACCCCTACTTTTCCTTCTCCCACCTGGACCTCTCTCAACTTCAGGTGTGCGTATCCAACCGTCTCCTTGCTGTCTCACGCAGCTGTCCGACAGGCACCTGGCACTGAATAGACTCACAGCGGCATTTCTGATTCTTCACAAGGCCTTTTGCCGCTCCCTGCAAACCCCCACCCTGGAGTCCCTCAATGCAACATCTTCACTCCTCACCTGGTATCCAGGCCCAAACCTCAGGGTCATCCTAGCCCCCTCTGTTTCTCTCACCCCCACATCCAGGCCATCAGTACTCACTGTCAGCTCCACCTTCAAGATATAAATGGGCTCGCCCCTCCCTCACAACCCCACAGGCAGGACCATGGACCACAGCAGGAGCTTCTGCCCCAATTTCCTGGCTCCGGCTCCTGCTGCCACACACAGCCAGAGGGCTTCTATTAATCTATGGGTCAGATCATGTCCTTCCTCTGCTCAGAACCCTCCCTCTATCCATTTAAGGAAAAGGCCCCAGTCCCTAGCAGGCCTCCTGTGGAACTCTCTGACCTCAGCTCCTCTGTGCCCTCTTTTTATCATAGTTACTGAGGCAGGTGTGTCACGGCATCTCACTGTGATTATCATTTGCTTTTCCATGACGATGATTAGGGATGGTGAGGTATGCACTTTACATAGTAATAGTAGCAACAGTAAATGGTTAACACTGACACAGCATTTACTATGTGCCAGGTGCTATGCTAAGTGCTTTCTTTATATATACGGTGGAATGATCCCTTCCTAAACCTCTTGGGCCTGATGTGTTTCGGAATTCTGAATAATTCAGACTTTAGAAAGGCAACCCTAGAAGGTTCTGAGCGAGCAGTGGTAGTCTCTCACATCGATATTTCTGCAGTGATAACAAGACATCAGCTTGGATGATATTCCACCTGGGACTGTGGATCTGTTTTTTTTTCTTTCTTTCTCTCTCTTTTTCTTTTTTTCTTTCTCTCTCTTTCCATCTATCTACATATTTATTTATTTTGAGATGAAGTCTCGTTCTGTCGCCAGGCTGGAGTGCAGTGGTGTGATCTCAGCTCACTGCAACCTCCGCCTCCCGGATTCTCCTGCCTCAGCCTCCCCAGTAGCTGGGATTACAGGTATGTACCTCACTTGAGGTCAGGAGGTCAGGAACTCCTGACCTCAAGTGATCCGCCCACCTCGGCCTCCCAAACTGCTGGGATTACAGGTGTGAGCCACCGTGCCTGGCCCATGGATCTGTTTTAAATCCTTGAATGCCCACAACCACATTATGACGTAGGCAGCATTATCTCCTCTGTTTTACAGATGGAGAAACTGAGGCACAGGAAGGTAAGTGCTTTGGCCATGGTCATAGAGGTAGAAAGGGAGGGCTGGGATTCCAATACATTCCAAAGGCCATCTTTACTACTGGCTTTCAGGGCAGCTGACAGGAAATAAATCAATGTCGAATGAATGAATGAATGAGTGAGGTCAAGCTGGGGATGTGAGAGAACTAGTTACAGCTCCTGCAGGAAGGTCAAACACTAATGAGCTAGTTATTTGTCAGTGGTTAACTTCATTTATTTTGGATACAAGATGTAACCAAAGATAAAGCAAGATATACCCAAAATATTATCCTTAAAAAAAGTAGCTATATTTCAGGGTCTTTCACCTTATTTTATTTTGGAACAAGTGCTCTTTGGGAAAGACATATTAGCTTTCAAAAACTTAAATGATGCTAGTTTGGAAAATAATAGAAAGGGAGGCATATATTATAGGAGACTTGGTAAGTATTCCCAACGGCTTGATCCCACAATTCCAAGTGTGATAAGTCTCTGTAAACATGCTCTTTAAGCAATCCTAAAATTTATATGTAGCCACAAAAAAACCCCAACTAGCCAAAGCAACACTGAGAAATAAAAAGTTGAAGGCATCACACTTCCTGATTTAAAATTATATTACAAAGCTATAGTAATCAAAAAAGTATGGTGCTGACATAAAAACAGAAGAGAATAGAGAGCCCAGAAATAAATCCAAACATAAGTGGTCAATAAGAATGAAACTGAGCCCTTCAAAGAATGAAATTTTATAACATACACAAAAATAAACTCCAAGTGGATAAAAGACCTAAATGTAAGATTTGAAACCATAAAACTCCCAGAAAAGAACATGGGGGAAAGCTCCTCAACACTGGCTTTGGCAATTATTTTTTGAACATCACACCAAAAGCTCAGGCTACAAAAGCAAAAATAAATAAACAGGACTACATCCAACTAAAAAGCTTCTGCACAGCAAAGGAAGCAATTAACAAAATGAAAAGTCAACCTATGGACTAGGAAACAATATTTGCAAACCACATATCTGACAAAGGGTTAATATCCAAAATTTATGAAGAACTCTTACAACTCAATATCAGAAAAAAATAACCAAGTAAGAAATTAGCAAAGTGCCAGGTGTGGCGGCTCACACCTGTAATCCCAGCACTTTGGGAGGCTGAGACAGGAGGATCACTTGAGACTAGAGTTTGAGACCAGCCTGGGCAACATAGTGAGACCTGTCTCTATAAAAAATTTAAAACTTAGCTGGGTGTGGTGGCTTGTGCCTGTGGTCCCAGCTACTTTGGAGGCTGAGGCAGGTGGATCACTTGAGGTTAGGAGTTTGAGACCAGCCTGGCCAACACAGCAAAACTCGGTCTCTACTAAAAACAAACAAACAAAAAACACAAAAATTAGCTGGGGCCTGGTGTGGTGGCTCACGTCTGTAATCTCAGCACTTTGGGAGGCTGAGGTTGGGTGGATCACGAGGTCAAGAGTTCAAGATCAGCCTGGCCGACATGGTGAAACCATGTCTCTACTAAAAATACAAAAATTAGCCAGGCATGGTAGCACACGCCTGTAATCCCAGCTACTCAGGAGGCTGAGGCAGGAGAATTGCTTGAAGCCAGGAGGCAGAGGTTGCAGTGAGGTGAGGTCGCGCCATTGCACTCCAGCCTGGGTGACAGAGCGAGACTCCATCTCAAAAATAAATAAATAAATAAATAAATTAATTAATTAATTAAAATAAAAATTAGCTCGGCATGTTGGCGGGTGCCTGTAATCCCAGCTACTGAGGAGGCTGAGGCAGAATTGCTTGAACTTTGGAGACAGAGGTTGCAGTGAGCTGAAATCGAGGCACTGCACTCTAGCCTGGGTGACAGAGTGAGCCTCCATCTCAAAAAAAAAAAAAAAAAAAAAAAAAGGAATAATAATAATAAAATAAATAAAGATTCCTTTGAAAAGCAAGATAGGAGGGCCGGGCGCGGTGGCTCAAGCCTGTAATCCCAGCACTTTGGGAGGCCGAGACGGGTGGATCATGAAGTCAGGAGATCGAGACCATCCTGGCTAACATGGTGAAACCCCATCTCTACTAAAAAATACAAAAAACTAGCCGGGCGAGGTGGCGGGCGTCTGTAGTCCCAGCTACTCGGGAGGCTGAGGCAGGAGAATGGCGTAAACCCGGGAGGCGGAGCTTGCAGTGAGCTGAGATCCGGCCACTGCACTCCAGTCTGGGCGACAGAGCAAGACTCCGTCTCAAAAAAGAAAAAAGAAAAAAAGAAAAGCAAGATAGGGACAAATAATTTTAAGCCATGTTTAACCAATTTAAACAAAATACTTCAGGTGAAAGTCTTGAATGGGGCATTTAAACTAGAATTTCGAATTTTTTATAAAAAGGATGTGTAATATAGCACTGAAAACTGTCTTAAAGCAAAGTGCCACTGTGGGGGAAGAAAGTACATGGAGAAATTTTCCTAAGTTGTCATTTCTTATTCACACTGGAATGATGAGTCTGATTGACTCACAAACAGGCGATTATATAACCACTTTTATATGTTCACGTTTACTCAGCCACTTACCCATATTCAGTAACTATCCTTAAACATCTGAGTTGGTTTTTTTAAACAAACCTAACAGTGAGTGGCTGTAGAGATCACCAATTCCTAAAAGAGGTGTTTAAAAAAAAAAAAACAAAAAACTGTCTAATGGTAGAGGAATGGCTTCTTGAGTGCTGGGATACAGTTTCCAGTGGCAATATACACAAATTCGAGGGGTGCCACATCACAAATGCTTCAGGTAGACGTGGAGACAGTGTACTCTGGAAATATGTGTAGATGACTCAAAAAGTGACTCTTGTAATAAGGATGCCTGGGAAAAGTATGACTAACGCTGTTTTATGACATGTGAGAGGATATACGGAACATTTTGAGTCCAATTTTCTCTTTCTCCTTTGAGACAGGGTCTCCCTCTGCTGCCCAGGCTGCAGTGCAGTGTTACAGTTATGATTCACTGCAGACTCCAACTCCTGGGCTCAAGTGATCCTCCCACCTCAGCCTCCCGAGTAGCTGGGACCACAGGCATGCACCACCACACTTGGCTATTTTTTTTCTTTGTAGAGATGGGGTCTTGCTATGTTGCCCTGGCTGGTCTCGAACTCCTGGCCTCAAGTCATCCTCCCTCCTATGCCTCCCAAAGGGACAGGACTACAGGCGTGAGCCACTGCACCTTGCTGAATTCAACATTTTTGATATCTGGATTCCAAACATGTCACAAAATTAATCAATTAGAAAATACAGAAAGGCAGCTGATTACGTTGTCCAAATCCCTAACATTTCAGGTAGGCCCCCAAACTTTTTTTTTTTTTAAGATGGAGTCTTGCTCTGTCACCCAGGCTGGAGTAGATTGGCGCGATCTTGGCTCACTGCAATCTCCGCCTCCCAGGTTCAAGTGATTCTCCTTCCTCGGCCTCCGGAGTAGCTGGGATTACAGGCATGTACCACCACGCCAGGCTAATTTTTGTAGTTTTAGTAGAGACGGGGTTTCACCATGTTGGCCAGGCTGGTCTCGAAGTCCTGGCCTCGGGTGATCCACCCGCATCGGCTTCCCAAAGTGCTGGGATTACAGGCATGAGCCACTACGCCCTCCCCACCAACCGCAAACTTTTTTTCATCTCTTTGGAAAGCTATTGAACCACTTTGTTCTGGGGCACATATGGTATTTTTTAGGTACAAGCATTGAAAAAAATCTGGAAGACACACACCAGCTCGTAAAAGATTATCTTGGGGCATTATGGGTCCTTTGATTTCTTTTTTTAAACAACAAACAAGTATTACTTTGATAATCAGAAACGCAAGCTGGGCGAGGTGGCTCACGCCTGTAATCCTAGCACTTCGAGAGGCCCAGGCAGGTGGATTGTCTGAGTTCAGGAGTTCAATACCACCCTGGGCAACATGGTGAAACCTCGTCTCTACTAAAATACAAAAACTTAGCAGGCGTGGTGGTGCACGCCTGTGGTCCCAGCTACTCGGGAGGCTGAGGCATGAGAATTGCGGTGGCTCAAGCTTGTAATCCCAGCACTTTGGGAGGCCGAGGCGGGCGGATCACAAGGTCAGGAGATGGAGACCACGGTGAAACCCCGCCTCTACTAAAAATACAAAAAAATTAGCTGGGCGCGGTGGCGGGCGCCTGTAGTCTCAGCTACTCAGGAGGCTGAGGCAGGAGAATGGCGAGAACGGGGGAGGCGGAGCTTGCAGTGAGCTGAGATCGCGCCACTGCACTCCAGCCTGGGCGGCAGAGTGAGACTCCGTCTCAAAAAAAAAAAAAAAAAAAAAAAGAGAATTGCTTGAACCTGGGAGGCGGAGGTTGCAGTGAGCCAAGATTGTGCCACTGCACTCCAGCCTGGGTGACGAAGTGAGACTGTGTCTCCAAAAAATAAAAATTAAAAAATTAAACAAATGCAAACAAGTAATACAGCTTTATAATGTCACTCAGTAATTCTAACTGAATTGGTCCAGGGTGAGACCCAGGCCTTGGGATTTCTTAAAGTTGCTAACATAATTCTAACGTACAGCAAGGATGGGAATCATTATTAAACATTTTCCAAATTATACTGTACAAGATGTTCCTAGGTGTCTTTCAAAAACAAAAGTGTTCCACAGTCAAAGAAGCGCGTTTCTTTCCTGTAGGATTTCTCAGACTCTGTAACATGCACATGACTTTTTTTTTCTTTCTTTCTTTCTTTTTTTGAGATGGAGTATTGCTGTCGCCCAGGCTACCGTGCAGTGACATGACTTGGCTTACTGCAACCTCTGCCTCCTGAGTTCAAGCAATTCTCCCTGCCTCAGCCTCCTGAGCAGCTGGGATTATAGGCGCCCACCACCACGCCTGGCTAATTTTTGTATTTTTAGTAGAGATGGGGTTTCACCATGTTGGCCAGGCTAGTCTCGAACTCCTGACAGGTGATCTGCCCGCCTCGGCCTCCAAAAGTGCTGGGATTGCAGGTGTGAGCCACCGCGTTGGGCCTGCACATGACTTTTACATGAGGACGATACAGTACACAGTGGACATCTGTGTGTGTGTCTGCTCTGTGCTCCTTTCCAGCAGCCATGCCTTTAGCAAGCCCTAAACTGTACCCAGAACCTGCCCCCTCCTCTCCCTCCACACTCCTTACCCTGGTCCCATCCTCCGGCATCTCCCACCTAGACTAGAGCAACAGCCTCCTCCTTACTCTCACACTGGCTTCTAGAATTCACTGTCACCAAGGCACGCTAGTGGCAGATCTTTGGGACATGCAGAGTTTGAAAAATCTCCCACTACCTGCCCCGATACTGCCCAGGGCATCCCCACCTGCCATCCTCTGACCATAGAAGGGGCCTGCTTTAAGATGAAGGCACCGTGACGGACAGTCCTCCATGCTATTGTCGAGCTGCTGTGTCACCAGCTCACAGGGTCCAAAGAACCCTCAGACTTGGAGGTGGGGGGCCTGACTGCTTAAGTCTGAGTCAATGGGGGTTGCCGTTACCTGGAGCCAAAAGCCTCCAATCCATACGCTCTTTATCATTTTACTCTATTTACTAGTCAGCAGTTTTTTACACCAGGTAAAAATTATCCTATGTATCTGCCTGGTTCATTGTCTGTGTCCCCCGCCTCGAATGCCGGCTCTGAGAACAGGGATATTTGTCGTCTTGTTCGCTGCTGGAACACCCGCTGCCAAAGAGTGGGAACTCAGCATTTGTTAAGAGAATGACTGAGCTCATTTGATTCTTTCAACAGCTCCAAAAGGCAGGTGTTCCAAGTCCCAGCCTCCTCCTCACCGCCAGCCAGACCCGGCACCATCTGCCCCCACCTACCTCTCCCAGCTCTTGACCCTGCAGTTACACAGGTCTTCTTCCAGTTCCTTCGCAGAGTCAAGCTCCTTCCCACATCCGCAGCTCCGCTGATGTGTTTCCCTCTACCAGGGACTCTCTCCCCATTCCTCGCCCCCACTGGGGGAAGGTCTACTTATCCTTCGGGCCTCCTCCCAAACGTCAGTCCTTATGACAGACATTCCCTGACCTCTCCAGACACGTCCGGGCTCTCAGATATGCTGTCACGGCCCTCTGGGCTCCTCCGCCAGAGCACTTAGTGCAGACATAATCACACAGCTGTTGCTGTAATTACTTCAATTCGGTTTCCACCACTAAACTATGAGCTCCAGGAAGGCGGGGGACACCTCTGCATTTCTAGAGCCCTGAGAAGGCCTGGCACACAGTAGGTGCTGCATAAATACCCCACCTGTCCACCGTGGCTGTGAGAGTTACTGCTCACTGAGTATCATATTTCTAGCCCCTTGCAGTTAGGCAGAACCGTGTGACAGTTCTGGGTACAGGTGGAAGTGAACATGTGGCTTCTGGGCCTCGGCATCTAAGTGCTGCTGTGCAACTCTCCGTCCCCTTCTCCTGCTGTCGTGTCTCTGCAGCCTGTGAAGCTTCAAAACGGGGATGGGCCGGGAGGGGGAGCGGGGGTGCTCCTGTCAGCCTGGGTCCCTGAGGTACAAGGTTAAGCCCTCCCACCTGACCTGCCCAGGTCACGAGTAAGAAATGGACATCTGTTGTGTCCAACCTCTAGGATTTCAGGGTTAATCTGTTACTGCAGCAGAAACTCGCCCATCAGAGGCATTCTTGTGAATGAATGAAGGCAGCTAGAAAGCAGAGACGCTGTGATCACCGACCGGAAGGTGTGGAGCAGGGAAACGGCCTCCAGCCACCCCGCATGGAACTCAGTGAAAGAACAGGAAGCGGGGAATGGGCCAAGCACTCCACAGGGAGCCGCCACTCTGGGCTCCTGACGGGGCAGATGAAACGACCCAGAGCCTCCACTGCCTTCAGACAGGGCCTGCCTGGGCAGCCCTCAGCACACACGCTCCTCAGGGATCACAGCCAAGTGTCCGTCCCTGGGGACGGGGGAGGAGGCAGTGCTGAAGCCAGCAACACCCTGGAAAACCCTCGTAGACAGAGGAAGCTGAACCAGCAAGGCTGCATGAAAAGCCTGGGCTAATTCGGGCTGACAACCTTCCCTCCGAATCACCCACTGGGGCTGTGCCCTCCTGGCTCCATCCTAGAGAATAAATCACACTGTCAGGTCTAATTTGGGGCTTGGCTGATGGGCTGAGCAGAGCATCCATGCATGCTGGCCACAGAGGTCAAGGGCAGCCTACACTCTTGAGGCCAGTGCTGAAAAGTCTGAGGAATGAACAAGAAAGGGGACCAGGAGGCCGGGAGCCATGGGTTTCCAACACACACCAAAGAAACTCCCAACTTGTTCCATGAAATTCCTGGCCCAGGCTTCCGCTGTATGAGCCCTGCTCCCAAAACACAGTCCTGCTATAGCTAGCCCTGTGCCAGCTCAGGGCGGGGGGCAGGGCGACCCCTCACATGTCTGGTGAATGAATAATCACAACAGCAGCAGCTCACGCTTATTATCTTACAGGCTGTTACTAAGCCACCTAACCTCCAACGTGCAGTATGCGCTAATGAATGCAAGATGCCACCATCCTCCACCCCCTCATTATCATCATCACCACCTCCACCACCGCCGCCACCATCATCTCATCATCATCATCTCATTATCATCTATTATGTGACTTCTTGTGCGAGGTACTGTCCTAGGTACTTGTAATTCATAATCCCATCTTAATCCTTACAACCACCTTGGGAGAAAATGGAAGCTCCCAGAATTAAGCTGCCCATTTAGGGCTAGTTAGGGGCTCAGCTATGACTAGACCCCAGGTCAGCTGGACTCTGGAAACCTGTGCTCTTGGCCACCGTGTCAACCCATTTTTGTTTCATCTCCCTGGAGAAGCTTGTCCCCAAACTCCAAGTCATCGTTAGGTGCCTCCTCAGGCTTCCCACAGCCCCATGGCTTCCCCTATTAGAACTCTTATCACTCTGGGTTGTTTACCTGCAGAACTTCCCAACATACTGTATATGGGAGTAAGTCTCGTGCCCAGCAGAGGAGCAGGAACATGGGAGATGTCCAGTCAATGATGGTTGGTTGGAAGGATGGATGGAGACCCAAGTCTGAACCTTTCATTTTACTAAGGAGGGGAACAGAAGTTCAGAAAGGAGAGCTGTCGTGAGAGTTTCACTGAAGAAAGGCAAGTGGAGAAGATGGTAGACACTGCTCCTTGATGAATCTCTATTCCACCTCCAAAGCCCAAAAGCTGCTTCCAGGAGCCCTCTTTGACCCCTAGGCTGGGTTGGGCACCTCTGCTGGGTTCCCACTCTCCTGGGCTTCCTCCATCACAGACCTGACCACTCGGGGTCTGAGGGCCTGCTCCCTCACCGGACGGGGAGCCCCATGAGGGCAGAGCCACCCAGTCGTGAGGATGGCCCAGCCACCACTGCATCCCCACTACTCTACAGGGACGGGCACAGAGGAAGCACATAACAAATGTGTGGGCAATCAACCAGCAGACCTCCAGAGAAATAACAGGCTAGAAGCCTCATCCTGGGAAGAATAACTAAAAGCACAGGTATAGTTTGTTTGGAAAAAGGGAGGCTGAGAGGGGTTCCCTCAGCCGCTTATAAGTCCCCGCACGGCTGCCAGGAATAAGACGTGCAGCGGGTGCTGCTCCCAAAGACTGGACCTGAACATGTGGGAGGTAGTTAGTTACACAGGGGCGGATGCGATTCACAAGACAGTTTTTTTTTTTTTTTTTTTGAGACGGAGTCTCGCTCTGTAGCCCAGGCTGGAGTGCAGTGGCCGGATCTCAGCTCACTGCAAGCTCCGCCTCCCGGGTTCACGCCATTCTCCAGCCTCAGCCTCCCGAGTAGCTGGGACTACAGGCGCCCGCCACCTCGCCCGGCTAGTTTTTTGTATTTCTTAGTAGAGACGGGGTTTCACCGTGTTATCCAGGATGGTCTCAATCTCCTGACCTCGTGATCCACCCGTCTCGGCCTCCCAAAGTGCTGGGATTACAGGCTTGAGCCACCGCGCCCGGCCTCACAAGACAGTTTTTTAATGATCACAACTTCCCCAAAGCAAAACATGCTGCTGGGCTCCGCCTTGCTGCAAGAATTTAAACCCAGGCCAGACAGTGAGCAGCCTGGGCCCCTCCACCCCACCCCACCCCAGACCTCTTATGAGGCAACAAAGCGTAGTGGCTAAGAACGGGGGCCCTGGACCCAGGCTGCATGCCCCCCTGCCCCAGCTCCTCTACTTGGCAGGCAGCTTCACCATTCCGTGCCTCAGTTTCCTCATTATTACCATGGGGATATCATAGCAGTGACGTCTTAGTGTAGTTGCAAGAACTGAATGAGATCATGCACGTGAGGCGCTTACGGCAGGGCTTGGCACAGAGTCAGCACCCATTAATGTTCATTATTACTGCTTTTCCTTCCCCATGGAGCCAGGCAGTACTGGCTGGCTACCCCAACAGATACACTCAATTCATTTTTTCTCTGCCTTCCTCCTCAGGAAAGGCTGAAAAGTTAAATAACATTTGCCACCTTCCTTGGAGCTAGGGGAGGCTACGCAACATGGCAGCAGCAACTATGTCCATGAGGGGAAAGGCCAAGAGAATCAAAGCGGCTCTGCCCTGACACTGCCCAGCCACCAAACTAACACTGGCAGCCAAGCACCTCCAGGTGTGCTTGTAGTGGGCAAGAAATCAGCCCTCATTCAATCAAGCTGTGGTGAGTGGGGGTTTCTGTTCCTGAAACTTGAAGACATTCCCGGCCGATGCACACGCCATGATGCAAATGGCTCAAGGCACACACCCATGGTAATTGTTAGCCAATTTCAGCTCAGGCCCACTGCTGAGAACCCCTGACCCAGAGGAAAAACAGTGGGTGGCTGAGCCATACAGTGCTTACCAAGCCCAGTCGCTGTGTTCCACCCTTTCTTTTCAGCTGTATCTGCTCCCCATCTGTACAATTATTTACACACGCACACACGTATCTCTCTTGCTCTATTGCCCGGGGCTGGAGTACAGTAGCGTGGACTCAACCTCCTGGGCGCAAGTGATCCTCCTGCCATAGCTGTCCGAGTACCTGGGACTACAGGTGCATGCCACCACGCCTGGCTACTTTGAACATTTTTTGTAGAGATGGAGTCTCACTCTGCTGCCCAGGCTGGTCTTAAACTCCTGGCCTCAAGCGATTCTCCTGCCTTGACCTCCCAAAGAGCTGGGATTATAGGGTGAGCCACTGCATCCAGCCCTGAAGTGACGTTCAAGCTTTATGTATTTTAAAAGAATCTCTATCACCACTAAAAATGAAAAATTGCTATCTCTTGCTACAAAGAAAAGGAAACTTAAAAAACAAACACAATGAAAACAAAATAGAGTCATATTCATTATCTGATGTCGCATAATTTGGGTTTAATGGACTGGCAAAAAATTCTTCACTTTCCTTTCCTATTGCGGGGAACATCAGATCTGGCAATACTCGGGGATAAGACTGGCCCCCACTGAGCAGGGCTGCCCCTCGGAGAGGGAACACATTTCCTGTTCACAGAAACTGTTCAGAAGGGAGATGATTTGACTGCAATCTCCCAGCTGGCTGTGGATGAATCAGGCCGGGGACCGCCTCACTCCCTCCTCTATTCAGGGCCTCCTCAAAGAGGCCTTCCTTGGTCACCTTGTCTAAAAATTGCCGTAAGGCCAATCTCCTTCCCTGCTTTATTCATCACTATATACTCCTATATACATCCTATATACACTATATACATCTAACTTATCCTATATTCACCTTTTCTTTTTCTTTTTTTTTTGAGACCCTGTCTCGCTCTGTCACCTAGGTTGGATTGCAGTGGCACGACCTTGGTTCACTGCCACCTCTGCCTCTGGGTTCAAGCGATCCTCCCACCTCAGCCTCCTGAGTAGCTGGGATTACAGTTGTGTGCCACCATGGCTGGCTAATTTTTTTTTTTGTATTTTTAGTAGTGACGGGGTTTCACCATATTGGCCAGGCTGGTCTCGAACTCCTGACCTCAAGTGATCAGCCCACCTCAGCCTCGTGAAGGTGAGGGGATTACAGGTGTGAGCCACTGTGCCCAGCCCTATATTCACTTTTTATCTGTTTACTGTGTTACTCTCCAGTAGGATGTCCGTTCCCTTAAGGTAAGGAGTTTGTTTTGTTCATTCCTGAATCCCTAGTGCTTCTAGTAGGTGCTCAAATGCACATTTGCTGAGTGAAGGAAAATGAATGAACAAATGAAACCTGTTCTTGTTCTTTCCAAGTTCCCTAAGGCCCTGGTTACCAGCTAGGAAAAATGCCGGTCTTCCTGCTGTGTGAGGCAATGCTTGGAATTTACTTGGGATCTGGGGCCTTTTATCACATTAAAAAGCAATGTGCTAGATTAAAACAAATATAGCCTATAGGATATAAATTAGTAACTAAATAAAGAAATAAGTAAGGCGGAAGGGACAGGTCTTCCTTACAGAAGAATTTCAATTAATAAATGTAGATGGAATGAGAGGCACACAAAAACTGCCATCAGGGAAACAGCACAGCAATAACTGCTGTAGACAAGACCTTGGCCACCAATGGATGCTAAAATTAGTGGGAGAAAGTTTGAGGAAAAACGGGATGTGGGATATTAGCATAGCCTCAAAGTTTCTCCCCAAAGGTAGCATTTTTTTGTTTTGTTTTGTTTTGTTTTTTTAAAGAGACAGGGTCTTGCTCTTGCTACCCAGGTCTTGCTACCAGGTCTTGATACCCAGGCTGAGTACAGTGGCACGATCTCAGCTCACGGCATTCTCTGCCTCCTGGGCTCAAGGGATCCTCCTGCCTCAACCTCCTGAGTAGCTGGGACTACAAGTGTGCACCACCACACCTGGCTAATTTGTTTTTATTTTATTTTTTTAGAGCTAGCTGGTTTCAAACTCCTGGCCTGGAGTGCCCCAAGATAGCTATTAATTACAAAGGGAAAAGTGTAACTTTAGTATGGAGAAATCTGACACACAGCAGCTTAACCAAGTAATCTAGGTGAACATTACCAGAAATACGATGCACCAATATCATAGACCCGCACAAAGATGCACTGAGGAGGGCATGCTGCCTGTGTGGCATCGTTCTAAATAATGAATAACCTCAATGAGGTCATGAGAAAACATCAGAAAAACCCAAGTTGAAGCACACAACAAAATAGCAGAGCAGTCCTCTTCCAAAGTGTCCAGGTCAGGAAAGGCTAGGAAAGATGGAGGAATTGTTCCAGATTGGAGGAGGTTAAGGAGACATGAAAACCAAATGCAGTGTGGGATCAAGAATAGACTCTTGGAAGAAAAAAGGACATCAGTGGAAAAACTGGTGAAATGTGATTAATGTCTGTCATTGAGTTAATCGTACTGGGCTATGTGAATTTCCTGGTTTTGATCCCTGTGTTACAGTTGTATAAGATGGTAACATAGGGGAAGCTGGATGTAGGGTAGACATGTGGACTCTGTAACCATTTTCACAACTTTTTAATAATTCTCAAATCACTTCAAAATAAAAGTAATCAAGAATTGTGCTAGGAAGCATCCTTTGACAGAAATCTGGCCTCTAGTGACTGTCCCACACACCAGCTTCAGTTACCCAGGCAAGACTGCCAGGATGAGGGAATGTGACGGAACCACTAAATGTCCAGGAGAGAGAAACTCCATCCAGAGCCACTCAGTTCCCGCAGCTTGGCTGACACAGCTACCTGCATCCAGGTTCTGAAGGCCACAATCCTCCCCTTTCCACTTCCCACACTGGTATGGTCTCTTGTTTCTTCAAGGATCAGACAATGCCCCCTCCCAACAAAGCTGGGGATCGTCCTGGAAGGCTTCACTGCAAACTGACATGCAGCTGGGGTCCCACGCCACTGCTTAACCCACCCACAGAAACAAAAGAGAATGTTCACTAGCAAACCAACCCAAAAACCTAAATATAACATATTTGAAACCTATACAGCACAGGTAAGTATTTGCCATATGTATATATTTTAAATATGTGTAAATACCCATTACCCATGCCATATACATGTGTGTATGTATTTATTTATTTTAATTTTTAGTTTTTTTTGAGACAGGGTCTCGCAGCAGCCTTGACCTCCACTGGTTCAGGTGACCCTTCCACTTTAGCCCCGGTGTAGCTGGAACTGCAAGTGTGCGCCACCACGTCCAGCTAATTTTTGTATTTTTTGTAGAGACAGGGTCTCACTAAGTTGCCCAGGCTGGTCTCGAGCGCCTGGGCTCAATCAATCCTCCAGCCCCATCCTCTCAAAGTGCTGGGGTTACAGGTGTGAGCCACCACACCTGGCTCATATTTTTAACCAACAGAGAAACCAGTACATTCACATCGTGGGGCAGTGGGGCTGCTCTGAATCTTGATCATGGTGGCAGTTTCACAACTATCTACAACTGTCTGCATTCAAAGAACTGTATACCGGCCAGGCGCTGGGGCTCACGCCTGTAATCCCAGCATTTTGGGAGGCTGAGGCAGGTGCATCACCTGAGGTCAGGAGTTCAAGACCAGCCTGGCTAACATGGTGAAACCCCACCTCTACAAAAAATACAAAAATCAGTCAGGTATAATGGCGGGTACCTGTAATCCCAGCTATTTGAGAGCCTGAGGCGGGAGAATCACTTGAACCTGGGAGGCGGAGACTGCAGTGAGCTGAGATGGCGCTACTGCACTCCAGTGTGGGTGACAGGGTGAGACTCCACCTCAAAAAAAAAACCAAAAAAAACCGAGGCTGAGGCAGGCGGATCACCTGAGGTCGGGAGTTCGAAACCAGCCTGACCAACATGGAGAAACCCCATCTCTACTAAAAATACAAAATGAGCCAGGCATTGTGGCACATGTCTGTAGTCCTAGCTACTCGGGAGGCTGAGGCAGAAGAATCGCTTGAACTCAGGAGGCGGAGGTTGCAGTGAGCCAAGATCGCACCGTTGCAATCCAGCCTGGGCAACAAAAGCGAAACTCCATCTCAAAACAAAACAAAACAAAACAAAACAAAGAACTGTACACCAAAGAGAGAGTTTTACTCTATATAAGGTTTAAAAATTGAATGAAAAAGTAAAGAAAAAAATAAAAGTATATGAAATGTATGATACACTGAGGTATGCTCATGAGCAAAGATCTTCAAAACATACTATTATTGGGGATGGTGGAAGCAAGCCAAGAAGCACCACATAGCATGGTTCCTTTTTCTTATACAGTGAACCAAAATAAGTGTGTATATGTGCACGTAGGAAAGTTTGTGTACAGGAAAAGGTCTGGCAGGGCACCCAGCCAGTGACTGACAGTAATTACCTCTGGGATAGATGTTAGGCTTGCGAGTGATGGGAAGAACAGTGAAGCAAACTTTCATTTTTCCCTTGATACTTTTTTTTTGTAATTAAAAAAATAATAAAGATGCTTATGTGTATGAGCTGTAAAGTTCTAAGCAAACCAGCAGCCACACCGTACTCACCGTTAGTACCTTCTAGACACTAGAACTCTTGGATGGTCCCAGGAGAGCCGACGTCAGAGACTGTGCATCTACATGGAGGAAAAAGAAGAGGTTAGGTCTCTGGCCAACTTAAGCCTTCCTGCTGCAATACCCAGCTGTCAATCACATACTCACTCTTTCAACAAGTATTTACTGAACATGGTTGAGTGTAATCCCAGCACTCTGGGAGGCCGAGGCGGGTGGATCACTTGAGGCCAGGAGTTCAAGACCAGCCTGGCCAACGTGGCAAAACCCTATCTCTACTAAAAATACAAAAAATTAGCCGGGCATGGCAGTGGACACCTGTCATCCCAGGTACTTGGGAGGCTGAGGCAGGAGAATCACTTGAACCTGGGAGAGGAAGGTTACAGTAAGCCGAGACTGTGCCACTGCACTCCAGCCTGGGTGACTGTGCCACTGCACTCCAGCCTTGCTCCAGCAAGACTCTGTCTCAAAAAAAAAAAAAGAAAGAAAAAAGAAAAAAAAGTATTTACTGAACACCTGCTACGTGCCAGGCACCAGGAATACAATCAGGGTTCTCCAAGACAAAGTGGCTGTCCTCAGGGAGCAGACAGTCTAGTAGGGGAGGAGGACAGTAACAAATACATAACACAAAGTCAGGGAGTGGAGCCTTGATGAAACCTAGCGGGGCGACGCCATAGTGATGAGACTGCGACCTTACACGGAGAGCTCGGAGAAGGCCTCCTGGACGAGGGGACAGAGATGTGAATACATGAGACCACAGACCGTGTGACTACCTGGGAAAGAGCCTTCCAGAGGCGGGAGCAGATGTGGAGCATCTCAGGAGCAGCCAGGAGGCCCGTGGAGCTGGCACGGGGTGCATGAGGGGTGAGCAGTGGCGGAGGGGACAGATGGAGGACTATTCTAAGGACATTTCCTCAGACAACTGTGAGCAGAGGAATGACAGAGAAATCGCACTTGTCCTGGTTTGGAACTTTATATTATGAGTTTATGCCTTTGAATATGTAGTATGCTTGTTTATATTTAAGTGAATATTCCATGGATGAACGAATGTCTCCAGGCGGAGAAGGCACTGTCTGTATTGTTCAGCATCACATTCTGGGCACCGGCAGAGGCTGGGCACTAAGTCAGGAGATGAGATCTGAGAGGGCCTAGAGCTGTCCTACATGTAATGGCCATTCACTAATAACAATCCCTCCCAATGTGCCGGCTCTGTGCTAGCAGACATGCGCTGACTCATTTCACTCTCCCCATCATCCAAGAAGATCCTATTATTACTTCCAAGTTACAAATGAGGAAACTGAGGCACAGAATTCATAAGAGATCCACTAGCGAGGTTGCCCAGTCAGTCAAAAGTATACTAAGCCAGGCACAGTGGTACCTGCCTATAGTCCCAGCTACTCAAGAGGCTGAGATAGGAGGATTATTTGAGCTCAGAAGTTCAAGACCAGCCTGGGCAATATAGCAAAACCCTGTTTCTCTCTTTAAAAAAAAAAAAAAAAAGTGTACTATATACAGCCAGGATGTGAACCCAGCAACCTGGTCCCAGAGCCTGTTTCTGACCACCTGGCTAGACCACACTGTCACGATGGTCAATGAAGGCAGGGCCAACTGTAGGCTGGCAACACCTCCCTGCCCCACTTCCCCAATACCATAATGTCCAAATGCTACCCAAATATCCACGCCAACCTCAAAGGCAGGTCAGCTCCTCCAGGAGTCCTCCCAGGAAGGAAGCCTAGCGAGCAGCTAGTCAATACTCCAGGGTTCAGGAATCGGGACAACTTCAATGATCATTCCTCTGGGGTTCCTGGAGAAGCCCAAGGGGGTTCTTAACCTTTCTCATGCCAGGGACTCCTACTGGCAGCCTGGCGAATCAGTTGCAGACTCCTCAGAATAATTTCTTTTTTTCCGAGATGGAGTCTTGATCTATTGCCCAGGCTGGAGTGCAGGGGCGCCATCTTGGCTCACTGCAACCTCTGCCTCCCCGGCTCAAGCAATTCTGCCTCAGCCTCCTGAGTAGCAGGGCTTACAGGCGCACACCACCACCCCAGGTAATTTTTGTATTTTTAGTAGAGATGAGGTTTTGCCACATTGGCTAGGCTGGTCTCAAACTCTTGGGATCAAGCGATCCGCCCATGTTGGCCTCCCACAGTGCTGGGATTACAGGTGTGAACCACCACGTCTGGCCTATTAATGCTTTTATATTACAAGATCTAGTAGTGAATCCAATAACTATAGTGATTTAGAAATAGGTAGGTGTTTAAATGATATTTTGTGATATTTGCAACACTGTAATGTGATATGCGAATATCTGTGATTTCTAGTAGTGACAAAGTCACAGATATTGCTAATTCAATTGTGGTGTATTGCCCTGTGCATAAAAAAACGTTAATTTCAGTTAGAGGGTAGTGAAAATAGAGATGTAATGTTTTTCCCAGCCAACCTCGTGACCCACTAAGCTTCCACCCTTCAAAGGTCCCTGGACCCGAGATTAAGAACCCCTCAAGGAGATCTGAGAGTGGGTAAAGGCAGAGCAGGTTCCAAGGGAAAAGAACAACTGGGGAGTGTGGGGCAGATTCAGCTTCGTGAAGTTAGTATGGGAAGGGGTTCCAGGTGTCGGCTGCTTTGGCCCACCCTGCATCCACTTCTTTTCCTCAGTCAACCCCTTGAACCTCACCTTTCCCACTCAGTCCTATGGGACTGACCCCACCCATGGGTTGTGGGTAGGGGTGGGACTGGTCATGTGATCCAGGTCTGGCCAAAATGCCACTGCACCACCTTCCCTGTTCCAGCTTCAGCGATGGCCCAGGGTGACCCTGCCACCAAAGCCAGGATGATCAGAGCCAGTAAACACCAGCCCCATGATATATGCTGGGACTATGGGGGAAAGAGATGGTTTATTTCCCTTGGAGCTGCTAAGCTGGTTGAATCTACTTGTGGAACTGTTAGGGGCTGCTTCAGAGCCTACCTGACAATAAAATCAGCACAGAAGAATGCAGAGTCAGGAGGTAAAAGGAAACATGTCCTGGCAACCTCATGAGGCCCTGGATCCAGCCATGCCTGAAACCATTCCAAGCCGAATCTCCCAGGCCCTGTGTCCATCCACTTCCTTTTATACTTCAGCAAGCTGACCTGAATTTCTATTTGTTCACACAACCAAATGACTCTCAGCTAACACAGGAAGGGCAGAGGCAACTGCTGTTCTTGACGATTCCCATAGCTCCCTACCAGGCCATTTAGCAAAGTACAAAATAAAATTAGAAACAGTCACTATACATAGAAACAGCAAATATGGAAAAACCCGCTTTTAAAACACTCAGAAATGGCCTCTTGGGCCGTTGCTATTGCTAAGCTGGTCTAGGAAGCCCTCACAATGGTGGTTTTCAAGATGCTTGGCAGGGCAGGAGGGAACCAGACGCACCCAGAACATTTTCCTTTATCACTAGACTTCCCATTTTAAAAATTCCTGGGATGATCAGAAAACCCCTGCAATAAAGCTCTTGTAAAATTTTAATAGCCGCCTTTTAAATTGCAACGGAAATTGCTTTCCCGCCACTCTAATTTTTCTCCTTTCTTTCTCTAAAGTGATGCATATGGCTCTATAAAGGCTGATCACCAGCTATGTGCTGTGGCGCCAAGTCTCTCTCAGCCAGGAACCTACTTCCTGCCGACTAGAGGGAGCTGTGGATGCCCGTCGTCCCGCAGTCCCTCATGCAGGAGAGAGGAAGATGCCAAAGAGCCGTGGAAACGGCAGCAAAGGAGGGCTACAGATCCGGGAATCCAGCCAGTACCCTGTGTATCCCAGGGTCCCATTTTCTACCACCTGGGAAGGGACGATGCCCTTCGGTTTGCTTCCACAATGCCAGCACACCCATGGCCATGACCCATTCATCACACAGGTGACACACGGGCCCAGCACTTCACTTCCTACAGGTTTACAGCAAGAACAGAATCCCATGAGAGAATGGAAGAGGGAGAGGCGCCCTGACCCGAATGTCTCCTCCCTCAGCCATAGGGATTGGCTCTGGGAGAGACACGTGATCCAAGCATGGCCAATGAGAGTGGGCCCTGGACATTTTGCTGCAATTTCTTGGGGGAAACAGATGGGCGGTAAGGCAGGAGGACTGCTGAGGACTTCTTTGCCACCTGAGGGTGAACAGAGGCGGAACAGGAGGAAGGGGCCGAGAATGAAGTTAAACCTGACAAAGGCAGAGTCCGGAAATAAAGAGGGGTAAATTCCTGATGAGAATACCTGAGTACTGACTCCAGTTGGGCCAGCTCTGGGATTTTTCAGGTCCCTGAACTATTAACTTCCCTTTGCAGTTTAAGTCAATTTGACTTGGGGAGGTTCTGTCGCTTACAACAAACTCACAGCACAGGAAGGGACCTGAGAAATCAATACAGCACTCCTTCATGTTTGGGCGAACATGACCCTTCTAAGAAGTTGACGAAACAAAACTATGTCATGTCTCTCCAGGAAAAAAAGCACAAAATACTGCCTGTCTCAAAGATGTCAAAGATTTCTGAAGCCCCTGTCCGTAGGAACTAAGTGAAGAATCCTTTGATCTATCTGACTTGTCTGTTCACTTGGTGGAAAAGCAAACTGGGGTCCAAAATGCGTAAATGACTTGTTTGGGGCCCAGGGCCCACTGGGGGCAGTGCCGGGCTCCCTGAGACCCCCAGGTTTCACCTTAAGCGCCCCTGAGTACAGTCCTCCGAGGAGACTGCAGAGGGTAAAGAAAGGCTGCAAGTGAGGCTCTAGGCCACCACACCCTCATCTCACCTCTGGCAGCTCCATTTTTTCCTGCTTTATAAAATGGGCCTACAAGGAAGTGTCTGACAAAAGTTCCATAACACCATAATCAACATACTGAAAACCAGTCTTTCACATTACATTTCAGAACACTTACATGTTAATTACCTTGATTTCAACCCTCATGAAACCCTGTGAAGCAGGCATTATCACCATGGCTCCAGGTGAGCTGTTTCTGCTGGGCTGACCAGGTCGCTTCTCTCCTGACCTCAAGGCTGGCTGCAGCACCTGCCCCTTTTTGTTCCTGGACCTGTACTTCTGGGCCTGGGTTTTCTATTCCACTCTCGTATTTCTATCTCAATTCATATGGAAAGGATCATCTGCTCATACCTCTCCACTCTCCTTTACCTGGTACCCCCCAAGGAAGAAGGGCAGGCCAATCTAACAGCCCAGAGATTGTGACTGTTGCCAGCATCTGCTTTTAAGTGGGCAGATTATTAGCCAGCTGGGCCCAGGCCTACCAGCTCTTTTCTCTCTCTGTGTCCAGAGATGGCAGGAGGTTCTCTTCTGTTTCTGACTTGGAGCAGAATAAACACCCTGGGCAGTGTCTACTCAGCCTCTAAGACAGCCTGGCCACAGGCACTCTCTCTTGACCGAGTGGTGATGGGGGGACAGCCAGGCCTTTCTCTTCTGTGCCGCTGTATAAGTGGCTGGTCTGGAAGAACCAAACCCGCTGGAGCCTTTGCTGTAAGCTTCACTCTCCTTTCTAGACCGCCAGAGCATCACTGTGGCATCAGGGATTACTCACCTACTAACAAAGTGGTTCAACCATCCTTCATTTAGAGAAGATTCCCATTATACCCATCCCTGTCCTGTCTTTGAAATAATGACTTAGGGAAGTATCTGTTCATTCAGCTGCCTCTAGCCTACATCCCAACAAAGAAAAGCTGGTATGTGAGCAAAGGACTTTGCCTTGGGAAAATCTAGGCCCTCAACAGCCACTGAGATCATCTTGCAATTAATCATGTTTTCTCTTATGACCTACATTCTATTAATAGCACATACTAATGATTTAGCGCTGGTTCTTTTGCTGATTGATGCGGTCTACCAACATGACGAAGGTTGGGTCACTGACTTTAAGGGTCTCTTCCTCATTTCCTTGCCCCCCCGCAACCCTGGCCCCACCACCTCACCCTCTCCAGAAGATAAGCATGCTAGTGTGGTGCTCTGAACACAGCTATGAGGAGTTCACTGTGCTGGGGGCCCCATGGTGGTCCCGCCTGCAGCCCAGCCTGAGTAACTCGGTGGCAGAATGGGCTCGCAGACAGACCTCTGCAGATAAGCTGCTCTGGGAAAAAAAAATGCTGTGTGGCCATTCCACGCACAGCAGATTGGCCAAAATGCCAGGCTGACAACATCAAATGTGCTGAAGTTGTGGAGTAAGGGGAACGCTCAGTCACTGCGGGTGGGGGTGGAAATGGGAACAAACATTTTGGGAGAGCAATTTGGCAACTTCTTGTCAAGATGAAGAGAGGGTAACCTCAGTGACAAACTTCATCTACTGACAGGCCCAGAGCTCCCTGCTGAGCCCCCAGACCCATGTGCGGCTGTGCAAATTCTTTCTGGGTTGAAGCACAAGGTTTTCATTTTTTTTTTTTTCCCCTACTAAGTATTTATTTATTTATTTATTTATTTTTAATTTATTTATTATTATTATACTTTAAGTTGTAGGGTACATGTGCATAACGTGCAGGTTTGTTACATATGTATACTTGTGCCATGTTGGTGTGCTGCACCCATCAACTCGTCATTTACATCAGGTATAACTCCCAATGCAATCCCTCCCCGCTCCCCCCTCCCCATGATAGGCCCCGGTGTGTGATGTTCCCCTTCCTGAGTCCAAGTGATCTCATTGTTCAGTTCCCACCTATGAGTGAGAACATGCGGTGTTTGGTTTTCTGTTCTTGTGATAGTTTGCTAAGAATGATGGTTTCCAGCTGCATCCATGTCCCTACAAAGGACACAAACTCCTCCTTTTTTATGGCTGCATAGTATTCCATGGTGTATATGTGCCACATTTTCTTAATCCAATCTGTCACTGATGGACATTTGGGTTGATTCCAAGTCTTTGCTATTGTGAATAGTGCTGCAATAAACATACGTGTGCATGTGTCTTTATAGCAGCATAATTTATAATCCTTTGGGTATATACCCAGTAATGGGATGGCTGGGTCATATGGTACATCTAGTTCTAGATCCTTGAGGAATCGCCATACTGTTTTCCATAATGGTTGAACTAGTTTACAATCCCACCAACAGTGTAAAAGCGTTCCTATTTCTCCACATCCTCTCCAGCACCTGTTGTTTCCTGACTTTTTAATGATCGCCATTCTAACTGGTGTGAGATGGTATCTCATTGTGGTTTTGATTTGCATTTCTCTGATGGCCAGTGATGATGAGCATTTTTTTCATGTGTCTGTTGGCTGTATGAATGTCTTCTTTTGAGAAATGTCTGTTCATATCCTTTGCCCACTTTTTGATGGGGTTGTTTGTTTTTTTCTTGTAAATTTGTTTGAGTTCTTTGTAGGTTCTGGATATTAGCCCTTTGTCAGATGAGTAGATTGCAAAAATTTTCTCCCATTCTGTAGGTTGCCTGTTCACTCTGATGGTAGTTTCTTTTGCTGTGCAGAAGCTCTTTAGTTTAATTAGATCCCATTTGTCAATTTTGGCTTTTGCTGCTGTTGCTTTTGGTGTTTTAGACATGAAGTCTTTGCCCATGCCTATGTCCTGAATGGTACTACCTAGGTTTTCCTCTAGGATTTTTATGGTATTAGGTCTAACATTTAAGTCTCTAATCCATCTTGAATTAATTTTCGTATACGGAGTAAGGAAAGGATCCAGTTTCAGCTTTCTACTTATGGCTAGCCAATTTTCCCAGCACCATTTATTAAATAGGGAATCCTTTCCCCATTTCTTGTTTCTCTCAGGTTTGTCAAAGATCAGATGGCTGTAGATGTGTGGTATTATTTCTGAGGACTCTGTTCTGTTCCATTGGTCTATATCTCTGTTTTGGTACCAGTACCATGCTGTTTTGGTTACTGTAGCCTTGTAGTATAGTTTGAAGTCAGGTAGCGTGATGCCTCCAGCTTTGTTCTTTTGACTTAGGATTGTCTTGGAGATGCGGGCTCTTTTTTGGTTCCTTACTACATGCCAGGCACTGTTTTCAGTTGTGTTTTGTTTTTTCGTCTCTCTTTTTTTTTTTTGAGACGGAGTCTCGCTCTGTCGCCCACGCTGGAGTGCAGTGGCACGATCTCAGATCACTGCAAGCTCCGCCTCCCAGGTTCACACCCTTCTCCTGCCTCAGCCTCCCGAGTAGCTGGGACTACAGGTGTCCACCACCATGCCCGGCTTTATTTTTTTTTTTTTGTATTTTCAGTAGAGACAGGGTTTCACCGTGTTAGCCAGGATGGTCTCAATCTCCTGACCTCGTGATCTGCCCACTTCAGCCTCCCAAAGTGCTGGAATTACAATTTTTCTTCTTAAAGACAGGGTCTCACTCTGTCACCCAGGCTGGAGTGCAGTGGCACAATCAGCTCACTGCAGCCTTGACCTCCTGAGCTCAAGTGATCCTCCCACCTCAGCCTCCCGAGTAGCTGGGACTACTGGTGCATGCCACCATTCCTGGCTCTGTTTTCTGCTCTTTAACTACCAATTCATTTAAACCTCTTAATAACCTGAGAAGTAGGTTGTACTATGATCTCCATTTTTTTCTTTTTCTTTATTTTTTTGAGACGGAGTCTCGTTCTGTTGCCCAGGCTGGAGTGCAATGGCGTAATCTTGGCTCACTGCAAGCTCCGCCTCCCAGGTTCAAGCAATTCTCCTGCCTCAGCCTCCCAAGTGGCTGGGACTACAGACGCCCGCCACCACGTCCAGCTAATTTTTTGTATTTTTTAGTAGAGACGGGGTTTCACTGTGTTAGCCAGGATGGTCTTGATCTCCTGACCTCATGCTCTGCCCACCTCGGCCTCCCAAAGTGCTGGGATTACAGGTGTGAGCCACCGCACCTGGCCTGATCTCCATTTTTAACAGACCAGAAAACTGAAGTACAGAAAGGTACCTTGCTCAAGATCACACAGCAAGTAGACGGCATAGCCAGGAGGGATTTGAACCCAGTGGGTCTGGCTCTAGAACCACCAACAATGGTGCCTACTAAATGCAACAGCAAAGAATATGAGCTTAGCCTTGAACTCTGTCTCTTTCCACATACAGACATCAATGTCAGATGGGTCAAAGACCTAAATGCCAAAGGAAATATATGAACATGTCTGGAACACAGCACAGGCACATATCTTCAGAACCTTGGGGAGGGCAGAGGTTTCTCATTCAGGAACTCTAGAAAAGCATTTCCCCTCTCCTCACAAAAAGGATCGGATTCATACTCGAGGTGCAGTGGCTCATGCCTGTAATCCCGGTACTTTGGGAGGCCGAGGCTGGCAGATTCCTTGAGCCCAAGAGTTAGAGACCAGCTTGGGCAACACAGCGAGACCCCATCCCTATTAAAAAAATATAAAAATTACCCAGGCGTGGAGGCATATACCTGTAGTCCCAGCTACTTGGGAGGCTGAGGCAGGAAGGTAGGAGGATCACTTGAGCCCAGGAGACCGAGGCTGTAGTGAGCCATGATTGTATCACTCCATCGCAGCCTGGGAGACAGAGCAAGAGTCTGTCTCCAAAAAAAAAAAAAAAAAAAGGGTCAGACTCATCTACATCTACACAGTCATTTTCCCTTTCGCCAGTCTGCCTTTTCTCCATCTTGGAATGCAGACAGGCAGATGTGACAGCCAGATTTGAGAGAGTCCCCTTGTCCCCAGAAATAGCCAGCCCAGACTAGATGGGCTGAGTTCTCAGGGTCCAAGAGCCATCTTAAGGCCATGGTGGCAAGAGGGTCAGAGCAGTGCTGGTGTTGACCTGTCAGCCACTGAACCTGCCAGGCTCTCACTCCGGACATTGTTATGGGACATGAAGGACCACCTATGTGTTAAGGTGACAATGCCACTTTTGAATTCTACTAGCTGTGGCTGAATCATTCCTAACTGAAACACCTGCTGCAGCCTGGGGCCATGTGCTGTGCCACCACCCTGGATAGTCTGCAGACAGCCACCAACATGGACCTGAAGGGGTCTCAAAAAGACTCAGCTAAAAGCCGGGCGCGGTGGCTCACGCCTGTAATCCCAGCACTTTGGGAGGCTGAGGTGGGCAGATCACCGAGGTCAAGAGTTTGAGACCAGCCTGGCCAACATGGCAAAACCCCATCTCTACTAAAAATACAAAAATTAGCTGAGTGTGGTGGCACACACCTGTAGTCCCAGCTACTCGGGAGACTGAGACAGGAGAATTGCTTGGAGGCAGAGGTTGCAGTGAGCCAAGATAGTGCCACTGCACTCCAGCCTGGGCCACAGAGTGAGACTCCGTCTCAAAAAAATAAAAAAAATAAAGACTCAACTCAGAGATATATTGTGGGACTCAAAGATTTCCACTGAGCATGGCTGATCAGAGGCAGCTAGAATGATGACCTGGTGCCCGAACTAATTATTGGGGACCTGAAGAGAGAACAGCTTCTTTCTCCTTAACACACTACTAAGGGCAGCTGGGGTGACTGTCATTTTAAAGGCCAGGCCCAGTCCGCTGGCACACAGGCACTGTGGTCAGCCGGCCCCAGGCTCACGGGCTGCGGAAATTCTGCATAGCTGTGGATCCTTTTTCTTCCTGTCACCAGCCATTTGCTGGATGTGCCAACAGTTAAGCCCCTTCCTGCACTGCTATGAAAACAGCCTGTCAGTGTGGTTTCGACTGTTGGGTGCCTTTCCACAAAGCACTCTCCAGGCCCCAGCTAATCAGTTGAAAGACAGAACAGTGGTCAATCTACCAAAATAGGTCAGGCTTTATTTTCTAATCCTGTTATTCATAACACATTGAAAGGGAAGTGAAGGGGAAAAAAATTACTCACAGTGAGAAAGCCTATGGTTGCTTACCCTCTCTGTGCCTCAGTTTCCTCATCTCTAAAATGGGGATAACAATAAGGGTGTTGTGAGGATTAAGTAAAAAGTTACTCCACACAAATTGTTTAGAACAAAATCTATTATGCACTAAGTATGCATTAAGTGTGAGCTACCATGAGTTTAGTTATTTATATATATATATTTAGAGACAGGGTCTCACTCGGTTGCCCAGGGTGGAGTGCAGTGGTGCAATCATAGAGCTCACTGCAGTCTTGAACTCCCAGGCTTAAGTGATCCTCTCGCCTCAGCCTCCTGAGTAGCTGGAACTACAGGTGTGCATCACCACACCTGGGTAATGTTTTTAAATTTCTTTTTTGTGCAGACAGGGTCTTACTAAGTGGCCCAGGCTGGTCTCTACCTCCCGACCTCAGGGAATCCTCCTGCCTCAGCCTCACAAAATGCTGAGATTACAGGTATGAGCCACTGCACCTGGCCAGAGCTACCATTATTCTTATTCTTATTGCTGGTGATGTGGTAAGTTTCTTGAACTGATGCTCCCTGACAAGCCTCAAAATCCCACCCTCTGGTCAACCAGACACACGGAGAAAGTCCCTGCTCTGATTCTGGTCACTTAAGGCTTGAAGGTCCAGGCCAATGGGCAGAAGCTGGCTGTGATGGACCTGGGTACTGTGGGCAGGAAATGAACCAACTCCAGTTGCTAAGTGCCCTTCCCACCCAGCAGCCATTCTTCTCTTTCTTCTCAGGATGCTCAGCCAAGACTACATTTCCCAACCTCCCTTGCAGCCAGCATGGCCAATGCAAGGTAAATATAAGCTGTGGGACTTTGAGGAAAATCCTCATCAGAAATGCAAAGCTGGACTATGCTTTTGTGCCTCTCCCTCACCCTATTCCCACCTGGACTCCAGACTCACTAGCTTGACTCCAGCAGTCACACTGGGCCATGAAGGCCCTGTGCTAGGGATAGTGAGCAGAAGGACCCTGTATCAAAGGACTCTGCTTTTCTTGTTGACTGTGAAGCTGCCACACCAGGCATGGACTGCCTATCTCTTGATGTCTTACTCAGGACAGAAACTGCCTTCCACTGAGTTTATACCACTGTTATTTCTGGTGTCTGCTACTGGCAGCCAAATGGGCTTTTCAAATGAGCCGGCAGTCTTGCATAGCAGATGAGTGATGGAACAGTATTTTACACCAAAGAAATCCTTCTAGTAACCTGCCACCATTTAAAGTATCCTCATGCTTTAGGATGCCTTGCTCTCCTCAACACCAGGGAGAAAGCTAGACACAGAACTTCCCAGATACAGAGTGGGGTTACGATCACCTTGCCTTAGGAAGAGGTAAAGTGAGATATATATGAGATCATTCATTCAACAATGGGCACTACCTCACTCTGGACACGGTGTGGGGTAGGATGCTAGGTACGGTGAACAAAGCAGACACAGTCCCCGCCCTCACAAAATGTACCGTCCACACTAGGGGACCAGAGTAAAGAAGTAGGCAAACAGGTACATATATAAGTTCAGTGGTGAGAACCAGAATGAATTTAAGCCCAGAACTAAAGAAAAAGCAGAAGGAAGCTATGTGAAAAGTGGGAGGAAGGATATCCCAGAATGTCCATTAGCTGAAGAATTAACAAAATGTGGTACCTCCGTACAATGGAATATTCAGCCATAAAAGGAATGAAGCAAGAATTCATTCGTGACATGGATGGGCCATGAAAACATGATGCTGAGTGAAAGCCAGTCACAAAAGACCATGGATTACACAGTTCCATTTACATGAAATGTCCAGAATGGGCGAATCCATAGAGATAGAAAGGCTATTGATCTGAGGTCAAGAGTTTGAGACCAGCCTGGCCAACATGGTGAAACCCCATCTCTATTAAAAATGCAAAAATTAGCTGGGTGTGGTGGCATGCCCCTGTAATCTCAGCTAATCAGGAGGCTGATGTGGGAGAATTGCTTGAACCTGGGAGCTGGAGGCTGTAGTGAGCTGAGATCATGCCACTGCACTCCAGCCTGGGCGACAGAGCGAGACCCAGTCTCAAAAAAAAAAAAAAAAAAAAAAGGGCTGGCGTGGTGGCTGATGCCTGTAATCCCAGCACTTTGGGAGGCTGAGGCGGTTGGATTACCTGAGGTCAGGGGTTCAAGACCAGCCTGGCCAACCTGGTGAAACCTTGTCTCTACTAAAAAATACAAAAAATTAGCCAGGCATGGTGGCGGACGCCTGTAATCCCAGCTACTTGGGAGGCTGAGACAGGAGAATCGCTTGAACCTGGGAGGCAGAGGTTGCGGTGAGCCGAAATTGCACCACTGCACTCCAGCCAAGGCAACAAGAGTGAAACTCCATCTCAAAAAAAAAAAAAAAAAAAAAAAAAAAAAAAAAAAAAAAAAGCCAGAGGAGGCAGAAAAAGAAGTCTCTGGTAAGGAGTAGAGTAGAAAACAATTACAAACATGATTGGTATTAACCAAATATATCAATAATCACTTTAAGGCCAGGTGTGGTGCCTCACACCTATAATCCCAGCACTTTGGGAGGCCAAGGCAAGAGGATCACTTGAGGTCACGAGTTGTGAGACCAGCCTGGCCAACATGGTGAAACCTCATCTCTACTAAAAATACAAAAGTTAGCTGAGCGTGGTGGCGTGTGCCCATAATCCCAGCTACTGGGGAGGCTGAGGCAGGAGAACTGCTTGAATCTGGGAGGCGGAGGTTGCAGTGCGCCAAGACTGTGCCACTGAACTCTAGCCTCAGCAACAGAGACTCCATTTAAAAAAAGAAGACATGCATTCACAGTATGTATGCATATATATGTGTATGTTTCTGGTTTGAATAAATGGGTAGTTGATGATGTCATCTGCCAATATGGACCACTACCCACCAGCGGATGGCAGAAAAACAGGCACAGGTAAGGATACTGATTATGTTTCGATTCGTATATACAGTCCACTAAAAATAGAGCTGGCCTTAGAAGTGTTTTAAGTCCTAGCACGAAACGCTATTACTCCAAGTCAGGTAAGTTAAAACTGGGGTGGTAACAGAACCCTATCTCCAACTGAGTATTTGTTACTTCATGCAACAAACCCAGATAGTGCTAGCTTTCTGGGTGTGTGACCCCAATAGTTGTGAGCCCTTCCCTTGGTCTAATGTTCTGTCAACGTCTTGAAATTCTAAATCATTTTGTCTTTGAACTTGTATTTTGTAAGTGAAGTCCGGGGCCAATGGAACACGCATGTGAGCAGAGAAGATCTGAGCCACGTGTGTGCCTGTCACTCCTTGTCACGGCATTCTCATATGGTATTCCGGATCCCCTGTGAGCGCCGGATTCCAGCGGGCCAACGATGCATGCAAGTTCAGCAAGACTGAAAGCAGGTATAAAGTAAGCATATAATCACAGCTACACGGAGTAAGCGGGAAAACTGACAGTTCCCAGAGGCCCCTCCATTACAGCCAGGAGTTGCTTCGAACACAGCAGAAAGAAGGTGATGAAATATGAAATGCAGAAAGAAACATGAAGACCATGGAGACCTCTCACAATCTTTTTTTTTTTTTTTTTTAACATGGTATTGCTCTGTCACCCAGGCTGGAGGCTGGAGGCTAGAGAGCTGTGACATGATCACAGCTCACTGCAACCTTGACCTCCCAGGCTCAAGTGGTCCTCCCACCACAGCTACCTGAGTAGCTGGGACCACAGGTACATACCACCATCCCCGGCTAGTTTTTGTATATTTTTTAGAGACAGAGTTTCGCCATGTTCCCCAGGCTGGTCTCAAACTCCTGGGGTCAACCAGTCTGCCTGCCTCAGCCTCCCAAAGTGTGGAATTACAGGCATGAGCCACCGTACCTGGCAACATTCTTTTTTACTTGCCACACTTCCCCGAATTAGCCAACTAGGTATGCAGAACGATGACATGGAAGGAAAGGGAAAGATACAGCAACCCACAGTTCCTTTTCCTATCATTCCTTCCTTAGTCATCAGTAAGTCAAAGGTAGAATATTGGTAGAATGTACACATGTCAAGATATGAAATGAAAACAGTTTAAGTTGGTTTTGTGCAGCGTTTCCACTATTCTGGTAAGAATGAATGACATATATACGTATAAGCCAGGAAATGCAAGCTGTGTCATTTAGTGATTCCAAAGAGTGAAATGATCTGTTACTTGCATTTAAACCTGGCATGGAGCTGGGTGTGGTGACTCATAGCTGTAATCCCAGCACTTTGGGAGGCTGAGGCAGAAGGATCGCTTGAGGCCAGGAGTTTTGAGACCAGACTGGGCAACATAGTGAGATCATATGTCAACAAAAAAAGTTTAAAAATTAGCTGGGCCTACTACTAGTGGTGTGCACCTGTAGACCCAGCTGCTTGGGAGGATAACTTGAGCCTGGGGGGTTGAGGCTGAAGTGAGCTATGATTGTACCACTGCACTCCAGCCTAGGCAACAGAGCAAGACCCTCTTATTTAAAAAAAAAAAAAAAAAAAAAAATATTCTGGATATTAGCCCTTTGTCAGATGAATAGATTGCAAAAATTTTCTCCCATTCTCTAGGTTGCCTGTTCACTCTGATGGTAGTTTATTTTGCTGTGCAGAAGTTCGTTAGTTTAATTAGATCCCATTTGTTAATTCTGGCTTTTGTTGCCACTGCTTTTGGTGTTTTAGACATGAAGTCCTTGCCCATGCCTATGTCCTGAATGGTATTGCCTAGGTTTTTTATGGTTTTAGGTCTAACATTTAAGTCTTTAATCCATCTTGAATTAATTTTTGTATAAGGTGCAAGGAAGGTATCCAGTTTCAGCTTTCTACATATGGCTAGCCAGTTTTCCCAGCACCATTTATTAAATAGGGAATCCTTTCCCCATTTCTTGTTTTTGTCAGGTTTGTCAGAGATCAGATGGTCGTAGATGTGTGGTATTATTTCTGAGGGCTCTGCTCTGTTCCACTGGTCTATATCTCTGTTTTGGTAACTGTAGCCTTGTAGTAGCCTTGTAGAGCTAATATCCAGAATCTACAAAGAACTCAAACAAACTTACAAGAAAACAACAACCCCATCAAAAAGTGGGTGAAGGATATGAACAGACACTTCTCAAAAGAAGACATTCATACAGCCAACAGACACATGAAAAAATGCTCATCATCACTGGTCATCAGAGAAATGCAAATCAAAATCACAATGAGATACCATCTCACACCAGTTAGAATGGCGATCATTAAAAAGTCAGGAAACAACAGGTGCTGGAGAGGATGTGGAGAAATAGGAACGCTTTTACACTGTTGGTGGGATTGTAAACTAGTTCAACCATTATGGAAAACAGTATGGCGATTCCTCAAGGATCTAGAACTAGATGTACCATATGACCCAGCCATCCCATTACTGGGTATATACCCAAAGGATTATAAATTATGCTGCTATAAAGACACATGCACACGTATGTTTATTGCGGCACTATTCACAATAGCAAAGACTTGGAATCAACCCAAATGTCCATCAGTGACAGATTGGATTAAGAAAATGTGGCACACATACACCATGGAATACAATGCAGCCATAAAAAAGGATGAGTTTGTGTCCTTTGTAGGGACATGGATGAAGCCGGAAGCCATCATTCTGAGCAAACTATCACAAGGACAAAAAACCAAACACCGCATGTTCTCACTCATAGGTGGGAACTGAACAATGAGAATAGTAGGACACAGGAAGGGGAACATCACACACCGGGGCCTGTCATGGGGTGGAGGGCGGCGGGAGGGACAGCATTAGGAGATATGCCTAATGTAAATGATGAGTTAATGAGTGCAGCACACCAACATGGCACATGTATACATATGTAACAAACCTGCATGTTGTGCACATGTACCCTAGAACTTAAAAAAAAAAAGAATGTGGCACGAGAAGCATTTCATTGGGTGACTCTGTGTGTTGAGCTTGGGATGGACGTGAGTTAAGTTGTTACCTGTGCTTTCTGCCCCCGGAACCTTCAGCTGGAACAGAGCCCGAGATCTGATGTCCTGAGTTCAGCATTTCTGTAATTCTTCTGTGCCGGTCTCGTGAGTGGCAGATTTGGTGGTGCTGCATGCTTCACAGCTCACCAAACTCCGCTTAGTTCATCCTACCAAGTGACTGGGAAATTGGTCACACTGCCTGTCATGGTTAGCGAGAAGCGATTCTCACCATAGCACCTGGCACCCAGGAACAGGCTGGCCTCTCCTAGCCTGACAGAGGCCCAGGTGAGCATTTTCCAGCACGAATGCCATGGGCTCTCCACCTGTGGTCTGGCTGGAGGATGCTCCCAGATAGGCCTCTAATAATACCAGTGGGTGAAGTTCACTCTGAGCACAAGTAAGGATCCTGGCAATGTCTCCCAGGCAGAATGCGGGGTGGAGCAGGCCATGTGATGTGGAAGAGAATGAAGTAGATACCCACTGTCCCCAATAAAATGACAATGCCTTTTGTCGCTGTATTTTACATCAACAGGATCTTATCAAATGTACTTCTCTGAATCTTGCTTTCCCTTAAATACATCACAGAAATGCCTCCAGGCCAGCAATCAGTGCTCTTACCCACTCTTTTTAGCAGCTGATAGGGCAAGAACATAGATGTGCTGCATTTTATTCCATCAGTCCCTGAAAAATGGGCATTCGTTTTATTTCCAGGGTTTGTTTTTTGCTTTGCCACTGCAAACAATGCTGCAATAAATATCCTTTTGTACTTAGGCTATTTGTTTTTTTCTTCTGCACGATAGATTCTCAGGAGTGGCAGTGCTGGGTCAAAGGCTGTTTATGAAAAATTACATGGTTACATTACGGAATGGTCTCCCAGTGAAGGTCCAGAACTGCACGTATAATATATGCTTGTTTTTGTATTGAGCATCTCTCGAAGAACATATGAGACATGGGTGTCCTCACAGGAAGGAACTGGGAGATCGTAGGTAGGGGAAGAAGACTATTGTATACCTTTTTTGTACCATTTGAATGTTTTATCACATGCATGTACTGGCTCATAAAAAAAAAAAAAAAAAAAAGAGGTTTTTGTTTTTTTTTTCAGTCCATGCTCTAAAAAGGCTGCAGTGATTCACATGTCCTCCAGCAACTTGGGAGGGTGCTGAGTTGAGCTCATTAATGCTCTATATTTTTCTCCTTCAAGGTCGTTCCTTTTTTTTGGACCTGGTATGAGCTGAAATGTGTCAAATTTTACCTTCTTGTAATCTGTGATACCTCCTATTCTACAGCCCTTGGGTAGGCAGAAGGCGAATTCCCAGAGATGCTAATTTTGATGAGCAGCCTGGCCCAGCACCTGCCAGCAGCACCAGAGAGAAACCCAGGTCAGGGTCGGAGCAGGAGGCAACGGGAGCTTGGAGGTCATGCCGTTTTAAACTCACACTGGCTGAGCTGCCCTCACTGGCTGAGTGGACTAGAGTCCACCAGATGCCCAAAGTCCCTCAGAAAGGGCAAAGGAGGCCTGCAGCACTGGCCACTGCCTGTGGGACCTGCACTCTCAAGAACAAGGCCAGAAACAAGAAACAGAAGGGAATAGGGGACAAAGAAGGTGGAAGAATCAAGTTCATACAAACAAGAGGCCTCTCGTTCAGTTCCTGCAGGTCCAGCCTCCTTGCGAGGCTGGCCCAGAACCAAAGGCCATGCCAGCCACTGCTTTCAATCCCCAGGAAAACAAAGCTGACCTAAATGCAGACAGCAAAAGGGCCCCGAGAATGGCAGGCAATCCAACGTGATGCATCTGCTGCTGCAACATTAGCTGAAACTCTGGACTCACCTGGGGAGGGGAGAGGACGGGAGGAGAATGGACTTGGCCAGATGAGAAAGCAGCTCTGGATAAGACGGGGGATGGAGGACATGAAAGAATCTCAAAATGGGCAGCAACTGCACACACTTCAGGTGGTGGATTAAGGTTGGATGCTGCTGTTCCACAGCCCAGGAGACAACTCTGTCCCTCACCCCACGCTTTGGCCTGAGCTGGGCTAGGAGCAGAGGAGGCTCCCTGTACAGCACCACAGCAGGGCCCCAGCCTTTACTCAGGCCCTAGTATTTCCTCAGATGCTTCCCTCCACGTGAAATGCCCTTCCCCTCCATCCCTTAAGACTCATGGTAGCTCACCCTTGTAATCCCAGCGCTTTGGGACACTGAGGTGGGAGGAACGCTTGAGGTCAGGAGATGGGGATCAGCCTGGTCAACATAGCGAGACCCCATCTCTACAAAAAATAAAAAATAAAAAAATCAGCCAGACAGGGAGGCGTGCACCTGTCGTCCCAGCTATCCGGGAGGCTGAGGTTGCTTGAGCCGGGAGCCGGAAAGGTCGAGGCTGCAGTGAGCCAAGATCACACCACTGCACTCCAGCCTCGGTGACAGAGCAAGATCCTGTCTCAAAAAAAAAAAAAAGGGACACAACCCAGCAAGGGTGTGCGTTCATGCATGTTGGGAGACACGGGAGACAACCTGTGTGTCTGTCAGCAGGGATCCAGCAACGATGCAGACACATGGGAGAATCCTTCCTGTCCCTCCTTCCCTCATCCTCCACAGCAAGTCCATCAGCAAACCCTATTGCCACTAACTCCAAAATACGTCCTGAATTCATTTCCTTTCTTCCTCCTTCCCAGGCTAAGCCACTACCATCATCTTTCATCTTAACAACTGCATGAGATCCCTCTCTGGCCTCCCCAGGCCACGTTTGCCTTCCTAGATTCTGTTCTCCACCCACAGCCAGAGGGATTACATCAAACAGGGATCACCTCCAGCTGCTTTCCAGCTTAAAGTTCTTCAACATATCTCGGGCCTCATCATCTTCCCCCACCATCCAAATGCTCCCACCACACTGGCTGCCTTGACCTTCCAATTTTATTCCTGCCCCAGGGCCTTTGCACGTGTGGCTCTAGCTATTCTCAAGGCAGGCTTCCTCAGGGAAGCATTCCCTGACCACCCAGATCAGGGGGCCCCTACTTCAATCTAGTTTTATTCCTTACAGAGCAGTAAGCACGACCGCTGTTTTTCTTTTTTCAACACAGGGTCTCACTCCACTGTTCAGGCTGGAGTGAAGTGGTGCAATCATGGCTCACCGGACCTCCTGGGCTCATGATTCTCCCACCTTAGCCTCCCAAGTAGCTGGGACTACAGGTGCACGTCACCATCCCTGGTTAATTTTTGTTGTTTTTTGTAGAGATAGGGTTTCACCATGTTGCCCAGGCTGGTCTTGAACTCCTGGGCTAAAGTGATCCTCCCACCTTGGCCTCCCAAGGTGTTGGGATTACAGGTGTGAGTCACTAGACCCGGCCCACTGATTTCTTTATTATGTCTTGCTGATGAATACATGAACTCTATGAGTACAGGGCTTTCACCTTGTTCCCAATGGATACCTAGACCGTGCAACAGTGCTGCCACTCACAAGAGAGTATCTGCTAAATAAATGTTCTAGCAGCTCTGAGAAAAAATAAGATATATCTGCACACATCCATGTCTTCTCAGTGAATAAAGTAACAAACTGTGTAAGGAGAGATGTTTCTATGTGCACAGATAGAGACCGTGTTTGTTGGTCATTACCATGAGTTGTACCCTGGGTTCAGCACAATCTTGATGAATACTCATGACCATCCTTGGAAGAAGGTTCTGTTATTATTACTCCTATATTACAGGGGAGGAAATGAGGCTCAGAGTCACTTACCCAAGGTCACACAGTGGGTAACTGTAGAGCCAAGGCTCTATCCAGGCTGCCTGGCTAGAGTGTGCATGTTCTTTGTTGTTGTTGTTTTGTTTTGTTTTGTTTTTTAGACGAAGTTTTGCTCTTGTTGCCCAGGCTGGAGTGCAATGGCGCAATCTCGGCTCACTGCAACCTCTGCCTCCTGGATTAAAGCGATTCTCCTGCCTCAGCCTCCCGAGTCACTGGGATTACAGGCGCTCGCCACCACGCCCAGCTAATTTTGTTATTTTTAGTAGAGATAGGGTTTCGCCATATTGGCCAGGCTGGTCTTGAACTCCTGACCTCAGGTGATCCACCTGCCTCAGCCTCCCAAAGTGCTGGGATTACAAGCGTAAGCCACCGTGCCCAGACTCTTTTTTTTTTTTTTTAAGAGACAGGTTCTCGCTCTGTCACCTTGGATGGAATGTAGTGACTTGATTTTAGCTTACTGTAGCCTCAAACTCCTGGGCTACAGTGATCCTCCCATTTCAGCCTCCTAAAGTGCTGGGGTTATAAGCGTGAGCCAACACGCCCAGCTCATTTAAAAAATGTTTATGTTCAGTAGAGACAGAGTCTCATTATATTGCCCAGGCTGGTCTCAAACTCCTGGGCTCAAGCAATCCTCCGGCCTCGGCTTCCTCAAGTGCTGAAAATACAGGCCTGTGTTCTTAATAGCTCTACTAATAGCAGTTACTGCTGGGAGGGGGTCTGGAGGGAGAGGGCTGGGCAGGGTTATAGACATCAGTATAAGACATAATTAAGAGAGACAGGGAGTGTCAGAGATGAATGGAGAGAGATGGAAACCAATCTCAACGGGAAACAGAAGTTTGATCTCTTGTGTGGCAAACACCTATGAGAAGTAAACAAGCAGAAGGCTCTACACCAGCCTTCCTCCAATCCACCAAAGCCTCATGCCGGACAGCAGGGCTTGGAGACATGATTAACCATCCATATCATGCTGTCACAGAAAACCAGACCCTGTCCTGCTGGCCACTGGGAAAATCCCCAAAGCAGATGGGGAAGCAGTGTGGCAACGAGGCCAGGGAGCGCCATCTTGGTGGTCAGCTAGAGCCCGAATCAAATCGCAGGTCTGCGGCTTAGCAGCCTGTGACGTGTGGCTGGTTACCAGCCCATTCTGAATCCCAAGATTCCTCATCAGTAACATGGTGGGAGGAGTAATACCCACCCTCAGTAGGGCTGTTGAGAGGGTTAAATGAGGTAACAGCAATGCAACGGCTGGCAAAGTGACTGGCACAGAAGGATCCTCAAAAGCACACTGGCAAAGCTGTTATTACAACGGAAATACTGAAGAAATAAACGACATTCTCAACTCCTCATGTCTGAGGAGGTCTCTTGGGCAAATTGGACTCTGGTAAGATTAAGCATGCAGCCTAAGTGATGGTTCCCTCCAGAAGAGAATGCCTTCACGTTGGAAATTTCCTTCTCTCTCTACCTATTCTCCATGGAATAACAGCCCAGAACAGGGCTGGGCGCGGTGGCTCACGCCTGTAATCCCAGCACTTTGGGAGGCCAAGGCAGGTGGATCACAAGGTCAGGAGTTTGAGACCAGCCTGACCAACACCGTGAAACCCCGTCTCTACTAAAAATACAAAAATTAGCTGGGTGTGGTGGCAGGCGCCTGTAATCCCAGCTACTTGGGAGGCTGAGGCAGGAGAATTACTTGAACCCAGGAGGTACAGGTGGCAGTGAGCTGAGATCACGCCACTGCACTCCAGCCTGAGTGACAGAGCGAGACTCCATCTCAAAAACAAACAAAAACAAAAAAACCAGGCCACAACAAGGGTCGTCCAAGCAAGAAGGGGAGACGGACCCCAGACAGCTGAAGAAATTTTGTGGTGCAGGCAAGCCCCTCAGTACTTCACAGGCAGGACCCCGCAGAAGAGACCCAGCTAGTATTCCTAGCTCTCACGGTGACTTTGTAAAAGGAATGTGGCCAGGCATGGTGGCTCATGCCTGTAATCTCAGCACTTTGGGAGGCTGAGCTGGGGAGACTGCTTGAGGCCAAGAGTTCAAGACCAGCCTGCACAACATAGGGAGACCCTGTCTCTACCAAAAAAATTTTAAAAATTAGCTAGGCCTGGTGGCATGCACCTGTAGTCACAGCTACTCAAGAGGCTGAGGCAGGAGGATTGCTTGGGCCCAGGAGTTCAAGGCTGCAGTGAGCTATGATCCCATCACTGTACTTCTGTCTCTAAGGGGAAAAAAAGAAAGAAAAAGGAATGGGGGTAAAGGGAGAATTTTAACAGCTTAAAAGGCAGCCTAGCCAGGAGCAGTGGCTCACGTTTGTAATCCCAGCACTTTGGGAAGCCGAAGTGGGTGGATCACCTGAGGTCAGGAATTCAAGACCAGCCTGACCAATATGGTGAAATTGTGTCTCTACTAAAAATACAAAAAATTAGTTGGGCGTGGTGGTGGGTGCCTGTAGTCCCAGCTGCTAGGGAGGCTGAGACAGGAGAATTGCTTGAACCCAGGAGGCGGAGGTCACAGTGAGCCGAGATTGCGCCACTGTACTTACTCTAGCCTGGGTAACAGAGCGAGACTCTGTCTCAAAAAAAAAAAAAAAGGCAGCCTAGGGGGATTTCTCGCCTCTTTCCCAGTCAGAACACCAGTGGGCTTTGCAGTTTGTAGAGTCCATGAAAAGAGGGCAAGGCCTCTGGGGGCCTGAGGTCTGCATCTGTAACAGAAGGATAACATTCAGTCTTCAGACGCACTCACATTCATTCAGCACACACTCATCAAGCAACTGCTATGGGACAGGCACTGCTCTAGACGCTGGGGATACAGAAAGGAACAAAACAAAGATCCCTGCCTTCGCGGAGCTCACATTCCAAAGAGGATGGTGTAGAAAGCAAACAAATATAGACCATCAGATCATGATAAACGCCACGAAAAAAAAAAAAAAAAAAGCAGGAGACAGTGACAGGGAAGGCCATTTTACACAGGCTGCTGAGGAAGGCCGCTCAGAGGTGGTGCCTTAGAGATCTCAATAAAGTAACTAAATCATACATGCACATACGTGCACACACACACAAAGATACATACACACATACAGCCAAGCACACAGTGCCTGGTATGAAAAATTAAGGTGATCTAATTTGACAGTTAAGAGTGCTCTCTCAGGGTATGCTTAAGTTAAGCAAAAAAAGGTAGAAGAAGAATTAATAATAATAATAATAATAATAATTAATAAAGAGTGCTCCAGGGCTGACTGACACTGGAATTGTCACAAAACCTATATTCTCCTCACATTTTCCAAAATTCCCCCTCCCCTGGGGAATTACAAATATAAGAATTGTTTTTTCCCTTTTTTTTTTTTTTTTTTTTTTTTTTTTTGAGACAGAGTCTCACTTTCGCACTGCACTGGAGTGCAGTGGCGTGATCTCGGCTCACTGCAACCTCCGCCTCCCAGGTTCAAGCGATTCTCCTGCCTCAGTCTCCAGAGTAGCTGGGATTACAGGTGCCGGCCACCATCCCTGGCTAATTTTTGTATTTTTAGTAGAGACAGGGTTTCACCATATTGGCCAGGCTGGTCTTGAACTCCCAAAGTCAAATGATCTGCTCACCTCAGTCTCCCAAAATGCTGGGATTACAGGCATCAGCCACCGTGCCCAGCTAATTTTTGTATTTTTAGTAGAGACAGGGTTTCACCATGTTGGCCAGGCTGGTCTTGAACTCCTAACCTCAAATGATCTATCTGCCTTGGTCTCCCAAAGTGCTGGGATTATAGGCGTGAGCCACCATGTTCTTTTCCTTTTCCTGCTTAGCAGCACACCAGACACCGAAGGCCCCTCCTATCAGGGCCTTACTCTACCTTCCCTGTCGCACAGTATTCCACTGTACAGACACCCGACTGATTCCTCTAGTGCCATATTAAGGTACACACAAGCCATGTCCCCTTTTCGGCTCTGACAAGCACTGCTGCAATGAATAACCTTAGACAAAGATCACTTCTCACACTTGGGAACATGTGTAGGTGAAGCTTCAGGGAGTGGAGCTGCTGGGGTGAAGGGTGGGTGTGTGCCGGGTCATACTCACAGGAATGGCCAGAGTTCCCTCCAAAGCGACAGCTCTGCTTTCCCTCCCACTAGCTCCGGAGAACCCTGGCTGCCCTCCACGCCACTGCCTGCAGCGTGTGCGCACGCTTTGTGCTCTTGCCCTTCTGAGAGGTGCGAAGTAGTATCTCAGCATGATTTTAATTGGTATTTCTCTTATTATGCCCAGAGTCAGGTATCTTTCCATGTGTCTGAGAGGCCTTTCCTGTTTCTACAGATGCCGCCCGTGTCAGTGTGGGGGACTGTCATCTCCCTGGACAGTATTCTCATGCCAATATTCAAAGCCCTCCCACCTTTCTTGCCCTCTTCCCTCTCTTATGCGCCCCATTCCCTAGAAGGTGAAAGGCATGATGCCCACACCCTGCAAAGCCTGCAAGGTCAAGCATGATTGGCCCTGTCTGCTTCTTGCACCTTCTACTGCTCCATCCCACCTCACCAATGCTGCATCTATGTTCGGGCCTTTCAGTTCTTCCAGACTGGCTCTACCCCAGCTCAGGCTCTTCTCATATACAGTCTCCGACCCCTACCCTGGTCTCACCCCTGCCACCACCGCTCCCCTAGACTGGCAAACTTTGACTGATGCTCTCAGCCCCGGCGTCACCTCCCCAACTAGCTACATGATGTCTTGGCACCCAGGATTTTTCCTCCACCATTCACCGCCTGTTTATCTGGGTGCTTTTATTTTTCTTTGAGATGGTGTCTTACTCTGTCGCCCAGGCTTGAAGCGCAGTGGCGGGATCACAGCCCAACCTCCCAGGCTTAAGTAATTTTCCTGCCTCAGTCTCCCAAGTAGCTGGGACCACAGGTGCGCACCACAATGCCCGGCTAATTTTTGTATTGTTTATAGAGATGAGGTTTCAGCATGTTGTCCAGGCTGGTCTCAAACTCCTGGCCTGAAGCAGTCTGCCCGCCTCAGCCTCCCACAGTGCCGGGATTCCTAGCTAAGTGATAGGCAAGTCGCTGTGCTCCGTTTTCCCTTTCTCCTTATGTCACTATTATCACTTCATTCATTCCCTTTAGCAAAGTTCAGTAAGGTGCATATTTGGTGGAACGGGTCATATCTGTAACAAAACAGACTTGGTTCCTGCCTTTATGGAGCTGACATTAAGGGGAGGGGAAAGCCCTGATCAGGTCAGATGAATAGCTCAGGGAAGAAGGGTGGGGTGGGCTTTGGAACAGCCCCCTGGGAGTGTGTTGAAGGAGACATCTGAAGGAGGAGTCGACATCGGCCAGGCCAGAAGGGAAGGGGTAGTAGGCAGCATGGCGGGAGGGCCAAGAAAGCAGCCCAGGAGCAAGGCTCAGACATGGTGCATTCAAGGAACACAGACAGGCCCGGCAGCTGGAGCACGGTGCACAGGGACTTACAGGATGAGGCGTGGGCGGGCGGCAGGCAGGGCCCAGAGCACGCAGGGTCTGGGGGGCCACAGTGAAGAGCTGGCCTTCCTGTAGAGAGCTGCAATGAGGTTTTAGTGTCACTACGGTCAAGAAGTGTGGCCCAATTGCTGTCCTTTGGCATCCTGCTTAAATGATTCCAGCTTAGAGGTCCTATGAAGATGTTATAGCAGGCACATGGCAGGGGACAGGGGGAGCAATGACCTCATCCCTGCCTGTAGCTGATTGGCTGGGGGGTGGGTGGAGGACACCTGACTCAGCTGAGCCCGTCACAAGAACCCCTTCCTCGGCCCCGGTTAGTCCGGAGGGAGACATCCTCCCCTCCTCGGGTTGTTTTGGACTTGGGCTGAGAGAACATGGGGTGACTCTTTGGGGGCCTGTACTGCAAGGTGTATCCCTCAGCAGCCTGGGATGGCCAGGCTTCCTGTCCAGTAGAAGAAAAAGCAGAGAGAGAGACTGAATGTAAGAAAATGAATAACGCAGATCTAGAGGTGGGGAGTGAACAAGTGAGGAAGAGAATGCAGATACAGTGGCATGTGTATCCTGGTTCCAATCCCAGCACCCTGCCCGCCCTTCCCCTATGGGAGGTTTTGCAACCAGCCTGCTAGTGTGAGCTCACCTCTCTTATTAGTGATTGGTTCAGGGAAGATCACATGACCAGTGCTAGTCCAATCAGAGAGGAGCTCTGAGGTTTTGCATGATGGCTGGGGGACAGATACCCTCTCTTTCTCTCAGGACAGGGATAAGGACACAAGCCTGAGCGGGTGCTGGCAGCTGGTGTGCAACTTTCAGGGGAGCCAGGTTTGAGGATGACACTGACATCAGAGGGAACAATAAAGAGACAGAAAGAAAATGGGTCACTGGCAATAGCCCCAGGCTCCTGGACCAGCCAGCCCAGACATCTGCCCCACCTCTGGGCTTTCCAGTTGAATGAGCCAATCCTTTCCCCTAAAATTTATGTCTGTTTGAGTTGGTGTTTTTGTTACTTGCAACCAAGTAACCGACTGGTCCTGAGGCTTTGCTTCAGGTCTCTGGGCCGCCCCAGCAGCCTCTGGTTAAATGCCCACTTTTTGCCTAAATTGCTGCAGTACAGGAATTTGGCCAATGACTCAACTTGCCCAACTTGCCCACCGCCTCCCCAGCTCTAGAATGCGAATAATTATACACACTTGATTGAGCTGTTAAATGGATTAAAAGTGATTTAAAGATTGTCTAGCACACTGTAAATTCTCAACACGTTAGCAATTACTATTCGAAAGCACTGAAGGGTAGCTGAAAAGTCCCAATCCCGGTGAGCGATCAGCCACACCCCTCCCCCGTCTTGTTTGTAGTCCTTTGTTCAGGTCAACAAGTCCCTTCCTCACAAACAGTCCCAGAGAACAGCTAACCCAGTTTCTGTCAGAAGGGTGGCAAATCTGACCTGGGGGTGGGGGTGGGGGTGGGCAATGGATCTGAAATGAAAGAGATTTGACTCAACTTCCCCGGTAGCTGGGTGGTGGAAAAAGTCTTCATGAGCTCATTTCTCCATCAGATACAAGCTGGGGTCTGAAGTTTCAAAACACAGGCTGGGGCATGCTGGCACAGTCCCGAGAGAGGACAAAGGAAAGAGCCGGGATGGAAGAGAAACCGCGACATGGCAGGTTCCAGAACGAGCTCTGTCTGTCGGGAGGAGGCTTCCCGGGCTGGATTCCAGCCACATCCGTTCTCTGGGCAGCTATGAGGCTGCAGGAAAAAGGGACCCTGCCACGTATGTATTTACAGCTGGGAACTGGCGGTGGCACGGGAAACTCGGAAATAAACTCAAGTCAGGAAGTGAGAGGTGCAAGCTGCTTCCATAGCAACGCCCATCTGGGGATCCCTGCCCACAGCTGGAAGCATTCAGAAGTGAGGCTTATCTAGAGATGTACACCAAATTTCCATTTGCACCCAGAATATGATACTTCAAACTACAATTCCCTGGGGAGCCTCTGTGAATCCCCCTGTACTACAGCTCGAAAAATCCCATTCTTCTTCAGAGCACTCAGAACACAGTACTCATCCATATGGCTCTGTGGTTCTTGTGTTTTCTCCCTGGCTGTGGGCTCCACCAGCGGGGAGCTATGCCTGCCTTGCCCATTGGTACCTGGCCCAGAGTAGGGTCTTCAGTCGATGTTTACTGAATAAACTCTCCTGTTTTCAGTTTTAATTTTATTTTTTGAGATGGAGTCTCACTCTGTTGCCCAGGCTGGAGTGTGTGATCTCGGCTCACTGCAACCTCCACCTCCTGGGTTCAAGCAATTCTCATGCCTCGGCTTCCTGAGTAGCTGGGACTACAGGGGCGTGCCACCATGCCCGGCTAATTTTTTTGTATTTTTAGTAGAGATCGGGTTTCACCATGTTGGCCAGGCTGGTCTCGAACTCCTGGCTTCGAGTGATCCGCTTGCCTTGGCCTCCCAAAGTGCTGGGATTACAGGCATGAGCCACTGTGCCTGTCAGTACACCAATGTTAACAGCAGCATTATTCACTATACTTAAAAGGTGGAAGCATCACAAGTGTTCATCAACAGATAAACAGATAAGCAAAATGTGATATATACATATACATATCTTTTTTTTTTTGTTTTTTTGTGTTCGTTTTGCTTTTTTTTGAGATGGAGTCTCGCTCTGTCACCAGACTGGAATGCAGTGACGTGATCTTGGCTCACTGCAACCTTTGCCTACCGGGTTCAAGCGATTCTCCTGTCTCAGCCTCCCAAGTAGCTGGTATTACAGGCACGTGCCACCACTCTCAGCTAATTTTTGCATTTTTAGTACAGACAGGGTTTCACCATGTTAACCAGGATGGTCTTGATCTGTTGACTCTGTGATCCGACCACCTCAGCCTCCCAAAGTGCTGGGATTACAGGCGTGAGCCACCGCACCTGGCCACAAAATGTGATATATACATATCATTATTATTTAGCCTTAAATACTAATTGGAATATTATTTAGCCTTTAAAAGGAAGGAAATCCTGATATATACAACATGAATGAACCTTAAAGACATGATACTAAATAAAATATGCCAGTCACAAAAGGACAAATACTGGATGATTCCACTCATAGGAGACACTTACATTTGTCAATCTCATAGAGACAGAAAATAGGTGGCTTCCAGGGACTGGGGGCTTAGGGATGGAGAATATTGTTTTTCAGAGACAGAGTTTCAGTTTGCAAGATGAAAAATGTTCTGCAGATGGATGATGATGGATGCACAACCATGTGAATGTACTGAACGCCACTGAACTGCACGCGTAAGGTACATTTTTTGGTAACTATGTATATCAGTAATGTTACTGGGCATAATACAATATCAGAAAACTCGGGCACAGGCCCTGTCTTGCAGGTTTTCAGGTGCGCTTGGCTTTTCCTCAGCTTTGTTACTGGGTAATGTTACTGGGCATAATAAAATATCAGAAAATTAAACACTTGATTTCTAGGTTACTAAATGAGTTGTGCATATTTTATTTTTTACAGTTTCCTTAAAGGTATAACTGACAAATGGAAACTGTTTATACTCAAGGTGGACAACTTGTATATACGTATGCACTGTGACAAAATCACCACAATCAAGCTAAAGCTATTTATAAAACAGAAAAAAAATTATGTTATGTATATCATGCCACAATAAAACTTTTTTTTTTTTTTTTTTTGAGACGGAGTCTTTATCTTTTTTTTTATTCTTTTTTTTTTTTTTTTTTTTTGAGACAGAGTCTTGCTCTGTCGCCCAGGCTGGAGTGCAGTGGCGTGATCTCGGCTCACTGCAAGCTCCGCCTCCTGGGTTCACGCCATTCTCCTGCCTCAGCCTCCCGAGTAGCTGGGACTACAGGCACTGCCACCACGCCCGGCTAATTTTTTTTTTTTGTATTTTTAGTAGAGACAGGGTTTCACCATGTTAGTCCGGACGGTCTTGATCTCCTGACCTCCCACCTCGCCCTCCCAAAGTGCACAATAAAACTTTTAAATGGTTAATTTTGTGTTATGTACATTTTATCATACTTTATCATAATAAAAAAGTACTTAAAAACTGCAGGGTCAGGCATGGCGGCTCACGCCTGTGATCCCAGCACTTGGGGAGGCCGAGGTGGCAGGATTGCTTTGAGCCCAGGAGTTTGAGACCAGCCTGGGCAAGACAGCAAGACCTAGTCTCTACGAATATTAAAATCTACTAGCCAAGCATGGTGGCACATGCCTGTGGTCATAGCTATTTGGGAGGCTGAGGCAGGAGGATCACCTGAGCTAAGAGGCTGAGGCTGAAGTGAGCTATGATTGCCCCACTGTACTCCAGCCTGGCCAACAGGGCAAGACCCTGTCTCAGAAAAAAAATTTTTTTTAAGTTTTTTAAAATGCAGTTCTTTCTCAAGATCAGAAGAACCACAAAAGAATTAGAGTTCTTTCATCTCAAGAGAAAGATGGGAGAGAACATAAATATCTAGAACAATATTGGGCAGGTGGAGGAATGGAGGTTGAGAGATCATCTTTGATATCAAGAACTTTCTAAGCAGAAATTGTACAGGCCTCAAGTACACCTTGAGGAAGGGTGGGGTGCAAACTTCTCTGGACACTCAAACATTAAGCAGAAAGCTTTATTCTGAAATAACTCCACCCAACCTCCCCAGAAGCCAAGCTCACACGATTTCTTAACTTTTTAACATTTTTCCTGTTTATGAAAGTAGTATATGTTTATCTATCTATCTATCTATCTATCTATCTATATATATATATAAAACTTGGACCATAAATGTACAAAGAAGATTACAGAGTTACTCATACTCTCCCCACCAAAGGGCAACTACTGTAAAGACATTGGTTCATTTCCTTCCAGTCTTTTTTTTTCCCAGCATGTATATAGAGAAGTGGGGAAGAGACATTTTCCCCCTTTAAAGTCTTTTGCATGCCTAAGCATGAGGGAAAAAAAAGAAAAAAAAGTCTTTTGCCCTGCTTTCCTAGGAGATTTTGAACATCGAGTAAAAAATAACATTTTTCAATGGTGAAATTAAGCCTATTTCCTCAAACCATGTACTGCTGGGGAGAAAAGTGCTTCCCTCTTCCTCTCCTCTAATTCTGCTTCCATCTGAACCACTATTTATAGACCAAGAGTTTTTTTTTTTGTTTTGTTTTTTTTTTTTTTGAGACAGAGTCTCACTGCTCACTCTGTTGCCCAGGCTGGAATGCAGTAGTGTGATCTTGGCTCACTGAAACCTCTGCCTCCCGGGTTCAAGCAATTCTCCTGCCTCAGCCTCCAGAGTGGCCGGGATTACAGGCACCCACCACCATGCCCAGCTAATTTTTTTAATTTTTAGTAGTAGAGACGGGGTTTTACCATGTTGGCCAGGCTGGTCTCGAACTCCTGACCTCAGGTGATCCACCCGTGTCGGCCTCCCAAAGTGCTGGGATTACAGGTGTGAGCCACCGCGCCTGGCTGACCAAAGGTTCCTTTTTTTTTTTGAGAGGGAGTCTCACTCTGTCGCCCAGGCTGTGGTGCAGTGGCGTGATCTCAGCTCACTGCAAGCTCCACCTCCTGGGTCCATACCATTCTCCTGCCTCAGCCTCCCGAGTAGCTGGGACTACAGGCACCCGCCACTACGCCCGGCTAATTTTCTTTTTTGTCTTTTTGGTAGAGATGGAGCTTCACCATGTTAGCCAGGATGGTCTCGATCTCCTGAACTCGTGATCTGCCCACGTTGGCCTCTCAAAGTGCTGGGATTACAGGTGTAAGCCACCGTGCCTGGCTGACCAAAGGTTCTTAATCCTAACTGTGCATGCACATTACAACAGGATACGATAATATTGTCATAGCCACTATTAATTGAGGAACTACTACAGAAGAGGCAGTTTCAAACACTTAAAAAACAGTATCTAATTTAATCCTTAAATCCTACGAGGCAGGTACTATCATCATTTTACAGATGAGCAAACTGAGGCAGAGAGAGGTTACACAACTTTCTCAAGGTCACAAAGCTGTTAAGTGGGGGTGGGGGGGTTTGAATCCAGGGCATCTGGCCCCAGGTACCTTCTTTCCCCTGGTCTACACTGTTCAAGACCCTGGCAATCATAACAAACTATAAGCTTCATTCAGGGCTAGGTTCCCAGTGTCCCTATCGCCAGGTTTGTCATGATTTTTCATACTCCTCTCCAGACTCATCCTGTTTCCTAAAGGAAATGAGAAATTGCTGGAATTCAGCAGAAGTGAGACAGCCGGAAGCTACAGCTGACCACACGCACACGTGGGCCTCCCGCTGGGCTACCCAAGAAACATTCTTAAACGATGACCTTTCTGGAGCAACCAGGGGTCAGTTCCTGGGTGGATCGCCCGCCCGGACTGAGACCCACCCAGTGCCAGATGGACTGCGGAAGCCCCTCCCTGGCGTCCACAGGCAGCGGAATGAAGAGCACACTGAGCGCTAGAAAACTCACCCACCACTCACTTCCATGTGCAACTAGAGAGAAGGCTGGGGGCGGTCGCCTGTTTAACAAGGATGGGCAAGACTGCTCATGTGCATCCAGGAGCGGGGCCGGAGTTAGCATTTAGTCACTGTGGAAGATTGGCCAGTTACGTTTTTGCCATCATCACCCAGGTCCCTGGAGAAGAGTAGCTTGTGGCTCCCTCCACCCCATGGTAAAACCAGGCCCGCAGTGAGCGGGAACCCAGGAGTCAATCACTGAGGGGGTTTGGTCTCCTCCCCCTAAGCAAGAAAGAGATGAGAAATTGATGCTTTGGCCTGAAATCCACTATCCGTCCAGTTGCTGAACCAGAAAAGGTCTCCCCACGAAGGGGATGAACAAAGAACTGCAAGGTGGTCATTTACCCATTGCCACCCTGGCTCGGGGCCTTCCCGACTGCCTGTGGGCAGCAGGATCGCAGTGCTTTTCAAGATCACACAATTTTTAGTCTGTGTGTGTGTGTGTGTGTGTGTGCACGTGTGTGATAAGATAGGGTTGGTTTGTGTTCTGTTAACATGCTAAAAAAAAAGTAGGGAGCAAGGTACAATGAACTCCCATGTACCCAAACCTAGATTCAAAAATTGTCAAGATTCTGCCATATTAGCTTCATCTATTCTTTATTTCTTCCTTTTTTCCCCCTTTTCCTTCTTACCAAAGTATTTTATTTTGTTTATTTTAGACAGGGTCTCGCTCTGTCTCCCAGGCTGGTACACTGGTGTGATCTCAGCTCACTGCAGCCTCAACCCCCCAGGCTCAAGTGATCCTCCTGCCTCAGCCTCCTGAGTAGCTGGGAGCACAGGCATATCTCACCATGCCTGGTTAATTAATTTTTACTTTTAGTAGAGATGAGGTCTTGCTATATTGCTCAGGCTGATCTCCAACTCCTGAGCTCAAGCAATCCTCCCACCTTGGTCTCCCAAAGTGCTGGGAATACACATGTGTGCCACCGCACCCAGCCTGAAGGATTTTAAAGCAAATGCCGGATATCATGTCATTTCAACTTTATGCATTTCAGTTTGCAGCTCTGAAAAACACAGACATTTTCTTACATGGCCATAATATTAGGCTGGATCCATTACCGATCGAAATTACTATGTCCCACCACATATTCCTGGAAAAAATTACTATGAATTCTTTCCTAGAAGATAAGACACAGCACTGGCTGGGCAACAGGGAAATGGGTCATCACAGCCTGCAGTAACAGAGTAATGCTTTTCTGGAGGTACTCTTGGCAATACAAATCCAAAAAGGTTTAACAAGCCATGAGTTGCTTCTGACTCAGATTTTCCATTCATGCACTCATCAAAAGAATATTTACTGATGTCTACCATGTGCCTGGCAGTGCCCTAAGCATTCTTCTCTCTGGTACAGATGTGGAAACTAAGGCACAGAGAGGTAAAGCCACTTGCCCAGGGTTATCTAGCTCTTACCGGCCAGGGCTGGGATTTGAATCCAAGCAGCCCAAGTTTATATGGCAATACCAGGTCCTGGCAAGGTGTCATTTGGGGTCTTCTACCAATTGGGAGACCAGTGCTCTAGGTTCCAAAGAGCACACACTCTCTCTCTTTTTGTTTTGTCTTTTTTTTTTTTTTTTTTTTTGAGACAGAGTCTTGCTTTGTCACTAGGCTGGAGTGAACTGGTGTGATCTCGGCTCACTGCAACCTCTGCCTCCTGGGTTCAAGCGATTCTCCTGCCTCAGCCTCCCGAGTAGCTGGGACTTACAGGAGTGCGCCAATGCGCCCAGCTAACTTTTATATTTTTAGTAGAGATGAGGTTTCACCATGTTGGCCAGGATGGTCTCGATCTCTTGACCTCGTGATCCACCCGCCTCGGCCTCCCACAGTGCTGGGATTACAGGTGTGAGCCAATGTGCCCGGACTTTTTTTTTTTTTTTTTTTTTTTTTTTTGGAGACAGTCTCACTCTGTTGCCCAGGCTGGAGCACAGTGGTGCAATCTCAGCTCACTGCAATCTCCATCTCCCGGTTCAAGCGATTCTCATGCCTTGGCCTCCCAAGTAGCTGGGACTACAGGAATGTGCTACCATGCCTGGCTAATTTTTGTATTTTGAGTAGAGATCAGGTTTCACCATGATGGCCAGGCTGGTCTCGAACTCCTGACCTCAAGTGATCCGCCTGCCTCAGCCTACCAAAGTGCTGGGATTACAGGTGTGAGCCGCCGCACCCAGCCCAAAGAGCATTCTCTAACTGTACTGGTGAATGTCTACCATGTGGAATCTTCCCAAACCCTATGTATGAGGCAGGGGTGATTACCTTAATCCCACTTTTCAGACAAGGATACTAAAGTACAGAAGATGAAGGTATCTATTAAAAGTTGCACGTGTACTTGTGGATATTATGTTGTGTATCTAGCATCTCTGCTTCATCTTCCCCCACTCACTCCCAAATACCACGTTCTTGGATAGGCATACAACCCAACTGGAATATTCCCTGGGGCTGGTATAAAAACACTGAGGACTGGCCGGGCGCGGTGGCTCACACCTGTAATCCCAGCACTTTGGGAGACCAAGGCGGGTGGATCACCTCAGGTCAGGAGTTCGAGACCAGCCTGGCCAAAGTGGTGAAACCCCGTCTCTACCAAAAATACAAAAATTAGCTGGGCATGGTAGTGGGCACCTGTAATCCCAGCTACCTGGGAGGCTGAGGCAGGGAGAATTACTTGAACCCAGAAGGCGGAGGATGTAGCGAGCTGAGATGGCGCCACTGCACTCCAGCCTAGGCAACAGAGTGAGACTGTCTCAAGAAAATAAAATACAGAGGATGGCAGTGGAGGATTGTGGAGTTGGTCAAAGGACACAAAGTTTCAGTTGGACAGGAGAAGTAAGTTCAAGAGAGCTACTGTACATCATGATAGCAACAATTACTAACAATACACGGCATACTTCAAAATGGTGGAGAGCAGAGACTTTAAGCGTTCTCACTACAAAAAAATAAACAAGTGAGGTCATGCGTTATGTTAAAGGGCTTGCCCTAGCCATTCCACAATGTACACACATACCAAAACAGCATGTTGCACACCATAAATAGATGTAATGTTGACTTATCAATTAAAAACAATAAAGGCTGGGCTTCCGCCTGTAAATCCAGCTACTCTGGAGGCTGAGGAGGAAGGATCATTTGTGTCCAGGAAGTCGAGGCTGCAGTGAGCTGTGATTGAACCACTACACTTCAGCCTGGGTAACAGAGCAAGATGCTCTCTCTATATAAATAAATGTTGGCTGGGTGTGCTGGCTCATGCCTGTAATCCCAACACTTTGGTTGGCCAAGGCAGGAGGATCTCTTGAGGCCAGGAGTCTGAGACCAGCCCTGGCAATGTAGTGAGACCCCATCTCTACACGCACACCCCCTTCAAGAATTTAAAAATTAGCCAGGCGTGGTAGTGCACTCCTGTACTCCTAGCTACTTGGAGGCTGAGGTGGGAAGACTGCTTGAGGCCAGGAGTTCAAGGTTACAGTGAACTATGATCATGACCTTCACCCCAGCCTGGGTGACAGAGCTAGACCCCGTCTCGGAACAAAACAAACTACTGAAGACTCTAAATCCTCTTTCCACTGAGTTAATAAACCAGGAGGATCTGCCCCTGAATCCAGCCTGCTGGCAGAGCAAAGCCAAGGAGAGCCCCAGTGGTACGTGTGGGCCCCATACTCGGACTGTGTCTGAAGCTCCCCTCCTACAGACTTCCCAGTGACGTAAGACAAATTCACCTTTCAACCCAAAGAGGCTTCCTTGACCCACCCAGCATACACTGTCCCAATCCGCTTTTGTTCATTCTGTGCCCTCTGCCCAGGGCCCACCTCCTCAGGCCATTTCCCTGTGTATCTGGCAGAACTCCTACTAACCCTTTGAAGGCCAGCCCAACCACCCCTCTTCACAGTTCTCCCTGGTGGAGCCCAAGCCGAGTTTCTCTTTCCTGTGTTCCCCTGGCAGCTGCAGCTCACCTACTCACCACCCTGCATTACAGCTGGCTGGGAGTCCCCCCCGCAGGAAGGCAGCACTGCACAGGGGTTAAAACTGCAGGCTCTGTGGGAAGACATGGCTTCAGATCCCTGCTCTGTCCTCCAGGCTGTATGAGATTCCAAGCAAGCCGTTCTCTCACCTCTCTGATCCTTGATTTTTCTCATCTATAGCAAGGGTGGCAACAGCACCCACCCACAGCAGACACTTGGTTGTGTAGCGGATGCCACTGCCATCCCCTGTCTCTTGCTGTCTCCCACGGTACAGACATGCGCTGCCCCAGCCTCCCTTGCAGCTAGGGCCGGCCCCTGGCTCCTTTATGGCCAATGGAACGTAAAGAGAGGTCTGCTGGGGGAGGGGCATTTATAAAAACATATTCTCTTCCAAAAGGAAAGGCATGTGAAGAGGAAACCCTTCCCCTACCCCTCCTCCCAGCTCGGGATGCCGTGTCTGAGGAAGTGATCCTCAGGCTGGGGCAGCCATCCCATGACCATGCAACGACCAACCCCGCCAGCACGAATAAAACGCCTGCACACAGAAACCTAAGTGCCTGGAGCTCCAGGTGAGCACCTCTGCACCGGCCATGGAGCTTGTCTCCTCCAGAATGTTTGCAATGACGCGGTCTCCGCTGCTCAGCCAGGAGACACCAGACATCTTGTTACCTGCAGCCCAATGTGTCCCAACCGACAGATGGAAAGATCACGCTGTAGAGGGAGGATTCGATGCCATCAAGCATGGAAACTTGGCACTCAAACATTGGTTAAAGATTATTACCACTATCACAGTTAGCTGCTCCAGGCCATTCCCCAGCTTTCACATCCCACTGCAGGAAGAGAAGGCGCTAGCAATAAACACTTGGTCCGTTTCCTCATCCGTCTTACCACCTCTGATGTGGGAAACTACAGCAGCTGGGGCAGCTGCTCCACTCTGGAGTGGCCGTGCTCAGACCTTTAGTGATTTTCAAGAGCCAAGGAGGAGACAGGCAAAGGGGGCCAAACAGCTCAGCAACCTCCTGAGGGAGCTTCAGCCTTTCCACGACTGAAAAACAACTTCACAGCCCCGCCCTGACCCCATTCGTCTCCCAGATCTACACGCACTGGCGCCACTTGTACCATATCCCAGAGCACCTGAGCGACTGCTTCCTCCACACTTTAACTACACTCATTTATTTTTGGCTTCAGTATCAACCTTAGCCTCACCCAATGTGGAAATAGCCAAGGGATACTAGGTTTGACGTGCTGTTTAAACTCCTTCCCTGGCCAGGCACAATGGCTCATGCCTGTAATCCCAGCACTTTGGGAGGCCAAGGTGGGAGGGTTACTTGAGGCCAGGAGTTCAATACCAGTCTGGGCAACACAGCGAGACCCCCATCTCTACAAAAAATAAAAATAAGAAACTTAGCCAGGTGTGGTGGTGCACACCTGTAGTCCCAGCTTCTTGGAAGGCTGAAATAGGAGGATTGCTTGAGCCCAGGAATTCCTGGCTGCCGTGAGCTATGATAGTACCACTGCACTCCAGCCTAGGTGACAGAGCAAGACCCGTCTCTAAAAAAATAATAAAAAAATAAAATTACTTTCCTGCTATGCAATGAAATAAAAGCACAGTTATTAAAATACTTCAAGTGTTTATTCATATGGCACCTTGAACAATCAGTGGAATCCTCTGACCTTGGGAAACCTGTCCCTGTGGCAAGACAACATCACACCTGGTTGACACGCTCCTGCCCCCTCCTTCACAGACTCTTTCAGGTACATTCTGGAGACAAAAAGGCTCGAATGCTAGCTCTGAACAAGCCCTCCAGAGGAGGAGCTCTCCACAGACTCCCCCGTTAGGGATCTGTTCCCTGGAACATATCTGCGATTTACACTTTCCAGTTATGATGCTTTCTAGAATGGTTTAATAATAATAGCCTGGCCACCAGAGTGAAACGCTGTCTCTACTAAAAATACAAAAAATTAGCTGGGCATGGTGGCGTGCACCTGTAATTCCAGCTACTCGGGAGACTGAGGCAAGAGAATTGCTTGAACTCAGGAGGCGGAGGTTGCAGTGAGCCAAGATCGTGCCACTGCACTCCAGCCTGGGCGATAAGAGTGAAACTCCATCTCAAAAATAATAATAGCAACAAAAATAGCCAACGCGCAATGAGAACTTTCTCTGTGCCAAGAGCTGGTTTAAGGGCTTCATATAGATCGCCTCGTGATCCCAAAGCCCCATTTGAAGTGATGTCATCCCCATCTCACAGATGAGGAAACTGAGGATCAGGGGGGCTAAATCACTTATTCAAGGTCTCATAACTCAGACCTGACACAGTCAGGGTTTGAATCCATCTGACTGACCATAGGGCCCGCCCTCCAGTGCCCTCACTATTCTGCTGTCTTCAGAACAACCAACAGTGACTGGGCACGACCTCTGTGCTTAGCGCTGTGCCTGACACTGACCCAGCGAGTCTGAGGATCCTGCCGGGGTCACACAGCTGGGAGTACCAGGGACCTAGGTCCGCCGACTTCCTGCACTCACACTCGCCCTGCACAACTGACCAGAGTCAGCATGTAGGCAATCTGAATGGATCCTCCCAAAGCCTTGGGGGACATGTCACCACTTTTTAAGGCCAAAGGGGAGTGGCTGACTAAGTTGGAGTTTTCTAGAACCATCCCATTCATAATTTTTTTTTTTTTTTAAGACAGACTCGCTTTGTTGCCCAGGCTGGAGTGCAGTGGCGCAATCTCAGCTCACTGCAACCTCCACCTCCCAGGTTCAAGTGATTCTCATGCCTCAGCTCCCAAGTAGCTGGGATTACAGGCGTGCGCCACCATGTGCAGAAAATTTTTTTATTTTTGACAAAGACAGGGTCTCGCCGTGTTGGCCAGGCTGGTCTCGAACTCCTGACTTCAAGTGATCCACCCGCATCGGCCTCCCAAAGTGCTGGAATTAAAGGTGTGAGCCACTGTGCCCGGCCCCATTGATCACATTATCTGTGCAGTTCCTCCTTGCCTGGTTGTTAGGCCTCAAGCCGACATTCTCAATTGCACGTTATGATTGTGACAGCTCATGCCATGGGGCGTGCTTACCTTGAGTGCCAGGGCCTGTGCTAAATACTCCCCAGGTACCGACTCACTCAGTGAACCCACAGCCTTAAGAGGTCGGGACTGCTCTGGCCCTTGCTGTAGAATGAGGAAGTGTAGCCCAATGGAGGCTAAAGCCACTTGCCTAAAGCCCTGTGCTGGAAGTGGTGGTTCCTGAGGCCCTGGCTGTAGCCACATGGTGACACTGCCTCCCATGAGGATGCCTGGCTGTGGACTGAATACTCTGCATAAGATGACCTCAGTGAATTACCATCCTTTCTCTCTCCCTCCAGCCCAAACTCAACGAGGCAGGTATTTGAAAAATGAAGAGCCTGAGGAAGGAGGTGAAGTCACCTGCCTGAGGCCACGCAGCTAGTGCAGGGTGGGGCCCGGACACAGCTGCCTGCAGTGTGACTCCAAGCCATCAGCTGCAAGGCTCCATGGCCTCACACCCAACTCCAAACGCCCCAAACCCCACCCCGGTCCCAGCAAGCCCCCAAGAGAGATCTGTCTCCAGCTCCAAAGCATCAGGTGGAGGGTCATCTGTGCGACAGGTCATTGTCACAGGGCTGTCTTGAGTGAAAGGAGCCTCTGGAACTCCAGGGCAGAGAGCTCAGCTGCTGCATTCCTGGGGACAGTGACTCTGCACAGCCCCTGCCAAGCCATCTGCACAATGGGCCCACTGAACTCACATGCAGGTGGGGTACATAAGCCAGCCCAGGGCTTTCCAGGGTGACAGCAGCTGACCGGCCACATAGCTTTCTCCCTGCCTTCAGGTTTTCCTCCATGGCCTTTGCTCTGGGGATGTGGGGAGGCAGTTCTTCCCAGAGCACCAGGAATGGGAACGTCTGCTCCTTTCCATGCTGGCAGGGTCTTCCTCCCATCCCCAGAGAGCTCAGCCAGTTTGGCCCTGTCCAGCCATCTGATGTGTCCACAGAGTGCTTAAGAGCGTGGAATTGGAAGCCAGATGGACTGGGTTCAAATCCCAGCTTTGTGACTTTTTTTTTTTTTTTTTTTTAAGGTCAGTAAGCTCTTTCTCTTCTCTTCTCTCTTCCCTCCCCTCTCCTCCCATTCCCCCTCTCCCTCCCTTCCTCTCTATTCCCCTCCTTTCCCTCTCTTCTCTTCTTCGAGATAGAGTCTTGCACTGTTGCCCAGGCTGGAGGGCAGTGGCACAGTCTCAGCTCACTGCAACCTCCGCCTCCCGGGTTCAAGCGATTCTCATGCCTCAGCCTGCCGAGTAGCTGGGATTACAGGTACGCGCCACTGTGCCCTGCTGATTTTGTATTTTTAGTAGAGATGGGATTTCACCATCTTGACCAGGCTGGTCTTGAACTCCTGGCCTCAAGTGATCTGCCCGCCTCAGCCTCCCAAAGTGCTGGGACTGCAGGCGTGAGCCACTGTGCCTGGCCCCTGCCACTTACTCTTAATAGCTGTGAGGCAGTGGACAAGTTACCTCCCCTCTCTTTGCCTCACTTTCCTCATCTGGAAAAGAAAGCCAACAACAGTACCAACGCCACTGAGTCATTATGGGGATTAAAAGGCACTCAGAATAGGGCCTGGCACTGAGAGTGTCTGCTGTTGTTGGTACTAGCGGTCCAATTAAACACACACGCGCCCCTTGAGTGGACGGAGAGGTCCGCTGGGCCTCTGAGAGCGTGTAGCACTCGCCAGCCACAAGTCAAGGAAAAACCAGACTTCAGCAAAGAACCCTACTGGGCTGCTGGCAGCAGAGGACACGGTAGCCTAGACTGGGGCGGGGTTCTCACTGTGGGCTGACTAGCTGATCAAGAGCTGTACTCGTCGTCCACCTGCAGTTAAGTGGCTGTTGCTGTATCTATTCCTTATCTCCAAGCCCAGCCAGAAGACAGCGTTCCGAAGGCAAAGTGGGTACTCCAGATCCCATCGGACCTGGCTACCGCCGAAGTTCCGCAGGTGTTCACCCCATGACCCCGCCTGTCTCACTGGCTGCCTTCCTCCCATATGCTCAAGGAAGTGCCCATTACGCAAGAGGCCCCAAAAAGACATTTAGGAATGAACGGAGGTTTTTAGATCTTTCAACAGGAACACCCACCACCTTGCCAGGCCTAAAAGAAACCCAAAAAGACACCTCTGTCCCTCCCCCCAGGTAGCTGGTGATCTGGTCCATCCGGTCACAGAAATCAAGATGTGGGTATAAAATGACCTGGGAATTCTTCCAGGGTGGTTCAGCAACCAGAAGAGGCTTGGGGCCGTGGGGCAGAACCAGGGGCTGACCCCACTCCAGAATCTCACAGAGGAAACACAGAGAAGGAGCCTCCCCTCCCCCACTCCGCCAGGTAGAACCCTAAATATGCAGGAGGGCTGCACAGGCAAACAGAAAGCACCAGGTCAAACAAAAGACCAGGTGGGGGAGGGGTGTCCACGTCAACAAGCCCAGCAGGGAACCCCAAATCCTCTACTCTCCAATGGCCTGGCTCAGCCAGGCCCCAGCACCCTGACTGAGTGCACGGGAAGCCAAGGCTCATTCTGGCTGTGCCACCCGACAAGCAGTGCAATGATGTAGGGAGTTAAAGAATTCATCCTAGCCAGGTGCGGTGGCTCACACCTGTGATCCCAGCTACTCACTGGGGAGGCTGAGGCAGGAGAATCGCTTGAACCCAAGAGGCGGAGGTTGCAGTGAGCTGAGATAACGCCATTGTACTACAGCCTGGGTGACAGAGCGAGACTCTATCTCAAAAAAAAAAAAAAAAAAATTCAACCTAAGCAGAGAGGCCTGATGTGTGTTCTGGTGATTTCCCTATTCAGAGGGAGACCTTGGGCAGGGACTTAATCAGAACCTCCATGTCTTCATTTGTAAAATGGAGCTCAAGACAGGTGCTGCATAGCTGGGTGCAGTGGTGCACTGAGATTACGCCTGTAATCCCAGGGCTTTGGGAGTCCAAGGCATGAGGACTGCTTGAGGCCAGGAGTTCAAGACCAGCCTGGGCAACACCGCAAGATCCCCGTCTCTACTGAATATTTTTTAAAAATTAGCCGGGCATGATGGTGCACACCTGTAGTCTCAGTTACACACGAGGCTGAGGTGGGAGGATGGCTTGAGCTCAGGAAACGGACGTTGCGCTGAGCCATGACTGTGCCACTGCACTCCAGCCTGGGTGACAGAGCAAGACCTTGTCTTAAAAAACAAACAAACAAACAAAAAACAGGAGCTGCCCCACAGAATTAGGAGGGTTCCGCGGGAGGATGCACAAGGCCAGGCATAAAGCAGCACTTAAGTAGCCATTCACTCATTCTCTCCTCAGTCGCACAGCCAACACCTCCCACATGGCAGGCACTGTGCTGGGGAAACCACGGGAAAGCAGACAAGGGCCCTGCTCTAACGGGGTTTATATTCCATGAGGGAAGACAGTAAATAAATGGAATCCATTTTTGTTTGGGGGTCAGGCGTAAAGAAGGCCTCACTGGGAGGGTGACTTCTAGGCAGAGAAACCTGAGGGAAGCTTCGCAGGAGCAGCCAGAGGACTGTGTGGAGCCGGAGAGAGGACGGTTCGCACAGACACCCTGGAGAGCGAAGGTGCCTGCCGCGTTCTAGCAGCAGGGAAACGGTCAAAGGACAAGGCAGAGAGGTGACAGCCAGATCACAGGGGCCCAGTGGGCCACAAAAAAGACACTGACTTTCCTCTTTTTAATTTTTATTTATGTATTATTTATTTGTTTATTTATTTATTTTTGAGATGGAGTCTCACTCTGTCGCCCAGGCCAGAGTGCAGTGGTATGATCTCGGCTCACTACAACCTCTGTCTCCCGGGTTCAAGCGATTCTCCTGCCTCAGCATCTCGAGTAGCTAGGATTACAGATGCCCACCACCATGCCTGGCTCGTTTCTATATTTTTAGTAGGGACAGGGTTTCACCATGTTGGCCAGGCTGGTCTCAAACTCCTGACCTCAGGTGATCCACCCACCTCAGCCTCCCAAAGTGCTGGGATTACAGGCACGAGCCACCGCACCGGCTTCTCTTTTTAATCAAAAAAAAAAAAAATTATAAAATTTTTTGTAGAGACAGGGTCTATGTTGCCCAGGCTGCTCTCGAACTCCTGGGCTCATGCAATCCTCCCTCCTAGGCCTCCCAAAGTGCTGAGATTACAGGCGTGAGCCACCGCACCTGGCCTTGACTTTTCTCTTGAGTGAGATGCAGCCATGGGAGGTTCTGAGCAGGGGAGGGCCATGACATCAGGTGTTCACAGACCCCACCTGGCTGAGTATGGAGGACAGACCACAAGGGGTAGGGCAGGAGCCAGGGGGATAAGGAGAGACTGCTGCCTTAGGCCAGTGGGAGCCAAGGATGGACAGGACCAGCATGGGGACTGTAGGAGGAGGGGAGAAGAGAGTGAATTTGGGACGATTTCCAAAGGAGATAATGCCACCAAGCCTAGAATTTTCTCTACTGTTATTAAAAGGGACTTTATGGTGACTTCATTCTGATTCCCACTCTCCCAACACAAACACCCAGCTTGGTTTATTATCCTTTCCCCACTTGCTAGTCCAGCCACACCCACCATTTACTGAGCGGTAAGGGCGCTGGGGCAGTGTCTGTCAAAGCGCGGCAGACGGGAGATGCACCAAGAGCTTGTATCCCCACTGGGGCCCTGCCCCAAACTAAAGTGGCCATGACTGCTGCTGTAGGACCTGAGCATCGATGTGCGTGACCAGCGGGCCCAGCAGGTCCCAGGCATGGTGCAGTTTGAGGGTGTGAGGCCGCTGGTAACCAGCTAGGGATAACACTGCCCCACCTCTATTCCAGGGGACATTTGGAGACACTTTTGATGATCCCCGCTGGAGGTGCTGTTACTGGCATCTAGTGGGTAGAGGCCAGGGATGCTGCTAAACATCCCATAATGCACAGGACAATCCTGACATCAAAAAGTGATCTAGCCCCAAAGCTCAACAGTGTCAGGGTGCACAAACCCTGGTCTAGGCTCGCAAATCCTAATGGGCAGTCAATCACCAAGAGGTCTGGTAAAGATGCAGCTAGGGATTCAAAGTGCGTGTCCCACATTCTACATATCTCAAAAGCAGACTTCTAGGCCCTTGATTCTGACAGCTGCGGTCTGGGAAACAGTATCATCAACATCACCTAGGAGCTCACCGAAAAAGCAGATGCGGCCGGGCGCAGTGGCTCACATCTGTAATCCCATTGCTTTGGGAGGCCAAGGCGGGCGGATCACCTGAGGTTGGGAGTTTGAGACCAGCCTGGCCAACGTGGTGAAACCCCATCCCTACTAAAACTTTGAAAATTAGCCAGGGGTGGTGATGCAAGTCTGTAATCCCAGCTACCCCGGAAGCTGAGGCACAAGAATCGCTTGAACCTGGGAGGCAAAGGTTGCCTTGAGCTGAGATCGCACCAAAGCACTCCAGCCTGGGCGACACAGTGAGAGTCTGTCTCAAAAAGCAAAAAAAAAAAAAAAAAAAAGAAAAAAAAAAAAAAAAAAAGAAAGAAAAGAAAAAGAAAATGCTAAATTCCTCCTCAGATCAGATGAATCAGAACCTGCATTTTATCACGATCCCCAGGTGGCTCTCAGCTATGTTCAGTGACTGTGAATGCCCCTGAATTCAGAGTGTCCCTGAAGGCACATCAGGGAGCTAAGAAAAAAAAGTCTCCGTGCCCAGGCCTCAGGCCCTTTACACAGGAAGCGGGAAAAGGGGAAAGGCAGGCACGGGCACGCCGTAAACAGTCCCCACCTGATTCTAACAGGGTTCGTGCAGCCAGGGTTAAGAAAAGCAGCAGCTGCCCTGGAGGAAGCAGCCTTCTCTCTCTGACAAGCAGCAACAGTCCTTTTTGTGCAGGCACCACACAGGCCCCCAACGCTGCTGGCGACAAACATCCTGACAATTCTCAGCTTCCTGGCATCAAATAACCTGCTCCCCCCAGCAGAAGGGCTGCTTTTGGCACCTGAAGGCTGGCTGACTGCCTGACGCCAAGCTCCTGGGCAAGAACCGGGCTGGTGTGGAGAAACAGAAGTCAAACGCAAGTGTCTTAACTGTTGACAAGAAACTAGAGGAAAGAGAAAGTCGTCTCACCTCAAGTTAAAATTGGAAGGTGATACACTTAACGTAGCACATCCTGTGTGCACTTTTCTAAGCGCAGGAAATACTGTCCCATTGTACAGATGGGAAAGTTAAGGTGAGGCACATGGAAGGCATTTGCCCAAGGTGTGAGTAGGGAAGCCGGAGCTGAAGCCCTGAATCTGGGCTCCTAATTGCGGCTCTATCCAGGAAGCCCTGTTGCTTTAATACCTTCCCCACCTTTGACACAAAGAAAAGAGATGGTTAATTCCCCACAGCCTCAAGCAGCATGCCCAGTCTGGCCTGGCTGCTTTCTGGAGCTTCTCCAGGGCAGACAGCTTTGGGCTGATTTACTCTGGGGGAGAAAGCGGGCTTCAGGCACAGAGCGCCACCGCTTTGCTTGTATGATGGTGCAGCTGGGTCACCTTTGGAACAAAAAGGACAACCACGTTCTTGACTGGGAAGTCAGGGAGCCCACCCAAGGGGCGAAGGGTCTCTTCCCTGTGGCCCTGCGTCCCTGGGTAAGGGCCCTGAGAAGGCTGGGAGGAGCCAGGGAGGGGCCCAGTCTCTGGGCCCACCACCTCTCTTCCTAGATGCCAAAGTCAGCTCCCCACAGACCTCCTCTCCAAACACCCCTGGGATGGACGCAAGTGGAGGCTTTGGGGAACAAACTACCTATCCCTCCCACCACATTCTCACCCTTGTTCACCCAACTGTGTGCATGGCTGGCTCCTTTTCGTCTTTCAAGTCTCAGATTAAATGTCACCTCCTTGGACAGGCCCCTTCCTCAGCCCTCTAAGACACCCCTCCCACCAATACCACTCACTTCACCTTATCCTGGTTTAGTTTCTTTCCTTCCTTTCCTTTCTTTTCTTTCTCTCTCTCTCTTGCCTAAGCTGGTTTTGAACTCCTGGCCTCAAGTGATCCTCCTGTCTCAGCCTCCCCGGTAGCTGGGACTAGAGGCATGGGCCATCACACTCGACCTAAACAACTGTCTTTGTAAAATTGGCTGGGCATGGTGGCATGTGCCTCTCTAGTCCCAATCAGGAGGCTGAGGTGGGAAGACTCCTTGAGCCAGAGAGGTTGAGGCTGCAGTGAGCTGAGATTGTGCCACTGCACTCCAGCCTGGGCAACAGAGAGAGACCCTGACTCAAAAAAAAAGAAAAAAAAAATTTTAAGAGATAGAATCTTGTTCTGTTGCCCAGGCTGGTCTCAAACTGGCCTCAACTGATCCTCCTGCCTTGGCCTCCCAAAATGCTACGATGGTTGAATGTCTTAATGGCACTACCAATCACTTCTGATAAATACTGTTTATTTCTAGTCTGTCTCCTCCACCAGACCTTGTACTCCAGGACAGCAAGGACTAGGTCTGTCTTGTCTGCTGCATACCTGGGCATTGAAACTGTGTTTAGCACAGACAAGAGGTCCTAGAAACATTTGTTGAAGGAATCCACAAATCTTGACTTCCAGTCAGGTTCATGAAATGACTATTCTCTTCTTTAGGGATCACCACAACAACATGCTCTAGTTGGCCACAGAGCTGCCTGCATGAGAGGCATCTGTGGAGTACCAGCCATACTCCACAGCAGCCTACAGAACAATCACTATTGTTGTCATCAACATTTATGACACCAACAGTAAGGCAGCTAACATTTAATGCACACTTGTTATGTGTCAGGACCTATGCAAAAAGATCTTTACTAGTTCCAAGCTCATTAGTAAGCTGGTCACATTGTAACTTGTTCTTTTCCTCATTTTGTAGAAATGAACACCTAGGATTAGGGATGGTTTGTTACTTGCGCTCGCCTAGTCTGCTAGTTTCCAAGGTTTTCTCTTTATCCTTAATGTTCTGCAGCCTCCCAATAATCTATCTAGGGGATTTCTTTTTATCCAGTCTCTGCTTGGCACTCATTGTGAGTTTTCAGCATTGAGATTCAAGTCTTCAATTATGGCACATTTTTAGCATTAGTTCTAATATTGCCTCCCCACCACCCCTTCTAGCTTTATTTCTGGAAATCCTACTAGATGTATGTTTCTTCTCACTCTACCTGTTATGTTACTTCTATGTATTTTATCTCTATTCTATACTCAGAGTGAATTTGATTTACTAATTTTCTCACTGACTGTGCCTGGTGTTACTTGCCCAAGGTCACACATTAGTAAGGATGGAATCCAGCCCTTAACCGCCTCACTGCCCCGCCCTGCAGAGGGCTCACACAGCGCTCCCTGAGACTGGAAGGACAGCGTATCTGCAAAAAGTGCCTCATTGTTCTCAGGAGATTCAGCTGGGCTGGGTCTTTCTCCCAACTTCTCCCACAAAGAACACATAGTTTCGTGCAACTCCAAAAATCCCCACTCGAATCACCCCTGTGTTAAGCAAGCTTACTGATCAGGGTTAGAGTTGCAATTCCTCATCAGTGCTGAGCAATTTTTTTTTTTTTTTTTAAAGAGATGGGGTCTTGCTCAGTCATCCAGGCTGGAGTGCAGTGGTGTGATCTTGGCTCACTAGCAACCTCTGCCTCCCAGGCTCAAGTTATCCTCCTACCTCAGCCTCCTGAGTAGCTGAGATCTCAAGATGCAAACCACCACGCCCAGCTAATTTTTGTGTTTTTTGTACAGATGGGGTTTCACCATGTTGCCCAGGCTGGTCTCGAACTCCTAAGCTCAAGTCATCCGCCCACTTCAGCCTCCCAAAAGTGCTAGGATTACAGGTATGAGCCACCATGCCAGGGCTGAGCAATCTTTTTTGGATGAAATCACTGTTTCTTAGGCTCACGTGGTGAGTATCACCTCCCCTGGAACTGAGCCGGCTCTACACATACCTAAGGCTAAGACCCGATTACTCTTCACGGTTAACACCACCGCACAGTGCCTAGGAGCAGCAGCTAACTTTTTTTTTTTTTTTTTTTTTTTTTTTGAGACGGAGTCTCACTCAGTCACCCAGGCTGCAGTGCAGTGGCGCGATCTCGGCTGACTGCAAGTTCCGCCTCCCAGGTTCACACCATTCTCCTGCCTCAGCCTCCCAAGTAGCTGGGACTACAGGCACCCGCCACCACACCTGGCTAATTTTTTGCATTTTTAGTAGAGACGGGGTTTCACCATGTTAGCCAGGATGGTCTCGATCTCCTGACCTCGTGATCCACCTGCCTCGGCCTCCCAAAGTGCTGGGATTACAGGCGTGAGTCAATGCGCCCCGCCAACCAGCTAACTCTTAAGCCAGTGCCTGTGCCAGATGCTTTAACATTCCAACTCATGTAACCTTCACAACTGCCCGTGGGGCAGACCCTACCATTATCCCACTTAACAGATGAGAAAATTGAGGTCCTGAGAGGTGCAGTCCCTTGTCCAAGGTCACCCAGCAAGTAAGCGACAGAACTGGATTTGAACTCCCAGCACGTGCCTCCAGGGTTGGCTTTCAACCACCACCCTCCGCTGCCTCTCTAGCCCAGATGTGGCATGTGCCCAGAAGATATGGCAAGTTAAGTTCTGTTTAGATGTTAGTTGAGTCACACGAGTCATTTATTTACTCATTTGTTCAGACGTGTTTTTAAAACCTACTGCACAGCCAGGATTGGGCCAAGGGAAGTAGATGCAAGGCCCCTGCCCTCCCAACATTTTGCATAGAGGGACTAACAAACGAAAAGGCAATTTCAACATGGCCTGGCTGGGATGTCGGGGTAGAGGGGCAAGGGCACCATGGTATGCGTGCCAGAGAAGCCTTGACCCCAGGAAGACACCCCGGGGAGGCCACAGGAACCTGTAGGGTGGGTCCTGAATAGGCAGGAGGAGCTAAGAGTGGACAAAGATGCCCCTGCTTGACCCCTGTCCCTTTTTCTGGCTGCCAGAGGTCACAGTGGGAAAGCCCACGTTGTCCAGCCCCAGCCGCTCGCCCTCCACAGCCACATTCATAAGCACCGTTAACTGGGAGAGCCATAAGCCACTATACACCCCTTGGAGGCCAGGGTCTTCCGAAAGAGTCCATTATGGAGAAAGCTCTGAAGACGTGCATGTGGCCTGCAAACGCTGGAGCCATTTACATGGCAGGCTTTGATCCAGACGGCAGAGGCTGCCCCAACTAGCTATGTGACCTTGGGCAAGTGACATAGCAGCCCTGGGCTTGTCTCCACATCTGTAATGGACCCGACACTGTCCACCTCATAGGGCTGCTGCAAGGATTACATGGGTTCACCCAAGTAACTGCAACGCCAAGCACACGGTGAGCGCTCAAAGAACATTACCTATGATTATCTCCAGTACCTTGGACAGCACTAGGCACACAGTAGGTGCTCCCTGGCCCCAGGGGACACAGCCATCTGCAAAGATCAAGGACCCAGCCAGAGGGAGGAGATGACCAGGAAGGCCTCTGGGAGACAATGGAGTGTCCACTGGGCATTAGACAAGCAGGTAAGAGACCTGCCCTGAAGAAACCGGTTCTGCTGCCTTTCTCTGGCTGCTCACAGCCCAGTTCCCAGAGCCTGCCTCTCGACTTTGATCTGGGACATTAAATTGTTTCTCTGATTAGACAGATACTCGAGAGCCTTTACAACTGTGTCCCTCATAGTCTTCCTTCCAGCACTTTATGTCGGGAGTCCAGCTGTTTTGCCACATACCACGGGTGACTTCTTGCAAGCTGACCACAACGTGGACATGCGTAAGATGCTGGAGCCAGCCTCTCTGATGGCGAGATGGATTAACGTGCTCACGAATACGTACTGCACAGGGCTGTGGTGGTGATATTTATATTCTGTGCAGGAGGCAACTGGGAAAATTCTCCATCTCTCACCCTTCCCTGCAGGTACTTGTGGTCACGTGACTTTTTATGGTCAATGACTCATAAAGGAACTAAAGAGACAATCTTCTCCTCCAGGGCTTCCTTTCCTAAATACTCAAGGAGCAACTCTACCCAAACCCTTTGACAGGAAAGGATTTGCGGGAAGGTGTCCTGCAGAAAAGGTGAGGTGTCACAGCTAACGAAGGGCACTGCTATTGAAATGATGGCAACGCTGCTACCACCGGCACTGAGTCATCTGACAACACTGTACAGTGGAGGCTATGAAATAATAGGAATAATAATAATTGCCGGCATCCACAGGACCCAGAGGCAAGTATTACCACTTTCGCTTGCAACTGACAAAAGTTAAGTAGAGAGAGGTTAAGTAACCTGCTCAACATGGACAAGAAGTAACAGAGCAGGTATTAGAACTCAGGTGAGCAAACCAAACCAAAACTCTGGTTTTTTTTGAGACAGGGTCTCCCTCTGTCACCAGACTGGAGTACAGTGGCACAAGCATAGCTCACTGCAGCCTCGACCTCCTGGGCTCAAGTGATCCTCCCACTTCAGCCTCCTGAGTAGCTGAGACTACAGTCATGTGCCACTACCTGGCTCATTTTTTGTAGAGGTGGGAATCCTGCTGTATTCTCCAGGCTGGTCTTGAACTCCTGGCCTCAAGCAGTCCTCCCGCTTCAGCCTCGCAAAATGCTGGGATTACAGGCATGAGCCACTGCATCGACTCCCCAAACCTCTAATCATGAGGTATACTAACAAACCATGAGCCCACACCAGCCCTATAAAAAGAACCAAAGCCATCTCCATCAAATCTTGAGCACTCACTATGTGGCCAACTTGGAACTCAGCATGGTGCATGCGTTACCCTCCAAACAATGCCTGTACTGGGCACCACGACTGTGTCCACTGAAAAGGTGAGAACTGATGGGACGTGTCTCGTGTCCCATGACTAGAAAGAACTGAGGAGGCAGGAGGTACAGGCCTGAAACCTCCCAGACACCAGGTCACACTTCTCGAGAGCAGCTCACAGGAGAAACTCTTCCATCATTAACCAGAGTCCCAATAACCCGCTCTAGAGGACATTCTCGGTCTCTCCTTGGTCACATGTGATGACGGCCAAGTGTACTTGGCCACACAGAAATCAGGGCATGGAAGGAAACAGAGCAGAACCCCACACCCGGGTGTGCCCAGAATTAAGGGCACGATTCCTCCACTGACCATCAGGCCTTGCTGAACCTTCATGCCTTGACTGGCCCCCTCCTCCCTGGCCTCAGCCTCCCAGGGCTTCCCCCTGCTCTGGAGGGAGCCATGCTCCCTGGAACCTGGACACACGCCATTCACACTGTTCCCTCTGCCTAGAATGCTCTTCCTCATGCTCCCCCGACCCGAGCATACACCTTTCCTTTGTGCCTTATTAGTTCCTACCCATCCTTCAGTTTCCACCAGAACACTAAAATAAGAGAGATCTCCAGGGTGTGCTGTTCAGTAAACATTCGCGAAGTGCACAACAGAGTACTAAGTAGGCTACCTTTTGTCAAAGAAGGAAGGAGAAGACAAAAATACATATCCATATTTGCTTGTATTGATATAATGATACCTTAGATGGATATCCAAGGGAAAATACAAATCATTACGCAAGGGGAAAAGGAACAAAGTGGGCAGGGAGAGGAGTGGAGGACAGAGACCGTTCACACATCCACACAGAATTGATTTTGAAGCATATAAATGCATAACCTATTTTTTTTAAGTGCCACAAATAAAAACAAAGTGGGAGTGATGGGGAGAGGGTCAGGGAAGGCCTGTGAGAGCAGGCCCGAATACATCCCTCCACAGGACTGCCCGATACTGCCTGACTCTCCCCACCCACCAGCCTGTGGATTCCCGAGGGCAGGCCTAGACCTGCTCTGGCTCCCAGCCAGTGGCCTGCCACGCAGCCAGGGCCTAAGAAATACTCAGCGAGGTGTACGTGGAGGTACCAACAGACCCACCGCCAGCCACACCTGGACATGCCCACGGCTTGCAGCTGGGCTCTGCTTTTGGGCAGCACAGTTAGAATGCAAGGAAAGTGCTGAGAGCTGACCGTCTTTCCAATGCACATTGCTCAAGGAAAGTGTGTAGCGCAGGGATCAGCAAACTTCTTCTGTAAAGGGCCAAAGAGCAAATATTGCAGGTTTGGGGGGAATGGGTCACACTTGTCTCTGTTGCAACTGCTCAATTCTGCCACTACAGCGTGAGAACAGCCACAGACAATACACAATGAAATGGGCGTGGCTGTGTTCCAATAAATATTTATAGACATTGAAACCTAAATTTTTTTTTTTTTTTTTTTTTTTTTGAGACAGAGTCTGGCTCTGTCGCCCAGGCTGGAGTGCAGTGGCACGATCTCAGCTCACTGCAACCTCTGCCTCCTGGGCAGAGGCAATAATCCTGCCTCAGCCTCCCAAGTAGCTGGGATTACAGGCATGCGCCACCATGCCCAGCTAATTTTTGTATTTTTTTTCAGTAGAGACAGGGTTTCACCATGTTGGCCATGCTGGTCTCAAATTCCTGACCTCAGGTAATCCACCCGTCTTGGCCTCCCAAAGTGCTGGGATTACAGGCGTGAGCCACCGCGTCTGGCGAAACCTAAATTTCATATAGGTTTACGTGACATGAAATCGTTTTAATTTTTTTAACCTTTTAAAAATGTGAAACCCATTTTTAGCTCCCTGGCCATACAAAAACCGGCAGCGAGTTGGATTTGGCCGGCAGGCTACAGCTGGCCACCCTTAATGTTGAGCCTGGCTGCCGTGTTTACAGATCTGCCTGTACACATGACTTCTGAAAGGAGATGTAAGAAACAGGTCACAGTGGCTGCTTCTGTGGAGGGTTTGGGTGTGGAAGGGAAACTGCCTTTTTCTGGTTTTGTTTTTGAGACGGGGTCTCTGTCATCCAGCCTGGAGTCCAGTGGTGCAATCACAGCTCACTGCAGCCTCAACCTCCTGGACTCAAGCAGATCCTCCCACCTCAGCCTCCCGAGTGGCTGGGACTACAGCCCTGAGCCACCGTGCCCAGCTAATTTTTAAATTTTTTGTAGAAACAGGGTCTCACTATGTTGTCCTGGCTAGTCTGGAACTCCTGGACTCCAGTGATCCTCCTGCCTCAGCCTCCCAAAGTGTTGGGATTACAGGTGTAAGCCACCGTGCCTGGTCTGACTTTTTATTTTTAAATATTGTACTGTGTGCAAATTAATACAAATAATATTGTTTTAAACTTAATAGTAGAGAGAGAAAACAGGCTGTGCATGGTATAGAAGGACAAACCGAAGCTTTGGAGCAAGAGACCACGGCCAGAATCCCACCTCGATTCCTTGCTTGCTGTGCACCCAACAGGGAAGTTATTTTCCCTCTCTGAGCCTCAGCACAATGGGGATCATATACGGGCTTCACGGGCCACTGTGAGGATTCCATGGGTTAATTCCTTTGCACAGTTCCAGGCACCTGGAAAGCGGTGGCTCTTATTATCTTTGCTATTAAGAGTCATTCATGGGGAAAAGTCCCTCTCCAAAGGAAGGCCCTAAACATGTGGCTCTGAAACTCCCGTAGAGAGCCCGCCCAGTCCCACGGCCCATCACCCAACTGTCCACAGAATAGATGCCTTGTGACGTGAGGAGGCTCATTTGTATTAGCAACTGCATTCCACAGAGATGCATCCTGGAGCCACGTCTGCACATCCGGTTCAACAAAGAAGGCAGCCAGCTCCCCAACTCTGGGTCTGCCCTCAACTGTCACACTGGGCAGGCTGCAGGACTAAATTATCTCATGCACCTATGAGATAATTTAGTCCCCATTTAGTAAACACCTACTGGGTGCTTGGACACCCCTCTGAACCTCATCCTGGAGGCTAAAGGTACAAACATGGGTTTCTTTAAAATAACTAGTGGGATGCTTCGGTTGTGTGTTCCATAAAACTCTCGCACTTCCCTGTGTGTTTATTCATTCAGGAAACATTTATGAAGGAGCTCCTATAGGCCAGGCACTGTTCTAGGCATTTAGTTTTAACCAGGACCCTCAATTTTTGGACTACAGGGCTTGTGAGGAGGAGACTGTGCAAGTCACTGTCCCTTGTGTGTGTTCTGTGCTCAGCAGAGCCCATGGCACAAAGCAGGGAAGTAACCAACATTTGTTGGGTCCAATTACTGAGCTTGGAGGACATGGGTGCTCTGGGCCTGCCTGGAGCCTGGAGTCTCTGCCCCAACTTCTGGTGACAGCAGCCCACTTTCCCTGGGGACAACTATTTCTCCCTCATTCCTCCTAGTTCTGTGGGGGGTCGGGAGGGACTGCCAATCATGGGACCTGCCCACCCACCCGATCCAAACTGGGCTAATGGCTGCCTCTTGTTCAGGGATTTCAATTTCAAGCTGCCAATAAAAATAATAATGAGGCCGGGCGAAGTGGCCCATGCCTGTAATCCCAGCACTCTGGGAGGCCAAGGCAGGACCTCCGGATCACCTGAGGTCAGGAGTTCGAGACCAGCCTGGCTAACATGGCAAAACCCTGTCTTTGCTAAAAATACAAAAATTAACTGGGTGTGGTGGTGCACGCCTATAGTCCCAGCTACTTGGGAGGCTGAGGCAGAGAATCACCTGAACCCAGGAGGCGGAGATTGCAATGTGCCGAGATCACACCACTGCACTCCAGCCTGGGCAACAGAGCAAGCCTCCATCTCAAAAAAATAAAATTTTAAAATAAAATAGAAATAATAATGGTAGGCTAGGTTGGGAGGTGTTCATGCCTGTAATCCCAGCACTTTGGGAGGCTCAGGTGAGTGTACTGCTTGAGCCCAGGAGTTCAAGACCAGCCTGGGCAACATGGCAAGACTCTGTCTCTACAAAAACATACAAACAATTAGGCAGGAATGGTGGCACACGCCTATAGTCCCAGCTACTTGGGAGGCTGAGGTGGAAGGATCACCTGAACCCAAGAGGTTGAGGCTGCAGTGAGCCGTGTTTGTGCCACTGAACTCTAGCCTGGGTGACAGAGACCCCATCTCAAAGAAATAATAATAATGGTAATAACCACAGCAATTACATAAAAATAATAGCAGCTAGTATATATCTAGCCACATATTCTACACTAGGCACTGTTCTCAACACGTCTCAAGTATCAACTTACTGAATCCTCATAGCAACCCTCTGGTTCTCATTCCCATGTTACAGCTGACAAACTGATGCACAGAAAGCTTGAGATGCTTATGAATAAGGGGTGAGGTTGGGATTCTCATCCAGGAGGCTGGCTGCAGAGTCTAAGTGCTTCACTGCTACCCTCCACTGCCTCCCCAGCCCCTGGGGTGGCAGGGCCCTAAAAAAGTGCCCAAGAATATCCACTGAGAGATATTCCAGAGCTGCTCGCCCCTTTTAGGGCCTCAGGTGGCCTAAGTTGATTTCTGTTGCTTGCAACCCAAGAACCCCGATTGATAAAGCAGATCACTTACTTGGTTTCACACTTTCTGCCAGACTGGCCGGCACTGCTTCCAAGTGCAACAATGCAGGGGCATCTTACAAATATTTTACAAGGTGGAGTCAGTGATCAGGGCACTCAGGGGCAGCCTGCATCTCCAAGAGCTGCCATCTTTCCATCCCGGGAAGAGAAACACAGTAAGAGATGTACAGCAGGATGAAAACCCAAGGAAATCCCTTCCAGGACAGCACTCCCTGAGACCAACTCCCCATTTCTTTTTCTTTTTTCTTTTTTTTTAAGACAGAGCCTTGCTCTGTCACCCAGGCAGGAGTACACTGGTGCGATCTCAGCTCACTGCAATTTCCGCCTCCTGGGTTCAAGTGATTCTCGTGCCTCAGCCTCCCAAGTAGCTGGGATTACAGGTGCCCACCACCACACGTGGCTAATTTTTGTTATTTTTAGTATAAATGGGGTTTCAACATGTTGGCCAGGCTGGTGTTGAACTCCTGACCTCAAGTGATCCTCCTGCCTTGGCCGCCCAAAGTGCTGGGATTACAGGTGTGAGCCACGGTGCCCGGCCAACCCCCCATTTCTGGCTGCATCCCTGACTCCCACAACCAAGTCTGTGTGTCTGGCAGTCCCTCTCAAGCAGTTGTCTAACCTGGATTCTGGCCTGGGTGGGGTGATTTTTTATTAGCTGTTTTTAGACCTATAACATACAAATTTTAATGACTAATTAAACTTACAGAGCCCTTGCCAGAGGCCAGGAGCTGTTCTAAAGTTTTACATATAGTAACTCATTTAATCCACCAGGGATATCCACCAATGAACTGGGCACCATGACCAATATCGCTCCCATCTTACAGATGGGGACCCTGAGCCTGGACACACTGTGACGTGCTGGTAGGTGGGGAGTCTCGACTTGCAGCCGTCTCCTCAGAGTTCAGCGGGAGTGAGGACTAAGGCGACGTGTCTAAGGCTTTCCAGCTCCCCCCGGAGGTGCCCTGCTCCCTCTCTGCTGCCATTCCGCTCTAGGTTCGGCCTACACAGCACCTCCTCGAGAAGCCCTCCTTGCCATCCTCCCTCCCGGCCCCTGGGTCAGGCCCTGGGTTCCGCACATTAAATATGCTCTCCTTGCTCCCTGTATGTTTCCTGTTTGGTATGTATCACAGCTGCAGTTGGGACTTTGACATTATCTGTTGAACGCCTGAGTCTCTTGGGTCCCTCCAGGCTGTCAGCTCCATGACGGCAGGGATTTGCTTAACGGTGTTCCTGTGTCCAGCAGCCCAGATCTGGAGCCTGGTAGGCACCATATAGACTTGCTGAGCAACAAATTAACTACTTTTTTTTGGTATTTTTTATAGAGGTGGAGTTTCACCGTGTTAGCCAGGATGGTCTCAATCTCCTGACCTCATGATCTGCCCGCCTCGGCCTCCCAAAGTGCTGGGATTACAGGCGTGAGCCACAGCACATGGCCACAAATTAACTACTTTCTATAAATTCATGTTTAAAACTAGGACAAGGGAGAAGGGCTGGCCTAGAATAATGGGGAATGGAGAGATTCCATGAGAGCCACCTGTGGGTCTGATGGTGGTGCTGGGGAAGGGTGTGTACCACCGGGTGTTAGAACAGAGGGAGGGGAGGCTGGGATGGCACAATCACGTCAACTCAAAAGTCATCATCAATAATAAAGACTCACGAAATGAAAGCGTGAAGGTAAACACAAACTCCTCTGTCCAGGCTTTCAAGCCTTTTGCTCCTGCGTCTCACCCTCCGCCCTCATGACAGTACCAGCTAGAACCAGCCTCTGTTCAAACCCCACCGCCGCCATGAATCAATACTTGTACTTTCCTTTTTTCGGTGGGGGGAGACAGGGTCTCATTCTACTGTTCAGGCTGGAGTGCAGTGGCACAATCATGGCTTGCTGTTGCAACCTCGACCTCCCAGGCTCCAGTGATCTTCCCACCTCAGCCTCCTGAGGAGCTGGGACTATAGGCACGCACCATTGCACCCGGCTAATTTTTTTGTAGAGATGGGATCTCACTATGTTGCGTAGGCTGACCTTGAACTCCTGGCTCAAGTTATCCTCCTGCCTCGGCCTCCCAAAGTGTTGGGATTACAGGTGTAAGCCATCATGTCCAGCCACAAATAAGTAACTATACGATCTTGAAGAGGTCGATGAGTCCCTACACATCAGGAAAGTGGGGTATGGCAGGACCCATCTCATAAGGTTGTTGTAAAACGAATACTGCCAGGCAACCAGGAAGTGCTCAATAAAGTCCAGTTGTTACCAGTGTTAGATCAGCATCACGCCCTTCAACCTCTATAACCAAGACAATGGGGAAGTCACTTTGCCTCTGGGCTGCCCATGTCCTGTTAATTTGCTGCCAGATGGCTGAGGTGCCCACTGTCTGTTACTGATCTTCCTGGGACTTCAGGCCCACACATCAATCCCTCTTCCGCCTTGGGTGATCGACAGTGGATTCTGACACTTAGAATCAAGAGTTTCAATACAGCATCACCATCCAGTCATCTGAGAAGCCAACCACACATCTTAGTGCACAGTAAAAAGGCAGAGAGAGGTTGTATCAAATGTTTACCTCGTAGAAATCAACTAGGATCCCCTTAGCCCTCACTGCTAAGGCCAAGTAATTTAAGCAGAACAGATGCCCAGCATTCCACTTTCTGAGCATTTCCTCTGGTGTGAGTGTGGGATGGGGGGCAGGCATACACTACTCCCTCAGGCAGGCTCGGTTCTTCATCATGCAAGCAGCTCACCACTCTGAGAGGCGTTCTGGTGCTTCAAGATGAACTTTTTTTTTTTTTTTTTTTGGCCAGGCACGGTGACTCACGCCTATAATCCCAGCACTTTGGGAGGCCAAGGTGGGTGGATCACCTGAGGTCAGGAGTTCCAGACCAGTCTGGCCAATATGGTGAAACCCCGTCTCTACTAAGATAAAAAATCAGCCGGGCATGGTGGCGTGTGCCTATAACCCCAGCTACTTGGGAGGCTGAGGCAGGAGAATCACTTGAACCTGGGAGGCAGAGGTTGCTGTGAGCCGAGATCACGCCACTGCACTCCAGCCTGGGAGACAGAGCAAGACTCCACCTAAAAAAAAAAAAAAAAAAAAAAAAAAAAAAGCACTTTTTTCATACACCATGGTCCCGAAAGCCAAACTAACTCCTCTGGCAGGTGCTTATCAGAAGAACACGTGTTTTGACCTGGGTGAGAAAGTGGCTGCAGGGGGTGTAGTGTAGTACAGTATCGACTTCTTGTCCCCCAATACCCATCCTCCTCCCTTTCCTTTAATAACGGAACCCCTACATTTTAGCCAGGCATGTGATTGACTTGAATGAGGACTACATTTCCCAGCCTCCCTTGCAGCTAGGTGTCACCATGTAACTAATCGGGATCACAGGGAAGAAGTGAAGGAAATGTGTGCAACTTCTAGGTCATGCTCTTTGAAGCAGGATAGAATTCAGGAGCTCCATTAATTTGGGGGGAAGGGGGCAGAATTACCTCTTTATTTCAGTAATCTCTAACTGAAATTCAGCATTTTCTTCAATTAGGAATATAGGCAAACTATAGTCGTTTTCGTGCTTATGAATTTGTTACCAATAGAAACCACAGGTATTATCATCACATTGCAGTTTTGTTGGTTTATTTTGTTAAGGCAGGGTCTCACTCTCCGGCTCAGGCTGGAGTGCAGTGGCACGATCACAGATCACTGCAGCCTCAAAATCCTGGACTCAAGGGATCCTCTCGCCTCAGTCTCCCAAGTAGCTGGGACTACAGGACACATTTTAGCACATTACCATGCCTGGCTAAGTTTTTAAATTTTCTGTAGAGATGGGGTTTTAATATGCTGCCCAAGCTGGTCTCGAATTCCTGGCCTCAAGGGATCCTCCCACCTCGGCCTCTCAAAGCACAGGGATTATAGTCATGAGCCACCACACCCAGCTCACAGTTCTTACAAACATCTCAAAATAGCACTTATGCCCTTTGTTACTTTGGAATTATGGTTGTTAGATCCGCCAATGGATTTTGCCACACTATGTCACAAATTTATCTTCGTATTTCAAAAACTACATTTTAAGACAATTAGTTGCCTTTGTCATCCTACATTTTAGGATGTAAAAACACAACTGTAAGCAACAGGTGTCAAAGGGTTCATGACGCGCCCACACACTAGGTATCTCTTTCTTATTTCTAAAGAAGTTGAACACAGTTACCACATGACTTAGTAACTCCACTCTTAAGTATGTAGATATCCAAGAGAACTGAAAAATATCTTTACACAAAAACTTATATATGAATGTTTACAGTATTATTCATTAGAGTTAAAACGTGGAAACAACCCAAAGGTTCATCAGCTGATGCCTGGAAAAGCAAAATGTGGTCTATCCGTACAACAGAATATTATCCGTCCCAAAAAGGAATGAAGTACTGATTCGTGCACAACATGGGTGAACCTTAAAAACATGACACTGAGGCTGGGCGTGGTGCCTCATGCCTGTAATCCCAGCACTTTGGGAGGCTGAGGCAGGCGGACTGCCTACGCTCAGTTCAAGACCAGCCTGGGCAACCCCGTCTCTAATAAAATACAAAAGAAATTAGCTGTGCATGGTGGCACACGCCTGTAATCCCAGGTACTCAGGAGGCTGAGGCAGGAGAACTGCTTGAACCTGGGAAGCGGAGGTTGCAGTGAGCCGAGATCGCGCCACTGCACTCCAGCCTGGGCGAAAGAGCAAGACTCTGTCTTTACAAAAACAAAAAACATGACACTCAATGAAAGAAGCCAGACAGAAATGGACACTGCATGATTCCAATTACATGAAATGTCCAGAACAGGCAAATCCACAGAGACAGAAAGATTAGTGGTGCCAGGGGATGCAGGGACGGGGAAATCACAGGGAGGAATCAGAGAAGGGGGAATGGGTTCAGGGTTTCTTTTTGAGGTGGTGAAAATGTTCTGCAAATAGATTGTTACAACAGTAAAAGAGCCTGGAAAATACACTGAAAAATCACCAAATGTTTTAAAAGGGCAAATATGCCAGGTGCAGTGGCTCACGCCTGTACTCCCAGCACTTAGGGAGGCAGAGACAGGAGGATCACTTGAGCCCAGGAGTTTGAGACCTGCCTGGGCAACAGAGTGAGACGCCATTCTCCAAAAAAAAAAGAAAAAAAGAAAAAGAAAAAAAAGAAAGAAAAGCAGGGGAAGTGGGGGAGGAAAAAAAGGGGGGGCAAATTTTAACACTTATAAATTATATCTCAAAAAAAAAACTGCCTGAAAAAGAAGAGGTATAACCCCTCCTTTTACATCCTCCCCACCACGGGCCAGGCTGCACACATGGCAACGACGGAGAATCATTCTGGACCATGCAGATGAAAGAAACACCCCAGGAACAGGGAGCAACAAGATGGCAGGGGCCTGGGCTGCTCACTCTCAAACTGTTTCACAGGAGGGAAATAAACTGCCCTCTCATTTAAGCCACTGCTATCCTGGGTCTGTTACAGCAGCCAAACCTATACCTGACTAATACCTGACATCTTTAGAATGTGAAGGTGGTAGTGACTCTCTAGCATGTTTGCTTTACCTGATGACTGCTGAAGCTAACTCTTCTGAGATGCACTGCCCATCCACAGCACAGCCTCTATGCCTGCCACCTCCTGCAGGAGAGGAGGGTTCGACCGCCTTTGCAGTCATGCCAGTTCAGGGACCTCTTCCCTCTGCACGGAGCCTGAACAGATGGCTTTAGTGAGAAGAAAGAACTATGGCTTTAGTGAGAAGAGAGCGGCCTGGAAAATGGCTTCCAGCTGCAGGAACCTTGACAAACTGCAGAGATTCAGAATCGTATCTGCAGCACGGGAGAGCTCCTTAGAGGCAGTCCAATAACCAAGTATTAAAATGCCTGTCCTGGCCTCTTCAGATAGGAGATGACTAAGAGGCTAATTAAAAATGTGTGTTAATCGTAGTACTCCACTTAACGTGAAGTTTTTATTGTTGGGAGATGTACCATCTCCACTCCCCAAGACTCCAAAAGGAAAGTCATTTTGGGTATCACCAATACCAACCAGCCTAGAAAAATATGGCTGCAGTTATGGATCCATTTAACTTACGAGTAACATTTTCACTGTGAAATTTCACTGCCAGAGTTTTAAAAACTTCCAGCTGGACTTTGTTCCCTGCTCTAGTTCAATGACAAACTAACCAGAATTTTAAATGAGTAATGATTCTATTTCAACCACATTCATTTAATAAAGGTTTTTTGTTTTGTTTTGCACACCTAGTAGGTACTGGGGATGCAACGCAAAGCAAAAAAAATAAATAAGTAACAGGTCTGGGCTTGACCTCCTGGGACTCACAGCCAGCCCCGTGAGGAAGACGGGCATTAAACATGTGAAGACAAACATAACGTGTAATTAAATATTATGATAACTGCTATGAAGCTTTGCCAGGCAGGAATAACAAGGGGCCTAGTTTACATTCAGGACAGCCCAGAAGGGCCTCTTTGAGGACTTGACATTTAGGCTAAGATCTGGATAAGAAGGAGAAGGCTAGAAGACAAGCAGTCAGGAAAAGTATTTCAGGCATAGGGAAGGGCACACACAAAGGCCGGAGGAAAGTGTGGCGTATTTGAGAAATGAATATGAAAGACTGGCTGGTGTGCAGTAAGCAAGATTGGCAAGGCTGCATCGCGTGGGACCTTATAAGCCATCATAAGGATTTTTGTTTTTGTTTTTGATTTTTTATTATTATTATATTATTTTAGACACAGTCTAACTCTGTCACCCAGGTTGGAGTGCAGTGGCACGATCTCAGCTCACTGCAACCTCCAGCTCCCGGCTGAAATAATTCTCATGCCTCAGCCTCCCAAGTAGCTGGGATTACAGGCACCCACCACCATGCCTGGCTAACTTCTGTATTTTTAGTTGAGACAGGGTTTCACCACGTTGGCCAGGCTGCTCTCAAATTTCTGACCTCAGGTGATCCACCACACCTGGCCCATAAGGGTTTTTTCTTTTCTTTCTTTTTAACAGAGATGGGGTCTCTCTTTACTGCCGAGGCTGGAGTGTAGTGGCATGATCATGGCTCACTGCAGCCTTGAACTCCCAGGCTCAAGTGATCCTCTCACCACAGCTTCCCTAGTAGCTGGAACTACAGGCATGTGCCACCATTCCAGGTCAGGATTTTTGAAAGTCACTGTAAGTACTGGAGCATATTAGAGAGTAATTGATTTGTTCCCTACTAGCAGCCATTGTCTCTGTTCCTAAAAAAGAACGCTATTTTCATTTGCAATCCAGTTTCGGGACATGATGTGTCAATGGGGTTCCACACCTGACCCAGGCCTAACTAAGCCAATTGACCACCTTCCCTCCCTGGTCATAGCAATGGTTAACAGCTGGACACATGACCCAAGCCAGCTCACAGTGAGTTTCAGAACTTTTGCAGAAGCTTCCACAAGGAAAAAAAAAAAAAAAAAAAAAAAAAAACTCACTCTCTCTTTTTCCACCGGACCTGATGTCAGGCTAGAGTTGTTGCAATCATAACTATCAGAGGACAACCAATTTGAGACTGGAAACAACTTGGGAGATCAAGGAGAAAAACCCAGCATTGGTAATAATATTATCTGAGCTCTGGCTCAAGCTGCACATAAAGCAGCTTACCCCTGAACTTCAATCATGTTATCTTCATGTCCTTTGGCCAGTTTGGGTTTGGTTTTCTTTTACCTGAGGCTCAAAGACCCTGAATGCTAGAAATGGGAAACCACTGAAGGCTTTACACATGGGGTATATCACATGATTTCATTTCTGGTTTTGGAATGAAAATCAGAAATGGAATAGAGGAGGCAAGAATAGAAGCAGTGAGCTAATCAGGACTGCAATTGTCCCATTAAGAGATGAGGATGGGGCCGGGCGTGGTGGCTCAAGCCTGTAATCCCAGCACTTTGGGAGGCCGAGACGGGCGGATCACGAGGTCAGGAGATCGAGACCATCCTGGCTAACACGGTGAAACCCCGTCTCTACTAAAAAATACAAAAAAAAGTAGCCGGGTGAGGTGGCGGGCACCTGTAGTCCCAGCTACTCGGGAGGCTGAGGCAGGAGAATGGCGTAAACCTGGGAGGCGGAGCTTGCAGTGAGCTGAGATCCGGCCACTGCACCCCAGCCTGGGCGGCAGAGCAAGACTCCGTCTCAAAAAAAAAAAAAAAAAAAAAAAAAAAAGAGATGAGGATGGCCGGGTGTGGTGGCTCAGGCCTGTAATCCCAGCATTTTGGGAGGCCGAGGTGGGTGGATCACTTGAGGTCAGGAGATCGAGACCATCCTGGCCAATATGGTGAAACTCCATCTCTACTAAAAATACAAAAATTAGCTGGGTATGGTGGCACATGCCTGTAATCCCAGCTACTTGGGAGGCTGAGGCAGGAGAATCGCTTGAACCCGGGAGGCGGAGGTTGCAGTGAGCCTAGATCGTGCCACTGCACTCCAGCCTTGTGACAAAGCTAGCCTCTGTCTCAAAAAAAAAAAAAAAAAAAAAAGAGATGAGGCCATCAGAACCCATTAATGAGACTAACATTTACTGAGCACTTACTATGCTACAGGAACTGAGCTAAGGGCTTTACTTATATGAATCAATAACATAAGTGGCTGGGCGCCAGGGCTCACTCCTGTAATCCCAACACTGGGAGGCAGAGGGGGGTGGATTGCTTGCGCTCGAGAGTTTGAGACCAGCCTTGGCAACATGGTGAAACCCCATCTCTACCAAAAATACAAAAATTAGCCAGTTGCATAACCCAGTCTCTAAATAAATAAATAAATTTTTTTAAAGTTTAACAACCCTAGTATATGGGTAATTATCATTGCTATTTTTTTCCATCATAAGTTGAACTGTGTCCCCCTAAAATTCACGTGTTGAAGTCCCAACCTTTGGTGTTTCAGAATGTGGCCTCATTTGGAGATAGGATTGTTGCAGAAGTTGGGATCAAGCAGGGTGAGCCCCTAATCCAGTATGACTAGTGTCCTTATAAGAAGGGAAAATTTCCGGCCGGGTGCGGCGGCTCACTCCTGTAATCCCAGCACTTTGGGAGCATGAGGCAGGCGGATCACAAGGTCAGGAGTGAGCCTGGCCTGGCCAACATGGTGAAACCCTGTCTCTACTAAAAATACAAAAATTAGCCAGGCGTGGTGGTGGGCGCCTGTAATCCCAGCTACTCAGGAGGCTGAGGCAGGAGAATTGCTTGAACCCGGGGAGGCGGAGGTTGCAGCGAGCTGAGATGGTGCCATTGCACTCCAGCCTGGGCGACAGAGCAAGACTCTGTCTCAAAAAAAAAAAAAAGAAAAAAAAAAAAGAACAGGAAACTTCCACGTAGACACACAGGGAGAATGCCACATGAAGATGAGGGCAGAGATCAGGGTGCTACGGCAGAAGCCATGGAATGCCAACAATGCCCACAAACCACCAGAGGCTGGGGGAGGGGTATGGGATAAAGTCTTCTCGATAGACCTCAGAAGGAACAAACCCAGCCCCAGCCCAGACCTTGATCTCAGACTTCTGGCCCCCTAAACTCTGAGACAATATGTTTCTGTTGTTTAGGCTACTGGTGTGTGGTACTTTGTGATGGCAGCCCTAATGAAACTGAGGTCCAGAGGGGTGAGGTCACCTGCACCAAATTTCCCAGCCAGCCGTGGAAACTGGGCCTGTCCGCCGAAGTAGTCTGTGTTCCCAACCGCTCCACTGTTGTTCTGCCCTTGCAGGAGCTGCTCCACCCCCACACCTCCACGCACTCCTGTTTTCCACCTGCCGGACTCACATCTGCCTTTCCCCTCCCTCAGTGCCTGGGCAGATGCGCAGAATAAGTGGGCATGAATGAGTGTGGGTCTTTGGAGGCAGCCCTGGAGTGGGACAGTTCTGAACAGTGTTCTAGAGAGAAGAAAACACTGGGGAGGAGGGTGGAGGCAGATCAAAATCACCTCCCCATCCCAGATGGCTGGCAGGACAGGATCCAGCCTCTCCCATAACAGACTATAGAACAGAGCCTGTCCCAGATGGACGGTGCAGAGGGAGGTGGGCATGGCAGGAGTCATCCAGAAGCCACAGGAACGCTCCTGGATCTCAGATCAGGACTCTGCGACCCACTGCTCCACGCTGGGCTCGTAACATTCCTCCAGCTTCCATGAACTGAGGCCCAGTAGCTCTCCACATATGGAGGAAAGGGAGCTCTGTCCAAACCTGTCCTTGCCATCGTGAGCAAGTCATTGCAAAGCATCCCTCGCTGAGCCCGAGGCAAAGGGACACGTGTGGCTGGCAGGGGCCTGAGGCCACTGTGGTGAGCTGGGAAGGATGGAGCCTGCCAGCTCCCTGCAGTGCCGATTCCTCCTCCTGAGGAACATTTCTTCAAACAGATCAGTGTTCCTGGACCAAGGCTGCAGTGGGCAGCATTAAAATCCAAGTGGAATTAAAAACCAATTAGCACTTATTTCAGAAAAAAACAGTAAGCTGTGGATCACACGGCAGGGGAGTGGGGGGAGATTCTGTCTGTGTCTAACCAAATGGTACTAGCAGAGGGGGTGGAGAACTGAGCCTGGCACACACTTTGGCCGTGCAAAATAATGTGATAGATCACAGACCGCCTATTCTAACATACACATTCCCCCCAAGTGCCCACCACACACAAAGATCAGGAAGGTGGCGGGTGCTTCTGAGGTGGGCAGGAGGTGGCAATGCCCAAACACAGAACGCTGGGTCCCAGACATGAACCCTGGAGTGACAGGGGCGTGTTTCGGGAGGGTTGACATGGAATTTAATGTCATCCAACACCATTTGATGACACTGACATCAGAAAAATTCCAGATACAATTAAGGATGCTAGAATGTAGGAACTAGGGGTGGAGGCAGGGAGGTGGGTAGAAGACAGTCTGCTGTTCTTTTCCTCAACATTTCATGACAAAAAGTTACAAAGAAAATGCGAATCTACAAGTTTAAAACAAAAACCAGGCCCAGCAGAGTGGCTCACGCCTGTAATCCCAGCACTTTGGGAGAACGACGCAGGCAGATCACGAGGTCAGGAGATTGAGACCATCCTGGCCAACATGGTGAAATCCTCATCTCTACTAAAAATACAAAAATTAGCCAGGCATGGTGGCACACGCCTGTAATCCCAGTTACTCGGGAGGCTGAGGCAGAAGAATCGCTTGAAGCAGGGAGTTGGAGGTTGCAGTGAGACGAGATTGCACCAATGCACTCCAGCCTGGCAACAGGGTGAGTCTCCTTCTCAAAAAAAAAAAAAAAAAAAAATTAGAAATATAAAAAGAACTGATAAAATTATAATCACTGTAGGAAGCAAACATATTTCTTTTCAGGAGAGTAACAGATAAAATTGACCAAAATTATGGCTATAGAGAATCTGAATAATACAAACCAGCAATTTGATTTTAAAAGTTTATATAAAACTCTTTGCCAGAAAACAGATGAGATTCATTCTTTATAAACTATCCATGGGATGGCCAGAAAAATTGATCCTATATTAGGAAAGCAATTTTCTTGAATTCCCCAAACGAGAATTTTCTATCACAATACTTTCATGCTAATGCATTTACATGAGAAATGAACAATTCTGGAAAAGGGTAAAGAGAATTCTATCTCACTCAATGATTCTCGACCTCAGCTGCACGTCACAATTACCGAAAGAATCTAATATATGCTGACGTCCAGGCCTCACTCTCAGAGAATCTGATTTCACTTAACTGGGCATCTTACTTTTCAAGGTCTATTTTACATTAAGAAATTACTATTAAATGCTGGCCGGGCGTGGTGGCTCACAACTATAGTCCCAGAACTTTGGGAGGCTGAGGTGGGTGGATCACTTGAGGTCAGGAGTTCGAGACCAGCCTGGCTAACACGGTGAAACCCTGTCTCTACTAAAAATACAAAAAATTAGCCAGGTGTGGTGGCACATGCCTGTAATCCCAGCTAATTGGGAGGCTGAGGCAGGAGAATCGCTTGAACCTGGGAGGCAGAGGTTGCAGTGAGCTGAGATTGGGTCACTGCACTCCAGCCTGGATGACAGAGTGAGACTCTGTCTCAAAACAAACAAAAAGAAAGACAGAAATTACTATCAAATGCTTTAGCTGTGATAATTGTATCACTGTTGTGTTTTTAAAGAGAAATTTTCTCCTTTTATCTTATTTTATTTTTTTGAGACAGGATCTTGCTTTGCCACCCAAGCTGGAATACAGTGTCACAAACATGGCTCACTGTAGTCTTGACCCCCCGGGCTCAAGCAATCCTCCTGCCTTAGCCTCAGACCACAGGTGTGTACCACCGTACCTGATTAATGTTTTTTAAAAAATTTTTGTAGAGATGGGGTCTTGCCATGTTACCCAGGCTGGTCTCGAACTCCATCCTGCCTCCACCTCCCAAGGTGTTGAGATGACAGGTATGAGCTACTGCATTCAGCCTCTTCTCCCTTTAGAACTATTTACTGAAATATTTATGGGTGAAGGGAAATATGATATTTGGTACTTGCCTCAAAACAATGGGCTGAGGAGTGGGCAAAGTCAGAATATAAACAAAATAAGCTTGCTCACGGCTGGATAATATAAACTGTACTTCTTACATGTTTGCAATTGTTCATACTAAAAAGTAAAATTAAAAAACAAAAACCACACCTAACAACTTAAAAAGCTTCCAAATTGACTGAAATATGCAGCTAGAGCTACATATTTAAAATTTGGAAATTTGGAAAGACTTCTGGGTATGTCTTAAATTAAAGAGAAAATCAAAAGTCAAAACTGCTAACCAGACTTCTGGAATGGGGAAGTGAGGAGGAGCTCAGAAAAGTATTTCCCACCAAAATCAACAATGAAAGTAGACAGAATTGCCAAACACAACCATTTGAGGATTCTAGAAATCAACCGAAGGCATGTAACTACCCAAGAAGCATTTACTCAAAAACTAAATAAATAAACACTGAACTTCAAGTAAGAACAGTGAGAGCATGTGGCGTTTAATTTAGGGTTCCTCCCATCACACACACCAACTCCATCCGTTTGACCAAGGCAGAGCAAGCCATGAAAACTTTGTGGCTGGAGGGGGGCCTAGTGCCAAACAAATGGGGAAGACCAACATCACAGCTAGACTGTGGTTACGATCTGGCTGGAGCCAGCAGCGGGCCTGGAGACTAGCCAGAAATTTAGCAGGAAGATCCAGGGAATGAGATAGCCACACCAGGCCTTGGTAAGGTCCCATGCAGCCCTGCTGGTCTGGAACAACGTGCATATACACAAGGTTGCACACAAGCTCCAGAGAGACTAGAGGGGCCCTTGCTGTCCATACATCCCCGGCCCAACATGATGCCTTGAGAGTGTGCAAGGGAGACACCAGAAGGCCAGGCAGAAAGTAATAGCTGGGGCTGACTCAGAAACTGCTTGGGAAAAAAACAAAGGAAGAAACTGAACTTTGAAAATATTCCCCAACCCACAGACACAGATCCACTGGCAAAGGACGGAAGCTTTATTGGCCTAAGGTGTTTCAGCACTATCTTTAATCTGACCACTAAACCACGCTGAACCAAAGGCAACCCCTAGTAAGTTATGCTTAAAATTAAAACAATTTTTTTTTAAAGAGAAAAGAAAAGAGAGTCTCTATACCACAAGGAGACAAACTCCAAAGACTTAGCCCAGGATACTCAGTAAACAAAACAAAAGGAGAAAAATGGTGACGGCAACCGCGGCCTGGGAAGGGAGAGATCTGAATCCACAGTTGCTACAGTGTATGAGCAGCAACTCAACAAACTGAGGCTGGGTACAGTGGCTCACACCTGTAATCCCAACACTCTGGAAGGCCAAGGCAGGAGGATCACTGGAGCCCAGGAGTTTGAGACCAGCCTGGACAAGATAGGAAGCCTCATTTCTACATGTATGCATGCGTGTGCACACCCACGCCAAACACACAAAGCTGGGCATGGTGTTGCATGCCTATAATCCCAGCAATTCGGGAGACTGAGGCAAGAGAATCACTTGAGCCCAGGAGGTCAAGGCTGAGAAGAGCCATAATCCTGCCACTGCACTCCAGCCTGGGCGACAAGAGTGGAACCCTATCTCACACACACACACACACAAAAAAAAGGCTGGACGCAGTGGCTCATGGCCAGGTGCGGTGGCTCACACCTGTAATCCCAGCACTTTGGGAGGCTGAGGTGGGTAGATCACCTGAGGTCAGGAGTTTGAGACCAGCCTGGCCAACATGGGGAAACCCCGTGTCTACTAAAAACACAGAAATTAGCCAGGCATGGTGGCGCAGGCCTGTAATCCCAGCTACTCGGGAGGCTGAGGCAGGAGAATTGCTTGAACTCAGGAGGCGGAGGTTGCAGTGAGCCAAAATTGTGCCACTGCACTCCAGCCTGGGCGACAGAGTAAGGCTCTGTCTCAAAAAAAAAAAAGGAAAAAAAAATTGTGAGACACACAAACAGTAAAATGTGACCCCTACTCAGGAAAAGAATCAGTTAATAGAAATTGACTTCCAGAGGGCTTACAAGTTACACCTCAAACAGCTGTTACAAGTATGTTCAAATACTAAATAAAATAATGTTTAAAAAATTAAAGGAAAGTAGAAATAATCAATAGAAATTAGAAAAAAGCAATGGAAATTCTGATAACTAAAATAAAAAATTCACTAGAGGGGCTCAACAGCAGATTTGAGAAGAACCAGTGAGTTTAAAGACAGATCAAAAAAATGTACATAATCTGTACAGAATTTATATAATCTGTAAGAAAGATTGAATACGAATAAACAGGCCTTCAGAGACATGAGGGACACCATCAAAGGCATCAAGACAGACATAATGCGAGTCCATAAAGAGGAGAGAGAGTGCCATAAAAGCCAGGCGCGGTGGCTCACGTTTGTAATCCCAGCACTTTGGGAGGCCGAGGCAGGTGGATCACGAGGTCAGGAGATCGAGACCATCCTGGCTAACACGGTGAAATCCCGTCTCTACTGAAAAATACAAAAAATTAGCTGGGCATGGTGGTGGGCACCTGTAGTCCCAGCTACTTGGAAGGCTGAGGCAGGAGAATGGCGTGAACCCGGGAGGCGGAGCTTGCAGTGAGCCGAGATCATGCCACTGCACTCCAGCCTGGGCGACAGAGTGAAACTCTGTCTCAAAAAAAAAAAAAAAAAAAAATAGAGCCAGAAAAAAAAATCTGAACAAGTAATAGCCCAAAACATCCCAAATCTGATGGAAAACATTAGTTTACACATCCAAGAAGGCCAAGAAACTCCACACACAATAAATAAAGAGAGAGCCACACTGGACACAACGTAGTCAAATTGGTTTTGGTGTTGTTTTGTTTTTAAACATAGTCAAACTGTTGAAAGACAAACACAAGGAGAAAAGCTTCAGCATCAGTACAAATGACAGCTTGTTTCCCACCAGAAACAATGGAGGATAGCATTTTCAAAATGCTGAAGGAAAAAAAAAAAACTGTCAAATAAGAATTCTATAGCCAGCAAAACTATCCTTCAAAAATCAAGGTGGAAAAGGGCACAGCAACTCATGCCTATTATACCAGCACTTTGAGAGGCCCAGGCAGGAAGATAACTTGAGGCCAGAAGTTTGAGACTAGCTTGGGCAACATAGCGAGATCCCCATCTCTAAAGAAAAATTAGAAATTAAAAAAAAAAAAATGGTTGGGCACGGTGGCTCACACCTGTAATTCTAGCACTCTGGGAAGCTGAGGCGGGTGGATCACTTGAGGCCAGGAGTTCAAGACCACTCTGGCCAAGATGGTGAAACCCCATCTCTACTAAAAATACAAAAATTAGCCAAGCGTGGTAGCGGATACCTGTAAACCCAGCTACTCAAGAGGATGAGGCACGAGGATCACTTGAACCCAGGAGGTGGAGGTTGCAGTGAGCCAAGGTTACACCCACTGCACTCCAGCCTGGGTGACAGAGCAAGACTCTGTCTCAAAACAAAAGAAAAAAAAATTTTTTCAATTGGCTGGGTGCAGTGGCTCATGCCTGTAATCCCAGCATTTTGGGAGGTCAAGGTGGGAGGATTGCTAGGGTCCCGGAGTTCAAGACCAGTCTGAGCAACATGGCAAAACTTCATCTCTACAAAAAATTTAAAAATTAGCTGAGTGTGGTGGCGCACACCTATAGTCCCTGCTACTCAGAAGGCTGAGGTAGAGGATCGCTTGAACGCAGTAGGTTGAGGCTGCAGTTCAGTGCACTCCAGCCTGTACCACAGAGCAAGATCCTGCATCAAAATCAATCAATCAAGGCTAAATAAAGGCATTCCCAGACAAAGACTGAGAGAATTCACTGCTAGAAGATTTGATCTGTAAGAAATATTACAGAAGTCCTTTAGGCTGAAAGGAAAAGAGGCCGTATAACTCCAATTTACAATAAGAAAGAACATGAGAAAAGGTAGATACATGAGCAAATATAAAAGATGACATAAATACATTTTTTCTTTTCTTCTCTTGACTGAATTAAAAGATGTAAGATTTCATAAAATAATTATAAAACCATCCTGTGGGGCTTGTAACGTGACAATAATAACACAAAAGAGGGAAAAGAAAATGAAACTATATTACAGCAAAATTTCTATATTTAACTAGAACTAAGTTTTAATATTAATCTGAAGTAGACTGTGATAAATTTAGATGCATGCTGTAATCCCTAGAGACCCACTAAAAAAATAACAAGAAAGAGTTTAAAACCCAACCAAATAAAAATGAAACACTAGAAAATATCTGCTTATCAGAAAGACGGCAATAAAGGCAGAATAAAAGGAGAAAAAAAGATGTGAGACATACAAAAACCAGCAAAAACGACAGATGTTAATCCAAACACACACCAACAATCACATCAAACGTGAATGAATAAAATGTACCCTTTAAAAGCGTATATTTCCCCGTCACCACAACCTAAGCTTAGAAAATTTTTATCGTCCTCAAAATAAACTCTGCACCCCTAGCAATCACTTTGCATTTCCTGTTCACAGCATCCCCAGCCCTCGGCAAACACTAATCTATTTTCCGTCTCTGTAGATTTGCTTACTCTGAACATTTCATATAAATGGGAGGAAGCAATATATGCTCTTTTGGGTCTGGTTTCTTTCATTCATGTGTGTTTCAGGGTTCATCCATGTTGTAGTCTGTATCAGTACTTCATTCCTTTCTAAGGCAGAATAATATACCATTGTGGGTCTATATCGCATTCCATTTGGCCAATTATCAGTTGATGGACATCGGGTCATTTTCACTTCTGGGGTTATGAATAACGCTACTCTGAACATGCATGTACAAGTAATTGTGTGAACATATGTTAGTATTTCTTTTGAGTATATACCTAGGAGTGGAATTGCTGGATCATATGGTAATTCTATGTATATATTTTTTTTAGTAACTGCCAAATTGTTTTCCAAAATGGCTACACCATGTTACAATCCCACCAGCCATGTATGAGGGTTCCAATTTCTCCACATCCTGGCCAAGACTTGTTATTGCCCACCCTTTTGGCTATGGTCATCCTTGTTGGTGCGAAATAGAATCCTGTGGTTTTGATTAGCGTTACCCTAATGATAATTACATTGAGCCATTTTCATGTGGTTATAGGCCATTTGGATGTTTTGGAGAAATAGCCATTCAAATCCTCTGCCCCTGTCTAAATTGGGTTGTTTTTATATTGTCAAGTTGTGACAGTTCTTTGTATATTCAGCACATAAGTCCTTTATAGACATGATTTGCAATTATCTTCTCCCATTCTATGGTTTGTCTTTTTATGTTCTTGATGGCATCCTTTGCATCACAAAGGTTTTAAATTTTCATGAAGTCTAATGTGTCTATTTTACTCTTCTGTTGTTTGTGCTTTTGGTGTCTCACCTAAGAAACCACTGCCTAACTCAAGGTCACAAAGATATAATCTTATATTTTCTTCTAAGAGTTTTACAATTTTAACTCTTACATTTAGGTCTATGATCTACTTTGAGTTAATTATTATATATGGTGTGAGGTAAGGTTCCAACTTCATTCTTTCACATGTAGATATACATTTGTAGTTTTTTTGTTTTGTTTTGTTTTGTTTTTCCAGACAGGGTCTCACTGTGTTGCCCAGGCCGGAGTGCAATGGCACAATCACGGCTCACTGTAGCCTCGATCCCCCTGGGCTCAGGTGATCCTCCCACCTCAGCCTCTCCGGTAGCTCAAACTACAGGTGCACATCACCATGCCCAGCTAATTTTTTATAGAGCAGGGTTTTGCCATGTTGCCTGGGCTGGTCTCAAACTCCTGGGCTGAAGTGATCCAACCTCCTTGGCCTCCCAAAGGGTTGGGATTACAGGCATGAGCCACCATGCCCGGCCTATTTGTAGTAATTTTGCAACTTCTTGTGAGACTTAAATTATTTCAAAAGGAAAGGTTAAAAAAAAAAAAAAAAAAAAAAAAAACTTTAAAGGACTGAAATCATATAAAGTGTGGCATCTTATCTCCAAATGTCTCCATTAAATAAGATACTTTTTAGGACAGATATGGCAGCTCATGCCCGTAATCTCAGCACTTTGGGAGGCTGACGCAGGAGGATTGTTTGGGCCCAGGAGTTCAAGACCAGCCTGGGCAAAACCCTGCCTCCATAAAAATAGAAAAAAATTAGCCAGGCATGGTGACGCATGCCTATAATCACAGCTACTCCAGAAGTTAAGGTGAGAGGATCACTTGAACTTAGAATTTGAGGCTGCAGTGAGCTGCAATCATGCCACTGTACATCAGCCTGGGCAACAGAAGACTCTGTCTCAAAAAATAAATTAAATTAAATTAAAAATTAGCTGGGTGTGGTGACATGTGCCTATAATCCTAGCTACTCAGGAGGTTAAGATGGGAGGGTTGCTTGAGCCCAGAAGGCCATGATCATGCCACTGCACTCCAGACTGGGTAACAGTGAGACCCTGTCTCAAAAAAAAAGAAAGAAAGAAAGAAAAAGAAAAAGGAAACAATTCCATTCACAATAGCATCAAAAATAAAATAAAATAAAATACATAAGAATAAATTTAACAGAAGTGTAGACTTGTACACTGAAAGCTACAAGCACTGAAATGCTGAAAGTAAAGAAAATCTAAATAAATAGAGAAGCATTCTTTGTACACAAACTGGAAGACTAAATATTAATATGGTAATTCTCACCAAATTGACATGTAGAGTCAACACAGAGTCTATCAAATCCCAGCAGGCTTTTGTGCAGATATTGACAAGATGATCTGAAAACTTGTCAGTATGCAAAGGACCCATATAAGCCAAAACAATTTTGGAAAAGAACAACAAGGTGAGGACTTAACACTTTGCAATTTCTAAAGTAACTTTAAAGTTACAGTAATGAAGACTGTGGCACTAGCAGTAGGATAGACATTTAGACCAATAGATCAGAAGAAACAAACCCTTATGTTAATAATCAAATGACTTTTACTATAGTGCTACCTAATTCAGTGGAGGAACATGGTCTTTTTTTCAACAAATGGTGCTGGGACAATTGGATATTCATATGCAAAAAGATAAATTTAGGCCCTTACGTAATACCCAAAAATGATATCAAAATTAATGACAGATTCGAAGGCAAGAGTTTAAAGTATGCAACTTCTAGGAGAAAACATGAAAGAAAAACTTTATGATACTGGGTCAAAGAGTTCTTAAACATAATACCAAAAGCACAATACATAAAAGACTAATTGATAAACTGAATTTCCAAAATTAAAAACTTTTATATTAGGGTGGGCACGGTGGCTCACGCCTGTAATCCTAACACTTTGGGAGGCCAAAGAGGGCGGATCGCTTGAGGTCAGGAGTTCAAGATCAGCCTGGCCAACATGGCAAAACCCCGTCTCTACTAAAGATACAAAAATTAGCCAGGCATCGTGGCATATGCATGTAATCCTGGCCATGAAGGAGGCTGAGGCAGGAGAATTGCTTGAACCCAGGAGGCAGAGATTGCCGTGAGCCGAGATCGTGCCACTGCTCCAATCTGGGTGACAAGAGTGAGACTCGGTCTCAAAAACAAAACAAAACAAAACTTGTATACTTCAAAAGGCATGACTAAAAAAATAAAAATATTTTCTGGGAGAAAATATTTGTAAATCTCATATCTGATGAGTGTTACTCAGGACATATCAAGAACTCTTACAACTCAATGAAATAACAAGATTAAGAAATGGGCAAACAATTCAAATATACATTTCACCAAAGAAGATACACGAATAGTCAATAAGCACATAAAAAGATGATCAACAGCATTAGTCATCAGAGACATGCAAATCAAAACTACAATGAGATACCACTGCACACCCACTAGGACGGCTGTAACAATAAGCGTTGGTGAGGATAAAGAAATACTGGACCCCAGCCAGGGGCGGTGGCATGCACCTGTGGTCCCAACTACTCAGGAGGCTGAAGCGGGAAAACAGCTTGAGCCCAGGAGTTCGACACTGTAGTGCGCCATGATCACACCTGTGAATAGCCATTGTACTCCAACCTGGACAACACCATGAGACTCTATCTATGAAAATGGTGCAGTCACTTTGGAAAACAATCTGGCAGTTTCTTAAAAAGTTAAACAGTTACCGAATGACCCAGTAATTCCATTCCTGAGCAGAAATGAAAACATGTCCACACAAAGACCTGAACATAAATGTTTGTAACAGCACTACTCATAACAGCCCAAACTGGAAACAATCCAAGTATCCACTAATGAATAATGGTAATGAAATTATCCATTCATGGTTAACAAATAAACAAAATGTGGTTTACACACACAATAGAATATTATTCAGCAATAAGAAGAAATGAACAACTGATCCGAGCAATCACCTGGAGGAAGCCCAGAAACATCATGCTAAGTGATGGAAGCCTGGTACGGAAAAGACTACATACTGTATGTATGTATTCGAAATGTCAAATACATGCATGTATTTGAAATGTTCAGAAAAGGCAAATCTACAGAGACAAAGAGCACGTTAGCAGTAGCCTGGGCCTAGGTGTGGAAGCAAGGACTGCCTGTAAACAGGTACAAGATGGATATCTTTTGGGGTGGTGGTCATATTCTAAAACTGGATTGTGGTGATAGTTATACAGCTTTACAAATTTACCAAAAATAGCTGAATTGTATAATTTTTTTTTTTTTTTTTTTGAGACGGAATTTTGCTCTTGTTGCCCAGGCTAGAATACAATGGTGCAATCTCAGCTCACTGCAACCTCCGCCTCTTAGGTTCAAGTGATTCTCCTGTCTCAGCCTCCTGAGTAGCTGAGATTACAGGCATGTGCCAACACACCTGGCTAATTTTGTATTTTTAGTAGAGACGGGGTTTCTCCATGTTGGTCAGGGTGGTCTTCAACTCTCGACCTCAGGTGATCTACCCGCCTCGGCCTCCCAAAGTGCTGGGATTACAGGCGTAAGCCACCACGCCTGGTCTTTTTTTTTTTTTTTTTTTTTTTTGAGAGACAGCATCTCACTTTGTCGCCCCAGGCTGGAGTGCAGTGGTGTGATCCCGGCTCACTGCAACCTCCACCTCCTGGGTTCAAGCAATCCTCATGCTTCAGTCACCCGAATACCTGGGACCTCAGGCGTGCACCACAATGCCCGGCTAATTTTTGTATTTTTAGTAGAGACAGGATTTCGCCATGTTGCCCTGGCTGGTCTCGAACTCCTGGCCTCAGGAGATCTGCCTGCCTTGGCCTCCCAAAGTACTGGGATTACGGACATGAGCCACTGCGCCCAGCCTGAATTGCATATTCTGAACGGGTGACTTTTATGGTACATGTGTATATATTACACATACAGGTGGTGGTGGTGACAACTTCTGTGACCTACTCACCTCTGGACTTCCTGCTCCATAAGAAACTGCCTGGTTCTTGAAGCCGAGAGGCTTCACGCTTGGATGTGCTTATCACTTGGGGTTTACAGAAACTTAACAGATACAGGAGTATCTTGAAAAACAGTGTTTTCAAGGGAAGCAATGTTCAGATCCTCAACGTCCAAAAGTTACTCTTCCTAAAACTGATCTGGCTGCAAACCAACCTGTCTCCTCCACTGCCCACCCGCTGTTGTACACTCCCCCACTTTCCCAAGGAGCACTACCCCGAGGTGTGTAAACCTTCAGGACTCCAAACACACAACATCAATATTGCTTTCGGGGAAGCAGCCTTTAGTGAACAATAAAAAGCTACTTAAACCCCTAGACTTGCCTGTCTTTCCCTGACTTAAGTATCTTTCTGCCAAACATGAAACTTGGCTTTAAAAATAGGATTTTCTGAACCACAGTAGGATCATGAATGTCAAAGCAATATAGGTTAGTGGCTCTGATTTGTTCAAAGGGAACATTTTTCAGGACCACCTAATTTTTCGAGATCCACCAGAAAAAAATTTCCAGGGAAAAATTTACATGATTGTAATTACCTTGAACTAAATCAGTGATTACCCTTTTGAACATTTCCCACTATTAGCAAAATTCCTTTTTTCTTCCCCCCCATTTTTTTTTTTTTTTTTTTTTGAGATGGAGTCTCGCTCTGTCATCCAGGCTGGAGTGCAGTGGCACGATCTCAGCTCACTGCAAGCTCTGCCTTCCGGGTTCACGCCATTCTCCTGCCTCAGCCCTCTGAGTAGCTGGGACTACAGGCGCCCGCCACCACGCCCGGCTTTCAGCTTCTGTGTACTTTACTCAATAAGGTAGTAAAAACTTTTTTTTATCTAATCACATCATAAAATATTTCAATTACATTCGACCTTCAAAACGTGTACTATTTTCTTCTCCCACTAATAAGACAAATGTAAAGTTACCATAAGATTATTTTAGATGTTAGCTTTACAGTGTACAAGGAGGTATATAGGGGCTTATCAAAATTCTTTTGGGAGGGGATGCAAGCAAAAATGTTTAAAGATGATCAGATTAAATTTGAATAATCCTGGCTAACCCATGCCCTAATTCCTGGTGGCTGAGCTGTAGGAACTCAGCATGGGGCACAAATTCTGGGGAAAGCAAGACTTCAGACAATAGCAAAATCACACGTGCCTAGAGGGATAGCCAGCAGCGTGGAGTCAGTCAGGCCTCACAGCCCCTTCTTCCCCAGCTTTCAGGGGCCTCAAAAGCAAAGCTGCCCAAGGGAAGACTTGAAAAGGGATTTTCTGAACCGATAGGTCAATTCAAAAGATTTCCTTTCAGTCGAGTAAAAGGGCTTTCGCCCTCCTTCAACTCAAGTAAGTATGGTACACACATATACACGCACACACATACACATACACACACACGAGGAATGCATTCACCTTAAATTACCTTGAACTAAATCAGTGATTACCCTCTTGAACATTTTCCACTATTAGCAAAATTCCTTTTTTCTTTTTTTTTTTTTTTTGAGACGGAGTCTCGCTGTGACACCCAGGCTGGAGTGCAGTGGCATGATCTCGGCTCACTGCAAGCTCTGCCTCCCGGGTTCACGCCATTCTCCTGCCTCAGCCTCCTGAGTAGCTGGGACTACACGCGTCCGCCACCACACCTGGCTAAATATTTTTGTATTTTTAGTAGAGATGGGGTTTCACCATGTTAGCCAGGATGGTCTTGATCTCCTGACCTCGCAATCCACTGGCCTCAGCCTCCCAAAGTGCTGGGATTACAGGCGTGAGCCACCTGCCCGGCCGAGGATGCTCTGTGCATTCACATACTCTGATGTGTATGCAATCACCCAGGATGGTGTTCAAAATGCAGATACCCAGGCCCCAGGCCCCAAACCAGAATCTCCAGCAATGTGGAACAGAGCTGCTATATTTTAACAAGTTCCCCAGGCCAGTCTGTTGATCACATAAAGCTAAGAACTGCTACTCAGGAAAGTCTAGCAAAGTGGTTCCCAAATATGTGATTCATACAAATCATTTGTGGAGAATTATTTATTTATTATTTTATTTTATTTTTGAGAGTCTCACCCTGTTCCTCAGGCTGGAGTGCAATGGCACGATCTTGGCTCATTGCAACCTTCGCCTCCCGGGTTCAAGGGATTCTCCTACCTCAGCCCCCGTGTAGCTGGGATTACAGGAACCTGCCACCATGCCAGGCTAGTTTTTGTATTTTTCGTGGAGACAGGGTTTCACCACGTTGGCCAGGCTGGTTTCAAACTCCTGACCTCAAGTGATCCACCTGCGTCAGCATCCCAAAGTGCTAGGATTACAGGCGTGAGCCACTGAGCCCAGCAGAAAAATTTTTAAATTTAAATATAGATTCTAGGGCCCACGAAAATTACCATATTACTTAGGACTTTTTTGGTTGCAAGTGGCAAAGACCCAACTCAAACTGACTTGAGGGGAAAAAAGGGCCAATTTTTTGGCTCCTGTTACTGAAAAGTTCAGTTACCCAAAGAATTTGTATTGAATCATTTCCATCTCCTTTCCAACCGACCCTTTGAGCAAAGATGGTCCCCAGGCCCCCGGCAGCATTAAGCTTACACCCCACAACTTGGCACCTTCGTAGGAAGAAAGTTCCTCTTCTTTCCTGGGAGCTCCAGAGAAAGACCTATCTTAATTCTGATTGGACTGACTCGACTCCTCCCTTCCCTGAACCAATCCCTGTGGCAGGAAGACAAGGAATGACCTGACTGGCCCAGGCTGCTCCTAAGGCATTTCTAAGTACAAACCAGGTAGACTGGGGCACTCCACAACAGTGGGGTTTTTTTTCGTTGTTGTTGTTGTTTTGAGACAGTCTTGCTCTGTCACCAGGCTGGAGTGCAGTGGTGTGATCTCAGCTCACTGCAACCTCCGCCTCCAGGATCCAAGTGATTCCCTTGCCTTAGCCTCCTGAGAAGCCGGGACTACAGGTACGTGCCACCGTGCCTGGCTAATTTTTTTTTTGCATTTTAGTAGAGACCGGGTGTCACCATGTTGGCCAGGAGAGTCTCGATTTCCTGACCTAGTGATCCACCCGCCTCAGTCTCCCAAAGTACTGGGATTACAGGTGTGAGCCACCATACCTGGCCCAGGGCTTTTCTTTTTCTTTTTTTTTTTTTTTTTTTGAGACGGAGTCTCGCTCTGTCGCCAGACTGGAGCACAGTGGCGCGATCTCGGCTCACTGCAAGCTCCGCCTCCCGGGTTCACGCCATTCTCCTGCCTCAGCCTCCGGAGTAGCTGGGACTACAGGCGCCCGCCACCACGCCCGGCTAATTTCTTTTTGTATTTTTAGTAGAGACGGGGTTTCACCGTGTTAGCCAGGATGGTCTCGATCTCCTGACCTCGTGATCCGCCCGCCTCGGCCTCCCAAAGTGCTGGGATTACAGGCTTGAGCCACCGCGCCCGGCCAGGGCTTTTCTTAAGTAGTTTTTTTTCCCCCTTCTGTTTCTAAAACTTCCTTCTGGAAAATGTGAAACCTATACAAAAGTATAAAGAAGAAAATGAAAATAACCTATAATCATCCTACCAACTAAAATTTTTAGATCTTCACACTCAAAGCTGTGCGTGTGAGCACTGGTCTCCTGAACAGAACCCTATTCTGTACAAAGGATGACGCTGTGATTCAGTCTTCAGGACAATTCTCCCAAAACTGAAGATAAACATTGTAGTCATTTTCATGTTTGTTCAGCCAACACTGGTTTGCTTCCCTTTTCCAGTTAATTTGCTCTTGTTTGTAACCCCTAAAGATGTGGGTATTTCCTAAGAAGAATCTCTGAAGCACAGTACAATTATAAAAATCAGAAAGTGACAGCCTTACGGTACTGTGATCCAAGGGACAGACACGATTCCAGTTTCAAGGGCATATTCCAGATTCCCTGCCATATCCCCAGTGCCTCGGATAAGTAATATATTCCACACAGCGGTCTCAGTAAGTGAACGGACGCAATGGAGGAAGAGCAGTTCCCAAAAGGAAAACCCCAAAGGAATGGTGAATGGTTGTAGGGCGGCCAAACCAGCAGATGATCTTCCTCTCCACCTGCGGGAGCAGACGCTCCAGGAGGGAAGCCAAAGAATCCCAACTGTTACCAAGATTCCCCAGGTGATGCCGACTCACAGCCAGGTTTAAGAATCACCATTTTGGGAATAGATATAACCAGACACAAACACAGCATTTCCCCAGAAGCTTCTTCCAGATCTGCCTTTCACAAGAGAAGAAGAAAAAGTGTTGCATGCTGGGGGACTGGGGACAGGCGGCATCAGACCTGGGAGGGCTCGCAGTGGAGGGAGCAGCAGACAGGCTTACAGGGAGCAAGCGCCAGGCTCAGCACAGAAGGGTCTCATGCAAGCCTTCATGATGGAGGTGAGGCAGGCCCTAGCATCAAGCCCTCCATCAGCTCACATTCAGATGTGATCAGGAGCCGGGGCTGCACTGAGCAGGGAACTTGGGATCTCTTGAATTGCCAGTTGCCCCAAATCTCAGATGACAAACATACATCCAATGATCGAGCCCTGTCAGCTCTTTCTTCTCCTTACTATGCAGATAAAGAAACCAAAGCTGTTACTCACTTGGCCAAGGTCACAGAGCTAGCTGGTAGTAGAGCTGGGATCAATCCTAGGCTTTTTATTTCCAAGTCCTATCTTGAACTGTAGAGCACTATCCAGCTTCAGGAAGGAAAAGTAAGGATGACAACGATGATGATGACGAAAACTAATACTTTGAGTGCTTACTGTGTATCAGGCTCAGACTAAGTCCTTTACCTAAGTTTATCTAATGTTCTGAACCACACCCTGAAGCAAAAGGCTTTAGCATCCTCATTCTATATGTGAGAAAACTGCGCCCCGAGAGGGAGGTTATGAGTCCGAGGTCACACAGCTAGCAAGCGGCAGAGCTCTGAATCCAGACAATGTGGTCATGTTCTTTTTTTTTTTAGATGGAGTCTTGTTCTGTCACCCAGGCTGGAGTGCAGTGGCACGATCTCGGCTCACTGCAACCTCTGCCTCCTGGGTTCAAGCAATTCTCCTGCCTCAGCCTCCCGCGTAGCTGGGACTACAGGCATGCACCACCACGCCCAGGTAATTTTTGTATTTTTAGTAGAGAACAGGGTTTCACCATTTTGGCCAGGATGGTTTCAATCTCTTGACCTCATGATCCGCCTGCCTTGGCCTCCCAAAGTGCTGGGATTACAGGCGTGAGCCACCGCGTCCGGCCAATGTGGCCATGTTCTTAACCATGACATGATGTTGCTTCCCATGAGAGAAGGGAAATGTACTCTAGGCCAGGACAGCAGGGGAGTGGGTCTTCCAGGCTTCCTAAAGTCCCCTCTCCACCATTTTTTTTTGTTTGTTCTGAGACAGAGTGTCGCTCTTGTCTCCCAGGCTGGAGGGCAGTGGTGCAATCTCAGCTCACTGCAACCTCCGCCTCCCAGGTTCAAGCAATTCTCCTGCCTCAGCCTCCTGAGTAGCTGGGACTACAGGCCCACACCACCATACCTGGCTAATTTTGTATTTTTAGTAGCGATGGAGTTTCACCATGCTGGCCAGGCTGGTCTTGAACTCCTGACATTAGGTGATCCGCCCACCTCAGTCTCCCAAAGTGTTGGAATTACAGGTGTGAGCCACCACGCCTGGCCTTAGAGTACCCTTTGAATAAAAACTGTGCATGTACACAGGCATGGGTGGGATGGCCATGCTTATTCTCCAGCCAAAGCTTACTGGATGAGAGGTGACCATCTGTGGTTGAGAACCGTGAACTCCACAAAGGAAGGGGCAACGGGGCAGCCAAATGCCTGGAGAGACCCAAAGAGGGGAGGAAGCAGAGAGAAAGAAGAGGCAGAGATGGGAGATGGAGACAGAAAATCGCCTAGGCCTTGGGCCTATCAATCCTGATGCCAGGAGACAAGTGCCAGTCCTAGGCTTCAGGAGGCATCTCACAATTCTTTGAGGCTTAGGTGGGTCTAAGATGGGTTTCTGTTATTTTCAACCAAAAGAACCGAGGCTAAGAAGCTGCCACCTGGCTCCTTCTCTGATGCCATCTCCTGCCATTCTCCCCTACTGCCCTCCTGCCACAGTGGCATCTGTGAATTGCTGGGAACAAGCTCTGCAAGCTCCAGCTTCGGGCCTTTGCATCTGTGGTTCTGTCTGGAATGCACCTTCCACGGCTGGCTCCTTATCTATCAGGCCTTGACTCAAAGGTGACCTCTTTAGAGGCCTGCCCTGGTCACTTCTGATAAAACAGTAGCCTCCCTCAATCTCTAGCCCTTCCCCAGATCTGTTTTCTTCATAGCACTTCTCACTATAAAACATTTTATCATGTATCTGTTTGTTTAGGGTCCACCTGCCTTCCAGAATGTCAGCTTCAAGAGCATGGGGGCCGTGTCTGTCCTGAGCCCTAACTGTAGCCCCAGCACTTGTGTGCCATGGCGTAGGTGCTCAGGAAATACCCGAGTGGTATCTGCCCACACACATTCTAGGCACACCTCCTGGGAATAGTATCCCTGCCCTCAGAAACACAGGAACAATGACTAATATGTATGTGAGTGTTTACTATGTGCCAAACACTCTTTTTTTTTTTTTTTTTTTTTTTTTAAGACCGCATCTCACTTTGCTGCCCAGGCTGGAGTGCAGTGGCACCATCACAGCTCACTGCAGCCTTGACCTTCCTGGGCTCAGGTGATCCTCCCACTTCAGCCTCCCGAGTAACTGGGACCACAGGTGCACGCCACCATGCCCAGTCAATTTTTGTATTTTTTGTGGATACAAGGTTTCATCATGTCGCCCAGGCTGGGCTCTTCTCAGCACTTTACACAAACCAATTTAATTCACTGAGAGGTTTTTTCCCCCAGGATGAATTAATAGCCCCAGAACATTGCCTACTGCTGCTTGTTCTCAGTTGTCTTTGATGTCAGCGTCTTCCCTGGTTTGGCCCAGCCATGGGGACAGAGGAGTCTTTCATGACACTTTCACTGCCTAAGTGGCCACCATTAACTTAAGGGGATTCGGAAACACCCTGGTCCCTGCCTAGCCAGGGTCCTGTGGAGGGGGCTCCTGCAGGATCAGACATCTGATAGGTCCATGCCTGCCAGCAGCCTCCACTGGCATCTAACATTGCCACAGAAGTCCTGGCCAGGGCAGAGGCAGAGAACAGGCCTAAAACATAGAACTCCAGCATGGGGTAAATGCTGCAGGCAATTACGAGTGGACAAAAGGGAGATTTGGCAAGAAACTGCAGGAAAAACTGCTGAAAACATATTACAAATAGGGAGCTGGTTATTAAATAAATCTGCAATATTTCCAGCCAGGCTCTGCCCCATCCAAGCTGTGATGTGTCACGCAGGAAACGACACCACTTTGTGCTTCGGTTTTCTTACTGTGAATGGGAATATTATCAATCTGCTTCATTGAGTTACGGCAGGAGACTGAAAGGTAAACTTGACAGACGAGGGCCTGGCTCATAGTAAGCTTGAGTCTCATATTAGTGGGAAGGAATGGATTATTTAGTCAGTAGGGATAGGGATAACTCGTTCACTATCGAAGTGGGGGAGTTGGATTTTTTTTTTTTTTTTTTTTTTTTGAGACAGAGTCTCACTCTGTTGCCCAGGCTGGAGTGCAGTGGTATGATCTCGGCTCACTGCAACCTCTGCCTCCCGGGTTCAAGCGATTCTCCTGCCTCAGCCTCCCAAGTAGCTGGGATAACAGGCATGCACCACCACGTCTGGCTAATTTTTGTATTTTTAGGAGAGACAGGGTTTCACCATATTGGCCAGGCTGGTCTCGAACTCCTGACCTCAGGTGATTCTCCCACCTTGGCCTCCCAAAGTGCTGGGATTACAGGTGTGAGCCACCGCGCCCAGCCACAAGTCTTTAAAAACAGACACTTTGTTTCAGGAATCGTAACTCTAGGACTTTGTCACAAGAAAAACTTCATAAGCAAACAAAGGATTTTTGTGCGTGAGATGTTCAGAGTTCCAATAATGAAAGATGGGAGCAGCCAGTATGTTCAACAACAGGGAACAAATACAGTGGAATGCTGTGTAGCCATTAAAAAGAATGCCACAGACGTTGACCCATAGACATGGGGGGATCTCTAAGCTAGCCTACTCAAGTGTAATCTGCAGGATGGCATACCTAGAGTATGTCTATAAAACGAACAGTGGTACTCACACAGATCTGTAATAAAAAAAATAGCTGGCTGGGCGCGGTGGCTCACGCCTGTAATTCTAGCACTTTGGGAGGCTGAGGCGGGCAGACTGCTGAGCTCAGGAATTCGAGACCAGTCTGGGTAAAATGGTGAAACCCCGTCTCTACAAAAAATACAAAAAAATATTAGCCAGGCATGGTGGTACACACCTGTAGTCCCAGCTACCGGGAGGCTGAAGCAGGAGAATCACTTGAACCTGGGAGGCGGAGGTTACAGTGAGCCGTGATTGTGCCACTGCACTCCAGCCTGGATGACAGAGCAAGACTCCATCCCAAAAAAAAAAAAAAAACCTAAGACATGAGTACAGTCTCTGACTTGCAATTTTTTGACTTTACCATGGCGCAAATGGCTGCAATTTCAATGTATTTTGAATTCTGAACTTTTTCCAGGCCAGCAATAAGCAGTACATGAGATACTCAACACTTTACTGTAAAATAGGCTTTGTGTTAGATTATTTTTCCCCAACTATAGGCTAATGCAGGTGTTCTGAGCACATTTAAGGAAGGCTAGGCTACGCTATGATGTTTGGAAGGTGAGGTGTATTGAATGCATTGATTTATTTATTTATGAGATGGAGTCTCGCTCTATCACCCAGGCTGGAGCGCAGTGGCAACAATCTCGGCTTACTCAACCTCCGCCTCCCGGGCTCAAGTGATTCTCCTGGCTCAGTCTCCCGAGTAGCTGGGATTACTGGGACCCGCCACCACACCCAGCTAATTTGTACTTTTAGTAGAGATGGGGTTTCACCATGTTAGCCAGGCTGGTCTCGAACTCCTGACCTCAAGTGATCTGCCTGCCTCAGCCTCCCAAAGTGCTGGGATGACAGGTGTGAATGCGTTTTTGACTTAAGGGTAATTTCAATGTATAAGGGGTTCATTAGAACATAACCCCATCGAGGACCACCTGTGCTTATCACATGCCAGGCACTACTCTAACTTTTACATATTAATACGTTAACAGGGTAAATCCTTAAAAGCCTATGAGGTTGGGACCATCACCATGATTTTAAAGATGGAGAAATCAAGGCACAGAGAGATTAAGTAAAGGCCCAAGTTCACACAGTCAGTACACAGCAATACTAGGACTTGAACCCAGGTACTCTGGCTCTTAACAAATAATCCACTGCACAGACCGAGACCTGGAAGTATGCACTTAATATGCATCTGGGCAGGACCTGGGGGCAAAGCCAGGCCATTGGGTTGAGACAATGAAGCAGATCTTCATGCTTTCTGTTTTTTGTTTTTGTTTTTGTTTTTTGAGATGGAGTCTTACTCTGTCACCCAGGCTGGAGTGCAGTGGCACAATCTCAGCTCACTGCAACCTCCACCTCCTGGGTTCAAGCAATTCTCCTGTCTCAGCCTTCCAAGTAGCTGGGATTACAGGCGCACGCCTCTGCACCTGGTAAATTTTTTTATTTTTAGTAGAGATGCAGTTTCACCACGTTGGCCAGGTTGGTCTCAGACTCCTGACCTCAGGTGATTTGCCCGCCTCGGCTTCCCAAAGTGCTGGGATTACAGGTGTGAGCCACCATGTCCGGCCCATGCTCTCTCTACATACTGCTCTGCTGTTGGAACGGCTTATAGCCAGCGTGTGGCTTCTGTACATTTTAAAGCAGTAAATATTTTTCAAAAACACTTTAAAAAATTCATCAACATACAATCCTTGTCATGGGGCCTAAACGCAAGCAGAGGCAGCACCAAACTCAACACCACTTTTCACAGGAGACCATGCTAGAGGAGGAGGTCACACCTTTTCTTAGAGGACACCAAGTAAAGTCATTTGGCTGGCTGAGGCATCACATACAACACACACCCTGTGGGTGGTGAGCTCCCTTTACAGGTGGAGTTCTGGAGAAGGTGATAAGGAGGATTTGATGGGTGAGAACACTTTCGGCCCAATCAGTTAAGCAGGCTCTGGGCTCAAAGTCCAGGGCCTAGATGTACAGCTTAACTGGGTCACGTGTAAAGTTGTCAGCAATCGTAAAGTCCCTGTTTTCTGCCCTGTAATAATTACTGCCATAAAAGGCGTGTTGGAATCCAGGTTAGTGGGAATGGTGGAAAGGCCACCGATGTGGATTTGATCCCCTCCTGACTTCATAAATGTACAACACTGACATTTGGCTCCTCCTGGACACAGGCTGTGTCAATATCATGAATTAACGGCTGTGGTTGGAGTGAGGGAGAAGAAGGGAGCATGGTCGGACTATGGGTGGGGCCACCCAGGTTCCAATCCAGTCCCAACAGCCTATGTGACGAGGACCAAGGACTTCATTTCTCTAGGCCTCAGTTCCTTTGGGGGTGAAATGGGAATTAAGAATCTACTATATGGAGGCTAGAAAAGACGTGTGTGGTAGAAAACCTCAGCTCTTTGCCAGGCCCAGTGGCTCATGCCTAGAATCCCAGCAACTTTGGGAGGCCAAGGCAGGAGGATCACGTGGGGTCAGGAGTTTGATACCAGCTTGGGCAACATAGCAAGACCCCGTCTCTACAAAGAGAGAGAGAGAGAGAGACAGAGACAGAGACAGAGAAAGAGGCTGGGTGCAGTGGCTCATGTGTCTAATCCCAGCACTTTGGGAGGCCGAGGCAGAAGGATCACTTGAGGCCAGGAGTTCCAGACCAGCCTGTTGAACACAGCAAAACCTGCCTCTACTAACAACACAAAAATGAGCCAGGTGTAGTGGCATACACCTGTAGTCCCAGCTACTCAGGAGGTTGAGGCACCAGAATCACTTGAACCTGGGAAGAGGAGATTGCAGTGAGTCGAGATCACTGTCACTGCACTCCAGCCTGGGCAACAGAGACCATCTCAAAAAAAAAAAAAAAAAAAAAAAAAAAAACGGAAAGAACAAAAGAAAAGCTCAGCCCATGTTAAAGGGGACTGGGGCTATCCTTACTACCACAAAATCCTGCAGACCAAAGCCTGAACCCACTGGTAAACCTTTCAGCCCACTCACCACCCACCATGGCCAATCCCTAAACAAGTTCTGTTGGGCCACCCATTTCTTGTACCCAGTGCCACCACTCTCATCCGGGACTTTACTTCTCTCCTCACGCAGTACAGGCTGCCCCTCACTGCCCTACTTCCACTCCCACCTTCAATCTATGCTCCTCGCAGTAGCCAGAGGGCATGGGAGGACACTCTGAATCAACCCACACCCTCACCAGGCTCCCCCACTTGCCTGCCCTCCCCCTTCTCCCTACCCCGCACTCCACACGTCAAACTCATTCCAGCCTCAGCGCCTTTGCACCTGCTTTTCCCTCTGCTGGGAAAGCTCTTTCCTGATCTTTCACAAGACTGGCACCTTTGCATACCACTCCACTCTCGGCTGGCATGTCACCCTGGGGAGGCTCCAACCACCCCAGTTGTCCAGCCTCCCACAATCCCTTCCAGTTCCAGGTGCATCTCTCTCACTATTCTGCTTTCCTGACTCCACAGCATTATTCATCCCCATCTGGAATTATCTTGTTAATCTGTTTACTTCTTCCTTGACTATGTCCCCCAACCTAAACAATCAACTCCAGGAGGACGAGCCTTCTCCGGCTCCATCCCCAGCACTGGAAGCATATGCGAAGTTCAGTAAATATTTGCTGAATGGAGAAGTTAACAATGGAATGAATGAATGAGTTTGCACATCACTGAACAATAAATTCTCTGCCCCTGGAAGGAATGTGTTGTAATCTCTAGCAGCAAAGAGGCCCTTAGATATCATGCGATATAATGAATAACTGATCCCAAAGCATCTAAATGATTTCAAAGCGTGCTACTGCTCTCAAGAATTTATGACTCAGACAACAGTGGCTGGGGTCAGAGCTCGCCCCTGGCCAGGTTACCAGGGCTTGCCTCTGCAATGGAGCAGAGCCCTTTATTGTTCTTTTGTCTAGGAATGGAGTTTCAGATCAGAAGAAATCCAAATACTCAAAAACCTCTTGCCCCAAGCATAAAGGACTAATTCCTTGGCGCAGAGCAGGAACTCACCAAAGACTATAAGGTCTGACAGGGGGAAGAGAAATATGGGAATGTCAACAGTCTCATTACTCTGACAAACACCCACAAGGCCCCACCCGGTCAAAGGTAAGGCCTGCAGCAGCCGTGCCCACACAATGAGATGACTGGACTGGTTCATCTGTTTATTGGCAAGCTCAGGCCAGGGTATGAGCAGTGGCAGAGACCGGCAAATGTCAAATGAATGAACATAAAAACAAAGAAGATTTGAATCTCTGCAGGGAGGAAAAAAAAAAAAAAAAAAAACACAACAGATTAGAAACCACCAGCCCAATTGTTCAATAGTCATTTCTAAGGCAAACAAAAGTTCAAAAGAGCCAGTACCCTCGGGATAACTGAATAATAGATGAGGGGCAGGTTCTCTCTAGAGGAATAGTCCCACTAATAAATGAAGAGGTGAACAGAATTACAACGGCACAATTTTTGTACACCCCAAATGAAATAATGGCTCTGAGCAATGGTCACCCACAGCCACTAATGCCACAAAACACAGAAAGGGGCCACCAATTTTCCATACCTAATGGACATATACAGCAACAACTAGGAGGATGGCTAGTTCTCACTGCCAAAAGAGAGAGAGAGAGAGAGAGAAAGAGTGTGTGTGCGTGTGTGTACATCTCAAACATGAAACTCACCTACTCTGCAAATTCAATGATTCATTTATAGGAAACAAAGAGATAGAAGAATAAGTTAAACACTGCAACAAGGATATGATCAGTCAGATCCAGGCCTGATCATATACAGGACAAATGACATGGCTTTTCTCAACAAACAAACTGCAAGAAAAAACAAAGAAAAAACAAGCCAGGTGTGGTGGCTCACTCCTGCAATCCCAGCACTTTCGGAAGCTGAAGCGGGAGGATCCTCTGAGGTCAGGAGTTTGAGACCAGCCTGGCCAACACAGTGAAACCCCATCTCTACTGATAATACAAAAAAATTAGCTGGGCGTGGTGGTACATGCCTACAATCCCAGCTACTAGGGAGGCTGAGGTGGAGAATTGCCTGAACCTGGGAGACGGAGGTTGCAGTGAGCTGGAGGGAGGGAGAAGTCATAGATTAAATGAGGCTTCACGAGCAGATGAACCAAATCCAATGGTGAACCCGGGTGGGTCCTGATTGGAACAAACCAATTCTAGAAATATATTTATAAGATGATCTGAGATGTTAACACTGTGTGGATACCAGATGAGGTAAGCAATTAATGTTAATTATTGTCATGATTAAAATGGTCTTGTCATACGTCTTTAAAGAATACTTATCTTGCAGATACTCAACTATTTAGCTTTAAAATAATACAGTAGGGGGTGGATGGTGGTGGATATAGAAGAAAACAGAGTGGTCGTGAGTTAGTAAGAGGTAAAGCAATTTTTTTTTTTTTTTAAAGGCAGGGTCTTGCCCTGTCACCCAGGCTGGAATGCAGCGGTGCAATCACGGCTCACTGCAGCCCGGACCTCCTGGGCTCAAGCAATCTTCCTGCCTCAGCCTCCCAAAGTGCTGGGATTACAGTTGAGAGCCTCTAGGCCCAGCCCTCCTTTATTTTTTCTTCACACCTCTTATCTCTGACTCACTAAGTAACTGACTTGCTTACTATCTAGCTGCTCTTTTAAAATACAAGCTCTGCGAGGGTGGAGACCTCATTTGCTTTTCTATTACTCTCTTCCCAGCTCCCAGAATAGTGCCTGTCCAAAACAGGTACTCCATAAATATCTGTGTAATTAATCAAAGAACCAAAAGTGGGGGGGGGGCACCATCTACAGTACCATTCTGGTGTCTGATGGCTCCTTTCAGCTCCGCTATTAGGGAACACCTCAGAACTAGTAACATTACCGGCTGCCTACTCCAATATTGAGTCTCCCCTTTTAACTTAGTAATCAAATCTAAATTTTAGCTAAGAATAAGGCCATGGGAAATAAAACTACCTTTCCCAGGTTCCCCTGCAGCTACATATAGTAGTGAGATTAAATTCTGGGCAAAGGTCTAAGGAGACTTGCTGTGTACAACTTAAGTCTCCTTTCTTCTTTCTTGCCTCCTGGGACATAATGGCTGAAGCTTGGGCAGCCGTCTCATACCATGAGGTGGCAGGACAAGGGTGGTGGAGCCAGAAGGTGGGAGCAGCCTGAGTCCCTGATGAGAACATAGGCCTCGCCTGTCTATTACGGGGCTCCTTTATATGAGAGAGCAATAAGTTATTTTGCTTAGGCCACTGTCACTTTGTTGAAACTAAATTACATGCAGTTGAAACTAATCTTTTTTTTCTTTTATTTTTTTATTTTTATTTTTTGAGATGGAGTCTCGCTCTGTTGCCTAGTGCATGGTGGGATCTCAGTTCACTGCAGCCTCCGCCTCCTGGATTCAAGCAATTCTCCTACCTCAGCCTCTTGAGTAGCTGGGATTACAGGTGTGCACCACCAACAGCCAGCCTGCAGTTGAAACTAATCCTAAGAGATATATCTGAGAACAAAATGCCACAGCACAGTGGGTGGAACAGATATAGTCATATATCTGTACTAACATACACAAATGCCCAGAAGTTGAGGACTGTTTCAAAGAGTGAATCACTGTGAGCTGGGGATACACAAAAAGTTATCATGGAATTCGTGGGAGAATAGCAGGGGAGAGAAAACAACCATAGAAAGGATGACCCAAGGATCATAAACTTTCATTACATTAAATAGGCTGCCACCCCAGGATTAGCAGCCACAGTACATAAAGAACACCTACAATTCAATAGGAAAAAAGCGAAAGTGGCCAGGCACTGTGGCTCACGCCTGTAATCCCAGAACTGTGGAAGGCTGAGGCAGGCGGATCACCTGTGCTCAGGAGTTTGAGACCAGCCTGACCAACATGATGAAATCCTATCTCTACTAAAAATACAAAAATTAGCTGGGTGTGGTGGCAGGTGCCTGTAATCCCAACTACTCGTGAGGCTGAGGCAGGAGAATTGCTTGAACCCAGCAGGTGCAGGTTGTGGTGAGCCAAAATCGCACTACTGCACTCCAGCCTGGGCAACAAGAGTAAAATTCCATCTAAAAAAAAAAAAAAGAAAAAGAAAAAGAAGCAGAATTGATGAGCAAGCAATATCCAGAAGGAGAAACATGAATGAAAAGATATTCTGCCTTACTAGTCTTCAGGGGTAAATTAACCACAACAAGATTTCATTTCCTATCCATTAGGCTGGCAAAAGTAAAAAAGCTTTACAAAATCAAATGTGACAAGGACACTGAATAAAAGAAACTCATCCTTGGTGGGATGTTTAACAAGCAGCTCAGTAATATCTGGCAAAGTTAAAGATGATCACAACCTACAATCCAGAAATCTCACGTCCAGTACATACCTAAAAGAAATGCCTGTCCATGTGCACCAGGAAGTAAGTGTAACAACATTCACAGCAGCCTGTGAACAGCAAAATATCTGAAAACAAAATGTCCATTGGCATGAAAATGCCTAAAACAAAAACGTGGTATATCCAGCCAGTGGAATACTCACATGGCAGTAAATAAAAATGCATGAGTCACAGCAGTACCAGTCTAAATCAATGTCAGAATCATAATATTAGGTGAAAAATGCAAGTCTCAGAAGACTATGTACAGTATATCTTTCTTTTTTTGAGGTGGAGTCTCGCTGTCACCCAGGCTGGAGTGCAGTGGCATGATCTCAGCTCAGTGCAACCTCCACCTCCTGCGTTCAAGCGATTCTCCTGCCTCAGCCTCCTGAGTAGCTGGGACTACAGGTGCACACCACCACGCCCAGCTAATTTTTTTGTATTTTTAATAGAGATGGGGTTTCATCATGTTGGCCAGATGGTCTCAATCTCTTAACCTCGTGATCCACCCGCTTCGGCCTCCCAAAGTGCTAGGATTACAGGCGTGAGCCACCGCGCCCAGCCTTTTTTATTTTATTTTTATTTTTTTGAGACAGGGTTTCACTCTGTCACCTCGGCTACAGTGCAGTGGCACGAACAAGACTCACTGCAGCCTCAACCTCCTGAGCTCAAGCAATCCTTCCTCCTAAGCCCCTCAAGTAGCTGGGACCACAAGTGCATGCCACCACACCTGGCTAATTTTTAAAAATTTTTTGTAGAGATGAAGTCTCGCCATGTTGCCCAGGCTGGTCTCAAACTCCTTGGCTCAAGAAATCCTGCTGCCTCTGCCTCCCAAAGTGCTGGGATTACATGCACGAGCCACCACACTCAGCCATATTCTGATAAAGTTCAAAAATCATTCTTTTAAAGACAAAGAATAATAAACAAAAAATTCAAGATGGTAGTCACTTCTGAGAGCAGGCAAGAAAGTGAATGGGAAGTACCACATAGGTACATGTAAGTTACTGGTAATATTCAAGTTCTTGGGCAAACAGTGGGCTAATGGCTGTTCATTACGATAGACAAATATTATTTCACAGACCAAAAATGCCAGTGTATCATGCACCACGCATTATGATTAATCCAATTCTGTGTGTCCAAAGGCCATCTTTAAGAAGTGAATACAGGCTAGGTATGTTGGCTTATGCCTGTACTGCCAATGCTTTGGGAGGCCAAGGCAGGAGGATCACTTGAGCCCAGGAGTCTGAAACCAGTCTGGGCAACATAGCAGGATCCCATCTCTACAAATAAATGAAAAACATTAGCCAAACAACCATTCTATTCCAGCCTAAGCGTCACAGTGAGACCCAGACTCTAAACAGATTTTAAAAATTAATGCATTTAGAAAGAGGTGAGGAAGAATCTCTACTAGGTTACTGACAGATGAGACCAATGAGGCAGGAAGTAGGAGTGGAGAGGATGGAGTAGTAAGTGGTTTTTGTTTCATGTTTTATTCTGCTGTCAATTACATATTCATTTCAACAAGAAATGTTTCCTGTAATTAACCAAAGCAGTATAGTCAAATGGTTCAGTACACGCCTCCAGAGCCAGACCAGGAGAGACCGCATCTCAACTCCACCATGCCCTCGTCAGAGGAAATATGGCAAGCTACTGAACTTCTCTGTGCCTCTGTTTCTGCCTCTGAGAAGAGGGGGTGATAGCAGTGCCCACTTCATAGGGCCACTGTGAAGATTCACTGAGTTGGCTTATGAAAAGTATTCATAACAGTTCCTCTACACAAGGTAAGCCCTTAAAGAGACTGGCTACTATTCTTATCATTAGACTAACTTCAAACACTGATATGAGAGAGGTGAGCTCAGCAATGATCTGGTCAAGGTCTGCAAAAAATCCTGCACACTCTTAGTCTTTGGGAGAAGCTCAGTGCCCTGCCCTTGCCAGGAATTTACTAAACAGTTGATAAATGAATGTATGCTGACTCTGTTTACCCACCACTTCTGTGGCTGTCTGGATAGAGCGTTGGCAGGTATGTGCCCAACATGTCCACTCTCCATCTTCTTCCTTATTGACCCTTTGCTCAGGGTGGCAATGAGCCCAACTGAAAAACTGCAGATGTCCTTGCAGCAAGGAGTGGCCATGTCACAAAGTTCTAGCCAAACAGTCACAAGCAGAAGTCTGCTAAGGATTTCAGGGAAGGCTTTGGTTTCCTGATACAGGTGCTGTTTCCTTTCCTTAGAGCCCTGCTTCTGCCTGCCCATCACAAGGATATCAGGCTGGAGGTGGAGCAACCATTTTATGAATAAGAGGTTAGGGATGGTGACACAGATAAGGAGGGACCTGGAGCAGCAGAGAGAGGGTGAGCACCACCTTAGCCTGCTGAGCTCTGTACTTCTTACTTGAGAAAATGAACCCTGTGGTAGCCTGGATAGAAAGATGCCCCCAGTGGACCACACCTCCTGGAACTTGTTTTGTGATATTCCTCCCATACTGAATCTGGGCTGACTCTTCAACTCACATTAACTAACAGAATGAAGTAGAAGTGATGTGAGGTCAGTTCTAAATCTATGCCTTAAGAAGGCTCACAAAGTCCTTGGCTGCCATGTTATAAGTCCAGCTACAGGCTGGCCAGGCCACATGAAAGAAGAGGTCCCAAGACTATGGACAGAAATGGACCCAGTCATTCCCAAGGTGCCATTTCAGTAAAGCAATTTTGAATGTTCCAGCCCCATCCACCCTCTGACTGTAGCCACATAACAGACCCCAAGCACGACAAGAAGAACCATCCTGCTAAGCCCCAGTCAACCACAGGTTCACAAGAAATAAGAAACTGCTGTCATTTTAAGGCCTTAAGTTTGGGGGTGGTTTGTGGTGCAGCAATAGATAACTAGAACAAACCTCTATCTGGGTACAACACTGTACAAGTTTCCTGAAGACAAGCACAGTCCCTAACTAAAGTGCCACCTGAAAAAGAAACACACAATCGATCACAAATTCCAACAAAAATCTCTTGCACATTCTGATTTCCAACCAAGACTGTTAATATGAAAAAACATGAACTGTCCTTTCACTCTTATTTCATAATAAGTACATTAAACACAACTAATCTGGCTAAGTGCGATGAATCTATTAATTTTCCTAAAAATGAAAAAGCATTTAAATTGCTTTTTGGTTCAACACAGTGCTGGACCTGGTAAGAACCCTCCAAAAATACATCTTCTATCTGGACGAGAGGCATCATTATACTACTGTTATTTCATATTCATTCTCAAAGGCCTAGAGCTTAACAAGGTGGCCAAACAGGTTGGACGCCTGCAATCTAATTAAAGAAGGCTATCAATAAAAATATTAATTTTAGGGGAGAAAAAACTCTAGAAGCAAAGGGAATGCCCATCAGTGATGTCTTGGCCAAATCAATTATGTTGCATCCACACCACTGTGTGTTATGTAGCCACTAAAAAGAACAAATCTGAGCACTACGCAAGGACTCAGAGGCATTTCCACATGGCACTGCTTGCTATGTGAGAAGAGCAAAATGCAAGAAAATAAGTGTAATATTACCTCCTATAGGATTATATAACCAAGGAGAAGAATGTGGAAAGATACATACAGTCCTTGATTGTTACCATGGGTGAAGGATTGCGAGAGGATGCTGACATAGGGGTGGAGTGGGGGGTGGCACAAAAAAGGGACAGACCGTGAATATTAAAAAGGGGCTTGAAAATAATTCATATAAAGAATTATCTTTTTAAAATCTAATTTGCTGGGTGCTATCTATGCACCAGACACAGTGCTGAGTCACCTGATCTCACTTTGACTTCTCGTTTAATCATCTATTAATTATCCCCATTTTCCAGATAAGGAACGTGTGGCCCAGAGAAGTAGTGTGCCCACAGTGTTGGGGCTCAGGTATTATATGAAATAAGTGTAATAGGAGGGTCCCCAACTCAACCCCAAACTCCCGCACTGGGAGCTCAAGGGACATACATGTTAAATGTTGTAGAAGAGCTTCCCTCCTGCTCTGCACATTCTTAAAATAGCAGCAGGTCCTGACGTGTGATGATGTATGCTACAGCAGCATGAAGTCCATCAGCACCTCGGTCCCCTGGTGCCTCATGCTGGGAGAAATCCAAGAGGGCCACTGACCTCACTCCACGGAGCTCAGGGAAGCCCTGCCCAGGATATTTTTACAGAATCAATTGCTGACACCAGGAGCTAGAAAATAGATGAGGATGTGTCAGCTATTACACGGTCAGATTCTTCGAGCTCACCATTTAATTAAAACTTGTTCAGCCCCAGAGCAAGAATTATTGCCCATTAAAGCAGGGGAGATGGCTCAACTGTGCCTGGCTGGTTAATTGCTACTTCCCAGGCATTCCCTGGCCTCCCCGTGCAGGAACAGCAAGCAGGAGCTGGAGATAAATATGGGATGTGTGTATATGGGTGGTGTCTTCCACACAGCCTTCTCCACCTAAATGAACCTGACATCCTCTCCACTTACTAGGCCAAGCTTTCCTGTTCCATGCCACAGGCACCCAGGCTGCCCGGAGGAGTCACTACCAGGCCTGGGCTGCACAAACTGCAGGGGTTGTGGGACAAGAAGCCAGAGGGCTGGATGCTGCAGGCAGGTGCCAGGGAGCTGCTGGGTGACCAGAGGGAGGCATCTGCGCATGCCTCCTCACCCGCAGCCACAGGTTCCTGGAAAAGCTGACACCCTCCTCAAACCCCAAACGAGGCTGGCCACCCATCCTTGGACCATGTTGCACCTGATAAAAATTCATTCATATCATAATTTAGCCCGCATCTACCATGTGCCAGGAACGGTTCTACAAGGATGGACACAAAAGTGCCTGTGCTTCTATGGAGCCTAGAGCTGGGAAGCAGAGCATAGACAAAACACTCTGAGTGGAAATAAATGCTAGGAAGAAAAATAAAGTAAAGAGTAAGGGTGAGGGTGAGGGAGAAGGTACAATTTAATAAGGAGAGAGGCCTCATGGAGAAGGTGACATCAGAACAGAGACTTGAAAGAGGGAGGGAAGGAGGGAGGTGGCACTGGGGATTCTAGGGGAAGTGTTCCAGGCAGAGGGAACAGCCAGGGCAAAGTCTCTGAGGGAGGACAGCGGGAGGCCAGTGTAGCTGGGGTACAGCAAGCAAGCAGCTGAGAGGTCACAGATAAGGTCACACAGGGAAAATGGGGGCCCGGGGTTGGGGTGGGGACACTTGAGCACCGCTCAGTGCCCAGGCTTAAAGCACTTTACATAGATGACTCACTGGGCACTGCTGCTAGTTCCCGTTTCACAAGAAGAGGAAACTGAGGCCCAGAGAGGAAAGGGGACTCAGGCGAGACCACGGAGCTCGTCTACACCAGGCTGGGATCGCCCCCAGCCCCGACACAGAAGTCTGCATCCAGCAGGAGCTCAGCTCACTGAAAGAGTCACCGATTCCTTCTCTCGGGAGAAATGTCCTCCATTTTTCTCAGTCCCTCAACACCCGGCCCACTCTTTCTTCACAGTTAGGAGCAGACAGGTAAACATTTCAGGGAGAAGAGGGGGGAAAAAAAGAAAACCAAAAAAAACAACTGTCTAACTCCGGAGAGGAAGAAACATGATTAACTTTCTTGGCAAGTCACTGCCACATTTAACGAACATCGCTCACCTGAAAGACTCCCCGAACACGGCTCTCATCACAAAGTGGGCAGGTGGCTGTCAGGGGAGCCCCAGGTGGGCTCCTCCTGTCCCGGGTCCTCCCAGGGCGAGGCCACCTGCCTCGGCTCTCCAGGCCGACCTCGGTGGTGCCCGCCCCCAGCCCGCTGTGGGTGTCTGGAATGCGGAAACGGGAACCTGCCGTGCCAGCTCCTAACAGCGACTTATTCAACAGCCGCAGGAACACGCCAGCCACCGGAGTTCCCCAGGAGATGGCTGGTCCGTCGTGAACAGGCGCGTTCCCAAAGAAAGCTGTTTTGCCAACAGTCCCTCTGGGGGAGGGAAAGAAAAGGCCTCCTTACTCATCAGACACGTGGTCTGAGGAGTCTGAATGGACTTGAGAGAAAGCTCAAAGGTAACAAAGGCGGCTCGCCTGTTACCTCGGATTCAGACACAGCCACCTGTTCACTGACCGAGCCAGGGCTGGACTTGTGCCCACACCATCCCCTGCCCTGAGCTTGCGCCTGGATGCTTCATTCAGAACCGTACAATCCAAAGGCGGGCTCCTTGGCCCGTGCAGAGGAGGCGCTAGCTCGCAGAGGCAATGCAGCTTAATGATTAAACGCGGTCGCTGGACTCTTCCAGCCGCTTTGGAAGCACAACCGAACAGCTTCGGCTGGCTAATAACAACAACCACAACAGGAATGCTCACTGCACAAGGGGCTGTTCTAAGCGCTGCATATGAATTCTCTCTTCTAACCCTCCCAGCGACCCTCTAAGGAGAAACTATCAGCATTCTTATTTTACAGATGAGAAGTTGAACGAACAAGTCACAGGCTGGAGGTCACACAGGAAGAAAGTGCTGGGGTGGGGATCTAACCCAAGTAGAGTGGCTCCAAGGTTCCAGTTTTTAACCACTACTTTATTTATTTATTTATTTATTTTATTTTATTTTGAGACAGAGTTTGGCTCGGTCACCCAGGCTGGATGGAGTGCAGTGATGCAATCTCGGCTCACTGCAACCTCCGCAGCCTTCTGGATTCAAGCAATTCTCCCGCCTCAGCCTCCCAAATAGCTGGGATTGCAGGTGTGCGCCACCACACCCAGCTACTTTTTTTTTTGTATTTTTAGTAAAGACAGGGTTTCACCATGTTGGCCACGCTGGTCTCGAACTCCTAACCTCAGGTGATCCACCTGCCTTGGTCTCCCAAAGTGCTGGGATTACAGGCATGAGCCACCGTGCCCAGCCTTAACCAGTACTTTAGATCTCCTCTTGCAAGGAGAAGCAGGTGCTCCCACTGGGCCTCAGTTTCCTCATGTATGAAATGGGATGAAGAGTCAGTGAGAGCTTTATTATTATTTTTGTAGAGACAAGGGTCTCACTGTGTTGTCCAGGCTGGTCTTGAACTCCTGGCTTCAAGCGATCCTCCCTACTTGGCCTCCCAAAGTGCTGGGATTACAGGCATGAGCCACTGTGCCTGGCCAAGTGAGATCTTTATGGTGGGCACTGTGCTTGTGGCTCACAAAAACGCTCAACAACTATCAGCTGCACTTATCACATGCTGCCCTCAGAGTCAAACAGGTCCACTTTATTCCTTCACAATACCGATTAATCAGCTCATGGCCAGAGTTTAAATTCCAGGCAGCTGAAGGAAAAGAAATTAAGAAAGGCTCTTACCATGCTTCTTTTCATCCACACACACAAATATAAACAGAATGTCTATTCTGAGTCAGGCACTGGGACACAGTAGTAAACAAAAACCACATAAACCCTGCCCACAGGGAGCTTATAGTCCCCTCTGAATGAACTGGCACCGAATATTCAAAGATTAGCTGATATATCTTGTACTGAGCACTGCTTTGGGTCAGATGCTGTAGTGGTCTAAGCATGTCACGTGCTTTCATGTATTCGAATCCTCCCAACAACCTAGGAGGACAGTACCGTTACCAGCTCCACCTTACAGATACGGAAACTAAGACATGCAAGGCTAAGTGGCTTGCCCAAAGTAAAACAAGGAGCCCAAGATGGATCCAGAACTTGCACTCAGCAGTCTGGCTCAGAACCCACACTGCATTCCTCAGCCTTTTGCAGTCTCAAAGGGTGATGGCTTTACAATGTGGACACGAGCAGTACCAACAGGTATCCTCAGGAAATTTCAGTCTGCAAAAGGGATGGTCACTCTTCACAGATCTTTTTCTTTTTCTTTTTCTTTTTTGATGAGGGGGGGCAGGATCATCAAATTATATTTATTACAAGTCACATTTATGCTGGGCACAGTGGCTCACACCTGTAATCCCAGCACTTCGGGAGGCCAAGGAGGGAGGATCCCTTGAAGCCAGGAGTTCAAGACCAGCCTGAACAACAAAGTGAGACCTCGTCTCTATGAAAGATTAAAAAATTAGTCAGGCATGGTGGCATGCACCTGTGGTCCCAGCTACATGGGAGGCTGAGGCGGGAGGATTGCTTGAGCCCAGGAGGTTGAGGCTGCAGAGAGCCATGATCACACTACTGCACTCTAGCGTGGGTGACAGAACAAGACTGTCTTTAAAAACAACAAATACATACATACATAAAAAGTCACATTTAATATGTTAATAGCAGAGGCCACATTCTTAGGCACTTACCATATGCTGGCCCCTGGGGGTAAGCACTTGACAGGCATCCTCTCCTTTCATCCAAGGACGACCCTCAGAGGCGGAAACTCAGTCTTTGCATGGAGGGGAAGGAGGAGGGGGGAGGGATTCAGGAGCAGAGAAAGGAGTGAGACCCAGGTGCTTCTGAGCAGAGTGAGTGCTCTCAAAGACCGCGCACTCGGCCGGGCGTGGTGGCTCAAGCCTGTAATCCTAGCACTTTTGGAGGCCGAGACGGGGGGATCACGAGGTCAGGAGATCAAGACCATCCTGGCTAACACGGTGAAACCCCGTCTCTACTAAAAAATACAAAAAACTAGCCGGGCGAGGTGGCGGGCGCCTGTGGTCCCAGCTACTCGGGAGGCTGAGGCAGGAGAATGGCGTGAACCCAGGAGGCGGAGCTTGCAGTGAGCTGAGATCCGGCCACTGCACTCCAGCCAGAGCGACAGAGACTCCGTCTCAAAAAAAAAAAAAAAAAAAAAAAAAAAAAAGACCGCGCACTCTAACCTTCAGACTGCTGCCTCATCACTCAACTCAGGTTTCCCTGAATTGTCAGACAAAATACTTGGTATTCCAATAAGATTCAGAGTTCTTATGGTACAGGGACTCTGTGCACACAGTTTCAAAGGTGGGCATGATTAGAGAACAAAAGGTAAGTCCTGATTCAGGTAATTACAAAACAAAGTTGGCAAGCACGATGACAAAAATGCATGGACATTATGTTTTCACTCTGTTCCACTTATTTCTGCAGCAAATCCAATTGTCTGCCTACCCAATATCCCTCCCCCTTTCCCAGTCCTTTCCTAAATGGTACTCTGATTTTATTCCTGTAGCCACTCTCCTCCCTGTGCTACCTACTTCAGGTGAGGCTGGCCGCTGGCCCCAGGCCCCAGGCCCCAGCCCCAGAGGGTCAATCCTAATTGGCCCTTGGCTGGTTTCTTGGGCAGGGTCACGTATCACAATGCTGGCCAATGAGATATGAGGGAAATCTGGGAGGCAGGGAATCAATGAACGGTTTCCTCACTCTTAAAGAGATACACAGCGAGTGAGAGATGCCCTCTTTCTGCTGCTGGATGTGGCCCTGTCAGTGTGTGCCAACTGGAGCCCTGGCAGTCATCTTGTGGCCACGCAGGGAGTCTAGGGACCCAGGAGACACACCATGGATGGCAGGGTGGCTTGAAGGAGAGGAATGGGATCCCTGCAGGCATTGGGAAACTGCTTAGTCAACTCCTGTGCTGCCTACCTACAGGCTTGTTATATGAGATCATAAATCTCGTTATTTCAGGCCAATTTCATTCGGGCTTCCTATTAGAGTAGCTCGCGGTTCTCAAAACGTGCTTCCTGGACTAAGGGCACCAGTGTCACCAAAAATGCAAATTCTCAATCTAGACTTACAGAATCAGGAACTTACAGAATCAGGAACTTACAGAATCAGGTGGGGCCCAGCAATCTCTGTTTTACCTAGCCCTCTGGGGATTCTGATCCTTGCTAGGGTTTTTTGTTTGTTTTTTTGTGACGGAGTCTCACTCATTCTGTTGCCCAGGCTGGAGTGCAGTGGCGCAATCTTGGCTCACTGCAACCTCAGCCTCCCAGGTTCAAGCGATTCTCCCGCCTCACCCCCCTGAATAGCTGGGACCACAGGTGTGTGCCACCACACCCGGCTAATTTTTGTATTTTTAGTAGAGATGGAGTTTCACCATGCTGCTCAGGCTGGCCTCAAACTCCTGGCCTCAAATGATCCACCTGCCTTGGCTTCCCAAAGTGTTGGGATTACAGGTGTGAGCCACCGCGCCTGGTCTTGCTGGGGTTTGAAAACCACTGCAGTAGCACATAGAGCTTTGGAGTTAAGATACAGCTCTGGAGTCAGACTGCCTGAATCCAAATCACGTCACCATGCTGATACACTGTTGGTGGGAATGTAAATTAGCTCAGCCACTGGGGAAAAGCAGTGGCTTTTGAAGATTCCTCAAAAAATTAAAAATAGAATTACCATTCGACCCAGCAATCCCATTACTGGGTATCTACCCAAAGGAAAAGGAACGGTTCTACCAAACAACACCTGCGCTTGTATGTTCATCGCAGCGCTATTCACAATAGCATGTGAATCCACCCACAAAGCCATGGAATCAACCCCGAGGCCCGTCGACGGTGGACTGGATAAAGACAATGTGGTACATATATACCATGGAATACTACACAGCCATTAAACGAGAATGGAATCGTGTCTATCGCAGCAACATGGCTGTAGCTAGAGGCCAATATCCTAAGTGAATGAATGCAGAAACAGAAAACCAAATATCCCACGTTCTTACTTCTAAGTGGGAGCTAAACATTGGGTACACAAACACATACCCCATGTTCTTACTTCTAAGTGGGGGCTAAACATTGGGTACACACAGACACACACACACACACTTCATGTTCTTACTTCTAAGTGGGAGTCAAACATTGGGTATACACACACACAGCCCATGTTCTGACTTCTAAGTGGGGGTTAAACATTGGGTATACACCCACACCCACCCCCACACACACACACTCCATGTTCTTACTTCTAAGTGGGAGCTAAACATTGGGTACACACACACAGCCCATGTTCTTACTTCTAAGTGGGAGCTAAACATGGGGTACATACCCACACACACACTCCATGTTCTTACTTCTAAGTGGGAGCTAAACATTGGGTATACACACACACACACACACACACAAAAGAACAATAGACACTGAAAATTCCAAAAGCCAAGAAGGAACGGGGCAAGGGTTGAAAATCTGCCGGCCGGGCGCGGTGGCTCACGCCTGTAATCCCAGCACTTTGGGAGGCCAAGTGCTGATCACCTGAGGTCAGGAGTTCAAAACCAGCCTGGCCAACAAGGTGAAACCCCATCTCTACTAAAAAATACAAACAAAAATTAGCCAGGCATGGTGAGGCGGAGGGGGGAGGGGGTGGCACCTGTAGTCCCAGATACTCGGGAGGCTGAGGCAGGGAGAATTGCTTGAACCTGGGAGGCGGAGGTTGCACTGAGCTGAGATTGCGCCACTGCACTCCACCCTGGGTGACAGAGCGAGACTCCATCTCAAAAAAAAAGGAAAAGAAAATCTACCTATTGGGTACTCTGTTCACTATTTGAGTGACAGGATCTGTACCCCAAACCTCAGCATCACACAATATACTCATGTAACAAACCTGCACATGTATTCTCTGAATCTAAAAAAATAAAAAAATCACGTCACCACATTTTTCTAGCTGCCTGACCTTGAACAAGTTATTCAAATTTAGTTGCCTCATCTGCAAAGAGAGAATAGTATCTTCCAGGGCTGTCGGGAGGCTTAAAGGAGTGGCTTCATGTGAAGGGCCTGGCACAGTCTTGCATGCAGCAGACGCTACATACATTGCCTACTTGCTGCTGCAGTTGTTGCTGCTGATGCTATTATTACCGCTTGCAGCCAAAGGCTTACCAACTGGCACAACTTCCCGACTGAGCTCTTCCAAAGTTGGCACCGTATCTCCTTTAAGGTTATTTCACCCCCACCCGCTCCCACAGGACCAAGATGAGTGCCCTAGGGTTCCACAACGACTTGCAAATCTCCCATCGCTACAGGGAGGTGCGCAGCTCCTCAGGCCTCCTCCCCAAGCCTGAGCCACCTGGTCCCAGCACAGATTCCCACAGACACCTCAAGCTGGGTGCTCTGCCAGCTACTGTGCTTGGTGACTGATCCAGAATGCCCACGAGTTCCAGAGAGCATCCCCACCACGTGAGCCACACCAAACATCCAGCAAGAGTCCGCGGGTGCCCCTCCCTCTGGGAGCTGTGCTTTCAAAACTGGTGGTACCAAGATGCAGAAAGGCAAAGTGTCTACCATCATAAGCCAGGTGAGGTCCCCGTGGGAAGGGGCAGCCTCTTGTTGGGCTTCATAGCAAGCCCCGGTTTGACGCTACAAGTTGGGGCAGGGGTTTTCACGCCCTGGTGTCACAGGCACTGTTGGGCCTGTCACTGAAAGAGGACAGTGAGATGCAGGAGGAACTGGGGGAGGACTACCAACTCTTTACGGCAGGAAAGCCTTGGCCAAATTCCTCATGTTCCTGAGAGCCTCATTTTATGAGGCTGAACCTCATAAAATTGCCAATATTCAACCATTCTTGACCCACAAAAGCACAATGTCAGGCAGTTCGACCTAATGCAAGACAGGAAACTCCCTCAGATAATGTCAAGGAACTGGTCGCCAGCAGGAAACTGGAATGGCGGTGGCCTCTTGGGAAGGGAACTGGGTGCCCTATTTTTGTTGCTTTGGTTCCATATACGTGTGGTCACTAGTCAGACTTTTCAAAAATGTAATAAATCGGCCGGGCGCAGTGGCTCACGCCTATAATCCCAGCACTTTGGGAGGCCAAGGCAGGTGAATCACGAGGTCAAGAGTTTGAGACCAGCCTGGCCATCACGGTGAAACCCCGTCTCTACTAAAAATACAAAAATTAGCTGGGCGTGGTGGTGCGCGCCTGTAATCCCAGCTACTTAGGAGGTTGGGGCAGGAGAATCACTTGAACCTGGGAGGCGCAGATTGCAGCGAGCTGAGATTGGGCCATTGTACTCCAGCCTGGCAACAGAGTGAGACTCTGTCTCAAAAAAAAAAAAAAAAAAAGTAATCAACCCTGAAAAATCTTACCTTCTCAATCAGAGAAAAGACAAACCTGTGCAGGTCCCTAAGAGATCTGCAAATGTCTCCTCTCTACCCTCATTCCTCCCACTCTCCCCCGCTCACTCTGCTCCAGCCATGTGGGCCTCAATCTTACCAGGCCCCTCGCCTCAGGGCCTTTGCACTGGCTGTTCCCACTCCCTCACCTCCTTCAGGTCTGGCCACCTTTTCAGGGAGACCATCCCTGGCCACCCTTCCCAAAATTTCAACACCCTCCACCTTAATGCAGTCATGTGTTGCATAACACTGTTTCAGTCAACGATGGACCACATTTACAAGGGTGGTCACATAAGAAGACAATGGAGCTGAAAAATTCCTCTTGCCTAGTAACATTGCAGCCACAGGGAGGTCTGAACGCCATGCATTACTCACCTGTTTGTCATGACATTGGTGTAAACAAACCTACTGTGGTTCCAGTCATGTAAAAGACAAGGTAACATATACAATCATGTACAGTTCATAATACTTTTTTTTTTTTGAGACACAGTGTTACTCTATTGCCCAGGCTGCAACCTCTGCCTCCTGGGTTCAAGCAATTCCCCTACCTCAGCCTCCCAAGTAGCTCAGATTACAGGTGCAAGTCACGTCGCCCAGCTAATTTTTGTATTTTTAGTGGAGACAGGGTTTCACCATGTTGGCCAGGCTGGTCTAGAATTCCTGACCTTAGGTGATCCGCCCACCTCAGGCTCCGAAAGTGCTGGGATTACAGGCGTGAGCCACCACGCCCGGCCCGTGTACAGTACATAACACTTGATAAGGATAATAAATGACTATGTTACTGGTTTACATATTTACTATATATACTTTTTTTTTTTTTTTTTTTTGAGACAGAGTCTAGCCCTGTCACCCAGGCTGGAGTATAGTGGCGCAATCTCAGCTCTCTGCAACCTCTGCCTCCCGGGTTCAAGCTATTCTCCTGTCTCAGCCTCCCGAGCAGCTGGGATTACAGCCTCCTGTCACTATGCCGGGCTAATTTTTGTATTTTTAGTAGAGATGGGGTTTCGCCATGTTGGCCGGGCTGTATATATACTTTTTATTGTTATTTTAGAGCGTGCTCCTTCTACTTATATACAAAAAAAAGCTGTAAAACAGCCTCAGGCAGGCCCTTCAGGAGTTATTCCAGAAGAAGGCATTGCTATCATAGGAAGTGACAGCTTCACGTGTGTTACTGCCCCCAAAGACCTTCCAGTGGGACAAGAGATGGAGGAGGAACCGTGATACTAATGATCCTGGGGAGGCGTAGGCTCATGTGTTTGTGTCTTAGTTTTTACTAAAAGCAGCTCAGAAATCAAAAAAATAAAAGTAGAACATTTTAAATTTAAAAATAGAAAAAAGCTTACAGAATAAGGATATAAAGAAAATATTTTTCTACAACTGAATAAGATGTGTTTTAAGCTAAGTGGTATTACCACAGAGTCAAGGCAGGGCACGGTGGCTCATGCCCAGCGCTTTGGGAGGCCAAGGCAGGCAGATCACCAGAGGGCAGGAGTTCGAGACCAGCCTGGCCAACATGGTGAAACCCCATCTCTACTAAAAATACAAAAAAAAAAACAACAACGACAAATAGATTACAGTTGGTGGGTGCCTGTAATCCCAGCTACTGGGGAGGCTGAGGCAGAAGAATTGCTTGAACCCGGGAGGCAGAGGTTGCAGTGAGCTGAGATTATGCCACCGCACTCCAGCCTGGGTAACAGAGCGAGACTCTGTCTCAAAAAAAAAGAAAAAAAAAAAACCCAAACAGTTAAGAAATTTAAAAGTTTACAAAGTAAACAAGTTACAGTAAGCTATGGTTAATTGATTATTGAGGAAACATTTTGTAAAACAAATTTAGTGTAGCCTAAATGTACAGTGTCCGTTAAGTCTACAGTGGTGTACAGTCCTGTCCCAGCCTTCCCATTCACTCACCACTCACTCACTGACTCACCCAGAGCAACTTCCAGTCCTGCAAGCTCCATCCACGGTTAAGTGCCCTGTACAGGTGCACCTTTTAAAAAATCTTTTATACCATATTTTTACTGCACCTTTTCTACGTTTAGCTACACAAATACTTGCCATTGTGTTACAACTGCCACAGAATTCAGGGCAGTCACGTGCGTGTAGGTTTGTGGCCTAGGAGCGACAGCCTACTCCATAGCGCCTAGGTGTGGAGGAGGCTGTGCCATGTAGGTTCGCAGCAAGTACACTCCATGAGGTTCACACAATAAAACAGCCTAACAACACATTTCTCAGAACATAGCCCCGTTGTGAAGCCATGCAGGACTGCTTCCTAGGCCCCTTCCCTGTTTAATTTCTGCCGCCTCGCGCTTATCACCAGCTGACATGGTGCGTGTTTTACTTCTTTATCTTGTTTGTTGACTGACTCTTCCACTTCAAGGTGAGTCCCAGAAGGGTGAGGACTCTTGGCTGTTTTGCTCATGGCTGCACCCTGGTATCTAGAACAGTGCTCCCCTCACTGAGGACTTGATAAGTTTAAAACTCAAGGCCAAGGCCGGGCGCGGTGGCTCAAGCCTGTAATCCCAGCACTTTGGGAGGCCGAGACGGGCGGATCACGAGGTCAGGAGATCGAGACCATCCTGGCTAACACGGTGAAACCCCGTCTCTACTAAGAAATACAAAAAACTAGCCGGGCGAGGTGGCGGGCGCCTGTAGTCCCAGCTACTCGGGAGGCTGAGGCCGGAGAATGGCGTGAACCCGGGAGGCGGAGCTTGCAGTGAGCTGAGATCCGGCCACTGCACTCCAGCCTGGGCTACAGAGCGAGACTCCGTCTCAAAAAAAAAAAAAAATAAATAAATAAATAAAACTCAAGGCCAGGCTCAGTGGCTCACACCTGTAATCCCAGCACTCTGGGAGGCCGAGGTGGGAGGATCACAAGGTCAGGAGATCGAGACCATCCTGGCTAACAAGGTGAAACCCTGTCTCTACTAAAAATACAAAAAATTAGCCGGGTGTGGTGGCACGTGCCTGTAGTCCCAGCTACTCAGGAGGCTGAGGCAGCAGAATCACTTGAACCCAGGAGACGGAGATTGCAGTGAGCCAAGTTCGCACCACTGCACTCCAGCCTGGGCGACAGAGTTACACTCTGTCTCAAAATAAAATAAAATAAAATAAAAATCAAGGCCAGGCTCTGTGACTTACACCTGTAATCCTAGCACTTTGGGAGGCTGAGGTAGGTGGATCTCCTGAGGTCAGGAGTTTCAGACCAGCCTGGTCAACATGGCTAAACCCCGTCTGTACTAAAACAAATTACAAAAATTAGCCAGGCGTGGTGGCGGGCACCTATAATCACAGCTACTAGGGAGGCTGAGGCAGGAGAATTGCTTGAACCCGGGGGGCCAAGGTTGCAGTGAGCTGAGCTCGTACCAGTTCACTCCAGCCTGGGCAAAACGCGAAACTCCATCTCAAAAAAAAAAAAAAAAAAAGTCAGATTCACGGCATCAGCATTTGGGGTTTGCTGCCCTTAGATCCAACATGCAGTCCACACTGGGAAATATACACAAATCAAGCCACCTATACTGAAGACAGAGCTCCCGACATTCCCTCCACATTAGACTCACCTGAAAGCCTCTCTACTGAAAGAACTGCAAAAAGTGCCTTGGAAAGAAAAAGAGGCCAGGCATGGTGGATCATGCCTGTGATCCCAGCACTTTGGGAGGCTGAGGCAGGAGGACTACTTGAGGCCAGGAGTTCGAGACCAGCTACGACAACATAGAAAGAGCCTGTTTCTACAAAAATATTTAAAAATTATCCAGGAGTGGTGACATGTGCCTGTGGTCCCAGCTTCCTGGGAGGCTGAGGTGGGAGGATCACTTGAGCCCAGGAGTCTGAGGCTGCGGTGAGTTGTGATCGTGCCATTACACTTCAGGCTGGGTGAAAAAAAAAAGCAAGACCTTGTCTCAAGAAAAAAAAAAAAAAGAGGCCGGGCGCGGTGGCTCAAGCCTGTAATCCCAGCACTTTGGGAGGCCGAGACGGGTGGATCACGAGGTCAGGAGATCGAGACCATCCTGGCTAACACAATGAAACCCCGTCTCCACTAAAAATACAAAAAAATTAGCCGGGCGTGGTGGCGGCGCCTGTAGTCCCAGCTACTCGGGAGGCTGAGGCAGGAGAATGGTGGGAACCCGGGAGGCGGAGCTTGCAGTGAGCCGAGATCACGCCACTGCACTCCAGCCTGGGCGACAGAGCGAGACTCCGCCTCAAAAAAAAAAGAAAAAAAAAAAAAAAAAAAAAAAAAAAAAAGAAAGAAAAAGAAAGGACAGAGATGAAGATGGTGCTGGGGGTGGAAGTTTACGGATGCTAGAGGGGGTGCAGGACTTCCCCTGTCTTCCTCCCTGCAAACCAACAGCACAGCACAGAGAACAGGGCACCATCAGATGCAACAAACGGTGCCAGCACTGGCAGGATCCGACCAACCAGCGCTCCTGTTCCCATCAACCATCTCTACCCACCAGGCAGCACACCATCAGGAGAAGCCCCCAAACGCTCCCCTCTTTTCCTGCCACCTCCACATAAGAATTTCACCACATACTCATGTGCTGTTGTTCCAGACCCCCAAGGCACAAACGCAGTAATGGGAGCGGGGAGCGCACGCCGGCCGTAAAGGCCTAGCTGCTAGCTTGATGAGAAATACCATCAGGTCCCAGGCACTGTCACAAGCTGCATCTTGCCCCTTTTCTTCTTTTGTCCAGAGTCAGAACTGAAAGGGGCATGTTTCCTGCCTCCTGCCGCGATGTTGTGGGCACACCAGAGACTGGATTCCGGTTCATGTGGGGCCTCAACAAAGACCCACCAGACGAAGGCCGGGTGTCAGAAGATCTGTGTACATCTCTCATGAGGGGAGGGTCTGAGGCTTTTTGTTGAAACAAGTCCTTGGAAAAAATGTGGGAGGGGCCCCACAGGCAGGTGCTAGTGGGAAACAGATCTCAGGGAAGAGGGACCTCAGTAAACCGACTCGAAGGCCAGTGCCACAGGGTTTGCTGCTCAGAGAAGCCAGGGCTGCTGAGGCCTGGCCGGGTGTTCCCACTGCTGCCACACATGGCTTTATCAAAGGGGCTTCCAAAGCATTGGGCCAAGTATTGGCTGATATAATAGAGGAAAAAAAAGCAAACATTTGTATTATATAAGTGGACTGAGCAGAGGCAGGGAATTCCCCCGTATGTACACTTGAGCTTGAAATACACAAATGCTGGGTGAAATTTGTTGTACTTGTTTTTAACTTTTCATGAGGATACATTTCAAACACATCAAGGCAAAAAAAGAGTATAATAAACCCTCACTGTCCGGCTTCAATAGTTCCAATCACGAGCAATCTTATTTCATCTCTTATTCACCCATGCACACTTGAGCCCCTGCTCTCTCCGCCTGTCTGTATTATTTTGAAGGAAACCCTAGACAGCTTAACAGTTTAATCCTAGATATTTCAGCATGAGCATCTTACAGATAGGGACTTTTTAGGTTAGGTATGGTGGGCTCATGCCTGTAATCCCAACATTTTGGGAGGAAAAAGGGAAGATCGCTTGAGTCCAAGAGTTCAAGACCAGCCTGGGCAACATAGAGAGATTCCATCTCTACAAAAAAAATTAAAAATTAGCTGGGCATGGTTGTGCATACCTGTAGTCCCAACTACTCAGAAGGCTGAGACGGGGGGATCACTTGAGCGCAGGAGGTAGAGGCTGCAGGGAGCTATGATCGTGCCACTGTACTCCAGCCTGAGTAACAGAGTGAGACCCTGTCTCCAAAAAAAAAAAATTACAAACCAAGAAGCACTGGCCAGAGGGGTATTAAAGCCTCAGGGCCCAGCCAGGCGCAGTGACTCTTGCCTATAATCCCAGTACTTTGGGAGGCCAAGGCAGGCAGATCAACTGAGGTCGTGAGTTCGAGACCAGCCTGACCAACATGGAGAAATCCTGTCTCTACTAAAAATACCAAATTAGCCGGGCGTGGTGGCACATGCCTCTAATCCCAGCTACTCGGGAGGCTGAGGCAGGAGAATTGCTTGAATCTGGGAGGCAGAGGTTGCGGTGAGCTGAGATCGCGCCATTGCACTCCAGCCTGGGCAACAAGAATGAAACTCCGTCTCAAAAAAAAAAAGCCTCAGAGCCCAAAGGGGCCTGGGAACTGTTGCGGCCCCCACCCCAACACAGGGGCTCAGAAACCACATGTGGAGTGGGGAGGCTGGAACTAGTGAGAATGGTCCTGCTTGTCTGCCCCATCTGTTCATCTGTCTGTTCACGGAAAGACCACACAGTGAGTGTTTAAGAGCCTAGACTCTGCAGCCAGTGTCTTGCACAGGAATCCTGAATTTGAGACTCACCAGCTCTGTGACTTGAACTTCTCTGTAACTCAGTTTCCCCTTATGAGACATGGGAAAAACAACAGTACCTACCCCAAGGAGTGGTTCTAAGGATTCAATGAGGTATTATCTGAGAAGCACTCAGAATCCTACATAGTAAGAGCTCAGTGAATGCTGGCTCGTATCATTAATTCAACAGAGACTTACTGAGCATCTCAGACGTGCCAGGCACTGTCCAGCAGTTGGAGATAAGTGTGGTGAGCACCACCTGGGAAAAGGAACCAGCTGAGAATCTCCAGCACCTGCCCTGTTTGGGTAGGAGGCCAGGATTCATCCTGCACCTGAGACCACCAAAAAGTCTAGAACCACGACCCTCATAGAGTTAACAGAGGAAACCACTGTGATGTCCCTTCCCTGCACCCCAGCCACTGGCAATGTCTTTGGAGCACAGCAAGGGTAAGATGCACTCACACGCTAAGCTCTGCTGTTGCTTCCACCAGAGCCCACAGCACCCACCTGAATACACAGCAATGAGGACCAGAGTCAGCCACACGAAAGGCTTCACCTCCAAAGCAGCAGTTTGTTTATTTATTTATTTATTTTGAGACTGAGTCTCGCTCTGTCGCCCAGGCTGGAGTGTAGAGGTACAATCTTGGCTCACTGCAACCTCTGCCTCCTGGGTTAAATTGATTCTCCTGCCTCAGCCTCCCAAGGAGCGGGGATTCCAGGTACCCACCACATACCTGGCTAATTTTTTTCTATTTTTAGTAGAGATGGGGTTTCACCATGTTGACCAGTCTGGTCTTGAACTCCTGACCTCAGGTGATCCTCCCTCCTCATCCTCCCAAAGTGCTGGGATTATAGGCATGAGTCACCATGCCTGGCCCCAAAGCAGCAGTTTAGAAATGAGCTTTCAGGCCAGGTGCACTGGCTCACGCCTGTAATCCTAGCACTTTGGGAGGCCAAGGCAAGTGGATCATGAGGCCAAGAGATCAAGACCATCCTGGCCAACATGGTGAAACCCCATCTCTACTAAAAATACAAATATTAGCTGGGTGTGGTGGTACACACCCGTAGTCCCAGCTACTCGGGAGGCTAAGGCAGGAGAATCACTTGAACCTGGGAGGCGGAGGTCGCAGTGAGCTGAGATGGCGCCACTGCACTCCAGCCTGACGACAGAGCGAGACTCCGTCTCAAAAAAAAAAAAAAAAAGAAATGAGCTTTCAAACAGGCCAAGACCTTTCATTGCCTTCCTCAGTCTCCCTGCCCACACCCCTCCCAACTCCCCAAAATCCCTCTCTCCTGGGAGGTAAGGTTCCAGGTTCCAGCCAACCTAGAGGTCAATTTAAGGAGTGGACCTCTCAATCATTCAGTTCTCAAACCAGCACCCCAGCACCAACGTAAACCTAGAGATCAACGCTGAAAATTTGGGACTTCTTTTTTTTTTATTGAGCAAGGGTCTTGCCCTGTCACCCAGGCTGGAGTGCAGTGGCACAATCACGGCTCACTGCAGCCTTGACCTCCTGGCCTAAAGCAATCCTCCCACTTTAGCCGTCCATGTAGCTGGGACCACAGGCACATGCCACCACACCCAACTAATTTTTTAATTTTTTGTAGAGATGGAGTCTTGCTTTGTTGCCCAGGCTGGTCTCAAACTCCTGGGCTTAAGCGATCCTCCTTCCTGGGCCTCCCAAAATGTTGGATTACAGGTATGATCTTCTACCACCAGCCTGAGAATCGATTTTGTGCAACAAGTCCCTCCTATGGTTTTCATTGCTCAAAACTCAGACCCTATCCCCCTTAAACACCCTCCAATGCAGCATATAAAACAGGTTTAAAAGTATACACTCTGTACCTGAGCTCAAATGCTGCCTCTGCCACTTCCCAACTTTCAGCAAGTGACCTCTCGTTGCCTTATCTCAGCTTCCTCAACTGTGAAATGGGAATAATCATAGTCCCTGGCACCTCCAAACACAGGTAACACCCACCAACACAAAGCACAGTGCCAGGCACATACAGCAAGTTTGATGGACAGTAGCTCTTTGGTTAGCTATAATTGCTTGTGATAAACCTGCTTTTCATCATACATCTGCCCTTCTCCACCAAGATAAAACAGGGGTGGCAGGTCTGATCTGTCAGTGAACTACCGCCTTTGATTTACACCTGAATCTCATACCCTTGGCCCGTGCTGTCCGACGTGGTAGCCATTAGCCACATGTAGCCACCAAACGCTTGAAACATGGCTGGTACAAACCGAGATGTGCTGAAAGTGTAAAATACATATTGTATGTCAAAGGCTTAATGTGAAAAAAGGGATGTAAAATAGGTCACTAATAATTTCTATATTGATTACACATTGAAATTATGTTTTAGATGAAATAAAATACATTATTAAAATTACTTTCCTCCTTCCTTTTACTTTTTAAAATATGGCTACTAGAAAATTTTTAATTACATATATGAGCCTCATCAGTGGCCCACATTATATTTCTTTCTTTCTTTCTTTCTTTTTTTTTTTTTGGAGAAGGAGTCTTGCTCTGTTGCCCAGGCTGGAGTGCAGTGGCACAATCTCAGTTCACTGCAACCGTCACCTCCAGGGTTCAAGTGATTCTCTGACTCAGTCTCCCAAGTAGCTGGGATAACAGGCACGTGCCACCACACCCGGCTAATTTTTTGTATTTAAGTAGAGATGGGGTTTCACCATGTTGGCCAGGCTGGTCTCGAACTGAACTCAAGTAACCTGCCTGCCTCAGCCTCCCAAAGTGCTGGGATTACCGTGCTCGGCCCCACATTATATTTCTACTGGACAGCACTGCTGTGGGCCTTTGAGAACCAGTGTCTTACTCAACTTTATACTGTCAGTGTCAAGCATGGAGCCTGGCACACAGGGTAGGTGAAGAAATGTTTCACAGATGGACAGATGAAAGATGCTCGCCATACTTCCAGTCTTTTTTTTTTTTTTTTTTTTTAAGAGACAGGCGGTGTGATCATAGCTCACTGTAGCCTTGATCTCCGGGACTCAAGGTGTGGGAGTGCCTAGGCTCAAGTGACCCTCTCACCTCAGCCTCCTGAGTAGCTGGAAGTATAGGTGCACATCACCAGGCCTGGCTAATTTAAAAAATTTTTGCAGAGATGAGGTCAGATGCAGTAGCTCACATCTGTAATCCCAGCACTTTGGGAGGCCAAGGTGGGATGATCACCTGAGGTCAGGAGTTCAAGACCAGCCTGGCCAACATGGTGAAAACCTGTCTCTACTAAAAATACAAAACTTACCCGAGTGTGGTGGCAGGCACCTGGAATCCTAGCTACTGGGGAGGCTAAGGCAGGATAATCATCTGAACCCATGAAGCAGAGGCTGCAGTGAGATATGATCACACCACTATACTCCAGCCTGGGCAATAAAGTGAGAATCTGTCTCAAAAACAAAAACTTTTTGTTTTGCAGAGATGGGGTCTCATTATGTTGCCCAGACTGGTCGTGAACTTCTGGCCTGAAGTAATCCTCCCACCTCAGCCTCCCAAAGTGCTGGGATTACAAGCATGAGCCACCATGCCCACCCAATATTTTTAGTCTTAAAAGCACCCACTACTGTCCTCACATCTAATCAGGGCTATCCTTCATTCAAAATATTTAGTAACCCATAAGGCCTAGGCTGCAGCAAATCAAAGTACACACAGGTCATGGTGCTGGAGCAGGGACCTGGGGCCCTTACAGGTCCAGGAATCATTGTCTTAGTTGCTGGGCCATAGTGTGATACTTTAACAGTCCACACGGCTAGTGTGCTTCAAACACCATTTCCAGCTGGGTGCAGTGGCTCACATCTGTAATCTCAACATTTTGGGAGGCCGAGGCCAGCAGATCACTTGAGATGAGGAGTTGAAGGCCAGCCTGGCCAACATGGTGAAACCCCGTCTCTACTAAAAATACAGAAATTACCTGGGAGTGGCAGTGGATGCCTGTAACTCCAGGTACTCAGGAGGCTGAGGAAGGAGAATCGCTTGAACCCAGGAAGCAGAGGTTGCAGTGAGCCCAGATCACACCATTACACTTCAGCGTGAGCGACAGAGCAAGCCTCCGACTCAAAAAAAAAAAAAAAAAACACCTTTTCCAGCCAAGTCCCAAGTCCCCTTGCAAAGCTCACCCAAAGGAGACACCCTGCTCCCTCAGACACTACACTTTGTTTCATGCTAACCTGTGCCTGGTATGGCAATCAGTCAGTCTTGTTCTACTTGACAGGCTCTGCTGGAGGGTCTTTAGTTTTGAAACCACCACCAAACCATCCCTGTCTCATTGAGAGCAAAAATGATGCCACAACATCCCAGGCCGCCCCTGCTGCCACATGAATTGGGTACTAAACACAGTCTAAAGTGCTTTGCATGTCAAACAACAAGGACACGAAATGCTGTGTCCGCTTCCTCAATTTGCCTCTGCCTAGTAAGGAGGGCCTGGGAAGAGAGCTTAGAATGTAGGTAAAGAGCATGGAGGGCGGAATCAGTTTCCTCACCTGTAAAATGAGTTCGATCAAGTTGATTACTTAATTGGACTACTGTCAGGATTAACTGAGGAATGTGTGAAATGCTTAGAAGAGCATCTAGCACAGAGTAAGCACTAGGTAAGCTGCTACCATTATTATTATTTTATAAAAAAGTAGGCCAGGTATGGTGGCTCGTGCCTGTAATTTCAGCACTTTGGAAGGCCGAGGGTGAGGATCACTTCAGCCCAGAAGTTCAAGATCAGCCTGGGCAAAACGGGTCTCCACAAAAAAAAGAAAAAATATGGCCGGGTGTGGCAGCTCACACCTGTAATCCCAGCGCTTTGGGAGACCGAAGTGGGCAGATCACCTGAGGTCAGGAGTTTGAAACCAGCCTGGCCAACATGATGAAACCCTGTCTCCTCTACTAAAAGTACCAAAAAAAATTAGCCAGGTGTGGTGGCACATTCCTGTAATCCCAGCTCTTTGGGAGGCTGAGGCAGAAGGATCACTTGAGCCCAGGAAGCGGAGGTTGCAGTGAGCTGAGATCATGCCACTGCACTCCAGCCTGGGCGGCAGAGCAGACCCTTCACAAAAAAAAAAAAAAAAAAAAAAAAAAAAAAAGAAAAGGAAAAGAAAAAGCAAAAGAAAAAGAACTTAAAGTGGTATAAACTTGAAAACTAGGAATTTACCCTTCTCCAGTCACACTGATACTCTTTATAGCAAACTCACTCCCACCTCCGGACCTTAACACTTGCTGTCCCCTCTGCCTGGAACGTTCTTTCCCCAACTTTTGGCATAGCCAGTGCCACTGCTCATTAAGGTCTCAGTTAACATGACTCTTCAAAGAGGCCTGGGAGGTCTTCCCTGACCATCCAAGCTAAAGTAACCACTGTCATCTTGCCCCATCAGCCATTTTCTCTCCACTTACCCTGTTAAATTTTCTCCATCACAGTTAAAACTATCTGAAGAGGCAGGATCAGGATTTTTCTTTATTTAAAAAAAAAAAAAGAGGCTGGGCCCAGTGGCTCATGCCTGTAATCCCAGCACTGTACAAGACCGAGGTAGGTGGATCACCCAAGGTCAGGAGTTTGAGACCAGCCTGGCTAACATGGCAAAACCCCTCCCCTACTAAAAATGCAAAAATCAGCGGGGCATAGTGGCGCATGCCTGTAGTCCCAGTTACTCGGGAGCCTGAGGCAGGAGATTGGCTTGAACTTGGAAGGCAGAGGTTGCAGTGAGCTGAGATTGTGCCAGCCTGGGTGACAGCGAGACTCCATCTCAAAAAAACAAAGTGAAGTGATCCTGTTTATTGCATGTCTTCCCAGGCTAGAATGGCTAGAATGTAAACCCTAGGACAGCAAGGATCTTGTCTGTCTTGTTGACTGCTGAATCCTCAGTGCCTAGAATAGGACCTGGTACACAGCACGGTCTCAACACATCTGTCAACTCAATAAAATAAGAATAGAAGCTAACTGCACAGGGCTAATGACATCCCAATGTGCTGAAAGTCTTGCAGACATTTCATTCAGTCTCCAACGACCCTCGAGATAAAGACTACTATCACACCCATTTTGCCAATGAACAAAAAAGTTCAGTGCACATCTTCCAAGTTAGTGGCTATATTGTGATCTGAACTTGGTCTGCCCGCCACCTAAGCCACCCTCCAACGGTGGCACGCTTCTCGCAAATATGAGGAGTGATATTTCCCACTGACACTCCACCACCAGTCCCTCACCCCCACCACCCACTGTGGTCAGGCCACTTTACTGGCTCCTATCTTCCTGGGCAAATCTCCTCCCTTCTTTCAGGTGCAGCTGGATCCCTTGCCCTAGGCCCCAACATCTTCAAGCGGGATGCCTGTGATACAACTTTTTCTTATTTCTACCTGGTGTTTCAAATGATTGAGTTGACTCTTCCTGTGAATTACTTTGAGTTTGAAAGATCACATGTAGGTTGAGGTGGGAGGATCGTTTTGAAGCCAGGAGTTCGAGACCAGCCTAGGCAACATAGTGTGAGACCCTATCTCCACAAAAATTAAAAAATTAGCTGGGTGTGGTGGTGCACACCTGTAGCCCCAGCTACTAGGGAGGTTGGGGTGGGAGAATCACTTGAGCTCAGGGTTTCAAGGTTACAGTGAGCTACGATGATGCCACTGCACTCCAGCGTGGGCAACAGAGTGACCCTGTCTGTAAAAAAAAATCACAGCTGTCCCTGCCCTGAAGGCTTGATGCAGATGATCTTATGGAACCTCTCAACAATCACCTTATAAGGAAGACACTTGTATCATCCCCATTTTCAGATGAGGACACTAAGGCCCAGAAGGACACATGACTTGCCCAAGGTATCACAACAAGTATAGGGTAAAGTCACAGTGTGAACCCGGACCATGTGGCCCCAGAGTTTATGCTTCAGCCACTAGGCCATGCTGCCTATGTGAAAGGATACTTTTTTTTTTTTAAATTTCGAGACACAGTGTCACTCTTGTCACTCAGGCTGGAGTGCAGTGGCACAATCTCGGCTCACTGCACCCTCTGCCTCCCCGCCTCCCCGGTTCAAGCAATTCTCCTGCCTCAGCCTCTCAAGTAGCTGGGATTACAGGTGCTCATCATCACGCCTGGCTAATTTTGTATTTTTTTGTTGTTGTTTGTTTTTTGTTTGTCTTTTTTTTTTTTTTTTTTGAGATGGAGTCTCGCTCTGTCGCCCAGGCTGGAATGCAGTGGCTCAATCTCAGCTCACTGCAAGCTCCGCCTCCTGGGTTCACACCATTCTCCTGCCTCAGCCTCCCTCGCGGCTGGGACTATAGGCGCCGGCTACCACGCCCAGCTAATTTTTTTGTATTTTTTAGTAGAGATGGGGTTTCACTGTGTTAGCCAGGATGGTCTCAATCTCCTGACCTCAGATGATCTGCCTGCCTTGGCCTCCCAAAGTGCTGGAATTACAGGCGTGAGCCACCGCCAAGGATACTTATTAGATGTGTGTTTGCTGAGGTAAAGAAATCTCAGAGGAACGACATAAAGGTCCAGCAGTGGGGGAATGCTGGAATAAAGCATGGTCTCTCTACACTGAAGAATGTGGGTACAGCTGCTGAAAAGGATAAGCCAGATCTATATGTAATGACTTGGAAGGACATGCCCAGCCATTAATTGAAAAAATTGGGTTACAAATAGGTGTAACTTGATTTCTACCCCATCCTTTTTTGGGGAATGGTACCGTAGGAGGAAGAAAACAGTCGATACACACACACACACGCACATACACACATACAGACATAATCAATATAAGCACAGAAAAAGATAACTGAGGCATCGGCCCAAATCACAGGGGCAGAGAACACATCCATTTTGTTCATTATGCTATCTCCAAAACCTAGCAATAGATACTTAATAGATACTCACTGTCTGAACAAATGGTTATCTCTGGGTACATGGGATTTTGGAGTGGAGGGTGGCAGTAGGTATTTTCCCTACATCTCTGTACTGTTTGACACATTACAACAAGCATGAATTTCTTGCATAACTTTTTTTAAGCTAAATTCAACCCAATCACATACATACACACACGCACAAAATGTCATGACCAGAATAGTCCTAAAAAAAAGGAAGCAATAGGCTGGGCACGGTGGCTCATGCCTGTAATTTCAGCACTTTGGGAGGCCAAGGTGGGTGGATCACCTGAGGTCAAGAGTTCGAAGCCAACATGGCAAAACCCCATATCTACTAAAAATACACAAATTAGCCAGGCATGGTGGCACGTGCCTGTAATCCCAGATACTCAGGAAGCTGAGGCAGGAGAATCATCTGAACCCAGGAGGTGGAGGTTGCAGTGAGCCGACATCATGCCACTGCACTCCAGCCTGGGCCACAGAGCAAGACTCTGTCTAAAAAAAAAAAAAAAAAAAAAAAAAAAAAAAAAAGGAAGCAATATCAGTCTTGAAGAATACACAAATGCACAAACTTGTCCAATAGACTCTCATTTTTTTTTTTTTTTTTTTTTTTTAATTTCTGAGAGAGGGTCTTACTCCGTCACACAGGCTGGAGTGCAATGCTGCAATCACAGCCCACCACAGCCTCAACATCCCGGGTAGCTGGGACTAGAGATGTGTGCCACCACACCTGACTACTTTTTTGTAGAGATGGAGTGTCGATACGTTGCCCAGGCTGCTCTCAAACTCCTGGGCTCAAGTGATCCACCTGCCTCAGCCTCCAAAGTGCTAGGATTACAAGCATGAGCCACTGCACCCCACCAAATAGCCTCTCATTCTTGTCCTTACAGCTAAAGACAAATTCTTTTTTTTTAATTAATTTATTTATTTATTTATTTTTGAGACAGAGTCTCGCTCAGTCGCCCGGGCTGCAGTGCAGTGGCGCGATCTCGGCTCACTGCAAGCTCTGCCTCCCGGGTTCACGCCATTCTCCTGCCTCAGCCTCCTGAGTAGCTGGGACTACAGGCGCCCGCCACTATGCCCGCCTAATTTTTTTTGTATTTTTAGTAGAGACGGGGTTTCACCATGTTGGCCAGGATGGTATCAATCTCCCGACCTCGTGATCCGCCCGTCTCGGCCTCCCAAAATGCTGGGATTACAGGTGTGAGGCACTGCGCCCGGCCCAAATTCTTTATTTTAAAGGAAATGATTGTTGAATTATTTTGTTAAAATGTAAATACATTTAATTTAGATTTTCAAGTTACTAAATCTATGTTTGAAATATATCAGTAAAATATATTTTACAGCAAAAAAGAGAGGCACCAATCACTGCACATTCTAAATTCCACTTTTGATTTACCACCTAACAACTGCAATGTCTGAAAGACAGACTCGCATTTAACTCTTAGATATTCATTCTACACAGACTGCCGAAAAGCCACGTGCTGCTGTCACTAGTCATGGAGAATAACCAAGATTTTTTTTTTTTTTTTTTAAGCCACTGCTTTATTTCTTCAGGTTAAGGGAACAAAATGCTTAGGTAAATTTGGTGGCCATCACAAATGTGATTGAGACCACCGGTTTCTATCATCAAATGAAATCACAATGACAGGTTTCTGACAATAAACTCAATCTAAAGGGAGCGCTAATAAACGCTCTTCCCAGGCTCTTCTTGGGTGTGTGGTATGTGTGCTGCCTCCTGAAATGCCCAGGATGGCCACCCTCCCACACGGGATATTCTAAGCCGCTGACACCATCTAACTTTTCTGAAAGAAATTTACAACTCAGCCAGTCTGTACCAGGCTAAAATCACAGAATTGGGTCCCCTGAAAGCCAGGCTTTCATGCCACATCCACAGTCACTGCTGTCCGGTCAAGTCTATAATGTCTTCTTGCCCTTATTAATACATATGTTACATAGGTTTACATATGTTAATCCCTAATGACTTAACCTTGTCATGGCCAGGCGTGGTGGCTCATGTCCTACAATCTCAGCACTGTGGGAGGCCAAAATGGGTAGATCACCTGAGGTCAGGAGTTCGAGACCAGAATGGCCAACACGGTGAAAACCCCATCTCTACTGAAAACACAAAAACTAGCCGCACGCGGTGGCGGGCACCTGTAATCCCAGCTACTCAGGAGGCTGAGGTAGGAGAATCGCTTGAACCCGGGAGGCGGAGGTGAGCTGAGATTGTGCCGATGCACTCCAGCCTGGGCTACAGAGCTACAGACTCCATCTCAAAACAAACAAAGAAACAAAAAACTCAACCTCGTGAGAAAAGGCCACCACCTCGAGGAGCAGAGGGGAACTTTCAGTGCCCATCAGATGGGAGACCAATATGGGCCAATGAAATGGTGTTCCTATGAAATAGCAGATTCGTCCTTCTTGCCTGTCGACTGGACATGGGAAGGCAGGGGAAGAGCAACTCCCAGGTTTCTGGCTTAGGCAACCAGGTCTATGCTGGTGCATTTGCCAAGATGGTGACTACTGGTTTCAGAAGGAGGAGTTCAGGTTGGACATGTTGAGTTTATGGTGCCCAAGAAAGCCACTAGGGGCATCGAAGAAGCCACATCTGGAGCTGGAGTGCAGGGGACACAGAGGCAAGAGCTGGCAGCATTAAGACAATAATTAAAGCACTGGAGTAAACATACTGGCTCTATGGGGAGGGGTGTGTGAGCAGGGGACCACTGATGGCAGGTCAGTCCCATTTCTTCTTAGGCCTTTCTACTATAGTGTGTTCCATAATTTAATCTTTGGTGAGTAAAATTTTGGGCGGTGGGGAGAATAAAGAAACACTAACCTTGTGACCACTCTGCCATGTAGGTACAAACAAGCAAAAAGGGCCTATTAAAAAACAAACAAACAAACAAACAAACAAAAAAAACAGCAAGATGCATTTAATCATTTAATAAGCACTTACTGTGTGCCGGGTCTTGTGCAAAGCACTAAATATGAATTATCTCCTGGAACCATCCAAACAATCCTGGCACAAAAGTCCTATGACTACCATTCCACAGATGGGACACTGAGGCTGGGAGCAAACGTGTGGGGGAGCTCAGGGCTGTCATGTCACAGCCCACAGTCAGGCAGTCTCTGGGCCAGATGGAGAATACTGAAGAACAATTATAATACATAAGAGCTGCTACTTAGTGAGAGATGGCGCTGGACTAGAAACACAATCTCAGCAAATCCTTACAACCCTTTGAGAGTGATCTTGTTATTATCTCATTTTGGAAATGAGGAACCTGAGGTAGTAGGATGTCAAGTCAACTGGACCAGTTCTGAATCTGGCCCTCGGGGGAGACCAATACTACAGCCAGAGCCCCACCCTCAGAGGGTCTCTGGGCCACTAGGAACATGCTTAATAAACGGTACCATTTACTGAGCATTATGTGCCAGCTGCTGTGCTAAGCACTTTACGCATGGTATTCTCACTGCATCCTGAAAACAACTCGACGAAGTGGTTGCTACTTAAATCCCCATTTTATAGATAGGGAAGCCAAGGCAGAGAGAGGTGAGGCCAGTTGCTCAAAGTCACACAGCTGGTAAATGTCCAAATTTGAACCTGGGGTCTCTCTGCCTTCCAAACCAACGCTCTTAACAAAATTATCTCGGTTAACAGCAGCTAGCCTGCGTTGGGTGCTAACCATGGACTCACCTCTTTACATGCACACGCTCAACTAATCCTCACCCTATGCAATCGATAACATCTTCACCTCATTTTTCGGAGAGCTAACAATAACCCCAACACGTAGTAAGTGCCTCCTAAGTGCCAAATGTTTTATTCTATTATCTCAAAAGAATCTCCGCCAAGACACTCTCCTACTCCGTTTTACTGCAGGGGAAATTGAGGTTCGGCGCGGTTTCCCCAGATCGCAGCTCCCGAGCGGCACAGCCGGGACGCGAATCCACCGCTCCCCGCCTCCAAGCTCTTCCCCACAGCGCCGGGGTGCACGCCTGGAAAGTTGAGCCATGCAGGCACAAGTCCGGCTGGGTCCGGAGGGCGCGAGTCCCGGCGCCGCCGCCCCCCACGGCCAGTACCCACACCCGGCCGTCCGCCCGCGCTGACCCTCGGGGTCCGGGCAGCCACCGATTCCCCGCCACACTTGCGCGAGGCCGACCCCGCACCCGGAGCCACCTACCTGGCGTCTGGGCTGCCCGCCCCGCGGGCCCCACGACTGCGGCGTCCGGCTCCGCGCCGCTCGCTGGAGACGCCGCCAGCTCCGGTGGCCCGAGTGACTTCCAGGCTGCCCACTTCCAAGCCGCTTCGCGCGCGTCCTCCTGGGAACTGTAGTTTCGCCCTAGCCGGCCGCGAACTGAAAAGAGCCTGGCGCGCGGGGGCTGCCGGGAGCCGTAGGCGCACTGCCGCGCTGCCTCCTAGGAACCGTAGTCCACTGGTCGCCTTCATGCAGCTCCAGTCTCTAGAGCACTTCCGCAGCCCCGAGGGGCGTGAGGGAGGGAGGCGTGTCTCCTGCAGACTCCAGCTCCAGAGCTGCGCTGTTCACCCCGCCGGGGCGGTTTCTCCTTTCTCCTAGCCCCGTCTGCCTCCTCCCTTCTTTCGGCGGAACCTCTCTTTCACTCTCTGCCAGGCTCGAGTCACTCACCCTTAGGACGCTAGTCACTCTTCCCCCGGGAGAAGTGGAGGAAGCGGAGCAGTGAGCTAGACCCCCAGCGAAGGGGGTGGTGGAGGAGGGCGTCGATGCGCGCTCGCGCACGCGCGCTCGCCGGCAGACCCCGGCCTAAATTGCCGCGGGCCCCCGCTGAGAGGATTTTTTTTTTTTCTTTCGAGCGCGCGCCCATGCGCACGCGCGTTCAGACCCCTGGCCTCGGGGAGTCCGCTGGCTGCGGGGTTGGGGTCTAACCGTTCTGTGGGCGGAGTCCTCTCGCAGCATCCGCCAGGTAGCTTCTTAGTCGCTGCCCCTAGCTCAAGGAGTGTCTGAGTGCACACACCGTACCCGTCCCTTGTCGGGAGTCCTGTCGCAGGTAACAGGCGCAGCCCATGCTTTGAGACAGAAACGCCCTGCCTCCCCCCGTGCAGGAGGCCCGAGGGTGAGGGGCCCTGGGTGTAGTCGCCTCTCCCCGGCGTAGGCGGCTCCAGAGCTCTGCCTTCGACGGCAGCCACAAGACCCAAGGGCTGCGTAGGGGCCTTGTTATCTTACATTCTTTTGTTGATCACACATTCCTGAGGGTAACTAGTGTTTGTAGAGTACCTACACCTTGGGAAATTTTATCCGAATTTAATCCACCTGCTGGCATAACCCAGCAGCGGAATACCCCTTAACACACACTCCTTTTTTAATGTATATTGCCACGCCTCCATAAGAGTTACCGAGGGAATTGACTGGAATCGCAAGGTCCTCTGGTCGAGAAGCCGTAGTCAATACCCTTTCCGCCTCAGCCTGCCTTCTAGGAAGATTAACATTTGAAGCTGGGAAGCAGATGTTTCTTCCTGGGAGAGCACGTTTTTCCACTCATTCAACAAAAATGGATTAAGCACCTACTCTTTGTCAGGTTGGGTGATTATGGAAACAAGAGAAATCCAGACAGACTGGAGTCCTACTTCAGGGAACTTTCTGTCCAATAGGGATATCAGGCCACCACCAGACTACGGCAATGTAGAGCAATACTACCTAAGAGAAATATACCAGGCACTTTGAGCCACTGAGGCAGGAGGATCACTTAAGGCCAGGAGTTGGAGACTGGCCGGGTAACATAGCAAGACCCCATCTCTACTAAAACTAAAAAACTAGCTAGGCGTGGTGGCATGTGGCCATAGTCCCAGCTGTTCAAGAGGCTGAGTATCGCTTAAGCCCAGGAGTTTGAGACTGCAGGGAACCATGATTGCACCACTGCACTCCAGCTTGGGCAACAGCAGAACCCTGTCTCTTTAAAAAAAAAAAAAAAAAAAAAAATTTATGTGTATGTGTGTATTTATGTGTAATGCAAGCCACATATGCAATTTTAAATTTTACATAAACAGGTAAAATTCATTTTATTTATTATTATTTACTTACTTTTTTTTTTTTTTTTTTGCCATGTTGCCAGGCTGGTATTGAACTCTTGGCCTCAAGACATCTTCCTACGTCAGCCTCCCAAAGTGCTGGGATTATAGGCGTGAGCCATGTCACCCAGCTATGAAATTAATTTTAATACTTTAACTCAAATACATCCAAAATATTATTCCAAGTTAGGTTAATGGAAAAATGTTTTCATTGCCTCAGCTCTACATTTTTTTTTCTTTTTTTTTTGAGATGGAGTCCCACTCTCTCGCCAGGCTGGAGTGCAGTGATGCCACCTCAGCTCCCTGCAACCTCTGACTCCCTGATTCAAGTGATTCTCCTGCCTCAACCTCCCAAGTAGCTGGGATTACAGGCACACCCCCCGACACCCAGCTAATTTTTGTATTTTAATAGAGACCGGGTTTCACCATGTTGGCCAGGATAGTCTCGACCTCCTGACCTCGTGATCCGCCAGCCTTGGCCTCCCAAAGTGCTGGGACTACAGGCATGAGCCACCATGCCTGACCTCAATTCTACAATTTAAGTTAAATTAAAATCAAATAAAATTAAAATGTTATGAGGCACTAACAAAAATATTCATTTGCAGCATTAGCTGCAATAGCAAAAGGTTGGAAACCACCCAATGTCCATTAGTAGAAATTTGGATAAATAAATGATAGTTCAGCCACACATTGGAATGCCCTGCAGTTAATAACTGTTGAGAAATGAAACAGAGTTATATGTATTAACATGACTTAATCTTAAAGCTATATTAAGAGGAAAAAAAAAGGTGAATAACAGTGTATATAGTATATTATCACTCGCATAAGAAAAATATTTTTGGCTGGGCATAGTGGCTCAAGCCTGTAATCCCAGCACTTTGGGAGGCCGAGGCAGGTGGATCATGAGGTCAGGAGATTGAGACCATCCTGGCTAATATGGTGAAACCCCGTCTCTACTATAGAAAGAATTAGCCAGGTATGGTGGCAGGGGCCTGTAGTCCCAGCTACTCGGGAGGCTGAGGCAGGAGAATGGCGTGAACCCGGGAGGTAGAGCTTGCAGTGAGCCGAGATCATGCCACTGCACTCCAGCCTGGGCAACAGAGTGAGACTCTTGTCTCAAAAAAAAAAAAAAAAAAAAAAAAAAGAAGTTGTTTAATTACAGGGAGGATAATAGCTAAGTCATTAGAATAATTGTAAGAAACAAAATAGGCTGGGTGTGGTGGCTGACACCTATAATCCCAACACTTTGGGAGGCTGAGGCAAATGGATTCTTTGAGTCCAGGAGTTTGAGACCAGCCTGGGCAACATGGTGAAACCCCATCTCTACCAAAAGTACAAAAATTAGCCAGGTGTGGTAGCACTAGCCTGTAGTCCCAGCTACTCAGGAGGCTAAGGCAGGAGGATCACTTGAGCCAGTGAAGTCGAGGCTGCAGTGAGCCATGATCGTGCTACTGCACTCCAACTGGGTGACAGAGTGAGGCCCTGTCTCAAAATAAGTAAGAATTAAAAGATACGTAAAACTCCTGGTTACTACTTTACAACCTAATTAATCCTGGATACTGTCATTACTTCTCAGGGATCCAGGGTAACACTTCCATCCAACAGAAACTAGCCCACCCTGTTAATGTATGTTTGTCAGCCTGGAAAATTATTTCTTCCCATTAAGAAAGTTAAATGCATTCCACCCCCAGCCCTAGCTATGCAGCCACCTGAAGGCCAGAATAGCACTCCCAGGCCCTGGGGACAAACTTGGGCTCCTTATCAGTAATGTCATTCAAAGAACCAAGTAAGCTTAGGTTGCCCCTCTGACTTTACAGTCAACTAATTAGGCCCTTCCGATACCAGCTGGACTTCCTGAACCCCTGTCCCCTGCTGGACTTTCTGCACCCCTGTCCCCAAACGTGAGACCACCTGCAAGGTTATATAATCCATGCAGGGCCCTGTCTCACAGTGTGGCGCACTCATCACCTTCCTTTTGGGTGGCCAGGTCTCCTCGTTATATGTACTCAAAGCACTTCATACTTTTCCTTCTTAAAACTGAATTTAATTTGCAATTTAATTTGAGAAAATTAAAAGTTGCAGAAAAGTTCTGCGGGATAATATAACCCATCATCTAGAGTTTCCCACTGCAATCCATTTTATATCTCTTCATTGATGACTGTAAGCTCTAGGGAGCAAGAAACCTGCCTGGATCCCCTCACACACACATATAACAGAACACAGTGGAGCCAACTAGTGAGCCAATGGGAGCCCAGGGGCCTGACTGTGTCGTGGAGTGCAGCGCCCCCTAGAGTCAACTCTCTTTAACAAGACAAAACTCGTGGGAGGATTGCCTTTCCTCAGGCCATCACGAACACTATGTACCTTACAGTGGACTGATGCTAAGAAAAGGAATATAGTTACAGTGTCAACATCAGTCATGGACCTGGTTTGTCTCCGCAATCAGCAGGAATAACATTCGTGGGTCCCAAATACCCTTCACGCTAAATTGGCCACAGAGCTTGAATTCTCCCATTAGATGATCTTTGCGTTAAGATATTAAACAATCGCCATCCTGGCTAACACGGTGAAACCCCGTCTCTACTAAAAAAATACAAAAAAAACTAGCTGGGTGAGGTGGCGGGCGCCTGTAGTCCCAGCTACTCAGGAGGCTGAGGCAGGAAAATGGCTTGGACCCGGGAGGCGGAGCTTGCAGTGAGCTGAGATCCGGCCACTGCACTCCAGCCTGGGAGACAGAGCGAGACTCCGTCTCAAAAAAAAAAAAAAAAAAGATATTAAACAATCGGCCGGGCATGGTGATTCACGTCTGTAATCCCAGCACTTTAGGAGGCTGAGGCGGGTGCATCACCTGAGGTCAGGAGTTTGAGACCAGCCTGGCCAACATGGTAAAACTCCGTCTCTACTAAAAAAAAAAAAAAAAAAAAAAAAAAAAAATTAGCTGGGCATGGTGGTGCATGCCTGTAATCCCAGCTACCCAGGAGGCTGAGGCAGGAGAATCACGTGAACTCCGGAGGCGGGGTTCGCAGTGAGCTGAGATCCCGCCATGGCACTCCAGCCTGGGCGACAGAGTGAGACTCCATCTCAAAAAAACAAAAAATAAAAAGTAAAAGATATTAAACAATCAAGACTGTTGGGATTAAAGCATCTGGAGCTCACTACAAACTTGCTTTTAAGGACAGGTACTGGGATTAGGGAGTTGAATGTCATCCTCTGAGGCTAACCCAAGGAAACTGGTCTATGATGTGCGAAAGAGTAGCAAATAAATAAATAAGAAAATAAACATAAAGGGCCAGGTGCAGTGGCTCATACCTGTAATCCCAGCACTTTGGGAGGCTGAGGCAGGTGGATCGCTTGAGCCCAGGAGTTTGAGACCACCTAAGCAACATAGTGAGACCCTGTCTCTACAAAAAGTTTTTAAAAAATTAGCCAGGCGTGGGGGTGCATGCCTGTGTTCCCAACTACTCAGGAGGGTGAGGCGGGAGGATTGCTTGAGCCCAGGAGTTCGAGACTGCAGTGAACTGTGACTCCACCACTGCACTCCAGCCCGGGCACCAGAGCAAGACTCTGTCTCAAAAAAACAAAACAAAAACAACACCCCATAAAATTAAATAAACATAGAGATTTGGGGTTTGAAAGTCCTCCTTCTCACTCATCACCTAGAAATATTCCCTGAAATAGTCCCAACCAATTGCTCTTTGTAGGCTGGTCAAGAGAAGTGGGACCCAGTGGAGATATTTGGAATAATGGGAAGTGATGGCAGTGACTGCAAATTTGCTACAAATGACTGCTCTCTCAGCAGCTCTGAGGCCGCAAGAAGGGGCCAGTGGGGTAACTCTGAGTTGTGGTGGTTGTTTGGTTTTTTTCTGGTGTTTTGTTTTGTTTTGTTTTTGAGTTGGAGTCTCACCCTGTCACCCAGGCCGGAATGCAGTGGTGCAGTCTCGGCTCACTGCAACTTCCGCCTCCTGCAACTTAAAGCAATTCTCTGCCTCAGGCTCCGGAGTAGCTGGGATTACAGGCACCCTCCACCATGCCTGGCAAATTTTTGTTATTTTTAGTAGATACAGGGTTTCACCATGCTGGTCAAGCTGGTCTTGAATTCTTGACCTTGTGATCCACCCACCTCGGCCTCCCAAAGTGCTGGGATTACAGGCGTGAGCCACCGCAACTGGCTTTTTTTTTTTTTTTTTTTTTTTTGAGACAGGATTTTGCTTTGTCACCCAGGCTGGCATGCAGTGGGGCCATCATAACTGACTGCAGCCTCAGCCTCCTGAGCTCAAGTGATCCTCCACCTCAGCCTCCCAGATACCTAGGACTACAGGCACATGGCACCACGCCTGGCTACTTTTATTTTTTTGTAGAGACAGGGTCTCACTATGTTGCCCAGGCTGGCCTTGAACTTCTGGCTGCAAGCGAGTGAGCCTCCCACTTTGGCCTGGGGTAACTCCCATAGGGGCCTCCACTGCTGTGCAGGATCTGAAGCAGATCATCTGGAGCCTGAAAGGTGTTCAGAATGAGCAGCAAGTGCAGGGTTGAGTGGAACCAAATGGAGACAGCTATCGCAGGAGGGCAGCATGCAGTTTGGGGAGCATGGAAAGAGACAGGATGCTGTGTGCTGCCAACCAGTGCCAAGTTCCCACTGTGAGTGGATTTGTGGATCAGAGAGCCTTCTTAGCATCAGCCAGCAAAACCTCTTCCTCCTCTGATATAGTGGAAGAATCCTGAACTGTGGATTGGATCTTAGTCTTTTTTTTTTTTTTTTTTTTTTTGAGACAGAGTCTTGCGCTATCACCGAGGCTAGAGTGCAGTGGCGTGATCTGGGCTCACTGCAACCTCTGCCTCCTGTGTTCAAGCGATTCTCCTGTCTCAGCCTCCCGAGTAGTTGGAATTACAGGCGCCCACCACCGCGCCCGGCTAATTTTTGCATTTTTAGTAGAGACGGGGTTTCACCATGTTGGCCAGGCTGGTCTCAAACTCCTGACCTCATGATCCACCCATCTCGGCCTCCTAAAGTGCTGGGATTACAGGCGTGAGCCACTGTACCTGGTGGATCTTAGTCTTGATCTGCCCTTTGTAGACTTAAACACATCCCTTTTCCTCTTTGAGTTCATGTTCCTCTTTTGTACAACGGAGATGATGATATCTGCCTCTCAGGATTCTTTCAAGAACTAAGGAAATGATTGATGTTGAAAGCTTTTCCTTGGGCTCTCACCCACTGTATGCATGTGAGATGATGATGATGATGATAAGTTTTGCCTGCTGCTTTCCCCCACCGCAAATCCAGTGAGCAAGTCTCTGTGGTAACACAGAGCCTCGGCTTAGCCATACCAGAAGGTGGGTTCTGCTGACCTAGGTTCAGGAAGCCCAGGCCAAATGACTTGGGACTCCACCAGTTCTCTAAACCAGTGTTTTTCACACTTTGGTTATTGTTGAAGCAAGGTGCAACAGTTCATGCCTGTAATCCCAGCGCTTTGGGAAGCCGAGGCTTTGGGAAGCCGAAGCTTGAGGCCAGGAGTTAGAGACCAGCCTGGACAGCATAGTGACACCCCCTTATCCCTACCCCACCCCCACTCCCATCTCTACAAAAATGGAAACAAAAAAACAAAATAGGCCAGGCGTGGTGGCTTATGCCTGAAATCCCAGCATTTTGGGAGGCCAAGGTGGGAGGATCACTTGTGACCAGGAGGCCAAGGTGGGAGGATCACTTGTGACCACTTCAGCCCGGGTAACACAGTGAGACCCTGTCTCCACAGAAACAAAACAAAGAAACAAAAATTAGCCAGGTGTGGTGGCACATGCCTATAGTCCTAGCACGTGGGAGGCTGAAGTGGGAGGATCACTTGAGTTCTGGAGCTCTGGAGTTCAAAGCTGCAGTGAGCTATGATGATGCCACTGCACTACCGTCTGGGCAACAGAGCAAAACCCTGTCTCTTTTTCTTTTTGAGACTGAATCTCACTCTTGCCCAGGCTGGGGTGCAGTGGTACAATCTCAGCTTACTGCAGCCTCCGCCTCCTGGGTTTGAGTGACTCTCTTGCCTCAGCCTCCTGAAGAGCTGGGATTACAGGCGCCTGCCACAACGCCCAGCTAATTTTTGTATTTTTAATAGAGACGGGGTTTCACCATGTTGGCCAGGCTAGTCTCGGACTCTTGACCTCAGGTGACCTATCCTTCTCAGCCTCCCAAAGTGCTGGGATTACAGGCGTGAGCCACTGCGCCCAGCCAAAACCCTATATCTTAAAAACAAAACAACAACAACAATAACTAATTGATGGGCCTTAATCTCAGAATTTCCAATTGAGTAGGTCTGGGGTGGGGCCCAATAATTTGCATTTCTAACAAGTTCCCACTATTTCTCTAAACGGATGAAGTTCTTCTACATCTGGCAGGCAAGGTTGGCCTCCGTTGCCCTCTGCTGGCCAGACTATAAATTTAACTGTCATGTTTCCAGAGCAGCTGAAAAGCACAAAGTTTGAGTTGGAAGGAAATAGAGTGGTCACCTGTCTGAGAACTAGGCCAGCCTACAAACAGAAGTCGTGTTTGTCACTACAGGGTATGCTTAAAAGGGTTTTCACATAAATTATCCTATTTAATCTTTGCAGCAATCCTGTAACATAAGCAACAGTGGCATTTTCATTTTACAAATGAGGAAAAACTAGCCCATTTTCCCACAAGTAGTAACAGATTTCCTGACAGAGGGGGTATGTTAAAAGTAATTCACTGTACAACCAGGAAAAGTAGAGGTTTGTCCTCATGAAGGCCAAAGAAAAGGGAACGGGGACGAGGACAATGAACAGCAGATGTACCTCCTGTAAGAGAGCTACCTGAGGCCGGGCTTGGTGGCTGATGCCTGTAATCCCAGCACTTTGGGAGGCTGAGGTGGGTGGATAATCTGAGGTCAGGAGCTCAAGACTAGCCTGGCCAACATGGTGAAACCCCATCTCTACTAAAAACACAAAATTTGCCGGGCGTGGTGGTGCATACCTGCAATCCCAGCTACTCAGGAGGCTGAGGCAGGAGAATGGCGTGAACCCAGGAGGCAGAGGTTACAGTGAGCCGAGATTGCACCATTGTACTCCAGCCTGGGCAACCAGAGCGAAACTCCATCTTAAAAAAAAAAAAAAAAAGGAGCTACCTGATTCCACATGGTCAGGGAAACCTGCAAAGCCAAATGGCTGGATCCTCTCTCCATATGTGCTAGCTGGGGCTGACTCTTAGTCCTGGGTGCCCTATATCTCCATTTCCTATTTCAGCAGTCAGGCTCCAATGCCAGTAGAATCACCCAGGGAGCACATTACAAGTGGAGGCTCCTGCGTCCTACTTCCATGGTTCTGATTCAGTAGGTCTAGGGGAGGAGCCCAGGAATATGCATTTTGACACCTACAGGTCGGTGTTATGGCTCACACCTGTATTCCTAGCACTTTGGGAGGCTAAAGCTGGAACCCAGCTTCAAGACCAGCCTGGGCAACAAAGCAAAACCCCATCTCTACAAAAAAAAAAAAAAGTTTGAAAAGTTAGCCAGGCATGGTGGTGCATACCTGTGGTCCCAGCTTCTTGGAAGGCTGAGGCAGGAGGATCACTTGATTTTTTAAATATTTATTTATTTATTTATTTTGAGACAGAGTCTCACTCTATTGCCCAGGCTGGAGTGCAGTGGCGTGATCTCGGCTCACTGCAAGCTCCGCCTCCCGGGTTCACGCCATTCTCCTGCCTCAGCCTCCTGAGTAGCTGGGACTACAGGTGCCTGCCACCACGCCCAGCTAATTTTTTGTATTTTTAGTAGAGACGGGGTTTCACTGTGTTAGCCAGGATGGTCTCGATCTCCTGACCTTGTAATCTGCCCATCTCGGCTTCCCAAAGTGCTGGGATGACAGGCATGAGCCACCGCACCCAGCTTTATTTTTTTTTTAACTTACCCCCAGGTGGCCAGACAGCGGTGGCTCACACCTGTCATCCCAGCACTTTGGGAGGCCAAGGTGGGTGGATCACCTGAGGTCAGGAGCTCAAGACCAGCCTGACCAACATGGTGAAACCACATCTCTACTGAAAATACAAAAGTTAGCTGGACGTGGTGGTACGTGCCTGTAATCCCAGCTACTCGGGAGGCTGAGGCAGGAGAATCACTTGAACCTGGAAGGCGGAGGTTGCAGTGAGCCAAGATTGGGCCACTGCACTCCAGCCTGGGTGACAGAGTGAGACTCTGTCTCAAAATAAATAAATAAATTAATTAAAATTTTAAAAAATCAAGTGATCCTCCTGCCTCAGCCTTCCAAGGAGCTGGGACCACAGGCACGCACCAGCCTGGGTGACAGAGCGAGACTCTGTCTCAAAAATAGATAAATAAATAAATAAAACAAAATAAAACTTACCCCCAGGAATGCTGGTTCAGGAGGTCCGGGGACCATACTTTGAGACCCCACAGTCTTCACAAAATGCTCTCCGGACACAACACAAAATGTGAAGGACTATTATTTGCCTGTGAGGGTATTCTTTTCCAGCCCCCTCTCGGTTTCTCTGCTTCTCTCGCCCATTTATGTTACTGGGTTACAATAGGAAGGAACACGCTAAGATTCACTCCCCATTTGCTGTCTCCAGGCCTCAGTTTTCTCATCTATAAAATGAAATAATGCCTACCTTACTGGGCTGTAGAGTGGATGAAATGAGAAAGTATGTCTTGTGCACAGTTCCTGACTTTCAGAAGGTGTTCAATAGACATGAATTCATTGTTCTTGCCTTCTGATTCCTAGCTTCTCGGAAAGTGGCAGTGACTAAGCTGGGCTCTTTTGGATTCCCACAGGTTTTTAAGCAACGGTCCTCAGGAGGGCCAAGGGAGTCTCATGGCGACATCTTCCCCCAGGCTCATTCCCCTGTGGAAAGATTTAAAACTCCTCCTAAATGACACCATAAATGAAAGCAAGGTAATGTATACGTAGGACATAAACACATCATAGGTTGGCTGCTACCCGTCTTAGAGTCATGAGCATTTCAGAAGAGCCACAGATTGTCCTTGAGAACAGGAAGCAAACAAGGTATATTATAAAGATAGTCATCACCTTAGCAGGAGGTAGGCCATCAATTTCCATGAGTCACAGACTACTCGCAAGGACATTTTCATAGTGGAAAGTGGACACTCTGAAGCACTGTCAGAGGAACTGACCTTCTGGAAAGAGAGTTTTTCTATTTTTAAATTTTATTTATTTTGAGATGCAATCTCGCTCTGTCACCTAGGCTGGAGTGCAGTGGCGCAATCTTGGCTCACTGCAACTTTTGCCCCCAGGTTCAAGTGATTCTCCTGCCTCAGCCTCCCAAGTAGCTGGGACTACAGGCACACGCCACCATGCCCGGCTAATTTTTTGTATTTTTAATAGAGATGGGGTTTCACCATGATGCCCAGAGCTCAGGCCATCACCATGATGCTCCTGAGCTCAGGCCATCTGCCGCCTTGGCCTCCCAAAGTGCTGGGATCACAGGTGTGAGCCACCGCACCTGGCTGAGAGATTTTTTAGAACAGAGGAGGAGAGGCCGGGCGCGGTGGCTCAAGCCTGTAATCCCAGCACTTTGGGAGGCCGAGACGGGTGGATCACGAGGTCAGGAGATCGAGACCATCCTGGCTAACATGGTGAAACCCCGTCTCTACTAAAAAATACAAAAAAAAACTAGCCGGGCGAGGTGGCGGGCGCCTGTAGTCCCAGCTACTCGGGAGGCTGAGGCAGGAGAATGGCGTGAACCCGGGAGGCGGAGCTTGCAGTGAGCTGAGATCTGGCCACTGCACTCCAGCCTGGGTGACAGAGCAAGACTCCGTCTCAAAAAAAAAAAAAAAAAAAAAAAAAAAAAGAACAGAGGAGGAGACACCAGAGAGAACAGTTGCCAATCTCAGTTTTGCTATGGTTGGCTCTGCATAAAACGATCCCAGGGCCAGGCGTGGTGGCTCATGCCTGTAATTGCAGCACTTTGGGAGGCCAAGGTAGGTAGATCACCTGAGCTCAGGAGTTTGAGACCACGCTGGGCAACATGGTGAAACACCGTCTCTACTAAAAATATAAAATATTAGCCAGGTGTGGTAGCCTGCACCTGTAGTTGCAGCTACTCGGGAGACTGAGGCAGGAGAATCGCTTGGAACCCAGGAGGCGAAGGTTGCAATGAGCCAAAATCAGGCCACTGCACTCCAGCCTGGGGCCACAGAGCGAGACTGTGTCTCAAAAAACAAAACAAAAAAAATTACAGGATCCCAGATGCATGTTTCATAGCACATACTCTATCACCGTGGGATTATATATATATATGGTATAAATGCTTGTCCTCCGTCAAATTTAAAGGCCCGATAGGGTGTCCCGAGAGTCTCACTTAGTGCAGCTTTAAGCTTCAGTAACTTAGAGCTGCACTGATGCACTGACTTTGGGAGACTCTGCTATATTCCATGTGGGTGTAAGGTGATGTACTTGCCTGACTATTCTGTTAAAGATTGTGTCTTTTATGGTACATGTACCTTCTAGACACAAACAAGAATGTTAGAGGGGGTTGGATGCAGTAGCTCATGCCTGTAATCCCAGCACTTTGGGAGGCCAAGGCGGGTGGATCACCTGAGGTCTGGAGTTCGAGACCAGCCCGGTCAACATGGTGAAACTCCATCTCTACTAAAAATACAAAAAATTAGCAGGGCTTGGTGGCGTGTGCCTGTAGTCCCAGCTACTTGAGAGGCTGAAGCAGGAGAATCGCTTGAACCTGGGAGGCAGAGGTTGCAGTGAGCTGCGATCACGCTACTGCACTCCAGCCTGGGCAACACAGTGAGACTCCATCTGAAAAAAAAAAAAAAAAAAGGAATGTTAGAGGGCAGGCATGGCTAACTTCATGTTGAAAAGAACATCATTTTCCCCGTGTTCACACTATAAAATTTGCACACAGAGGGTCTGTAGGGTTGTGTTCTCTCCTGCATTGGGGGATTTGTTACATGCTTGTGAAGTATAGCTGTCCCACAGGTGATAAGTTATGCACGTGTGAGTGTAACAGGAGTAGGTCCTTCGGGTGGGAGGCATGACTTTGGGAACTCCTCCAATTGTGACTTATGCGAGAATATATTTAGTGCCTCTGTGCCCTAGCCTCTTAGTTTATGCCACACCTCTCTCCAGCAACCTTCAGAAGACCCAAAGAATAGCCTAATTGTGCTGAGCGACCGGTCCCAGATACTGTTCAAAGAGTCTCGCTATCCTCAAAATATGCCATGTGTATGTTATTACTTCAGTGATGCCCATTTCTTCACCTCCCTCTCTTGGGTGACATCGAGCACAAAAGAAATACAGGTAAGACTGCCTTTCTTCCCCTTCTTGGCCCATTCTCCCAGGGCCATGCCCATATGGCTCTTAGCCCAGATTGACAAAGGAAGATATTCCCCATGAATTAATGTGGTCTGGAACCAGAAATCTCTCCTCATCCTTTCTCCAATTATAGTCCCCATGTTGAGTGGGTTGTATGGTTCCCCCGAAGTAAACCAAGGTTAGGAAAAGGGTCCTAGGCTTCCTGCCTCTACTGTATTTCCAGTTCCCATCACCAAGGGATAAAATCACTCTAGAGTCCTCCAACTCCTCCTTCACACAAAACATGGGGAAATAAGGGAATATTCTGCACTACTATCAGTTCTAGGCAGTTTCTTTTCTTTTTTTTTTTTTTTTTGTTTTTTTTTTTGTGTGTGTGTTTTTGAGACGGAGTCTCGCTCTGTCACCCAGGCTGGAGTGCATTGGCTCACTGTAACCTTTGCCTCCCGAATTCAAGCGATTCTCCTGCCTCAGCCTCCTGAGTAGCTGGAATTACAGGCGCCAGTCACCATGCCCAGCTAATTTTTGTATTTTTAGTAGAGATAGGCTTTCACCATGTTGGCCAGGCTGGTCTCGAACTCCTGACCTCAGGTGATCCACCTGCCTCGGCCTCCCAAAGTGCTGGGATTACAGGCATGAGCCACCGCGCCTGGCCTAGGCAGTTTCCATCTTATTCTCTTCTAGGCTGTAGTGTGGATGAAGAGCAAAACTGAGGACATGATTGAGAAAAGAATATTCTCCATGACTGAACGATTGCCACCCATCCAGTCCATGGTCCACACAGGTTCCTTTCATATCCTCGTGGTCTACTGTGGTGACCTGATCCTGCGACTCTTTGGGGACCACTTTCGGGCATTCAAACCCCTGGGTAAAGTGCACTGCCGCTTCAACATCAGCTGCCTCTGCTATGACCCGGAAATGAAGATGCTTCTATCTGGCGTCCTGGGAGCAGTGGTGACCTGGGTCATTGAGCGAAGTGGCACGGGCCTCCATATAGCCCACATGATCTCCATGCCAGGTGATGAGCTGGTCCAGGACATCGTGCTGAATGGTCCCAATGGCTCCCTCCTGGCCCTGTGTGAGACGGTGGTGAGGGTCCTGATGCGCCAGGGCAAGGGTCAGCTGGGAGAGGTAAAGAGGTTCATGTCCACCAGCAGCGGCTCCTCCATCACCTGCTGCTTCACTTGTTTTGATCAGGGCTTTCTCTATGCTGGAAACCAAGCTGGGGAAATCCAAGTTTGGAGCCTCCAGCAGGGCCATCCGCTCCATAGTTTCCAGGCCCATCACTCAGGAGTGATCTGTATCCGCAGCCGACCAGAGGCCCACACCCTGCTAACAGCTGGCAGTGACAGCCTAATCAAGGAGTGGAACTTGACTTCAGGGAGCCTGCTTCGGCGGCTAGAGCTTGGCGAGGAGCTGTACCGGCTCCAGTTTATTGACAGCATTACTTTCTTCTGCCAAACTGCCCATAGTTTTTCCTTGCGCCGCCTGCCCTGCTTCTACAGCCTCTTCAATGTCTGTGGCTCTGCTCCCCAGCAGTTGCGTCGGGTCTACTGTGGAAATAACTGGTTCCGGATCCTGTGTACCACCGAGGATGGCTTGTTGCGCTTTGTGTCCCCAATAACAGGGGACCTTCTGGTTATCACCTGGCCCTTCTCAATCGTGGACCGGGCTGTGGATTGGGCCTACGACCCAGGTAAAGAGGAGCTCTTTGTAGCAACAGGCAGCTCAGAGGTTCTGGTATTTGACACAACCCGCTGCCCTTGCCCAGCCAAGTATCTTCTAGGCACCTCACCAAATTCTCAGGACTTTGTACAATGCCTGGCTTATGGGCATTTCAACTTGGGGCGGGGTCTAGAGGGACTGATATTCTCTGGGCACCAGAGTGGTGTGGTAAGAGTGCTCTCCCAGCACAGCTGTGCTCGATTAGAAAAATTCATGCACTTTGGTGCTGTACTGGCACTCTCCACGCTGTCTGGAGGGATTTTTGGTGGCAAAGGAAACTCTCTGCTCTGTTCCTATGGAATGGATGACTATGTGCACCTGTCAGAAGCTGTGCTTGATGGGGTCAAAGTACAACTGCAGCCTCTTGCCAGCATCCTCAGCAGCTGTCACCTAACACATCTGATACTCTTGCCCAAGTCTGTGGGTGCCATCACAGAGACAAACTGCCTGCGTCTCTGGAAGTTCCATGATTTTATGTCCTCTGGGTCACAGAATGGCTTGAAATTCATAGAAACACTGCCTCTGCACCTGTGTGCCATCACATCCTTTGATGTCTGCCTCTCCTTGAGTCTTTTCGTCACAGGTTCTGCCGATGGCTCTGTTCGGATCTGGGACTTCCATGGCAGACTCATAGCCATTCTGGACTCATCACTGCACTTTGGCCCACTCTGTTTTGCAAATGACCGGGGTGACCTGCTTGTGACTTTTAACCAGAGTCTTTACCTAGTGTCCTGTTTAAAATTGCTTCCCCCAGCCCTGCTGACTCGCCTTTCCTTTATGAGCATATCAGATGAAGTACTGGAAATCCCTAAGCCTTTCATACCAAGCTTCTTCTTCTCCTTTGAGACCATGTTTGTGCCCAAGTACATCTACCTTGGAAAAGCACAACAGAAATTAGTGGGTCTGGAGAACCTTGTCAACAAGCGGGCCATTGCCTTTGACCATTCTGTGCCACATGTGATAGAAGAAGATGAGGAAGGGAGCCCAGTGTTACTGCGTTCCTCCATGCATTATTCTTTGCAGGACATGGAAAATTGGACGCAGATGAGTAAACGTTACCAACGCCATTATGTGCTTCCTCCCCAACTACAACTGACTAGCTGGGATGGACTCAACCCCTATCAGATATTGCGATACTACTTTGGTCATGGGCGGGAATGGCTTTTTGCCCCTGATTGCTATATCCCCAATTCAGTGATTCGTGCCCGTCTTTGGCCAGAGGGCACCCCAATATACCTACAGTGCAACCTGCATGCACCCCAGCGGGAGCTGGAATGGGACAGGTCTCAAGAATTCTTTTTCTGGCAGAGCAAGGTAAGAACTGTAAGTAATATAGAATATCCAGAGAAGGAGGATGAACAATTCCTAGAAATGAGACTTTCCAAGGATATAACCTACGGCATCCTTACAGATGGAGCAAACCGAAGTTGGCTGGGAAGAAAGATGAGTGAAATAGCCATTAATAGTATGATTGAGACAATGCTCAATATTATGGTCCATGCTTCCTTGCTGAAGTACCAGTACTGTGTTGGTGCACTAGGGCAAATCTTTGCCTCTTACCAGGTGTCTCCAGCCCTACGCTCTGAGACAGCCCGTCGGCTACTGGATGATACAACCAATTCCAACCCGCTGATCCGAGAACTAGCTTGGGAAGGGCTGAAGCGTCTAGGAATGATTACTCATCTTTTTGCCATGCCTCTGGCTCAGGGATTAATGGACAAGGATGAAAGAGTGAGGGTCAAGACTCTAAGCCTCATGTCTGAGATTGGAATCCACTCTAGGACCTCACTCTTACAGCTGATCCAGAAACAAGAGACTTTTCGGGAGATGCAGTACGTTTGTGCTTCCCTCAATTCTTCACCCCATTCCCCATTTCCCCCTCCTTTCCTTTGCTATTTCTTCATCCCTGTTTATTAATTCTTCCTGACGTTTCTTCTTTCTCATAGCCTTTGCTCATTCCTAGATGACTATTCTTGACAATCCCCTATTCACTCCTCCTCCTCCTCCTCTTCCTTCTTTTTTTGAGACAGGGACTTATTCTGTTGGAGGCTGGAGTATAGTGGTGCGATCTTGGCTCACTGCAACCTCTGCTTCCCAGGCTCAAGTAATCCTCCTGCCACAGCCTCCTCAGTAGCTGGGGCTACAAGCATGCACCACCACACTGGCTAATTTTTTGTAGAGACAGAGTCTCACTATATTGCCCAGACTGGTCTCAAACTCCCGGGCTCAAGCAATCTTCCTGCCACCTTGGCCTCCCAAAGTGCTAGGAGTACAGGCATGAGCCACCACACCTGGCGGGCTCACCCCTTTCTCCATTGCTTTTCCTATATGTCCGCTACCTCTTCAAGTTCCATTTTCATCCTTTTCTCCTGTTTCTACAGCCTCCAATACAGATCACTCCATTCATTGCCATCTTGGCTTCATAGATAGTTTCTTTTGTCTCAGCCATTGTTTTCCTCTGTATATGCCATCTCTCTTGGCCACTTTGCCAAGCCTCCTGCCTGTTCCACAGCCGTTTTGTTCTTCCCATTCTCCCTTTTGTTCCTGACTCAGCATAGTCCTTCTTCTCCTTTGACTTTCATAGGCAGGAGATGATCGGGGAGGAAACTCTAGACCATCTGCTGGGGATGCGGGCCACAGATCTCCAAATCCTTTCCACTCAAGTGGAGCAGAGATTGAATGAAAACCTGACTCTGTCACATAGAGATGGAAAGCCGGCTTTTTCTTTAGATGTCCCAAAGGCTTCTGAACTTAAATCCTTCTCCGTGAAACCTCCTACAGTTTCTGAAGAACCTGAAGTGGCCGTCAAGCACAGCAAAGGCCACAGACGAGGCCGAGCAGTGGTCAAAAAGCATAGTATGTAAGGGGTAATCTGGTCCATGCCTCAGGGTCCTCAAGAGGCAGGGTAGTTAGGGTTAAAGTGGATCAAGAGATACTAGGTGGGCTGGCCAGACACAATGGCTCACGCCTGTAATCCCAGCACCTTGGGACGCCGAGGCGGGTGGATCACTCGAGGTCAGGAGCTTGAGACCAGCCCGGCCAATATGGTGAAACCCCGTCTCTACTGAAAATACAAAAATTAGCCAGGCATGATGGTGGGTGACTGTAAACCCAGCTACTCGAGAGGCTGAGGTGGGAGAATCACTTGAACCCAGGAGGTGGAGGTTGCAGTGAGCCGAGATGGTGCCACTGCACTCCAGCCTGGGTGACAGAGCGAAACTCCATCTCAAAAAAAAAAAAAAAAAAAAGAGATACCAGGTGGGAAGAGAGATAAGTGGAAAAGTCTCATCATAGAAAAGGCACTCTCGGATGGGGGACTAGGGGAGGGATAACATTAGGAGAAATACCTAATGTAGATGACAGGTTGATGGGTGCAGCAAACCACCATGGCACCTGTATACCTATGTAACAAACCTGCATGTTCTGCACATGTATCCCAGAACTTAAAGTATAATTTTTTAAAAAGTGTACAGATAAGGAAATGACAGTGTATTCATAAAATGAAATACTACTGTGATAAAAAAGAGTGATACATGCAACAACATGGAAGAATCTCAAAAACTGTTGAAAGAAAACACAAAAGAGCACATTTTTAAATGATTCTATTTATTTGGAATTCTAAAAAAGGCAAATGAATCTACAGTCACAGAAAGCAGATCAGTTGTTGCCTAGGGCCAGGGATTAAGGGTAGATAGATGTTGACTGGGACACTATGTAGGAGGGAATTTAGGGGGATAATAGAAATGCCTTATATCCTGATTGTAATTGCAATAGTTACAAGAGTGTATACATTTTTCAAACTCATCAAATTGTTTGCTTAAAATGGGTATATCATATGTAAATTATACCTCAATAAAATTGATTTTTATGAAAGCAATGAAGAAAAAAAAGACTTTCTAAGGAAGGATCCACTCAAACTCAGGAAGACTCTAAGGCCTAGCTCTCTAGGATTTGGCAGGAGTAGGGGGCTAGGAATAAAGCAAAGAGATGCTTTTTTTTTTTTTTTTTTAGGCCTCAGTTCTCTTTGTTGCTACTTCTTTTATGACAGTTCTTCTTAGCTCACACCTAATATTTGGAAAGGTTTCATTTAGTTCCCCATACTTTGCTTACCTCCACCTCTCCATTTTTCCTACAGGCCGAAAATGGTTGCGGGGCCTCAAGAAGACGAAAGAGAGAGACTCTAAACATATGATCACTGAGCCAGGCCTCTTAGAGGATGAAAGTGGGACTGAGGCCGCACCAGTTGAGATGGAGGAAGCATCCGTCCATTCCAAATGGTCTTCAAGCACCACTGTAACAAAGCTCTTAAAAGATGTTGACTCTCAAGAGAAAGATATCTCAAAGGATCACGTTGCATTGACCCTGAAGATGCTGCGGAAAATACGTGACAAAAGAGACAAGAAAGCAAGAGCTCGGAAACTCAAAAAGAAGCACAAGAAGAAGGGAAAAGAAGCCAAAGTTATAACTGAGAAACCTACACCTCCTGTAATGGGACAGCCAGTTACTAAAAAGGTTAAAATTCTAGGGCGCGGAGCCTCAGGAATATCTGGCCGCAGGTCAACCACTGGAGATGGCTTATCATGGCGGGATGATCTGTGTCGTCTTATGACCCTGAGGATATCTGGTTCCCAAACAAAAATGTCAGAAAATCTAAACACTGAGCTAGTGACATTTGCTCAGGAGATGCTGGTAGATAGGCACCCCAGTTGGGAACTCTTTCAGGAGATCTGCCCCCTGTTGAAGAAAGAAAGTAAAGTTCTGCTTGAGGACCTTGATTGGGATGTAGTCCCGCCAGAGGAGAAACCAATTTTTATCCATGAAGGAGCAATTAGAGAGGACATGATACAAGGTGTGACAGAAGAGGTGATCAGACACGAAGTGATGCCAAGGGAAGAAGAACAAGCACAAAAGAAAGAAAAAGACATGCCGGCCTTGGAGGAAACCCAAGTGATTTTGAAAAAGGGCAAGAAAAAGAAAGTTATTTTTTTAGAACCAGGTGATGTAACCAAGGGAAAACAAATATCAAAGAAAGAAAAGAAGAAAACCTTTCAGAAGTCACCTAAGCAAGAGAGGAAAGCTGTCCAGCAGGAAAGAAAAGTAGGAAAAACAAAGAGGGAAATGCCCAAAGAAGAGAGGGATATGAGTGAGGAAGTGAAGGAAATGGCCACACTAGAGGAGAAAGTAGTTGAACAAGAAGGAAAACCGGTTATGATTGAGAGGACATCGTCTTGGCAGGACTGGAAAAAGTCCTGGGATGAGTGGAAACAGGCCCATGGTGAGACAAGGAAATCCTGGAAGGCATGGAAGGAAGACTGGGAGGAGAGGCTTCTTCAGGAAGAGGAAAAACTACACCAGGCTGGAGAGAAGCTATCCCCGGAGGAGGAAATGCTTCAGGAGGACAAGAAGCTGAAATGGGAAGAGTGGAAACAATTCTGGGAAAATATGTTGCAATCTGAATCCAAGGAGCAACTGTACAAGGATGAGGAAGAAGTGACTTTGGAGGAAGAAGTGACTTTGGAGGAAGAAGAAGTGTCTCGGAAGGAGGAAGAAAAAGAAGAGCAGGTCACAGAAGAGCAGAGACAGATCCAAGAAGAACACAAACGGGCCAGAATACACAGGAAACAAGCCCGAGCTGAAAAAAAACGAGCCCAAGAAGAGAGGAAATTAGCACAAGAAGAAGAGAAACTTGCACAAGAAGAGAGACAGTTGGCCCAGGAAGAGAGAAAACTGGCCCAGGCGTATGTTAAAATAACCCAGGATGACAGGGAAATGGCCCAGGCAGAGGGTAAGTTTGCCCAGAAAGAGGCAACACTGGCCCAAAGAGGGGAGAAGCTAAGCCAGGAGGTGGAGAAATTGGCCCAGAAAACGAAGAAACTGTCCAAGAAATGGGAGAAAGTGGCTAGAGAAGAAGAGAAACTAGCAAAGAAAGAAGGGAAACTGGCCGAGGTAAAAAACATATTGGTCCAGAAAGTGGAAGAACTGGCCCAGAGGGAACAAAATCTGGACTGGCAAGAAAAGGAGCTGGCCCAGGAATTGGAGGAACTGGAAGGGGACATGGAAGAACTGTCTTGGAAAGAAGAGGAACTGAATCAGGAAGAGGTGAAACTGATTGAGGAAAAGACGAAGCTGGCTGAGGAAGAGAAGACATTGATCTGGCAAAGGGAGAAACTGTCTGAAGAAGAGACAAAATTGACCCAGGAAGAAGAGTTGCTGATCCAGGAAGAGGAGAAACTGGCCCAGCACAAGGAAAAAATGCCTGAGGAAGAGGAAAGACTGGGACAGAAAAGGGAGCAATTGATTAAGAAGAAGATAAAACTGGCCCAGAAAAGGGAAAGATGGATCAACAGCATGGAAGAACTCACAGAGAACAAGATGATACTGTATCAGAAGAAGAATCTGGCTCAGGAAAAGAAGAATCTGGCCCAGGAGAAGGAAAAATTGGCTCAGAGGAAAGAGAACCTACTCTATAACAAAGAAAGACTCACCCACAGCAGAAAGAAATTAGTGCAAGTAAAGAACAAATTGGGAATGTTCAAGAAGACACTGGCTCAGGTAGAGGAGAAGCTGACACAGGAAGAGGAGACCGTGATCAAGAAGAAGGAGAAACTGACTGAAACAGAGAAAAAATTGGTCCAAGTAGAGGATAGTCTGGCCGAGAAACAGGAGAAATTGGCCCAGGAAAAAATGAAATTAGCTCTGGAGAAGGCAATGGTCCAAGGAAAGAAACGGCTCAGAGGAGAGTTGGCTATTGTTAAGGAAAAAAAGGCATTGAACCTGGAAATGAAAAGACTGGCTGAGGAGAAGATGAGACTGGTTGAGGGAAAGGAAACACTGTCTAAGGGAGAGACTCCAGAAACTTCAAGACAAAGAAAAATGACTAAAGTTGAACAAGAACTACTTGAGAGGAAATTGTCACTACAGGAGAAGATACTGCTACATGAAGACAGGATACTGGCCATGGAGGAAAGGGAAATTGCCAAAGGAAAACTGGAATTTACTAGAGGACGGAGAATATTTGCCCAGGGGCAAAGAAAGTTAGCCAAGGCTGAAAGGAATTTGATTAAAAAAAAGGAGAGCCTTTCCAAGGAACCAGCAAAACTAAACAAAATCTTAAAGGCACTTCAAAGACTAACCAGGGATGAAAGGAAACTAACACAGGAAGAAATAAAAATGACAAAGATAAAGAGGTCACTCTTTGTTAAGGAGAGAAGACTGAGTACAGAACAGAGTAAGCTGGATATCAAAGAGTGGGATTTTTCTGAAAAACGATCAGAACTGACTAAAGATGAGAAGAAACTGGCTCGGAAGCAGAGAAAACTGGCCAAGGAAATGAGGAGAATGGTAAACAGAGAAGAAAAAATGACTGAGGAAGAGAGCAAATTGGCCAGAGAGCATTCAGAAGTCATACTGGATGATGAAGAGGAAGGAGGAATAGAAGAAGAAGAGGTAATCCCATTCCTTAAACGAAGGTGGAGAAAGAGGAAAGAGGCCGAGAGAGTTGATAAACCAAAGGAAAAGTTTTCCAGTCAAGTGGATGAAGTGGAAAGTGAAGAGCATTTTTCTGAAGAAATGGAAAGCCTGTTAGATGAACTAGAGAAGCAAGAGAGTTTGTCTTCTGAGGAGGAGGAGGAAAGGGAGGAAGAGGAGGAAAGGGAGAGAGAAGAGGAGGAGGAAAGTGAGGAGGAGGAGGAAAAGGAGAAGGAGGAGGAAGAGGAGGAGGAGGAAGGGGAGGAGAAGCAAGTGGAGAAAGAGGAGGAGGAGGAGAAGAAAAAAAAGGAAAAGAAGAAGGAGGAGGTTCAGGAGAAGGAAGAAGTGTTTGAGGAGAAAGAAGAAATTACGAGTGAGGAAGAGATAGAAAGTTTGAGTGATGAGGAAGAGGAAGAGGAGAGCAGCTCATTGGAAGAAGAAATGGACAGGGAAAAAGATACCTTAAAAAAAGAAAAACTATTTAAGTTACAAGAACAAAGAAGAAAGATCCTAAGAGAAAAGGAAAGAGTCCTTTCCATTGGAAAAGGAGTTCCTCATGTCAAAGATGGGGCTGTAAGACTGGGAGTTCTAAAAAGCCCTTTGAAGAAACTGATGTCAAGAGCTCTGGAGATGAAAGAGAAAATACCAGTGCCAGTGCCAGAGGAACAAATATCCTGGGAAGATAAAAAGGCCACAGTAGTTGAAATACCCAGGAAATTCTCAGAGACAATGGATAAAGAAAGAGAAGTGATGGGAAAATATGAACCCATACCTCCACATGTTTTGGGTACAGTTTTAGAGTCCGAAGCACGGGACTTAAAGACCCCATTTATGTCCCACATATTAAGGAGGACCGTGGAAGGTCAGGAACTCCAACACAAGCCACTAGGTGCCTGGTGGAAGTGGTTTCTGCAGCATCCACCTCTGATGGGACAGACTGAGGTACAGTTACCTCTCTCCCAAATCCCGGCTAAGGAACAACATGCAGATGAAATCCTCTCAGATGTAGAGTGGATCCGCCATGTCCTAGAACGAATGGAAGCAGGAGAACAGCTTTCCAGGGATGGTTTCCACAGACTATGCCAGCTGCTCAAAGACCTCGTCTCAAAGGGAAACTTAGAATGGCTGAATCTGGCCAAACTTGAAGGCATCGTGTACCGTCACAAGCAGGCCCTGGAGTCACGAGGCACAAGGATCTCAAAACCCACTAGAGAGTCTATGAGTCCAAAATACCGGAAAGTGATTCCTCCTATAAAAGCAAAGGAAAAGGAGAGCTGGCCAAAACCTTTGGCTGTCCCCACACAAAAGTACCCATTAGCTACCGAGAGGATTCCAGACCCAAGGGCTAAAAATTGGCATCTTCTAGGAGAGCCTTACAGAAGTGAGAGGGCACAGCAGATAGCCATTGCTCACAAGGAGATGGAAATGCAATACTTTTATCCTGCCACAAGAGACATTTTTCCAAGTGCCCATGCCTCTGTGGAAAAACAAACCCTGGCACTGATGTTTCAAAAGGACTTCTGGGATTTTAAGGATAAACGCAGGTTTCCCAGATTGCCCAAATTAGAGAAGAAGAAACAGCCCATTTCTAAAAAGAAGGAAGAGTTGCCTTTGTGGGAGACGTTTGTGGCACTGTACTATGTTTTGCGGATGCTGCAGCAGCGATATGCAAAAGACAGCACTGCTTGGATGGAACAGTTCCACCAGCTCATGGACCTGTACCAACTTAAGTCCCCCAGAATCCAGAAGCTGCTTCAGGAGCTGCTAATGAGAGAGGAACCTCAACCCCAAGAGATCATCTATGAAGAGGCCCTAAAAGCCACAGAGCTAGTTCCCGGGGAACGGCTGTTCTGCTGCCTGTTTTGTGGCAGTTCTCATACTCGTAGAAGTCCTCAGGAGTTTCAGGGTGTGGTACCCCTCCCTTGGCAGAACTGTGTGCACACCATCCTTCCCGTGGGCATTGCCCGGTATGGGATCTTAGAACTTGCCTGGAAAAGCCTGCCGGAAGCTGATCTTCATCTCACCAAGGCATTGACACACACCGTTGCTCCCACTCTCTAATTTGGGACTGACTGGAGGTTGGGACTTTTCATTGCCAAGTGGAGAAAGGCCTGGTCACCAGGATCTAGACCTTCATCTCTCTCTCTCTCTCTCTCTTTTTTTTTTTTTTTTTTTTTTTTTTTTTTTTTGAGATGGGGTTTCACTCTTGTTGCCCAGGCTGGAGTGCAATGACGTGATCTCAGCTCACTGCAACCTCCGCCTCCCGGGTTCAAGCAAATCTCCTGCCTCAGCCTCCCGAGTAGCTGGGATTATAGGCATGAGTCACCGTGCCCAGACCTAGACCTTCATCTCTAGGCCCACACAGAGGTAGGGCCAGGTCGAAGCCCTTTCCCAGCTCTGGAAACACAGCTTCTATATGTGGAATAAAGAGGAGGTTCTTGTTTGCAACAAGCACTTTGATGTGTTTTTTCCCAGCAAACTTTAGTTCCCCAAGAAGGTAGCCAGGGAAACAACTTACTCACGTACTCCTGAGATGGGGGGAAGCTTCCTAAAAGACAGGGGTGCCCACTGTGTGGATGTGTTGAGGCAGACAAGTCTGTCCTTGTTCTCTTCATTCCTTCCCACCATCCTCCCCAAGCACTCTAAGAAGGAAAGTACCAGACACAAAAACTAATATATATTTGGCACGAATTTGAGAGGTATTGATATGGTGGAAAGAGAATGGGCTTTAGAGTCAGAAAATGCAACATTTTGTCCCTTAGTATTTGGGGTCCTACAGTGGGGCTGACTCTATTTTTCTGTTTGTAGTTCTGCATGCTGATGACTTGAGTTCCAGATAGCAGGAATGGTGGGTGTTGAGGAGATTGTCAGAGTAAAGGAATAATCTTCAACAAGTTTTAGCCAGTACCACCTCCACCTGGTGACTTCATCACTGGATGGCACCAAGGGGTGAGGCCATCTGAGGTTGAAGCAAAAAAAAAAAAAATAGAGTTTAGGCTAGGTATAGTGGCTCACGCCTGTAATCGCAGCACTTTGGGAGGCCAAGGTGGGAGGATCATTTGAGCCCAGGAGTTTGAGACCAGCCTGGGCAACATGGTGAAACCCCATCTCTACAATTTTTTTTTTTTTTGGAGTTGGAGTCTCACTCTGTCACCCAGGCTGGAGCGCAGTGGTGCAAAATTGGCTCACTGCAACCTCCGCCTCTCGGTTCAAGCGATTCTCCTGCCTTCGCCTCCTGAGTAGCTGGGATTACAGGCACATGCCACCATGCCTGGCTAATTTTTGTATTTTTAGTAGAGACAGGGTTTCACCACATTGGTCAGGCTGGTCTCGAACTCCTGACTTCGTGATCCACCCACCTTGGCCACCCAAGGTGCTGGGATTACAGGCATGAGCCACTACACCTGGCCTGTTTTTTAAATAGCTAGGTGCAGTGATGTGTGCCTGTTGTAGTCCCAGCTACTCAGGAGGCTGAAATGGGAAGATCACTTGAGCCTGGGAGGTTGAGACTGCAGTGAGCCATGGTTGTGCCACTGCACTCCAGCCTGGGCAAGAGCAAGACCCTGTCTCAAAAAAACAAAACAACAACAACAAAAAGAAGGAAGCTGATGTCCCTATGTCTTTCACTCCCTTTATTACTATCTAGACATGGAATTTGGGTAGGGTGATAGAATAAGAATTTGGAAAACTAGGTGTAGGCTCAATTAGGCCCCCCCAGTTACTTAGGGACCTTCCCTCTAGCAATGAAGGAGACAAGAGTTAAAGCAAAAGGAGTAGGCCGGGTGTGGGGGCTCACACCTGTAATCCCAGCACTTTGGGAGGTCAAAGTGGGTGGATCACTTGAGGCCAGGAGTTCAGGACTAGCCTGACCATCATGGTGAAAACCCATCTCTTCCAAAAATACAAAAAACTTAGTTGGGCATGGTGGTGTGTGCCTGTAATCCCAGCTACTCAGGAGGCTGAGGCAGGGGAATCACTTGAACCCAGGAGGCAGAGGTTGCAGTGAGCCAAGATCGTGCCACTGTACTCCAGCCTGGGCGACAGAGCGAGACTTCATCTCAAAGAAAAAGAAAGGGGGCAGTAAAGTTGTCACCGTTTTTCCCTGATCTCCTCTCCCTGCCATGGCAGAACGGCCTCTTTCCAGGTCAGCTGAGGCTTATTGCTGCTTCTAAAAAGTAGCCCATCTTTGCCATTTGCCACTCCCCACCCCAATCTCTCTTTTGTTATCTTACCTCCTCTACCTCTTTTTTTTCTTTTGAGGGGAAGCAGAGGATAGAGGGCAAGAGAACATTCTGAGAAGTTAGATTCACCTCAGAGGCCAAGGGCAATAAGTGTCCTTGCTCTGCAATTGGGCTCTTCCATGTCAGACTACATGTCAGGCCATGAAGAATAGGTGAGAGATGGCCAGGCATGGTGGCTCACGCCTGTAATCTTAGCACTTTGGGAGGCCAAGGCAGGCAGACTGCCTGAGCTCAGGGGTTCAAGACCAGCCTGAGCAACATGGTGAAACTCCATCTCTACTCAAATACAGAAAAAAAAAAAATTAGCTGGGCGTGGTGGCAGGCACCTGTAGTCCTGGCTACTTGGGAGGCTGAGGCAGGAGAATTGCTTGAACCTGGGAGGTGGAGGTTGCAGTGAGCTGAGATCGTGCCACTGCACTCCATCCAGCCTGGGCAATAGAGTGAGACTCCATCTCAAAATAATAATAAAATAAAAATTAAAAAAAGAATATGTGAGAGCTGTGGGCTGGGAGTAGGAAGCCTCAAAAAGGATGATTCACCTGACAGCCAGGCAAGGCAGCAGGAGTTAAGGAGAGCCCAGCTGGCTCTGCAGTCTTGACCTGAGTCATTTCTCCTTTTGGCCTCTGTCTGTGTCAAAAAAAGGATAGTGCACAAATCACAAATATGAGGCATGAAAGAGGAGCCATCACTACAGATCCTATAGACATTTACAAAGATAAGAGACTACTATGAACAACTCTATGTCTGTACATTTGACAATGCAGATGAAATGGATAATTTCCTTGAAAGATCCAGAAAGAGAATAACAATACCTATCTGATTCATTTATAAATCTACCATCCATATTCCAATTTTGTCAGTTGACTTAATAATGTCCTTTACAGTATTCTTTCTCTTCCATTGTAGGAGCTAGTCTAGAGTCAGGATATCAGTGAGTCCTCTGGTAAAAAGAAACAAAACCCAGCAGACAGCCTGTGGTGCTAGAGTCAGAAAGTCTATGAATGACTCTTCAGGGACCCTCAGAATTTGGGTATTGGCTGTGACAACCCAGATATTTTCTTGTGTTTGCCAGAATGTCAAAGAACAGTTGTTTGTGTTTTTATGAAAAATTTCAATCACAAAAGTAGAAGAGTTTTACAATGAACTCCCAGCTCCCTATCACCTATAATTAACATTTTGTCAAAATTGATTCATCTACTTTTTTCTTTGTTGAAGTATTTTAAGAATCCTAGACATCATATTTCAACCCTAAATACTTTGATATTTCAGTTCTAAAAAATAACATTTTTCTATATAATGATTTTCATGTCTAACAAAATAATTCCTTAATATCATCTAATACTCAAGTCTATGCAAATTTCCATGGTTGTTCCCCTCCCCAAAATGTTTTTTGTTTTTCTTTTCATTTTTTAGAGATGGGTTCTTGCTATATTTCTCAGGCTGGCCTTGAACTCCTGGACTCAAGGGATCCTCCCACCTCAGACTCCAAAGTAGCTGAGATCATTGGTGCATGCCACCATGCCTGGCTCCCTAAATGTCCTTTTATACTTTGTTTGAATCAGAATTCAAATAAGAGTGTGACCCTCTCTCTGTCTCTCTCTCTTTCTCTCTCCATACACACACACACACACACACACACACACACACACACACACACATATAGCCAGGCGCGGTGGCTCATGCCTGTAATAGCAGCACTTTGGGATGCAGAGGCGGGCAGATCACTTGAGCTCAGGAGTTTGAGACCAGCCTGGCCAACATAGTGAAACCTCCTCTCTACTAAAAACTACAAAAATCAGCCAGGAGTGGTGGTGCATGCCTATAATCCCAGTTACTCGGGAGGGTGAAGCAGGAGAATCTCTTGAACCTGAGAGGCAGAGGTTGCAGTGAGCCAAGATTGCACCACTGCACTCCAGCCTGGGTGATACAATGAGCAAGACTCTACCTCAAAACAAACAAGCAAACAAAAATTAGCCACATGTGGTGGTGTGCTCCTGTAGTCCCAGCTACTCAGGTGGCTGTGATGGGAGGATCACTTGAGCCCAGGAGTTCAAGGCTATAGTGAGCTATGATTGTGCCACTGCACTCCAGCCTAAGTGACAGCGAGACTCTGTCTCTAAAAAACAAAAAATTGAGTCCAGGAGCGGTGGCTCACACCTGTAATCCCAGCACTTTGGGAGGCAGAGGTGGGTGGATCACGAGGTCAGGAGTTCAAGACCAGCCTGACCAACATGGTGAAACCCCATCTCTACTAAAAATACAAAAATTAGCCGGGCATGGTGGCACGCACCTGTAATCTCAGCTACTCAGGAGGCTGAGGCAGGAGAATGGCTTGAACCCGGGAGGCGGAGGTTGCAGTGAGCCAAGATCACACCACTGCACTCCAGCCTGGGTGACACAGTGAGACGCCATCTCAAAAAAAAAAAAAAAAAAAGTTACAGTTGTCAATTTTATGTTATACATGTGTTACCACAATTGAAAATGGCAATATTATATAAGGCAAATAAAGGTTGTAGAAATGTTCCAGATTAAAGGACACAAAATAGACATGATAACTAAATGCAATCAATACCTGACTCTAGATGCAATCAATACCTGACTCTGACTTTGTTTGGTTAGAGATGGGGTCTCGTTATGTTGACCAGGCTGGCTTTGAACTCCTGGCCCCAAGCAATACTCCTGTCTCAGTCTCACAAAGTGCTAGGATTACAGGCATGAGCCACTGTGCCTAGCCTAGGTTTGCTCTTACAATGGAAGGGAAGGAATGCTTTAGGCTGGGTGTGGCGGCTCACGCCTGTAATCCCAGCACTTTGGGAGGCCAAGGTGGGCGGATCACCTGAGGTCAGGAGTTTGAGACCAGCCTGGCCAACATGGTGAAACCCCGACTCTATTAAAAATACAAAAATTAGCCGGGCGTGGTGGTGGGCACCTGTAATCCCAGCTACTTGGGAGGCTGAGGCAGGAAATTTTCTTGAACCCAGGAGGCAGAGGTTACAGTGAATTGAGATAGCGTCACTGCACTCCAGACTGGACGACAAGAGCGAAACTCCATCTCAGAAAAAAAAAAAAAAAAAAAAGAATGATTTAAAGGACATTATTAGGACAACTGACAGTATGGGATTATGGATGTAAAGTATTGCAAATGTATGAAGTTGATAACTGTACAACAGTTATATAAGAGACTATCCCTATCCTTAGGAAGTACATACTGAAGTGCTCTATGTAACTTACCCTCAAATATTCCAGATAAATATTAAATTATTTATGTGTATGTGTGTGGAGAGACAGAATAAGCAAATGAGGCAATATTTTAACAATAATTTAATCTGAATAAAGGGCATGGAGGTTTATTGCATTATTTTATTTTTTTGATTTTTTTGGGAATTTGAAATAATTTCTAAATAATATTCTAAAATTCGGCCGGGTGCAGTGGCTCAAGCCTGTAATCCCAGCACTTTGGGAGGCCAAGACGGGCGGATCACGAGGTCAGGAGATCGAGACCATCCTGGCTAACACGCGAAACCCGGTCTCTACTAAAAAATACAAAAACTAGCGGGGCGAGGTGGCAGGCGCCTGTAGTCCCAGCTACTCGGGAGGCTGAGGCAGGAGAATGGCGTAAACCCGGGAGGCGGAGCTTGCAGTGAGCTGAGATCCGGCCACTGCACTCCAGCCTGGGCGACAGAGTGAGACTCCGTCTCAAAATAAACAAACAAACAAAAAAACAAAGTTCAAGCTGGTCATGGTAGCACACACCTGTAGTCCCAGCTACTCAGGAGGCTGAGGTGGGAGGATCACCTGAGCACAGGAGGTTGAGACTGCAGTGAGCGGTGATCTTGCCACTGCACTTCAGCCTGGGAGAGACAGTGAGACTCTGTCTCAAAATAAAATAAGTTCAAAAACAAACAAAAACCCCAGTGAGCCTGTTCCTTTTGTTCCATTCTCTCTCTTTTTTTTTTTCTTTTGAGACGGAGTCTTGCTCTGTCATCAGACTAGAGTGCTATGGAGTGATCTCCACTCACTGCAACCTCCATCTAGATGGGTTGGCTCTGACGACTGAGCCCTGGACACTCCAGTGGTTGGAAGGGGAGCTGTCAAGGATATTTAGAAGGAGCAGCCAGGAATGTAAGAGAAAAACCAAAAAAGTGGTGTCCAGAAGTCAAAAGATGCACACATTTCAAGAAGGAGGGAGTGATAAACCATGTCAAATACTGCTGATGAGTCAAGTAGGAGAAAGAGTGAGAAAAGTCACCACTGGAGTTGGCAAATGGGTATATTTCGTAATCTTGACAAATACATTTCAGTGGAGTTGTGGGATAGGTGGATTGATTAGAGTGGGTTTAAGAGAGAATGGGGGCTGGGCGCGGTGGCTCATGCCTATAATCCCAGCACTTTGGGAGGCCGAGGTGGGCAGATCACGAGGTCAGGAGATCGAGACCATCCTGGCCAACATGGTGAAACCCTGTCTCTACCAAAAATACAAAAATTATCTGGGCATGGTGGCACGTGCCTGTAATCCCAGCTACTTGGGAGGCTGAGGCAGGAGAATCGCTTGAACCAGGGAGTTAGATGTTGCAGTGAGTGGAGATCACTCCATAGCACTCTAGTCTGATGACAGAGCAAGACTCCGTCTCAAAAGGAAAAAAAAAAAGAGAGAGAGAATGAACAAAAGGAATAGGCTCACTGGGGTTTTCGTTTGTTTTCGAACTTATTTTATTTCGAGACAGAGTCTCACTGTCTCTCCCAGGCTGAAGTGCAGTGGCATGATCACCACTCACTGCAGTCTCAACCTCCTGTGCTCAGGTGATCCTCCCACCTCAGCCTCCTGAGTAGCTGGGACTACAGGTGTGTGCTACCATGCCCAGCTTGAACTTTAGAACATTATTTAGAAATTATTTCAAATTCCCAAAAAAAATCAAAAAATTAAAATAATGCAATAAACCTCTATGCCCTTTATTCAGATTATTGTTAAAATATTGCCTCATTTGCTTATTCTGTCTCTCCACACACATACACATAAACAATTTAATATTTATCTGGAATATTTGAGGGTAAGTTACATAGAACACTTCAGTATGTACTTCCTAAGGATAAGGATATTCTCTCTCTTTTTTTTTTTTTTTTGAGACGGAGTCTCGCTCTGTCGCCCAGGCTGGAGTGCAGTGGCCGGATCTCAGCTCACTGCAAGCTCCGCCTCCCGGGTTCACTCCATTCTCCTGCCTCAGCCTCCTGAGTAGCTGGGACTACAGGCGCCCGCCACCACGTCCGGCTAGTTTTTTGTATTTTTTAGTAGAGACGGGGTTTCACCGTGTTAGCCAGGATGGTCTCGATCTCCTGACCTCGTGATTTGCCCGTCTCGGCCTCCCAAAGTGCTGAGATTACAGGCTTGAGCCACCGCGCCCGGCCAGGATATTCTCTTATATAACTGTTGTACAGTTATCAACTTCATACATTTGCAATACTTTACATCCATAATCCCATACTGTCATTTGTCCTAATAATGTCCTTTAAATCATTCTTTTTTTTTTTTTTTTTGAGATGGAGTTTCGCTCTTGTCGTCCAGTCTGGAGTGCAGTGACGCTATCTCAATTCACTGTAACCTCTGCCTCCTGGGTTCAAGAAAATTTCCTGCCTCAGCCTCCCAAGTAGCTGGGATTACAGGTGCCCACCACCACGCCCGGCTAATTTTTGTATTTTTAATAGAGTCGGGGTTTCACCATGTTGGCCAGGCTGGTCTCAAACTCCTGACCTCAGGTGATCCGCCCACCTTGGCCTCCCAAAGTGCTGGGATTACAGGCGTGAGCCGCCACGCCCAGCCTAAAGCATTCCTTCCCTTCCATTGTAAGAGCAAACCTAGGCCAGGCACAGTGGCTCATGCCTGTAATCCTAGCACTTTGTGAGACTGAGACAGGAGTATTGCTTGGGGCCAGGAGTTCAAAGCCAGCCTGGTCAACATAACGAGACCCCATCTCTAACCAAACAAAGAACCAGTCTAGAGTCAGGTATTGATTGCATTTAGTTATCATGTCTATTTTGTGTCCTTTAATCTGGAACATTTCTACAACCTTTATTTGCCTTATATAATATTGCCATTTTCAATTGTGGTAAAACATGTATAACATGAAATTGACAACTGTAACTTTTTTTTTTTTTTGAGATGGCGTCTCACTGTGTCGCCCAGGCTGGAGTGCAGTGGTGTGATCTTGGCTCACTGCAACCTCCGCCTCCCGGGTTCAAGCCATTCTCCTGCCTCAGCCTCCTGAGTAGCTGAGATTACAGGTGCGTGCCACCATGCCCGGCTAATTTTTGTATTTTTAGTAGAGATGGGGTTTCACCATGTTGGTCAGGCTGGTCTTGAACTCCTGACCTCGTGATCCACCCACCTTGGCCTCCCAGAGTGTTGGGATTACAGGCGTGAGCCACTGCGCCCAGCCTATGACCCTCTCTTTGGTCATGGTTAATTGGACCCAGAAAGAACCAACCCTGGCAACACTTTGATTTTGGATTTTTGGCATCCTGAACTGTAAGAGAATACATTTCCGTTGTTGAAAGCCACCTAGTTTGTGCTAATTCAGTATGGCAGTCCCAGGAAACTATTAAGATCTGGGCAGTCGGTGTGCTCATTGCTTCGGGGTGACTTTGCCTCATGGCTCTTTCAGCATTCACAGGTAGGAAATATAAGTGTGTATGTATACACACATACACACACACACACACACACACACACACACACACACACACAGAGATACACAGACATACAGTATATCCCTGTGTACACAAACGTGTTTATACACATACATATATATATTTTAGAGTTTATGAGTTCACACCAATACCCCCAATTTCAATCCATACCTATAGGGTTCTTTGCTGCCTGCCCCCATTTCTTATTTATTTATTTGTTTGTTTGTTTATTTATTTATTTATTTAGAGACAGTCTCGCTCTGTCGCCCAGGCTGGAGTGCAGTGACGCAATCTCGGCTCACTGCCACCTCTGCCTCCCAGGTTCAATCAATTCTCCTGCCTCAGCCTCCCAAGTAGCTGCGACTACAGGCGCAGGCCTTCATACCTGGCTAAGCTGTAAACATTTTTTTGGAGACAGGGTCTCTCTGTGTAGCTCAGGCTGGTCTCAAATTCCTGCACTCAATGATCGTCCCACCTTGGCCTCCCAAAGTTCTAGGATTACATGTGTGGGCCACTGTGTCCAGTAACATCCTAATCTCATCTTTCCAAAACTATTACTCCCCTAGTTCTTCCCATTCTCAATAAATGGCAATTTATGTTCTTCCATTTACTCAAGCCACTTAAAGTCATTCTTGATGCCTTCCTTTCACTTATACCCCACAGAAGGTCCTATCTGGCTTTATCAAACTCATTCATCTCACTGCTCCTGCCCTAGACCTCCCATATTCTATTCTCCACACAACAACCCGAAGGATCCTTTGAAAACAAACATCAGGCTGGGTGCAGTGGCTCACACCTGAGATCCCAGCACTTTCCCTGCTCACAGTTGTAACTCCAGACTTCGAGAGGCTAAGGTGGGAATATTGCTTGAGGCCAGGAGCTTGAGACTAGCGTGGGCAACATAGTGAGATACTGTCTCTACAAAAAAATAAAAAAGATTAGTTGGGTATGGTGGCACTGCCTGTGGTCCCAGCTACTTGGGAGCCTGAGATGGGAGGATCGCTTGAGCCCAGGAGGTTGAGGCTGCAGTGACCTATGATTGCACCACTGCACTCCAGCCTGGGCAACAGACTGAGACCCTGTCTATAAAAAATGAATATTAAAAAAATTAAAAACCAACTTTGGATCATGCCATTCCCTTTGTTCAAAATCCTCCAGTGGCTCTTCACTAAGAGGAAATGCTAAAGTCCTTACAATGGCCTAAAAGGCTGACATGATTTGCAGCCGAGCCCCTCCCCGCACCTCTCTGAGTACATGAATTATCACTTTTCTTCTCTCCCAGCTCCAGCAACCATGCTCAAATATGTCAAATGCAATTCCCCCTCAGGGCCTTGGCACTTGCTGTTCCTTTTCCTGGAATGTTCTTCCCCAAAATAAACATATGGTTCACTCTTCACTTCCTCCAGATCTCTGCTGAAATACTGCTTTATCAGAGAGGCCTTCCCTTCCCCTCTGGCATTCTCCATTCTCCTTACTTGGCTCTGTTTTTCTCTGTAGTACTTAGCAATTGACATATATTTATTTAATGCTCATCTCTCCCCACCAGAATGTCAGCACTATGAAGAAAATCAGTTTTTTGGGTTTTTGTTTTTGTGTTTTTGAGACAAGAGTCTCACTCTGTCACCCAGGCTGGTGTGCACTGGCACTATCTGGGCTCACTGCAACTTCCACCTGCTAGGTTCAAGTGATTCTCCTGCCTCAGCCTCCAAGTCGCTGGGATTACAGGCACGCACCACCGCATCCAGCTAATTTTTGTATTTTTAGTAGAGACAGGGTTTCGCCATGTTGGCCAGGATGGTCTCAATTTCTTGACCTCGTGATCCACCCGCCTCAGCCTCCCAAAGTGCTGGGATTACAGGCGTGAGCCACTGCGCCTGGCCTGTTGTTGTTGTCTTTTGAGACAGGGTCTCACTCTGTCACCTAGGCTGGAGTGCAGTGGTGCAATCACAGCTCACTGCAGCCTCAACCTCCCTGGGCTCAAGGGATCCACCTGTTACAGTAGGTAGCTAGTCCGTGTCCCCGGTGCCCTGCCCCAAACAGCTCTCTAAAATAATAATTGGTCACAGCTGGCACCAGGGAAAGGCAGTATCCCAATAGACAGAAAACTCCTGAAACTGGTGATCAGCAGCTTCCCTGTAAGATCTTAGGACTTGGGCAAGTGGGCTCAACCATGTGCACTAAGGGGCAAAATGGCAGAGTTTAACTGGTGTATGACCTTCTTCTTTTTTTTTTTTTTTTTTTTTTTTTTATTTTTATTTATTTTTTTTTTTTTGAGACGGAGTCTCGCTCTGCCGCCCAGGCTGGAGTGCAGTGGCCAGATCTCGGCTCACTGCAAGCTCTGCCTCCCGGGTTCACGCCATTCTCCTGCCTCAGCCTCCTGAGTAGCTGGGACTACAGGCGCCCGCCACCTCGCCCGGCTAGTTTTTTGTATTTTTTTAGTAGAGACGGGGTTTCACCGTGTCAGCCAGGATGGTCTCGATCTCCTGACCTCATGATCCGCCCGTCTCGGCCTCCCAAAGTGCTGGGATTACAGGCTTGAGCCACCGCGCCCGGCCGTATGACCTTCTTCTAAGAACGCTTGACTAATAAGGGACGAATGCTTCAAGTGGTCATGCATACATCTTCGGTAAACACACTGTGCGTGCACCCCCTGCCAGGCGCTGGCCACATGTGGACAGCGCACCCCAAGGAAATAATCAGGGGAGAAAGAATGCAACCCCCCAAGAAGCATAACAACGGATAAAATGCCAAGTCCGTATAAAACCCCAAGTCCAGGGTTAAACCACACACTTGATCTCCGCCCGCTTGGACCTCCTCCAAGTGTATTTTATTTCCTTCCTTTCCTGCTCTAAAGTTTTTTTTTGTTTTGTTTTTTTGTTTTTTTTTTTTGAGACGGAGTCTCGCTCTGTCGCCAGGCTGGAGTGCAGTGGCACGATCTCGACTCACTGCAACCTCTACCTCCTGAGTTCAAGCAATTCTCCTGCTTCAGCCTCCTGAGTAGCTGGAACTACAGGCACGGGCCACCATGCCTGGCTAATTTTTTTATTTTTGGCAGAGACAGGGTTTCACCATGTTGGCCAGGCTGGTATCGATCTCTTGATCTCGTGATCCGCCTACCTCGGCCTCCCAAAGTGTTGGGATTACAGGTGTGAGCCACCGCACCTAGCCTCTAAAGCTTTTTAATTAATTTTCACTTCTCCTCTACAACATGCCTCAGTCTCTCACCCTGCCTTATGCCCCTCGGTGGAATTCTTCTGAGGAGGCAAGAATTGAGGATGCTAGAGACCCTATCCGCCCACCCCAGCCTCCCAAAGTGCTGGGATTATAGGCGTGAGCCACCATGCCTGGCCAGGTGAGACGATTTTAACATTTGTTGCTGTGTGACTCAGATACATTCCCTAAAGTGCTAACACACCTGCTTCAGCCTCTCAAGTAGCTGGGACTACAGGCATGCACTACCATACCTGGCTAATTTTTGCATTTTTTGTAGGGATGCATTTTCAGCATGTTGCCCAGTCTGCTCTCGAACTCCTGGGCTCAAGGAGTCTGACTGCCTTGGCCTCCAAAGTGCCAGGATTACAGGCAAGAGCTACCACACTCAGTCAAGATAAGTTTTATTATCCTCGCTCTGTCGCCCAGGCTGGAGTGCGTGGCACAATCGGCTCACTGCAAGCTCTGCCTCCCAGGTTCACGCCATTCTCCTGCCTCAGCCTCCTGAGTACCTGGGACTACAGGCACCTGCCACCAGGCCTGGCTCATTTTTTTGTATTTTTTTAGTAGAGACGGGGTTTCACCATGTTAGCCAGGATGATCTCGATCTTCTGACCTCATGATCCAACCGCCTCGGCCTCCCAAAGTGTTGGAATTACAGGCATGAGCCACCATGCCTGGCCAGTTTTATTTTCCTTTGAATGGGAGCAGATGGCTCCAAGTTTAACACCATTGGCATGTGATGAGCAAACAGGTCTGGAGAAAAGGAGACATTTTCTAGCACATCTAAGTAAGTTCTCCTTTGCTCAGGAAACCAAACCATGCAGAAACACAAAAATAATCATGGAGCATTGACACAGACTTTGAGGGAAAGGCTAGAGAGGCTGAAGAACAATCAGAAAGTGCAGGACCAGAGAAGCTAAAGGAAGAGGAGTGCTTCAAGGAAAGAGTGGCCAGTAGGGTCAGCTACTGCAAAGAAAAGGACTGACGGGGCTTCACTGGATTTAGCAACAAGGAGATTGTGGCGACCTTGACCAAAGCCAATTCAGTGAGGAATGAGGGTTGAAGCTAGACTGTAATGGGTGGAAGAGTGCTGTACGACTCAGATACGTTCCCCAAGTGCTAATGATACAGGAGGTAGAAAGAAATTATTTAGGCAGGTACTGAGGGCAAAAAGTCCTCGGCAGAATTTCTTTTCTAACAAAAAGCAGCCCCCAAATCATTTCTTTTCTAAACAAACAGTGGTGTGAAAAATCGAGCTGCAAACATAAATAAGGAAGCTAGAAGCTTGCATGGGGGAATGCCAGCAGCGGTGCCAACAGAAAAGGGCTATCTGGGGCCGGGCATGTCCAACATGGAGGCTCCATCTTCCCTTTTTTTGTTACCACCTGTACAGCAATAAAGAAACGGGCAACATACTGCAGACCAGGCAGAGAACCCACCTGCATAATAAAAGATCAGGCTGGAGTTACCTGAGATTCACGCCTATGCCAATGGCACACCTGATCCAACCAGTTTTTCATGCCCTATGTAAATCAGACACTGTCTCCTCACCAGATCATCTATAAAACCCCTGCATTTCACTGTGGATCTGGCAACCCATTTTTCCAGGACCCCTCTCTGCAGCAGAGAGCTATTCTCTTTCCTTCACTTAGTAAACTTCCACTCTCAACCTCACTCTTTGTGTCTGCGTCCTTGTTCTCTGTGGCTGTGAGACAACGAACCTTGGGTGTTACTCCAGACTACAAGGCTGCTTCACTAACACACCTTCTCACCATGGACGGTAAGAAGACAAGACACTGTAAACTCAATAGAATTGACCAGGAAGTGGAGGGAGGAGAGAAAGCAGCAGCCTATAAGGTCAGGTGGGGAGACTTTTTTTTTTTTTTGAGAGGGACTCTTGCTCTGTCACCCAGGCTGGAGTCCAGTGGTGTGATCTTGGCTCACTGCAACCTCCACCTCCCAGGTTCAAGCAATTCTCCTGCCTCAGCCTCCCGAGTAACTGGGATTACAGGTGTGCACCACCATGCTGGGCTAATTTTTGTATTTTTAGTAGACGAGGTTTTACCATGTTGTTCAGATTGGTCTCAAACTCGTGACCTCAGGTGATCCGCCCACCTCAGCCTCCCAAAGTGCTGGGATTATAGGTGTGAGCCACCATGCCTGGCCAGGTGAGATTTTAATATGGGAGTGGAAACCAAAAATAAAACTCTTTAAGCCCCCCAGACAACTGAACGGACCCCTCCTCTTGGCCAAGGGCATTCTAAGGTAAACCTGAAACACTAGTTCTGGCAATGATGGGAATGGGTGGTCGGACATGTCTCATTATAACTTCCTCCCTTTGGAATTCAGGCACAGCTGACCAGCATTAACAGTGAAACAGAGACTTAAGACTGACAAAACATACTCTTTGTAGCAACAAGATACCAACATGATACATAGCAGGCCCTGAAAGAAATGGAAGTATTTTGTTCCAAAATATATTTCTTTGACATATTTTGAAATGGACCTGCAAAGCTGACTCTTGTGGGGAAAATCAACATTTTGTAGAGAATCGCCTTCCCTTTCCAGGTCTTTTTCCTGATCCAGGAGAGAATTAACTAAGAGTCTGGCACCTTTCTAAGTCTCATAAGAAACATGTGCAATCTATTATCTCTGAAACCTGCTACCTGGACACTTCATCTGCATAGTAAGAACCTTGGTCTCCACAACCCCTTAGCTTAACCCAGACACTCCTTCTATTGATTCCACGGTCTTTTGTTTGTTTGTTTGTTTTTGAGATGGAGTCTCCCTCTATCACCCAGGCTGAAGTGCAGTGGCATGATCTCAGCTAACTGCAACCTCCACCTCCTGGGTTCAAGCAATTCTCCAGCCTCAGCCTCCCAAGTAACTGTGGTTATAGGTGCTTGCCACCACACCCAGCTAATTTTTGTATTTTTAGTAGAGATGGGGTTTCACCATACTGGTCAGGCTGGTCTTGAACTCCTGACCTCAGGTGATCCACCTGCCTCGGCCTTCCAAAGTGCTGGGATTACAAGCATGAACCATCATGCCCGGCCTAGATAAACTCAACCAACTGCAATTTAGGAAATTTTGAATCCACCTATGACCTGGACACACCCCACTTCCAGTTGTCCAATCTTCCCAGATCAAACAAATCTACATCTTGTATGTACTGATTGATGCCTTATGTCTCCCTAAAATGTATAAAATCAAGTGCAGCCTGGGCACCTTGGGTGCATGTTGTCAGGACCTCCTGAGGCTGTAACACTGGCGATGGTCACCATATCTGGCTCAGAATAAACCTCTGCAAATATTTTACAGAGTTTGACTCTTTTTGTCAACAGGAGACACTTAAGCACTTAAGCAAAGAAAGTTAAGAAACATGAAAAGTGCTTAACAGTCAAGACAGGAGCAATAAACCTGAGAGGGGCTTCTGGCTGATTTCGGTCAGGAGCGCTCTCTATTATAGACTAAGTATTTATTGGTGAGAGAGCTTGGAATGTTTATGTGTGGGGGAGAAGTTTAAGGTGGGGTTGGAATGTCTCTAGTTGGAGGGGAGGTTATCTTGGGGCTGACATCTCTCCAGCCGGCAGGGAGGTTATCTTGAGGCTCTCTGGTTGGGGAGGAGTCTGGAATGTTTCTGGTCAGAGATGTTATTTGTGGTTTATGGTCATGCTGACCTTAGCCATTAGGCTGATGCCCTTTGGATTTAGGCAGTTTTTGATCAAGGTGAACTGAAAACAACAGTGCTTGTCCAAGGTGGCAATACTCCTGCTCTGTCATGTTTGTCATGCTGATGTGGCCAAACCACGGAGATGGTAAGCTTGAAGGTGTAGGATGAACAGGGGAATACTGCGATAAGCCAGGTCCCTGATAAAGTGAGAGAAAAGGGTCCAGAGTCCAGCTGGAAGAATTAGCCTTGGACAAGGGGACAGGGATGTACCTTTCCAGCATAGTGAGGGTTGTGAAAGGAAAAAATCTTGGGCCCCGAAAGTCACTAAGCTAAAGGGAAAATTCAAGCTGGGAATCACTCAGGGCAAACCTGCCTCCCATTCTATTCAAAGTCATCCCTCTGCTCACTGAGATAGATGCATATTCAGATTGCCTCCTTTAAAAAGGCTTCTCAGAAACTCAAAAGAATGCCACCATTTGTTTCTCCCCTACCTGTGACCTGGAAGCCCCCTCCCTGCTTGAGTTGTCCCTGCCTTTCTGGAGGGAACCAATGTATTTTTTTTTTTTTTTTTTTTTTTTTTGAGACAGGGTCTCACTTTGTCACCCAGGCTGGAGTGCAGTGGCACCATCTCGGCTCACTGCAACCTCCACCTCCCAGGTTCAAGCGATTCTCCTGCCTTAGCCTCAAAGTAGATTACAGGTGCCTGCCACCACGCCCGGCTAATTTCTGTATTTTTAGTAGAGGCGGGGTTTCACCATCTTGGCCAGGCTGGTCTTGAACTCCTGACCTCAGATGATCCACCCGCCTCAGCCTCCCAAAATGCTGGGATTACAGGCATTAGCCACCGCGCCCAGCCAGAACCAATGTACTTCTTATATATATTGATTGATGTTTCATCTCCCTAAAATGTATAAAACCAAGCTGTGCCTTGACACTTTGGGCACGTGTCGTCAGGACTTCCTGAAGCTGTGTCACGGGTGCGTGTCCTCAACCTTGGCAACAGGAGATCAGAGAGGCTTCGTTATACCCCCTCCTTCACTACCAGTCATTAGACTTTCTTCCCTACGGGCTAAACAGAACTCCCTACTTCCCCCCATGTTTTGAGACAGGGTTTCCCTCTGTTGCTCGGGCTGAAGAGCAGTGGCACAATCACGGATCACTGCGGCCTTGACCTCCCTGGCTCAGGTGATCCTCCCACCTCAGCCTCCTGGCTAGTTTCTTTGTATCTTTAGTGGAGACAGGGTTTCGCCATGTTGCCCAGGCTGGTCTTGAACTCTTGGGCTCAGGTGATCTGCCCGCATCAGCCTCCCGAATTTTTGGGATTACAGGCATGAGCCACTGCACCTGGCTCTAAACCAGCCCTTTCAAAAGACTACTGGCTTACCTTACCTGGTACAGAACAAAGACAAGATTAATCCTTTTTGATTCCTTCACCCCTTCCTGAGACATGCTTCCTATTCCCTTTTTCTTCAAATGTACACCTTGTCTTAGGTAAAATGTAGATTTACTGGGCACTACCTAAAGTCTCACAATTGTAAGTAATTGTATGTAATCATTTATCTCACTGCGGGCCTCCCCCTACCTTCCCCTTTAAGGAAAACGTATAAACACTACACCTCCTGAGAACCTCTTTGGAGGCTCTTTGGAGATTCTCCAAACAGCCATAGATGTTTCTGTGACTCATGTTTATTGAGCCTCAAGATGGCTCAATAAACCTCCATGATTTGAGACTTATGCCTCAATCACTCATTTTAGTTGTCACAAGTTAAGCAAGTTCCCAACTAATACATTCTATTTTTTCCCAAGCCACGCCCTATATTCTTTCTTTCTTTAAGAGTCAGGGTCTTGGCCGGGCGCGGTGGCTCAAGCCTGTAATCCCAGCACTTTGGGAGGCCGAGACGGGCGGATCACGAGGTCAGGAGATCGAGACCATCCTGGCGAACACGGTGAAACCCCGTCTCTACTAAAAAGTACAAAACAAAACAAAACAAAACAAAAAACTAGCCGGGCGAGGTGGCGGGCGCCTGTAGTCCCAGCTACTCCGGAGGCTGAGGCAGGAGAATAGCGGGAACCCGGGAGGCGGAGCTTGCACTGAGCCGAGATCGCGCCACCGCACTCCAGCCTGGGCGACAGAGCCGAGACTCCGTCTCAAAAAAAAAAAAAAAAAAAAAAAAGAGTCAGGGTCTTGCTCTATCACCCAGGCTGGAGTGCAGTGCCGTGATCATAGCTCACTGCAGCCTTGAACTGCTGTGATCCTTCCACATCAGCCTCCTGAGTAGCTGGGACTACAAGCGTGCACCACCATGCTCAACTATGTTTTTCTATTTTTATAGAGACAGGGTCTCACCATGTTTCCCAGGCTGGTCTCAAACCCCTGGTCTCAAGCAGTCCTCCTGCCTCAGCCACCCAAAGTGCTGGTGATTACAGGTGTGAGCCACTGGATCTGACCCACATTCTATTTTTAGAGTGAAGTAAAAAGTTATTATCTGGGAGTGTGCAGGGAATAAGAAGAAACTTGATTTTATAGGGCAATGATCTCCAAGGACTACAATATTCTCCAAGATTGTGGGAAGCCTGCAAAGTGCAAGAGCAGTGAATGTTGTCCATTCAAAACGAGTTTAGACTTGGATAAGGAGAGACCTTAGTTAAAAAGGTGTGGTGGCATGTGCCCATAGTCTCATCTACTTGGGAAGCTGTGACAGAAGGGTCGCTTGTGGTTACGGTCAAAAAGTCGGAAGCTTTCAGCACTTTGGGAGGCTGAGGCAGGCAGATCCCTTGAACCCAGGCATTCAGTATCAGCCTGGGCAACGGCAAAGCTCCATCTCTACCACAAATACAAACATTAGCGGGGCGTGGTGGCACGTGCCTGTAGTCCCAGCTATTTGGGAAGCTGAGGCAATACTGCCTAAGCCTGGAGGTCCAGGCTGCAGTGAGCAGTGATTGTGCCACTGTACTCCAGACTGGGAAACAAAGTGTTTCAAAAAAAATTTTTTTAAGTGGGAAGCTTGAATTTAAAATTTCAGAGGGGCCTGAGTCCAGTGGTTCATACCTCTAATCCCAGCACTTTCGGAGGCCGAGAGAGGTGGATTGCTTGAGTCCAAGAGTTCAAGACTAGCCTGGGCAACATGGCAAAACCCATCTCTATAAAAAAAAAAAAATACAAGAACTAGTTGGGCATGGTGGTGCATGTCTGTGGTCCCAGCTACTCAGGAGGCTAGGGTGGGAGGATCACCTGAGCCCAGGAGTTGGAGGCTGCAATGAACTGTGACGGTGCCACTGCACTCCAGCCTGCGTGACACAGTGAGACTTTGCCTTAATAAATACATACATACATACATACATAAATACATAAATTTCCAGAGAGAAATCATTCTGAGTAATACATTCCAGGGTGTGGGTCGCTGATGTGGAGTAAAAGTGAAAATTGTGAGAGTCCAGGGAACAGAAACCCATGTTCAGAGGGGCTATCACTCAGGACAACTGCATACCAGTAGCTGGAGAGGAAGCACAGGAGCCAGGTATAAATCTGGCCTCTGAACAAGGGAGAGAATCAATACCACACCATTCTCCTTTCTATAAGATTTGTCCCTTCCCCTAGAGGAATAAGCCTAGCAGCCATGACCCTCCTTTTTGTCATGGTTAATTAGACCCAGAGTGGATACCAGATCCAAGCTAAGCCAATCAGCTTTTCCTTTCAAGGAATTTGGAATTAAAACTGAGAGCATCTGGTCAAACTCTGCTGGCTGCTTGAACTGAGGAACTGTAATATTGGGCTGGAATAGCCACATTTGGCTATGTGCATGCAAATAGGCTGAGAAAGCGATACATGGATATATAATATATAGATACATAGAAAGGGAAGGAGAGGGAGTGAAAGAGAGAGGCTTCTAGAGAGAAAGATCAGATTATCTACAAAGGAACAAGGTTCAAACTGACATCAAATTTCTCTGTAGCAACCCTGGATGCAAGTAGACCAGGGAGTAAAATATTGAAGGGGAAGAATTGTGAACCAAGAAATTTACAACTGAATTGTCAATCAATGAAGACTTTACAAAAAATAACTTCATTTAAATTGAGTGTTAAGGGAATGCAGTATTTTAATTGAACTCTGCCAATGCTTTCATCTAGAGGCTTGTTGCCATTTTTGTCTTCTATGAAATTTTTGTCCCAAGGAAGGCAGGATTACATTTTTTTCTAACAGATTGAGCTGGTGAAGTGTATTCTTGGTTATCAAAATACTGACATAGCTTGGGGATTTTGAATTGATAAATATTCATGATGTGTGAAAAAGCATGATACCCACTGAATGATCTCAATCCCATAAAATTAAATGTTTCTATACACACATAGGGCCTAGAAGGACACGTCAAACTGTAAAGTACTTGCAATTGTGGATGACTTTGTTCTTTGCTTCTTGTGTTTTTCAGTTTCCTATAATGCACACCTCAGCTTTTAGAAACTAAAAGTTTTATTTATTTATTTATTTATTTATTTATTTATTTATTTATTTTGAGATGAAGTCTAGATCTGTCACCCAGGCTGGAGTACAGTGGTGTAATCTTGGCTCACTGCAAGCCCTGCCTCCTGGGTTCACGCCATTCTCCTGCCTCAGCCTCCCGAGTAGCTGGGACTACAGGTGCCCGCCACCACGCCCAGCTAATTTTTTGTATTTTTAGTAGAGACAGAGTTTCACCATGTTGGCCAGGCTGGTCTCGAACTCCTGACCTCGTGATCCACCTGCCTCGGCCTCCCAAAGTGCTGGGATTACAGGCGTGAGCCACCTCGCCCGACCAATAAAAGTTATTTTTAAAACCTGAAAAAAAAATAACTTCAAGCTCACAAGGCCTCACAAAGATTGACACATAGAGGCCCATTTTGAAAAAGTTTTGGAAGAAGGGCCAAAAAAAAAAAAAAAAAAAAAAAAAAGAAAAAAAGAAAAAAGAAAGAGACAGAGAGAAAGAGAAATTCTACAGATGCTGCAAGAAAAATGGAAAGAGGCCGGACGCCGTAACTCACGCCTGTAATCCCAGCACTTTGGGAGGCCAAGGCAGGCTGATCACTTGAGGTCAGGAGTTCGAGACCAGCTTTGCCAACATGGTGAAACCCTGTCTCTACTAAAAAGACAAAAATTAGATGGGCGTGGTGATGCAAGCATGTAATCCCAGCTACTTGGGAGGCTGAGGCATGAGAATCGCTTGAACCTGGGAGGCCGAGGTTGCAGTAAGCCTAGATCTCACCACTGCACTCCAGCCTGGGTGACAGAGTGAGACTCCATGTCAACTACAACAACAAAAAATGAAAAATGGAAAGAAAAGGTGATTTGTTTTGGTAATTATTTTGATAACTGTTCCTTGTTATTGCTATACTAATAAGGCTAGGATCTAATGAAATACAGAGAACATTCATAACTCTAAAATAAAATTCTGGACAATATCAATATGAACGGAGGGGACAAGGATGGGAGATCAGAGGGATATGAGGATCATGGTAAAGTACTTGTCCTGTTAGAGATGATGTTGTCAATTTACTGCCTCTCAGGACGGGCGCGGTGGCTCACACCTGTAATCCCAGCACTTTGGAAGGTTGAGGTAGGTGGATCACTTGAGGTCAGGAGTTTGAGACCAGCCTGGCCAACACGGTAAAACCCATCTTTACTAAAAATACCAAAGTTAGCTAGGCGGGTGGTGGGCACCTGTAATCCCAGCTACTCAGGAGACTGAGGCATGAGAATCACTTGGACCTGGGAAGCAGAGGTTGCAGTGAGCTGAGGTCACGCCACTGCACTCCAGCCTGGGTGACAATGTAAAACACTTGTCTCCAAAAAATAAAAATGAAGAAATACATAAGATTAAAAAATGTATTGTCTGTCAGCTCCAATTCACCCATTAACATATGCTCTGTCACAATGGACAGAATTCCTTTAAGCAGCTCTCCTTTACTGTGAGCAAACGGTGAGATCCTTGTGAGAGTCACTGGGAGCTCTGGAAGGATGCTGCGGAGGAATGGGCTCTCCTGCTGTTCCTGGCTCCTGCATGGTGGGTGTTGGGGAGAGAACATCCAATAGAGCTCTGCCACAGCCATGTTCCCAGAATACGTGGTCTCTTGGTGACCTTGCAGCTTTGTTCTGGCCTTACAATTACCTTCCTGCATTAATATGGAAAACCAGTGCCCCAGAGGTCTCTGCTTCTTCCGCACACCCATGCCACAGGTTGCTGATTGTCTGTGCTTTGCCTGCACGCTGGATGGTTGCTTTCTGTTTGCTCAGAAACTGCAGACCAGCTCCAGCCTGGGAAAACTGGCAAGGTTTTCCTGCCTCCTTCCTCTCTCCTCCTCCTCGCCCCACCCCCCTTCTCCTCCTCCTCCTCCTCCTTCTTCTTTCCTTCTTCTTCTTTCATCCTCCTTCTCCTCCTTCTTCTTTTTCTCTCCTTCTTCTTTTTCTCTTCTTCTTCTTCTTCTTCTTCCTCTTCTTCTTCTTCATCGTCTTCTTCTTCTTCCTCTTCTTCTTCCTCTTCTTCTTCTTCCTTATTACTATTTTTTTTTTGGGAGACATGGTCTTGCGCTGTTGTCCAGACTGGAGTGCAGTGGCATGATCATGGCTCACTGCAGCCTCAGCCTCCTGAGTATCTGGAACTACAGGTGTGAGCCATCGTGCTTGGCTAATGGGCTTTATCTTCTCCAGTTCTGTCTGAACTCCAGCTTTGGGGAGGGAGCCCTTTCCCAAGTTTGTCCTTCTTTGAGTATTCTCCCTTAGTTCTAGGTTGCCATACAGAGTTTCCTTATAGCTTGTAATTTTTTTTTTTTTTTTTTTTTTTTTTTTTTTTTTTTTTTTTTTTTGAGACAGAGTATCACCCTGTCACCCGGGCTGGAGTGCACTGGCGCCATCAGGGCTCACTGCAATCTCCGCCTCCCAGGTTCAAGTGATTCTGCTGCCTCAGCCTCCCGAGAAACTGGGATTACAGGTGTCTGCCACCACACCTGACTAATTTTTGTATTTTTAGTAGAGACAGGGTTTCATCATGTTGGCCAGGCTGGTCTCAAACTCCTGACCTCAGGTGATCTGCCCGCCTCGGCTTCCCAAAGTGCTGGGATTACAGCCATGAGCCACTGTGCCCAGCCTGTAATCATTATTCGATCAGAATTTAATAACTCTTTATATTAAACTTCTTTTGTTTAGCCCACTGTGTGTTTTATATTTCTTAAGTGAATCGAGACTGACACAGAAGGTATAAATAGTGATAAATTTAAGATATAAACAGGTGGCCAGGCGTCACCCAGCCTGGAGTGCAATGGCATGATCTCAGCTCACTGCAACTTCCGCCTTCGAGGTTCAAGCGATTCTCCCACCTCAGTCTCCTTAGTAGCTGGGACTGCAGGCGTGCACCACCACACCCAGCTAATTTTTGTATATTTTTGGTAGTGACAGGGTTTCACCATGTTGGCTATCCACCATGAGCCAATACGTCCAGCCAAATTCACCCTTTTTTTTTTTTTTTTGAGACGGAGTCTCACGCTGTTGCCCAGGCTGGAGTGCAGTGGCACGATCTCGGCTCACTGCAAGTTCCGCCTCCCGGGTTCCCGCCATTCTCCTGCCTCAGCCTCCTGAGTAGCTGGGACTACAGGCGCCCGCCACCGCGCCCAGCTAATTTTTTGTATTTTTAGTAGAGACGGGGTTTCACTGTGGTCTCGATCTCCTGACCTTGTGATCCGCCCGCCTCGGCCTCCCAAAGTGCTGGGATTACAGGCTTGAGCCACCGCGCCCGGCCAAATTCACCCTTTAAAATGCAGAGACTTTCAGATTATATTTAAAAAATCAGGCCCAATAATATGTTGTCAAGGAGGAATACATTTAAAATAAAAAGAAATCTTGAAAATAAGAGGAAGTTTGGGGGGCTGAGACAGGAAGATCACGAGGTAAGGAGATCGAGACCAGCCTGGCTAACACGGTGAAACCCCGTCTCTACTAAAAAAAATACAAAAAACTAGCCGGGCAAAGTGGCGGGTGCCTGTAGTCCCAGCTACTCCAGAGGCTGAGGCAGGAGAATGGCGTGAACCCGGAAGGCGGAGATTGCAGTGAGCTGAGATCCGGCCACTGCACTCCAGCCTGGGCGACAGAGCGAGACTCCGTCTCAAAAAAAAAAAAAAAGAAAATAAGAGGAAGTAAAATTATATGCTAAACAAATATGAATTAAAAGACACCTAAAGTAGCAGTCTTACTAGCTCACAAAATAAAATTTAAAGTTGAGATAAAACAGTAAAATGGTGGTTACCAGAGACTGGGAAGGTAAGCGGAGGGTACATAAAGAGAAGTTGGTTGGTTAATGTGTACAAAACTACAGTTATATAGAAGGAATAAATCCTAATATTTGAATAAATCCTAATATTTGATAGTACAGTAGGGTAATTATAGTGAACAATGATTATATATTTCAAAATAGCTATAAGAGAAGAACTGTAATGTTTTCAACACAAAGAAAAGACAAATCGGCCTGGCAAGGTGGCTCACACCTGTAATCTCAGCACTCTGGGAGGCTGAGGTGGGTGGATCACCTGAGGTCAGGAGTTCAAGACCAGCCTGGCCAACATGGTGAAACCACATCTCTACTAAAAATACAAAAATAAGCCGGTTATGGTGGCGCATGCACCTGTAATCCCAGGTACTAGGTGGGGACTGATGCAGAATTGTTTGAACCCTGGAGGCAGAGGTTGCAGTGAGCCAAGACTGCACCACTGCAATCCACCTTGGGCAACAGAGTGAGACTCCGTCAAAGAAAGAAAAGAAAGAAAAGAAAGAGAGAGAGAGAGAGAGAGAGAGAGAGAGAGAGAGAGAAGGGAGGGAGGGAGGAAGGAAGGAAAAGAAAGAAAAGAAAGAAAGAAAGAAAGAGAAAAGACAGATGTTTGAGGTGATGGGTATCCCAATTACCCTGACTTGATAGTAACATATTATTTACAGGTATCAAAATAGCACACGTACCCCCCAAATATGTACAACTATGATATATGTGTAAAAACATAAAAAATAATAAAGGACAAAGAAAAATATACTAATAAAAAGTACAACAGAAGGAAATATGTTAATCTTAAACAGGCAGCTAACAATCCTGCCAAAAATATAGCAAAGTGACAAAACCATAAGGAGAAACAGATTGTTGGAAATTTGAATACTCAATAAGAAATTGTAATATGCTTTTTTTTTTCCCCCTAAGATGGAGTCTCTCTGTGTCATCCAGGCTGGAGAGGTGCAGCGGCGTGATCTTAGCTCACTGCAATCTCTGCCTCGCGGGTTCAAGTGATTCTCCTGCCTCAGCCTCCCAAGGAGCTGGGATTACAGGCACCTGCCATCCTGCCTGGCTAATTTTTGTATTTTTAGTAGAGATGGGGTTTCACTATGTTGGCCAGGCTGGTCTCGAACTCCTAACCTCGTGATCCACCCACCTTGGCCTCCCAAAGTGCTGGGATTACAGGTGTGAGCCACCGTGCCCAGCCACACCCATCTAAGTTTTGTATCTTCAGTAGAGATGGAGTTTCACCATGTTGGCCAGGCTGGTCTCAAACTCCTGACCTCAAGTGAACTTGCCTCGGCCTCTCAAAGTGCTGGGATTACAGACGTGAGCCACCACACCCGGCCTGCTTTTGGATATTTTAACAGAAAGGTGGAGAGAAATAAATGGTTGAGAGATTTAATCAGAGAAAGAAAAGATCCCAAGGATCTAAACAATACTATCAACCTTTAGCTAATTATAGAAACTTAATTCCAATAAATGGCATATATAATAGCATATAAAGCCGTTGAAACTTTCATATCAATTACTTCAACCTTTAGCTAATTATAAAACTAATACCGATAAATATATACCACATACATTTAAAAAATTCTATTTCTCCTGCTCCTTACAGGTTAGACTTTTTTTTTTTTTTTTTTTTTTTTTTTTTTTTTTTGAGACAGGGTCTTGCTCTGTCATCTGTGCTGGAGTGCAGTGGCACAGTCAATCATGCTCACTGCCACCTCAACCTGCTGGGTTCAGTGCTGGGATTACAGGTGTACGCCATTGTGCCTGGCGGATTTTTTAAAAAATATTTTTTTATTGGTTACAAGCAAATCGAAAGCTTATCTATGGCTGGGCACAGTGGCTCATGCCTGTAATCCCAGCACTTTGGGAGACCGAAGCAGGCAGATCACATGAGGTTGAGAGTTCAAGACCAATTTGACCAACATGGAGAAACCCCGTCTCTACTAAAAATACAAGATTAGCCGGGCATGGTGGCGCATGCCTGGAATCCCAGCTACTTGGGAGGCTGAGGCAGAAGAATCGCTTGAACCCCAGAGGCTGAGGTTACAGTGAGCTGAGATCGAGCCATTGCACTCCAGCCTGGGCAACAAGAACGAAACTCCGTCTCAAAAAATATATATATACAATAAATAAATAAATAAGCTTATCTACAATGGCAAAACAATGGCAATGAGGTACCTGGCAGGTTTGGAAAACAGCAAAAAGGCCAGTGTTCCTGGAGTAACAGGGGGCCGGATTATGTCGGGACTTTGGGACCATTTTAAGGTCTTGGCTTTGACTTTGCATGAGATGGAAACCATGGGAGAGTCTGAGCCAAGGAGTGTCACAGTCTTATATTTTTAAGAAGCACCTTGATTGCTATGTAGAGAATAGATTGCAGTGAGGTAGTCAGAAGTGCAGGGAAGGGGAGTAGAAGCAGGGGAATGAATGAAGAGTCTGCTACAGTAATATAGGGGAAAGAGGAATATTGGGCAGATCTGGATCTATTTGGAGGATGAGCCACAAGCATTTACTGATAAGACTGGGTGTGGGTATGAGCAAAAAGGAAAAGTTAATGATGACTTCAGGGTTTTTTGGCTTGAACAGTTGGAAGGTTGGAGGTACAATTGAGTTGGGGAAGATTAACAAGGAAGTGAATACTAGAAGGAAGATTAGGAACTCATAGTTTTGGACAAATTGAGATTAAGATGCCTATTAGACGTTTAAGTGAACGTGTCTAATGGGCAGTTGGATATATGACTATGGAGTTGAGGGAAAAGGTATGAGCTAGAATTATAAATGTGGCAAACATTGATACCAATGAGGTGCCTGGCAGCAAAAACACCAGCATACCTGGAGCAAACTGAGTGAACGGGAGAGTAACAGAAAATGAGGTCAGAAAGTAGGCCAGGCGCGGTGGCTCACACGTGTAATCCCAGAACTTTGGGAGGCCGAGGCGGGCGGATCACTGAAGCTCAGGAGTTCCAGACCAGTGTGGCCAACATGGTGAAACCCTGTCTGTACTGAAAATACAAAAATTAGCCAGGCGTGGTGGCAGGTGCCTGTAATCTCAGCTACTTGGGAGGCTGAGGCAGGAGAACTGCTTGAACCTGGGAGGAGGAGGTTGCATTGAGCTGAGATCGCACCACTGCACTCCACCCTGGGTGACAGAACTCTGTCTCAAAAAAAAAAAAAAAAAAAAAAAAAAAGGAACAAGAGGCCATATTACGAACCCCAGATGAGAAGATACCTAAAGCCATGAGACTGGATGAGATAACCAAGGGAGTGTGGATAAGGAAGAGGAACAAAGATTGAGTTCGGAGGAGCATTAATATTAAGAGGTTAAAGAACAGTGAAAGAACTAGCACAGGAGATGGAGAAGGAGAGGCTGAGGTAGAAAGAAAACGAAGAATGCGTGATGTCAGCAAGACTAAGTGAAGAAAGTGTATTAAGGAGGAGGGGGTGATTATTTGTGTTAAGTGCTGCCAACAGGTCAGGTAGAATAACAATCGAAAGTCAAACATTAAATTTAGCAAGATGGTTGTTGGTAACCTTGACAAGGACAGTTCCGGTAGTGATAGATGCTGAAGTGTAATTGGAATGGGTTCAATACAGGACAAGAAAAGAGACATTAGAGGTAGGAAATATAGACAATACTTTCTATGAGTTCTGCCTGGAATGCAGCAGTGGTTAATGGGAGTAGGGGAATTTTTTAAAGTGTGTGTGTGTGTCTATGTGTGGTGTTTGTTTTCTGGACAGAACTCCGGCTTTTGGCCGGGCACGGTGGCTCACACCTGTAATCCCAGCACTTTGGTAGGCCGAGGCATGTGGATCACTTGAGGTCAGGAGTTTGAGACCAGCCTGGCCAATATGGTGAAACCACGTTTCTACTAAAAATACAAAAGTTAGCTGGGTGTGGTGGCAGATGCCTGTAGTCCCAGCTATTCGGGAGGCTGAGGTGGGAGGATCACTTGAACCCGAGAAGCGGAGGTTGCAGTGAGCCGAGATAGCACCACTGCACTCCAGCCTGGGCGACAGAGCAAGACTCCATCTAAACAAACAAACAAACAAAAACTGGAGAGATAAAAGGGGGTGGAACCTAGTGCCTAACTGCTGAATGGACTTTAGGTAAGAACACTGTTAGTTCATTTGCAGCAAGAGAGGAGAGGCAGTGTATATGAGCAGAGATACAGATAGGTAGGCATGGTGCTGGGAGTCTGTACAGAATCTCATCTGATAGCTTTGATTTTCTCAGTGAAGTAAGAAGCACTTATTAGCCTAGAGGGAGGCAACGGGAGTGTGCGGTCGGTTTGAAAAGTTGTGTTCGGCAGTGAATGGACTAAAAACACAACAAAACCCTAAACAGCGTGTCTGCGGGGGAGCACTAAGAACTACTTGAGGTTCATGGTTATAACTTGAAAGCGGGAGCAGGGTGGCAGTGCACTTTTCTCCAGCCACCTGCGGGCCAGGGTACAGCTTGGCTACTTAGGGAGCGGAAGCCACCGCCTGGCGCCTGCTGGGAAGGCTCCCTCTCCCCACAGGACCTCCTGAGAGCTACAATCCACCTGTCGCCTCCACCTTTTCTCTTTGGGAAATTTGAGGGGGAGGGAGAGACGAAATACAGGGAGCTACAGACGCGACACACTGAGAGTTGTATGTTAGGAGCCGTAGTTCGGTCACCTCCCCAAATACCATCTCTGCTCCTATCTACTTGCAGGCAACATTGGGGAGGTGAAGACCATGGAGGCTTCCAACACGAGGCAGATGGGGAACTTTAGTCCTCCTGTCATCACCCTCATCTGCTATTACCAGGGGACGCTGGGGAACAGGTTAAAGGGAAAGGCGAAACCCACGGAACTTGGAAGGGATCTTACCTGAAAAGTCAGTTTCCCCAATGCGGGGCACAGCTGCACAGGGAAAACCCAGTCCTCCGGCCGCCACTCCCCGTAGAGACGGAGGAAGGCAGCGCCTAGGGGGCGCTACGCCCTGGATACTGGCGGATGCAGTCCGGTGTCGCTCCCTGGTAGGACTTGCAGTCCGCGCCCCCACCCGAAAGGACGACGTCTCCCGCCCCAGGGGGAATCCCGCACTAAGGCCGTAATAGGGGCTTGTCACCACCCCACCTTTTTTTTTTTTTTTTTTTTTTTTTTTTTTTTTTTTTTTTTTTTTGAGACGGAGTCCCGCTCTTCCTGCTCAGTCGCCCAGGCTGCAGTGGCGCTATCTTCTCGGCTCACTGCAACCTCCACCTCCCAGGTTCAAGTGATTCTTCTGCCTCAGCCTCCCAAGTAGGTGGGATTACAGGCGTCCGCCGTCATGCCTGGCGAATTTTTGTACTTTTGGTAGAGATGGGGTTTCTTCATGTTGGCCAGGCTGGTCTTGAACTCCTGAGTCACCACTCTTTAATGCCGCTGTCCCCCTCCTGTTCCTTCTGTGTCGGTCTCCGAACGCCCGGGCAAGGCACTACTCGGAATCGGAGAGGGGGAGAGCCGCGAGACCCAGAGAAAAAGAGGGCTGACGAGCGCGTGAGACGTCAAGGTAGGCATGCTGCTGTGGAGCAGGAGCTGCTGGGCGAGCCTCGCGGAAGCTCCTGGGCGGGGAGGTGGGATGTGGCGGGGGCCGTGGCTCCCGGATAGAGCCCCTCCTCTGCGCGCGCGCCTGCCCTGGCTTGCACGCACGTGCAGTCGGTGGGTCCCGCGTGCTTTCTCGCCAAAATGCGGTGGCTGCTTTTCCCAGCTTCAGCGAGGCGGCAACGAGGTTCTCGTAGCGCACCGGGCTGGTGCGGAAGGGAGCCAATGGTCCGGCTTAGACACCTGCCCCTGCTCCCGCCCAACGCCCTAAAACACCAGGTTCTATACACGGAGTCCAGGGCCGTTTTTTCTGTGTGTGTGTGTGTGTGTGTGTGTGTGTGTGTGTTTTTATTTTTGAGACAGAGTCGCCCGTGTGTGTGTGTGTGTGTGTGTGTGTGTGTGTGTGTTTTATTTTTGAGACAGAGTCGCCCGTGTGTGTGTGTGTGTGTGTGTGTGTGTGTTTTATTTTTGAGACAGAGTCGCCCGTGTGTGTGTGTGTGTGTGTGTGTGTGTGTTTTATTTTTGAGACAGAGTCGCCCGTGTGTGTGTGTGTGTGTTTTATTTTTGAGACAGAGTCGCCTCTATTGCCCAGGCTGGAGTGCAGTGGCGCGATCTTGGCTCACTGCAGCCTCCGCCTCCCGAGTTCAAGCGATTCTCCTGCAGGCACGCACCACCATGCCTGGCTAATTTTTGTAGTAGAGACAGGGTTTCGCCATTTTGGCCAGACTGGTCTTGAACTCCAGGGTTTCGCCATTTTGGCCAGACTGGTCTTGAACTCCTGACCTCAGGTGATCCGCCCGCCTCGGCCTCCCAAAGTGCTGGGATTACAGGCGTGAGCCACCGTGCCCGTCCTTCTCATAGCTTTTGTTTCATGGCTTCTTCCGGCCTGGTGGAACTCAAGCTTTGCCTTTATGAAGGGCTGCATGGGGACCCCGTAGAACCGTAAAGAGCCGGCCGTGCGTGTAAACCGCTGATGCAGGGCCTCTGTCACAAAGGCCAGAGCGTCCCACGCACATCCCAGCACGGCCAGGCAGGACAATGGCATAATGGCTCAGAACATGTCTGAAGTCTGACTCTTGGTCGTGCCACATTCTGGCTGTGTGGTGGGGCATTTCCTCACCTGGAGGAAGCGGGGATGATAGTAGCTTTAAGTAGTGTTGCCACATTTTATTTAGCAAATAAAAATGGAGGACACCCAATTAAGTTTGAATGTCAGTTAAAAAAGAAAACAAGGGCCGGGCGCTGTGGCTCCCGCTTGTGATCCCAGCACTTTGGGAGGCCAAGGCGGGTGGATCACCTGAGGTCGGAAGTTCGAGACCAGCCCGACCAACATGGAGAAACCTCGTCTTTACTAAAAATACAAAAATTAGCTGGGCGTGGTGGCCGGCGCCTGTAATCCCAGCTACTTGGGAGGCTGAGGCAGGAGAATTGTTTGAACCAGGGAGGCAGAGGTTGCAGTGAGCTGAGATTGCACCATTGCACTCCAGCCTAGGCAACAAAAGTGAAACTCCATCTCCAAAAAAAAAAAAAAGAAAAGAAAAGAAAACAGATTTTTTTAAAGCATGTATCTCCCAAATATTGTTCAACTGAAATTCAAATGTAACCGGGCATCAAGTTCAAATTTAACTGTATTTTATCTGGCAGCCCTGCTTTAAGGCATTGTTTGGAGACAATACGTGAACATTTCTAGAGCAGTGTCTGGTACATGTAAGCACACAATAAAGTTTATTTAGATAAAAAGGTCACACTCCCTGCCCTCCCTCACAATATATTAGTGTCTCTACTCATCCGGCTGTAGGATCTCAAATGGTCAGCCCTCAGAAAATCACTCTGTCATAAAAGGACAGTTTAAATCTCACCATCCCACCGCAATGTAGTGACCCCTTTCCACTATCACAAACGACCAGATTTCTCCTACCTCCCAGCTCTTACCACATTCCTGTGGGGATTTTCATGCTGTTCATGTTGCTGCTTTCACTGGACATATGGGGGAGGGGCTGGGGGAGTCCGAGGCATTATGATGTTGGAGCCAGTGACACTCTTTCTAGGGGAAATTGTAGCTGGAGTCTGTCTCTTCTAGAACTAGGGGCATGTAATCCTCTGTGTGTGAGCCAGGAGGCAATGGAAGATTCAGTGGGGAAGCCTATGATGTTTGTATGATGTTAGTAACAGGTTTTCCCCGTGGGGCGAATGTATATTGAGTGCCATTGGTCCCACTGAGCTCATTAAGACGTCTGCCATAGAGGAGATAAAACTTTGTTCAATCTGAGAAGTCCAGAGAAAAAAAAGTTGAAGGGGAGAACCTATTAAACGTAAGTCTATTTGCTCTAAAGTTTCTGTTCCATCTCTCTTATTCTCCCCTGATTTTAGCATGCCCCTCACTTCTCTCATATGTAATGGCACCCTGCATTAATACTGCATTTTAAAATTATAACGCATTTTTAGTTTCATTATCTCACTTTCTTTTTTTTTTTTTTTTTTTTCAGACAAAGTCTCACTGTTGCCCAGGCTGGAGCGCAGTGGCGCGATCTCAGCTCACAGCAACCTCTGCCTCCAAGATTCAAGCAATTCTCCTGCCTCAGGCTCTCAAATAGCTGGGATTACAGGTGTGTGCTAATTTTTGTACTTATAGAAGAGATGGGGTTTCGCCATGTTGGCCAGGCTGGTCATGAACTCCTGACCTCAGGTGATCCATCCACCTTGGCCTCCAAAAGTGCTGGGATTATAGGCATGAGCCACCGCACCCAGCCTCACTTTCTTTTTCTAAACACTTTAGTACGGAAAAAGAAAAGGGAATTTCTCTCTGAGGTCAAGAAGGGTTAAAGTGAAATATCTGACTCTCACCAAAAACTTAATGGAATGAAGTCTTAGTCTAAGATTTAGAAGTGTCAGGAAACCCCCATTTTCCCAGTTAGAGCTCCTAGTCGTAAATTACCAGAGGAAACTTTGGGAAGGCTCTGAGATTGGGATCTAACTCTTATTTCTCTTCACACATCAGCTTGCTGTAGCAGCCCACTCTCTCTTTCCTGTACTTTCACTCTCCCTTCTTAGTGGCTTCTTCCCCTTGACTTTTAAACACATTTAATTTTCTCATTTAAAAAAAATCTTTCTTTGCAGGGGCCACTTGGTCTTCCCTTGCATGTACTTGAGAGTTGTATGCAGGATTTTGGAAAGTTTAAACTTTACTTATGGTAGGCTAGGTGTGGTGGCTCATGGCTGTAATCCCAGCACTTTGGGAGGCCGAGGCAGGCAGATCACCTGAGGTCGGGAGTTCCAGACCAGCCTGGCCAACATGGTGAAACCCTGTCTCTACTAAAAATACAAAAATTAGCCAGCCATGGTGGTGCACACCTGTAATCCCAGCTACTCAGGAAGCCGAGGCAGAATTGCTTGAACCCAGGAGGCAGAGGTTGCAGTGAGCCAAGATTGTGCCATTGCACTCCAGCCTGGGTGATAGAGTGAGAATCCATGTAAAAAAATAATAAAATAAATAAGCTTTACTTATGGTAGAAATTTAGTGAGATAAAAGAAGAAAAAGAGGTAGTGACTCTTGCTAGGTGGAAAAGAAAGGGTTGGAATTGTTCAGCTAGGGATAGGAATCTCAAAGAACGTCCTCCATTAGCACACTGGTGTCAGCTGGGAGCTGTTTGTCCTTGTTTTCCACAAGACAAGTACGGAAATTCAGAGTAAGCATTTAGGAACTTTTTTTTTTTTTTTTTTTTTTTTGAGACGGAGTCTCGCTCTGTCGCCCAGGCTGGAGTGCAGTGGCCGGATCTCTGCTCACTGCAAGCTCCGCCTCCCGGGTTTAGGCCATTCTCCTACCTCAGCCTCCCAAGTAGCTGGGATTACAGGTGCCTGCCACCTCGCCCGGCTAGTTTGTTTTTTTTTTTGCATTTAGGAACTTTTATAGCACTTTTACAGAGTAATCTAATGTCTGTTGAACTTAATGATAAAAAATCAAGGTGGCTCACACCTATAATCCCAGCATTTTGGGAGGCTGAGGTGGTCAGATCACTTGAGGTCAAGAGTTTAAGCCTGGCCAACATGGTGAAACCCCGTCTCTACTAAAAATTCAAAAATTAGCCGGACGTGATGACACACCCTTATAGTCCCAGCTACTCTGGAGGCTGAGCCAGGAGAATCACTTAACATGGGAGGCAGGGGTTGCAGTGAGTCGAGATAGTGCCACCGCACTCCAGCCTGGGCAACAGAGCAAGACTCTATCTCAAAAAAAAAAAATGGGGTTCCAGTACCAGAGCAACTAGCAATCCTAAACCTAATGGGAAATGAAGGGGAGCTGGATATGGGTATTTACAGTGTGCCTTTCACAGAATACTTTTTTTTTTTTTTTTTTTTTTGAGATGATGTCTCACTATGTTGCCTAGGCTGGTCTCAAACTCCCAGACTCATGAGATCCTCCCGCCTCGGTCTCCCAAAGTGCTGGGATTACAGGTGTGAGCCACCACACCTGGCCTAGAATACTTCTTTTACCTAGCAGACATTCTGACTCTCAGTTGTCCCACGCACGACCAGGGGAAACTTTGTGCTGGAAAGTTGTTTATACTGGCAGATGTCCTTGTGGCTCTTGTCTGACCCATGCCCCAGCTCTGGCACCAGGAACCCAGCGTTATGTTCCCTCTCGCATCCTTGGGGAAATCCAGCCTGAGGCAGCCCCTAGTGTTTTAGATGGAAGGTGCAAATCCAACACACTACCACAACAGAAAATAGGTTCAAAGATTTTTTTACTTACAGATCCTGGGCAGGGAACGTACAATGAGTCTGGAGGGCAGTCCTCTGTCACGAAACATGCAAGGCAGGAATGAAGAGTCAGGTGGCCAGAGAGAAAGAGAGAAGAAACTGACAGTATATATAAGGGGACAGGGTGTGGATCACTTTAAGTTCACAGGCTTATTTATTTATTGATTTAGAGATGGAGTTTTGTTCTGTCTGATCCCGGCTCACTGCAACCTCTGTCTCCCGGGTTCAAGCAATTCTCCTGCCTTAGCCTCCCAAGTAGCTGAGACTACAGGCGTGCACCAACACGCCCAGCTAATTTTTGTATTTCTTTTTTTTTTTTTTTTTTTTTTTTTGAGACGGAGTCTCGCTCTGTCACCCAGGCTGGAGTGCAGTGGCCGGATCTCAGCTCACTGCAAGCTCCGCCTCCCGGGTTCACGCCATTCTCCTGCCTCAGCCTCCCGAGTAGCTGGGACTACAGGCGCCTGCCACCTCGCCCGGCTAAGTTTTTGTATTTTTAGTAGAGACGGGGTTTCACTGTGTTACCCAGGATGGTCTCGATCTCCTGACCTCGTGATCCGCCCGTCTCGGCCTCCCAAAGTGCTGGGATTACAGGCTTGAGCCACCGCGCCCGGCCAATTTTTGTATTTCTTAGTAGAGACAGGGTTTCTCCATGCTGGCCAGGCTCGTCTTGAACTCCTGACCTCAAGTGATCCTCTTGCTTCGGCCTCCCAAAGTGCTAGGATTACAGGTATCAGCCACCATGCCTGGCCTGCTTCTCCCATTTTTATCCTCTAGGTTCTTCACTGGGTTTTTCTCCCTTGTGTTCTTTCAACTTTTGTCCTTATGCTTGTGATACTTGATTTTTCTTCGATTTCTTCCTGCTCTCCATTTGTTCTTACCCTGTTCTTTCAGCATCTCTTCCCTGGATTTTTGTATTTTTGCTTTGTGGTCTTCCATCATAGAGGCAATTGCATCATTTTTTTTTTTATTCATGGCAAAATATTTGGTTATAATTTTTTTGTTTTTGAGACAGTGTCTCACTCTGTTGTCCAGGCTGGAGTACGGTGGTGAGATCATAGCTCACTACAGCCTCAACCTCCAAGGCTCAAGCAATCTTCCCACCTCAACCTCCTGAGTAGCTGAGGCTACAGTAGTGTGCCACCACTCCTGGTGAATTTTTTATTTTTTGTAGAGACGGGGTCTCGCTATGTTGCCCAGGCTGGTCTTGAACTCCTGGGCTCAAGCAATCTTCTCACCTCAGCCTCCTGAAGTGCTGTGATTACAAGCAAGAGCCACCACACCTGGCCTGCTTATAATTTTTATCTGATCTGTTGAGGCAGTTTTCCAGTGAAAGCTCTTCATATGTTAGTTTATTTTGTTATGCTTTCCTTCATAGTTCGTTTTGTAGTTTTGGGTTAATGTGGCTAGTCCCTTTTTTCTTGCAGAATATTGCGTAAGTTAGGTTTTCCAGCATGAGTTTTTCTTGTTTAAGAGGTTCTTTCTGCCTCATATATGTCTTCTGTAGGAGACTGATCAACTCTGTCTCCTCTGTTTTTGCTTTCCAGTTTCTTACAGTGTAGTTGCAAAGAAGAGGTATAGATCCTTACCTGATGGTGGACTCCTCACCTTTAGGAAATTTAATTTTCCAGGTGTTTTCTTTTTCTTTTCTTTTCTTTCTTTCTTTTTTTTTTTTGAGATGAAGTCTTGCTCTGTCGCCCAGGCTGGAGTGCAGTGGCACCATCTCGGCTCACTGCAACCTCCACCTATGGGGTTCAAGCAATTTTCCTGCCTCAGTCTCTCAAATAGCTGGGACTACAGGCACATACTGCCACACCTAGCTAATTTTTGTATTTTTAGTAGAGATGAAGTTTCACCATGTTGGCCAGGATGGTCTTGATCTCCTGACCCCGTCATCCCTCAGCCTCCCAAAGTGCTGGGATTACAGGCGTGAGCCACCACAGGTGTTTTCTTATATCTGCTCCTGTTTATCTTTCTTTCTGCTCAAATTTCTTTCCATAGTTTCTTGTCTCCACTTCCTCCCTATAGTTGTTCCTCATTTGAGCTGTTTTCCCCAACTCTTACATGTAATTTGTTGTCTACAGATTACACTTATCCAGGTTTTGCTGAATGTTGAGCTTGTGAAGATGTTTTTCATTCTCCTTATTGCTTTCAGATCATTTTAAGGAACAGAAGCCCATGATGCTATAAAGTTTCTATGTCTTATATTTTAGATTTTTTTCTTATAAACAGCACACACTTAATTCATTTAAATATTCAATTTGGTCTCTCTTTTATCTGATGAGTTTAATCTATATTTATTATGATAATGAAAGATTTGTTTCTATCCCCTCATTTCTATATATCATACCTCATTTTTCCTTCTTATTTCTAATATTGAATTGGTTAATGTTTTCTAATGTTTTCTTTATTTCGTGTCCCTTTCCCTCAACTGGTAAAATCGTGCATTCCCTTTCTCTCTCTCTCTCTCTCTCTCTCTTCTTTTTTTGAGATGGAGTCTCGCTGTGTCACCCAGGCTGGAGTGCATTGGAGCGATCTCGGCTCACTGCAACCTCCACCTCCTGGGTTCAACACGATTCTCCTGACTCAACCTCCCGAGTAGCTGGGACCACAGGTGCGTGCTACCACTCCTGGCTAAGTTTTGTATTTTTAGTAGAGATGGGGTTTCGCTCTGTTGGCCAGGCTGGTGTTGAACTCCTGACCTCAGGTGATCTGCCTAACTCGGCCTCCCAAAGTGCTGGGATTACAGGCATGAGCCACCTATTTTTATTTTTATTTTTATTTTTATTTTTATTTATGGTGGTTTCCTTAACATTTTTAATATACACATGTAACAGAATGTTAAATGTGACTTTCTGTGTTCTGGGAGTTTTATTTGAGATCAGTAGGTGTTTGATAACATATGAAGAGCATGCTAAAAGATTGTGAAGGATTTTTGTGTGTGTGTGTGTGACTCTTAAATTATTTTCCTGTTGGGTACATAATTAAAATGATGATTTCGCAGGGGAGAATTGTTGATGTGCTCTGTGGTGTTTCTCCTTCCCTCTTGCTTTTCTCCCTTGTCAGTCCAAGTGAGGGACATGTCAGAGAATCTTTTGGAGAACGTGATAGGTATCCCTGTGAATTTGGGGAATGCCTGGATAAAAGTTTAAAGATGTGTAAGCTTTCAGGAAGCTGGTCATGAGTCAGCTCTGTCTGTAGAAGTCTTTCTCTCCAAGGTTTGTTTTTGTCAAGTGTTCCACTGCTTTGTGGAAGGGTTTTAACTACAACTCCCTATCATTGGCCTGAGGCCTGGGTCTTCTCTTTACCAGGGCAATACTATTCAAGCCACTAGCCATTGTGGTCATTGATATTTATGGTCTTTATGGGCTCTGATAACTACACTTTCTCAGGACTGGAACAACAGCAGTCAGCACTTGTTGCTGTGGGTTACCCTCTACTTCCCTAATTTCTGGCTCCTGAAGCTTAGGTACTTGTTATTTTATCCAGAATTTCTTGGAATTTTGTAGTGTGAAGCTTTCAGGTTATTTTAGCCCGACATCTTGTCATAATTGGGTATCTATATGAACTTGTTCAGTGTCTGCCTTCTATGCTAGACAGTAAACCCCATCCAGACAGATACTCATTCTTCCTCCCTGCTTCATCTCCAGCTCTCAGCGCAGTCTGGCATATAATGAGCAGGGAGGAAATATTTGTGGAAAGTGGGTGACTTTTACATATATGAGGACTTCAGTAGGAAAGAAGGATGATGGTTAATAAATATAATTATGTCCACAAATATGAGATTCCTAATAAAGAGAGCTAAGGGAGGGCTAGGCCCCTGCATTATTTCAGCTAAGCTATAGCTGGCTCGCCTAAACTCACCTAAAAACTTTACTTGATGTATTTTTTGTTCTGTTTCTAGACTATATAAAGCACCCACTTCACTCTATTATTTTTCTTTCTTTCTTTCTTTCTTTTGTTTGTTTTGTTTGTTTTTTGAGATGGAGTCTCGCTCTGTCACCAGGCTGGAGTACAGTGGCGCAATCTTGGCTCACTGCAACCTCTGCCTCCCAGGTTCAAGCAATCCTTCTGCCTCAGCCTCCCGAGTAGCTGGGACTACAGGCGTGCACCACCACGACCAGCTAATTTTTTGTATTTTTAGTAGAAACAGGGTTTCACCATGTTGGCCAGGATGGTCTCGATCTCTTGACCTTAACCTCGTGATTTGCCCGCCTCGGTCTCCCAAAGTGCTGGGATTACAGGCATGAGCCACCACATCCACCCTCTTTCTTTCTTTCTTTCTTTCTTTCTCTTTCTTTTCTTTCTCTCTCTCTCTCAATTTCTTTCTTTCTTTCTGATGGAGTCTTGCTCTGTCGCCCAGGTTGGAGTGCAGTGGCACGATCTTGGCTCACTGACTCCACCTCTGGGGTTCAAGCGATTCTCCTGCCTCAGCCTCCCTAGTAGCTGGGATTACAGGCATGCACCACCACACCTGGCTAATTTTTGTATTTTTAGTAGAGATGGGGTTTCACCATCATGGCCAGGCTGGTCTTGAACTCCTGACCTTGTGATCCACCCGCCTCGGCCTCCCAAAGTGCTGGGATTACAGACATGAGCCACCACGCTGGCTATTTTTTTCTTAGGACAGGGTCTCACTTTATCATCCAGGCTGGAGTGCAGTGCCATGACCACAACTCAGTGCAGCCTTGACCTCCCAGGCTCAAGCAATCCTCCTGCCTCAGCTACTTGAGTAGCTGGGGCTACAGGTACTTGCCACCACACCCGGCTGATTTTTGAAAATTTTTTTAGAGACAAGGTCTCATTGTGTTGCCCAGGCTGGTCTCAAACTCCTGAGCTGAAGTGATCCTTCCACTTCAGCCTCCCAAAATGTTAGGATTACAAGCATGAGTCATTGTGCCAGGCCACTCTATTCCCTTTTAAAAATGAAATTAAGGCCGAGCGTGGTGGCTCACACCTGTAACCCCAGCACTTTGGGAGGCTGAGGCAGGAGAACTGCTTGAGGGCAGGAGTTTGAGACCAGCCTGGGCAACATAGCAAGACCCCATCTCTACATCTTTTGGAGAATAAAAGATAAAAAAAATAAAACATTAGCTGAGCATGATGGCCTGTGCCTGTAGTCCAAGCTACTTGGGAGGCTAAGGCAGAAGGATCCCTTGAACCCAGGAGCTGCAGGTTACAGTGAGCTTTGATTACTCCCGTGCATTGCAGCCTGAGTGTCACAGCAAGACTTTCTAAGCAAACAAAACCAAATTTATTTAAGTATAATTTTCATGTAATAAAGTATACCATAATTTTTTTATGAGTTTTGACCAATTTCTATACCCATGTAACCACTACCACAGTCAAGATATAGACCATTACAAGACTACAGAAAGTTCCCTTTCACCCCTTCCCACTCAGTCCCCATAAATCTTGGCCCCACATAACCACTGATCTACTTTCTGCCCCCGTTGGTTAGATTATTCTTTTTTTTTTTTTTTTGAGATGGAGTCTCACTCTGTCACCCAGGCTGGAGTGCAGTGGCACAATTTTGGCTCACTGCAACCTCTTCCTCCTGGGTTCAAGCGACTCTCCTGCCTCATGAGTAGCTGGGACCACAGGCACATCCCATCATGCCTGGCTAATTTTTGTATTTTTAGTAGAGACGGGGTTTCACCATGTTGGCTAGGATGGTCTCGAACTCCTGACATTGTGATCCACCCACCTCGGCCCCTGAAAGTGCTGGGATTACAGGCATGAGCCACTGCGCCCAGCCTAGATGACTCTTTTCTAGAATTTCATATAGATGGAATCATACAATATGTTCTCTTTTGTGTCTGCCTTCTTGTATTCAGTATTAAGTTTTTGAGTTTCATCTGTGTTTTTGCAAGTACCAGTAGTTCATTCTCATGCCTTTTTTAAAACAAAGGAGTTTCTCCTGTTTCTAAAGGAGCACTTCTTTTTTTTTTTTTTTTTTTTTTTTTTGAGATGGAGTCTCGCTCTGTCGCCAAGGCTGGAGTGCAGTGGTGCAATCTCGGCCCACTGCAACCTCCTCCTCCTGGGTTCAAGCGATTCTTCTGCCTCAGCCTTCCGAGTACCTGGGTTTACAGGCACGTGCCACCATGCCCAGCTAATTTTTGTGTTTTTAGTAGATACGGAGTTTCACCATGTTGGCCAGGCTGGTCTCAAATTCCTGGGCTCAAGCGATCCACCTGCCTTGGCCTCCCAAAGTGCTGGGATTACAGGCGTGGGCCACCACGCCTGGCCTCTAAAGGAGTACTTCTCCAATTTATCTTGCTGCCCTTCCCTCTTTCCCAATTCCCTTAATTTCTGGTCTAACATCAGATGTTGTTGATTAAGAGACCTTTACCTTCCACAGGTTCTGTAATCCAAGATGTCTGTAAAGAACTGGGATATCAATAGGAAATCATCTTCATCCAGACTTATTCCTGAGTGGAAGAACTTGAAGTTCCTCATAAATAAGATCCTGAAGGACATAAAGGTGATGTGTATGAGAGCTGTGCACATGGTGGACCTGGACTAATTATCCCTGCCAAGGCAGGCTGGGGCATGGGCAAGACATAGGCAACTTTGGAAAGGCCCTCCCACATCCCCCAATAACTTCCCCTGCTAAATTAAGATGATCGCCTTAGGTAAGTTAGAACACTTTCTGCTGCAATAACAGAAAATGGATTTATACGGATTAAACAAGTAGGAGTCATCTTTGTCTTACATGTTGTCAAGGACCACATTCTTTTTCTTTCTTTTCCACCGTTCTATTATGTTAGCTTATGACCCTAGGGTTACAAGATAGTTGTTACACTTCCAGGTATCAGCCTCAAATTGCAAGTAGATAGAAGATGGAAGAGGGAAGGTCAGAGAGCCACAGGGCCGTGCCAGCCTTGGAGTACCATAATAGTACTCTATGTTGCCAGGGTTTCTGGGTCCATGATCACCCTAAACCAAATCAGAATTTTATTGGAATGGAAGGAGGGGGAACAGGAAGGAGAAGGGTTTGATGTAGAGTAGGTAGCAGTAATATCAGGCAGACACATTGCATTCGTTTACGATAATCTTTTTTCCATAGCAAAGCATTGATATGGTTTAATGAGTGAATGAATTGTTTATATATAAAGGCTGGAAAGGAGAAAAGGAATGATGATTAACTAATAGAATACGAGGTATGTAAATGAGCTTTCTGATTAAGAGAGATGAGGCGTTGGGAGTTCAGACACCAGGGTCCTTACACTCAACTCTGCTACTGCTACTGAATCAGCAATGACAGTGGTGCTGTAAGCTCTTAAGATCTGAAAATAAGAAATACAGGTAGGGCTGGGCATGGTGGCTCGCGCCTGTAATCCCAGGACTTTGGGAGGCCAAGGCAAAAGGATCACTTGAGTCCAGGAGTTCAAGAGTAGCCTGGGCAGCATAGCGAGACCCCATCTCTACAAAAATAAAATTATCCAAGTGTGGTGGTGTGTGACTATAGTCCCAGCTACTCAAGAGGCTAAGGTGGAAAGATTGCTTGAGCCCAGCATTTTGAAGTTACAGTGAGCTATGATCACACCATGGCACTCTAGTCAGGTCAACAGCAACAGAGCAAGACTGTCTCTTTAAAAAAAAAAAAAAAAAAAAAAAAGAGCGAGCAAGAGAGAAAGAAAAAAAAAAAGAAATACAGAAAGAAGAGAGATTCTGAGTTGTAGATACATGTTGGCCTCAGTATAGTCTCAAATCCTTTGTGGATGCAGGAAGCAGGTATGATGGACATTATAAGTAAAGTTGTTTTAATACTTCAGTTGATTTAGTATTATACCTTCCACCTTAGGTGGTCAGAGCACAAATTCTGATGCAGAGAGCTTAGAGAGTTAGATCCACAGAGCATTGTTCAGGAGGCAGGTATAGTTCAAGCAGCTACTGAGAAGGGTGACCCCAAAAGTAAACTTCATGAACTCAAGTTTTGGCTGATCAGCATGAGGAGTTCATGTACGTATATTACAGACATCTGCTACATCACTGGAAGGTAGTATGTATTGTATATGTTCTACTGTGTAACCTATTAAAAGGGATGTAACTCCCTTGATAGGTACATACATATACACACATCCCACATGGCCAGAAGAGCTGACACACAGCTAACTCCATAAATAGCACACATTCCCCTTGGGTACACATAAGAATAGTGACAGAATGCCGAGCACGGTGGCTCACACCTGTAAATCCAGCACTCTGAGAGGCTGAGGTGGGCAGATCACTTGAAGTCAGGAGTTCGAGACCAGCCTGACAAACATGGCAAAACCCTGTTTTTTTTTTCTACTAAAAATACAAAAATTAGCTGGGCATGGTGGCAGGTGCCTGTAATCCCAACTCCTTGGGAGGCTGAGGAAGGAGAATCACCTGAACCCAGGAGGCGGAAGTTGTAGTGAGCCAAGATTGCACCACTGCAGTCCAACCTGGGCGACACAGCGTGACTCCATCGAAAGAAAGAGAAGAGAAGAGAAGAGAAGAGAAGAGAAGAGAAGAGAAGAGAAGAGAAGAGAAGAGAAGGGAAGGGACGAGACGAGACAGAAGTGCATGCCACAAGGTCTGCCACACATGGCGGTCTTCTATTACATACTGTGAAGTATGAGTTTCCCAAAGGTGGTGTATTATGTGGGTATGATTCTAACAAGAGTGGTCCTTTTGATGTAGGTTGGAACTTAAAAAAGTAGTTCCGGCTCGGCGCGGTGGCTCACGCCTGTAATCCCAGCACTTTGGTGGGCCGAGACAGGCGGATCACGAGGTAAGGAGATCGAGACCATCCTGGCTAACACGGTGAAACCCCGTCTCTACTAAAAATACAAAAAATTAGCCGGGCGTGGTGGCAGGAGCCTGTAGTCCCAGCTACTTGGGAGGCTGAAGCGGGAGAATGGCGTGAACCCGGGAGGCAGAGCTTGCAGTGAGCCGAGATCGTGCCACTGCACTCCAGCCTTGGCATCAGAGCAAGACTCCCTCTCAAAAAAAAAAAAAAAAAAAAAAAGTGGTTCCAACTGTGACATGTATACATATTTGCCATGGTTGGGTTCCTCTGTCATACTCATACAGAATTGTATTCCTTTCTTTGTAAGCACTTACTTGTTTTGTATACTCAGTTGTTAGTTATTTGTTTAATATCTGTTTCCCCCCTGGACTCATCTTCTTAAGAGTCAGAGCCATGTCTGTTTTGCTCAGCACTGTACCCTCAGGGTCTTTCATAGAACCTGTCAGCCTTTCTCAACTGTGGCTCTTCATCTGAACCATGGAACACAGAACATGATTTGAGGGGCTATTTTTTTTCTCTCAATGCCTTATAACTGGTAGCATTCTAGATGACTAGGAGAGAAATTAATTCATTATGTAGATTGGATACTTTAGGACATAAGGGCTTACTTTTTTAAATGGAAACTTGGTTGAGAAAGCATAGAAGAGACCGATCGATACAGATGTATTCTGTTGCAAACTGAGGGCGAGGGAGGGATGACTCCTCAAATGCTGCTTTCCAGTAGTAGGGTAAATGTTGGTTAGCTCAAAAACAACAAATGACCACTCATCTCTTGGTAAATATTTATTTATTTATTTAACTTATTGAGACAGGGTCTCGCTCTGTCACCCACACTGGAGTGCAGTGGTACAATCATGGCTCACTGTGGCCTGACCTCTTGGGCTCAAGCGATCCTCCTGTCTTAGCCTTCTGAGTAGCTGGGACTATAGTCATGCACCACCATGCCCAGCTAATTTCTGTATTTTCTGTAGAGATGGGGCTTTGCTGTGTTGCCCAGGTTGGTCTTGAACTCCTGGGCTCAAGCTATCTGCTTGCCTTGGCCTCCGAAAGTGTTGAGATTACAGGTGCAAACCACCACACCTGGCCAGTAAATATTTCTTAAATGAATGAATGAGTGGGGACTCAGAACTCTTAACTCAGGTCATTCTTCTCTCTCAGATTGATGAAGAACCAAAGAATGATGTGGTTCTACTGAGTGACTGGCCTGAGACTCTATACCGGGAGTCTCACCATCGCCAGAACAAGCCTTTTGTCTGCTTCTACTACTCCATCAAGGTCAACTGTTTTATCTCCTTAAACTGGATGGAACCTGGTGGAGAAATGCAGGTGAAGCCACCTCATTTCCCCCCTCTCCTTCTTAATCCAATTTACATGAATCACACCTGAACTGCCCTCATTTTAGAATGATGGTAGTGACTGTGAATTAGCTCATTTTAGTACTCATCTCCATATCCCAGTTTGACGGGATGCAGTGATCCTTCTTCACCTCATGTTATTAGGCCCACAGAATTCATATTCCCCATAAAGTACACTGAAGGCCAAGAAAAGGGCCTTGAACATGGTGCTTCTATCATATACCCAATTCCTAGTATAATAGTCCCCGCGTATTCATGGAGCATACATTCCAAGCTCCCAGTGGACATCTGAAATTGCAGATAGTACCAAACCTGACTGCCATCAATTGGAACATGTTTCTGTTCATGTGGCTGACCTACAGATTTAATGCTTTTTCCATCATAACTAAGCCTGTTCATGCACTGTGGCCATAATGCATGCCGTTGAGGTGCAACAGCAAAACTAGCATGAATTTCTCTTTCCTCCTTCACAATTTCACAGACGATTCATTTTTTTTTTTTTTTTTTTTTGAGACAGAGTCTCACTCTGTTGCCCAGGCTGGAGCGCAGTGGCAAGATCTCGGCTTACGGCAACCTCTGCCTCCCAGGTTCCAGTGGTTCTCCTGTCTCAGCCTCCTGAGTAGCTGGGATTACAGGCGCGTACCACCATGTCTGGCTAATTTTTGTATTTTTAGTAGAGACGGGGTTTCACCATGTTGTTCAGGCTGGTATCGAACTCCTGACCTTGTGATACGCCCACCTTGGCCTCCCAAAGTGCTGGGATTACAGGCATGAGCCACTGCGCCCGGTCCGAAAAGATTAATTCTTTCTATAGATTGTAGCAACCTCAGCATACAATTGCTTTCCTTATTAAGTCAAGAACCTTCACCATTTCACTTAAAGGAAGCATTTTGTGGCTTCTCTGTGGCATATCTGAATTGCCAGTATCACTATTCTTGTGCTTTGGGACCATTATTAAATAAAATAAGGGTTACTTGAACACAGGCACAGCAATACTATGACAGTTAATTTGATAACTGCGATGGCTACTAAGTGACTTAACAGGCAGATAGGGTATATAGTGTAGATAGACTGGACAAAGGGATAATTCAAGTCCCAGGCAGGATGGAATGGGACTGCCTGAGATTTCATCCTGCTACTCAGAACAGCATGCAATTTAAAACTTATGAATTGTTTATTTCTGGAATTTTTCATTTAATATTTTTGGACTGCAGTTGACCACACAGGTAATTGAAACCACAGAAAGGGAAACCATGGGTAAGTGGGGGCTGCTGTACTAGGAGACTCCTAAAGTCAAGCTCTCTAGTCTTTCCTTAGTCACACCAGAGGGAACAGGGACCTGAATATTCAGCCTTCCCTACCCCACACTTTGGGAAATGATCTGCCTCCACAGTCAGGCTTTCATCTCTCATCCTCTTCTAGGCAGTACTTTGGATACAGAAAAAGGGTACAGAAATGAAAGGAATGGTAGAGAAGATGAGGCTTCGCGTGATGGATCAGCTGCCGCCCATCCAAGCAATGGTCCACACAGGTTCCTACCACATGTTAATTGCTTACTGTGGTGACATGCGCCTAAGGCTTTTTGGAGATCACCATCAAGCGTTCAGATGTCTGGGTACAGTGCCCTGTCATTTCTCCACCAGCTGCCTCTTCTATGATCCAGCAACTGAGTTGCTGCTATGTGGTACCCTGGGGGCTGTGGTTACCTGGTTTATCTTACCAAATGGCAGGAGCATCGAGATGGCTCAAATAGTCCCTATGGCTAATCATGAGCTTGTACAGGGATTTTCCCTGAATGGCCCCCAGGGATCCCTGTTGGCTCTGTGTGAGGATACAGTGAGGGTCTTCATTCACCGGGGTCAGGGCCAGCTGGAAGAAGTGAAGAAGTTCACGCCTGTCGCCAGTGGCTCTTCCATCACTTGCTCCTTTACTTGTGTCTCTCAGGGCAATTTCTACGCTGGAAACATGGCTGGAGAGATCCACGCTTGGGGTTTAGACCAGGGTAACTTCCTCCACAGCTTTCAAGCCCATTCCTCATCAGTGATATGTATCCATAGCCGGCCAGAGATCCACACCTTACTAACAGCAGGCAGTGAAGGCACAGTGAGGGAATGGAATCTCACTTATGGGAACTTGCTGCGGCAGCTGAATGTTGGCGAGGATCTTCAGAGACTGCAGTTTATTGATAATACCACTTTTTTCTGCCAGACCACCTACAGATTTTCATTGCATCACCTGCCCTACTTTTATAGCCTCTTCAATGTCTGTGGTTCTGCTCCCCAGCAGGTGCAGCGGGTCTGCTGCGGCCATAACTGGACTCGGATTCTATGTGCCACTGAGGATGGTTTATTGCGCTTCTTATCTCCAGTAACAGGGGATCTCCTGGTTATCACCTGGCCTCTACTTGTTATGGATAAGGCTTTGGCTTGGGCCTATGACTCAGAGAGAGAGGAGCTCTTTGTGGCATTAGGCAGTTCAGAGGTGCTGGTGTTTGATGCAACACGCTCTCCTTGTACAGTCAAGTATCTTGTGTGCACTTCAGCAGACGGTAAGGATAGAGTAAGATGCTTGGCTTATGGGAGGTCCCATCTGCAAAAAGGCCTAGGAGGATTGATGTTCTGTGGGCATGAGAGTGGCATTGTGAGAATCCTTTCCCACTACAGTCGTGCCCGAATAGAGAAGACTGTTCACTCTGGGGCCGTATTGGCATTGTCTACCCTGGAAGGCCTTCAGGAAAATGCCTTGCTCTGTTCCTATGGCATGGATAACATCATACACTTGACAGAGGCCGTGCTTCAGGTGAACAAGGTAGTCCTTCAGCCTGTCAGCAAAATCCTCTGTGGCTGCCCCCTAAAACATGTGATACTCTTGCCAGGTTCTGTGGGTGCCATCACTGAAAGCTACTGCTGGCGTCTCTGGCACTATGAAGGTTCTCTGACATCTTCAGAATCAAAACAGAGCTTTGTGTGGAGAGAGACAAAATGCCTGCATGAGTGTGACATCACTTCATTTGATGTCTGCCTTCCCCTGAAACTTTTTGTCACAGGTGGCATTGATGGCTCAGTCCGGATCTGGGACTTCCACGGCAGACTTGTAACCGAGATCGACTCAGCCCTGCATTTTGGCCCACTCTGCTTTGCCAATAATCGAGGTGACCTGTTGTTGACTTTCAACCAGAGTATCTACATAGTATCTTGCTTAAAGCTTCTCCCTCCAGCTCAGCTGGTTCACCTGCGTATCCTAAAAAATGCAGATGAAAAACAAGAAGTCCCTAAACCCTTCCTTCCTAGCTTCTTCTTTATGTTTGAAACAGTATTTGTACCCAGATTTGTCTACCTTGGAAGAGGGCGGCAGGAATTACAGGGTCTAGAGACCCTTGTCAACAAACGGTTCATTGCCTTCGACAATACTGTGCCTCATGTTGTAGAAGAAGAGAGAAGCATGTCCCTTATGATTCAAAAGACTAAATTTCCTTTGTTTGAGGCTAAGGATATTGATTTCTCTACTCTTGATTCCAAGCATAATCGTCCCCGACATGAGGTTCCTGCTCAGTTGCAGCTGGCTGGCTGGGATGGATTCAATGCCTACCAAATGCTATGGTGCTTCTTTGGTCAAGGGCGGCAATGGCCCTTTGCTCCCGATGGCTACATCCCTAACTCAGTGATCCGTGCCCGCCTTTGGCCTGAGGGTACCCCAGTCTTCCTATGCTGTAATCTGTATTCATCCTACCAAGTTAAGGACTGGGACTTGTCATCTATGACTCTAGTAGAAGAGAAAATGTCAAGGAGTCAACAGAAGGATAAATCCAAGAAGCGAAAAGGAACTTCCCTTGATATTCTTGAAAGTATGGCAAACCAAAATTGGATGAGAAGAAACTATAGTGGAAGGCTTATGGATGATTTAATAGAGGCCATCCTCAACCTCACAATTTACTGCTCTGTAGAGGAATACAAGAGATATTTTAGGGTACTTAAACGTATTTTTGCCACTTGCCAGATATCTTCAGAGTCGGTTTCTAAGACTGCCCATCGCCTCCTGCAAGATACAACCCATTCCAATCCACATATCCGTGAGCTAGCCTGGGAGGTACTGGATAGGCTAGGCCTCATGAACCATCATTTTGCTATTCCACTGACTATGGGATTGATGGACAGTGATGAGAATGTGCGGGCTAAGGCCTTATACCTTATGGTAAGAGTCACAGGCATCCAAACCAAGACCAGGCTGGTACAACTGCTGAAGAAACAAGAAACTCTCCGGAAAATGCAGTAAGTTGGATGGTGACCTTCTCTTCTTCTGGTTCCTTCCATCTCCTATCCTCCAATATCTGACTGTGTCTTCCCATTTCTAAAATCCTTTTTAAATTCTATTCTTGCCAGGCATGGTGGCTCATGCCTGTAATCCCAGCACTTTGGGAGTCCAAGGCGGGCAGATCACCCAAGGTCAGGAGTTCAAGACCAGCCTGGCCAGCATAGTGAAACCCTGTCTTTATTAAAAATACAAATATTAGTCGGGTGTGGTGGTGCATGCCTGTAGTCCCAGCTACTTAGGAGGCTGAGGCACAAGAATCGCTTGAACCTGGGAGGCAGATGTTGTGGTGAGCTGAGATGGTGCCACTGCACTCTAATCTGGGCAACAGAGTGAGACTCAGTCTCAAAAAATAAATAAATAAATTCCCACTTTGTTCTTTGTTTCAATTTGCTCTTTTACTCAGCACCTACCCCTTTCCTTCTGACCGCTGACTAGCCTGTCTTTCCATCATTTCTTCAATTTCTCAAGATTCCTCAAGACTCATGTCCACAAATCTCCCAACCAAAGAAGCATCATGTGTCCCACTGACTACAGGCATACCTTAGAGATATTGTGGGTTCCGTTCCAGACCACTGCAATAAAGTGAATACTGCAGTAAAGCAAGTTACATGGATTTTTTGGTTTCCCAGTGCGTATAAGTTATATTTACCCTAGACTGTAGTGTATTAAGTGTGCAGTAGCATTATATCTAAAAAAATCAATGCACAGGCCAGGCGCGGTGGCTCACACTTGTAATCCCAGCACTTTTGGAGGCCAAGGCGGGCATATCACCTGAGGTCAGGAGTTCCAGACCAGCCTGGCCAACATGGTGAAACCCTGTCTCTACCAAAAATACAAAAATTAGCTGGGCATGGTGCTGGGCGCCTGTAATCCCAGCCACTCAGGAGGCTGAGGCAGGCGAATCACTTGAACCCGGGAGGCGGAGGCTGCAGTGAGCTGAGATCGCAGCACTGCACTCCAGCCTGGGCAACAAGAGCGAAGTTTCATCTTAAAAAAAAACCAATGCACATACTTTAATTAAAAATACTTTATTGCTAAAAATTGCTAATGATCATCTGAGCCTTCAGCGAGTTGTCATGTTTTTTGTTGGTGAATGGTCTTGACTTGATATTGATGGCTGCTGACTGGTGGGTGCTAAAGGTTGAGGTGGGTATGACATTTTATTAAAATAAGACAAAGAAGTTTGCTGCATCAGTTGACTCTCCCTTTCATGAAAGATGTCTCTGCAGCATGTGGTGCTGTTGGATAGCATTTTACTCAAATAGAACTTCTTTCAAAACTACAGTCAGTCTTCTCAAACCCTGCCACTGCTGTATCAACTAAATTAATGTAATATTTTAATGTCCTTGTCTTTTCAGCAATGTTCAAAGCATCTTCACCAGGAGTAGATTCTTCATCCATTCCAGTTTGATCACAAGGTTGCAGCAATTCAGTCACATCATGAGGCTCCACTTCTAATTCTATTTCTCTTGCTATTTCCACTACAAGTAACTGCAGCAGTTACTTCCTCCACCGAAGTCTTGAACCTCTGAAAGTCATCCATGAGGGTTGGAATTAACTTCTTCCAAACTTCTGTTCATGTTGATACCTGACTTCTTCCCATGAATCACAGCTATTCTTAATTGCATCTAGAACGTTGAATCTTTTCCACAAGGTTTTCAGTTTACTTTCCCTAGATCCATGAGAAGAACTGCTACCTATGGTGGCTATTGCCATACAAAATGTGTTTCTTAAATAAGACTTGAAAGTCAAAATTAATCCTTGATTTATTGGCTGCAGAATGGATGTTGTGTTAATAGGCATGAAAAACCACGTTAATCTCCTTATACATCTCCATCACACCTCTTGGGTGATGAGGCACATTGTCAGTGAGCAGTAATATTTTGAAAATGATCTATCTTTCTCAGCAGTGGGTCTCAAAATTTTCAGTAAACTATGCTATAAAGGGATGTGCTGTCATCTAGGCTTTGTTGTTCTATTTATACAGCATGAGCAGAGTAGATTTAGCACCATTCTTTCGGATCCTAGGACTCTCAGAATGGCAAATACACACGGGCTTTGACTTAAAGTTACCAGCTGCATTAGCCCCTAACAGGACATGGCATGTCCTTTGAAGCTTTGAAGCCGGCCACTGACTCTTCTCTAGCCATGAAAGTCCTAGAAGGCATCTTCTTTGAATAGAAGGCTGTTTTGCCTACAATGAAAATCTGTTATTTAATGCAGTCGCCCTCATCAGTTATTTTAGTTAGGTCTTCTGGATCACATGCTGGAGGTTCTCCATCAGCACTTGCTGCTTCACCTTGCACTTTTATGTTCTGGAGACAGCTTCTTTCCTTCAACCTCATGAATTATTCTCTGCTAGCTTCAAACTTTTCTTCCACAGCTTCCTCAGCTCTCAGCCTCCGTAGAATTGAACAGTGTTAGGGCCTTGCTCTGGATTAGGTTTAGGCTTAACAGAACGTTGTAGCTGGTTTGATCTATCCAGACCACTAAAACATTCTCCACATCAGCAATAAAACTGTTTTGCTTTCTTATCATTGTGTGTTCACTGGAGTAGTACTTTTAATTTGCTTCGAGAACATTTCCTTTGCATTTGCAACTTGGCCTACTGTTTGGCACAGGAGGCCTCGCTTCCTGCCTATCTTGACTTTCAACATGCTTTCCTCACTAAGTTTAATCATTTCTAGCTTTTGATTTAAAGTGACACACATGTGACTCTTCCTTTCACTCGAACACTTAGAGGACATTGTAGAGCTATTAGCTGGCCTAAGTTCAATATTGTTGTGTCCCAGGGAATAGCGAGGTCTGAGGAGAAGAGATGGGGGAATGGCTGGTTAATAGAGCAGTCAGAATACACACAACATTTATTGATTAAGTTCACCGTCTTACATGGGTGCGGCTCATGGTGCCGTGAAACAAGTAAAATAGTCACTTCAAAGATCGCTGACAACATATCACCAAAATGGATACAATAATAATGATGAAAAAGTTTGAAATACTGTCAAAATTAGCAAACTGTGACAGAGACAAGAGGCGAGCACACGCTGTTGGAAAAATGATGCTGACAGGCTTGCTCTAGGCAGGGTTGCCACAGACCTTCCATTTGTAAAAAACACAGTGTCTGTGAAGCACAATAAAGCAAAGCACAAGAGAACGAGTTATGTGGCACTACATTCCTTGCCATCCTTCAGCCTTTTTTTTTTTTGAGATGGAATCTCACTCTGTCACCCAGGCTGGAGTGCAGTGATGTTATCTTGGCTCACTGCAGCCTTCGCCTTCTGGGTTCCAGGAATTCTCCTGCCTCAGCCTCCTGAGTAGCTGGGATTACAGGCGCCCACCACCATGCCCAGCTAATTTTTATATTTTTAGTAGAGATGAGGTTTTGCCATATTAGGCAGGCTGGTCTTGAACTCTTGACCTCAAGTCGTCCACCCACCTCGGCCTCCCAAAGCACTGGGATTACAGGCGTGAGCTACTGTGTCCAGCCACATTCTTTCTTCTTTAACCAGACTTTACTTCAGCCTGTTCTAAATTACTACTTTATCCCTCTCTTCCATTGTAACTTCTTGTTTTTTTTGAATTTTGTTCTATCACTAGCTTAGTACTGTCCTCCTTTTCCCTTGACTTATATAGGCAAGAAATTATCGGGGAAATCACTCTGGGACAACTGCTGAATATTCAAGCTGAAGATATACAGTCCCTGCTTATTCATGTGGAGCAGCAGCTAAGTGAAAACTTGACCTTGTTACAAAGAGAAAAGTCACTTACTTTTTCTTTGGATATACCATGGTCTGAAGAACTTAAGGTCTTTTCTAAAGACATGCTCGTACCTTTGTCAGAAACTGTAAAGCTCACCAAACCAAAGAAAAGAAAGAGACATTTTCAAGAAAGGAGCAGAAAGCTTAGTATGTATGGGGTGATGTATGGAACATGTTTGGGGCCAACCTCAGGGCCCCAAAATGCAGGGTGAATGAGGCCAAGGTATATGAAAGGATACTAGTGAGAATGGAGTTCAGTGGGAGAATCTTACTCACAGAAAATGACCTTCCTGAGAAAGATCTATCCCACAGCAAATACCAAGCTCTTATTTCATTAGAATATGGATGGCGGGATGAAACCACGCATTTCCATATCATAAAGCCTCAGTCCCCCTGCTTTGTATCTCTTATGGTAGCTCACTGAATTAGATTTTACAAAGGATCTTACTCAATACCTCTGTGTTTCTGTTAACTGTTTTTCTCCCAATATCTCTGCAGTTAAAAAGGACCTGAGAGTTGCCAGGAAGCACAGAAAGACAAAGTTGGGAAAGTCTATTTCCATGTTGATGCCTTCAGAAGATGCAGGTGAACAAAGAGAGGCCAGGAAATCAGAGCAAGTTGAAACCCAACATGTTACCTTAGAGCCAGAGCTACCACTGAGTTCTTTAAGCACAGTCAAATCCCAGGATTATGCTGAAACAGAGAAGGAGGTCATTTTACAAGTTATGGAGGCCATGGAGGCCACAGAAGCCCTAGAGGCCACAGACACCATGGAAGCCATAGATCAAGGTAGCATGAAAGATTATGGAGACGTGATCTCTAAGCTGGAAAGAAAAGAACACATTAAAAGGCTTTGGAAAAAGGCAATGAGAAAAAGCCACAGAATAGCAGATGTGCAGTGGAAAGAGAAACAAGATTTGAAGGATGTTTCAGAGGTGACTACAGAAGAACCTAAGGAAGATGTCATAAAAATTGATGAGCAAGAAGAAGGTAAATGGAAGAAAAGTGAAAAGAAGAAGACCCGGGGTTTGGCTGGGACCCCTGGACACGCAAGTAGACCAGACACCAGATCTTGGAGGGATGACATTTGCTCTCTTGTCACTTCAAGGATAGCAAGTTCCCATCCAGGAATGTTAAGGGATCTGGGCAAAGAATTGGTAGGCCTGGCTGGGGTGATACTTGCTGACCGACAGCCCAGCTGGAATCTCTTCCAAGAGATATGCCCCCTTTTAAAGGATTCAAGCTCAGTCTCATTAGAATTAGATGACAGAGTATTGGAAGAAACACCCACCATAACAAAACAAGTCATTAGAGGGGGTGTCAAGGACAAAAGGACAGGCGTATTGACAGAACAAGAGGATAAAAAAGCATTAAAGGAAGATGAGAAATTTTCTCAAGAAGAAAAGAAAAAGAAAGCTGTTTTCCCAGCAGATCGCTTAGTCTTGGAGAAAAGGAAATTTAAAAGAAAAATGGGGAAACTGGCCAAGCAAGAAAGGAAAATAGCTAAGGAAGAAAGGAAACTGACAAAACCAGAGGAAAAAATGCAGAGAAAGAAGAAACCAACCAAAGATAAAAAGAAACTGACCCATCCAGAAGAAAAAATGGCCCAGGAAGAAGAAATACTTGCTTCCCCACAAAAGGAATTAATTATGGAAGATCAGAAGTTAGTCCTAGAAGAAAAAAGACTAACTGGAAAAAGGGGACAACTACTAGGGAAAGGAAAGAAAGTGATCAGGAAAAAGCAGCCAATCCTGAAAAGGGAAAGGTCGGAATGGGAAAAGATGCAGGCCCAGGAGGAAAGCATGAGGGCCCAGGAAGAGAAAGAGCTGGCTGGGGAAGAGGAGGAGCTGGCAGGGGAAGAGGAGGAGCTGGCTGGGGAAGAGAAGGAGCTGGCTAGGGAAGAGAAAGAGCTGGCTGAGGAAGAGGAGAAGCTGGCAGGGGAAGAGGAGGAGCTGGCTGGGGAAGAGGAGGAGCTGGCTGGGGAAGAGGAGGAGCTGGCTGAGGAAGAGGAGGAGCTGGCAGGGGAAGAGGAGGAGCTGGCAGAGGAAGATAAAGAGCTGGCTGAGGAAGAGGAGGTGGCAGGGGAAGAGGAGGAGCTGGCTGAGGAAGAGGAGGAGCTGGCTGGGGAAGAGGAGGAGCTGGCTGAGGAAGAGGAGGAGCTGGCTGGGGAAGAGGAGGAGCTGGCTGGGGAAGAGGAGGAGCTGGCTGAGGAAGAGGAGGAGCTGGCTGGGGAAGAGGAGGAGCTGGCTGGGGAAGAGGAGGAGGTGGCTGGGGAAGAGGAGGAGGTGGCTGAAGAAGAGGAGGAAGTGGCTGAGGAAAAGGAAGCACTAATCCTAGACATAGAGAAACAAGTTGGAGAAAGGAAGAAACACATCTGGGAAAAGGAGAAACATGTTGAGGAAGAGGAGCAAGAGGCCTGGGAACTGGGGAAACTGGTTCAGGATCATTGGTCTAGAGAAGAGGAAGGACTGTCTGGGAAAGAGAGAGAACAGACATTAGAAAGGGAGAGGTTGGCAGAGCAAGAGAGTAAATTAATCCAAAAAGAGAAATGGTTTGGCAAAGAGGCCCTTTATGGGGAGCAGGAGGAACAAGACCAGACAGAGAGGCAGGCTCAAAAAGAGGAGAGCAAACAGTTAGCCTGGGAAAGAAAGAAACTGTACCTAGAAGACAATGAAAAGTTTGGAGAACTGGAGAAATTGTCACAAGAAGAAGAGAAATTAGTTCAAAAAATGGAGCAAGAAGCTGAGAAAAGAAAACAATGGGCCAGAGAAAAAATAAAACGGGTCTCAGAAGAGGAAAAAATCACAGAGGAAATCAAGAAAGGGTCCCCAAAAGGAGAGAAACAGGCCATAGGAAAAGAGAAAAAAGCTAAGAAAAAGAAGAAACAGACTGAGAAAGATGAGAAAGCAATTGAGGAAGAAGAACAATGGATTCAGGAAAAAGTAGCCTTACAAAAGGAGAAACTGGCCCACGAAGAGAGAGTATGGAGTCAGAAAGACAAGAAACGGGCCTGGAAAAAGAAGAAAGAGGTAGAGCCAAAAAAAAGAGTCTGGAAAAAAGAGAAATTGTCCTTAGAAGAGGAGGAACAGGCTGGTGAAATGGAGGAACAGTTCCAGGAAAAAGAGAAAGAGGCCAAGGAAATAGAGAAAAGGGCATTGGCAAAGAGACAAGCCCCAAAAGACAGTAAACTGGCCAAGAAAGAGAGTGATATTGCTGAGAAAGAAAAGGCAATGGCCAGGGAAGGAATTGGCATAACTGAGAAAAAGAAAAAAATAACCCAGGAAGAGAAAGAAATTATGAAAGAAGAGGGCAAATTGTCCCAGGAAGACAGGAAACTGGCCTATGACATTATGACCAAGGAGAGAGATGTTGCCAAGAAGAAAAAGAAAACCAAAGAGGAAAGAAAACAGGCAATGAGAAAACTGGATATGGAAGAAGGGATTGGTTCTGAAGAGAAAGAGACTCGCTTCACGGAAGAAAATATAAGAATGAAAGAGAATCAACTGTTTGGGATCCTGGCACGAATAGTTAGAGAATTGGTTACAGTTCCTTCAGAAGAAAGAGAAATAACTGAGGGAGAGACATCATCCATTATAGAAAAGAGTGAAATTGATGGCGACAGGTGGGAATTTTTTAAGGAACAGAGGGAATTAATTAAAGAAGAGAAGGAACAGGCTCAGAAAGATAGGAAACTAGTAGACAGACTGGTCACCAAAGAGAGAATGCTAACTGATAAAGAGAGCTTGGAGGAGGACCAAAAGTTATTAGAGGAGGTCCAGGAAAATATACTATTCAATAAAATCCAGGTACAGACTATGTTAAAGGAGTTTCAGAAGACAAATTTGTTAGAAAAAAGGCAGGTAGAGGAGCTTCTGAAGAAAGTTGAGGAGCGTGAACTAAAGAAGACTCAGATGAAGTGGTTATTAGATAATCTCAGAATTATACTATTAAAGGACTTATATAAGGGCTTGACTGAGAAGGAAACAGAGGAAGGTCTAATTAAGAAAGGGAAACAGGAGGAGATTCTGCCCAAGAAAGAGAAAAGGAAACATCTGATTAAGAAGAAGAAAGCAAGTATCAGTGAAGAGGAATTGGAGGATAACTTGACTAAGAAGCTAAAGGAAGAGGGTTTGACTCAAAAAAGGAAAATGGAAAAGAGGTTGACTAAAGAGAAAGAGAGGCTGATTAAGAAAAAAGAGGACCCACAAGAAGAAAAGAAGAGCCTTAGCGAAGAGGAGTGGGGGCGCTGGAGTGAGGAGGAGGAAGAGGAGAGCCTGAGTGAGGAGGGAGAGGAGAGCTTGAGTGAGGAGGAGAGCTTGAGTGAAGAGGAGGAGGAGAGCCTGAGTGAGGAGGAGGAGGAGAGCTTGAGTGAGGAGGAGGAGGAGAGCTTGAGTGAAGAGGAGGAGGAGAGCCTGAGTGAGGAGGAGGAGGAGAGCTTGAGTGAGGAGGAGGAGGAAAGCCTGAGTGAGGAGGAGGAGAGCTTGGGTGAGGAGGAGGAGAGCTTGAGTGAAGAGGAAGAGGAAGAGGAAATGGAGGAAAAAGAGAAGGAGGAGGAGGAAAGGCAGAAGGATGTGGAAAGCCTGAGTGAAGAGAAGGAAAAGGAGAGCAGACTTACGGAGGCAATGTTCTCAGAAGAGGAGAGAGTATTGAAAACAAAGTTCCCAAAGGAAGAGGTGAGATTATCCAAGCTGGTGATAGAAGGTGAGGATCTTGCTGAGGAAAGCGAGGGTACAGCTAAAGGAGAAATGCATTTTAAGAAAGAGGGCTTGCTTGATGTAAGGAGAGACTCCAGACTTATGGACAAGGCTATGTGGCCAACAGTTCTGAAGAGACCCTCCAAAATACTATTCCAGGTAACCCTGGAGGAAAAAGAGGGAACACCCCTGAAAGTGTTAGAGGATCACTTGGATTCTGAAAACAGACAGGGCCGTCAACTTCTTGGAGTACACCCCATGACAAGTTCACTGGGAAGAGAAGAGAATGAACTCTTGGAGAAAGCCAGGGGTATGTTTTTACAAGCCATGGAAACAGGCTTAGAGACCCAGGTCCCAGAAGGTCTCCACAGGCCAGAGTTTCAATTATCTGATACTTCCATGGAACCACACAAACCTAAACACAGACACAAAGGTGAAAGATGGAAGTGGTTCTTGGGGTATCAGGATTCTTTGATGGGGGAAACTAAGGGTCAGGCTCCAGCTCCAGTCCCAGCCTTTTCACCTGAAATGCCAGATAGGAGATATCGAAGGCTGGCCTTCTCAGAAGCAAGCTTCTCAGACGAGGATTGGATTAACAATGCCTTACAAAGGTTGGAAGCAGGAAAGCAACTTTCCAGGGACAGTTTTCACCGACTGAGTCAGATCCTCAGAGACTTTACTTCAAAGAGACACTTGAAATGGATGCGTATGTCCAATCTTAAGGTCATTGCTAAACATCTCAGGCAGAACCTAGAGTTAAGTCCCACTGATACATTACAACTCTGTAAGGAAGTTTTGAGTCCGGTGCACTTAAAAGAGATCCCTCCAATTAGAAAAAAAGAAACACAGAAATGGTTGGGGCTGTCCTCTGTGCCCAAACCAGTATTACCATCAGCCATCAAGAGGACTCAGACCCCACAGGCTGTCAGCTGGCATCTCTTAGCTGAGTCCCATAGGAAGAAGCAGGCACAACAGTTATCCACTGCTCTCAAGGAGATAAAGCACCTTTATCCAGTCACAAGGGATGTTCCTACAGCTGTTTGTCCCTCTGTGGATAAGAAATCTCTAGCCTTGGTATTTGAGAAGGACTTCCCAGCCTTGAGGAGGAAGGGTGAGATCTCCAAATCTCACCCTTCGGCAAAGGAGGAAGCACTGCCCATCCCTGCTCCAGTGATACCACCAATTACCAAGAGGATTCAAGTCCCAAAGGCTATGAACCGGCATCTTTTGGAAGAGCCTTACAGGAGTGCGCAGGTACAACGGTTATCTGATGCCCTCAAAGAGATGGAGATGCAACATTTTTATCCTGCCACAAGAGACATGTTCACAGGTGCCCATGCCTCTGTGGACAAACAAACTCCAGCACTAATGTTTCAGAAGGATCTCGGGGCTTTTAAGGGTAAGGGCAGGCCCCCTAAATTGCCCAAGTTGGAGAAGAAGGCACAATCCATCTCTAAAAAGAAGGAAGAGATGCCTTTGTGGGAGACGTTTGTGGCACTGTACCATGTTTTGCGGATGCTGCAGCAGCGATATGCAAAAGACAGTGCTGCTTGGATGGAACAGTTCTACCAGCTCATGGACCTGTACCAACTTAAGTCCCCTAGAATCCAGAGGCTTCTACTAGAGTTACTGCAGAGAGAGGAACTTCAACCCCAAGAGACCATCTACAAAAATGCCCTGAAGACCAAGGAGCTGGCATATGGTGAGCGTTTGTTCTACCACCTGTTTTGTGGTCATTCCCATGACCCTGCAGGTCCCCTCAAGTTCCAGGATGTGGTACCCCTCCCTGGGCAGAACAATGTCCATACTATCCAACCTGAGGGCATTGCCCAGTATGGCTTCCTACAACTTGCCTGGAAAAGCCTACCGCAAGTCAGTCCTCACTGTATTGAGAGGCTGCCCAGTATGCCTACTCCTACTATGATTGGGCTTAATATTAGGACTTTGGGATTCTATGGGAAAATGAGCCTGGGCCACAGATTTTAAGCCTCCTTACTTGTTCCCTGCTTTGAGGTGGAGCTAGATGAAGACTCATCTTCATTCAGCTCCAGAAACCTGCTACTGTATACTGAATAAAGTGACATTTCTCAGCTGTAACAAATATTCTAGCTTCTCTTCCTCCTCAAGCCTAGAATCCCTTGGAAAGTGGCCAGAGAAAACCGATGCCCTTTGTCCTAAAGGGGACAATTTTTCAGTCAGTGCAGTATAACCTTTAGAGGGCAAGGGCCAGTATCTGATCACTTTTTTGTAGAAAAGTCTGCCCTGGTACTCTTTCTCTTTGGCTACTATTCCTTTCCTTAGAAGGTCTTGGAGGCATCTGGCTGGGCATGGTGGCTCACGCCTATGTAATCCCAGAACTTTGGGAGGCCAAGGCAGGCAGATTACCTGAGGTCAGGAGTTTAAGACCAGCCTGGCCAACATAGTGAAACCCTGTCTCTACTAAAAATACAAAAATTAGCTGGGCGTGGTGGCAGGCGCCAGTAGTCCCAGCTATTTGGGGGGCAAGAGAATTGTTTGAACCCGGGAGGTGGAGGTAACAGTGAGCCAAGATCGCGTTATTGCACTCCAGTCTGGGCAACAGAGCAAGACTCCTTCTCAAAAAAAAAAAAAAAAAAAGTTTGCGTCTATATTTATATATGAGATTATATTCTAATTTCCTTCTGTATTATATTTTACATATTTGATACGTCATATCAGTTCCTTAAAAAAAGAAATAGAACTTGTCTTTGAAAATGTATGGAGCTTTTTATATCTGTTGATTTGTTTTGTTCATAATGTTAGATTTTTAATCACCTTAAAGGTGATTATATGTATACGTATATGATTATAAGTCTTTTTATATGAGCCCCTAAATAAAAGTTAAGTATCCCGTGTTTTTTGTTTGTTTTTATTTTGGGGACTTTTTTGAGACAGGGTCTCACTCTCTGTCATCCAGGTTGGAGTGCATTGTTGCAATCACAGCTCACTGCAGCCTCGACCTCCCAGGCTCAAGTGATCCTCTCACCTCAGCCTCCCGAGTAGCTGGAACTACAAGCAGACACCACCATACCTGGCTAATTTTTTGTGGAGGTAGGGTTTCACCACATTGTGCAGGTTGATCTCGAACTCCTGGGCTCAAACAATCCGCCTGCCTCAGCCTCCCAAAGTGCTAGAATTACAGGTGTGAACCACCACGCCAGGCCCCTTTTGGTTTTCTCCTGAGCAGCCACAGCTGTGTGCATGTGCACAGCCTTCCAGACCTCTAGGAACCTGTGGGATCTTAGCAAGGCCCTCTTTTGCTGTCTCATTCCATGGTTCTTCCTGTAACTGTCTGGCCTGCCATTTTGTTAATTACGCTAACCGGTATGGAGCTCAGGCTATTATTAGAATTCTCTGATTGTTTGTCACTGAGTTCTCCATTGTTTTCAGCAGTACTCAGGGCATGGATTTTTTTCATGTCTGCTACTAACTCCATTCTGCCCCCTCTGGTAGTACGGTCGAACTGCCAGGCCTGAAGGTAGACTTGAGGGGAGGGGCGGGCAGGATGGGAGCAGCACCTGGCTAAAATACCACAGATCCCACTGTTCTTTCCAAGAGTCAGTAAACTTGCTTTCAACAAATGCTTCTTAATTGTGTCCATGCTCTTGATCAGCTTCCAGCGTTTTTGAATAGTGGTTTTTGACAACTTTGTACACTTTTATCATTGCTTTTAGGAGGAGAGGATTTCATAAACTCCTCACTTAACCATTCCGGAAGTCAGTCCAGAATATAATTGGTTTTTATTGTGCCACCTGGGGAATCATGCCTTTCTTCAATACTAGAAAATTCTCGAACGGGCGCGGTGGCTCATGCCTGTAATCCTAGCACTTTGGAGGCCAAAGCAGGTGGATTGCCTGAGCCCAGGAGTTAGAAACCAGCCTGGAAAACATGGTAAAACCCTGTCTCTACTATAATACCAAAAAAAATTAGCCAGGCCTGGCGACTCGCGCCTGTAGTCCCAGCTACTCGGGAGGCTGAGGCAGTAGATTTGCTTGAACCCGGAAGGTGGAGGTTGCAGTGAGCCAAGATCGCGCTACTGCACTCCAGCCTGGGCAACAGAGCCAGACTCCGTCTCTTAAAAAAAAAAAAAAAGAAGAAAATTCTCAAATGCTAACGTTTTGCTTACTTCTTCTCCATCATTCCATCTATAATTTCCTTCTAGCATCCAATTACAATACATCTCGGTTTCCACTGCTCATTCAACAACGTTGCTTCTTGGCCTCTCATGTTTTCCTATCCATCTGACTTCTCTTTTAATTTCCTCTGACCTAGTTGTCAGATTACTCATTTTCTTTCACTGTGCCAAACCCGGTAAGTGCTTTAAGGTCTAACCCGTCTTTTTCAAACCTCTCTGGTGCTTTCAACAGTATTTTCTTTCCTCATTTTTTTTTTTTTTTTTTTTTTTTTTTTTGAGACGGCGTCTCGCTCTGTCGCCCAGGCTGGAGTGCAGTGGCCGGATCTCAGCGCATTGCAAGCTCCGCCTCCCGGGTTTATGCCATTCTCCTGCCTCAGCCTCCCAAGTAGCTGGGACTACAGGCGCCGCCACCTCGCCTGGCTAGTTTTTTGTATTTTTTTAGTAGAGACGGGGTTTCACTGGGTTAGCCAGGATGGCCTCGATTTCCTGAACTCGTGATCCGCCCGTCTCGGCCTCCCAAAGTGCTGGGATTACAGGCTTGAGCCACCGCGCCCGGCCCTTTCTTCATATTTGTTATATCTGTTGTCCGTTAATATTTTAACAAGGGCTATAATATAACCCCCAAGCAGTATTAATATTTTCTGATAGAGGAAGAAGTGTAAATTTGGCTCTGTCCATTGTTGTCTACTCATAGTGGATTGTTTTCTGGACTGTTTCCTAACTTTGGACTGTGAGCTCATGATAACTGAAGTTTCCTGTGTGGAAAATTTCAGTGGAATTGAAGTGATGCCTCTCCCTTCCATTCCCCTCCCCACTTTGTACCCCATGATTTTCAGTCGTTGGGAAGTTCTGTTTATTCCTGGTTTGATATTTCTGTACCTTGCAGCTCAAATAAGTTCATACCTCAAACCCAAGTAAGGCTCATAATTTGTAAATACGGAGGGAAGAAGTTATTTCCATTTTAGTACCTAGTGTTATGCAGGAGTCTTAATTCCAATTCTTCAAATCACTCATTCCTAAGGTTCATAACCCATCTGTTTAAATGTAAACTCTCTTGTTTTGGTATTAGGTATTGCTGCATAACAAATTACCACAAATGGAGGAGGTTAAAAAACATACATTAATGATGTCATAGTTCTCATGGGTTAGAGTCTGTACTTGGCTGAGGAAGAGTTCTCTGCTCAGGATCTCACAAGGCTGCAATCAGGATATCAGCCAGGCTGTGTTCCTTTATGGAGTTTAGGGTTTTCTTCCAAGCTCTTGTACTTGTTGGCGTAATTCAGTTCCTCACACTTACGGGATTGATGGCCCCATTGAATGAGTTATGCGGCACTACATTCCTTGCCATCCCACAGTCTTTCTTCTTCTTCTTTTTTGTTTGTTTTGAGATGGAATCTCACTTTGTCGCCCAGCCTGGAGTGCAGTGATATGACAGTGATGTGATCTCAGCTTACTGCAACCTTCGCCTCCAGGTTCCAGTGATTCTCCTGCCTCAGCCTCCTGAGTAGCTGGGATTACAGGTGCCCGCCACCATGCCCAGCTAATTTTTGTATTTTTAGTAGAGGTAGGGTTTCACCATGTTGACTGGGCTAGTCTTGAACTCCTGACCTCGTGGTCCACCCACCTCAGCCTCCCAAAGGTGGAGGAATTAATTAATCCAATTAATCCAATCCATTAATGTATGTTTTTTAACCTCCTCCATTTATGGTAATTTGTTATGCAGCACTACCTAATAACAAAACAAGACAGTTTACATTTAAACAGTTGGGTTATGAACCTTAGGAATGAGTGATTCGAAGAATTGGAATTAATCCTCCCACGCCTGGGATTACAGGCGTGAGCCACCGCACCTGGCTGTAGATGTAAACATTCTAAGTAAATATTAACTAATGAAACTGAGTAGGTATCAAAATAATAATATACCTTGGCCAACCAGGGTTTATTCCAGGGATGTTTAAAAATCAAGAAATATATCAATTAATATATCAATAAATTAAAGAGGAATAGTATATGACTATAGCAACAGATAATAAAATGGCATTTAAAAAAAGAGTAACAGATGAGTGGGTAGTAGAAAAAAAAAGAAAAGAAAAAATGAGGCATTTCTAACATAGGAAGCTACTTACATACAACACAGATGATTCACCCACAACCAAAAAGAAACATTAGATTAATGTGAACTGCTGATGTAATTTCCATTAAATTGAAGGAAAAGACTCAAAGCCTGGTATCACTCCCAATATATGAGATAACTAAAGCTATTTCAATTAAAGAAATCTATATAAATATTAGAAAAGGCATTTTCATTTTAACTTGCAGATAATTTGACTGATATTTAGAAAACCAAAGAGTACAATAAAATTATGAATAAAAATAATAAGAATATTTGATAAGAGTGAAAACTGACTAAATTGACATTTAAATTGTTGGCATTGGGGATACTGAACACAAAAAACAGCATAAATCATCAGTTTGGAAAAAATGAAGACATCCTATAAAACAAACAAATAATTTGGATCCTGAATATGATTTTTTTTTTTTTTTTTGTGAGACAGAGTCTCGCTCTGCCGCCCAGGCTGGAGTGCAGTGGCATGATCTTGGCTCACTGCAAGCTCCGCCTCCCAGGTTCACGCCATTCTCCTGCCTCAGCCTCCCGAGTAGCTGGGACTACAGGCGCCCGCCACCTCGCCCGGCTAGTTTTTTTGTATTTTTTAGTAGAGACGGGGTTTCACCGTGTCAGCCAGGATGGTCTCGATCTCCTGACCTCGTGATCCGCCCGTCTCGGCCTCCCAAAGTGCTGGGATTACAGGCTTGAGCCACCGCGCCCGGCCAGAATATGATTTTTTAAAACACTTATTTATCAGTAGGAAAACAAATGAATAAGCAGGCAAAAAGCACAACTAGGAAAAATCATAATTAATAATTGTCAAGTAAAAATCTGTGGAAAACACTCAATTCACTAGCGATTAGAAAAATAAAAACTAAAATATATACCGGGAGAAGTATAGCACCCACTTCAGTTTTGACTGAGCTGTCAGATATTTCAAAACTGAAGAAGTTGGCTATATGCACCAATGCTGAAAATGTTTACAGCCTATGCCTCAGCAATTAGAGACTACTGTTCACATGTACACTAGAAAACAGAAGCAAAGCTCATTACTCTTTATATAATAGTGAAAATTGTAAGCAACTGCATAATTGTCAACTGCAAAAGCAAAAAAGATTTAAATACACTGAAGTATATTTATAGAAAGATTAGGCTGAAAGAGTTTTCATTTTGTAGAAAAATAGCAGCTCTACGTTCAGATAAAAGAAGCTAATTACAGGTCATGATGTGCGCTGTCATGGACTCATGGCTAATCACAGGAAATGTCTGAAAATTCCAACCCTAGAGTCACTCGCTTTGGATCTGGCAACTTTTCCCAAAGATGTTTACAGGTATTAGGAATGCGGGTTCCATGGTAACATTTTAAAATGTTCTTTATGCCACGGCTCATTATTCCTTTGTTTGATTGATAATGAGCTTTTCATTGTTCCAAGACAGAGATTTAATATTCAGTACTTCATAAACTTGTTTAAGCAAAGAAGCCTTAATAAAAGTACCATCAAGTACTAATGGTGTTCCTGGTAGCATAATTTCAAAAATGTTGGGTAAAGGTATATCCTTTCATTTAACATGCATATATAGTTAGCTGGAGGAATAGCAACCTATTGCAATGGCTTATTTTATTACAGAACTCATTATTCTGTCTTGTGTTAGATTTTATTGTAAAACTTAACTTTGTATGGGAAAAAAAGTGTTAACTATAAAACTGAGAATAAATGAATAGGATATTGGATTCCCTATATGCAAGAAATGGACATAGTTGCAGTCATAAAAAAGAACAAGCTCATGTCCTTTGCAGGGGCATGGCTGGAGCTGGAGGTCATTATCTTTAGCAAACTAATGCAGGAACAGAAAACCAAATACCGCATGTTCTCACTTATAAGTGGGGCCTAATTGATGAGAACACATGGATGGATAGAGGGGAACAACGGACACTGGAGCCCATTGGAAGTTGGAGGGTGGGAGGAGGGAGAGGATCAGGCAAAATAACTAATGGGTACTAGGTTTAATACCTGGGTGATGAAATAATCTGTACAACCCCCATGACACAAGTTCACCTGTGTAACCTGCACATGTACCCCTGAGCTTAAAAGTTAAAAAAAAAAATGGACATAGAAATGTAAATTATAATGGATAATCACACTGACATAATGGATGGTGACTTGACAATGTGTAACTTGTGATTTTCTTCAATCATTCTTATTTAAAAGGTATTGATTCTTGATTCTTTCATTGGGTTGAATTCTAATTGTGCAAAAATGCACAAATTTCATTAAAACTAATATTCTTCGACGCTGGCACTTCCTTGAGATTGCCAGAAAATACAGTGGAAGGTATATCTAATGATTATTTTAGAGTGGTCATCTAGCTGGAACTGCTTGAAAGTAGTTATCAACTGTAAGTAGCATCCTGATTTAGAAAATGGTAAAATGTGGGGAAAAAAAGTGTTTTTCAGTATTGAAAAAATCAATTATGTGTGAAACAACCCTTCATAAAATCAAATAAATATTAGAAGTAATAAATCTAGACCACAAGTTGGCACTCTCTTTCTTAAAGGGCCAACAGTAAAGGGCTAAACAGTAACTAATTTAGGCTTTGGGTCATATTTTACAACTACTCATACGTGCTGCTGAAGTGGGAAAGAAATGAGTAAACAAATGAGTATTGCTGTGTCCCAATAAAATTTCATTTACAAAACCAGTGGTTGGTCCATAAGCAATTGATTGCTGACTTCTAATCTTGAAAGCACCAGAGTTAGATCAATAATTTTGTTATTCATCAAGATTTATAATTAAATCAGAATAGTTAAGTCCTGGATATTCTATGTCAGGGGTCCCCAACCCCCACGCCACTGACTGATACTGGAACCCAGTTAGGAACCCAGCTGCACTGAGCAGGAGCCAGTGAAGGAAGCTGAGCTCTGCCTCCCTGTCAGATCAGTAGTAGCATTAGATTCTTATAGGAGCGTGAGCCCTACTGTGAACTGAGCATGCAGGGGTTCTCGGCTGCTCACTCTTTGAGAATCTAATGATAAACGTAACGCGCTTGAATCATCTCACCCCCTCCCCCAGCCCGTGGAAAAACTGTCTGCCACGAAGCTGGTCCCTGGTGCCAAAACGGTTGGGGATCGCTGTTCTAGATTAATTATTTTTAATTTCATAGTTCTTTGGGTAGATCCTTAGTTCAGTTGGTAATGTATATATATTTTCTATAATTAGTTTCTCAAGGGAAACTAATTTTGCTTTTGATTTTTAGGAGGTATTCTTACAGAGATTTGTTATACTCATCTAATCCATGCTTCAATGAGCTGGAAATTTTCATTAGAAATAATTTCCTTCTTTATGTCTTACCTGAGGATGTACCATAGTATAAGTGTTGCTTTTTATTTTTTTTTGAGTCTTGCTATGTCACCCAGGTGAGAGTGCAGTGGGGCGATCTGCCTCCCCTCTCCCAGATTCAAGTGATCCTCCCACCTCAGCTTCCCCAGTAGCCACCACACCTGGCTAATTTTTTTTTTTTTTTTTTTGTATTTTTAGTAGGGATGGGGTTTCACCATATTGGCCAGCGTGGTCTCGAACTCTTGGCCTCAAGTGATCCAACTGTCTCAGGCTCCCAAAGTGCTGAGATTACAGGTGTGAACCACCATGCCCGGCCAAGTGCTGCTTTTAAAATGAAGAGGTTCCTTTCCTTTGATTACAAAAATATATATATTTTAGTTTAAAAAATCTCCAATATCATCTTGTCAATTTTGATAAATTACATTTTTCTAGGAAAATAGTCTCTCTAGATTTCTAAATATAGAGGAACAAACAAGTATTATTTTATAATTAAAATTTTTCTCCATATTTATAGATATGTCCCCTTTCTTATTAATGATGCTGTAGTGTAATCCTTCTTATTTTTTTCTTCCTTCCTCCTCCTCCTCCTCCTTCTTCTTCTTTTTCTTCTTCTTCTTCCTCCTCCTCCTCCTTCTTCTTCTTCTTTTCTTCTTTTCTTTTTTTGAGACAGTCTCCCTCTGTCACCCAGGCTACAGTGCAGTGGCAGGATCTCAGCTCACTGAAACCTCTGCCTAGGGTGCTGAAGCGATTCTTGTGCCTCAGCAACCTGAGTGGCTGGGATTACAGGCGCCCGCCACCACACCCAGCTAATTTTTGTATTTTTAGTAAAGATGGCATTTCACCGTCTTGACTAGGCTAGTCTCGAACTTCTGACCTCAAGTGAGTCCCTCACCTTGGCCTCCCAAAGTGCTGGGATTACAGGCATAGGCCACCATGCCAGGCCCAAGATTTAGTTTACATTCATTCCCAAAGTATTTTACTCTTTTAAAGATTTTATCACCTGGGTGCAGTGGCTCACACCTGTAATCTCAACACTTTGGGAGGCCAAGGTGGGAGGATCAGTTGAGCCCAGGAGTTCAAGACCAGTCTCTGTAATATAGTGAGAACCCCATCTGTACAAAAATTTTTTTTTCATTAGGTGGGCATATTGGTGCATGCCTGTGGTCTCAGCCAGTAGGGAGGCTGAGGTGGGAGGATCGCTTGAGTCCAGGAGCTTGAGGCTGCAGTGGCCATGATTATACCACTGCACTCCAGCCTGGGTGACAGAGCAAGACCCTGTCTAAGAAATATTTTTAATTACAATTGTTTTTAGAAAACAAAATATACACTTAGTGACTTGATACAAATGAATGACTTTTATAATCTACAGAAACCAAAAAATAGTAATAACAAAAACCCACAGCCATTCTTCTTATGTGAGTCTTTGGTGTCTCTGAGTTGTAAGAATTGTGAATTATGATTAATAACAAATATGCATGACAAGGACTCAATAAGGGATAGGCATTAATAATTTGCAATCCACGCTTACTGGAGTAAGGTCTTTAAAGATGTACAAGAAAAAGAAGGAAAAAGAAAAGCCATTGAAAAACTGTGTTGGCGGCCGGGCACAGTGGCTCACGCCTGTAATCCCAGCACTTTGGGAGGCTGAGGTGGGCAGATCATGAGGTCAGGAGATCGAGACCATCCTGGTTAACAAGGTGAAACCTCGTCTCTACTAAAAATGCAAAAATTAGCCAGGCATGCTGGCGGGCGGCCTGAAGTCCCAACTACTCGTGCGGCTTAGGCAGGAGAATGGTGTGAACCTCAGAGGCAGAGCTTGCAGTGAGCCAAGATTGCGCCACTGCACTCCAGCCTGGGCAACAGAGCAAGATTCCATCTCAAAAAAAAAAAAAAAAAAAAGAAAAAAAAGAAAAGAAAAACTGCGTTGGCTATCAAAATGGTAAAGTTTACCTAAGCCATTAATCAGCACACACACACATACACACATGCAATGGATGTGTAAAATGGTCAACACAGTCTTCCATGAATGTATCCTCTTACTAATAGGTATGTGGGATAAGAGATGAGGTTCTATAGATCCTGGAATCAGGGATGGGGAATCTGTGAGGTCCCTGGGGTGACAGAGGAGGGTCTGTAGATTAGTGATGGGTGGTCTTTGGGATAGTGATGAGGTCCATGGAATCAATGATTGTGCGTATGTAGGGTCAGTGATGAGGGAATCTGGTGTGAGTGATGGGATGTGTGTGGGATCGATGAGAGGGTGTGGAATCAATCTGTGAGAGCCAGATTTGTGGGGTCATCTCTCAGGGTGAGGCATCCTGATCTGTGTGTCAGTGGTGGGTCAGGTCCCTGCCACTGGGTGTTCTGGGTCCCGCCAAGTGCACAGATTCCCTTTCCTGGTCCTGGCTGAAGAAGCCCTTCTCAAGGACTCCTCACGTGAAAGGTGGGTTGGTGGTGGTTTTTGGTTTTGCAGTGGGGGTGGGTTGGCTTTTTCTTTTGGGTTTGGTTTTGACTCTTAGAGCCCACAGACACATGCAGCTTGTAGGAAGAAATTTTTGTCCGGGCAGTCGCTAGGTCCTTTGGGCCAAGCCATCTAATGGGAGCGAAGCTGACCATTCCCTCAGCGCGTTTCAGACCTAGACGGTCGCTTTAAGGTGTCCACACGGTGGTGTGCAAGTGGGTTGTGGCTTTGAGTGGCAGGTGGGCAGGAAGAAACAACTAAGACAGACCCAGGAGCGCTCCTCAGGCTGGATCTGTCACAGCTGGAAGAAAAGCCTCCCTAACCCATCAGGCGCCAATGGGAGGTGCCTCGGCTGTGAGAGGCTGGCGGAGGCGGGACCCCCCAGACCCAGAGATTCCCGGCACAGAGCCTGTTACTGCCAGACCCTAGGGCGTTGCCGTGGGAACCAAGGGCCTTTCGGGTCAGATCAGTGCCTTTCTCAGACAATTCTTTCGGTAACGGGAGCTCCTGTCCAGCGCACCCATCTGTGAAGGTCTAGTGTGCCGTCTGCCGCAGAGTCTTCTCTGGTCCGAGAGCCACTTGTTTCTTACATCCCTGCGCTAATCTCGCTGTCGCTCCTACCTACCCCAGGCATTTGCCGCATGCTGGTCCTCTGTTCCTGACAGGCCGGCCGTCCCTCCAGCTTCTGGGAGGACAGTTCAAATTATGGAGGAAGGGGCAGGTGCAGGGCAGCAGTGCCGAGGGGAGTAGAGGGGAGTTGGGGGAGCAGGGCCTCATTTTTGTTTGTAGCTCAGATTCCTAAGCCTGTGACTTTGAGAATCGGTGTCTTCCTTGCAAGATTTCAATCTGAGGCTGCTGGGGAGAGGGCAGGGTTGGAGCCAGATGGAAGCGTGGTGGGGAGAGGGGTGGGTGGGGGGAGAGTGGAGAATGTGTCAGGCGGTGTCTTTATTCCTGGCACCTTACTTTGCCTGCTGGAGTTTCCCAGTCTGTTCCAGGCGCACTCTTTCGACCCTGAAGGTGCCTGAGGGGGAGATGTTGGTCGCCAGTGTGTGCTCCCCTGGACTGGACTGTAATTGGTCCCACAAACTTTTTTTTTGAGGGAGTCTCACTCTGTCACCCAGGCTGGGGTGCGGTGGCGTGATCTCGGCTCACTGCAACCTCCGCCTCCCATGTTCAAGCCATTCTCCCGCCTCAGCCTCCCTAGTAGCTGGGACTACAGGCGTCTGCCACCACGCCCGGCTAATTTTTGTATTTTCAGTAGAGACGTGGTTTCACCATGTTGGTGAGGCTGGTCTTGAACTCCTGACCTCAGGTGATCCACCCACCTTGGTCTCTCAAAGTGCAGGGATGACAGGCAGGAGCCACCACGTCCCACCAATCCCACAAATTTAGGCATTATGATTCATTGCTACTTTTAGACTCACTTGTTTTTTACATTTGTTTTTTTCCCCCTTATTTATTTATTTCGAGACGGAGTGTCACTGTGTCACCCAGGCTGGAGTGCAGTGGCATGATCTTGGCTCACTGAAACCTTTGCCTCCCGGGTTCAAGCGGTTCTCCTGCCTCAGCCTTGTGAGTGGGTGGGATTACAGGTGCATACCATCACACCCAGCTAATTTTTGTATTTTCAGTAGAGACAGAGTTTCACCATGTTGCCAGGCTGGTCTTGAACTTCTGATCTCAAGTGATCTGCCCGCCTTGGCCTCCCAAAATGCTGGGATTACAGGCGTGAGCCACCACGCCCGGCTTTTTTTCTTTTTTTTGACACCGAGTCTCGCTCTGTCCCAGGCTGGAGTGCAGTGGCGTGATCTCGGCTCACTGCCACCTGCGACTCCCTGGTTCAAGCCATTCTCCTGCCTCAGCCTCCCGAGTAGCTGGGACTACAGGCACCCACCACCACGCCCAGGTAATTTTTATATTTTTAGTAGAGACAAGGTTTCACCATGTTGACCAGGATGGTCTTGATCTCTTGACCTCATCATCCCCTGGCCTCAGCTTCCCAAAGTGCTGGGATTGTAGGCATGAGCCACCACCCCGGCCTGGAACAGGCTTCTTAAACGTAACAAAGGGAAAAAATAGTTTTTAAAATTTAGAATCTTGATATGGTAATTATTTATCTTGGTAGTTATCTATAAACATCCCATATATCTGAATGGTTAAAAAAAAAAAATGAGTTAAAAAAAAAATTTTTTTCTTCCCAGGCTGAAGTACAATGGTGCAATCTCAGCTCACTGTAACCTCCGCCTCCTAGGCTCAAGGGATTCTCCTGCCTCAGCCTCCCGAGTAGCTGGGACTACAGGCATGCGCCACCATGCCCAGCTATTTTTTTTTTTTTTTTTTGAGACAGAGTTTTGCTCCTGTTGCCCAGGCTGGAGAGCAATGGCACGATCTCGGCTCATCGCAACCTCTGCCTCCTGGGTTCAAGCTATTCTCCTGCCTCTGCCCCCCAACTAGCTAGGATTACAGGCATGTGCCACCACGCCTGGATAATTTTGTATTTTTAGTAGAGATGGGGTTGCTCCATGTTGGTCAGGCTGGTCTCAAACTCGCAACCTCAGGCGATCTGCCTGCCTCGGCCTCCCAAAGTGCTGGGATTACAGGCGTGAGCCACCTTGCCTGGCAGCCTAATTTTTGTATGTTTAGTAGGCACAGGGTTTTTCCATGTTGCCCAGGTTGGTCTCGAACTCCTGACCTCAAGTGATCCTCCTGCTTCAGCCTCCCAAAGTGCTGGGATTACAGGCATGAGCCACTGCATGCAGCTAAAAGAACCAAAAACTTTAGATAAGTGAATTTGGAGGAGAGATTTATAACAGATAAAATGGACAAGCAGGTAATAATTATAATTTACTGTCTCTCTGGCTTAATAAAATTATTAGTCAATACCCTAAGAAGAAAGGAACAAAATCTAAACTTCTCCATTCACAAATACAAATAGTCAACAAACGAAGTCAAAACCTAAGAACTTGTCAACCGCTTATTTCTTCTCTGAAATTGGCTTCTGAATATGTTGAACATGCATTGACATGGGATTAGGAAATTTTAAAAATATTTTTTAAAGTTTCGCTTTTTGGAATTTAAAATTAATCCAAATTATTTAATATTCAACATTTGCAATTTACCAATCAATATTCTATCATTTGATTTTTCACTCTTCAAATAATTCCTTGCTCAAGAGTTTAAAACATTTTTAAAATTAATAGATTCTGCACGCTGGGCAACATAGGGAGACCCTGTCTCTACAAAAAAATTTGAAACATTATTTTAAAAATATATAGAAAATATATATTTCTTTAAATACGTATTTTTAAGTATATAAAATATATTCTAAATTCTTATTTTTTTTTTTTGCTGGATAGTATGGTAAGCATATGTTTAGCCTGGCAGGAACTTGCAAAACTGCCTTCCACAGTGGCTGTACCATTTTGCATTCCCAGCAGCAATAGATCAGAGTTCCTGTCTCTCCATATCTTCACCAGCATTTGGTGTTGTTGGCATTTGGATTCAAGCCAGTCTAATAGATGTGTAATGGTATCTCATCGTTGATTTAATCTGAATTCCCTAGTGACATATGGTGTTGAACATCTTTTCAGATGCCTACGAAATGTGCCGGGCATGGTGGCACATACCTGTGGTCCCAGCTACTCAGGAGGCTGAGGTGGGAGGATTGCTTGAGCCCTGGAGGTTGGGGCTGCAGTGAGCTGTGATTGCACCACTGCACTCCAGCCTGAGTGACAGCACGAGACCCTGTCTCCAAAATATAAATAAATAATTGAGTTAATTTTTAGAACAGTTGTAGGTGTACAGAAAAACAGAGCAGAGGGCATATTGAGCTCTACTATCCCCCCTCACACCACAGTACACACACTTCCTCTATTATCATCTTGTTAGTGTGGTACATTTGTTATGCTTGATGAGTCAATATGGATATTATTAAGTTCATGGCTTATATTAAGCTTCACTCCGTGTGTTGTACCATTTATGGGCTTTGACAAATGCATAAGAACATATATCCACCATTATAGGGTCACAGAGAAAAGTTTCATTGCCCTAAAAATCCTCTGTGTTCCACCTATTCATCCTTCCCTCTGCTCAAGCCTCTGACAACCTCTGAACTTTTATAATACCATCTGCCTAGTTTTGCCTTTTCTAGTATTGCATATAATTGGAACTATACACTATGTGGCCTTTTTGCATTAGCTTCTTTCATTTAGAAATACATGTTTAAGATTCCTCCATGTCTTTTCATGCCTTGGTAGTTCATTTCTTTTTATTCCTGAAAAATATTCCATTGTATGAATATTTCAGAGTTTATCCATTTCCCTATTGTAGGATATCTTGGTTACTTCCAATCTTTGTTGGTTATGTATAAGCTGCTATAAACATTCATGTGGAGGATTTGAGTGGATATAAGTTCTCAACTCATTTGGGTATATACCAAAGAATGCAATCGTCAGATCATATGGTAAGCATATGTTTAGTTTTGCAGGAATTTGCAAAACTGCCTTCCACAGTGGCTGTACCATTTTGCATTCCCAGCAGCAATCAATGAGAGTTCCTGTTGCTCCATATCCTCACCAGCATTTGGTGGTGTCAGTGTTTGGATTTGAGCCAGTCTAATAGATGTGTAGTGGTGTCTCATCGTTGTTTTAATTTGAATTCCCTAGTGACATACTGAATGTGAATTTTTGAATTTTGAATTCCCTAGTGACACAGTGAATTCCCTAGTTAAGCATCTTTTCAGATGCTTATTTTTGCTACCTATATAGCAAAGGGCAGATACAGACAATGCACTGCAGGGAAAGAGCTTGCTATGATGATAGGAAGCTGCAGGCAGAGATGATCTCAGGGTTAACTGGGCATCAACTGTGCCTTCTCCTGTCACATAAAATGTGGTCTACCTGAGTTTTGACTGGAAACACAGAATAATATACCTGGTTGTCCATAAATATTTCTGACTGAGGCTTGAGGTTTATGTATGGTTTGGGTTGGGGTATAACAGGTAACGACTGTCAAGTATGTTGAGAGTCTACATTGAATGGATGGTGTCACTGGCTGCCCATGTCTTTCTCATTATGGACTTTCACTTTTCATTTGCCACATGAAAGGCCACTGAGATAGGCTACATGTGATTTTTCTCTTGAGGATCTCTATTACTGAGAAATTTCTGTATTCTGGGCTACACTAGGTTCATAATCTGACTATATCTATCATGTGTGTGTTTGTTCCTTCCCTAAAATGCCCAGTTCAGCTGCAGTTCTAGAGGTAAATACCACTATGTTTCCATTTTAGAGAGTTGAAGATCTGAGGTCTGGAGAGGTTAGTGTGTAGAAAGTTATGTTGAATAAGTGGCAAGGCCATGTGGCCAGGTCAGATAAGTTGCCTTCAGATTTTACTCTTGAACTTCTACTGGATAATGTCTTTTCATTATAGAAAAGAGGAGAGTGAACTTAGGTGTTTTGTTCAAAATCATCGACTGTAGGAGTTCTTTTAAGATATGATGAAAAGCAATAGTTGTCTCATTTTACATTACCTGTAATTACTGCTCACCAGAAATTGATTATCGATGCAGCAACCTTTTACATTCCTCTCTGCTTTATTATGCATTGGCAGGCTTCACAGGAACTAAGAGGTCCAAGATTCAGAAATATCTTTAACTTGCAATGCTTGGTCACAGGTATCCATCTGAAAAACATTTTGCTCATTAGCCATAGGGGCACATATGGCAAACTACAGCCAGAGACACAAAATGTGGAAAGAAAAAAGGGCTATCAGAAGTCCTGTGTCTCCTTAAATTTTGTATTTCTATTCATATGCATCTACAATCATAAGGAAGTTGAGCAAATGGGAAATGCAAAGTCCTAATCAAAGCATACCCACATTTGAGTTATCTGCATTATTGCACATTTAAATTTATAATGCATACATACGATTCAATTCAATAGGTATAAAAATGTTAAGTAACATTTTCTCTCATGCATCCCCGTCATTCAGTAGCTCACTTTAGAGTCAACATTTTAATTCTGTTGGGCATCCTTTCATAATTTTGTTTTCTTTTTTTTTTTTTTTTTGAGACAGAGTCTTGCCCTATTGCCCAGGCTGGGGTGCAATGGCACGATCTCGGCTCACGAGGCACGACCACCGCCTCCTGGGTTCAAGCAATTCTCCTGCCTCGGTCTTCTGAATAGCTGGGGTTACAGGTGTGAGCCACCATGCCTGGCTAATGTTTTGTATCTTTTTGTAAAGATGTTTTGTATCTTTAGTAAAGATGAGGTTTCACCATGTTGGCCAGGCTGGTCTCAAACACCTGACCTTGTGATCTGCCCGCCTCGGCCTCTCAAAGTGCTGAGATTATAGGCATGAGTCACCACACCTGGCCTCCTTTTCTTTTTTGATAAGGTCTCACTATGTTGCCCAGGCTGTTCTTGAACTCCTGGGCTCAAGCAATCCTCATCCCTCAGCCTCCCAAAGTGCTGGGATTACAGGCATGAGCCACCACATCTGGTCAAAATTTTTTCTTTTTTTAAGTATTTTATTGTGTATATTTAAGATACACAACATTATGTTATAGGATACATATACATAGTATAAAGTGAAACTAATTAACATCTCTATCATCTCACAGATACCCACATTTTTTGCGTGTGGCAAGGGAAGCTAAAATCTACTCATTTAGCATGAATCATGGCCTTATTATGTATTTTTATATGCCTAAAGTATAGTCTGATTTTGCCTGGTTTTCCTCTTACATAATTGGAGTAATAGTCTGTATCCTGCTGTATCTGGCTTCTATTACTCAATATTAAGTATTTAATATTCACATCTAGCATCGGTTCTGCATTCTATTAAAACAGTACACCAGCTAGGTGTGGTGGCTCATGCCTGTAATCCCAGCACTTTGGGAGGCTGAGGTGGGCGGATCATGAGGTCAGGAGATCGAGACCATCCTGGCTAAAGTGGTGAAACACCGTCTCTACTAAAAATACAAAAAATTAGCTGGACCTGTAGTCCCAGCTACTTGGGAGGCTGAGGCAGGAGAATCGCTTGAACCCAGGAGGCGGAGGCTGCAGCAAGCCAAGATTGCACCACTGCACTCCAGCCTGGGCAACAGAGTGAGACTCCGTCTCAAAGCAAACAAAGAAACAAAAAACCAAAAATTAGTCAGGAGTGATGGTGCACACCTTTAATCCCAGCTACTCGGGAGGCTGAGGCAGGAGAATCACTTGAACCTGGGAGGTGGAGGTTGCAGTGAGCTGAGATCGCGCCACTGCACTCCAGCCTGGGCAACAGAGTGAGACTCAGTCTCAAAAAACAAACAAACAAACAAACAAAAAAAGAGTACACCAGTTTGTATCCCTTCATGGTTGGTGGACATGTGGGTTGTGTTCATTTTTTAAGTTATAAATGATGCTGTTGTATTTTTGTATTTCTATTTGGTTACCATTAGTGTGTATTTATGTATGGTATAAAGCAAGAGGTAAAACCATAGGTTACAGGGTAAACGTATCTTCAGCTTTACTAGGTATTATTGGTTTCATCCCAAAGTTAACACACCAACTGACAGTCTTACAATGTCTCATAATTCCCAAATCTTTGCATTCTTGCTGACACTTAATTTTGTCAAAATTTTACTTTGAGTTTTCTGGTGGGTATGTGTCAATGATTGTGATATTAATTTACTGGGCCTTTTCTTCTCTGTAACAGGCCCTGTCAAGATATATGTGTGGTATGGCAGGGGGAGGAGCCCCTAGAGGTAGCAGGGGCTCTGGAATCCTTCATCATCCTATGTGAAAAAGTTTGTGGCAGTGATTTTTTTTTTTTGAGACAGAGTTTCACTCTTGTTGCCCGGGCTGGAGTGCAATGGCACCATCTCAGCTCACTGCAACCTCCGCCTCCCAGGTTCAAGCGATTCTCCTGCCTCAGCCTCCGAAGTAGCTGGGATTACAGGTGTGTGCCACCACACCCAGCTAATTTTTTGTATTTAGTAGAGATGGGGTTTCACCATGTTCGTCAGGCTGGTCTTAAACTCCTGACCTCAGGTCATCCACCTGCCCCAGCCTCCCAAAGTGCTGGGATTACAGGTGTGTGCCACGGTGCCGATATTTCCTGTGTACAGTGGTGTAGCCACGGTGCAAAGCCACTTCCTAATGATTCTGTGATCTAAATATTGTATCTTCTTGCTTCCCTTTGAGATGTGTTCATTCCTCCATACAATTAAACAATCTCAATTACTCTTGAGGGAGCATAAAATCCTCACTGTCTAATCACGGGTCCTTCCAAATTATTTGTTGGCTTGTGTTTAAAATATGAAAAAGATAATGTAGATTTTGTTTTCTTCTTACTGCTTAACCTGAACAAAATGTCATAGATACCTCCTGACCTGTTGCTAAACCAAGGAGAGTCACTTGAATAATGAACAAGACTGGAGGGAAACCACATTGATAATTTATCATTACACTATCATCACATACATGGAACTCATCAATGATGCTTATGAAAAAATTGAGTCATTTGTGGAAAAGTGTAAAGAGAATATAGGTGATGTCTCAACTGAAGACAAAAAGCTACAGTAAATAATTACAAAAAGAGTCTTAAGATGTGAACACAAATTCAGAGATTCAGGAGCACAAAGGGCTAAGTTAAGGGCAAAAAAGAGTTATCAATATTTTCTTAATTATGGAGAGCAGGATGAATTTTTAAAAGGGCAAGTAATTGTGAGTCTGATATATCTGATGATAATTTGTATTTCTAATGTTGTAAATGGTTGTGAATTTATAGTCACCATTCCCATTTCCTTTAGACTAGTGACCAAGAGTTTGATAACAGAAACACACTGGATCAGTATTGTTATCTATGTCTGTTCATCATACTGTGTGTTAAGTCGATCCATTTTTGTCTTGTATTTGTTTTCATTTCATTTTATTTTAGTTTCTTTGGGACAGGGTCTCACTCTGTCGCCCAGGCTGGAAGTGCAGTGGCAGGATCACAGCTCACTGCAGCCTCCACTTCCCTGGGCTCAGGTGATCCTCCTGCCTCAGCCTCCCAAGTAGTGGGGACTACAGGCATATGCTACCCCGCCTGGCTAATTTTTGTATTTTGTAGAGACAGCGTTTTGATGTGTTGCTCAGGCTGGTCTCAAACTCCTGGACTCAAGCGATCTGCCTGTCTTGGCCTCCCAAAGTACTGGGATGACAGGCATGCAACACAGCCCCTGGCCTGTTTTAATTTTATTAATTGGCTGATTCATTCAGACACATAATTATCAAGTTAAATCTCACTATTTCCTTAGCATTTCACGTCAATTTAGCTTAGAAAATCTATTCCTAACTCAATATTTTAAAACATATACTATTAGCCAGGTGCGGTGGCACATGCCTGTAATCCCAGCTACTTGGGAGGCTGAGGCAGGAGAAGCACTCAAACCCGGGAGACAGAGGTTGCAGTGAGCAGAGATCGCACGACTGCACTCCAGCCTGGTCAACAGAGCGAGACTCCATCTCAAAAAAAAGCCAAAAACGTTTTCTCCAGATCATTTTTACATTTAATTATTCAGTCTGTTTTGACTATGCCTTAAAGAATTAAGTAAATATAACTTCACTTCTACCCACTAATTAGTCAATGTACCTAACACAATTTATTGAAAAAACCAGTCCATTCCCAACAGCATCAAAAGTAAGTACATTTCCCAATGTATATTAATACAGCCATTATGGAAAATAATATGGCGATTCATCAGAAACTAAAAATAGAATTACTCTATGTTCCAGCAATCCCACCTGTGGGTGTATAGCTAAAGGAATTGAAATCAGCATGCTGAAGAGAGAACTGCACTACCATATTCACTGCAGCATTATTCTGCATTGGATATGGAAGCAACCTAGGTGTCCAGCATGTTATAAATGGATGAAGAGAATGTTACATATTATATATATAATGTCATATACATATATATGTATATATAAAGGAATACTATTCACTTTTTAAAAAGAGGAAAATTGGCCGGGCACAGTGGCTCACACCTGTAAACACAGCACTTTGAGAGGCCAAGGTGAGTGGATCACCTGAGGTCAGGAGTTCGAGACCAGCCAGATCAACATGGTGAAACCCTGTCTCTACTGAAAATACAAAAATTAGCCGATGTAGGGGCGCATGCCTATAATCCCAGATACTTGGGAGGCTGAGACACAAGAATTGCTTGGACTGGGCAGGCAGAGGTTGCAGTGAGCTGAGACTGTGCCACTGCATTCCAGCCCGGGCAACAAGAGTGAAACTCCGTCTCAAGATGGAGTTTTTAAAAAACAAATAAAAGATAGATTTTTAGAAAATAAATAAAAAATAAAAATAAAACGAGGAAAATTCTGTCATCTGTGACAACATGGATAAACCAAGAGGACATTATGCTAAGTGAGAGAAGCCAGGAACAGAAAGACAAATACAAATATCACATAAGTGGTATTTGTGGAATCTAAAAAAGTCTAACTCTTAAGAGGCAGAGAATAGTGTTTACCAGAGACTGAAAAATGGGGGAAAGGGAGATATTAATTAAAGGAGTACAAAATTTCAGTTAGTTAGCAGGAACAAACTTTAGTAATCTATTGCACAGAATAGCAACTACATAAATAATGTGTTGTATGTTTCAAAATTGCTCAAAGAGTAGATTTTAAATGTTTTCACCACAAAAAAGTGAGGTGACAGATTTAATTAGCTTGACTTAATCATTTCACATTGTAAACATAGATCAAAACAGCATATTGTACTCTATCAGTATATAAAACATACAATTAATATTTGTCCATTCTTTAAAAGTTACTTTTCTCATACCTTATAACAAGGCTGGACCTCCTCAGGGGACACAGAGCAGAGTCCCCGCCCTCGGGAGCTCATACCCGATCCCCCACGCTCGCCCTCGCGGCCACACCTTGAACCCCCTCCCCGACCGGCTCTACACTCAACCAGCCCGAGGCTTCCGGCAGCTCCGAGTTCGGATTCCCCTTCTCAGCCTTCTGTGGTCACTGAAACCCTCAGGACTCCGAGGACAAGTCGAACATGGCTTCGCCTCAGCTATCTTCGCCAGCGCAGTAAGTCTCTGTGTCTGCGCACTCCGGGTAGAGGGAAGATTAAACCCTCCGGGAGCCAGCGTCCGGCGGTGCCTGCAATCTAACCGGGATTTGGGGTTCCGAGACACTTTTCCCACAAGCCACCGCCGTCATGGATCTTTAGGCTTAAACTACATTTCCCAGAGGGCAACGGGAACACCCAATCTATGGCTTCCCTTCCGTTTTCGCGTGGTTCTTTTGCAAGGTGAGTTGAACTCATTTCAGGATGGGCACAGGGTACTCGCAGGCAGAGCTCTGGGCAATCAAGTTACACTGGAGCCCAACCTAAACCGGCCGGGGTGGTGGAGGAAGCGCTTAAACCGTGGAAGCCTGTAGTTGGATGACCAGTTGTTATCGGAATCTCAGGCCCGTGGGTGCATGAACAGCAGAGGAGGGTATTTGAGTGCGCACGTGAGAGAATGTTGCATATGTCAGATGGAGAATGTTTGAGAGTGTGTGTGAGAGAAACTGTGCGTGTGAGAGTCTGTGATGTGCCTCCTTGACTGTGGGTGCGGTTGTGAGGCTGTGACAGGTGAGTGAGTGGCTGTGCTTGCGTGACGGGGATGTGAGGTGCTTGTCCTTTTCATGTACGTTGATTGCGGTGGCACTGCGGTGTCACTTTGAGTCGTGGCTGTAGGTTCCTGGATGCGTCTTCTCCCCTCTCTCCTCACAGCTGCTTGCGGCTGACACACACACAAAAAATGTCTGCAAGAGGGAAATTGGATACTGAACTCTAAATGAAGTTTTCCAGCAAGAAGGCATTGACTTGCTGTGAGATTGGAAACGCCTGGGAGGTTATTTCTTTGTGAACTCTGAGAGCGAGCTACTTGTCTCAGAACCTCGTCTTTCCCAGAGCTCTGACCCCAGGAACCTGCTGTGAACTCATACCCAGATTCCAGCCTCCCTCCTACCTCCATGTGTTAAAGTGTGTGAACAGGGAAGGTGTGGAGGGTATTGTGTTACGAGGCATTCCGTGCTTCAAGGAAGGACCTGGTAACTCATGATTCTTTTCCCCCTCCTTGGTCCTGCTATTACTCAAAAGGACTCTGATGAGGAGGAAAAAAATTCTTTCACGTCTAAAAATCAATGTTTAGGCTAGTTGGCTTTTTTCTTTCCTAAGATTACTGGTTTTAGGGCATGCTTCCCTTTGTCTGAAATGTGTCTGAATGTCCTAATACCAATCTGCTTTTTTCCCAGTAGATTTTGGGAGCCATTGAGCTGAATCTCATTAACGTTCTTATATTCTGCCGAGTGTGGTGGCTCATGCCTGTAATCGCAGCATTTTGGGAGGCCAAGGCGGGCGGATCACTTGAGGTCAGGAATTCGAGACCAGGCTGGCCAACATGATGAAACCCCATCACTACTAAAAATACAAAAATTAGTCTGGCATGATGGTGCACGGTTGTAATCCCAGCTACTCGGGAGGCTGAGGAAGGAGAGCCCAGGAGGCGGAGGTTGCAGTGAGCCGACATCTTGCCACTGCACTCCAGCCTGGGCTACAGAGCAAGACTCTCAAAAAAAAAAAAAAAAAATCTCATATTCATTTGGCATATCATTCAGATTCTTCCATGTATTCTCATATGGTAAAGAGAACCTAAAAATTCAGTTTAGCATCAAGGACAGCAATCTTCCTCTCTTTACGATTATTGTTGCTGTTACTGATGTAGTTTGAGACAAAGGGGTAACTTATTCTTTTAAGGTTGTAAGAGTATAATGCTTTTCATTTAGCATATTTATATTGTTGAGGCCTAACTTTCTAACATGCGGTTTCACTGTCAGCCAAGATTTTCTCATTGATAGTCTGAGTAAGAAAAGGAAATGATTAAGAAAATAGAATGGAGCTGGGTGTGGTGGCCACTCCTGTAATCCCAGCACTTTGGGAGGCAGAGGAGGGCAGATCACTTGAGGTCAAGAGTTGGAAACCAGCCTGACCAACATGGTAAACCCCGTCTCTACTAAAAATACAAAAATTAGCCAGGCATGGTGGAGGTGCATGCCTGTAATCCCAGCTACTCAGCAGGCTGAGGCAGGAGAATCACTTGAACCTGGGAGGTGGAGGTTGCAGTGAGCCGAGACTGAACCACTGCACTCCTCGTTCTGGTGACAGAGTGAGACTCCATCTCAATTGAAAAGAAAGAAAAAAAGAAAAGAAACGAAATAGAATGGGAGCTGGGTGCCATGGCTCATACCTGGAATCCCAGCATTTTGGGAGGCTACAGTAGGAGTATCACTTGATTCAGGAATTTGAGACCAGCCTAGGCAACTAAGTAAAACCCTGTCTCTACAAAAACATCAAAAAATTAGCTGGGAGTGATGGTGCACACCTGTAGTCCCAACCACGTGGCAGGCTGAGGCAAGAGGATCCCGTGATCACGCCCAGGAGATTGAGACTGTAGTGAGCTGTGATTGTACCACTGCACTGTAGCCTGGGTGACAGAGCAAGACTCTGTCTCAACCAAGAAAGAAAGAAAGAGAGAAAGAGAGAGAGAGAGAGAGAGAAAGAAAGAAGGAAAGAAAGAAAGGAAAGAAAGAAGGAAGAAGAGAAAGAGAGGGGAAAGAAAGAAAGAAAAGAAAAAGAAAAGAGAAAGGGAGAGAAGGAGAGAGAGAAAGAAAAAAGAAAGAGAAAGAAAGGAGAAACAAAGAAGAAGAAAGGAAGGGAGAGAAAGAAAGGGGAAGAAAGAGGAAGAAAGAAAGAAAAGGAAGGAAGGAAGGAAGAAAATAAATCGAATAGGAATGCTGGGCAGTGTTAATGTCCTGCTTCTGGTTTGTGACTATTTTAATATGAGTCTAATCTGCATATATATCTCTTTGTTTTTTATAGCAACAGGTTCTCTGTTGCACAGGCTGGAGTGAGGTGGCACATCATGGCTCACACATTTTTCTTTGACTATACCAGTTGCATAAGATCAAGCATAGAGTAAAAAAGAGTTAGATTTACCTAAGGTTGTGATACAATGAGCCCTTTGTTTCTGTGGGTTCCACATCTATGGATTCAACCAACCACAGACTGAAAGTGTAATTAGGCTTACCTATGATGGTTGTGTCTGTTCTGAACATGTACAGACTTTTTTCCTTGTCATTATTCCCTAAACAACACAGGATAACAACTACTTATATACCATTTATATTTTTTAAGGTATTATAGGTAGTCTAGAGATTATTTAAAGTACAGACACTCCTCAACTTCTGCTGGGGTTGCATCCAGATAAACTCCTAACTCCATTGGAAATCCAGGAACATACTGCATGAGTATAACTTTAACACTGTCCTAAAGTCTAAAAATTGTAAGTTAAACCATTGTAAGTCTGGGACCATCTGTATACAGGAAGATGCATGTAGGTTATATGCAAATACTATACTTTTTTTTTTTTGAAACGGAGTCTCGCTCTCGCTGTGTCACTCAGGCTGGAGTGCAGTGGCGCAGTCTTGGCTCACTGCAACCTCTGCCTCCCAGGTTCAAGCAATTCTGCCTCAGCCTCCTGAGTAGCTGGGATTACAGATGCGCGCCACCACACCCAGCTAATTTTTGTGTTTTCAGTAGAGACAGGGTTTCACCATGTTGGTCAGGCTGGTCTCAAACTCCTGACCTCAAGTGATCAGCCTGCCTCGGCCTCCCAAAGTGCTGGGATTACAGTCATGAGCCACCACACCCGGTGAATACTATACCATTTTATATAAGGGACTTTTGTATCCATGGATTTTTGGTATCCATGGGAGTCCTGGAACCAGTCCCCCTCAGATACTGAGAGACAACTGTATTTCAGCAAAAATGAAGCAGAGAAGTTCATGGAGGTGAGGATGTAAGCAAAAGAGTGGTTATAATGTGGGATTATGCTGTATGTATTAGGCGTATGTTGGTGATATTGTGGGTTTGGTTCCAGACCACAGAGGTAAAGGCAAGTATCAAAATAAAACTTTGGGAGGCTGAAGCGGGCGGATCACGAGGTCAAGAGATCGATAACATCCTGGCCAACATGGTGAAACCCCGTGTCTACTAAAAATACAAAAATTAGCTGGACATGGTGGCGGGCGCCTGTAGTCCCAGCTACTTGGGAGGCTGAGGCAGGAGAATAGCTTGAACCTGGGTGGTGGAGGTTGCAGTGAGCTGAGATCATGCCACTGCACTCCAGCCTGGTGACAAAGCGAGACTCGTCTCAAAAAAAACATAAAAAATAAAAAAAAAAAATAAGATGAGCCTGTTTGGTCTTGCAGTGCATATAAAAGTTATGTTTAAAGTAGTCAATTAAGTGGGCAACGACATTATATCTAAAAAATCTACATACCTACGTTGGGAGGCCGAGGCAGACAGATCACCTGAGGCTAGGAGTTCAAGACCATCCTGGCTAACATGGTGAAACCCCGTCTCTACTAAAAATACAAAAATTACCCAGGCATGGTGGTACATGCCTATAATCCCAACTACTCGGGAGGCTGAGACTGAGCCATGAAAATTGCTTGAACCTGGGAGGTGGAGGCTCCGGTGAGCTGAGATCGCACCACTGTACTCCAGCCTGGGCAACAGAGTGAGAGCTTGTCTCAAAAAAAAAAAAAAAAAAAAAGTGCAACAATGAAGTTTCCTGCATGGATTGACTCTTCCTTTCACAAAATATTTTTCTGTAGCATGCAATGTTGTTTGGTAGCATTTTACCCACAGTAGAACATCTTTCAAAGTTGGAGGCAATCTTCTCAAACCCTGTCACTGCTTTATCAACTAAGTTAATGTAATATCCAAAATCTTTTGTTGTCATTTCAACAATGTTCAAAGAATCTCCACCGTGAGTAGATTACCATCTCCAGAAACCACTTTTCTTTGCTCAACTATAAGAAGCAACTCCTCATCAGTTCACATATGCTCACCCTCAGGCTCCACTTCTAATTCTCTTGCTATTTCCACCCCATCTGGAGTTCCTTCCTCTGTTGAAGTTTTGAAGCCCTCAAAGTCTTCAAAAAAAAAAGTGAGGGTTGGAATCAACTTCTTCTAAACTCCTGTTAATGTTGACATTTTGACCTCCTCCCATGAATCGCAAATAGTCTTAATGGCATGTAGAGTGGTGAGTTCTTTCCACAAGGTTTTCTATGTACTTTGCCTACATCCATCAGAGGAATCATGATGTATGGCAGCTATAGCCTTATGAAGTGGATTTCTTAAATAATAGACTGAAAATCAAACTTACTGCTTGATCCATGGGCTGCAGAATGGTGGTTGTATTAATAGGCATGAAAAGAACATCAGTGTCCTTGTATATCTCCATCACAGCTCTTGGATGACTTGTGCATTGTCAATGACCAATAATACTAAAAAAGGTATCTTTTTTTCTGAGTAGTAGTAGTGACATGGAAGAAGATGCCATCTGGGACTTTTCATAGCTAGAGAGGAGAAGTCATGGCCATTAAAGAAGGCTGTTTTATCTACATTGAAAAATCTGTTTAGTGTAGCTACCTTTGTCAGTTATGTTAGCTAGATCTTCTGGATGACTTAGAACAGCTGCTACATCAGCTCTTGTTGCTTCACCTTGCACTTTTTTTTTTTTTTTTTTGAGACAGAGTCTCGCTCTGTTGCCCAGGCTGCTGGAGTACAATGACGCGATCTGGGCTCACTGCAACCTTCGCCTCCTGGGTTTAAGCAATTCTCCTGCTTCAGCCTCCCGAGTAGTTGGGATTGCACGTACCTGCCACCACACCAGACTAATTTTTGTATTTTTAGTAGAGATGGGGTTTCACCATGTTGGCCAGACTGGACCTTGGACTTTTATGTTATGGAGATGCCGTCTTTCCTTAAACCTCATGAACCATCCTCCACTAGTCTCAAACTTCTCTTCCACAGTGTCCTCACCTCTCTCAGACTTCACAGAATTGAAGAGAGCTTAGGGCCTTTCTCTGGATTTGGCTTTGGCTTAAGGGAATGATGTGGCTGGTTTGATATTCTATCCAGACCATAACATGTTTTTCATATCAGCAATAAGGCTATTTTATTTTCTTATTCATGTATTCAGTGGAGTAGCACTTTTAATTTGCTTTAAGAACTTTTCCTTTGCATTCACAACTTGGCTACCTGTTTAATTCTAGAGGCCTAGCTTTTGGCCTGTCTTGGCTTTGGACAGAGGACTGATTTAATTTTTTTAAAAATCCAATCATTTAATCAGCAATTTCCATCATCAGCCTTCCCCGAGGGCCAGTGTACCTACCCTACCTCTCCCTACACACAGGCCAGAAACACCAGTCCTTAGCTGACTGTGGGCCTGCACAGTACATTGCCAGCAGGAAATCTCTGAAGTCTTCCAAAAGCCAGTCATTGGAGAGTGGATTGAAAATGCAATGGGAGCAGTTTGAATGTGGGGCTTCCACTGCCACAAAGTTTTCTCTTGAAGACCACATTTTTCAGAGGCTACTGGGGCTAAAATAATCTTGATGTCTCGGGTTTTCCTATGTCCACATGGTTATTGGGGGCCACATAGTAAGATAGTCATGTCAAAGGGAGAAACCAACACAAGGTAATTTTGGACCTAGATCGATGCCAGACATGAACCTGCAGGGAGAGCAGAGGTTGGGATTTCAGAGCTGCACTAGAGAAGGCCCAGGGCATAGACAGGGTGTTGGTCTTGGCCTCTCATCTGTGCGAGCCTGAGAGGAGAGGGATTGTGTGACTGAGGGTGACCGAGGGTGGAAGTGAGTGTGCAGTATGCATGTCAGTGAGCGCATGTAACAGGGTAGGGTAGGTGTCCACAACAACCTATGCGGTTGTGACACTGTGAGTGGTGTGTGAATGTGCTCCTGTGACTAGAAAGCCTGGCTTTTATGTGAGTGTGGGTTGTTGGGCTCTGTGTGTGTCACTGAGTTGGTTACCTGCTGGTTCCTCTACCCTCTTAACTTACAGCCATTTGTAGCTTAAAGAAATGGCCCTATCAAAGTCAGATAAAATATTAAGAGAAATCTCTAAAATAAAACATTTTATTTGGGAAAAACAGGATTGCAATTTGGGTGTAAACCTCTGAAGGTTTGCTGCAAGTCAGCTGACAAAAGGCAGATTAATAGGAGAAAAGAAAGACAAATTTATTAACGTGCATGTTAATAACATGCATGACATTCTGGAGGCCCAGACTTGGAACCAGTGTCTGAAGGGTGAGCCAGTCTTGTGGGACTAAGCCCTCAACCTGAGGGATCTGATCCTATCTCCAGGTAGATAGTGTCTGAATTGTATTGGAGGACACCCAGCTGGTTGTCCATTACAGAATTGATTGCTAGCTTGGTGTGTGTGGAAAAACCTCCACGTTTGCTTACGGAAGTCTTCTGTGTTGAGTGTTGTGTAATTGCAGAGGAAAAATCATTTGTGTTTTTTTTCCCACTCAGAGGGCTTTATTAGAAAGAGAAATGTTACCTATTGTTTTGACACAAAACTCATTGGCACTAGTGAAGTTTCGGGGAGCTGGCAATTTCTGGTGAGTGAGGGCGGTAGGTAAAACTAGTCTTAGCATTAGGACAATTATTTGAGCAGCTACTAGGTAAAACTGGTCTTAAGGTTCTAGCAGTCATTTTAATAGCTGATTTGCACGATAATCCCTGGGCAGGTGCTTGCACTATGAATGCTGTGCTTTTCTTCTCCCTAGACTCTGAACTGTGATTTAATTGGGTATGACAATTAAATGACTGTGATTAAATTGGGTATGACAATCCAGTTCATATCATCAATTCTCACAGCCCCAAGAGAGAAGTCACATTTTGAGCTCTAGCATGAAGGTTCCCAGAAATAAAGTACTCATATGAGCTTGGGACGGAAATTTTTAGAGCTGCAGGTACCTCTTAAGCCAAGTTCCTGGGAAGACATCATGGGAAGGCTCCTGGAGTTACACACCCTGGTGGAAGCTCCTCCCTTGGGGCTGTGCAGGGGCAGTATAAGTCTCAGAACCACACCATTCCTACAGCTTTGACCCCAGGAACTGTGAACTCTGTTACAGATTTCAGCCCTCCTCCTATATCCTGTTTTTTTATGTGTTTGTTTGTTTTTGAGATAAAATCTCACTCTGTCACCCAGGGTGTAGTACAGTAGTGCAGTCATGGCCCACTGCAGCCTCAACTTCATCAACTTCATGAACTCAGGTGTTCCTCCTATCTCAGTCTCCCAAGTAGCTGGGACTATAGGTGTGCCACCACACCCAGCTAATTTTTGTGTTTTTTGTAGAGAACGGGTCTTGTTATATTGCCTAGGCTGGTCTTGAACTCCTGGGCTCAAGTGATCCTCCTGCCTTGACCTCCTGAAGTGCTGGGATTACAAGCATGAGTCACCACACCTGGCCTATATCTTGGTTTTGTATGTGACCAACGTTTGGTTGTGATCCAGTTTTCCTCTGCTCCTGCCATTCTCCAAAAGAAACCCAAGAAGGAGGAAAGAACTGTTGCACTACAAAAATAATGAAGGTTAAGAAATATTGTTGATGGCTAAAAAGCAATATTCATGTTGGTTTCTTTCCTTTTGGTTCACAAAAATTTTTATTTTGATGTAAGAACATTGGATTTTCTTTGCCTGAAGTGAACTAGGTAGAGAGTATCTTAGGCCTTCCTTCCCCAGGTGATGACAGAGTTCACTGAGACAACTACACAATGGTTCTTAGGTTCTGTCTCTTCTCTAAGTAATATTCACTTATTCAATTGGCAGATCATTCAAACCATGCAGTTGGGCTGTATTTCAGAAGGAGATTAGTGGGTTTATAGGGAATCATACACCAGAGATCTTAGCTATTCTTTCTCCAGAGGACTAAGAGTCAACAATTGCAGAGTCATCTGCTTGGTGGTATTTTTGGAAGCAGAACTATAATTTGGTATTTGAGGATACAGGTCTGTGTCTACAAGTGGAGAATATGTTCAGATGATCTCTAAGAAATAATTGTTAGTACTGGTCAGGGATATTTGTGGGCTGGCAGCCTGAGTTTTTCAGACACGTTGTTGTGTGGATTTTGAGAGACAGTGTGGTATGATATTGAAGAGAATGGGCTCTGGGTATCCCAGATTTAGTTTGAATCTCAGCTCTGCCACTTCCTATCTGTATGAGCATAGGCAGTGTGTTCACTCAGGCTCCGAGTTCTACAGCTCTCAGACACATATTATAATAGTACCTACTTCATAGGAGTGTAATGAGAATAAAAATGTAAATCCCATGACAACAGACCCTGGAACATAAGCTAAACAAATATTAAGTCAGGCCAACAGATTGCCTGAACTCAGGAGTTTGAGATCAGCTTGACCAACATGGTGAAACCCTGTCTCTACTAAAAATACAAAAAAGTAGCCAGGCATGGTGGTGTGTGCCTGTAGTCCCAGTTACTTGGGAAGCTGAGATAGGAGGATCACTTGAGTTCGCAAGGTCAAGGCTGCAGTGAGATGTGAGCACCCCACTGCACTGCAGCCTGGATGATGGAAGTGAGACCCCGACTCAAAAAAACAATTTTATTAGGTTCAATCAGACATTTGGCAAGGATTGTATCCAAAATGATATTTGGATTGTATGTTTTGTGAAGGAGATGTCTACATTCACATTTGAGAATCTACTATGTGCAAAACTCTTTTCTGTTTTTTATAATAAAATATAATAAAATAATGCTAATTTCATTTATCTGAATTATGTTCATTCACAGAAAAAAATTTGAATTACACTGATGATACAACTAAAGGCTATCCAAGAAATGGTAGGTGTTACTTATTTCAATCATATTGTTTTTCTATTTCAGGACTAAAGTTCACAGTTTCCTCAATGAGTAGAAAGATTCTCCTTTATAATTTCATTTTAATAAATATCTTAGGTATTATTGGTGCTATGTTTCTAGATAAGAAGTATATCAGCTTTGTGGCAGAAGAATCCAGTAACCTAAAGAATGAAGTAATGAGAAAGTTAAAATTACCCATGCCCTTTCTCCTCCTCCACTTCTACCAGGGTGAATTACTAATTATATTTTGGGGTAGGTTTTTCCAATTTTTATCTGTACGCATATGTTTTTGGTTTTGTTTTTGCAAAATAAAATCACCTTACTTGATCATATGATTTCCAACCTTAGTTTGAAAAGGAATCCATGGGTTTCATTATCCCTGTGTGCATGTAAGAAGGAGAAGGAGGGCCCGTGGTAACTTATTTTGGCACCTTTGTTGAAAATCAGGTGGATATAAGTGTATGCATTTATTTCTGTGTTCTTTATTCTGCCTTGTCTATGTGTCTGTTTTTGTTCTAGTAACATGCTGTTTTGGTTATTATAGCTTTGCAGTGTATTTTGAAGTCAGATAATATGATGTCACTACCTTTGTTCTTTTTGTTCAAAATGTCTTTGGCTATTCAGGGTCTTTTGTGGTCTCGTATGAATTTTAGAATTGTTTTTTCTATTTCTGTGAAGAATGTCATTGGTAATTTGATAGGGATTGCATTCAATCTGTAGATCACTTTGGGTATCATGGACATTTTAACAATGTTAATTCCTCCAATTCCTGAAAATGTGATCTCTTTCCATTTTTTTGTGGCCTCTTCAATTTCTTTCATCAAAGCTTTATAGATTTTATTGTACTGATCTTTCACCTCCTTTGTTATTCCAGGGCATCTTAAAAAAAAACAAAAACAAAAACTTGTGTAACAATTGTGAATGGGATTGCTTTTCTGATTTCTTTTTCAGGTAGTTTATTAATGGCATATAGAAATGATACTGATTTTTTATTGTTTTTTTTTTTTGGTGAGATTTTTGAGACAGAGTTTTGCTTTTGTTGCCCAGGCAAGAGTGCGATGGCACGATCTCAGCTCACTGCAACCTCCACCTCCTGGGTTCTCAGCCTCCTGAGTAACTGGGACGACAGGCACACACCACCATGCCCGGCTAATTTTGTATTTTTAGTAGAGATGGGGTTTCACAATGTTGACCAGGCTGGTCTCAAACTCCTGACCTCAGGTGATCCACCCGCCTCGGCCTCCCAAAGTGTTGGGATTACAGGCATGAGCCACCACGCCTGGCCATGCTACTGATTTTTATATGTTGATTTTGTATCCTGCAGCTTTAGTGTGTTTGTTAGCTGTAACAGTTTTTGGTGGAGTCTCTATGACTTTCTATATGTAAGTTCATGTTGTCTGCAGACAGGGACAGGGACAGTTTGACTTCCTCCATTGCAATTTGGATTTTCTTTCTTTCTTTTTTTTTTTTTTGAGATGGAGTCTCGCTCTGTCGCCCAGGCTGGAGTGCAGTGGCACGATCTCGGCTCACTGCAAGCTCTGCCTCCCGGGTTCATACCATTCTCCTGCCTCAGCCTCCTGAGTAGCTGGGACTACAGGCGTCTGCCACCATGCCCGGCTAATTTTTTGTAGTTTTTTAGTAGAGATGGGGTTTCACTGTGTTAGCCAGGATGGTCTCCATCTCCTGACCTCGTGATCTGCCCACCTCGGCCTCCCAAAGTGCTGGGACTGCAGGCCCGAGCCACCACGCCCAGCCGTCTTTTATTTCTTTCTCTTGCCTAATTGCTCTGCCTGGGACTTCCAGTACTATGCTGAATAAAAGTGGTGAAAATGGGCATCCTTGTCTTGTTCCAGATCTTAGAGAAAAGCCTTCAGCTTTTTCCCATTCAGTATGATGTTAGCTGTGAGTTTGTCATATATGGATTTTTGTCATATACATGTGTTGAGGTATGTTCTTTCTATATGTAGTTTGTTGAAAAGGGCCCATAATCGTCTCACTTGAAAAACCTAAATATTTTTACCTTTTAGAATCATAGATTTATCAGTTAAAATTAATTACCAGGAAAAGAAATGATCAACTAAAATAGCATTTTGGGATTCAATGTTTAAAAAGAGTTCAGCTGAATATCCCTGATGAACATCGATGCAAAAATCCTCAATAAAATACTGGCAAACCGGATTCAGCAGCACATCAAAAAGCTTATCCACCATGATCAAGTGGGCTTCATCCCTGGGATGCAAGGCTGGTTCAACATTCGCAAATCAATAAACATAATCCAGCATATAAACAGAACCAAAGACAAGAACCACATGATTATCTCAATAGATGCAGAAAAGGCTTTTGACCAAATTCAACAGCCCTTCATGCTAAAAACGCTCAATAAATTCGGTGTTGATGGAACGTACCTCAAAATAATAAGAGCTATTTATGACAAACCCACAGCCAATATCATACTGAATGAGCAAAAACTGGAAAAATTCCCTTTGAAAACTGGCACAAGACAGGGATGCCCTCTCTCACCACTCCTATTCAACATAGTGTTGGAAGTTCTGGCTAGGGCAATCAGGCAAGAGAAAGAAATCAAGGGTATTCAGTTAGGAAAAGAAGAAGTCAAATTGTCCCTCTTTGCAGATGACATGATTGTATATTTAGAAAACCCCATTGTCTCAGCCCAAAATCTCCTTAAGCTGATAAGCAACTTCAGCAAAGTCTCAGGATACAAAATTGATGTGCAAAAATCACAAGCATTCTTATACACCAGTAACAGACAAACAGAGAGCCAAATCATGAATGAACTTCCATTCACAATTGCTTCAAAGAGAATAAAATACCTAGGAATCCAACTTACAAGGGATGTAAAGGACCTCTTCAAGGAGAACTACAAACCACTGCTCAGTGAAATAAAAGAGGACACAAACAAATGGAAGAACATACCATGCTCATGGATAGGAAGAATCAATATCGTGAAAATGGCCATACTGCCCAAGGTTATTTATAGATTCAATGCCATCCCCATCAAGCTACCAATGAGTTTCTTCACAGAATTGGACAAAACTGCTTTAAAGTTCATATGGAACCAAAAAAGAGCCCGCATCTCCAAGACAATCCTAAGTCAAAAGAACAAAGCTGGAGGCATCACGCTACCTGACTTCAAACTATACTACAAGGCTACAGTAACCAAAACAGCATAGTACTGGTACCAAAACAGAGATATAGACCAATGGAACAGAACAGAGTCCTCAGAAATAATACCACACATCTACAGCCATCTGATCTTTGACAAACCTGAGAGAAACAAGAAATGGGGAAAGGATTCCCTATTTAATAAATGGTGCTGGGAAAATTGGCTAGCCATAAGTAGAAAGCTGAAACTGGATCCTTTCCTTACTCCTTATACGAAAATTAATTCAAGATGGATTAGAGACTTAAATGTTAGACCTAATACCATAAAAACCCTAGAGGAAAACCTAGGTAGTACCATTCAGGACATAGGCATGGGCAAAGACTTCATGTCTAAAACACCAAAAGCAACGGCAGCAAAAGCCAAAATTGACAAATGGGATCTAATTAAACTAAAGAGCTTCTGCACAGCAAAAGAAACTACCATCAGAGTGAACAGGCAACCTACAGAATGGGAGAAAATTTTTGCAATCTACTCATCTGACAAAGGGCTAATATCCAGAACCTACAAATAACTCAAACAAATTTACAAGAAAAAAACAACTCCATCAAAAAGTGGGCAAAGGATATGAACAGACATTTCTCAAAAGAAGACATTCATACAGCCAACAGACACAAGAAAAAATGCTCATCATCACTGGCCATCAGAGAAATGCAAATCAAAACCACAATGAGATACCATCTCACACCAGTTAGAATGGCGATCATTAAAAAGTCAGGAAACAACAGGTGCTGGAGAGGATGTGGAGAAATAGGAACACTTTTACACTGTTGGTGGGATTGTAAACTAGTTCAACCATTATGGAAAACAGTATGGCGATTCCTCAAGGATCTAGAACTAGATGTACCATATGACCCAGCCATCCCATTACTGGGTATATACCCAAAGGATTATAAATCATGCTGCTATGAAGACACATGCACATGTATGTTTATTGCAGCACTGTTCACAATAGCAAAGACTTGGAATCAACCCAAATGTCCATCAGTGACAGACTGGATTAAGAAAATGTGGCACATATACACCATGGAATACTATGCAGCCATAAAAAAGGATGATTTTGTGTCCTTTGTAGGGACATGGATGCAGCTGGAAACCATCATTCTCAGCAAACTATCACAAGAACAGAAAACCAAACACCGCATGTTCTCACTCATAGGTGGGAACTGAACAATGAGATCACTTGGACTCGGGAAGGGGAACATCACACACCGGGGCCTATCATGGGGAGGGGGGAGGGGGGAGGGATTGCACTGGGAGTTATACCTGATGTAAATGACGAGTTGATGGGTGCTGACGAGTTGATGGGTGCAGCACACCAACATGGCACAAGTATACATATGTAACAAACCTGCATGTTATGCACATGTACCCTAGAACTTAAAGTATAATAATAATTAAAAAAAAAAAAAAAAAAGAGTTCAGCTGGGCTTACGCCTGTCATCTCAGCACTTTGGGAGGCTGAGGCGGGCAGATCACAAGGTCAGGAGTTTGAGACCAACCTGGCCGACATGGTGAAACCCTGTCTCTGCTAAAAATACAAAAAAAAAAAAAAAAAGAAAATTAACCAGGTGTGGTGGCAGGTGCCCGTAATCCCAGCTACTCAGGAGGCTGAGGCAGGAGAATCACTTGAACCAGGAAGGCGGAGGTTGTAGTGAGCTGAGACCACATCTCTGCACTCCAGCCTGGGCAACAGAGTGAGACTCAATCTCAAAAATAAAATAAAATAAAATAAAATAAAATAAAATAAAAGTTAGATTCAGTTTCATTTCACAGAACAAAAAATAATCTCTGATGTCCAAGTGCCTCCAAGTACCTATTGTATGAAATTTAGATCTATTGTACCTAGTGTATTGGAAACATTGTCTACACAATAGATACTCGGAATAGATACTAGCCGAAACATGAGATAGATAGTAAAAGTTAGGAAGAGTCACAGAAATCACCATGTTGTACTGAAGAACAGAATTTAGGCTGCTGTTAAATTCTTAATTTGGCAGTTTATCAGATCACATTCTCTGAGCAGCTTTAGGTTACTGAAATGTTTTTTCTCTAGCTGCTGGGGGCAAAGGAAGGGCACATTTTCTCCTTAGGTATTTGAGAATCATTTTTGCTAATATTGTTTATTGAGGAGAATTGTATGCTTAAAGCCAGCCTTCAACATTTTTTAGTTAGCCACATAAGAATTCAGGCCAGAGAAACATTAATTTTTTTCACATGAGAAAATGGAATTAGTAGGCCGGGCACGGTGGCTCACGCCTGTAATCCCAACAATTTGGGAGGCCAAGGTGGGCGGATCATCTGAGGTTAGGAGTTCAAGTCTAGCCTAACCAATATGATGAAACCCCATCTCTACTAAAAATATAAAAATTAGCTGGGTGTGGTGGCATGCGCCTGTAATCCCAACTCTTTGGGGGGTTGAGACAGGAGAATTGCTTGAACCCGGAGGCAGAGATTGCAGTGAGCTGAGAGCTATACATCCAACAGAGGACTCCATTGCACTCCAGCCAGGGCAACAAGGCAAAACTCCGTCTCAAAAAAAAAAAAAAAAAATGGAATTAGTAGAATTATGTTTCTTTGAAAGCAGTACATTTAGGAAATTTGTAAAGTTCTTCATCTCTGATAATAAAAGCCAACTTACATTAAGCAATTGTTTTATTAAATATTTTATGTGGATTATTCTACTTCATCTTCAGACTATTTTATATGCTAAATGACATTCTCTCCCAATTAACCAATGAGACTTTAAGAAACATTTTATTAAGTATCAGAGCTTAAATCTGAAAATCATATCCCAAAAGACTAACAAAAAGACTTGAAGTTTGTATTAGTTACTTCAAGAGACCATCTCTTAAATATTATTTATTTATTTATTTATTTTTTGAGACAGAAGCTTGCTCTATCGCCAGACTGGAGTGCAGTGGCACAGTCTGGCTCACTGCAACCTCTGCCTCCTGAGTTCAAGCGATTCTCCTCCCTCAGCCTCCTGAGGTCCATTATATCATTCTTATGTCTTTGCATCCTCATAGCTTAGCTCCCACTCATAAATGAGAACATGTAATGTTTGGTTTTCCATTCCTGAGTTACTTCACTTAGAATAATGGTCTCAACTCCATTCAGATTATATCCAATGCCATTATTTCATTCCTTTTTATGGCCAAGTAGTATTCCATAGTGTATATATATGTGTACACACACCACATTTTCTTTATCCACTTGTTGATAGACATTTAGGCTGGTTCCATATTTTTGCAATTGTGAATTGTGCTGCTGTAAACATGTGTGCAAATGTCTTTTTCATATAATTACTTCTGGCTGGGTACAGTGGCTCACACCTGTAATCCCAGCATTTTGGGAGGCTGAGGCCAGCAGATCACTTAAGGCCAGGAGTTTGAGACCAGCCTGGCCAACATGGTGAGACCCCTATCTCTATCATTCAAAAAATAATAATAAAAGAATTTTATGTAATGTGTTCTTTTCCTCTGGATAGATACCCATTAGTGGAATTGCTGGATCAAATGGTAGTTCTACTTTTAGTTCTTTAAGGAATCTTCATACTGTTTTTCATAGTGGTTGTACTAGTTTTTGTTCCCACCAGTGATGTAGAAGTGTTCTCTCTTCACCACAAACATGGCAATGTCCATTATCTTTTGATTTTTTAAAATTATGGTCATTCTTAGAGGAGTAAGGTGGTATCACATTGTGATTTCTATTGGCATTTTCCTGATAACTGATAATGTTGAGCGTTTTTTCATATGTTTGTTGGCCATTTGTATATCTTCTTTTGAGAATTGCCTATTCATGTCCTTAGCCTACTTTTTGATGGGATTATTTGTTTTTTTCTTGCTGATTTGTTTGAGTTCCTTGTAGATTCTGGATGTTAGTCCTCTGTCAGATGTATAGTTTGTGAATACTTTTTCCTACTCTGTGAGTTGTCTGTTTACTCTGCTGATTATTTCTTTTGCTGCGCAGAAGCTTTTTAGTTTAATTAAGTCCCATCTATTTATCTTTGCTTGTGTTGCATTTGGTTTTGGGTTCTTGGTCATGAACTCTTTGCCTAAGCCAATGTCTAGAAGAGTTTTTCCAATGTTATCTTCTAGAATTTTTATGGTTTCAGGTCTTAGATTTAAGTCTTTGATCCATCTTGAGTTGATTTTTGTCTAAGGTGAGAGATGAAGCTCCAGTTTCATTCTTCTATACGTGGCTTGCCAATTATCGCAGCACCATTTGTTGAATAGTGTGTCCTTTCCCCACTTTATGTTTTTGTTTACTTTGTCGAAGATCAGTTGGCTGTAAGTATTTGGCTTTCTTTCTGGGTTCTCTGTTCTGTTCCATTGGTCTACATGCCTGTTTTTATACCGCTGCCATGCTGTTTTGGTAATGATTGCCTTGTAGTATAGTTTGAAGTCAGGGACTGTTAAGTCTCCAGATTTGTTCTTTTTGCTTAGTCTTGCTTTGACTATGCAGGCTCTTTTTTTTGTTCCATATGCATTTTAGGATTGTTTTTTCTAGTTCTGTGAAGAATGATGATGGTATTTTGATGAGAATTGCATTGAATTTATGGATTGCTTTTGACAGTATGGTCATTTTCACAATACTGATTCTACCCATCCATGAGTGTGGGATGTGCTTCCATCTGTTTGTGTCATCTATGATTTCTTTTAGCAGTGTTTTGTAGTGTTCCTTGTAGAGATCTTTCACCTCCTTGATTAGGTATATTCCTAAGTTTTTTGTTTTCTGGATTTTTGTTTTTGCTTTTGTTTTGTTTTTGCAGCTGTTGTAAAAGAGGTTGGGTTCTTGATTTGATTCTCAGCTTAGTCGATGTTGGTATATAGCAATGCTACTGATTTGTGTACATTAATTTTGTATCTTGAAACTTTATGGAATTTATTTATCACATCTAGGGGCTTTTTGGATGAGTCTTTAGGGTTTTCTAGGTATATGATTATATCATCAGCAAACAGCAGGTTTGACTTCCTGTTTACCAATTTGGATGCCCTTTATTTCTTTCTCTTGTCTGATTGCTGTGGCTAGGACTAGTCACTACTTTAAAATGCCAATAATGCAGCAAGGACTATAAGTTGTAAATAGGAATGGGTAAATCAGTGTATAGTGAAGACCACTAGAGAGATTCAGGTGATGTGCCTTGGGAATTCATGTGGAGGTGGCATTGATTAGATTCTGGTCATCATTGTAACTAAGTCCATGGAATATATATGGAAGTTAGTGAATGTATTCTGTAAGCTTTTACTGTCTAATTTTTTCTTCAAGTGATGTTAGATAAAAAGTGAAAGTAGGCCAGGCGTGGTAGCTCATGCCTGTAATCCCAACAGTTTGGGAGGCCTAGGAGTGAGGATCTCTTGAGCCCAGGAGTTTGAGACCAGCCTAGGTAACATAGTAAGACCCTGTCTCTAAAAAAAATGTTTTTAATTAACTAGGCACGGTGGTACACACCTTTAGTCCCAACCAGTCAAGAGACTGAGGCAATAGGATTACTTGAACCCAGAAGCTTGAGTTTGCAGTGAGCTATGATCACACCACTGTACTCTAGCCTGGATGACAGAGCAAGACGCCTTGCCCCTTTAAAAAAAAAAAGAGAGAGAGAGAGAGAGTTTAACATTAGTCTGGATGACATTGTGGCTAAGTAACAAAACAAACCCAACTTTTATCACACACATTTGTGTGTGTGTGTGTACACATGTATTTTTTAAGTTAATGCATGAACAATGTTAAAATGATTATGAAATATATTCAAAAAAGAAAATCAAGATAGCAACTAAAAGAAAAGTAATGGTAACATACGATCATGTTGTAATGTAACAGAATAAATAAATTACCAGATTTCTCAATGTATTGATGTCCTATAGCCTGTGTCTCAATGCTTGTCTGTCTTTTTAATGATTCAGTGATATTGCACATTCTGTTTTTTCATCTTAATTTTCTTTTGACAGTATATCTGAAATTTTTTTATTTTATTAAATACATTTCTCTACTTAACATCTGATAGCTTCTTGGTATTCTATTATGTGTATATTTTGTATTTAGCAAGGCAGTTTGTACTCAACACAGAACCAGGCCTAAGCATTTCCTTCTGTGCTGTGTTCTCTCTCATATTTTGACCAATTTCAACTGATTCTGATGCCCTAGAGGAGGTTCTAGTTTGAGGCCAGGCACGATGGCACATGTCTGTAATCTGAATACTTTGGGAGGCCAAGGCGGGTGAATCACCAAGACCAGCCCCACCAACATAGTGAAACCCTGTCTCTACTAAAAATACAAAAAAAATTAGCTAGGTGTGGTGGTGCGCACCTGTAGTCCCAGCTACTTGGGTGGCTGAGGCAGGAGAATCGCTTGAACCTGGGAGGCAGAGGTTGCAGTGAGCTGAGATCTCACCACTGCACTCCAGCCTGGGCAACAGAGAGAGCCTCCATCTCAGAAAAAAAAAAAAGCTTCTAGTTTGAACGGTGAGCCCTCTCTCAGCCTTGGAAGGTGGGAATGAAGGCAAGTGAATCTTCTCATGGAGAAACTGAGCAGCCAAATCTCAAGTCTAGATCAGCCTTCCCAAATTGGAGGCTTGTCCAGAAAACATCTTGTTATCTTGTCTGGTTCTGGCTTTAATGAGCCAGTGACTTACTCTAAAACTACCTTTGTGTAGCTAGGTTTCCTGGGGTGTGAAGGAGTGCTTAGATTCATTGTCTGTTTTTCCTTAAGTTATGTGTTCAGTTATGAGGGATTAATTTGGAAGGAGAAATAGAGGAGGTGAAAGATTTTATTAAATTAAGTCATATTGGGAACACTAACATCTCTTTTCTTCTCTCAGCTCTGGATTCTCTGGAGTTTGAATGTTTCTGGTATTGGAACCCCACCGAGTAGGACTGATCAGGTCTTACAGTTCTAAAACCATGACCTGTGTAAGTTGATTAATTCTGTTTCCTTGCAATATCATGATCATAGGTTATGTGGATTTTTTCATTAACCTAAGGCTTCCTATTTAAGAAGGCCCCCTTCAGTTATCTGTCCTCACTTTCTTCTAATACAGTGAATAGTGATAGCAAATAACTCAGTTTTCTCCCTACAAGTGTTTTCTGTCCACTTTTCTATTTATTGTCAAATGTATTTAATACTCATGTGCTTATTCTTCAACCAAAGTCTATGATAGAGCAGTAAAGGAGTGAAGTCTCAACGGGGAACTATTTGAGCTTCCTTTATAGGTCCTTGGTTTGGTGAATTAGAGATGTTGGTCCTATTTGGGTACCATAGGTAGGTTTTGACATTCTCCACAGACCTGAGTTTTCTAGGCAGATAAGATGGGATTTGGTTATTAATTGGTCTGTCTTAGTATGCCATGAGATCTCATATTCTTTAAGAATTTTAGAATTGTTGGAGATATACCATGGATCTTGCCAAGGAATTACTGAGAGGCAAGTTTTTATTTTGTGGTTGAACGTGTGCTGCTGAACTTGGGTGACATCTTTTTGATTATGAGTCATCCTATATCAGTATCCATTCTGGAATAAGAAAAGTATTAAATGATGGAAAATGGCGATGAATGAGAATATTATCCTAAAGAGTAAATATGCTGATTTCCAGAACTGGGGAAGATCTTTGAAGTTTTGTCCAACAAAGTATATGAAGGTAGGCTAGCCACAGTGGTTCATACCTGTAATGCCAGCACTTTGGGAGGCCAAGGCGGGAGGCTCGCTTGAGGCCAGGAGTTTGAGACCCCTTGCAAAAAAAGTGAGACCCCCATCTCTACAAAAAAGTACAAAATCAGCTGGGCCTGTAGTCCCAGTTACTTGGGAGGCTATGGTAGGAGGATTGCTTGAGCTTGGGAGGTCAAGGCTGCAGTGAGCTGGGATTGTGTCACTGCACTCCAGCCTGGGCAACAGAGTGCGTCTGTCTCAAAAAAAAAAAAAAAAAATTTTTTTAAATGTACATGAAGGTAAAAGATGGATTAACAATGGAGTAAGTCTGAAATATTCATAATAAAATTGATTGTTGCACAGTCAATAAATGTATTTGTCAAAATAAAGAAAAATGCTTATTATGTGTTCTGACATAATGATGTAACTTGAGGCTTGTGGAAATGTCTAAATGTTCTGCAAAAGCTTTTTTTTTTTTTTTTTTAAAAAAAAAAAAGGAAATTGGCCAGGTGCAGTGGCTCATACCTGTAATCCCAGCACTTTGGGAGGCTGAGGCAGGCAGATTGCTTGAGCCCAGGAGTTTGAGACCAGCCTGGGCAACATAGTAAAACCAGTCTCTACAAAAAATACAAAAATTAACTGGGCAGGTCTTGCCCACCTGTAGTCCCAGCTACTAGAAAGGCTGAGATGGGAGAATCACCTGGGCCTGGGAGGTCAAGGATGCAATGAGCCTTGTTTGAGTCACTGCACTCCAGCCTAAGCAAGATTAAGACCCCGTCTCAAAAAAAAAAATAAATAGAACAAAACAATAAAATATGGAGATTATTAAATTTGACAAGGACATCTCATTTTTCTAACTTAAAGGAAAAATAGTTTAGAAACTCATGTTTATTGGGAATTTATGCATCACACAACTAGCAGACTATGTAGTTGTGTCTTTAATACTTTATTGAATTTTATTTTATCCATTCCTCAGCAGGTCTGAATTATTGTGGGAGCGTTCCACATGCAGAAAAGTTTGTCTGTGGCAATAGGATCCTTTAGGAATATGTAGACACATTGCTTTAGTCTGCTACCAGTCATTAGCCACATATGCTATATCACTCCTTTTCTCCAGTGTGCTGTTAATATCCTGTCTTTCCATCTTTAAAATGTTTTTAAAATTATGTAATGAATGGGTTTGCAGTTTCAGGAATTAGTGACATTCAGGGATGTGGCCATAGACTTCTCTCAGCAGGAGTGGGAATACCTGGACCCTAATCAGAGGGACTTATACAGGGATGTGATGTTGGAGAACTACAGAAACCTGGTCTCACTGGGTAAGTTTATTTGCCTCAAGTAATTTAAAATGTGATCTGTGATATGTTACCTTTCAATGCAGTGAATTTCAAGGCTGTATTTTATATAGTTGAAGTTCTTCCTGTTCTTAGAGGAAGATTTCAGCTCCGCCTGTTTGACAATGGCTGTGCCACCAAACACCATCATTTTCTTCATCCTTTAGAGATAGTCACATATTCTCCTGCCCCTTATGATTGCCTCCTTTCCTTAATATCCAAGGGGCTGTGTTAAAATTGTATATTATTATTATAAAATTATATATTATTAGTCCATGAATAACCATTGTCCAGGAATCCTGGTTTCCCATTGTGTGTATTTCCAGAATTCCTATAGATATGCTGTGTCATCATCTGATCCACCTGCAGAGACAACAGATGCAGATTCATGATTTACTCTGAGTATAAGAAGAACCCCTGTGACTTACATAGTGCTGGATTAGATGAACAATATTTGTTGAAAACTGAAGAGTCCACATTTCATTTCCTGTAGCCAATTTGTATGATTTATTGTTGAAAGTTATAATTCATGAACTTTGCATTGAGTTTGAATGAAGATTTTATGTATCAGTCGGGATGCTTTTTTTAAATCTCATACAGAAATAATAAGATAATCATAATTGGTACAACTGTGGTCATTATGTCCCCAGCCACTCTTCAGAAGGGAGGGGAATATATATATATATAAAATAACTTAATCCTCATATAACTGTGTGTTAGTATTATTGTTATTATCTTATTTATTTATTTATTTACTTATTTATTTTGAGACTGGGTCTTGCTCTGTCGCCCAGGCTGGAGTGCAGTGGTACAATCATAGCTCACTGTAGCCTTGACCTCCTGGGCTCAAGTGATCCTCCTGCCTCAGCCTCCTGAGTAGCTGGGACTATAGATGCACCACCCTGCCTGACTAATTTTTTGTAGAGATGAGGTCTCGCTGTGTTGCCCAGGTTGGTCTCAAACTCCTCGTCTCAGTGATCCTCCCACCTCAACCTTCCAAAATGCTGGGATTACAGGCGTGAACCGCTGCGCCTAGCCAATAGTAGTAGTATTATGCCCAGTTTATTTGCCAAATTGGAATAATGAGTTGAAGTCACATGGCCAAAGTCACAAGGTTGGTAGATTTAAGAGGAATAATTTGTGCCCCAGCCTTCTGGCTCTAGAGAACTTCACAGCTATTTTGGGGTAGTAATATTTGGAAATAGACAATTTATAAGGTCACAGGTAAAACTTTCTCCTAAGAGACCAAGCATGTATGAGTTTACATTAAAATAAGGTTTTACTGTACCTGCTTCATTTCTTTAATCATCTCTCCCCTCTTTTATTTGAAGTCCTTAGTTCATTGTAAATTTAACCAAAGCTCAAAGGTTTCTGTTACTTTTGTTTTTATTTTTATAACATGTGGCATTTCTTTTCTTATAAGGAGGACATTCCATTTCTAAACCAGTTGTGGTGGACTTACTGGAGCAAGGAAAAGAGCCCTGGATGATTTTGAGGGAAGAAACACAGTTCACAGGTAAGGAAGGCAGGGGACACCATCAGGGCCAGCCACAGCCCATGTGGTAAGAGAAAGGAGACACTTTTGTGTCACTTTGTTTGTGAAGCCCTCCTAGGCACCCAGACTTGTGGAGCAAAGGCCTACAACCTGGTGGGGAATAAAGATCGCAGCATAAGCTATAGAAGAAGCTTCAACTTTACCCCATTTACCAACCACCTTATTTCTTTTTTATTTCAAACCCGTTTTCAGTGATGGGTGCTTTCTTTTTTCTTTTCTTTTCTTTTTTTCCAAGACAGAGTCTTGCTCTGTCACCGAGGCCGGAGTACAGTGGCTTGATCTCCACTCACTGCAACCTCCGCCTCCTGGGTTCAAGCAATTCTCCCACCTCAGCCTCCCGAGTAGCTGGGATTACAGACGTGTGCCACCACCCCCGGCTAATTTTTGTATTTTTAGTAGAGACAGGGTTTCACCATGTTGGCCAGGCTGGTCTTGAACTCCTGACCTCGTGATCCGCACGCCTCAGCCTCCCAAAGTGCTGGGATTACAGGTGTGAGCCACTACACCCAGCCTCTTTTCTTGAGTGCAATATTTTACCTGTGTTTTGGACTCAGCTGTTTTTCTGGCTCCCCTTTTGCACACACGCACAGACACAACACACATATCAACGTAGTGATCATGAGCAAGACATGTAAGGTCCTTATCCTCATGGAAGTTTACATTGTACTAAAGAACACATAAAAATAAACAGGTAGGCCGGGCGCAGTGGCTCATACCTGTAATCCCAACACTTTGGGAGGCTGAGGCAGGTGGATCATGATGTCAGGAATTCAAGACCAGCCTGACCAATCTTGAATGGTGAAACCCCGTCTCTACCAAAAATACAAAAATTAGCTGGGCATGGTGGCAGGTGCCTGTAATCCCAGCTACTCGGGAGGCTGAGGCAGGAGAATTGCCTGAACCCAGGCGGCAGAGGTTGCAGTGAGCCGAGATCACACCTTTGCACTGCAGCCTGGGTAACAGAGTGAGACTCTGTCTCAAAAATAAAATAAAATAAACAGGCAAACAAATACTATTAGACAGTGGAATAAGCAATGGTAGAAAGTAAGCAGAGATTAGGCCGTTTTGGATGAGATTGCCTGGGACAGCTTCTTTGGGGCAGTAGTATTTGGAAAGAGACATGGTATAAGGTCACGGGCCATGTGTTTATCTGGGGAAGAATATTCCAAGCTGAATAATGAGCTTGGAAGGCTAAGGAGATGACTGGGGCAGTGAAGGGAAGGAATGTGGAGAGTCAAGGGAGGAGAATGGAGAGAGCTATGTGAGTTTGAGGAGCACCAAAGTAGACCAGAATAGAGATCCTAAGAGGAGAGTGACAAGAAATGAGGTCACACTGTTAGGAGGAGTCAGATCATATGAGGTATTGTTGAATTTGAATTGTTGGGAATACGAAGGATTAGAAACGATGTAATTGTTTTCAAGGCATTTTTGAAAACATCAGACAGATTCAGAGAACAACATATAACAAATGCGTAGCTTACTGAGTCTTATAAGTTAAACAATTATGTCACCACAGCTGGGTCAGGAGTTAAAACTTTAAAACATTTTTTTATTTTAATATAATTTTAGAGTTACAGAAAGGTTATAATAATGGCATACAAGATTTTTTATACACTCCAAGCAGTATTTCTAAACAAGGAGATAGTTTCTAGTTAATTCTGAAGTCCTCCACATGTCTCCAACCAGTCACAATCTTCTTCCTCCTGCTAAGTGTAACCACTGTTCTGATTTTAATGGTAATAAGTTCCTTCCTTTTATTCTTTCTCCAATTTCAAGTCTTTTTAAGTTTTCACAAGTCTCTAAGTTTTGTCTTCATCTTTCTTTGTGTTCCTAACCCCTTATTTGCTGAAGAAAACATCTTCCATTCTAGATTTTGCTGATGCCATCCCTGAGATTTGCTTAAATATGTTCTCTGACCCCTCTATATCCTCTAATTAAGTAGAGGGATCAAGAGGCTTATGTGTCTGAGTCCAGAGCTCACACTGCTCACTGCACAACAACCAGTAAGTCAAGAGACAAGGTGTTGGGGCGAGGAACTTTATACTTCAGAGAGCCAGCAAACGGAGAAGATGGCAGACTAATGTCCTAAAGAACCATCTTAAAAGGCATGAATCTCATGCCGTTTTTTATGTTGGGCAAAGGGGAACAAGGAGGAGATTGAGGTCAGGAGGTGACTGGCGACTACAGATATCTGGGCGTCAGCAGGGGTCCGAGAAGGCTGCACAACGTTGTCCTCGGTCAGGTCACAATGCTCCTGTAAATCTTTAACATAACGTTGTTACTTGTATGTACACCCTCCCTGTCTCCTTGGGAATTATTAATAGTTTTGGAAAGGGATTATTATCCTTGCTTTAAAGTTATACTATAAACTAAATCCTCCCATTGTTAACTTGGCCAGCGTGCAGGAATGAGCAAACGCTATTAGCTTGTGAGGTTAGAAGTAAGGTGGAGTCAGCTATGCCAGATTTATCTCACTGTTACACTTAGTCGATTTTGATTCAATTTATTTTATTTATTTTTTTGCAAGACAACTTCCTGGGCAGTATTGTATGCATCATATGTTGGCACTTTTCCTGCTCCCCTCACACCAGAGAGAACTGGGCTTACGGTTTACTGTGTTAAAGGAAAACACCACCTCTAAAGAGCTTTATTTAGTGTCTCAGGGGCGGGAGGGCAAGGATGGCTTTTACTGAGAATTAAAAGTGTGGTTTAAGGCTGATCTTCATGCGGGGACTTGATTAGGATTAGGTAAAGATGACAATACCACAGTGGAGAATTAGTGGAAACAGTTAGGTTAGAATTTTGAGGTTAGGAACTCAAAATTTTCTAGAGTACAAACTGTTGATGTTTGCCATTTAGGAGTTAATGGATCGCTGGGCTGGGCGTGGTGGCTCGCGCCTGTAATCCCAGCACTTTAGGAGGCCAAGGCAGGTGGATCACGAGGTCAGGAGATCGAGACCATCCTGGCGAACACTATGAAACCCCATCTCTACTAAAAACACAAAAAAATTAGCCGGGCATGGTGGTGGGCCCCTGTAGTCCCAGCTACTGGGAAAGCTGAGGCAGGAGAATGGTGTGAATCCGGGAGGCGAAGCGTGCAGTGAGGTGAGATCGCGCCACTGCACTCCAGCCTGGGCGACAGAGTGAGACTCCGTCTCACAAAAAAAAAAAAAAGAGTTGGTGGATCTTTCAGGAATTTCCAGTAATGAACAATGAACAATGAAGCCATTTGCCTATGCAAGAAACTTCCAGAACAGTATAATTGTGCTGAGGAAAACAGTGGGATAGTGACATCATGTTTATGTAGACAGTAAGCTACCTGTGGGGGGATTGGTAGGGCCACTTCTGTGTTTTAAGGCTGAGTGTGGGAGTGAATGGTTTAGGTTCTCAGCATAAACTTTCTGGTTGTCTCTCTTTCTGTGATTTTTAGCAAGCATTTATGCTCAGTGCCTGGATGTATTAATTCATCAGACATTCTAAAACAGCCATATTCTAATTCTAACATTTATTTTTTGTTTATTATGTACAAATATAAACAATTTCTTACATCACCTACTATTTGGTAACTACTGATACCATTTGTAAAATAAAGACTAGATCAATGTTTGGTCTTTATCTTTCTCTTTTCTTTTGTTTTTTGTTTTGAGATGGAGTTTCGCTCTTGTCGCCCAGGCTGAAGTGCAATGGCACGATCTTGGCTCACTGCAACCCGCATCTCCTGGGTTCAAGCCATTCTCCTGCTTCAGGCTCCCAAGTAGCTGTGATCACAGGCACGTGCCACCATGCCCAGCTAATTTTTATATCTTTAGTAGAGACGGGGTTTCACCATGTTGTCCAGGCTGGTCTCAAACTCCTGACCTCAGATGATCCACTCGACTCGGCTTCCCAAAGTGTTAGGATTACAGGCATGTGCCACCATGCCTGGCCCCTAGGATCCTTCTTATGTGACTAGATAGTTTTCCTTTTAGTTTTAGGTTTTTTTTTTTTTTTTTGAGACGGAGTTTTGCTCTTGTTGCCCAGGCTGGAGTGCAGTGGTGCAATCTCAGCTCACCGTGATCTCAGCCCACCGCAACCTCTGCCTCCCAGGTTCAGGCGATTCTCCTGCCTCAGCCTCCTGAGTAGCTGGGATTACAGGCATGTGCCACCATGCCTGGCTAATTTTGTTTTAGTAGAGACGGGGTTTTACCATGTTGGTCAGGCTGGTCTTGAACTCCCGACCTCAGGTGATCCGCCCACCTCAGCCTCCCAAAGTGCTGGGATTACAGGCATGAACCACTGCACCCAGCCTTAGACAGTTATTTTATTGCCAGTTTTTTCCCATCTGATATGACAAAGTGTTCCAGGCTTATCTTGTACATTTCCTGTACCAAGCTTTTAGCCATAAGTTTGTGAACTGTTGGGTTCTTTTAGTGGGAAATGGTATTTCAAGGCCACAGTCTAGCCGCTAGAAGTGCCCATTTTTCTGGGTTGAAGATTGTTATAGGCTTTTTACTAGCTAAAGATAGAAAAATCCGTAAGTGACCGGGCGTGGTGGCTCATGCCTGTAATCCCAGCACTTTGGGAGACCTAGGTGGATGGATCACCGGAGGTCAGGAGTTCAAGACCAGCCTGGCCAACATGGTGAAAAGCCACCTCTACTAAAAATACAAAAATTAGCCAGGCATTGGGGCAGGTGCCTGTAATTCGAGCTACTGGGGAGGCTGAGGCAGGAATATCACTTGAATCTAGGAGGCAGAGGTTGCAGTGAGCAGAGATCATGCCACTGCACTCCAGCCTGGGCGACAAGAGCGAAACTCTGTCTCAAAAAAAAAAAAAAATCTGTAAGTATACATGTATGTGTTACATATTTACATAAAAATAAATTACCAATTACCTAATGAGTTTATATGGCAACTTCCTGGCCAAACTTAGAACTAAATGGTGTTTAATTGAAATTTTCTGTCTTTGATCTGTATCTCTTTTGCTCAGTACCAATTCTCCAATACTCCAGTGATGATAAAATTAAAATACCATGCAAGTATTCATTTCCTTTATTCTTTTTTTTTTTTTTTTTTTTTTTTTGAGACAGAGTTTCACTCTGGTTGCCTGGGCTGGAGTGCAGTGGTGCAATCTCGGCTTACTGCAACCTCCACCTCCCAGGTTCAAGCGATTCTCCTGCCTCAAACTCCAAATAGCCGGGATTACAGGCATGCGCTGCCACACCCAGCTAATTTTGTATTTTTAGTAGAAACAGGGTTTCTCCATGTTGGTCAGGCTGGTCTCGAACTCCCGACTTCAGGTGATCCACCCACCTTGGCCTCCCAAAGTTCTGGGATTAGAGGCATGAGCCACCATGCCCAGCCACTTCCTTTATTCTTTATGACATGTGAAACATTCTCAGAACATTAATAACAGCTTTACTACCAAAATGATTACTGAAAACAGTTATGTTTTTTAGTATGTCCAGTCTCCTCCCAATTTTTAGTTTTACTGTAATCATATTTTTAAATATATAGTCATTGCATCATATACTTCCTCTCTTATGACTGATATTTACTCTTTTTTTTGAGACAGTCTCACTCTATCGCCCAGGCTGGAGTGCATGGCCTGCTCTTGGCTCACTGCAACCTCCGCCTTCTAGTTTCAAGTGATCTTCCTGCCTCAGCCTCCCAAATAGCTGGGATTACAAGTGTGCGCCACCATGCCTGGCTAATTTTTGTATTTTACAAAATACAAAGGCTGGTCTCGAACTCCTGACCTCAAGTGATCTGCCTGCCACAGCCTCCCAAAGTCCTTGGATTACAGTTGTGAGCCACCGTGCCTGGCCCTGATATTTACTCTTAACCTAAATACACATCTTTAAGTTTGTAGTTGTTGCTGTATTTAGTGCTCAGCACCGTGTGGTGTGGCTGCAGTGATTCATGCACGTGAGACTCAGCCTTCCAGGAGCTCTCTTTTCCACAGGTGCTAGAGCTCAAGTGCTAGGAGGTAAGATCCACACGGCGAGTGTGGGGCCTCCCCTGACTTAAGAAGACTGGCTTGGTCGGGCGCGGTGACTCACGCCTGTAATCCCAGCACTTTGGGAGGCTGAGGCGGGTGGATTGCTTGAGGTCAGGAGTTCAAGAGCAGCCTGGCCAACATGGTGAAACCCCATCTCTACCAAAAATATAAAAAATTAGCCGGGCCTGTAATCTCAGCTACTCGAGAGGCTGAGGCAGGAGAATCTCTTGAACTAGGGAGTCAGAGGTTGCAGTGAGCTGAGATCGCACCACTGCACTCCAGCTTGGGTGACAGAACGAGATTCTGTCTCAAAAAACAAAAAAAACCCCGGCTCCATAGGTTGGTACAATATCTGGTGTGAGGATTCTCTAGGCATAGCTTCCAGGGTCTTTCAAGGACATGAACCCTTTTAAAAAGAAATGTTGTAGTCAAATAAACCCCATATATGGTGTTCTCTTTATCTAGCCCCTAGTCCACAATCTCAGGTGCAACTTGCCTATCAGGGTCATTGTTACCATAAATAATGAAACTTAATTAACATAGTCAACACATTCCGTTTTTAGGGAAGCAGAGTTAGAGAGTTAGCCTAAGAGTACATCCTCATGCAGAATGGGATTCTCATTTTGTTTAATGTTTAATAACAGAACATTAAAAAATGTTTTGTTAACCCTTTGCCCACATTACCCTAGTGATTTCACAATACTCTAAGAATATAATCAAATATACAGTCCACATCCAAATTTCTCCCAACTATCCCAATAATGTCCTTTTATAAATTTTAAAATCTACGATCAACTCAAAGAACATCTGTCATACTTACTCACCAAATCTATTTATTATCCTTTAATTCAGAGCATCTTCCTTCATGAAATTGACATCTTTGCAAAGTCCAGTCCACTTGATTTCTTTTTAGAATGTCCTACAATCTGCAATGTTTTGTCACTTCCTTATGATTAAATTCAAGCCAAACATATTTTGAAAAATTGCCCCCAGGTGATGTTCTATTCCTCCCATTGTATCACATGAGGAGACTATGATAGTTTGTTCCACTGGCAATGCTAATATGATAATTTGGTGGAATAAGAATTTGTGCCTTAGGCAATGCTAATATGATATAACTTGTTTGAGATGCTTTCCATAATTGTATCTGTCCGGGCCAAGGAAAAACTTCTTTTTCACCCTCTGAAGTTTCACTGAAAATCACTGACAAAAGGCAGATTGAGGAGAAAAGGCATACAAATTGATCTAATCATACTTTTTCATGACACAGGAGCCTTTAGAAAGAAGATCCAAAGATTCAGGGGAAATTACCTATTTTTATGCTTAGATTTAACGAAGTATGGACTGCTATGTAGAAACAGGATTGGACAAAAAGGATGTGATCTAATGCTAATAGTCTGAGTAGGGAAACCCAGCAATGCCTGTTTGTCTAGATTCTTCTTGGCCTCTCAGAACACGTATTCCTTCCTTCTAGAACGGGTGACCCTCTCTGGAATGGGGGTCTTGTGACCAACAGTCAAACAAAGTAAGCCACGTAATTTTTTATGGCCAGTTTTTACCCAAAAAGGTGGGGGAAAGTTAGAGTAATATTTTTAGGTTTTATGAATAGCTTTGGGGACAAGGGGTTCTGGTTTCCATGACTTGCCTTGGAGAAGAGGCTATGGTTAGCCTCGGGAGAGAATGGGACTGAGAGACAGGAGGGCAAGAGAAGGTCCGAGAAAAAACTTTTGCTTCTGAGGATGCTTTTGCAGACTTCATTTTGTGGTATTATTTTGTGAGTCCCAGGAAAACAATATAGATATCCTATTTCTCCTCCAACTTTTACAGTCCCCCATCCCTGCCCCAGATTTTAGCTTCCAACAGTAGATTTTGCTTATACCAGTTCTTTTTTTTTTTTTCGAGACAGAGTCTCACTTTGTCACCCAGGCTAGAGTGCAGGTGCAGTGGTGCTATCTTGGCTCACTGCCACCTCCGCCTCTCAGGCTCAGTCTGGGATTACAGGCGCTATAGCTAGGATTACAGGCGTATGCCACCACGTCTAGCTAATTTTTGTATTTTTAGTAGAGATGGGTTTTTACCATGTTGGCCAGGCTGGTCTTGAGCCCCTGACCTCAGGTCATCCACCCGCCTCAGCCTCCCAAAAGTGCTGGGATTACAGGTGTGAGCCACTGTACCCGGCCTGCTTGCACCCATCTTTAATGCAACATTTGCCTACTGATGATTTTGTGTTAACCTCCTACATTTATTAGCTGGAATCTTTTTTTTTTTTTTTTTTTTTTTTGAGACAGAGTCTCGCTCTGTCGCCCAGCCTGGAGTGCAGTGGTGCGATCTCGGCTCACTGCAACCTCCGCCTCCCAGGCTGACGCCATTCTCCTGCCTCAGCCTCCCGAGCAGCTGGGACTACAGGCGCCCGCCACCACGCCCGGCTAATTTTTTTGTGTTTTTTCTCCTGACCTCGTGATCCGCCCGCCTCGGCCTCCCAAAGTGCTGGGATTACAGGCGTGAGCCACCGCGCCCGGCTTTTTTTTTTTTTTTTTTTTTTTTGAGATAGAGTCTCACTCTGTTGCCCAGGCTGGAGTGCAGTGGCACGATCTCGGCTCACTGCAACCTCTGCCTCCTGGGTTCAAGTGATTCTCCTGCCTCAGCCTCCTGAGTAGCTGGAATTGCAGGCATGCACCACCACGCCTGGCTAATTTTTGTATTTTTAGTAGAGATGGGGTTTCACCATGTTGGTCAGGCTGATCTCAAACTCCTGACCTCGTGATCTGCCCACCTCAACCTCCAAAAGTGCTGACAGGCGTGAGCCACCGTGCCTGGCCCATTAGCTGGAATTCTTCTGTAAGAAGGAATACTCCCTTATTCCTCTATTTATTTAATTATTTATATCAATATGGACTCATAGATATTTATTCCATGAGTTATAATCCAGTACTATCCTTAGTTATTTTTCTTCTGCTTTGGCCACTTGGAGCTCTTTCAAGTTGGCTCCTGTGCCTTTTCAACCTACCCCCATCCTTTGGTGAGGATTTCTTATTTTCTGGCACTACAAGCTGTTAATCTAGGATTATCTTATGTTTTATCTGCCATAGCCCTGGAATCAGCCACTTCTGTATGGAGCACCAGTTCCTTTTATTGGGAATGCCATTTAGAAATCCAGATCTAGGCCTAGGTATGCTAATTGCCCCTGGACCCTCTTAGTGCTAGGCCCTCTTAACTCAGAGAAACTGGTAGCTGTGTATGTATGTGTAGCAATGTGGCCAATCACTCTGGAGTATCTTCCTGTTCTTTCAAAGCTGCAACACCAGAACAAGCTTTATACAAATTTGAAAACTCCAAATCACATGTGTGAACAATGTCAGTCTTCATAGTTTGCATTTCTTATCAATGAAGCTGAGAAAAATAATTTTCTCCATTTCATCCTGTCCAAATTTTACATATACTAAAGGAATTGCCACGCTGGCAGTAATGTCTAATCATTTATCCAGTTGTAGTGAAAATGAACAAAGACCAGTGAAGGTTGATATGCCTTATTAAATTAGGATAAAGAAACCAGCAATGTAAGTTTTATATTCTAACTTAAACTATAATTTTTTAAAAGAAATTTGAAAGATGATAGTTTTTAAAAACCCTTAAAACTAAATCTATGATTATAGTTTATTAAGTTTTTCTAAACTTTTCAGTTACAGTTAAATTTCAGGTCAATTAAAATAGAGTTCTTTTACTTGTTGTAAAAGAAATTGTTCTCTGGTGTTGCTATAAATTTCTAATGGTGCTATGTTCTTGTCAGAGATTAAGAACTCGTATAACATATAATTCTATAATATGTAATTGTATACTTCTATATTGTGTGATTCATTATTTTGTTTGTTTGTTTATTAGTAATGGGGGTCTCACTAGGTTGCTCAACTGGTCTCTAACTCCTGGGCTCAAGCAGTCCTCCTGCCTTGGCTTCCCAAAGAACTGAAAATATAGGTGTGAGCCACCTTGCTCAGCTTGTAATTAGTTATTATTGATATATTAGAAAGCAACTGATTTTTGTCTGAAAATATCAGCCTTCCTGATATATCTTTCATTATTCTGGTACTTTGTATTATTCTGAGTTGGACTTACTTGTTATATGTTTATGTTGTTTCAAAATATTTATTTTTCTACATTTAACAACATTTTTCATAAATTATTTCCTAGGGTGTCTATATACTGTTGACTTCCAAGAATTACCAGACATTTCTGTTCATCTAGCAAAGCTAAACTTATTAGATTTATTGCAAAAAAGGGAGAACAACCTCTTGAAAGAGTAGCAGTAGTATCTTAAAATAAGAAACCAGGAAAGTTACTTATCAGGTTTTAGAACGAGACTGGGTAACTTTTTTTCCTTTTTTTTTTTTTTTTTTGAGACGGAGTCTTGCTGTGTTGCACAGGCTGGAGTGCAGTGGCCGGATCTCAGCTCACTGCAACCTCCGCCTCCCAGGTTCAAGCAATTCTCCTGCCACAGCCTCCCGAGTAGCTGGGATTACAGGCACCCACCACCACGCCTGGCTAATTTTTGTATTTTTAGTAGAGACGCGGTTTCACCACATTGGCCAGGCTGGTCTGGAACACCTTACCTCAGGTGATCCACCTGCCCCTGCCCCTGTCTCCCAAAGTGCTTGGATTATAGGCATGAGCCACCACGCCCAGCCTCTTTGTTTTTTTTTTTAAAAACGTGCTCCACCGAAAAGTAGCCACTGGGTTTTTTATATATATATAAAATGTATATTATATTTTATATATATATATATGTATATTACCCGGCCTGCAACTGGGTAATTTTTAAGGCAGGTTTTGCAAAACAGAGCGAACTAGTTGGGATGGGGCTGAGTTTATGACATCGTAATTTTAGGGTAGGCCGGGCACGGTGGCTCACACCTGTAATCCCAGCACTTTGAGAGGCTGAAGCGGGCGGCTCATGAGGTCAGGAGATCAAGACCACCCTAGCTAACACGGTGAAACCCCGTCTCTACTAAAAATACAAAAAATTTGCCGGTTATGGTGGCCGGCACCTGTAGTCCCAGCTACTCAGGAGGCTGAGGCAGCAGAATGGCGTGAACCCAGGAGGTGGAGCTTGCAGTGAGCCGAGATGGCGCCACTGCATTCCAGCCTGGGTGACAGAGCTAGACTTCATCTCAAAAATAAATAAATAAATAAATAAATAAATAAATAAATAAATAAAATAGATTTATTCCATTGATTCGAGACTGTCATTCTTTACCTCTAATTAGTTACTTTTTATTTTTAGAAATCTTTTCGTTCTTGTTTCAAGATTGATTTGATAGTAGGTGTTATGTTGTGTGGCTGTTCCTAACTTTTAAATTCATTGTTATTTCATTGTTTAATGTTATGGAATGCCATTTGGTCTGTTTTGTAATTTGTGCCCTTAATTCCAAAGTTTTTGATACCAAGATTAAGATACCTTTTTTTAACCTTTGCCTTCTACTCAGGAGGCTGAGATGGGAGGATGACTTGAGCCCTGAAGGTTGAGGCTGCAGTGAGCTATGATCATGCCACTGTACTCCAACCTAGGGAACAGAGCAAAATCCCCATCTCAGAAAAAAAGAGAAAAGAAACCTCATACACCTTGCCAGTCATTCCCTGTCCTCCCACTCTCAGCCTCTGGCAACCATTAATCTCCTCTGATATCTATAGATTTGCCTATTCTGCATATAAAAAAAGAATCAAGCAACATGTGGCCTTTTGTGAATGACTTTATTTCACTTAGCATGTTTTTGAGTTTCATCAATATAATAGGAGGTGTCAATACTCATTCTTTTTTTATGGCTGAATAATATTCTATTCCATTCTATTATTTCTTTTGTTGCTGTGCTTTTGATATTATTATCTAGGAAACTTTTGTAATCCAAGGTTATGATGATTTACTTCTATGTTATCTTCTATTTTAGTAGTTTTAGCTCTTACTTTTAAGTCTTTGATCCACATTGAGTTAATTTTCATATGTGATATAAAGGGTAGATGCCCAGCTTCATTCTTTTGCATGGGAATATCCAGTTGTGCTAGCACTATTGCTAAAGAGACTCCTTTGAATTTTGTTGGCACCCTTTTTGATAATGAATTAATCATAAATTTGAGATATATGTACCTGTGTGTGTGTATATATATATATATGCGTATATACACACACTTTCTGTCAGTACTATATACTACTTGATTTACTGTAGCATTATAAAAAGTTTTGAAGTCACAAAGTATGAGTACTGATACTTGATTCTTGTCTTTCAAGATTGTTTTGGCTATTCTGAGTCTTCTGTATTCGCATATGAATTCAGCTTGTCATTTTCCACAAGAAAAAAGCCGTTGACTTTTTTTTTTTTTTGGAGACTGAGTCTTGCTCTGTCACCGGGGGTTGGAGTACAGTAGTGTGATCTTGGCTTACTGCTGTAATTCTCCTGTCTCAGAGTCCCAAAGTGCTGGGATTACAGGCATTAGCCACCGCGCCTGGCTAAGGTATGTTTTTTAAATATATATATAAATACTCTTTCATATGGAGGTGGTTTCCTTTTTTATACAATTGCTAAAACTCTTCTTAGGAATCATTCTTTCTGCATTTATTGACATAATTCATACGATTTTTTTCCTCCATTATTCTGTACTGTGTTGAATTCTATTACTCGACTAACCTTGCATGCTGTAATCCAATTTGGTCATCATGTGTTGATATTTTATCTCTTTTCAATTATATCTGAACTTTTAATGTTTTCTTTAGGTTTCATGAATGGGATTGGATTGTAATTTGTTTTTTTTTTCATTGTCCTTCCTAACGCTGGAATGCTGGGCCCAGTGGCTCATGCCTGTAATCCCAGCACTTTGGGAGGCCGAGGCAGGTGGATCACTTGTGGTCAGAGTTTATGACCAGCCTGGCTAATATGGAGAAACCCTGTCTCTACTAAAAGTACAAAAATTAGCGATGCATGGTGGCGTGCGCCTGCAACCTCAGCTACTCAGGAGGTTGAGGCAGGAGAACTGCTTGAACCCAGGAGGCAGAGGTTGCGGTGAGCCGAGATCGTACCGTTGCACCCCAGCCTGGGCAACAAAGGGAGACTCTATCTCAAAAAAATAAAAAATAAAAAAAAAATAATGTTGGATGTAAGTGTTTCATTAGCTTCATACATGTGTTGTGTTGAGGGAATGTACCCTTTTACCCCCTCTTAGAGTCCGAAGAAACACTCCAGAAAAATACATCTGAACCTTCAGTTTCCATTGTGCTTTTTAAAAACTGATGCAAATTACGTAATGCTTATAGAATTGTCCAAGTGTTCTGTGTGTTGATTTTGCAGTGGCTGCTTTTTAGAGTTTTATGCATTTCAAGCAAGTTAGTAACATGTTTTTATCATAATGCCATGTTATTGTGTTTGTGCAGTGTGGAGAGCTATAGCTGAGGTACCTGATAGCACTCCTAGGTTGGATATTGTAGCATTTACTTTTTTCTTCATCAGTGTTGAAAGAATTGCATCAGTAACATTAGTTTGAAATAAAATATTTGCCATTGTGGCTCTTCTGTGGTATTTGTGAACTCTATTTTTTTTTTTTTTAATTACTGGACTTTTGTCTTATTTTTGTTTATTTTATTGCACTTTTTCCAGCTTCTTGTGATGAATATATAGGTCATCAATTTTCAAGTTTTCTTCTTTTCTCATATGTATTTATATCTGCTTTATAAATTGTTTTTCTACTTCTTTCACTCTATCAAATATAAATGGATACAAACATGCTATTATTTAGTTCAAAATAATTTTATATGGGAATTTAGGTAATACCTCCTTAAATTCTGGGTTGCTTTTTCCTTCCTTTCCCCAGCTTTTTATTTTGAAAATCATCAAGCCAAGTGAGAATATTTTTAAAATATGTATTTGTGTATGTCTGTATGTGTATGTGTATAATATATAATATATATACAGTTAATTACCCTTCACGTAAATTCATCTTTGGTTATTAACATTTTGCCTTACTTTTTCTCTGTATATATGCACCTTTCTTCTTGGCTCACTTGATGGTAAGTAGCAGTTATCATTAAATTTCACCTCTTAACTATGTGCATCTTCTAAGAATAAAGACATTCTCCTTCAAAGTCACAATTATTATAATAGTAATGTAGTCTTATCTACTATAGTCTATACTTACATTTGTTATACTGTTTCTAAAAATGTCATTTCTAAAATCTTTCCAGGATCCATTGTGTATTCATACATTGCATTTAGGTCTTAGCCTTTTTTTTTGTTTGTTTTGTTTTTTGAGGCCGAGTCTCGCTCTGTTGCCCAGGCTGGAATGCAGTGGTGTGATCTCAGCTCACTGCAACCTCTGCTTCCTGGGTTCAAGTGATTCTCCTGCCTCAGCCTCCGAGTTAGCTGGTGGCACCCACCACCACACCTGGCTAATTTTTGTATTTTTAGTACAGATGGGGTTTCACCATATTGGCCAGGCTGCTCTCGAACTCCTGACCTTGTGATACGCCCGCCTTGGCCTCCCAAAGTGCTGGGATTAAGGCATGAGCCACCACGCCCAGCCAGATCTTAGGCTTTTTATCTTGGTGTTACCCTACTACATTTACCCCTTAGAGTTTGGTTTTTTTGAAGTGTCTACTCCAGTTTTCTTGTGGAATGTCAGGTTTATAGGTTTGATGGTTTCCCCTTATGACTAGAGTAAGGTTAAACATTTTTTGCCAAGAATATTAAAGAAGTAGTGTGTAATGATCATTTTTGTTTGTTCTTTTCTCCACCAACCAAGCAAAGACCACTGGTAATTATCTTTGTTTACAATAACTTTTTAATTGTAGAATAATTTTAGATTTACAAAATTAACAGATTTACAAAGATAATACAGAGATTTCCTGTATACACCTCTCCTACTTTCCACCACCATTAACATCTTACATGAAGTACATTTGTCAAAACTAGGAAACTGACATGAGACTCTTTATTGGGATTTCCTTCAGTTTTTCCATATAGCTCATATTTCTGTTCCAAGATGCATCCAGTCAGGGGCACCACATTGTATATATTTGTCTTATCTTCCAGTCTCTTCTGTTCTGTGACAGTTTTTTCAGCTTTGCTTTTCATGACTTTGACTGTCTTGACAGACCATGCCAGTAGTGTATCTCCCAGTCCAAGTCTTATTTTTCTTGTAATTTGACTGTCTTGACAGACCATGCCAGTAGTGTATCTCCCAGTCCAAGTCTTATTTGTCTTGTAATTAGGCTGGAAGTAGTAATTTTTAGAAAGACTGTAACAGAGGTGAAGTATGCTTTTCATCACATTACATGGGGGTACATGACATCACTGGTGATATTAACCTTTATCATTTGGCTAAAGTAGTGTCTGCCAGCTTTTTTCACTCCAAATGTACTATTTTTTCCTTTTCCATTCTCTATTCTTTAGAAACAACTTGTTAAGTCTAGCCCACCCTGTGAGCAGGTACACAGGAGTAGAAATTAAGCTTTACATTCCATAGAGTTTAATCTCTAATATCTAGAATTCTTCTATAAGAAATATTTGTTTCTTCTCATTTATACTTCTCATTTATAGACTCATGTATATTTGTTTTATACTTCAAGATATAATCAAATATTACATTATTTCTTTTGCCACCCATACTGTTTCAGCTTCAGACATTGATAGCTCTTTTAGATTGGTACCTGTGTTCATTTAATACCCTGATCCTTCTGTTTTTTGAGGACTTCTTTCCTGGTACTACCTTCAAGTTCATTTTGTTTTCTCCCTCCTGTGGTCCTGGAATCAGCTGTTTCTCCCGGGAGTGTGGTTCCTTTTAGTGGAGAATGGGATTTAAAAACCGAGGTCAGCTGGGCATGGTGGCTCACGCCTGTAATCCCAGCACTTTGGGAGGCCGAGGCGGGCGGATCACGAGGTCAGGAGATCAAGACAATCCTGGCTAACAGGGTGAAACCCCATCTCTAGTAAAAATACAAAAAATTAGCTGGGCGTGGTGGTGGGTGCCTGCTGTCCCAGCCACTCGGGAGACTGAGGCAGGAGAATGGTGTGAACCCAGGAGGCGGAGCTTGCAGTGAGCCAAGATTGCACCACTGCACTCCAGCCTGAGAGACAGAGAGAGACTCCGTCTCAAAAAAAAAAAAAAAAAAAAAGTGTTTTCTTTTTTTTTTTTTTTTTTTTTGAGACAGGGTCTTGCTCTGTTTCCCGGCCTGAAGTGCAGTGGCATGAACACAGCTCACTGCAGCTTTGGCCGCCTGGGCTCTAGCAATTCTCCCACCTTGCCCTCCCGAATATCTGGGACCACAGGTGCATGCTACCATGCCCAGCCAAGTTTTTAAATTTTTTTTTTTGTAAAGAAGAGGTCTTATTGTGTTGCCCAGGCTGGTCTTGAACTCCTGGGCTTGAGCAATCCTCCTGCCTCGGCTTCCCAAAGTGCTGGGATTACAGGCGTGAGCCGCCACTCCAGTCCCTGACTCTGTTTTTGATGTTTAACTGCTGACGACTCCTCTTTTTTTCCCCTTCTGTTTACTTCTGGGCCAGCTGATAGAAAACCTAGGTGCTCCCTCCTTTACATTCAAACCATGTGAACCCCATCCCATGAGCAGGAACACTCAGCCCAGCACCACGCCCTAACCACCATGCAAACTCCAAGCCAGCCTTTTCCTAATCTCTCAAGTTGTTTTATGACCTGTTTGGGAGCTGCTCTGCTCTCTAGAAAGCCTCATGATGAGAGTTATAAACGTTTTCCTACCTTCTTGGTATATGTGTGTGACATCATTAGTCTTTTTTTTTTTTTTCCTAAAACAAAAAAACGGGATACATGTGCAGAACATGCACGTTTATTATATAGGTATACATGTGCCATGGTGGTTAGCTGCACCTTTTGACCTGTCCTCTAAGTTCCCTCCCCTCACCTCCCAGCACCCAACAGGCCCTGGTATATGTTTTTCCCCTCTCTGTGTCCGTGTGTTCTCATTGTTCAGCTCCCACTTATGAGTGAGAACATGCGGTATTTGGTTTTATGTTCCTGTGATAGTTTGCTGAGAATGATGGCCTCCAGCTTCATGCATGTCCCTGCAAAGGACATGATCTCATTTCTTTTTATGGCTGCATAGTATTCCATGGTGCATATGTACCACTTTTTCTTTATCCAGTTTATCACGGATGGGCATTTGGGTTGGCTTCAAGTCTTTGCTATTGTAAATCCTGCTGCAGGAAACATACATGTACATGTGTCTTTATAGTAGAATAATTTATATTTCTTTGGGTATATACCCAGTAATGGGACTGCTGGGTCAAATGTATTTCTGGTTCTAGATCCTTGAGGAATCGCCATACTGCCTTCCACAGTGGTTGAACTAATTTACATTCCCACCAACAGTGTAAAAGTGTTCCTATTTCTCCACAGCCTCACCAGCATCTATTGTTTTTCCTGACTTTTTAATAATCACCATTCTAACTGGTGTGAGATGGTATCTCATTGTGGTTTTGATTTGCATTTCTCTGATGATCTCTGATAATGATGTTGAGCTTTTCTTCATATGTTTGTTGGCCTTATAAATGTCTTCTTTTTTTTTTTTTTTTTTTTTTGAGATAGATTCTCACTCTGTCACCCAGGCTGGAGTGCAGTGGCTTGATCTTGGCTCACTGCAACCTCCACCTCCCGGGTTCCAGTGATTCTCCTGCCTCAGCCTCCCAAGTAGCTGGGATTACAGGCACCTGCCACCATGCCTGGCTAAATTTTTTTGTATTTTTAGTAGAGACAGGGTTTCACCATGTTGGCCAGGCTGGTCTTGAACTCCTGACCTTGTAACCCACTCGCCTTGGCCTCCCAAAGTGCTGGGATTACAGGCGTGAGCCACCACACCCAACCAAATGTCTTCTTTTGAGAAGTGTCTGTTCATATCCCTTGCCCACTTTTTGATGTATTGTTTGGTTCTTGTAAATTTGTTCCATGTAATTTATGGATATTAGACCTTTGTCAGATGAGTAGGTTTCTCCCATTCTGTAGGTTGTCTGTTCACTCTGATGATAGTTTCTTTTCCTGTGCAGAAGCTCTTTAGTTTAATTAGATCCCATTTGTCAATTTTGGCTTTTGTTGCAATGGCTTTTGTCATTTTTGTCATCAAGTCTTTGCCCATGCCTATGTACTGAATGGTATTGCCTAGGTTTTCTTATAGGGTTTTTATGGTTTTGGGTTTTACAGTTAAGTCTTTAATCCATCTTGAGTTGATTGTTGTATAAGGTGTAAGGAAGGGGTCTAGTTTTAGTTTTCTGCATACGGCTACCCAGTTTTCCCAGCACCATTTACTGAATAGGATATCCTTTCTCCATTGCTTGTTTGTGGCAGGTTTGTCGAAGATCAGATGGTTGTAGATGCATGGTGTTATTTCTAAGGTCTCTTTTCTGCTCCATTGGTCTATATGTCTGTTTTGGTACCAGTACCATGCTGTTTTGGTTACTGTAGCCTTGTAGTGTAGTTTGAAGTCAGGTAGCATGATGTCTGCAGCTTTATTCTTTTTGCTTAGGATTGTCTTGGTTGTACGGTGTCTTCTTTGATTCCATATAAAATTTAAAATCTTTTTTTCTAATTCTGTGCAGAATGTTAATGGTAATTTGATGGGAATAGCATTGAATCTATAATTTACTTTGGGTAGTATGGCCATTTTCACGATATTGATTCTTCCTATCTATGAGGATGGAATGTTTTTCCATTTGTTTGTGTCCTCTCTTATTTCCTTGAGCAGTGGTTTATAGTTCTCCTTGAAGAAGTCCTTCACATTCCTTGTTAATTGTGTTCCTAGGTATTTTATTCTCTTCGTAGCGATTGTGAATGGGAGTTCATTCATGATTTTGCTCTCTGCTTGTCTATTGTTGGTGTAAAGGAATGCTTGTGATTTTTTCACGTTGATTTTGTACCCTGAGACTTTGCTGAAGTTGCTTATCAGTTTAAGGAGTTTTTGGCCTGAGATGATGGGGATTTCCAAATATAAAATCATGTTATCTGCAAACAGAGACAACTTGACTTCCTCTCTTCCTATTTGTATACCTTTATTTATTTCTCTTGCCTGATTGCCCTGGCCAGAACTTCCAGTACTATGTTGAATAGGAGTGGTGAGAGAGGGCATCCTTGTCTTGTACTGGTTTTCAAAGGGAATGCTTCCAGCTTTCACCCATTCAATATGATATCGGCTGTGGGTTTGTCATAAATAGCTCTTATTAGCTCTTATTGTTTTGAGATGTGTTCCTTCAATACCTAGTTTATTGCCAGTTTTAAATTTTAACATGAAGGGATGTTGAATTTTATCAAAGGCCTTTTCTGTAGAGATATGTTCCATCAATACCTAGTTTATTGCCAGTTTTAAGTTTTAACATGAAGGGAAGTTAAATTTTATCAAAGGCCTTTTCTGTATCTATTGAGATAATCATGTGGTTTTTTTGTCTTTGGTTCGGTTTATGTGATGGATTACGTTTATTGATTTGTGTATGTTGAACCAGCCTCGCATCCCAGGGATGAAGCTGACTTGATCATGGTGGATAAGCAATATAGTGAGACCCTGTCTCTACACATAATTTTAAAATGAGCCAGGCGTAGTGTTGTGCATCTGTAGTCCTAATTACTTGAGAGGCTGAGGTGGGAAGATCGCTTGAGCTGGAAGAGTACAAGGCTGCAGTGAATTATGATTGGGCTACTGTACTTCTGCCTGAGTGACAGAGCAAGACCCTGTCTTGATGATTGATTGATTGATAGCTAGATGGATGGATAGATAGATAGATAGATAGATAGATAGATAGATAGATAGGTAGATAGATAAAGATAGAGAGACAGACAGAGTTAGCAGGTACTGCCTTTCTAAAGAAAGAACATTTACCCTGAAACATAAAGGATGAGAAGGATTCAGCCTGTGAAATGTCTAAGTCCAAGGACTCTTGAGCAGTTAAACAGTCTGTGGACAGCATTAAGTGTTGTGGCAAGTTGTATAGTTGGCCCTTTGTATCCATGACTTCTGCACTCATGGATTCAACCATCGTCAGATCAAACATATATTTTTAAATTGTGAGAGTACTGACCACATACAGACTTTTTTCTTGTCATTATTTTCTCAGTAATACAGTAGGACAGCTATTCACGTAGCATTTACATTGTATTAGGTATTGTAAGTAATCCAGAGATGATTGAAAGTATACAGGAAGATGCGTGTAGGTTATGTGCAAATACTATGCCATTTTATATCAGGGACTTGGGCATCTGTAGCTGGATTGGGTTTTGGTATCTGCAGGAGGTCCTGGAACTGATCCTCCACAGATACGAAGGGGCAATTGTACTATATTCTTGGTGTTGCAAAGAGGAACTATGATAGAGAATAGGAAGCAAAGAGTTAGTTGTTTTGACATGAGACCTCCTAGGTAAGCAGCAGTCCTTGGAAAGGGATTTGTATTTTATTCTAAGAACAATGAAAAAATCACTTGAGGAACTTAAAGGATGTATTCTTAAACACTGACCTGCATCTAAATCAGTGATAGGTTCAAAATAAAGATGTCAAGGTTTTTCTCCTCTCAGTTTTAATTCACTTGGTCTTTGACAGTGCCAAGATGGCAGATTTGGAACAAGCTTGTCAAAAATTCTAGCCCCACCTAAATGTTACATATGTCCTCAATAAGTAATTTCACTATCTTACTTAAACTCATATACATCTCTGAACTCTTCTTGGCCTTTTTCAAATTTCATAACCATATTTTTGAATTCTGTATGCCATTCACTTATTGTGAGGGTTGGTTTTTCTTTGTTTCATAAAGTTTCTTGTTCTCTGGTATAGAAACAAATTTTTTTTGTTGTCCTTTTTTGTTTCAGATTTGGATTTACAGTGTGAGATAATCAGCTACATAGAAGTACCCACTTATGAAACAGGTATATCCTCTGTACAACTTCAGAGCATATATAAGAGAGAGAAACTCTATGAATGTAAGAAGTGTCAGAAGAAATTCAGTAGTGGTTATCAACTTATTCTACATCACAAGTTTCATATTATTGAGAGACCCTATGAATGCAAAGAGTGTGGGGAGAACTTTCGTAGTGGTTATCAACTTACTCTCCATCAAAGATTTCATACTGGTGAGAAACCCTATGAATGTACAGAATGTGGGAAGGACTTTAAAAGTGGTTATCAGCTGACTGTGCATCAGAGATTTCATACTGGTGAGAAGACCTATGAATGTAGGCAATGTGGGAAGGCCTTTATATATGCCTCACACATTGCTCAACATGAGAGAATTCACACTGGTGGGAAGCCTTATGAATGTCAGGAGTGTGGGAAGGCCTTTAGTCAAGGTGGACACCTTAGAATTCATCAGAGAGTTCATACTGGCGAAAAACCATATAAATGTAAGGAATGTGGGAAGACTTTTAGTAGGCGCTCAAATCTTGTTGAACATGGGCAGATTCATACTGATGAGAAGCCATACGTATGTGAGAAATGTGGAAAAGCCTTTAGAAGATGTCACCAACTTACTGTACATCAGAGTGTTCACACTGGTAAAAAGCCATATGAGTGTAAAGAATGTGGGAAGGGCTATACGACTGCCTCATACTTTCTTCTACATCAGAGAATTCATAAAGGTGGAAAACCCTATGAATGTAAGGAGTGTAAGAAAACCTTTACTTTGGATAGAAATCTTACTCGGCATCAGAATATTCATACTGGTGAGAAACTTTTTGAATGCAAGCAATGTGGGAAGACCTATACTACTGGTTCAAAACTCTTTCAACATCAGAAAACTCATACTGGCGAGAAACCCTATGAATGCAAGGAATGTGGAAAGGCCTTTACCTTGTATGGCTACCTTAAACAACATCAGAAAATTCATACTGGCATGAAACACTTTGAATGTAAGGAGTGTAAGAAAACCTTTACTTTGTATAGAAATCTGACTCGACATCAGAATATTCACACTGGTAAGAAACTTTTTGAATGTCAGGAATGTGGGAAGGCCTATAGTACTGGCTCAAACCTTATTCAACATCAGAAAATTCATACTGGTGAGAAACCCTATGAATGTAAGGAATGTGGAAAGACCTTTAGCTTGCATGGATATCTTAATCAACATCAGAAAATTCATACTGGTGTGAAACCCTATGAATGTAAGGTATGTAGAAAAACCTTTACTTTCTATAGAAATCTTACTCTACATCAAAGTATTCATACTGATGAGAAACCTTTTGAATGTAAGGAATGTGGGAAGACCTTTAGACGTACTTCACACCTTACTGCACATCAGAGCATTCATGCTGATAAAAAACCCTATGAATGTAAAGAATGTGGAAAGGCCTTTAAAATGTATGGCTACCTTACACAACATCAGAAAATTCATACTGGTGGAAAACCTTATGAATGTAAAGAATGTGGGAAGGCCTTCAGTCGTGCTTCAAACCTTGTTCAACATGAGAGAATTCATACTGGTGAGAAACCCTATGTGTGTAAGCAGTGTGGGAAAACCTTCAGATATGGTTCAGCCCTTAAAGCCCATCAGGGAATTCATAGGAGCACAAAAGTCTAAGACCATAAAGAGTACGAGCTCACCATTCATCATCAGACAGTCCACACTGGTGAGAAATGATGGAATGTTAGTCTTACAGGTATGGCTTTAGCAATTGAGAGAGTTCAAAATGCAGTTCTTGCCACATTAGAAAGCATTCGATGTTGATATTTTAATGGAACATCTGACTGTTCAATGGTAAATTAAGAAAAAAACAAAAACAAAAACAAACAAAAAAAAGGAATCCCAGTTTCTTCATGCCTACAACATCCATGGCATGGATTTTTTTATATAAACTTATTAATTAAAAGGATGACCAAAAGCCTTTCATACTAGATTTCAATGGCTGTATTACAAATTACTCCAAGCCTTAATGTCTTACCACAACAGTAAACATCACTCATAGGTTCTGAGGGTCAGAAATTCGGGAAGAGACTTAACTGAGTGCTTTTGGATTGGTTTTTCCTTGAGCTTGTGGTCTTCTGAGGACTTGTTGGGGCTGAAGGATCTGTTTTCCAGGTGACTCGCTCGCACTGGTGGGCTGGCTTAGAGAGTGAGAGTGCCAGGAGAAAGCTGTCCTCATCCACGGTGGGTTCAATTTACATGAGGAAATCCTAGCCTGAGCGTAGTTGATACTACAAATGAATGAGACTTTGGAGTTTTTTTCTTTTTTTTGAAACAGGGTCTTGCTGTGTCACCCAGGCTGGAGTGCAGAGGCATGATCATAGCTCACTGCACCTTTCAACTTCTGGGCTCAAGCAATTTGGGTGGCTTCTTGAGGATATTTTGCATGACGTAGAAATATAAGCAATTTGTATTCAGAGTGCCAGTCATGGTGTTTTAAAAATATGCCCTCAAATTATTTGAAACTCTACCCTTCAAACTTGAAGTCTGGCCGGCCATGGTGACTCATGCCTGTAATTCCAGCACTCTGGGAGACCGAGGCAGGCGAATCACTTGAGGTCAGGAGTTTGAGACAAGCCTGGCTAACATAGTGAAACCCCATCTCTACTAAAAATAAAAAACTAAAAAACTAGCCAGGCGTGATGGTACATGCCTGTAGTCCCAGCCACTAGGGAGACTGAGGCAGGAGAATCGCTTGAACTTGGGAGGCAGAGGCTGCAGTGGTGAGCTGAGATTGTGCCACTGCACTCCAGCCTGGGCAAAAGAGTGAGACTCCATCTCAAAAACAAAAACAAAAAACAAAAAAAACAGAAGTCCAGTTTGCCTCCCTTTGCATGTGAGGTGAACCTAGTCACTTGCTTCTAATGAACAGAATCTTCAGGATCGCCTTTCCCTAGTGCTCATGCTCACTTGTTCATTCACTCTCATGCAGATCCGGCCTCCTCTACGTTGGGCTTCTGCAGAGGCTGCTGACAGAACCTTTTATAGAAATTTCATTGAGTGATGATTCTCATAATTGTCACATTAGATATTTCTGGGGTCTTAACCAAGGGTTTTTAATAGTCATACTCTATTCTTTGGAGAACAGATAACCTGCTGTGAAGTGCCCCTTCTGCTCCCTCTCTGAAATAATCACTGTGTTAATGTTGAGGCCATGCTTCCCATGGGCTGCCCCCAGCCCCTTTTCTGTAACAGAAGTATTCATACTAGTCAATTCTTATGAAACCCAGACCCTTCAGCTGGGGAACTGTGAATCAGCTTCCCATCAGCCAGGCTTAAACTGTCTTCATAGCCCTGCGTTTTCATAGTTTTTCTACCAATCTTGCTTCATTCCTCTCCTTCAGAGTCATCCGTCTTGAACTGTGACCTGAAGGCTTTCACTGCCTTTCCTGGACCTCTTTTTCATTCATAGCCCCTTCCTTCCTTCTGATCTGACCTTGTTTTTTGCTTTTCAGAGGATCAGTATGAACACATACCCTAAGGTTACCTATATACTATGTTTCCCTAACAGTGCTCTGGATTTTGTCTTTGTCCAGAGACCATTTCTGAAGTTTAGCATCATTTGCTTTCTGGAGAGGTTGGGAGTTTCCAAAAGCAAGTCCTGGTTCACTTCTGTTTAACAATCTTTTTCTAGCTTATCTCACTTCTAGCACTTAAGCAACAAGAGCCAGAAGACACCGTCAACATTCTGCTTGGAAGTCTCCTAAGCTAAATTACCCACTTTTTTTGTTGCTGTTGTTTGTTTGTTTTTGTTTCTTAAAGACACAATCTTGCTTTGTCACCCAAGTTGGAGTGCAGTGGTATGATCATAGCTCACTACAACCTTGAACTCCTGGGCTGGAGTGATCCGCCCGTCTCAGCCTTATGAGTAGCTAGGACTACAGGTGTATGCACAACTACACCTAGTTAATTCTTTGTGGTTTGTTTTTTGGTTTTTTTTTTTGTTTGTTTTTTTGTGTTTTTTTTGGTAGAGATGAGGTCTCTCTATGTTGCCTGAGCTGGTCTCAAACTCTTGACCCTCCTACCTTGACCTCCCAAAGTGCTGGGATTATAGTGGGAGCCTGGCCCAGTTACACAGTTCTGTATGTATTATTTTATACTTTTCACAGTTACCACATGCAGCAATGTTGCTTTCTGCTGTTACATAACGAGAATCCCTTCCCCATAGTCTCCAGTAACATTTTTCAGTTTTCTTTAAAACCTCACTAGGAGCCTCTTCAAAAATATCCAGGTTTCTGCTAATAATATTTTCTAGGCCCTTCCAATTTCCACAGTTTGTGGTCCCAATGCCCCTCTGACATTTATAGCTTTTTGTTTCAATAGCATCCCTTGTCTAGGTACCAGAATCTGTTATCTCATGCCACATTTCAGAGAACCCGAAGAATTACTGGCTTAAAATGCCAATAAATATGTATTTTTCTCACAGTTTTTGTGACTCAGAAATTTGGGAGCGGCTAAGCTGGGCAGTTCTTACTCCAAGTGTCTCAAGAGGTTGTGCTTATCTAAAGGCTTGACTATAGCTAGAAGATATGCTTTCAAAGGCTTGGTTCTGTGGCTAAGTTTATACTGGAAAGTCGTTTCTTCTCCCATGGGGCCTTGTCCATAAGCTGCTTGAGTGTGCTTGTGACGTGACAATTGGCTTTTCTCAGATGTGATCCTTTTTATAATCTCCCTTTGGAAGTTAGTTCTACCACATTCTATTTGTTACCAGCAAGTCATTAAGTCTGGCCTACATTCAATAAGAGTGGAATTAAGTTTCACCTTTTTTTTTTTTTTTTGGAGGCAGGATCTTTCACTGTCGCCCAGTGGAGTGCATATGGCTCACTTCAGCCTCAACCTCCTGGGCTTCAGTGATCCTCCTGCTTCAGCTTTCCGAGTAGCTGTGCACCAGGTGTGCGCCAGGTATGCGTCACCATGCCCAGCTAATTTTTAATTTTTTTGTAGAGATGGGGTCTCACCAACTTGCCCAGGCTCGTCTCAAACTCTTGGGCTCAAGCAGTCCTCCCACAGTGTTCCCAAAGTGCTGAAATTATAGGCGTGAACCACCATGCCTAGCCCACTTTCACCTTTTAAAGAGAGAAATGTCAAAACATTTGCAGACATATTTTTATTTTAAAATCACCACACCTGACACCACTCAATCATTGTTGAGGTCTTGAAAATTAGTACTAATAAACTAACTTGTTAATGTCATGTATGCAGTAGTGCTTTTAGCCACAGCTCATGCCTTACCTGTCATCAGTGCCACATAACTCCCTGTGTGTCATTGGCCAAGATATTTATCATCTATGGGAATTATTTGCAAAGTATAATCAAGAGCCTACATGAAACCCAGGCATGGCGGTGCACACATGTACTCTCAGCTACTCGGGAGACTGAGGCGGGAGGATCACTTGAGGCAAGAGTGTGAGGCTACAGTGCTGTATGATGGTGCCTGTGAATAGCCACTGCACACCAGCCTGGCTTTTTTAGGCCCCGTCTAAAAAGAAAAAAGGTACATAAGAGTCCTATTATGCAGATGTGGCCCAAATTATACTTGTCAAAATCTGGGAAGACTGTTTGGCATATAGCCTCATGCTCAATAAATATGAGATATTGGCCGGGTACAGTGGCTTACGCCTGTAATCTCAGCACTTTGGGAGGCCGAGGTGGGTGGATCACATGTCAGGAGATTGAGACCATCCTGGCTAACATGGTAAAACCCCATCTCTACAAAAAATACAAAAAATTAGCTGGGTGTGGTGACACCACCTGTAGTCCCAGCTACTCTGAAAGGCTGAGGCGGGAGAATCACTTGAACCTGGGAGGCGGAGGTTGCAGTGAGCTGAGATTGTGCCACTGCACTCCAGCCTGGGAGACAGAGCGAGACTCCATCTCAAAATAAATAAATAAATAAATATGAGCTATTATGGATATCGTCATTATTTGTGTTGCTGATAATTAATTTTTATGAAAGATTCTAATAGCATAATTAATTTATTTAGAACAGCTTAAAGCCACTCATCTATTAAATTTTATATAATTTTGGAAATTAAAAATACGATTTTTGTGTGTCTGAAGATTTTGGCCAGGTGCAGTGGCTCACACCTCTAATCCCAGCACTTTAGGAGGCCAAAGCTGGCAGATCACCTGAGGTCAGGAGTTCAAGACCAACCTGGGCAACATGGCAAAACCCCATCTCTCCTAAAAATACAAAAATTAGCTGGGCGTAATGGCACACACCTGTAATCCCAGCTACTCGGAGGGCTGAGACACGAGAATCACTTGAACCCGGGAGGCGGAGGTTGCAGTGAGCCGAGATCACACCACTACACTCCAGCTTGAGTGACAGAGCAAGACTCCGTCTCAAAAAAAAAAAAGAGAGACTTTGCATATTTTGTTTTGTTTTGCTTTTGCTTTTTTCATTTTTTGTGGAAATGGGGTCTAACTATGTTGCCTAGGCTGGTCTCAAACCCCTGGCCTCAAGCAGTCCTTGGCTTCCCAAATTACTGAGATTATAGGCATGAGCCACTGTGCCTGGCCAAGATTTTGATAATAGCCAACAATTCATATTCTCTGTTCACAATTTAAGATAAAGTAGGAATTAATAATGGACTATCAAGAAGTAAATTGTTCTCTTTGAGGTTTTCCCTAAATTCGAAATGTACATTTTAATTTAACATACAGGAAAATTGAAATAATTGTTTAGTAACCCACCATATATGTTTACATTCATGTTACTTGCTTTATCTTATTTCAGCTCTTTTTATCTGCTTATGTATGGGTTATTTCTGTATCATTTGAGAGTAAGTTGTAGATATCATGGCACTTTGCCTTTAAATATTTGCAAATTTCCTGGATAACTGTGATACTATAATCATACTGGAAAAACTTAATAATTTCTATAGTGTCTTCAAATATGTGCCCAAAGATTTTTTATAACTACTTATTTTCTGATCAGTATCCACTCTTGGTTAATTCATTGCATTTGGGATTTTTTAAATTTATTCTTTTTCTCTAGGATAATATCTCCACTTTTTCATGCTTTTGAATTTTTTTTTCTTTTTTTTTGAGACAGAGTTTCACTCTGTCACTAGGCTGGAGTGCAGTGGTGCGATCTCGGCTTACTACAACCTCTGCCTCCCAGGTTCAAGCAATTCTGCCTCAGCCTCCCAAGTAGCTGGGACTACAGGCGCGTGCCACCACACCCAGTTAATTTTTGTATTTTTAGCAGAGACAGGGTTTCACCATGTTGGCCGGGATGGTATCCATCTCTTGACCTTGTGATCCGCCCACCTTGGCCTCCTAAAGTGCTGGGATTACAGGCGTGAGCCACTGCGCCCAGCCTGAATTTTTCTTTTTTAAGTACCCGGAGAATGTCCCACATTCTTGATTTTTGCTTCACAGTATGATTTAACTTGTTGCTCTGTCCCTCGTGTTTCCTATAAATTGGAAGTTATGTCTAGAAAATTCATTAGGTTGAGATTAGGTTGAGATTTTTGTCAAGAACATCTCATGAATGATGCTGCAGACTTCTGAAAGCATATCAGTTTTTTACATGATTATTTATGCTACATTGTAAAGCTGCTTAAAGAGGCACCTGTCAGCTCTCCATTGAAAAACTCCATTTTGCATTAGTAATTTGATGGGTGCTACATTGATCCATTAATTTGAAAATATAATACCTTTAATTCAGGAAACAAAGATTGAAACAAAAAGATGTTTTTGTATTCATCTCTCTGTATAGTACATATGAACTGCCTGTTAAAGGCTAGACTATAAATCTGTGGATAAAAACTGTTAATATATGAGGCCAGAAGAAAGGAAAACAAATATACCAATATTAAGAAAAAATTAATAAAACTAGATAAAGAGATTAATGATTAGGAAATACAACTAGTTTTTATTCAAATCCTACCCCATCCCATTTTGTGGAACATGAGCTAAATCTCTAGATATAATCAAGAAAAATTTTAAAAGATATAAAGAAAATGTTTTAAATTAAAAGTTAATTTTTGCCAGGCACAGTGGCTCACGCCTATATTCCCAGCGCTTTGGGAGATGGATCATTTGAGGTCAGGAGTTCAAGACCAGCCTGGCCAACATGGTGAAACCTCATCTCTACTAAAAATACAAAAATTAGCTGGGCATGGCGGCATGCGCCTGTAATCCTAGCTACTTGGGAGGCTGAGATGGGAGAATCACATGAACCCGGGAGGCAGAGATTGCAGTGAGCCGAGATCATGCCACTGCACTCCAGGCTGGGCAATAGAGCAAGACCCAGTCTCAAAAGAAAAAGTTAATTTTTGGTGTTTATACCAAAATACTTAGCAATCTCTAATGTATTTTGAGAAGGAATTATATTTGTAAAAGACTATAGTTTTTCATTAAAAAAAAAGAATATAGTTTTTCAAACATGACATAGATATTGTAGGAAATCAGAATTTTTAAAAGATGACTGAAAACAAGATGAGTTTCACTCATTAGGGTAAATGGAAAATTTCCGAGTATGATATCAGCAAACTCTAACATTCTTTTAAAATAATTGTGCAATAGTCATTTTTCTGGCAGAGTCAATTCATTCTTCTGGTTCAATATATTCTAGACAAATGAAAGAAAAGGAATGTTGATCTATGTTTATCCTTGTAATTTTCTAAGCTTTATATACAGTTTTGTAAATGGGATGAATTATGTGCACATGATACCATCAATTCTAAAAACTACCTTTTTAAAAACCTTTTGGAAATCAGGATTGCAGTTGATAACTACCTAAACTCACTTCCAGCCCTATAAAAATTACTTTTCCAAACTAAGGAGCATCACACATTATGCATTGTCAGCCAACAGTCTGTAGTGTAAGCATGATCACGCATTGCGTCTGTAGTGTCAGCGTGATCACGCGTTGCGTCTGTAGTGTCAGCGTGATCATGCGTTGTGTCTGTAGTGTCAGCATGATCATTCGCGTCAGCATGATCATTCGCGTCAGCATGATCATTCGCTGTGATCTGCATACTGATATCCCTTTTGTCCACAAAGGGAATAATTCACTATTAAATACTAACATCATTTGCCCTAATCTATTTTAAGTTTTGATAATGAAATAAAACACAATGCAGAATGATTTTGCTATAGGTTAGATGACCACTGTACTTGATAATTGAAAAATGGTTTGTGTTCTTAGACAAGCCAGTGAAGCACTCTCCTGCTCCTGGAACAAACAAAAGCCACATGATTAGCCTCTCACAAGACTGGCGTGCGCTGTGGTGTAGAAAGTTTGTTTGCCTTTCCATAACCCAGTGTATCTAAGAATTACCTCAGAACTTCCATTTCTATTAATATTACCTACTAACACTTAAGTCTGAGTGTGGTGGCTCATGCCTGTAATCCCAGCACTTCAGGAGGCCGAGGTGGTTGGATCACTTGAGGTCAGGAGTTCAAGACCAGCCTGGCCAACATGGTGAAACCCCATCTCTACTAAAAATACAAAAATTAGCGAGGTGTGGTGGCGCATGCCTGTAATCCCAGCTGCTCTGGAGCCCGAGGCAGGAGAATCACTTGAACCTGGAGGTGTAGGCTGCAGTGAGCCAAGATTGTGCCACTGCATTCCAGCCTGGGTGACAGAGTGAGACTGTTTCAAAAAAAACAAAAAACAAAACAAAAACTGGAACATGAAACTGTAAGCTGAAATGCTGCCAACCAAAAGCTGAATGACCCTCAAACTGGAATTTCAGCATTCTGTCAGGTGATTAATCCTGGGAGAATGTAGTCAGCTCACATGATTATAGGCAAGTAACCACCTTTTTCTGTACTCATACTACTGTTACTTTTCTACAAAATGAAAAACCTAAATGTGGTTTTTGTTTTGTTTTGTTTTTTGGATTTTTTTTTTTTTTTTTTTTTTTTTTTTTTGAGACGGAGTTTCGCTCTTGTTGCCCAGGCTGGAGTGCAATGGTCCGATCTTGACTCATCGCAACCTCTGCCTCCCAGGTTCAAGCAATTCTCCTGCCTCAGCCTCCTGAGTAGCTGGGATTACAGGCATGCATCACCATGCCTGGCCAATTGTTTTTTGTATTTTTAGTAGAGACGGGGTTTCTCCATGTTGGTCAGGCTGGTCTCGAACTCCTGACCTCAGGTGATCCGCCTGCCTCGGCCTCCCAAAGTGTTGGAATTACAGGCGTGAGCCACCATTCCTGGCCTAAGTGTTTTTAAACTCTCATCCTGATCAGTATTTAGGTTATAGATAAGTTTTTAAAACTCTACTTAGAATATTGTTTCAGAGGAGTCTGTAAATAACAAAACTCTATAATTGCAGCCATAGCTGATGTATATTCTTGGATCTTTTCCAAATGCTCTTCTACTCTTGTAATTTCTAGTCTGGTCAGCTGGAAGTAAAAGTATCCAGTAACTCCACTTGTCCACCTAAAAATATATTTATTTTTTTAACTAACCCATTAAGTATTTTTTATATGTATTTATTGGCCAATCATGTTATTTACTGTGACTTTCCTGTTTGTTTCTTTTGCTCATTTTCTCAACCTGCTGATTTATGAATACACACACATACTCTAGATCTTGATTCTTTCATTATTTTATATATAATATCCTTTTCCTGGACAGTAACTTTTTAAAGTGCATTCATGATTTTTCTGATACTGATAGTTTTCCCGCATACTATCATATTATATTTGGACATTGCCATTATCAGTCTAACCATAAACTGGTAATCTATTTATATTTTTAATAGTATGTGAGATTTCTATGTGTTCAGTCAGATTATCTATGAATGGAAATGAATTTTCTTTTAAAATCATTATTATTTCTTTTTTTTTTTTTTTTTTTTTTTTTTTTGAGACGGAGTCTCGCTCTGCCGCCCAGGCTGGAGTGCAGTGGCCGGATCTCAGCTCACTGCAAGCTCCGCCTCCCGCGTTTACGCCATTCTCCTGCCTCAGCCTCCCGAGTAGCTGGGACTACAGGCGCCCGCCACCTCGCCCGGCTAGTTTTTTGTATTTTTTAGTAGAGACGGGGTTTCACCATGTTAGCCAGGATGGTCTCGATCTCCCGACCTCGTGATCCGCCCGTCTCGGCCTCCCAAAGTGCTGGGATTACAGGCTTGAGCCACCGCGCCCGGCCTTAAAATCATTATTATTTCTTTACTTTTATTAAAATAAATATGATTATGCCAAGTATTGGGGTAATAGCCAGTGTCTTAGTTGTTTAGCCAGTTTAATGGAAATCAGTACAATGTTTTACCATTCAACTAATATTTACTTTGTTGTATGCAAGTATGCTTTATAATTAGGGCTAACTTCTTAATTTTTTTCAAATCCCATCACTTCTTTTGCTTTGTTCATATATCATTCTCCTCTGCTATTTTAATGTTATAATTCATACTGATTTCTTGTTTTAAACCATTTCTGAAATATAATATGCTTAGCTGTGGTATATTATTATTTTGATAAGCTGCTTATCTTATGAATATTTTGTTCGGGATTTTTGTACAAATATTCAAAATTGGTATTATTAGCATTCATATATTAATATTCAAAATTAAGAATATTTTTAAACTTTTGTTATTGCCATTATTTGTTTATTAAAGGTTAGATAAAATTTGGCTTTAAACCCCATATGGTCCTGTTTTTCTTTATTTTGTTTTCCTTCTTACAGTTTTAATATTGGATTGTTAAACACTTTTCCAAAATCACCTGATACTCTATTTGAATTTTGCTTTATATGGAAGCTACAGATTAACCGAGCTGAGTACCTGCCCCAGCCACAGTGCCTCTGAGCACTGCACATCATGGTATTACCACTGGGTTCCACATAAAAGAAGCATCCCCACATGAACCCCTCAATGAAAATCAAGCATTATGTGTTCTTGGCAATACGATGCTGGGAGCTCAGAACTCTTTACCAAGAATGTAAGATGTGGACCAGGCACGGTGGCTCACGCCTGTAATCCCAGCACTTTGGGAGGCCAAGGCAGGCGGATCACCTAAGGTCAGGAGTTTGAGAGCAGCCTGGCCAACATGGAGAAACCCCATCTCTACTAATAAAAAAAAATACAAAATTAGTGGGGCGTCGTGGTGCATGCCTGTAATCCCAGCTACTCGGGAGGCTGAGGCAGGAGAATCTCTTGAGGCTGCAGTTGCGGTGAGCCAAGATCAGGCCATTGCACTCCAGCCTGGGCAACAAGAACAAAACTTCATCTCAAAAAAAAAAAAAAGAATATAAAATGCATTGCTGCTTAGACATGTTTGGATACTTACCAGCAGCCGTCATGAGAATGATAGATTCTTTAATGTGTGAAAAGTTGTAATGCAAGGTGAGTAAACATCCATTAATAGTTTTATTTTATTGCCTCATGTTAAAGTTATAATTTGTCACATAATTAGCATTGATTGCATTAAATATTAAGCAGTTGACATTCCTCTAGATCTGCACTGTCAGATAGATACACTAGCCACCAGCTACATGTGGCCATTTTAAATTAATTTAAATTTAATAAGACATAAAATTGAGTTCACACCAGTAGGACTAGTCACAATTAAGTGTTCAATAGCCTTGTGTATTGGACTTTACAGATACAGTAGTCCCCCCTTTATCTCATGTTTCCTTGTTGTTAATCTCTTGCTGTGCCTAATTTATAAATTAAACTTTATCATAAGTACATATGTATAGTAAAAAAATAGGATGGTTTGGTGCCATCCTTGGTTTCAGGCTTCCCCTGGGGGTCTTGGAACATAACCCCTGCAAATAAGAGGGAGACTACTATATACAATGTTTTCATTATTGGAAAACTTTCTGTTGGATAGGAATATTCTGAATACTTACATTCTATTCACATACAAAATAATCATGGATTTAACAAATTAAATGTTGCCAAGCACTTAATTATCATTTGCAAAATTAATTGAGCAATTTTAGGTATATATTAAAAAATGTAGGCTGGGTGTGGTGGCTCACGCCTTTAATTCCAGCACTTTGGGAGGCTGAAGAGGGAGTCAGGAGTTCAAGAACAGCCCTGGCAACATAGTGAGACCCTGTGTCTACAAAAAAAAATTTTTTTTTAATTAGTCAGGTGTGCTGGTGCATGCCTGTAGTCCCAGCTACTCTGGAGGTCGAGGCAGGGGGATTGCTTGATCCTAGGAGTTTGAGGTTGCAGTGAGCTATGATGGCACCACTGCGCTCCATCTTGGGCAATACAGTGAGGCCCTGTCTCTAAAAAAGAAAAGTCATTAATTTTTATCAGATACTTGAAAGCATCTTGAATATTTTAAAGTGGAAACAATATGCAAAAAAGTTGTAATATTCATTTATATTTTATTCTTACTATTTTTTTTTTTTTTTTTTTGAGATGGAGTCTCACTCTGTCGCCCAGGCTGGAGTGCAATGGCACGATCTTGGCTCACTGCAACCTCTACCTCCTGGGTTCAAGCATTTCTCTGCCTCAGCCTCCCGAGTAGTTGGGATTACAGGTGCCCACCACCACACCTGGCTAATTTTTTGTATTGTTAGTAGAGACAGGGTTTCACCATCTTGGCCAGGCTGGTCTTGAACTCCTGACCTTGTGATCCACCTGCCTCAGCCTCCCAAAGTGTTGGGGTTACAGGCGTGAGCCACTGCGCCCGGCTGTTCTTACTATTTTTTTGCACTTGTGTTCTTAGTCCTTCCCATTTTTCTCTCTACAGTTAATTGTAATTGAGCAATTTTTAGATACTCCTCTAGTTTCCATGGTCTTCACTGAGACACATGCATGTAAAGATATAATCACAAAAAGTGAAAGCTTTACCATGTGGATTATCAACCACATATTTCTTGATCAGGGCCTTGGTCTTGGTGAGCTTATGGAAGAGGTCATTAAGTGTTTTTCTTTTAGCTTTTTCTTCTTAAATAAGCATTATTGAGATAAAGCAAGATATAATTTTAGGCTGAACACAGTGGCTCACTCCTATAATCCCCACATTTTGGGAAGCCAAGGTGGGAGGATTCTTTGAGCCCAGGAGTTTGAGAGCAGCCTGGGCAACAAAGCAAGACTCATCTCTACAAAAAGTAAAAAAAAATTCACTAGGTATGGTGGCATGCACCTGTAGTCCCAGTTACTCGGGAGGCTGAGGCAAGAGGATCGCTTGAGCCAGGAGTTGGAGGCTGCAGTGAGGGCACCGCTGCATGTTAGCCTGGACTACAAAGCAAGACCCTATCTCAAAAAAAAAAAAATTAAAGTTTTGTTTACTTTTAAGACATAATAATGGGTAGGATGTACCCTCCCATCTCAATAATTTTTAAAAATAATATAGAATGATAATTTTCAGACACTGAACAACAAGCAGACCATGATCCCCAATTGCAGAAACCACCAAGGTGAACTCTATTATTTCTCCCAACTTAACATCTGGAGTATTTTCAGTCCATTGCTCAGGGAGAGTTAACAGAAGCAGAGCCCGTTGTTCTTCCTGAATTGAGACACAAACTTGGGAGTCTGTGGAAGCCAGGATATGTGGAACAAAGTACTAGACAGGAACAACCTCCACGAAGAGATCTCTGGAGAGCTGCCAGGGAGTTCCCTTGAATCTTCAGCTGAAAGTACTGACCAGTTAGCTCATATGTGAAAACACCTGAAGCTGTGGGAAAACCCACTTGAAATGAATAGAGGGAATAATCCTCATAGCTCAAACAAGTCCAGGAATAGCAGGTGTTACCAATAACCAAAGTGGAAAAACCCTCATAATTCACAAGACCTTGGGTACTCAGACGGGTACTGTCTTAACAGAGAGGAAAAATTAGCTTTGGACTAATTAGTCTTGCTCTGGTCCTGCCTTATCAAAGCTGAAAAAGAACCGATGAAAAAGATCAAACTGTTTTCAAGTACGTGAACTATATTTCAAAACAAAGCTCAAAAATACTTTAAAAATATACCAGAATACCTGGCAAGGTAACATTTCAATGTTTAGCATCCAATCAAAAGTTACAAGACAGGTGGGTGCAGTGGCTCATGCCTGTAATCCCAACACTTTGGGAGGCCGAGGTGGGTGGATCACCTGAGGTCGGGAGTTCCAGATCAGCCTGACCAACATGGAGAAACCCCGTTTCTACTGAAAATACAAAAAATTAGCCAGGTGCGGTGGTGCATGCCTGTAATCCCAGCTACTCGGGAGGCTGAGGCAGGAGAATCGCTTAAACCTGGGAGGTGGAGGTTGCAGTGACCAGAGATCACACTATTGCAATCCAGCCTGGGCAACAAGATCGAGACTCCATCTCAAAAAAAAAAAAAAAAAGTTACAAGACATGCAAAGGACCAGGAAAACATGATACAGAAGGAGAAGCAAAATTGATTAATCAAAATTGTCTCACATACTAGAATTGATAGGTTATCAGAACAGTTATAATGATATTTCATATGTTGACAAAAGTAGACCAAAATGTAAGCACTTTTTTTTTTTTTAAGACAGAGTATCACTCTTTGGCCCAGACTGGAGTGCAGTGGCCCAATCATGGCTCACTGCAGCCTTGACCTCTTGAGCTCAGTTGATCTTCCCACCTCAGCCTCCCTAGTAGCTGGGACTGCAGGCATGCACCACCATGCTCGGCTAATTTTTTGTATTTTCTAGTAGAGACAGGGTCTTGCCTTAGCCTCTCACACTGCTGGGATTATATGTGTAAGCCACTGGCCAAAAAATAAGCACTTTTAGGAGAATCATGGGAGATTTTTTTAAAACCACATTAAACATCTACAAATGAAAACTACAATGTCTGATATGTAAAATACTCTGGAGAAATGATTAGACATTGCAGGAAAAGGATTAGTAGGCTTAAAAATTTTCCCAGTTGGTGAAAACTGTAGACTTACAAATTGAAGCAACTCAATGAATTCTAATCACAAGAAATGTAGAAATCTAAACAAAGACTGATCATAATCTAATTGCTTTAAAATAGTGATAAAGAATAAGTCAGCAGAGAAAGGAGACTATATAGAGAGGAACAAATGCAAGAATAAAAGTATTTCATGTTGAAACCAACATAACCTAGAAGACAGTTAAGCAAAATTCTTTTTCTTTTTTTTGAGATGGAATCTCGCTCTGTCCCCCAGGCTGGAGTGTGCAGTGGCGCCATCTCGGCTCACTGCAAGCTCCACCTCCCGGGTTCACACCATTCTCCTGCCTCAGCCTCCCGAGTAGCTGGGACTACAGGCGCCTGCCAACACGCCCAGGTGATTTTTTATGTTTCTGGTAGAGACAGGGTTTCACCATGTTAGCCAGGATGGTCTTGATCTCCTGACCTCATGGTCCGCCTGCCTCAGCCTCCCAAAGTGCTTGGATTACAGGCGTGAGCCATGGCGCCTGGCCTCAAAATTCTTATATAGTGCAGAAATGAAAAATATTACCTTGAATTCTGTATAATGTGAAAATACTTTTGTACGAAGGTGAAAATTTGTGGATGTCCGATTTTTTAGGCATCTAAAAGATGAGAGAATAATGCTTTTAAGAAATGTTAAGGTTCTTCAGACAAATGGAAAGTGATATCAGATGGAAATTTGGACCTACATAGGACATGGCTAATATGTGGGTAAATATATCTTATTATTTAAATTGCTTAAAACATGATTGAGCTGGGCGTAGTGGCTCACACCTGTAATCTCAACACTTTGAGAGGCTGAGATGGGAGGATCGCTTGAGCCCCGGAGTTTGAGATCAACCTGGACAATACAGTGAGGCCCTGTCTCTGCAAAAAAAATTTAAAAATTAGCCAGATGTAGTGATGCACACCTATAATCCTAGCTACTCAGGAGGCTGAGGTAGGAGGATCTCTTGAGCCTGGGAGGTCGAGGCTGCTGTGAGCTGTGATTGCACCACTGCACTCCTGCCTGGGCAACGGAGCAAGACCCTGTCTTTTAAAAACAATAAGATAGCCTGGGCTCAGTAGCTCATGCCTGTAATCCCAACACTTGGGGAGGCCAAGGTGGGTGGATCACTTGAAGTCAGGAGTTCAAGACCAGCCTGATCAACATGGTAAAACCCCGTCTCTACTAAAAATACAAAATTCGCCGGGCCTGGTGATGCGTGCCTGTAATCCCAGCTACTTAGGAGACTGAGGCAGGAGAATTGCTTGAATCCGGGAGGCAAAGGTTGCAGTGAACTGAGATCATGCCACTGCACTCCACCCTGGGCGACAGAGCAAGACTCTATCTCAAAAAATTTAAAAAAAGAAATAATAACATTATTACTATCTTTCAGAGAAACTATGAGAAAAAAATGGTTTTGCTTCCATTAACTTTAATTCTGACTCTTCATTTCTGGTTTAGATACAAATTTCTGATTCTGTCCTATTGTTTCTCTCTCAAGAATTTTCTTTAACATTTCTTATAAAGAAGATCTGCTAGCAACAAATGCTCTCAGTTTTTACCTGTTGAAAAGTCTGTATTTCTTTTTTATTTCTTTTGGTAACAACTTTGTATATAATTCACATTCCGTCCAATTCACTCATTTAAAGTGTAAAATTCAGTGGTTTTTAATGTAGTCACAATGTTACGAAACCTTCAGTACAGTCAATTTTAGAACATTTTCATCACGCCAGCATGAAAGCCTACAGCCTTTGGCCACCTCCTGCCACCCTTCAATTTAGGAAACAATTTACTTTCAGTCTCTATAAATTAGCCCACATTGGAAATTTTATATGAGAAGAAATGTCACATAGTAGGAATCATAAATACGTGGTCTTTTGTACCAGCTTCATTCACTTGGAATAGTGTTCAAGGTTGATCTATGTTGTAGCTTGTATCAGATCTTCATTTCCTTATATTACCAAATAATAGTCCACTGTGTAGATATGCCACATTTTACTTATCTACTTATGAAATGAAGAACAATTGGGGTTTTTCTTTTCCAGTTTTTGGCTATCATGAATCATGCTGCTGTAAATATTTGCATATAAGCTTTGTGAGAACATATGGTTTTAATTTATCATGAGAATATACCTAGGACTAAAACTGCTATGTTGTATGGTAACTCTGTATTCTTCTGAGGAACTGGCAGACTGTTTATACAATAGCTCTACCATTTTCCAGTGCCACCATCAATATATGTGGGGTTCTATTTCTCCAAATCCTATCCAAAATTTGTTATTGTGTATTTATTTGATTTTAGTCATCCTAAGTAGTATGAGTTGATATTTCATTGGTGTTTTGGGGGTTTTGATTTACATAGTCTTTTTTCTTTGTTTCCCAGGCTGGTTTCAAACTCCTAGGCTCAAGCAATCCTCCTGCCTCGACCTCCCAAAGTGCTGAGATTACAGGCATGAGCCACTGCTCCTGACTGATTTGCATATTCTTGATGATTAATATAGAACATGTTTTCAAGTATTTAGTAGCCGTGTGTATACTTTTTTTTTTGAGAAATACTTATTCAGTTACTTTGCCCATTTTTGTTGGGCTTTTTATTATTGAGTTGCAAGACTTCTTTGTATATTCTAGATACAAATTCCTTATTGAATACATAGTTTACAAACAATTTTTCTCATTCTTTGGGTAGCTTCTCACATTCTTGGTGGATTTTGAAGCACAATGTTTTACAATTTATGTTCAATTTCCTTTTTTGATGTTGTTGCTTGTGATTCTGATGTCACAGTTAAGAAACAATTGCTGACTATAGAGTCCAGAAGATCTATGCCTACATTTCCTTCTAAAAGTTCTACTGTTTTATGTCTTACGCTTACACTTAGGTGTTTGATCCATTTTGAGTTGATTTTGTATATGGTGAGAGGCAGGGAACTCAATTCATTATTTTCTGTGTGCATCTCTAGTTCCAGTCTTTGTTGAAAAGACTACTCTTCCCTTCCTTAAATTGCCTTGGTATCCTTGTTAAAAATAACATGTGGAGCCGGACACGGTGGCTCGCGCCTACAATCCCAGCACTTTGGGAGGCCGAGGTGGGAGGATCACCTGATGTCGGGAGTTCAAGACCAGCCTGACCAACATGGTAAAACCCCGTCTCTACTAAAAATACAAAATTAGCCGGGCGTGATGGCACATGCCTGTAATTCCAGCTACTCAGGAGGCTGAGGCAGAAGAATCACTTGAACCTGGGAGGTGGAGGTTGCGGTGAGCCAAGATCGCGCCAGAGCAAAACTCCATCTCAAAAAAAAAAAGAAAAAAAAAGAAAAAGAAAATAATATGTGGAATCAATTTAATCCATTGATCTATGTGTGGTATTTCTGAGGGATTACTCAGGAGATTCAGGAGCAACAAATCCAAGAACTAATTAAGAGAAGAAATAAGTGATCAATAAGTTCTTAGACTGTAACTTTAATAGTTTTTTTTCCTTGACTATTTGTATTTTTGAATGGTGAATTTTTAGTTTTTGTTCCTTTTCCTCTTAGAGTACAGACGAATATTTTTTATTTTTAAATTAATTTTATTTATTCATTTTTTTGAGACAAGGTCTTGCTCTGTTGCTCAGGCTAGAGTGCGGCGGCACTATCATACCTCACTGAAGCCTGAACTCCCAGGCTCAACTGATCCTCCTACCTTTGCCTTTGGAGTAGCTGGGACCACAGGCGTATGCCACCACACCAGGCTAACGTTTGTTTTTGGTAGAGTTTGGGAGGAGAAGAGGGGTGTCTCACTATGTTTCTTAGGCTGGTCTTGAACTTCTGGCCTCAACTGATCCTCCTGCCTTGGCCTCCGAAAATGCTGGGATTAAATGCGTGGGCCACCGTGCCCGGCCTGTATTCATCAATATTTTATTAAGCCAAAGAAACAGGAAATCCGGACTATTATCTATTTGTCTGTTTTAGCTGTTATAAATATTTCCCCAAAATTTACTTACCTAAAATTTTTTCTTATATTCATTTTTTACCATTTGGAAATTTTGGATGCTTAAAAGTAACTATCAAGATTTACAAAGTATTACATGAAGATTCAAAAACATTTTTTTAATTTCTTATTTTACGTTTAAGAAGCCTATCCCAGAACAAAAATAATAAAACTATTTAGCAGTTATTTCTTCAGAAGATTTTTTAGTCAAGTTTTTAGTCAAATGTATTCGTGTCCAAAGATGAAGAACATAATAATGTCATGTATTGAAAAATGTGATGGAACTTCAAACCCTCGTATAGGACGTGAGTCCATTTACCTAGCACTTGATGAGACAAGCTGGGCCTGTCGAGTGGTATTAAAAGTCCCGGTCCCAAGTGTTACCAAGGAGGCCGGCGCCATCTCAGGGGCCATGACGGTTTCGGCGCCCCACCCTGAGGAGCTCACACCCATCCAGCAGGTGATCCCTTCCGAGGCTACCTGGATCGCTTTCCACTCAGACTCGCCTCCTTCTGGCCCTGAGAACGCACTAACTCCACCCTAAGCCTCATGTCAGGGGCCCCAGTAGCGGCCGATCTGCGCATGCGCACTCCTAGGCAAGGCGGCCACTCCCAGAAGTCTCCGGGGCTCGGGTGTTGGGAGGGGCGCGCCATCCCAGTGGTCACCGCCGTATTTCTCGTAGGTTTTTAGGACTCTGGACCCCACTTCTCACCCGTGCCTGCAGTCCTGACAGTTCTGGCCTGGACTACATATTCCACAGGCAACGGAGAAAACTCCGACCCTTGGCTCCGGTTCCGGGACCTCTGGCTCTGCGCTGCGCGAGACTTTGTTTCACCTGAAGAAGGCGGCACAGGTCACTGCGGGAGCCTCTGCAGCCCCAGCCCGCCGCCCGCGTGGGACCCTGCGTGGCGGTGAGAGTAGGGCTGCAGGAGGCGCTCAGAGCACGGAGGCCCCAGGCGCGGGCCGGGCGAGTCTCCCGCCTCCTCAGGCCCTAGGGTGCTGGAGATGCGGAGGAGGGGCCCGTCTCTAGGAGACAGGCGGGGAGCGTGAGAGACGGCGCAGCGGCGACAGGACCGGCGTGCCTGTGTGACGCGGGTGCAGTTGTGGGACTGTGAGGGGTGCGTGGTCGACCTTGTGTTACCTGGACATGCCGTGCGTGTCCTTTGCAAAGCGTGCTTCGCAGGGTTCTGTGGGGTCTACTGACTCTTGGCTCCAGGTTCCCTCCTGCTTCCTCTGCCTTCTTCTCAGCCTAGTACGACTACAACAGAGAAATGGTCCCAGTGGGAAATCAGATACTGAGTCTTAGATGAAGATTTCCAGTGAGAAGAAGCAGATAGGATGGGAAGCTTAGAGGAGTAATTGCCCTTAAGACAGGTATGATAGATTCTGTTAAATAAAAAATTATTCGGTGACACTTGTTAAAGCATGCAAAGAAGCCTTTATTCAGGACCATCGTGGTAGGTATTGGGATCCCGGCTGTGGGATTTTGCAGTGGGTAAGAAACATTGGGCTCAACTCCGAATTCAGCATGAACAAGTGGGAATTTATAGCCAAGAAGGTTAGGGATCAATGGATGAGAAATTACTAAGAGGAAATGTTTGGGTTAAGGAAGATTCTGACTAAACGCAGCTAAAAGGATTATTTCTGGAGAGAGAGAGACCTGGGTGATAAGACTTTATCACCTGGGGGACGGTGGAGGATGAAGATACAGAGGCGAAGGGGTCTTGCTAAACTGACTTAGAATAGTTCTTTGCTATAGCCAGATTTTACAGTGAAGTGTACAGATGGACCTAGCTGAAGATGTAATAGCCTGACTAAAGTTTGGCAGAGTTTGTCAGTTTCCAGTGTAGGATTCCCTCCTGAAAAGGGTTGTTACTCCGCCCCCATCTCCCGGTTCTTGGAGTTTCATTTACATGTTTAACAGACACCGCCTTCTTGAATTCTGACCCTAAGAACCTGAAGTGAAGGATGATTGCAGATTCCATCCAACATACTTCCTTCTGGTTATGTGTATGAAATTATGCGCCTGTAGTCTTGGAGGGGGGAAACGTAAGCGCTAAGTATTGTGAGGCAATTTTGGATATTCTATTTTGGATTTCTGTAGATCAAAAGCAACAAGAATATGAACTTAACCGTGTTGTGAAGGAAGTGAGCCAGAATTTAAGTTTTCCAAAACAGGAATTCTCAGTTATTGGTGTACTGTCTGTAGACCAGTGCCCTTGTGGGCATAAGGGACATCACAAACCCCCTGAAATTCTATAAAGAATTGCTGCACATGTTTGTTAATATGCATTTTTCGAGGATGTCCATAATCCAGATTATTTAGACTTGAGTTTTAGATCTGGAATCAAGGAGTTTTTTTTTTTTTTTTTTTTTTTTTTTTTTTTTTGAGACGGAGTCTCGCTCTGTCGCCCAGGCTGGAGTGCAGTGGCGCGATCTCGGCTCACTGCAAGCTCCGCCTCCCGGGTTCACGCCATTCTCCTGCCTCAGCCTCCCGAGTAGCTGGGACTACAGGCGCCCACAACCGCGCCCGGCTAATTTTTTGTATTTTTAGTAGAGACGGGGTTTCACCGTGGTCTCGATCTCCTGACCTTGTGATCCGCCCGCCTCGGCCTCCCAAAGTGCTGGGATTACAGGCGTGAGCCACCGCGCCCGGCAATCAAGGAGTTTTATACCTTTGAATGGTTTTGCAGAAAACTATTGATCAAGATTATAGGAATGGTTAAGAAAATTATACAACATCCATGGGATTGGATATTATACAGATAATAAGATTTATGTTTGTAAAGAATCTGTCACAGGAAAAATAGCTGTGATCTAATGTTTAAGACTGTTTAGACTTACAGTGATGGATCACAGTTCTCAAAATGTTAAACTATACATGCAGCTCATTTTTTAAAAATGGAATTTTGCAAAATTTTTGCAAGGATTGTATCCAAAATGATTATTTAATTGGTTTTTCAGAGAAGAATGGAAGGGTTGTGGCCACATTTATTGAGCATATAATGTGTGCCCCAAATTACTTGACCTATTCTGTGTACCTGTTCCCATTAAATGTGCAGAAGACATTCCCTGTCCATTTAGGAAAGAATCTTTGTAGTGAATTGTTTCTAGTTATGTAGAAGAAACACAGCTAAAGGCTGTTCAAGAAGACAAAGTGTTACATGTTTTAGGCGCACTGATTTTTCATTCTGGGCCTAATATTTAGATTTCTTTGATGACACATGTACCCTCTCCCAGTAATGATACTTCTAGGAATAGTTTACTACTTTGAAATATCTTGAAGTTATATTTATGATGATGGAATTAAGGCAGGTTCATCACAAAAATTTCATTCCCTAAGATAGTTTCGAAGAAGAAAGTTAGAATAACCCAAACCTCCCTGCCCAGAGATAATCACTTTAAAAATGTGGGTGTATATGTTTTCAGTTTTCATGCGTGAGCACTTGTGTGTGGTTTTGTCTTTACAGAAGAGAATTAATGAAATAGACAAAGACTCCAATTTTAGTTAGAAAAAGGAATCTAACCCAACCGTGGATATAAAACCAGTATGATGAGACACCATTACTTTGGACTGAGCTCCTGCACTAGGCTCCAACAGACCAGACTAAACCAAAATGAAGTTACTCATACTAAAAGCCACATTACAAAACTGAAACTTTAAGGGAGCGGGTAGAGTGCCAAACAGATCAGTTTTTCCTGAAAACAGGAGATTCCAGCCTACCCGAGTCAGCATAATAAGGAAATGACCTCCGCTTTAACCCTTGCAGAAAAAAGTAAACTGAAGTAGCCTGATGGTCACCAATTTTTTTTTCTATAGTTCTCTTATTTGTTCCCACCTTACAAAATCCACTGTTTCTCCATTGCTCAGTAGGAGCTCTTATGCTGTTTTGTACAATGGAGGCTACCCCTTTCATGAATCACAAATAAAGCCCATTAGATCTGTAAGTCAGTGTGTTGTAACTGAGTCTTTTGACATGGGATTTCATATATCCCTGCATATTAAGAGGAGAGCTAGCTACTAGGGACCTCCTTCAGAGATGAAAAACAATCCAAGTTTTTATACCTTTTAGGGATTAAAAATGCGATTTAAAACTTAACAGGGCACAAATTATGAAGTAAGACATCCTCTCAGAATTAGTAATTTAGAAATGCAAAGTTACTGCAGAAAAAAGCATGGTAATCTATGATTTCCAGATGTCTTGCAAGTATGGTAATATTTCCAAAGATAGTTCAGTAATAATAATAAATAGGTATTGTAATATTTACAAATACTTACATAAATGTTTGTATTTGGCAGGAAAATAAGATTCACTCTCCTTAATATTCTTGACCTAGTACTTTATTAGATCCAGTTCTTTGAATTTATGTGAGGCTGAGTGGTATCTTGTTTTCTGTACCTGCTGGGGAGTAAGGAAAGGGGCATTTTCTCCTTACTTACCTGATCATCTTTTTAAAAAAAATTTTTTTCAGTTGGAGTTTCAGTCTGTGGCCCAGGCTGGAGTGCAATGGCACGATCTCAGCTCACAGCAACCTCCGCCTCCCGGGTTCCGCAATTCTCCTGCCTCAGCCTCCCAAGTAGCTGGGACTATAGGTGCCCGCCACCACGCCCGCCTATTTTTTTGTATTTTTAGTAGAGATGGGGTTTCACCATGTTAGCCACGATGGTCTCGGTCTCCTGACCTCGTGATCTGCCCACCTCGGCCTCCCAAAGTGATGGGATTATAGGCGTGAGCCACCGCGCCCGGCCACCCTATCCCTTATTTGCTGATGGGGAAACAGGCACTGAGATGTTAGCATCTCTCATAGGGCACAACTCGGTATCACTTTTGAGAGTGAGAAGACAGCCTGTCTTCCTAATTTTACCAGGATACCAGGTAACTAATTTGTGTATACTTTTTGTTGTTGTTTGCTTTTTGTTTGTTTGTTTGTTTTTGAGACAGGGTCTCACTCTGTCACCCAGGCTGGAGTGCAGTAGCGTCATCTCGGCTCACTGCAACCTGTGTCTCCTGGTTCAAGTGATTGTCATGCCTCAGCCTCCCAAGTAGCTGGGATTACAGGCGCCCGCCACCATGCCGGGCTATTTTTTTTTTTTTTTAATTTTTAGTAGAGACAGGGTGCATACGTTTTTAAACCTGTCTTATTTAGTAACTCATCCTTGGTACTATTTTCCTTTGATTATATGATTTAAAATCAATCTTACTAATAATGGCATAGGTTGTTACCATAGTCGGGAGAATAATATGTTTAAACTACTCCCTACTGTGTTTTAATGTTTGTATTTTTAATTTCGATAGTCAAAAATTATCTTTGATGAATGTATTGTACATATTGGTTGTATACTTCTATAGTTATTTCCTTTTAGAAATTCCTACGAATGAATTTTGTGGTAAAAAAAAATCTTACTTTTGGGCCGGGCACAGTGGCTGACGCCTGTAATCCTAGCACTTTGGGAGGCTGAGGCGGGCAGATTATGAGGTCAGGAGTTCAAGACAAGCCTGGCCAACATGGTGATAACCCCGTTTCTACTAAAAATACAAAAATTAGTTGGACGTGGTGGTGGGCGCCTGTAATCCCAGCTAGCTACTCTGGAGGCTGAGGCAGGAGAACCACTTGAAACTGGAAGGCAGAGGTTGCAGTGAGTCGAGATCACGCTACTACACTCCAGCCTGGGCAAAAGAGCAAAACTTTGTCTCAAAAAAAAAAAATCAGACTTTTATTAAGTGCTTCTAGTATGCCACACTTGAAAATTGTAGTATTTGAAATGGGACAATCACTGAAAAGATAGAGTTGCTTCCTTTGAAATATAATCTATGAAGGCAAATCAAATCTGAATAGGAGGAAGTTTAAGGCAGTATGTGATAGAGTCCATTTGGAGAGATTTAGGTGACCTACGTGGTGATGTCACGTAACAGAGACATCCGTCTGACTATAGCAACAGTCAGGCTATGAACAAATTATACTGAGTCTATGGGCTGTGTATGGTGATAAACAGGTTTCTGCTATATCTTTTAAACCTTTTAGTTTTCACTGTATTGATATTAGATGGAAAGCAAAATTAATTGCATGAGGAAATTCAGCAGCTATCTGGAAGATATCCTGACCTACCTGCCAGATTTAGGAAAAAAATAAACCCTTCTGTTAAGAAGACCTGAAGTAAATCTGTATTGAGGCCATCATCCATTCACAGAGAAGATTACTCAGGGACAGTTCCCCATGCTGTTGGAGACACAATTCTAACATATCTAAGAACCAGTGATGAAGTGAGTTTAGGTTTGGTGACCCAAAAGAACCCACAGAAGATAAGCCATTCAGTAAAATGATTTTAAATTTAGAGAAAACATAATTTTGTTGAAATTCCCACCTTAACAAATTGGAAACACATACACATTTCAAGTTAATATGTCCATGCTTACAATAATTATGAAGGAAACATTAATAATGAAAAAATCAAGAGCCACACAAAAGTATAAGGAATGCTGTTTATCAAACTCTGATTTTGGGAAGTTGCTAAGCAAAGGTTTATTTACTTTTCCTTTAGCTTTATTTAGTTGTTTCATGTATTGAGCCAAAATGGAATACAAAGTGAGATATAAGCACTATAACTATAAGCACTTTTTTGTTTCTTGGAGACAGAGTCTCGCTCTGTCACCCGGGCTGGAGTTCAGTAGCACAATCATGGTTCACTGCAACCTTGAACTCCTGGGCTCAAGTGATCCTCTCGCCTCAGCCTCCCGGGTAGCTGGGACTACAGGTGCATGCCACTTTGCCTATTTTATGATTATCTGTCTGTCAGCCTTTCTCTCTGTATTGATGGATATGTATTTATATATTTTACAAAAATAAATGTATTGGTCAGTGTGATCTTTCTGTTGACATTGTTTCTGATATTTTTCATGTCCTTGAATTTTTCTCAATTTCACATTTAATGACTACTTTGTATTCTAGGACAGTGATAGTCTGTTATATATTTAACTAGGAAGCTTTGCTAGGCTCAGAACGCTGAACAGTCACTATCTGTCTCCAATATCTTGACCAATTTCACCCAATTTCAAGACTAAAAAGAGGTTCTGATATGGATGATGTGCCCTGTTTTTACCCTTAAAGGAAGGAATGGAAAGAGGTAGGTCTGCTCAAAGAAGGACAGAGCTGCCTAATCTGAGGTCCACATCTGCCTCACCAACATCATACATTGGCCAGAAAATTTCCCACTGAATTATCTGGGTCTGGTTTCCATGACAGTATGTTTCTGATGTATGACTCTGTGTAGGTGAGACCCTTGGGTAGTCGGGGAGGAAATGGGTTTATCCAGAATCTTAATCTTCCCAAATTGTATGTAAGAGGAGGTAGTTTGGAACTTGGAATGGAAGAGGAAAACAGCACTATTACCTTGAGTCCTGTGGGGAACACTGAAGCACAACTGGTCTCAAGGTCTTCTCTTCTTTCAGGTCTTGGTTTTTTGACTTTGCTCTTCTGGTAGAGAAACCCTGAGGACTGATCAACTCTTGCCAGTCTCAAACCATGGCCTGTGTAAGTTGATATTTCTCGCCATGTTGATGTGTGTGTGATTTTTTAGGTCATATACGTCTTTTCATCATGTTTCCTGAAGTTACCTTCGTGAGAGGGTGCTCAGTTAACCTAATCCCCAGTTCTCATTCTTCCTGTAAAATATGTACCACGTCACCCAGCATCCTTGCTAGGTGGGCTACTGCAAATTCACTAGCGTTCGTGTTGTTATTGACCAAATTACTCAATGTCCTCTAGGTGCCCATTCTTCTATTTTGGGCAGTGATACAGAGGAAAGGAGTCAAGTTCTTTGAGTACAGATATACGCATTTCAGGTCGGTTTTGTCATTTGTTGCGATTGAGACAACAGTTCCATTTGACCATCCATGGGAAATCTTTTAAATTTTCCAGACATTTGAGTTTTTCAGCTAGATAAGGTGGAAATTGGCACTGAAGGATCTAAATCTTCAGGTAGGATAAAATATCATGCTTCTTGTGAATTAGTCTATTGGATTGGAACTCGTAAACACAGAAGTTGTGGATCTGGATAAAAAGTCCTGAAAAACAAATACCATAACATAATGATGTCATGATAAAATCCTTTGTCAAAACAAACAAAAATGCTCATGGTAAGATTTGACGTAATGAAGTACTTGATGCTTGAAGAGATTATTAATTTTAAGGAAACCTAGTTTTCTGGAGTCAGACACGCGAGTCAGATGCACTACTGTTGCACCACGAGGTCACAGGAAACCTAGTTTTCTAAAATTGAGAATCTGTACCATATTTTGCATAAAACATCTCTTAATTAAAAATTTAAGTTCTCTTCCAAGTCAAAATATTCCTCAGTTAACATACACTGATTGAGAATTTATGAGGCAGATACCACCAGGGCGTTATGTGCATAATAATGATTTAGTTTAATAGAAAAACATTATTATTTTGTCATTTTCAAAAGGGTCAGATACCTAAGAAGTGTCCCAGAACAGGCAGAAAGTTTTGTCTGTGTTTCAAGCTTCTTCAAAAATATGCATAAATTCTACTTCATTCCCTTCCCTGATAGCATATATTTCTGGTCTGTGTGCTGGTTATCTTGCTCTTCTGCTGCAATGCAGTCCTTCATCTCCTCCACTCCATTTTCGTTTTTCTTTTCTTTTTTTTTTTTTTTTTTTTTTTTTTTGAGACGGAGTTTCACTCTTGTTGCCCAGGCTGGAGTGCAATGGCACATTCTCAGCTCACCGCAACCTCCGCCTCCCAGGTTCAAGCGATTCTCCTGCCTCAGCCTCCTGAGTAGCTGGGATTACAGGCATGTTCCACCATGCTGGCTAATTTTGTGTTTTTTTTAGTAGAGACAGGATTTCTCCGTCTTGGTCAGTCTGGTCTTGAACTCCCAACCTCAGGTGATCCACCCACCTCAGCCTCCCAAAGTTCTGGAATTACAGGCGTGAGCCACCACGCCTGGCCATGCACTCCATTTTCTTTTAATTTTTTTGAGACGGAGTCTCGCTCTGTTGCCCAGGCTGGAGTACAGTGGCCTGATCTCGGCTCACTGCAACCTCCACCTCCCAGGTTTAAGTGATTCCCCTATCTCAGCCTCCCGAGCAGTTGGGACTGCAGGCATGCACCACAATGCCTGGCTAATTTTTTGTATTTTAGTAGAGACGGGGTTTCACCATGTTGGCCATGATGGTCTCAATCTCTTGACCTCATGATCCGCCCGCCTCGGCCTCCCAGAGTGCTGGGATTACAGGCGTGAACCACCGCGCCCGGCCCCTCTATTCCATTTTTTAAGTCTTTTCTTTAATTTCCCCAGTAATACGTGGGTTTGCTGTTTCGATTTGCCGTTTCAGGAATCGATAACATTTGGGGATGTGGCCATAGACTTCTCTCATCAGGAGTGGGAATATCTCAACCTGGTTCAGAAGACCTTGTACCAGGAGGTGATGATGGAGAATTACGATAACTTAGTCTCACTGGGTATGTTTATCAACCTGGAATGATTTAGAATAATTTAGAATCATCTGTTCTGTAGAATATATTCTTTTTCTGTTGTGATTTTCAGGGCTGCCTTTTAAGAAACTAAATTTGTTTTCTCTATTTCTATTGAGGTGGTTTCAGCTTTGAGTCAGCAATGGCAGCTCCTTTCAACACTTTCATCTTCTCTATCTTTCGGTGACATTCACACCTCCCTCTGATACTTCTTTTATTTGTCTCTTTAACCCAGAAAGTGGGTTGAACCAGTGGTTTAGCTTAGAATTTTCTGATGTTCATTGTAGAACCATTGTCAGGGCGTTCAGGTTTCTTATTTATTTTGTGCACAGAATTGCTTTAGTGCTCCATTTTATTATCTGATCCATTTGCAGCGATATTAATTTGACAGAAGGTGCTGAATTGCTATTATTATCAAAAGAGATAGCCTGTTCATATAGTCATAGAGTGGTGGATTGGATAAATTAAACTTACTTAAGACTGAGGAGAAAACAGTCCATTTCCTGAGACAGAATTTATTTGATTTATAGTTGAAACTTACAATCCATGAAAATTACGTGTAAAATGGGATGAATATGCTATAGATATCTCTTCTTGTATACTCTTAGTAAAATAACTGCAGTAGCATAATGTGAACAGCTAGCATTGTGATTTCCACACAGACATTTTTCTAAGTACTTTACTCATATATCAAGTAATTTAATACTCCCAACAGCCTTACTATTTTCCCAATTTTATAAGTGAGAATACTGAGCACAGCAGTGTAAGTAACTTGCCCAAGGTCACACACAGCTGGAAAGTGACAGTCAGGAATTGATCCCAGGCTGTTTTTTTTTTTTCTTTCTTTCTTTTTTTTTCTTTTTTTTGAGATGGAGTCTTCTGTCACCCAGGCTGGAGTGCAGTGGGGCGATCTTAGCTCACTGCAACCTCCACCTCCTGGGTTAAAGTGATTCTCCTGCCTCACCCCCCCTAGTAGCTGGGATTACAGGCACTACCACCACACCCACAGCTAATTTTTGTATTTTTAGTAGAGACGGTTTTGCCATATTGGCCAGGCTGGTCTCCAACTCCTGACCTCACATGATCCATCCACATCAGCCTTCCAGAGTGCTGGAGTTATAGGCGTGAGCCACCACACCCAGCCAATCCCAGGCTTTAGAGTGTGTGTTTTCAACCACTTTATGCTTGCTTACTGCAGTTAGAGGACATATAAGTTTAAATTTCTTTTGAGGCCAGTCATGGTGGCTCATGTCTGTAATCCCAGCGCTTTGGGAGTCCGAGATAGGCAGATCACGAGGTCAGGGGTTCGAGACCAGCCTGGCCAACATGGTGAAACCCCATTTCTACTAAAAATACAAAAATTAGCCAGGCGTGGTGGCGCATGCCTGTAGTCCCAGCTGCTCAGGAGACTGAGGCAGGAGAATCACTTTAACCTGGGAGGCGGAGGTTGCAGTGTGCCAAGATCGCACCATTGCACTCCAGCCTGGGTGACAGAGCGAGATTTTTTGAAAACCAGCAAACAAAAAGATTGACTCTCCCTGGGTGATCTTTTTCTTATTTCTCTCACTCTTCTCTAAAATCTTATTCTGTATCACTTTGACCTTTCATTTATTGCAATTGTAATTTTAAATTTGACCTTCAAATTTGATTTCTGTATTTTGTGGCACTTCTTTTCTTTGTAAGCAGGACATTCCATATCTAAGCCAGATTTAATCACCTTATTGGAGCAAGGAAAAGAGCCATGGATGATTGTGGGGGAAGAAACAAGAGGAGAATGTACAGGTAAGAGCAAGTCAGGCAGGGGCAGCCATTTTTGTATGTAAATAGCCCTCGTGGAAGTGGTCATCTCATTTGGTAAACACATCCTTGAAACATTAGTCATAAAGTTCCCTCCTCAGCGAGGAGGCTTCTGATGTGGAGAAGAAATGGATATCTCAGCATGAAATAGCCAATGAAGGCCCAGCGCAGCGGCTCATGCTTGTAATCCCAGCACTTTGGGAGGCCGAGGTGGGCAGATCACCTGAGGTGATCCTCCACAGTAGCTGGGACCACAAGTGCATACCACCACATCTGGTAATTTTTTTTTCTTTAGAGATGAGGTCTCCCTACATCGCCCAGGCTGTTCTCAAACTCCTGAGCTCAAGTGTTCTTCCTGCCTTAGACTCCCACAGTGCTGGGATTATAGGTGTGAGCTACCATGCCTGGCCCAGAATTGTTCTATATCCCCTGCCCAACCTTTTTTTTTTTTTTTGAGATAAGGTCTCACTCTGTCACCCAGAGCAGGAGTGCAGTGGCACAGTCTTATCCTCTGCAATATCTGGGACCACAGGTGTGTGCCACCACACCCAGCTAATTTTTGTATTTTTGTAGAGACAGGGTCTCACTATGTTGCCCAGGCTGCTCTGGAATTTCTGGGCTCAAGTGACCCGTCTCAGCCTCCCAAAGTGCCAGTATTACAAGTGCAAGCCACCTCGCCCGGCCTGTTCTATATCCTCACTGTGGTTATGAACAACTATGTGCATTTTTCAAATCTCATAGAACTGTATATCAAGAAAAGTGAATTTTGGCCAGGCTCTCTGGCTCACACCTATAATCCCAGCACTTTGGTAGGCCAAGGCAGGCAGATCACTTGAAGACAGGAGTTCAAGACCACCCTGGCCAACATGGCAAAACCCTGTCTCTACAAAAAATATGAAAAATTAGCTAGGTGTGGTGGCACTGCCTATAATCCCAGTTACTCGGGAGGCTAAGGTGGAAGGATTACTTGAGCCTTGGAAGCAGAGGCTGCAGTGAGCCGAGATCACAACATCACATTCCAACCTGGATGACAGAGTGGGACCCTGTCTCAAAAAAAAAAAAAAAATTAAGAAATTCTTGTCAAGGTTACAACCTGAGCCCTCTGGCCACGGTGGGGAAGAGAGTGCTAATCATAAGATTACAGAAAGCGTCCCCTCTGCAATACCTTACCTCTTTATCAACAGAGCTACAGAATAAAAATTGTGGATTCCAACTGAGAGACCTGCAAGACAGTCTCCATTTAAGAAAGAATTGCTAGGGAAACCCAAAGACAAAAGAGAAGACATAAATAAAAACTGGAAGAATTGAAACTACAACACAAACAGCTACAGCACACAATGAACACGGCCTAACTCCCAGGCAGACAAACCTCAAACTTTACACTGAAGGTGTATTCACCTCAGTTCCTATTACGGGACACATCGCGGCCAGCTATTTCTTTCTTCTTTCTTTTCTTTTCTTTTTCCCTCCCCCCTCGCCACTTTTCTTTCCTTTCTCTTTCCTTCCTCTTTCCTTTCCTTTCCCTTTCTCTTTCCCTTTCCTTTCCCTTTCCCTTCACCTTACCCTACCCTTCCCCTTTCCTTCCCCTTCCCTTCCCCATTTCCTTCCACTTCCCTTCCCCTTTCCCTTCCCCTTTCCCCTCCCCTTTCCCCTTCCCTTTCCCCTTCCCTTCCCCTTCCCTTCCCTTCCCTTTCTGTCTTTCCAGACGGAGTCTTGCTCTGCCGCCCAGGCTGGAGAAAAGTGGAGGGATTTCGGCTCACTGCAATCTCCACCTCCTGGGTTCAAGCAATTCTCCTGCCTCAGCCTCTCAAGCAGCTGGAATTACAGGCGCCTGCCACCATGCCTGGCTAATTTATATATCATATATATATATATATATATATATATATTTTTTTTTTTTTTTTGTAGAGGTAGGGATTCACCATATTGGTCAAGCTGGTCTCAAACTCCTGACCTCAAGTGATCCACCCGCCTCAGCCTCCCAAGGTGCTGGGATTACAGGCATGAGCTACCGCACCCGGCCATGTCCAGCTTTTTCTAACAAAAATTACAAGGCATGCTGAAAATAAGTAAACATCATTAAAAAAAAAAAAAGGATTGAAACCAGACCCAGATAAGGCAGAGATTTTGGAATTACCAAACTGTGAATTAATAAATTAACTTATTTATTTATTTAGAGACAAAGTCTCACTCTGTCGCCCAGGCTGGAGAGCAGTGGCGTGATCGTGGCTTACTGCAACCTCCACCTCCTGGGTTCAAGCAATTCTCCTGCCTCAGCCTCCCAAGTAGCTGGAACTATGGGTGTGCTGCCCAGCTAATTTTTGTATTTTTAGTAGAGACGGGGTTTCACCATGTTGGCCAGGCTGGTCTCAAATTCCTAACCTCAGGTGATCTGCCCACCTCGGCCCCCTAAAGTGCTGGGATTACAGGCTTGAGCCACCGCACCCGGCCCATTAACCTGTTTTTATACAAAGTGTTTGGGTTATTGATTTAATTACTTTATGAGAACAAAAGGGAGAAAGAGAGAAGGGAGCAGATGTCGGGGAGAGATTTCGAGAAAGAGAGGAAGAGAAAGAAATACAGATTTTTTTTCTTATTCAGATTTTCAGTTTCTTAACTAAAAATTGGTGGTTTGTATTTTTCTTGGAAGTTGAACATTCATCTAAGTTTTTTTTTTTTTTTTTGGGGGGGTGACAGAGTCTTGCTGTCTTGCCCAGGCTAGAGTGCAGTGGTGCAATCTCGGCTCACTGCAACCTCTGCCTCCCAAGTTGAAGTGATTCTCCTGCCTCAGTCTCCTGAGCAGCTGAGACTATAAGCGCCCGCCACCATGCCCGGTTAATTTTTGTATTTTTAGTAGAGACAGGGTCTCACCATGTTGGCCAGGCTGGTTTCAAACTCCTGACCTCAGATGATCTGCCTGCCTCAGCTTCCCAAAGGGCTGGGGCGTGAGCCACCATGCCCGACCCTGGCAAACTGTTTTCTGAAGGGCCTGACCAGCTTAAATTATTTACTGGATGGTAGTGTTCATCGCTTTATCTACTTCTTAGTCAAGCTTTGGTGGTCTGTGTCTTTCAAGGAATTTGTTCATTTCATCTAAGTTATCAAATTTATTGGCATGGGGTTCATAATACTTTATGATTTATAGTGATAATCCCTTTTTTATTCCTGCAATGGGTCATTTATGCCTTCTCTCCCTTTCTCTCCTTTGGGTGGAGGTTTATCAACTTCATTGATCTTTTCAAAGAATCGGCTTTTGGTTTCATTGATTTTTTTTTTTTATTGATTTTCAATTTTCTATTTTACTTTTTTTGATGATTATTATTTTTATTCTTCTTGCTTTGGGTTTGATTTGCTCGTCTCTTTCTATTGAGGTGAAGACTGAGGTGTTTTTTTGTTTGTTTGTTTGTTTGTTTTTGAGACAGAGTCTCGCTCTGTCGCCCAGACTGGAGTGCAGTGGCGGGATCTTGGCTCACTGCAAGCTCCACCTCCCGGGTTCACGCCATTTGCCTGCCTCAGCCTCCTGAATAGCTGGGACTACAGGCGCCCGCCACCAGCTAATTTTTTGTATTTTTAGTAGAGACTGGCTTTTACTGTGTTAGCCCAGATGGTCTTGATCTCCTGACCTCGTGATCCGCCCACCTCGGCCTCCCAAAGTGCTGGGATTACATGCTTGAGCCACCGTGCCCGGCCAACTGAAGTCTTTTTTTTTGTTTTTTTATACTAACATAGATGTTAGTGTTGTAAATTTCCCCTAGGCGGTTCTTTATTAGTTAGTATTCCATAAAATTTGATACATTGTGTTTCCATTTTGATTCAGTTCATATTGCTTTCTGATTTCCTTCTTGATTTCTTCTTTGACCTGTGGTTTATTTAGAAGTGTGTTGGTTTGTTTTCCAAACAGTTAAGGATGTTTCATTGTTGGTTAGTGATTTATAATTAGCACCGTTGTGATCAGAGAACATGCTTTTTATGACTTGAATTATTTTAAATAATAATTGAGATTTGTTTTATGTACTGTATGGGCCCTCTTGGCAAATACTCCACATGTGCTTGAGAATATTGTATATGTTGGTGTTGGGTGGATGTTCTGTCAATATCTCATGTAGTTTCTTGGTTGATACTGTGCAAATCTTGTATATCTTTACCATGTTTTTGTGTACTTGTTCTGGGAATTGTTTCTAGAAAAATATTTCCATTTCCAGTTATATTTTTTCTTTTTCTTTCTTTTTTTTTTTTTTTTTTTGAGACAGAGCCTCACTCTGTCACCCAGGTTGGAGTGCAATGGTGTGGTCTCAGCTTACTGCGACCTCCGCCTCCGGAGTTCAAGTGATTCTCCTGCTTCTGGGTTCAAGCGATTCTCCTGCTTCTGGGTTCAAGTGATTCTCGTGCTTCAGCCTCTGAGTAGCTGGGACTACAGACGTGCACCACCACACCCAGCTAATTTTTGTATTTTTGTTAGAGACGGGGTTTCACTATTATGGCCTGGCTGGTCTCGATCTCATGACCTCATGATCCGCCCACCTTGGCCTCCCAAATTGATGGGATTACAGGCGTGAGCCACTGCGCCTGACCAATTTCCAGTTATGTTTTATTGTTACCTATTTTTCATTGCATTTCAATCAGTTTTTGTTTTATATACTTTGAGAGTGTTATCAGGTGCATAAGTGTTTGGGAATTTTATGTTTTCTTGATAGACTGATCCCTTTTATGTTATGACATGCACCTTCTTGAATCTTCCTATTTTCCTTTGTCCTGAAATCTATGTTGTCTGATATTAACATAGCCCACCATTTGTTTGGCTTGTTATATTGAGTCTATCCTTTTACTTTTAATATTTTGTGTCTTTAAAGTATGTTCCTTGTAGCCATTACATAGTGCACAAGGGTTCCAATTTCTCTGCATTCTCTTCAACATTAGTTATTTTCTGTTTTGTTTTGTTTTGTTTTTTTGTTTTTTAACCAGTAGCCATCCTGATGGTTTTGAGATGATGGGTCATTCACTATGTTCATCTTTGCCTCTTAAAGTGTTTTGACCCTATACATTTTATGTAATTATTAACATGATTACATTTAGGTCTACTACTTTACTTTTTTTCTCTATTTAGTTTCTCTGTCCATTCCTTTTGTAGTTTTGATTATTTCAATTTTTGTTTGTTTTTTTTTTACTATTTATTTAAATTTACCTATTGGCTGGGCGCAGTGGCTCACACCTGTAATCCCAGCACTTTGGGAGGCCGAGGCAGGTGGATCACCTGAGGTCAGGAGTTCGAGACCAGCCTCAACATGGAGAAACCCCGTCTATACTAAAAATACAAAATTAGCCTGGCGTGGTGGTGCATGCCTGTAATCCCAGGTACTTGGGATGCTGAGGCAGGAGAATTGCTTGAACCTGGGAGGCGGAGGTTGTGGTGAGCCGAGATCGCTGAGCAACAAGAGTGAAACACCATCTCAAAAAATAATAATAATAAAAAAAAAATTTTAAATAAATAAATAAATTTACCTGTTGACTTTTGGGTTGTATCTCCTTGAGTAATTTATTTTAGTGAGTGTTATAGGGATTATAGTATACAATATACATCATGTTTCACCATCTAGAGTTGTTCCTTCTCAACAAATGTATAAACCTTGTGTTTTTATAGGTTTATATCCATCTTACCCTTCACGTTATAATTTCCATGTATATCACATCTTCATATGTTGTAAACCTCACTAGGCAGTGTTATTAGTTTTGCTTTTGACAGTCATATTAAAGAACTTAAGGAGCAAAAAATGATTTTAGGTATTTACATCATCATTAGTGATGCTTTTCTTATATTCTGAAGATTCAGATTTCTCTTTGGTATTATTTTCTTTGGGCCTAAATAACTTGTTAGCATTTTTTGTATAGTAAGTCTGATGGCAACAAAGTATTTTAATTTGCTTTTATCAGTAAATGTAATGTATCTTACTTGGCATTAAATGAGCATCTTAATTCTACAAATTTATTTCTTTCACTAAATTTGAGTTGTTTTCAATCGCTATTTCCGGAGATATTTTTCCTGCCAAAATCTTTGTTTTTTCAGTTTATAATTTCAACCATAGCTTTTGATTTATTCCCACAGCTCTTTACAAATGTTTTCTTCTTCTTCTTCTTCTTTTTTTTTTTAATTTTTTATTTCTGAGATGGAGTTTCACTCTTGTTGCCCAAGCTGGAGTGCAATGGTGCAATCTTGGCTCACTGCAACCTCCGCCTCCCAGGTTCAAGGAATTCTCTGCCTCAGCCTCCCCAGTAGCTGGAATTACAGGTGCCCGCCACCATGCCCAGCTAATTTTTTGTATGTTTAGTAGAGATAGGATTTCACTATGTTGGCCAGGCTGGTCTCGAACTCCTGACATCAGGTGATCCACCTGCCTCAGCCTCCCAAAGTGCTGGGATTACAGGCATGAGCCACCACACCTGGCTAAAATTTTTTAAACCATTTTTCTCTCTCCATTTCAAGTTGAATAATTTCTGTTGATCAATCAAGTTTACTGACCCTTAGTGATTATATGTTTCAGTTGTATAATTTGCATTTCCATCCTTTTCTGTCTCCCCACTCGTGGTTATAGCTCCTATGTTGTCTGTCATTTCCAGTGTGTTTTTCTAAGCTTTTTCTTAATGTTCTGATGTTGTAATCATATTAGCTAGCATGACAGGCATCAGCCATTGAGCCTGGCTCCAAACCTTTGTATGCTACTGTTATAAATAAAGTTTCAATGCCGCAAAAGAAATAGCACTCAAATATAAAATTTTCTTTTTTTTTAATTCTCGGCAAGGCAAGGTACTTGTATAGAAGGGTGCGCTCTCACCGATGGAGCAATGGTGGGCGCACATTTGGACAAGGGAGGGGAAGAGGTTCTTATCCCTGAGGCACATGGCCCCTGCTGCTGTGTCGTTCCCCTATTGGTTAGGGTTAGACCGCACAGGCTAAACTAATTCTGATTGGCTAATTTAAAGAGAATGACGGAGTGAGCGCTTTGGCAGGTGTCAGGGCAGAGCCGGTATAGCCCATAACAGGAATGAGTTAGCGTGGAGCAGGTGATCAGAATGATTTAGGGTGGAGTAGGTAATCAAAAAAGGTTGCTTTACGAGGAAGTTAAGTTTAAATGTAGAAGGCAAAGAATTGAACATACTGATATATTAATGTTTTGAAGAGAAATTTAGAATTCATATTCAACACTACTATTTTTATTGTCTTGTTTACTCACAACTCTAAGTCTTTGAAGACTTCCTTCCTTTTCTTTTGTAATATTTTCAGGTTCATGTTACCTGTTCCTATCCTGAATTGTTTGTTTCTCTGCAATATCTTATGTGCATAATTTTAAAATTTAGATATTGAGAAATTACAAGATAGGTGGTAAAATGTGCTCATTATAACTGTCTTTTTAGCAGCTTTTTGTATTTCATCCATGGCAATTGACTGTTTAGACTTTTCACTTTTAGGGTCACTCTGAGGAATATTCCTACAAAATTATTCATTGTTTTTAATACTTTCAAGATATGTATATATAATCTTATAATTTAAATAAAATCTCTGTTTCTTATTTTCCCTTCTTATTTTTATTTTTATTATTTTTTGGTTGCTTTAGCTCATATTTCACCCAATGATTTTTGTAAACACCATGTCTTTGATTTAGGTGTTGACACTATTCTGTTTCCTAACCCATCACATTCTGCTTTTATCTTTATTTTTCTACTTTCCTGTGCCTTGCTCTTAAATTCCTAAATGTTGGGTAGTGATCTTTAACTTATTTTCTTTCCTTTTTATTGAGATAAATATTCACTCTTTGAATTCCCTGCCTGCTGATACTGAATGCCCATGATTATGATGTGTACCCATTTTCTCCATCATGATTTGCTTACCCTTTATAATTTCCATGTATATCACATCTACATATGTTGTAAACCTGATCATTCTTCAGTTACAATCTTCCCTGAAAGATGGGTGTTCCCACAACTGTAGTTTATTCCTTTCTATGTATGACCATGTATACTTCTTTTCTCTATATATTAAATAAGATACTGAGTTTTTATTTAGTTATCTTACCCTGACTTTTTTTTATTACTTCTGATCCTACAGATGTTCAATCTGCTGGAATTCTTCCATTTTACTCTTCTATTTCCATATCAATATTTGCCTGTCTTCTTAGCATATGATATAAATTTATATAGAGGGGGTGTGGTACAGCTGGTCGGTTCTGTCATTCTAGAGCCAGTTATGCATATATGTTAATAAATCTGCATTAAATTGACAGCTTGAAATTGCCCTCAGTGGGAGTATTTATACCAGAGATCTTGGCAAACACTACAAAACAGGGCTCTGTGTGTGTGTGTGTGTGTGTGTGTCTTTGTGTATGGGTGCATGTATGTGTAAGGTTGCACTCCTCCTGTAGAAACTCATTTTTTGAGCTCTCCTTTCATTTTTTATATTTTATAGCTGTATTTTTGAGTTCTTGGCATCTGTAATAGGTGAGAATTTCTCTTAATTCTACAATACATTGACATTTTCTCATCCAATAAACAAAATGTTTTTATTATATGTCTTCTAGATTTGGATTCAAGGTATGAAATAATCAGCGATGGGAAAATGCACCTTTATAGGAAACAGTCATCTGTTACTCTCCATCAGAGAATTCATAATGGACAGAAACCATACGAGTGTAAGGAATGTCAGAAGGCCTTTAGTCATACAGAACTCATAGTACATCAAAGAATTCATACTAGTGAGGAACCTGATCAACGTGAAGAGTTTGGGAAGGCATTTAGCCATCTTACAGACCTTAGAGAGCATCAGAAAATTCATGCTCGTGAGAAACCTTATGAATGTGAAGAATGTGGGAAAGTCTTCAGTTATCCTGCAAACCTTGCTCAACATGGGAAGGTTCATGTTGAGAAACCCTATGAATGTAAAGAGTGTGGGGAAGCTTTTAGGACTAGCCGTCAACTTACTGTACATCACAGATTTCATTACGGTGAGAAACCCTACGAATGTAAGGAATGTGGCAAAGCCTTTAGTGTGTATGGACGACTTAGTCGACATCAGAGTATTCACACTGGTGAGAAGCCCTTTGAATGTAACAAATGTGGGAAGTCCTTTAGGCTCAAAGCAGGCCTTAAAGTACATCAGAGTATTCATACTGGAGAGAAGCCACATGAATGTAAGGAATGTGGAAAGGCCTTTCGTCAGTTTTCCCACCTTGTAGGTCATAAAAGAATTCATACTGGAGAAAAACCCTATGAATGCAAGGAATGCGGTAAGGGCTTTACATGTAGGTATCAACTTACTATGCATCAGAGAATTTATTCTGGGGAGAAACCTTATGAATGTAAAGAAAATGGGGAGGCTTTTAGTAGTGGCCATCAACTTACTGCACCTCATACATTTGAAAGTGTTGAGAAACCTTATAAGTGTGAGGAATGTGGGAAAGCCTTTAGTGTGTATGGACGACTTACTCGACATCAGGGTATTCATAGTGGTAAGAAACCCTTTGAATGTAACAAATGTGGGAAGTCCTTTAGGCTGAATTCATCCCTTAAAATACATCAAAATATTCATACAGGTGAGAAACCCTACAAATGTAAGGAATGTGGGAAGGCCTTCAGTCAGCGCGCACACCTTGCCCATCATAACAGAATTCATACTGGTTACAAACCCTTTGAATGTAAAGAATGTGGGAAGTCCTTTCGTTGTGCCTCGTATCTTGTCATACACGAGAGAATTCATACAGGAGAGAAACCCTATGTATGTCAAGAGTGTGGGAAGGGTTTTAGTTATAGCCATAAACTCACTATACATCGCAGAGTTCACACTGGTGAGAAACCTTATGAATGTAAGGAATGTGGGAAGGCCTTTAGTGTATCTGGACAACTTACTCAGCATCTGAGTATTCATAGTGGTAAGAAACCCTTTGAATGCAACAAATGTGGGAAGTCTTTTAGGTTCATTTCTGTACTTAAAGCCCATCAGAATATTCATAGTGCCGAGAAACCCTACGAATGTAAGGAATGTGGCAAGGCCTTTCGTCATGCCACAAGCCTCATATATCATGACCGAACTCATGCTGGTGAAAAGTCCTATGAATGTAAAGAATGTGGGGAAACTTTTAGTCATGCTTCACATCTTATTATTCATGAGAGAATTCATACCAGTGATAAACCCTATGAATGTAAAAGATGTGGGAAGGCATTTCGCTGTGCCTCATATCTTGTTAGACATGAAAGGGTTCATGCTGATGGAAATCCCTATATGTGTGAAGAGTGTGGGAAAGCTTTTAATAGTAGCCATGAACTTAGTATACATCATAGAGTTCATACTGGTGAGAAACCTTTTAAATGTAATAAATGCAGAAGGTCCTTTAGGCTTAGATCCATCCTTGAAGTACATCAGAGAATTCATATTTGATAGAGAAACTGTGGCATATACAGGTAGTAAAGAAAGCACATTCTGTCAATTGATTTATCCCACTGAACAATTTGAAGACAATGTGGAATGGCTTTGAGATACAGTTCAGTTTTTGTTAGGCATCAATTTGTATTGGTGTGAACTTTCCAAAATGTAAATATGCAGTTTCTTTGGTAAGAACTGTGTTAACTCAGATTCAGAGAATTTATTATGTATTTTTTTAATAACATAAGAAAACCTTTTCTGATATTCCTCTAGTTTTGGATTGCCAAAATAATCATAGTAGAGGAAAACTGAGAGAATGCAGGAAACCATTCTTTATACTTCCATGTAAACATCTTGCAGCAACAATCATTTATTGTTAAACCTGGGAAAAGTCATTAAACAGGAAACCTCTGTCTAGATAAGCGATGATGGGAAAGGCTATTTAGCCATTCTGCATATTTAATGCTCATGATCGATGTCCACTTCTTATAGCTGGGATGATATGGGGGAAGATACTTATCCCTTCTGGGGATCATATATAAATGGTGATAGTAGTACCTACAGTATAGTGCTGTTAGAATTACATGAGTTAGATGTGAAAGTCAGAGTGGAAGCAGGTGTGAGAGGGTCCCGCAGAAGAAAACATGGCTGCCAAAGTGTTTTGAGTCCATGGACAAGTTTGGCCTGGCCTTAGCTGTTGCAGGAGGCATGGTGAATTCTGCCTTATATAATGTGGATGCTGGGCACAGAGCTGTCATCTTTGACCAATTCCGTGGAGTACAGAACGTTGTGGTAGGGGAAGGGACTCACTTTCTCATCCCATGGGTACAAAAACCAATTATCTTTGACTGCTGCTCTCAACCACATAATGCGCCATTCATCACTGGTAGCAAAGATTTACAGAATGTCAGCATCACACTGCACATCCTCTTCCAGCCCATCACTAGCCAGCATCCTCTTATCTTCACCAGCCTTGGAGAGGACTATGATGAGCCTGTGCTGCCGTTCATTACCACTGAGATCCTCAAGTCACTGCTGGCCTGCTTTGATGCTGGAGAACTAATCACCCAGAGAGAGCTGGTCTCCAGCCAGGTGAGCAGCGACCTTATGGAGTGAGCAGCCACCTTTGGGCTCATCCTGGACAACATGTCTTTGACATATCTGACCTTCGGGAAGGAGTTAATAGAAGCAGTGGAAGCCAAACAGGTGGCCCAGCAGGAGGCAGAGAGCGCCAGATTTGTGGTGAAGGCTAAGCAGCAGAAAAAGGCGGCCATCATCTCTGCTGAGGGTGACTCCAAAGCAGCTGAGCTGATCACCAACTCACTGGCCACTGCAGGAGATGGCCTGAGCAAGCTGTGCAAGCTGGAAACTGTGGAAGACATTGCATACCAGCTCTCACGCTCTTGGAACATCATCTGCCTGCCAGTGGGGCAGTCCGTGCTCCTCCAGTTGCCCTAGTGAGGGCCCAGCCTACCTGCACCTCCCTGAGGCAACTGGGCCACAGCCCCGATGATTTGTAATACCACCTTCTGCCCTCACCCCAGAAATCACTGAAATTTCATGATTGGCTTAAAGTGAAGGAAATAAAGGTAAAATCACTTCAGCTCTCTAAAAAACAAAAGAAGAATTACATGGGTTAGTACATGAAAAAATTATGGGAAACTACATGGAATACACTGTTACGTTCAATAAACATTAGCTTCTATATATAATAATATCATTACTTGTGTTATTTTTAGTGCATTTTGATGAGATGAAAACCATTAACCATTCAGATTTAATGAATTCAAAATTTTAGGTTTTACGGTTTTTAAATTTGAATTCATTCTGGGTAAACTTAATAAGTAAAAACCATAAGAGGGCTTTCATTCCGATATGTTTAGGTGAATCAGACACTTAATCCTGGAATGAAATTCAGATGTAAGCTGGGCAGTGTGGCTCACGCCTGTAATCCCAGCACTTTGCGTGGCCAAGGCAGGTGGATCACTTGAGGTCAGGAGTTCAACTCCAGCCTGACCAGCATGGTGAAACCCCATCTCTACTAAAAACGCAAAAATTAGCTGGGCATGGTGGCACACTCCTGTAATCCCACCTAGTCAGGAGGCTGAGGCAGGAGAATTGTTTGAACCCGGGAGGCAGAGATTGCTGTGAGCCGAGATCATGCCGCTGCCCTCTAGCCTAGGTGACACAGCAAGACTCCATCTCAAAAAAAAAATAAAAACCTGCTTGAGAAAGCTCAATGCTGCTCTGAAAACATACTGTTCCAGCCAAAACCTGAAACTAGTGATAGGTCCTTAAGCCCCCTCTTGAAGCAGTTACTTTAGAAAGGATGCAATTATAAATAATTTCTCTGCCCCTTTGAGATGTAAATCTACCACCAAGAGCTGTCTCCTCAGAGCTGAGTTTGAAATGCAAACATTCAGAGAGCCAGCTCTTGCTCCAACCTCTTAGTTCCTATGGGAGTGTAAGGGCCTAACTTTGGTGGCTGTCTTGCTCCAACTTTCACAACTGTCTTAGTCATAAAGATACAAGAAATTTGTTTCTACTCTGGATAAATATCAATTAGTAAAAAAAAAAACCTGATGCCTTAGTCACAGGGACCAAACTCCCCCTTAACACCTTTCAGTGTCTCCTTTAGTACACCCCACCATTTTCAACAACTCCTGATTTTTGTTTCCCAAAGTGGAGCTCAGTTTACACCGTATTCTGTTCTCTAATACAGTAGTTATTACTGAATAAAATCTGTCTACTCCCTTTTACTATTGTCTCACTTTGTTTCTTTTCTTTTTTTTTTTTTTTCTTTTTTTGAGATGCAGTTTGGCTGTGTGGCCCAGGCTGGAGTACAGTGGCCATGATCTCGGCTGACTGCAACCTCTGTCTCCTGGGTTCAAGTGATGCTACTGCCTCAGCCTCCCGAGTAGCTGGGATTACAGGCATTGCCACCACACCCGACTAATTTTTGTATTTTTAGTAGAGACGGGGTTTCACTATGTTGGCCAGGCTTGAACTCATAACCTCAGGTAATCCACCCACCTCGGCCTCCCAAAGTGCTGGGATTACAGGTGTGAGACACCATGCCTGGACTCTTCTCCTTTCTTTGAGACAGAGTCTCACTCTTGTCGCCCAGGCTGGAGTGCAGTGATGCAATCTTGGCTCTTTGCAACCTCCGCCTCCCAGGTTCAAGCAATTCTCCCCCTCAGCCTCCTGAGTAGCCGGGATTACAGGTGCACACCACCACGCCTGGCTAATTTTTGTATTTTTAGTAGAGACAGGGTTTCACCATGTTGGTCAGGCTGGTCTTGAACTGCTGACCTCAGGCGATCTGTCCACCTTGGCCTCCCAAAGTGCTGGGATTACAGGTGTTAGCCACTGCGTCTGGCCTTTTTCTTTCTTTTTTAAGACAGGGTCTAGCTCTGTGGCCCAGGCTGCAATGTAGTCATGCCATCATAGCTCTTGGGCTCAAGTGATCCTCTGGCCTCAGCCTCCTGAATAGCTGGGATTACAGGTGTAGACCACCAGGCCCAGCTAGTTAAAAAAAAAATTTTTTTTTGTAGGCATGGGGGGTCTCACTATTTTGCCCCCCCAGGCTGCTTTTAAATTTCTGGCCTCAAGCAATCCAGCTGCCTTAAGCTCCCAAAGCACTGGATTACAGGCATGAGCCTCTGTGCCCGGCCCCACTTTATTTCTCTTTGACAAAACCTAAACATTCTGTTTATTTGAACACCACTTATACTTATGTCAATGTTCTGAGTAAATGTAAATGAATACTGACAAAATAATAGTATAACATCAGAGAGGTGTTTGTTTTTTGAGACAGAGTCTCGCTCTGTCGCCAGGCTGGAATGCAGTGGCACGATCTCAGCTCACTGCAACCTCTGACTCCCTGGTTCAAGCGATTCTCCTACCTCAGCCTGCTGGGTAGCTGGTATTCTACTGATATTAGCTGGGTGTGGAGGCATGTGCCACCACACCCAGCTAATTTTTGTATTTTTAGTAGAGATGGGGTTTCACCATGTTGGCCAGGATGGTCTCCATCTCCTGACCTCGTGATTCGCCTATCTTGGCCTCCCAAAGTGCTGAGATTACAGGCATGAGCCACCACACCCAGCCCAGAGAGGTTGTTTAAACAAAACAAATATGTAACTGATACCTTGTATTTTAAAACTAAGAAGGCATATGAAATTGAATGCATTCTGTGAGGAGAGTCAGACTATTGATAAATTTGGACTTACTAAAATTCCTGGAGTAATGACTAAAAGAACCTACAAACTATTAAAGAGAAAATTGGAATCATAATGCATCAACCCATCATAAAGAAAGGAGAGAAAACGGAAACATGCAACAAAAAGAAATTAAAATGTCAGGAGCTCATGCCTGTAATCCCAGCACTTTGGGAGGCATAGGTGGGAGGATCGTTTGAACCCAGGAGTTCAAGGCCAACCTGGGCAACATAGGGAGACCCTGTCTTTAAAAAGTAGTAAGTCCCCGAAGCAGGGAGGGAGGGCAAGATGGTTTACATCTCAAATGCACAAGTGTTGGACAGCTGGAGTCAGTTTCCATGGAGATTATCTTTGATAACAGATTACTTCTGGGGAATAGCTGAGTTTGTGGTTTTGTTTTTCAAAACTGCTTCAGCAAGATTTGAAAAAAAGAAGCAGCTATGGAAACTCATGTGATTCCAGATATGATGGTAATGGAAGAGGGCCACTGGGAGACCCTCCCGGAAGAATGGGTCCAATCAATCATCTGGGTGGCCCCAGTCCTCCAATGGCTGGTGGATGAGGAAGGTAAACGTCTGCTCTAAGAAGCAACTGGACATGCGCATTCATAGCAGAAGGAAACCATCAAGAAGTGGAGTACTGACCATGCTGGAGCAGTAGATGAAAGTGTCTGTCTAAACAAGGACTGCTCTGTGTCCTCACAGATGAATGAGGTCATGCTGGGAATTCCCTCTGCAGGGAATTGGCCTGACTGACGTGCAGTTCCACAAATGCACGTTTGTCTCATTATCTTTTTAGTATAGTTTATTAAAGTATTAATATAGTTTTGTCGTTGTTGTTGTGGTTTTGAGACAGTCTCACTCTGTCGCCTAGGCGAGTGCAGTGGTGCAATCTCGGCTCATCGCAACCTCTGCCTCCCGGATTCAAGCGATTCTCCTGCCTCAGCCTCCCGAGTAGCTGGGACTACAGGCACACGCCACCACGCCCAGCTAATTTTTTGTATTTTAGTGGAGATGGGGTTTCACCGTGTTGCCCAGGCTGGTCCCGAACTCCTGAGCTCAGGCAATCCGCCCGCCTCGGTCTCCCAAAGTGCTAGGATTACAGGCGTGAGCCATCGCACTCGGCCTCCTCATCTTTAAATTTACAAAAAGATTGAATGCGAAGAAAATAAATAAAAGCCTGTGTATTTAGCAATAAAAATAAATAAATAAAAATGTAATAAAATGGCAGCGTTAAATCTAACAGTGGCTATATTAAATGTAAATAAATTAAATACTCCAGTTAAAAGAGGCAGACGTTCGGGGTGTATTTAAAAGCCACCGTCACAAATGGTCTTCCCACTGCCCTGTTCGCATGCTCAGCCCCTAACAGCACTGACTTTGGGACTACTCACCTCGGGCAGCCCTGAGCTTCCCAGGGCTGAGCACCGCTCTTTGAGCAGCTACCATACTGTGTCCTCCGGCCGCGAAGCGGCTGCGTTCCTGCGCGAAGCATGTCGGCCGCGAACGCCTCTGGGAAATGTATTCCCGGCTACGAGTCCAGAAACATGGCGGAACCGGTTGCGGGAAGGTTGCTTGAATCTTCTCAGCTGTCCCGCTGACCTAGTTGCTGGCACAAGCTGCGCCCGGAGACGTGGGAGCGTTCTCTTGTTTTCCGAGTGCACAGACTCATCGGGTCACAATTTATGCTATTGTGACGCAGTGAGTTCAGCCACTGATTCCTAACGGTTTAGAGTGGGGAGGTTATGCTTGGGCGTCCTGGACGCTGGCCCGCCTGGTGGCTGTAGAGGACGCGACGGATCCCGGGATGGGGCTGGAGGTTTGTAAGAGTCCATCCGAGGGGATTCTGGCTGCGAATGTGACAGAGTATGTGAAAGCCGCATGGAGGATCTGATTGTAGTGCGAGCGAGAGTGAGTGCCCGCAAGGGATCGTCACCTGAGTGGGAGTCTCGGATTCACCGCCTCTTAACGTTTCCTTCTTCTACTGTAAAATGGTGAAAATAAGGGTGCTTCTTCCAGAACGTCAGTTTACTCGAAAATCTGGAAAAGAAAAAGCTAAATAATTGATCTGATAAATATTATAAAACAGGATTTCTGTATAAAATATAAATTTATTATTGTATAGTATACCAAATCAGTGTGACTTTTAAATACAGGAAGAAATATTTTAAAGGATCTTATTTTGTGGGACTGCTGCTTTTCCGTCAGACCCTGAGTAGAGTAGGCATTTATTCTGTTGCTTAGGGAACACAACAGATTTGAGAAGCCTCGGATTAAGGAATAATTTATGAAGGCCCGTTGACTACCCTGGAGAGATCATAGTTTGGGGTTCAAGATTCCAGGGGAGGCGCTATAACTCCACTTTCTGAAGAGCAAACCTTGGCTCAGAGAGGTCCTGGAGCCTTTTAAGGCACATGAATGAAGAAGAATTTTTCTAATTCTTTACATTTGGGAGGCACAAATTTTTTTGTGAGGTCACATCTATGGTTATATCAGGGATTCTAGTCTTTGATTTGAGAACAGTGGAACTAAATCTTTTTAGGTCACGGATGTATACAAAAATGCTCTTATTAGGTAGGATATTTAAGGGCTCAGAGTTATCTCCCAGGAGCCAGTTAAGGGCCAGTTCTTTCTTTGGAACGTGCAGGATTTGAGCAGTCCAGGTGTACTGAGTTACCTGTCCACTCACTCAGGCCTTGGCTTAGGCTCTTTTATGGCAAAACTGTCTGAGCATCTGCATTCGATATGACATTTATATGACAGAAACAGCAATAGTATCAGGATGTAGATGGCTATAATTTCAAGGAGCCTGTATGGAGTAGCAGTGGGATTTAAAGAAACAACTAACCTATCTGATAAAGGCATTACATGCATTCTCATATTTTTGTATTAATTTGATTACTCATTTCCCTCCTTGAATCTACTGTTATGTGCCACATGTTAAAGTTGTACAGAACTATTGAGCGTAGAAATTAGCTGATGGTTAGCTAAATTCTCCCTCAAGCCAGTCTTTTTCACTGTTACTTCATTAGCCAGGTATGGTGGTATATGTCTCTAGTCCCAGCTACTTGGGAGGCTGAGGTGGGAGAATCTGTGAGCCCAGGAGGTCAAATCCAGCCTGGACAACATATCAAGACTCCATCTCTAAAAATAAATAAATAACATTTTGAGAAAGATTGAAAGGTAAAGTTTCAGTTTCTTGTTTAGGGATCATTCCTGCTTCTGTCACTTGGAGTTACAGTCATGGTCTCAGGACCACTGCATCAGGTAGGAAAAAAGAAAGTTGAGGTTATTTGGAGAAGATCTGTGTAACTGTGCCAGCATTCTGCCACACACCCTCTCCTCCTAATCGCCCAGGACAGTAGAGGAATCTATCTAGTGGAGACTATCCTTGGCTTTCCCCATCTTGAGAGTAAGCACACCCTCATGAAGGAGTGCAAACCAGACCATACTTTACTTTCCCTTACTTTAGCCAACAACTCTATCGCTCTCCTATTCTAATTGTCTACTACTTTGAGGATGATCTGCAGCATGGTATGTCCAATTGATGTGAGAACTCTGGACATTGTTGGACACTGTGGGGTGTAAAGTGTTTCCCTTGGTCTGAAGAAATATAACACAGTAATGCCAATTGGCATGTTTCTATTCAAGGTGTTTTATAGTATTTTGAGCCTTTACATCTACCACAGGTATGCAAAAGCCCAATCCAGGGTAAGTATGTCTATCCACTGCCAGGGTCCTTTTGTAGGCTCCCAGGGCTACCAGTGGCCCTCGGATAGAGTCTACATGCTATGCTGCCTCTCTGTGTGGGCCTTCCCTGCTGGAAATCAGTCCTAATTTGTTCGTCAGGTTCTGATGTTATCATTATCATCAATGTAGTATATTGTTACACTTAGGACCAGCCTCAAGTCCACGCTTTCCTAATCAAATTGTAATATTAAGCTAGTAAATTCAAATAACCTGTGAGAATACAGTAGATATAAATTGAGATCTTCCTCGCATGAAGGCAAACTATGGTTGTCTCTTTCCCAAGATTGGGATAATGAAAAAGGCATTTGCAAAATCAGTCAGAGTACTGGTGTCCTTTAATTCGGTGGTACTACTTCATTTAAGCCTCGACAATCTATTGTTAGTCTCTCCCTTTGGCACAGATCTAACAGGGCTATTGTATAGAGAATTTGTTGGTACCAGCACTCTAGCTTCTAACATGTTATTAATAAAGTGATAATCTCTTGTATCTACCAGGTATTCTATACAGTTTCAAATTAACAACCTATGTTGGCCGGGTGTGGTGGCTCACGCCTGTAAACCCAGCACTTTGAGAGGCCAAAACGGGTGGATCACCTGAGGTCAGGAGTTCAAGAGCAGCCTGGCTAACATGGTGAAACCCCATCTCTACTAAAAATACAAAAATTAGCCAGGCGTGGTGGCGCACGTCTGTAATCCCAGCTACTTGGGAGACTGAGGCACAAGAATTGCTGGAACCCGGGAGGCAGAGGTTGCAGTGAACTGAGATTGTACCACTGCACTCCAGCCCGCATGACAAAGCAAGACTCCATCTCAAAAAAAAAAAAAAAAAAATTAACAACCTGTGTGGGCTTCAGCAATTCTATAGGTTCCTGTTTGGCCTGTCTTATAACATTGATTGAAGGACAAACTTACATGCCTTTAGTTTTAAAATACTAGGTAGGGGAAGTGTTCCTCAGTCATACATAATACCTTTCCCCATTACGTATTCAGGCAAGGAGATGCAACCACTTCACGTAAGGTCCATTCAGACCTTCTAGTTTTCATTTAAACTTTCACCTTAATAACAGTCAACCACTGCATCCCCGTATCTTCCCAATCTAACTGTAGTCCCTATTAGGGTGTCACCAACAGATTTTGGAATCACAGTGCATTGGGCTCCATGTCAAGGAGTCCTAGAAATGTTCCTTTTCCACCCCGGTCTTAACTCACACACATGCATATAGCCTTGGTCCCAGCGTGGTTGGTCATCCTGATTAATTTGTCAGGCTGTTGCCTTAGTGATTCAAGATCAGGTTTCTCAGTGTCATCTTTGCATTTCAGCCTTTTAAGTTCCTTCAAATTAGGAGAAATAAAACATATTTGTTTAGAGCCCTTTGGAGTCAGGTGATCAGCAAGGGCTCCCGTTGATCCACCCAACATCTAATAGTTGTGTTAAGATTGTTCTTTTTTTTTTAGATGGAATCTTGTCCTGTCACCCAGGCTGGGGTGCAGTGGCACAATCTCTGCTCTCTGCAACCTTTGCCTTCTGGGCTCAAGCGATTCTCCTGCCTCAGCCTCCCGAGTAGCTGGGATTACAGGTGCCCACCACCATGCCTGGCTAATTTCTGCATCTTTAATATAGACAGGGTTTCACCATGATGGCCAGGCTGGTTTCGAACTCCTGACCTCAAGTGATCCAACCACCTCTGTCTCCTTAAGTGCTGGGATTATAGGTGTGAGCCACCGTGCCCAGCTGAGATGGAGTCTTGCTCTGTTGCCCAGTCTGGAGTGCAGTGGCTAGATCTTGGCTCACTGCAACCTCCACCTCCTGGGTTCAAGTGATTCTCCTGCCTCAGCCTCCTGAGTAGTTGGGATTACAGGCGCTTACCACCACGCCTGGCTATTTTTTTTTTTTTTTTGTATTTTATTAGAGACAGGGTTTCACCATATTGGCCAGGCTGATCTCGAACTCCTGACCTCAAGCAATCCACCTGCCTCGGCCTTCCAAAGTGCTGGGATTACAGTCATGAGCCACTGCGCTCGACCAATCCCATTTCTTAAGAACCATTTTAAGGTTTACTCACTACTTATGATGAGAGTCCCTTGATATCTCCTTCATCTTCCCCATTGTCTTGTGAATTACTCTCATTTTCTTAGCTTCTATAATGCCCATAAGGGGGAAGCTGAGACAACAAATCTGATATGGCTTCTTGGACCATTGCTTGATTTTGCAGTAGTAAAGTTGACAGGGAGTGCCCATGCAGAAGGAGTCCCCTTAATCATGGTATTTGCCTCAAACTGGGGTAATTGCACAAACATCTGATCATCATGAAGCCAACTTGATATATCCTGAATATGCAGCATATCAGCTGCTTCATCTGGGGAGCGCCACTTGGCATTTAAAGAAGGACAGTTCTCCATCTCAGGGTAAATTAATGTTATGGTAGGTTTTTTTTGCTTTTGTTTTTGTTTTGAGATGAATCTCACTCTGTCACCCAGACTGGAGTGCAGTGGCTTGATCTTGGCTCACTGCAACCTCTGCCTCCCAGGTTCAAGCGATTATCATGTACCAGCCTCCCAAGTAGCTGGGATTACAAGTGCCCACCACCACACCTGGCTAACTTTTGTATTTTTAGTAGAGACGGGTTTTTGCCATGTTGGCCAGGCTGGTCTCAAACTCCTGACCTCAAGTGATCCACCTGCCTCAGCCTCCCAAAGTGCTGGGTTACAGGCATGAACCACCGCACCTGGCCATTATGGCAGCTTTGATCTAGTCGACTAGGATAACTGTCCCCTCAACAACAATCTGCATTGTATCTGCATCATATATAGCCATCTGTGATTGTTCAGTAGTAAGCCATGGGTCTGCCTCAAAGCAAACATACTTCTCCCTTCTGCAGTATTCAAAACTGAGGAAATTGCTCCTAAGTTAGTCAGTCTCACAGTTCACTTTAGTAAAGGTTCTTCAGAAAGCTGATGATACCAGTCTACAAAACGAGACCACTCTTTCACACTGTACCCCTCGTTTCAATAGTTTCTTGGTTTCACCATCTTCTCTGCCGCCTGCACTACCTTTTAGTGATCAACGGTTGTGGAGTACTGTCTGTTGTTCCAGCACACATGTTCCCTTTGGTAACAGCTGTGATGCTAGAGGCCATAGCTCAGGCCAGCCAATGTCTGACCTTGGTGCAATGCCAGGCCCCACTCTGACTCTCCTTTACTTTAATTTGAGCTATTGCATGTGACACACAAGGGATTCTATTTTTAGCTTGTTTCTCATTATTTTGCCTTATTTTCCTTATGTATCTAATGAGCCAACCCTTTGGAGGTCGGGTCTATCATTTCTAAGTTCCACTGGTGCTGGGCACAGTTGTACATGCCTATAGTCCCAGCTACTCGGGAGGCTGAGGCAGGAAGATCGCTTGAGCCCAGGAGTTTGAGACCAGCCTGAGCAATATAGCGAACCCCTGTCTCCAAACAAACAATAACCAAATAAATCAATTCGATTGATGAATTTTACTTCTAGTAAGTGATTGCAGTGCAGCTGCTGTCTCATACCAAGGGTAACTCCATAACCATCCAAGTATCAAAGGTTCATCAATCCCACTCCCACATAGTTCTTTTTTTTTTTTTTTTTTACCCCAAACAATGTTTTTGCTATGTTTCAGTGAGTCAGGATCTTTCTAGTAAATCCCACTTCGGATCTGAGGGTCTTCAAGACTGCCGTGAGACTCAATGATTCCTTGATTGGACTCACAGGGTTCAGAAAAGCTGTTATACCGACAGTTGGAGTTTATTAAATTAAAAGGATGCAGATGAAAATCATGAAAGGGAAAGGTGCAACAGTTGAGGAGAAACGAGTCATAAAATTCCAGGTGTCCTATCAGAGTAGAGTTGATGGAGATGCCCTTAATTCTTCTAGCCATGGTATGTGACAACATGTGTGAAAGTTTGCCAGCCAGGGAAACGAAACTTACCCAAACCTTGGTGTCCAGGGTTTTTTTGTTTGTTTGTTTGTTTGTTTGTTTTTTGAGATGGAGTCTCACTCTGTCACCTAGTCTGGAGTACAATGGCGCGATCTCGGCTCACTGCAACCTCTGCCTCCCAGGTTCAAGTGATTCTCCTGCCTTAGCCTCCCGAGTCGCTGGGATTACAGGTGCCTGCCACCATGCCCAGTTAATTTTTGTATTTTTAGTAGAGACAGGGTTTCACCAGGTTGGCCGGGCTAGTCTTGAACTCCTGACCTCAGGTGATCCACCCACCTCAGCCTCCCAAAGTGCTGGGATTACAGGCATGAGTCACCACACCCAGGTGGTGTCCAGGGTTTTTATTGGAGATACTTAGAGTGTCTACCTGGACAACGTTAGTACTTAGTCTCCAGGTCCCCAGAAGTCAACCTGATAGAGCCCAAGGTCTTAGCACACAAAAACACTCTCATCAGACAGGGTGTTCAAGGACACAGAGATGATTTTCCAGCAGCCCATCAAAGGCCAGTTCTTTTTTTGGAATGTGCAGAGTTTGAACTCAAAGCTTTAAGCCTGCTGAGTTAACCCTTAACTGCACAGAGGCACGTGGTGTTTCATGTATTTGTAGAGCTATTGAGTTTTTTTTTTTTTTTTTTATCTTTTCTATTTTTTGAGATGGAGTTTTGCTCTCGTCACCCAGGCTGGAGTGCAGTGGTGCAATCTCGGCTCACAGCAACCTCTACCTCCCGGGTTCCAGCAATTCTCCTGCCTCAGCCTCCCGAGTAGCTGGGATTACAGGCAAGTGCCACTACGCCCAGCTAATTTTTGTATTTTTAGTAGAGATAGGGTTTCACCATGTTGGCCAGGCTAGTGTGGAACTCTTGGCCTCAGGTGATCTGCCCACTTCGGCCTCCCATGGTGCTGGGATTACAGGCAAGAGCCACTGTGCCCGGCCCAGTTTCAATTTACGTTGTTTACACTGTTTGCTTCTCAACATGTTCTGATTAATAGAAATGTCCCACAGTGGCAGGATGTTGTATCCGCCTCACAGCACAGGACTGCTTACCAATATGTGTGTATTCATTTCCTTATTGCCCCTTCCTGTGTTATAAGTTTCCAATTTCAACCTATTGCTTACTATAGAATGCCTTCCAGAAAAATCCTTTTTTATATCCTTATCATTCACCTAAAATATATTTTCTTTACTATTACATATGTTAAATGGGACTTTTCCTTTAAGGAGTTGGTGACATTCAGGGGTGTGGCTATAGATTTCTCTAAGGGAGAGTGGGAATGCCTGGGCCCTGCTTAGAGAGACTTGTGCAGAGATGTGATGTTGGAGAACTACAGCAACTTTGTGTCACTGGGTAAGGTCACCTGTTCCCTGTAATTCAGAAAATGTTCTCTCCATTGGCAATTCTGGGGCTGCATTAAATATCCAAATTCCGTTCCATGTTCCAAAAATTGGTTTGAGTTTTGTTGTCTTGGAATAGATTGCTTCTGTCAGGCACCTTCATATTTCCTGTTCTTCACTGACCTTCACTCTTTCTCCTTATGTAAGTGCCTTTCTTCTTGATTTTTAAGGAGCTAGATGATGGTCAAGGGACATTTATATAACAGCCTTTAGGATTTAAGACATGATGGTTCATCTAAAATTTAGGAAAACACATTCCCTGTCATTTTTATGTTTGAAAGCTACATTCTAGGAATTTGACATTTCACAGGAAGATACATTGATTCTGTCTTGTGCCTGCTTGTTTTTCTTACCCAGGTAAGTAGAGATAGAGCCCATGTAGATTTAAATTTAACTAAGACCTTCCCCCCTCATTTGTCTCTTTGTTCCTTGTGCTCCTTAGGTCAGCTTAATGTGAATGAATTCTGACGTCTTCATCATTCTTTTACCCAAAAGCTTTTCTAGGGCCCATTTTTAAATTTTGTTTTATGTATTATTATATATTTTTTTGAGTCAGGGTCTCTGTTACTCAGGCTAGAGTACAGTGGCATGATCGTGGCTCACTGCAGCCTCAAACTCCTGGGCTCAACTGATCCCCTCACCTCTGCCTCCCAAGTAGGTGGGACTACAAATGTGCCACTGTGACCAGCTAATTTTTTAAAATTTGTGTAGAGATACGGTCTTGCTATGTTGCCTAGGCTTATTTTGAACTCCTGGCCTCAAGTGATCCGCCTGCCTTCGCCTCCTAAAGTGCTGGGATTACAGGCGTGAGCCAGTATGCCCAGCCAAAACTTTCTTTTCTTTTTTTGAGACAGAGTCTCGTTCTGTTGCCCAGGCTGGAGTGCAGTGGCGCAATCTTACGATTACATTAAAGTTATGTATTTTTGGCAAGAATACTACAGAAGTGATGCCTTTTTCAGTGCATTGCATCAGGACATAAAAAATGGCCAATCAAAAACAATATCTTGTTTTGATGCTTGAAATGGTATCCTCTAGGGTTCTGCATAGTAAAGCTACTATTTTTACCTTTGCAATCAGTAAGTAACTTGTAAGGAAATTTGAGGTTCTACAAATACCCTCTTGCTCATGACATTTTTATCACTTTAGTTTCATCAATGATTCCTGCAGAGAACAGTTATGGTTATTACTTTTTTGAGACAGGGTGTTGCTCTGTGGCTCAGGCCGGAATGCAGTGGCATGATGATTGCTCACTACAGCCTTGACCTCCTGGGCTCAAGCAGTCTTCCTGCCTCAGACTCCCAAGTAGCTGGGACCACTGGTATGTGCCACCACACCTGGCTCTGACAGCAGTTGTTTACTCTGGTGTTTGCCAGATTATGATTTTCTGTTTCCATCAGTCTTCAGAGGAACTTGAATTTGCTTTAGGTTAAACCATTCTAAAAAGAAACATTTTTTGGTTTATTTATTTTTAATATCCTATTTCTTTGAGCAGGAGTTGCCATTTCTAAGCCATCAGTGATTTCCCTATTGCAACAAGGGAAAGAACCCTGGATGGCTGGGAAAACAGGATGGTATCCAGGTGGGTAAGGGTGTTGGGGTACTCCCAGCAGAAGTACATTTTAGGGAAGCCCAAACTGGTCAGAGTGGTGATGTCTTTTGTTTAAGATATTGTGTGGAAACCTTCCCTCAGAGGCCCAAGGTCTTGGGAGAAAAAGTTTGACAAATGGGAAGTATTTCAAATATTTACAAAGAACTTTTTTTCTTTTTTTTGGTAGCAGATGTATTGAGGCATAATTGACATATAATGAACCAGCTATGCTATAAAGTATATGGTTTGACAAATTTTGATGTGTCAAATGGTATACTTTATATGTATACATGTTTGCTCATGAAACCACCATAATTAAGTTACAAAACCTATTAATCACTCCCATTGCTTCTGATCTAAGGAAAAAAGACTTCAATATTTTATTATTATTATTATTATTATTATTATGAAACAGAGTCTCACCCTCTTTATTATTATTATTATGATGATGACGATGATGAAACAGAGTCTCACCCTCTAGTGCAGGCTGGAGTGCCGTGGCGTGATCTTGGCTCACTGCAACCTCCACCTCCTGGGTTTAAGTGATTCTCCTGCCTCAGCCTCCCGAATAGCTGGGATTACAGGCACATACCACCACATCCAGCTAATTTTTATATTTTTAGTAGAGACGGGGTTTTACCATATTGGCCAGGCTGGTCTCAAACTCATGACCTCGTGATCCACCTGCCTCGGCCTCCCAAAGTGCTGGGATTACAGGCATGAGTCACTTCCCTGGCCTACTTTGCTCTTATCTACTGTCTTGCAGTAAAACCTTAGGTTGTTTATTTTATACCTTTTTCTTTTTTTTTTTTTTTGAGACTGAGTCTGGCTCTGTCGCCCAGGCTGGAGTGCAGTGGCCGGATCTCAGCTCACTGCAAGCTCCGCCTCCCGGGTTTACGCCATTCTCCTGCCTCAGCCTCCGGAGTAGCTGGGACCACAGGCGCCCGCCACCTCGCCCGGCTAGTTTTTTGTATTTTTTTTAGTAGAGACGGGGTTTCACGGTGTTAGCCAGGATGGTCTCGATCTCCTGACCTTGTGATCCGCCCGTCTCAGCCTCCCAAAGTGCTGGGATTACAGGCTTGAGCCACCGTGCCCGGCTTTCTTTTCTAATATAAGCATTTAAAGCTATAGGTTTCACTGTAAATGTTACCTTAGCTATATAACATACATTTTGCTGTGCTATACTTTTATATTGTTAATTTCTAAGTATTTTCTAATTTCCAGGTGTATTGTTTAGTTTTCAAGTATTGGGGGACAGGTTCCAGATATTTTATTTTATTTATTTATTTTTTTTTTTGAGACGGAGTCTCGCTCTGTCGCCCAGGCTGGAGTGCAGTGGCCGGATCTCAGCTCACTGCAAGCTCCGCCTCCCGGGTTCGGGCCATTCTCCTGTCTCAGCCTCCTGAGTAGCTGGGACTACAGGCGCCCGCCACCTTGCCTGGCTAGTTTTTTTGTATTTTTTAGTAGAGACAGGGTTTCACCGTGTCAGCCAGGATGGTCTCGATCTCCTGACCTCGTGATCCGCCCATCTCGGCCTCCCAAAGTGCTGGGATTACAGGCTTGAGCCACCGCGCCCGGCCAATAATTTCAAACTGAGTTCCATTGTGATCAAAGAAAATACTCTGTGTGACACTGATCCTTTTTAGTGTATTGAGACTTGTTTATGGTCTATTTTGAATGCGTATAGGTATTTGAAGAGAATGTACGTTCTGCAGTTTTTGATATTATGTTTTGTATATATCAACTAGTTGAAGGTGGTGGACAGTGTTACTTATATCCTCTATTACTTTACTCATTTTCTGGGGGAGGGGGATGTTCCAGTTGTTCCTATCAGTTATTGAGAGATGGTTGCAAAATCTCCAGCTATGATTGTAGAATTATCTATTTCCTACTTTGTCAATTTTTGCTTCACATATTTTCAGGCTGTGTTATTCTGCACCTACACATTTCTGATTGCCAAGTCTTCCTGATGAGTTATTATAACTCTTTTATCATTATGAGAAAATTATCTTTGATAATATAGAGTAACTGGAAGTCTGTTTTATCTGATATTAATATAGCCATTCCAACAATTTTTTTCTGCAAATTAAATGCCAAGATTTGAAAGTTATCTAAGCCATTTCTTGCTTAAGGGCATTATTATCTGTTTGACTGCTTCTATGAAGTTTTATTTCTCATAAAAGAGGAAAACATGATGTTTATTTTCTTTCAGATATGCTGTCTAGGTATGACACCAAGGAGTTACCTCTTAAGAATGGCACTTTTGGGCCGGGCGCGGTGGCTCAAGCCTGTAATCCCAGCACTTTGGGAGGCCGAGACGGGCGGATCACGAGGCCAGGAGATCGAGAGACGATCCCGGCTAACACGGTGAAACCCCGTCTCTACTAAAAAATACAAAAAAACTAGCCGGGTGAGGTGGCGGGCGCCTGTAGTCCCAGCTACTGGGGAGGCTGAGGCAGGAGAATGGCGTAAACCCGGGAGGCGGAGCTTGCAGTGAGCTGAGATCCGGCCACTGCACTCCAGCCTGGGTGACAGAGCAAGACTCCGTCTCAAAAAAAAAAAAAAAAAAAAAGAATGGCACTTTTGAAAAAGAATCGTTAAAATGGAAAATAATAGAAAGAGTCAGAAGTTCTTGCCTCAAGGAATCTTGTTTTGGAAATGATTGGAAATGCAAAGGACTCTTTAAGAGACAACAGGAAACTAAAGAGGAATATTTCAGGCATGTAACTGTGCCATTTGAAAAAATATTATCTGAATTCATCCAGCCTACATCTTTTCTTCTAAATCAAATAATTCATACTGGAAAGAAACTCTATGAACATAAAAAATGTGAAAATCTTACTCAACAGGGAAGAATTTGTATTATTGACAAGCTTGATGAAATGTGTGGCAATGCGTCTGTATTTTACACAAATCATATGAAACATCAAATTTTACTGCAAAGAAATGCAATGTATTTAAAGAATGTGGCAAAGACTGCTTGTAACTTTCAACTAACTCAATATCAAATAAGTCATTGCTAATCAGAAACCCTATGAATGTCAGATATGTGGAAAGCCCATAAGAAAGCGTGCCCACCTTACCCAACATAATCAAATTCACACTGGTGAGAAACCATATGAATGCAAAGAATGCGGGAAAGCGTTTATGTTGTTCAACATTGATTCAACATAAGAGAACTCATACTAATGAGAAACCCTATGAATGTCTGGAATGTAGAAAGATGTTTAGGTGGAATGCACATCTTATGTGACATCAAAGAATTCATACTGGTGAGAGACCTTATACACGTAAGCAATGTTGGAAGGCCTTTGCTTCTGTTTCTGATTTTAATAGACATCAGAAAATTCACACTGGTGAGAGACTTTACAAATGTAAAGAATGTGGGAAGGCACTTAACAATTGCTCAACTTTTATTCAGCATCAGAGAATTCACACTGGTGAGAAGCCCTTTGAATGTAAGGACTGTGGCAAAGCATTCAATAATTGCTCAACACTTACTCAACGTCAGAGAACTCATACTAATAAGAAATCTTATGAATGTCAGGAATGTAAAAAGGCTTTTAGGCAAAGTGCACATCTTACTCAACATCAAAGAACTCATACTGGTGAGAAACCATATGAGTGTGAGGAACGTGGGAAGGCTTTCACTTGTGCTTCTGACTTTAACAGACATCAGAGAATTCACACTGTTGAAAAACCCTATGAATGTAAAGAATGTGGTAAAGCCTTTAATAATTGCTCAGCTCTTATTCAACACCAGAGAATTCACACTGGTGAGAAGCCTTATGAATGTAAGCAGTGTGGGAAAGCTTTTATATCCTGTTCAACACTTGTTCAACATCAGAGAACACATACTAATGAAAAACCTTATAAATGTCAGGAATGCAAGGCCTTCAAGCAGAGTGCACATCTAATGAGACACCAGAGAATTCAGTGGGGAGAAACCCTATGAATGTAATGAATGTGGGAATGCCTTCATTTGTTTTTCTGATTTTAATAGACATCAGAGAATTCACAAAGGAGAGAAACCCTATCAGTGTAAAGAATGTAGGAAGGTTTTTAATAATTATCTAACTCTTACTTAACATCAAAGAATTCATACCAGTGTGAAGCCCTATGAAGGTAAGGAATGTTGAAAGAACTTTACTTGGCTTTCAAACTTGAATAAACATCAGAGGCCAGGCGCGGTGGCTCACACCTGTAATCCCAGCACTTTGGGAGGTCGAGGTGGGCAGATCACGAGGTCAGGAGATCGAGACCCTCCTGGCTAACATGATGAAACCCACTCTCTACTAAAAATACACAAAATTAGCCGGGCGTGGTGGCAGGTGCCTGTAGTCCCAGCTACCCGGGAGGCTGAGGCAGGAGAATGGCATGAACTCAGGAGGCGGAGCTTGCAGTGAGCTGAGATTGTGCCACTGCACTCCAGCCTGGGCGACAGAGTGAGACTCCATCTCAAAAAAAATTTAAAAAAAATACACATCAGAGAATTCACACTGGTGACAAACCCTTTGAATGTAAAGATTGTAAGAAAGCTTTTCTTTGTTATTCAACATTTATTCAACACTGTAGAACTCATACTAATGAGAAACCCTATGAATGTCAGGAATGCAGCAAGGCCTTTAGGCAGAGAACACATCTTACTCAACATCAAAGAATTCATACTGGTGAAAAACCATATGAGTGTAAGGAATGTGGGAAGGCCTTTGTTTGTGTTTCCTACTTTAATAGACATCAGAGAATTCACACTGGAGAGAAGCCATACCAGTGTAAAGAATGTAGAAAATTCTTTATTGATTGTTCAACTCTTATTCAACACCAGAGAATTCACACTGGTGAGAAACCCTTTGAATGTAGGAATGTAGGAAGGCTTTTAGGCAGAGGGCGCATCTTACTCAACATCAAAGAAGTCATACTGGTGAGAAACCCTATGAATGTAACAAATGTGAGAAGGCCTTTTCTTGTCTTTCACAGCTGAAAAAGCACCAGAGAATACATACATGAATAAATCTTATGTATTTGAATAGCATCTTTTTATTTAACAATTCTTACCTAACATCACCAAATTCACATTGCGAGAAACTTCAGAAGTATAAGAAATGTGGGAAACACTTTTACCTGTCCCTCAGCTAGGCTTTTTCATAATGGAATTTGTACTGGTGAGAAGCCTTATGAAAGCCAGATATGTGTAAAGATCTACTCTCACAATATACTCAACATTATATAATATATAGTGTGACTCCTATAGGAAACGCTTGATTTTAAAATTATCAATTATGGAATAGCAAACAATCTGTAAGTGAAGAAAATCCAGTGACTGTGTAAAGTTTTTGCCTCATAATTCACAATTTATTAAGCATCAAATTTATATGGGAAAAATAGAGTATCAATTACTAATAAAAACATTACCACTAAAATTATATTTGACTTATCATAGAGAATAGCATATAGAGAATAATCATGTTGACTTTGTGAATGTAGAAAAGTGTTTATCTATAATATGAATCTTTTTCAGCATCATTATACTTTCACCAGTTTCCACGTCTGTTTTATTACCAAGTAATTTAAACTTTGTATACTTCAGATTACAAATTTCTTACATTGTGATAAGGTTATTGTGAAGATTAAATGAGTTTATCCAAAGACTTTTGGAATAGTTATTGGTAAATAGAAACTAGTCAGTAAATATTGGCTGTCATGATTATCACCTTCATTACTACTTAGAATATTTATATAAGAACATTTAATTATGCAGATTTTATTAATATAATGAAATCCACCATCACAATTTCTCTGATTGCAAATCTATGATAATTTATTCTGGAATGAAAATTATTAGAATATAGTGAGTATGAGGAAACATTCATTTAAATTTATTTTAGTTGAATCAGAAAATTCACTCTGGAAACACTGAATGGATGTATTAAGTAAATTTTTTAGATTAAAGTTGATATGAGAAGTGATATATCTGAAGCAAGTTTCAAAAAGTAGTGTTCATTTTCTGACAATAACTCAAGACAGGTGGGTGTGGTGGCTCATGCCTCTAATCTTAGCACTTTGGGAGGCTGAGGCAGGTGGATCACTTCAGGTCAGGAGTTTGAGACCAGGCTGGCCAACAAGGCAAAACCCCATCTCTACTAAAAATACAAAAATTAGGCAGGTATGGTGGTGTGCACTTGTAGTCCCAGCTACTCGGGAGGCTGAGGCAGGAGAACTGCTTTAGCCTGGGAGATGGAGGTAGCAGTGAGCCGAGATCTCACCACTGCACTCCAGCCTGGGTGACAGAGTGAGACTTTATCTGAAAAAAACAAACAAATAAGACAAGTAGATACAGAAGACGAATTTTTAAAATTTGCAGTTTATAAACATCACCATATGTAGTTCTTGGATTAAGTGAAAAATGCTATCTGAAATAATAGGCTATTTAGATATGAAAGATAGTGTTGCATAATAAAACCTGAGGTATGTGGCTCATTTGAATAAATAAACATTCAAGCAGAAAAGTAACAAACCCAAAATTAACACTGGAAACGTATTACATAAATCAATTTGTTTATTCAATGAATTTGAATGAATTACTTAAAAAGAAAAATTAATGAGCTAAACAGAAAGTGGACTTTATCTAAAAGTGGTTTGAAACAACTTGTAATATAGACTAGATTTGCCAGTTATGATTGAGATAAGTAAGAGAAATGACATAAATGCATCAGTGCAATTGGGAACATGGAAATTTTACAGGCATTTTTAATAGTATGAAATGTTTTGTTTAGTATTTCAAGTAAATTTTAAACATCTATGGTAAACTTCATTTTACAGGAATATGTAAATATGTAAATGTTTCTAGTTGGTTCACTGAGGCATAGAAAATTTGAATGAAGCCAAACCTGAAGCTATAGAAAGTCTGAATGAAGCCAAAATGTGAAAACTTTACTCCACAAGGAAGAATCCATGCCAGTGATAAGCTTAATGAAATGTGTGGGAACACCTTTACATTTTGCACAAATCAGAGAAAATTCACTGGAAAGAAATTTCACTGGAAAGAAATGCAGAGAATATAAGGAATGTGGCAGAGACTTTGATCATAACTTTCAGTTAACTCAGTATCAGGTAAGTCATACTAATCAGAAACCCTATGAATGTTAGATATGGGGAAAGACCTTTAGAAAGGCCCTTCAAAAAATTATCCCTTCAAAAACACTGAAAACTTAATCAGAGATAATCACCTTTAAAAACTATTACTTAGGCCATGCATGGTAGCTCACGCCTGTAATCCCAGTGCTTTGGGAGGCCACAGCTGGTGTATTGTTTGAGGGCAGGAGTTTGATACCAGCCTGGGCAAGATAGTGAGACCTCGACTCTATTAAAAAATTTTTTTTGGCCAGGCATAGTGGAGCAGTTCCTCAGTCTTTTCTGTCGTTTATGACGTTGACATTTTTGGAAAATACTGGCCATTTGTTTTATAAAATATCATTCCATTTGAGTTTTTCTAATGTTTCCTATTAGATTCACATTATGTATGCTTTGGCACCCATATACTGTACTACATTATACCATACTGTACTATATACACAGTGCTTTTCCATTTTATTTTAGTTTAGTTTTATTTTTCAGATGGAGTTTTGCTCTGTCGCCCAGGCTGGAGTGCAGTGATGCGATCTCGGCTCACTGCAACCTCTGCCTCCCAGTTCAAGCAATGCTCCTGCCCCAGCCTCCAAAGTAGCTGGGACTACAGGTGCACACCACCATGCCCAGCTAATTTTTGTATTTTTAGTAGAGATAGGGTTTCACCATAGTGGCCAGGCTGGTCTCAAACTCCTGACCTCAGGTAATCTGCCTGCCTCGGCTTCCTAAAGTGCTGGGATTACAGGCATGAGCCACCACGCCCCAGCCTTTCCCTTTTTATTAATAGTGCATCATATTAGGGCATCAGTAATCCTAACTTTTATCTCTTGATTAAAGTATTGTTGACCAGGTTTGTCCATTCTAAAATTATATTCCCCTTTTTAATTACTAAGTGTTTTGTGGGAAGATCCTTTTAAGCTATGTAAATTATCAAAACCACTAATTTTTGTATTTTTAGTAGAGCTAGGGTTTCACCATGTTGGCCAGGCTTGTCTCAAACTCCTGACCTCATGATCCGCCCACCTTGTAATCCCAAAGTGCTGGGATTACAGGCATGAGCTACCGCGCTCAGCCCAGATTAGTATCTTCTAATTAAAAACAAGTTTCAACTGTAACAGTCTACTCACTTTTGGAATTACTGGCAAGGTTTATGTCCATCAATGCTTTTATGTAATTTTCATTTAAGTTGCCTATTCAATATTCATTTTTCTTTCCTTGTCTTCTAATTTTAATTGATTACTGGTAATTTTTATAGATAGCTTCACAAAAAGACACAAAAGACATAAAAGTATATCATAAAATTTTGGGATGCTACCATTGTCCATTTTTGGAAAAGGTAATTTAATCTCATAGAAATAATTGATAAACATTTAATGGTGATTATCTGTTCCTTCCAAATTTGCTTGGTAAACACTATGTCATACTTAATTTTTTTGTTTTGTTTTGTTTTTGAGACGGACTCTCACTCTGTCACCCAGGCTGGAGTGCAGTGGCGCAATCCCAGCTCACTGCAACCTCTGCTCCCCCGGGTTCAAGCAGTTTTCTGCCTCAGCCTCCCCAATAGCTGGGACTACAGGTGACCACCACCATACCCGGCTAATTTTTGCATTTTTAGTAGAGGCAGGTTTCACCATATTGGCCAGGTTGGTCTCAAACTCCTGACCTTGTGATCTGCCCACCTCAGCCTTGCGAAGTATTGGGATTACAGGTACATGTACATGCCACCATGCCTAATTTTTTTTTTTTTTTTTTTAACAGACAGAGTCTTGCTGTGTCATCCAGGCTGGAGTGCAGTAGCACAATCTCGGCTCACTGCAACTTCCACCTCCTGGGCTCAAGTAATCCTCCCGCCTCAGCCTCCCAAGTAGCAGAGACCACAGGTGCGTGTCACTATGCCCAGCTGTTTTTGTATTTTTAGTAGAGACAAGGTTTTGCTATGTTGTCCGGGCTCATCTCAAACTTCTGGGCTCAGGCGATCTGCCCACTTCAGCCTCCCAAAGTCGTGGGATTACAGGCATGAGCCACAGGACTAGCCATGCCTGGCTAATTAAAAAAAAAAAAAATTGTAGTGACAGGGTCTAGATATGTTGCCCAGGCTGGTCTCAAACTCCTGGCCTCAAGTTATCATCCTGCTTCAGCTTCCCAAAGCACTGGAATTACAGATATGAGCCTTGTTTCTTGATAGTATTGCTTAATTGTAACAAATGTATCATATTAAGGTAAATGTTACTACTAGGGGAAATTGGGTGTGGGTGTATGAAATTGTCATATCTTTGTATCTTATATAAATCTAAAACCATTGTAAAAACTAGTTCATTTAGAAAAAAAATCAATGACTTTTTTTTTTGGCTTTTGTAACCACAAAATCCAAAGATAAATGGAGCTTCGGGTATGGCATGATCAAGATGTTCACTATGTCATCAGGTTTTAACACTGAACGCTCAGCTCTCCCTTTGCCAGTGTTTTGGCTTTGACTTGAGGCTAATTTCCTCATGACTGCATCAGTTCCAGGCCTCCTATCTGGACATACCCCTTTCAGTACAAGAGGGAGAGCACCTTTGCCTAGCATTCCAAAATAAACCTCTGAGATTCACTTTGACTGGGTCAAGTTAATTGATATGCCCAATCGTAAACTAAGAGCTTCAGCGTGCAAGGAGCCCTCCCTACATGGAGGCACACACAGTCCCACATCTTTTGAGCTCCAGAGGTCAAAGCTCTGAGTGTGGCTGGGACCTGCTTCCCTTCTCTCTCATCATCTTGGGTCCAGTTAACCATCACCAACCACCTGGGAAATGGAAAAAATGGGACCTCATGGCCAAAGAGGCTGTTCACTGCTTATGGCACCCCTACAACTGGACCGGAGACTCTTGCCAGGGCTGGCACGTACAGGTACAAGCCACACTTACACTCCATTTATGACTCAATAATGACTTCACTTCGATCTCATAGTGAAATTCCCAACTGCTTCCACAGCACCAAGTCCCCAGCACAGGCAACACCTCCCCTGGAGAAGTCCCAGCCAACAAGCTCTGCCATTCTTCTCCCTGCAATTCTGCCCTGAAAATGTCTGGGCCTCAGTTCTGTGAAATAGGGCAATTTCTGCCCTACTCTGTAGCCACTTGAGAAATCAAGTCAAAGAATTTACTCACATACTGACATCCTGCAAGGTAAGGCTGTGCCTTTTTTTTTTTTTTTTTTTTTTTTTTGAGACAGAGGCTTAGTGTGTTGCCAAGGCTGGAGTGCAGTGGCATGATCTTGGCTCACTGCAACCTCCGCCACCTGGGTTCAAAGGATTCTCCTGCCTCAGCCTCCTAAGTAGCTGGAATTACAGGCACCTGCCACTATGCCTGGCTAATTTGTGTATTTTTAGTAGAGACGGGTTTCACCATAATGGCCAGGCTAGTCTCAACCTCAGGTGACCTGCCTATTTTGGCCTCCCAAAGTGCTGGGGTTACAGGCGTGAGCTGTAACAAGGTAAGGCTGTACCTTTTATGGGTTGTTAGCAGCTCAATGTCTTGCTATTAAAACAAGAGGTTTACTAGATATATCCAAACATGAGAAGAGTGGGGCACAGGATTCTACTCCAGACAGCAACACCAGCTGTGCGGGCTCCTTCCCCACAGGGGTCACAGCAGTCCTGGGACGGATCACTGTAGAAGAAACCAGCACTCACAGACCAGGACTCTGTTTATGAGTTCACTCAGAGATCTAACTGCCCCATCTCCTACTCCAAGAGAAGGCTTATCATTGGTCCTGCATCACGTACCTTGCATGGAAATTCTGACTGTCTTCAAAGGCAACCCTGCAGTAATTGAAGCAAAGCAGATGTCTATTGCATCAGAGTGACCCAGTACCAGGCCACATCCCATTGACTAGCAATGCCCAGCTGACCATGGGGCTTCTGGAATGGAAAATTCATGGAATAGGACAGTACATCAGATTCCTGTCAAGATCCCTCTCCATATACTTACTAATAATTTTATAGTTGGTGAAAAGGTAAGGCATGTTCATAGTTCTTTTCAAAAGCAAATCAAACTGTTAAAAAGGGTGTCACATTAAAGGTAGGTTTCTCTCCTATTCTGACCAATCCCTCAGTTCTACCGGAGTCCCAGAAATCCACTTAATCATTTTCTTGCATCTCATTCCAGATATCCCATCCTCACACAAGCACATGTATGCATCTAAGTGTACTTCCTATTTTTTGCATTTTTTTTTTTTTTTTACTTAAACAATTGTTATTCAATTCCCGTATTAAACTTTCTTAGAGACTATTTTATTTTTATTTTTCTATTTCCGAGACAGGGTCTCACTCTATTACCCAGTCTGGAGTGCAGTGGCATGACCATAGCTCACTGCAGCCTCAATTTCCTAGGCTCAAGCCATTCTCCCACTTCAGCCTCCTGAGTAGCTGGGACTACAGGTGCATGCCACCATGCCTGGCTAATTTTTAAAATTTTTTGTAGAGATGGGAATCTCATGTTACCCAGGCTGGTCTCCAACTCCTGAGCTCAAGCAATCCCCCTGCCTAGGCCTCCCAAAGTGCCAGGATTACAGGTATGAGCCACCACTCGCAGCCTCTTAGAGACTTTTTTTTTTTTTTTTTTTTTTTTTGAGAATCAGGGTGTCTCTATTACCCAGGCTGGAGTGCAGTGGCGTGATCTCAGCTCACTGGAACCTCTGCCTCCCAGGTTCAAGCAATTCTCCTGCCTCGGCCTCCTGAGTAGCTGGGATTACAGGCGTGTACTACCACATCTGGCTAATTTTTGTGTTTTTAGTAGAGATGGGGTTTCACCATGTTGGCCAGGCTGGTCTCGAACTCCAGACCTCAAGTGATCCACCCAAAGTGTTGGGATTACAGGTGTGAGTCACTGCACCTGGACTCCTTTGACTTTTAAAGGTGTCTCAGTAGGCAATAAATTAAATGGTCAATTACCAGAAGGGTGAGGCTCTGGAGACAACAGCCAGCTATGGAAAGCCATCCAAATAATCTCACCTGCTCTTTTCTCCCTTCCAGTGAGCAGGGAACATCCCAGAGAGGTGAGGGTGAGATAGACTACAGAAGCAGCCCAGACACTATCAGTGAACACCTCCAGTCCCATCTGTCCATCAAGGGGGCAGTGGGCAGCTGTGTCTCTCCTTTAGGAGCCAAGTGGAACAGCGAAGGGTCAGCAGCCAACAGAACCCGGTGGACAATGGGATCTTCTCTATGGTTGCATTCAAGTGCTGGAAACATCATTTCTTTGAAGACATCAAGTGGCCAGACCAATTCTTACATCACCAACCCTGATGAGTCCATCTGGACTTAGTAAGAAAAGACGGATACAGCTGGAGGACCTTGAACTGTGAATCATATACCGAAGTTTCAGCCTCATGCCAGTGGAAATGCTGCAGCCTCAGAGATCTGCAGATCAAAGACTGTGACGCCATCATGCTTATTTAAAGAGGCTGATAAGAGCCTATAAGTTCTCAGGGATAGCCATGCCCAAGCTAACCATGATCTAGATGCCCACTGGTCCTGTCTCTACTTCGCACTCTCTCTATCAAGATCATTGTGATGTTTCGGAAGCATAAATATGAACCCAGCCCTCCCGTGTTTAATTCCTGCTCCCCATTACTTACAGAATGAAGTTCAAGTTCCTGTGCTTGGCATTCAGGGTCTTTGAAAATCTAGACTTTGTTTACCCCTGTAGTTCCCCTCCCCACTCCCTAAAGGCACCCCACACTTCAGCCATGCACAGACATTTGCAAGTCCCCAAATGCTGACTGCCAGGTCATACCTCCATGACTCTTGAGTCAACAATCCTTTTTTTTTTTTTTTTTTTGAGATGGAGTCTTGCTCTGTCGCCCAGGTTGGAGTACAGTGTTGCGATCTCGGCTCACTGTAACCTCCACCTTCTGGGTTCAAGCGATTCTCCTGTCTCAGCCTCCTGGGTAGCTGGGATTACAGGCATGTGCCACCATGCCCAGCTAATTTTTGCTTTTTTTTTTTTTTTTTGATGGAGTCTCGCTCTGTCGCCAGGCTTAAGTGCAGCGGTGTGATCTCGGCTCACTGCAACCTCTGACTCTCTGGTTGAAGCTATTCTCCTGCCTCAGCCTCCCCAGTAGCTGGGATTACAGACACACGCTACCACGCCCAGCTACTTTTATTTCTAGCAGAGACACGGTTTCACCATGTTGGCCAGGATGGTCTCAGGATCACCTGAGGTCAGGAGTTTGAGACCAGAATGCTTGGAGACATTGAATTTATCCAAGAGTTCATCTAGGAACAAAGGAGAAAAAACAAATCTCATTTGTTAGAATATTCCAAGTCCAGGTATGGAAGAAAATAAAATGCCTCTCCCTCCCGTTTCATGGTGTCCTATTCATTTCAATTTTCTGACACAGTCCTACAAGTCCATCATTTGGAAGTAACAGCAACCTTATTCCTTTCCAATTTTTTTTCCTGCAATTGTTTTACTTGCCTAACACCACAGTCCTGAGGGTACACAAGGGCCAGATGCAGATAATCAAAATCCCAACACTCAGTTTCGTAGAGACCCACAAACCGTCTCCATGGAAAACCAGAACCAGAAGCGCTGCCCTAGCAAAAGCATTCTGGAAATAACACGGGACGAGGCAGAGCCACAGTCACAGATCCGATCTCAGGTACGTCACAAACGCAGACACAAACCGCACAGATCCCAGAGACCCCTACAGCCGGCGTCAGACTCGGGCACCACCGCGCAGCTCTCTCTGCGGCACCATCACAATCCCCTGCAGGAGAACGGCACACGCGCACTCATCATCCCCCGTGCCCGGAAACACTACTCCGCCTGCGGCCAGGCACTCGGTCCAGGTGCGCGGGGGCGCGGCGGCCGTCACTCAGCAAACACCACAGGGAGCACGCGCTGCGCCTTGGTCCAGGCTCGCCACACTGGGGTTTCCTCCATCCAGCTCACCGCCAGGGTCACGGCTACAGGCCTAGGTTTGGACACTCCATCCCCATCGGGATCCTGTAGCCAACCTCCACCCACCTCCAAATCTCCCGACCCCTCTGCACGTGCGGCCCCACGCGTCTCCCTTGCTCCCTGAAGAGCCCCCAGGTTCGCCCCGCGCGCTTGCGCACTCCGGGCAGAAGCCGATTTCCAAAGGATGCAGTGAGGCGTCGCTGGGGGCGGGGCGGGGCTCGCAGCTTCCGCCTGGCGCCGAGCTGAGAACCAAATGAAAAATAAAAAGCCGAAATATTGGTTTTTTAAGTTTTGGACCGCAGTGTCCACAGGGGAGCAGGCCCGGATTATCTTTAATGGCACTGGTCAGTCACGGGGCCCCCAGTAGAGGTAGAGGCCTGAGGCAAGGGACACTACCGTCCCTCTGGGTGCAGCTCCCCCGCCGCACTATCCCTGCCGAGACCCTGCCCCACGCGCCCCTCCCACTCCGGAGCAGCCGCGGGACTTGCCTCCGCCCCCCGCGCGCTTGCGCATTCGCGACCGAGACAGACGCCCTCCCGTATTCTGGCGCCGCTGACTCCACGGCTGGACGATCCTCGGAGTCCGGTGAGGCCGGAGCTGGGAGTCGGGCGCCGCTGTGGCCGCTACTTTTCTGAGGGAAAAGAGCGCGGGGTGGGTTATTTTGCAGGCAGGACCGGAGGTGGAGAAAAGGTTCCTATGGAGCCTCAGGCCGCTGTGCGTTTTTTCCCGGGACTGAGCTGCTGCAGCCCTGAGGCCTGGAGGCCCGGACGGCAGTAATTGTGCCGGGCCCGGTTCATGGGTGCGGCCTATGGTGCAATTGGACACCCAGGCTCCGCGCATCTCCTTCCGCTCTTCAGTCGCTTAGGCTCGGCCGTAGCGAAAAGGTCCAAGAGGGAAGTCACAGGTGAACGCCCCAAGATGAAGGTCCCCTGCAAAACGCTGGGACCTAGATTTGGGGCGGGTGTCTGGGGTCTGGGAGGACACCTGGACAGTTCCGAAAAGACACAGTGGGTGGTCCCGGGGCGTGGGCAACTGGGTATGGAACTACAGCGTACCCGGAACTTCGAACCCAGACGCGGGTGATTGCGGATCCTCTGCCCTGTCGTTTCCATTTGTGCATGCAGGTGGCGGTTCGCTGGGGCCAGGGAAGCGTGGAGGGGGGTGGTTCCAATCAAGAAAAGCCTGGGGTGTCCTGAACCGTGCCTGCTTCCCCAGCCCTGCCGGTTTCCAGAGGAGGCGCCTGAGAAGGAGAAACGAATCGCTGCTGCTCTTCTAAAAGCCGGTTCCGTGTGAGTTCGTGCTGCTGCTTTGTTTCTGTGAAATGCATTCGACTTCCTTCCGTTTAAAATCCTGCTTGAGAATGATCTATTTATTCATTGATTTGGGCCTTAGGATTTCCCTACCTCGTTAACGACAGGGGACCTAATTAATAGATTTCCCTTTTTTAGTGCCTACTTCATGCTGTTCTATAGTTAGTTACGTGGTTAGTTAACTGTATGTTCAGTTACTCTGTGAGCGCTGTTTTTCTAAGGATTTTGATGATATGGAAATACCCTTGCTTGAGATTAATGTTCATACTTTGTTTTTGTTAAGGAGTTTTCTAGGGTTTAGATATGTTTTAATGATTCCGGGGTAGAAAGATGATGTCTTTTTTTCCAGGAAATTCATGAGTAGAAGTTTTTGGTACCAGCCAGATGTGATTTGAGGTTTGGCAGCATGAGTTTATTTTGGGTATATCTTTGGATCGACTGACAGAGGTGTAGTGTAGTGATTAAGTATTTCGAGCCTAGATTAAGTGGATTTGAATCCTGACTGCCACTTAAAGCTAAACGAGTTTAAGCAATCTGTGCTTCAGTTTCCTCATAATTGTAATAGTGTATACTCACGGTGTTGTTTTGAAGATGACATGAATTAATATTTGTGAAGCTCTTAGGAGAGTGCCTGGCACATAGTGAGTCCTTAATTCATCGTAGCCACTGGTATTAAAATGATGATGCTCAGTCATTCCCTGTCAGCTTTGTTTATTCCCAAGAGCAATGCAAATGTGAAGGTAATTATGATGGATGCTTGCAAGCAGGAAAATGAGCCAGACCCTCCAGTGGACCAGAACAGGGATTGGTAACATAAGTCTTTGGACTCTGTTTATGAGCTTTCAGGGCAACAAAGATATTTTAAGATTATATCCAGAATTGTTGTATGTATTTGTAAATGGTTAATTTTTGCAGGGGAGCGAGGAAGCCTGTCATTGCATGGTATTATCGGAGTTATATAAGCTTCAACGACATTGATAATCGCTGTCTAGAAATGACATAACTGGGAGTGACTTTTGGGATATTCTTTTATAAAATTAATATCTAGCAATATGGAAATAGTTAAATCACACTCCATGTGATGGAATGTTATGCAATAATAAGAATTGTGTTTATATTTAGTCATAAGAAAAAAGTATAATGTAATATTGAGAAGTATTGATGTAAATAAGAATCGCCAAGAAATTGTTGTTACATATGAATGTTGAATACAACAATAAAGATTTTTAAGTTGTTTTGCAACAATGTAATATTTAAATATTAAATCGCTAGGTATTTAATGATATTTATTGGAGCTGAGGAGGGGTAAATGCAAGTTATTAAGTAGCTGCTGTGAAATGAGCATTTGTTCTTGTCTGCCATTCTTACTGGCTCTTAATCACTTTGGAAATGACATGAACCAGGATTGTAATCCTTCACAGAACTATTTCAGGGTCTTGATGAGATACAATACTCAGGAACTGGTAGAAATTATTTTTTCAGTCACACTGATTTCCTTGTTGTCACCATTTGTGCAGGGCCTGTTTAATCACAATTTTCTTTTCTTTTCTTTTCTTTTTTTTTTTCTGAGACAGAGTTTTCGCTTTTGTTGCCCAGGTTGGAGTGCAATGCTGAAATCTCAGTTCACTGCGACCTCGCTGGGGTTCAAGCGATTCTCCTGCCTCAGACTCCCAAGTAGCTGGGATTACAGGTGCCCCCCACCATGACCAGCTAATTTTTTGTATTTAGTAGAGACGAGGTTTCACCATGTTGGTCAGGCTGGTCTTGAACTCCTGACCTCAAGTGATCCACCCACCTCAGCTTCCCAAAGTGCTGGGATTGCAGGCATGAGCCACTGCACCTGGCTCCCAATTTTCTTAATGACTTTAAGGTAGCCTATCTTCCCAGTCATTTAAAATTTTTTGGAATAGCTTTTTAAAATATTTCTGATGATAGAATTAATACAAGCTTGTGAAGTATTAGTAACTATGGAACCTATAAAGAAAATTAAAATGATCAATGGTCCCAATGTCCAGAAATAATCATTATCAATGTTTTAGAGCATATTTTCCCAAAATATTTCTACAAGCCTGTGTGGTTTTGTGTGTGGTTTTATTTCTTTATTTCTTTTTTTTTTTTTTTTTTTTTTTTGAGGTGGAGTTTCGCTCTTATTGCCCAGGCTGGAGTGCAATGGCGCGATCTTGGCCCACTGCAACCTCCGCCTCCCAGGTTCAAGCTATTCTCCTGCCTCAGCCTTCCAAATAGCTGGGATTACGGGCACCTACCACCACGTCCGGCTAATTTTTGTATTTTTAGTAGAGACAGGGTTTCACTATGTTGACCAAGCTGGTCTCAAACTCCTGACCTCAGACAATTCACCCGCCTCAGCTTCACAAAGTGCTGGATTACAGATGTGAGCCACCATACCCAGCTGGTGGTTTTATCTCTGAAGAATAGGCTAAGACTCATAGAAAATTTGAAAGAAACTAAGACCTCTTTTAAACTAAGTTTAAACGAGGAATTCACTGCTGTTGTGGATTATAACTCCATGGATGTATGGAGAAAAGTGACATCCCAATGATCCACTTCTAGTTTGACAAACCTTCCAAATATTTAGTTCTTTAGATTATGGAAATTTCAGTTAAGTTGAGATTTAAATCTGATTTTAAAATTAATTTTAAAGTCTCAGAATTGAAATTTTAGGAGTTTTTTCCATCTGTTCAAGTCTGTTTCCCTTTAATGGTCTAAAAAATCTAATCATATATCGTGTTGTAATCTGTTTTTTTTTCTTTCAGTGTATCTTGAATATTTTCCTTTCCTTAACTGTTTTCTAAAATTTGGCATTTAGTGATTACCTTAGTATTCCATTTTATGGATGTTTTGTAAATTATTTAAGAAATCACTTATTGGGCAGGACTATTCAAAACTGCCCAAGCAATTCCTTCAGGAGGGTTTCTGGCTCCTATAACTTGATCAACTTTTCACCTCAGAGTCATGCGAATTTCAGCGATAGGCACATTTAGGAATTGACTTTTGCCAGGTGGGATACAGGTATTTGAAGTATTTGACTGTATTTCTGAAGGATTGATTTTCATTCTCAGAATATAAAATAGACAACTGTGCTATTTTATTTTTTATTTTTTATGTTGAGATGGAGTCTTGCTCTGTCACCCAGGCTGGATGGAGTGCAGTGGTGCGATCTTGGCTCACTGCAACCTCCCCCTTCTGGGTTCAAGCGATTCTCCTGCCTCAGCCTCCCCAGTAGCTGGGACTACAGGCATGTGCTACCATGCTTGGCTAATTTTTTGTATTTTTAGTGGAGACGGGGTTTCACTATTTTAGCCAGGATGATCTTGATCTCCTGACCTCATGATCCACCCGCCTTGGCCTCCCAAAGTGCTAGGATTACAGGCACGAGCCACCGTGCCCGGCCAGCTGTGCTATTTTATACCAGGAGCTTCATCCCTCAATTACATGATTCGGGGAAATGAATTAATGACAATTTCTTTGAAAACTAAACTTACAAAAAAACAAGATCATTTTAATCTCAGAAAAAAAAGTCTTATGCAAAGAAGGCAGAATAACCTGAGTATACTACATAGTTCAGTTGGTAACAATGTTTAGTCGCAATAATATAAACTGAATTTAAAAACGGATTTACTCTGAAATAGAATAAAATCATATTGAGGCTGGGTGCAGTGGCTCACACCTATAATCCCAACACTTTGGGAGGCCGAGGCTGGTGGATCACGTGAGCCCAGGAGTTCGACACCAGCCTGGCCAACATGGTGAAACCCCATCTCTACAAAAAACACAAAAATTAGCTGAGCGTGGTGGTGTGCACCTGTAATCCCAGCTACTTGGGAGGGTGGGACAGGCGGAGAATCACTTGAATCCAGGAGGCAGAGGTTGCAGTGAGCTGAGATTCTACAGCCTGGGTGACAGAGTGAAACTCTGTGTCAAAAAAAAAAAAAAAAAAAAAATCATATTGAAAGGACAAAGGGACTGTAACTGTGCATATGTGGGTGGGAGACGAGTAGGTAAAAGATAGCTAAAACTGTGCCTGCCATAGTAGTAAGGGAATATATAATGATTACAACTAAAAATTCAGAAGTAAAAATATTAGCATGGTTTTTAAATGTATGGAGTTTAAATACCAAAAGGAACAGTTAATAGAGGTAAAAATTGTTGCCTCTAGATTTGGAAGATAGGGGCATAGTAGCAGGGATGGAACTGTTGGAGCTTTTTGTGATATTCCTTGCATAGCTGTTTTGAATTATTGTTCAGGTATAAGCAATACAAATTTTTAATTAAAAAATTCAGGCCAGGTGCAGTGGCTCAAGCCTGTAATCCTAGCACTTTGAGAGGTGGAGGCAGGTGGATCACTTGAGTCCAGGAGTTTGAGAACAGGCTAGGCAACATAGACTGGCAAAAAATACAAAAATTAGCCAGGGTGGTGGCATGTGCCTTTAGTCCCAGCTACTCCAGAGGCTGAGGTAGGAGGATCGCTTGAGCCCTGGAAGTGGAGGCTGCAGTGAGCTGAGATCCGAGATTGCACTTTAGCCTGGGTGACAGAGCAAAATCCTGCCTTAAAAAAATTGTAAAGACTCCAGGGAAGAATAAATAATTATCACCTAGGACTCAAGTAGAGGTAACAATAAAATTTTATTACAATTCACAGATCTTTTTATACACATGCATATACATATATACACATGCATATACATATATGCATATATGCATGTATACGTAGTTTACCTGCCAAAAGACAGTTACATTACAATCATATTTTCTAACCTGTCTTCTTCCCCCAACAATATGTAGTGGCTGTCTTCCCATGACATCAAATATGAATTTTATCTTCATTTTTAATGGGTGTTTATTTTTCTTTTCTTTCTTTTTTTTTTAAAAAACAAAACAAAACAAAACAGGGTATCGCTCTGCTGCCCAGGCTGGAGTTCAGTGGCATGAACAGGGTTCATTGCCGCCTCAACCTCCTGGGCTCAGGCAATCCTCTCACCTTAGCCTCCCAGGGAGCTGGGACCACAGGTTTGCACCACCATGCCTGGCTAATTTTTTGTAGAGATGGAGTTTTGCCATGTTGGCCAGGCTGGTCTTGAACTCCTGGACTTACTAAGCGGTTACCTGCCTTGACCTCCCAGAGTGCTGGGATTACAGGCATGAGCCACTGCACTCGGCTGTTTAATTTTCCATTGTGTGAATGCGTGGTAATTTATTTAACATTGCTGAAGGATATTTAGGTTCTTTCCAGCTTTTTTGGTCCCATTTTAAACACTTTCTATCCACAAATTATTTCATTCTTTCTACATCATATCATTGAGTATCCATTTCCCCAACAGCTTAGTAATTATGAGGTGTCATAACTTTTTCAAATCTGCCAATACAGTTCCTTCAATATGCTCTCTAGTTACTAGTATATTTTAACTGATAAGCTGATAGGTTCTTTCTTTTTCCTTTTCCTGTTTTGTTCAAGGTCTTACTCTGTCACCCAGACTGGAGTGCGGTGGAAAGATCATAGCTCACTGCAGCCCTGAACTCCTGGGCTCAAGCAGTTCTCTTGCCTCAGCCTCCCAAGTAGCTAGGGATACAGGCAGGTGCCAACACACCCAGCTAATTAAAAAAAAATTTTTTTTTTGTCAGAGACAGACTCTTACTATGTTGTCCAGGCTGGTTTTCAATTCCTGGCATCAAACAATCCTCCCATCTGGGCCTCCCAAAGTGCTGGGACTACATGCATGAGCCACTGCACCCAGCCTGTTTCTACCTTCTAGAACATTATCCATGCTCAGGTTTCATAAATTTACTTCTTTAAGTCTGAGTACCAAGAAAGATTGCTTGGTAATTGAGATCATGCAGGCAATATTGATCCTGAATAGGAAAATAAGGAGCAGAGAGCTCTGAGTTAAGCCTTGGGGAAGGGATCCCAATGTGCACCTGTGGTTTTGCCATAATCAAGGCTGCTATATAGCCTTTCTACAGGTGTTTTATACCTGTGGTTCTCAAAGTGTGGCATCTGGACCCGCAGCAGCAGTATCACCTGGAAACTTTTTAGAAATGCAAATTCTCAAGTCCAATCCCAAACCTACTGAATGCCAAACTCTAGCAGTGAGACCTAGCAAGTTGTGTTTTAACAAGCCCTCTGGGTGATTCTGATGCATACTCAAGTTTGACTACCAAACTTTGCTGCCCATTAGAAACACCCATGGGAGGAAGAGGTAATTTAAAAAAATCCTAAATCCCACGTCACACTAATTAAATCAGTGTGTTTAAAGGTGGGAGCCAGGCAACAGTATAGTTTAAAGGTATCCAGGTGATTCCAATTTGAGCAAAGTTTGGGCAGTTCTTGTCTATGCTATGTTCTGTCTTCGTGTTTGGGGAGGCCAGCCAGATTCCTAAGGCCAAGAAGGAGAGTTTTGGTTTAGATGGTGTAACCCCTTTTCAGCTGGGAAGGTGGGGATGGAGGGAGGAGGATCTGTTCAGGACAGGTCTGCGCAACCCATTCTGTGGTCCAAACCAGCATGCCCTGGGGTCGGAGCTGAGGACCAACTGGCAGCCCTCCTGCTGAAGTGTCTAGACATACGCTTTGATGCTGCAGAGTCTCTGCTCTGCAATTCCTTGTGCAGCTGAGCTGATTTCGCTGTGGTTTTGGGGAGGACATCTTTGTCTGAACTACCTCTTACTTATCAAAACTTGTCTGTATGTTGGGGGTGGGAGTTGCATATAGGAATGGAGTAATAGTATCGGTTTTTTAAATTTGGAAACTCTGAGGCAATTCTGTTCTCATGATTTTACGCGTTCTTTCTCCAGCTCTGGCATCTGTGGACCCTGCTTCTGAAGTAAATGAACCTTGAGGAACATTGACCCGGTTCTTTCAATTCTAAAATCATGGCTCGTGTAAGTTGGAATTTCTCTCTACTTGGAATTCTGTCATTTTTTTCAGGTTATGTGAACATTCTCATTTGTTACTCGGCAACTTTCTAACAGAGCCCCATTCAACAGCTGCTCCCCAGTCTTCCCCATTCCAGCAAGGGGTGGAGCCAGCCAGATTCCTAAGTGCCCCCATCTTCTCCATGCATATCTTTAGTAGTCCGTTTTCACACTGCTGATAAAGACATTCCTGAGACTGGGTAATTTATAAAGAAAAAGAGGTTTAATGGACTCAGTTCCACATAGCTGGGGAGGCCTCACAGTCATGGCGGAAGGCGAAAGGCGTGTCTTACATGGTGACAGGCAAAGAGTGAATGAATGCCAAGAGAAAAGGGAAACCCCTTATAAAATCATTAGATCCTGTGAGACTTACTGCCACGAAAACAGTATAGGGGCAGTGGCCTCCGTGATTCAATTATCTCACACTGGGTCTCTCCCACAACACATGGGAATTATGGGAGCTACAATTCAAGATGAGATTTGGGTGGGGACACAGCCAAATTGTATCAGTATCCATGTGTGCATTGACCAAATCATTCAGCATCTCCTGTGTGCTCCTTATCTGTCTAGAGCAGAGATGGGGCAGAAATGAAGTTCCTAGAAATGGGCATTGTATCTGAAATTCTCAGGATTAAAATAGCACTGTCTAAAATAATTGTAATTCAAGCTACATATGGAATTTAAAATTAGTAGTCAAATTTTGAAAGTATAGAATGGTATGCAAGGCCAGGTATTTTAGTAAACATTTTAAATACTTTAGTAGTCACATTAAAAAAAAGGAAAAAGAAACACATGCAATTGATTTTAATGTCTTTTATTTAACCCAATATGGCCAAAATATTATTTCAAAGTGTATTCAATATAAAAGTCATGGTCAGGCCCTGACAGTGGTGGTTCACGTCTGTAATCTCAGCACTTTGGAATTGGAAGGCTGAGGCAGGAGGACTGCTTGAGCCCAGGAGTTTGAGATAAGCCTGAGCAACTTAATGAGATCCTATCTCTAAAAAACAACCACCACCACCAAAAAAAAATTAGCCAGACGTGGTAGCATATGCCTATGGTCTTAGCAATTTGGGAAGCTGAGGTAGGAGAATTGCTCGAACCCAGGAGTTCGAGGCTGCAGTGAGCTGTAATCAATAAATGGGCTGTGATTGTGCCACGCCATTCCAACCTAGGTGACAGAGTGAGACCCTGCCTCAAAACCAAGATAAAATAAAAAATACATACAAATCATCAATATGTTTTACCTTTTTATTTTCCTTCTAAAGTCTTCACTATCTGGTATCTGGTATATATTTGACATTTACAGCACATGTGGATTTGGACTAGTCTCATTCAAGTGCTCAATATCCACATATTGCTAAACTAGAGTGTTGGACATTGCAGTAACTTTAGAGATTTTTTGTAATGTAAATTCTAAATATAATTTAATATATTTAAAAGTATAGCTATATATAAATATAATCTCTATTAAGTGTAACATATCCATCAGATGGCGTACAGCAGTCCATCCTTACCCAAGGAGGATACATTCCAAGACCCCCAGTGGATGCCGAAAACCTCAGATAGTATGGAACCCTATATATACGATGTTGTTTTGATCTGATAATCAGGTAGTATATACAATGTTGATATGCTGGACAAAGCATATCACATCCGAGGTGGGCAGAGTGGTTAGTGTGAGATTTCATCATGTTACTGAGAATGGCATGGAGTTGAAAACTTAAAAATTGTTTATTTCTGGAATTTTTCCATCTAATATTTTTGGACCGTGGTTGACTGTGGGTAACTGAAATTGAGGAAGGCAAAACCACGAGTAAGGGGGAACTACTGTATCATGTAGTAAACTATAAATATTAAATAAAGCATCTGTTATGATAAAAATGCTAATGATACATTATAATAAAGTTATATCTGGAAGAAATTTTTAAGTTTTATGCAAAATATACTTTTTAAAAATAGAGATTTTACAGTTCATTTTTTGGGGAGAATCCCATCAATAATTATTATTGTTTTAATCTTTAAAGGAAAAGAAGATAGAGTAAATCCCACTTATTGAGAATGTTTTAGGTCCTTTGCAAGTACTGTTCCTATGAACCTATTTCAGTTAATTGAGAAATTCTGATAATTACCTGAATATGTCTGGAAATAAATAAAATTATCTTCTATTCCATAGTACATAGGAAGTTTTGGCTATAGCAGTGGTGGGCAAACTAGATACACTGCAGATTTGGCCCACAAGCTGCAGCTTGTTTCGGAACAGCCTGCAAGCTAATTAAATTCTGAAATAATTGTTACAAAAAAAAAAAAAAAGAAGAATGTGGAACAGAGACCATATGTGGTATACAGAGCCTAAAATATTGGCCCTTTACAGAAAATGTTGCCAAACCCTGGTCTTTTGTTTATAGAAATCTTCAAGAACATATATTCTGCTTCAGTCACACTCACATCTTTATTGCCACCTTCCCACATCACAGGCTTCCAGCACCAGTCTATTCATTTGATGTATGAAGTGAACATATATCATCAAAACCCATCAAACCTTTCTTCCACTTTTTTTTTTTGTGTGTGTGTGGAGACGGAGTCTTGCTCTGTTGCTCTGTCACCCAGGCTGAAGTACAGTGGCATGATCTCGGCTCACTGCAAGCTCCATCTCCCAGGTTCACTCCATTCTCCTGCCTCAGCCTCCCGAGTAGCTGGGACTACAGGTGCCCACCACCATGCCTGGCTAATTTTTTGTATTTTTAGTAGAGACGGGGTTTCACCGTGTTAGCCAGGGTGGTCTCGATCTACTGACTTCATGATCCGCCCGCTTCGGCCTCCCAGAGTGCTGGGATTACAGGTGTGAGCCACCGCGCCCAGCCTTTTTTTTAAGAGACAAAGTCTTGGTATGTTGTCTAGGCTGGTCTTGAACTCCTGGCCTCAAGCAATCCTCCTGCTTCAGGCTCCCAAAGCTGGAATTACAGGCGTTGAGCCACTACATCCAGATACCTTCTTCCATCTTCAAAATGTTTTCATTTATCTTACAAATAATACATGCGTTTATCATTTCAGGATTTGGTGATGTTCAGAGATGTGGCTGTAGACTTTTCTCAGGAAGAGTGGGAATGCCTGAACTCATATCAGAGGAATTTGTACAGAGATGTGATATTAGAGAACTATAGCAACTTGGTGTCACTGGGTAAGCATAGCATATCTGTGTCAAATAATTTAGAAATTCACAGGACTGAATTTCTGGGCTTTTTTTTTTTTTTCTAAGACAGAGTCTCGCTTGGTTACCAGGCTGGAGTGCAGTGGCGCAATCTTGGCTCACTGCAACCTCTATCTCCTGGGTTCCAGCAATTCTCCTGCCTCAGCCTCCCAAGTAGCTGGGACTACAGGCGCGTGCCACCACGCCAAGCTAATTTTTGTATTTTAAGTAGAGACAGGGTTTCACCATGTTGGCTAGGATGGTCTTGATCTCTTGACCTCGTGATCTGCCCGCCTGGGCCTCCCAAAGTGCTGGGATTACAGGCGTGAGCCGCCGCGTCTGGACTGTCTTTCTAAAAACTAGCTGTCTGCTTTGTGGTTTGACAATAGCTACCACTATTAAGCACCTTCATCTTTTCCTATTCATTGACCTTTACATTTTTCTTTGACTTTTCTGTTATTACCGGTCTTTAATGACAGCTGGATATAAATTCTTAGACACTCATGGCAAAACCATTGTTAAAGAAATTGGTTTTTATACTGCTATGGATAGTCCATGTTATTTGTAACTCATTTACAGTGAAAATAGGAAGACAGAGGTGTCTGGCTCTACATAGCTATTAAAACAGCTTTTATAGTGTATGTGATGCTGGGTTGAATTGAGAGTTTGTTAAAACTCAAGTGGACAGTATTCAGTTTCCTACAACAGACATACTTTAACTACTTTCTGATTAAGTTTAAAATACATGAATTTGAATTTAATATTGTATGCATATCCTGGCAAGAAACTTATTTTTCTATTAACAAATTAATATCAAAAAATAGCAAATGTAGTACCTCATGAACATATATAATGGTTAACATGTACCAGGTACTCATCTAAACACTTACATTAAATCAAATCTCACAGCAATGCTATGTATACACATTACTGTTATCTGCTTTTCACATCTGAGAAAACTGAGGTGCAGAGAGATTGAATTAGTTGCTCTACTGACATGGGAAAGAGAAGCAGGATTTGAAACCATTGATTTCAACTATTCTTTTCTCTCGAGACAGAGCCTGTGTAAGTTTAAATTAAGTATAAGACCAGGTCCCTACTTCTCTGTTCTTGTTTTTCCTTGTGATCCTAAAGTAACTGTGCTATGAATGTTTTTCAATCTTGATAGTCATCTTTGTTTTGAAGTCTTAAATAAATTCTTTATTATATTCTATTATTTATTTTTAAGCAGGATGTTCCATTTCTAAGCCAGATGTGATCACCCTATTGGAACAAGGGAAAGAGCCCTGGATGGTTATGAGGGATGAGAAAAGAAGATGGACTCTAGGTAAGTGCTGATCAGGCAGAGGTCAGCCATTATGGCATGGCCAGACCTGCTGGTTGAGGAGGAGACACACCCCTTAGATGTCAATTGTGAAGAAGAGACCTGAATCTTGGGAAGAATATTTAGATATTCTCAGCATGAGCCACCAAAGAAATTTCATCCATACTTCCACTTATCACTTGTTTCTTTTCTGTCTTGTTTCCCTCCCTTTTCTTATAGGGGAAAGCTTTCTTCCCTCGTGATTCCATTTTACCTGTATTTTGGATCTAATCCCTTTCTAGCTCATCTTTTGTGTTTTGACTTTTATGTATACATTTTTTCATTGCCCTCTGTTCATGGAGTTTAAATTGTAGTGGGGAGTCAGGCAGTAAACAAGTAAATCAGTAAATGGATTACTAAAATATCCTGAAGTAATTAGGTATTATGAAGAAAAGTGAGTAAGATAAGGATATGGAGAATCATAATGAGTGAGTGGAGTAATTTTAGATGGGGTGGTCAGGGAAGAAGAGCCAATTTGAAGAGGCTTCAGTTGTCCAAAGATGGGACTATTTGAATGTCATTACTATAATGACTACAATGTATTGCAATGCATAAAATACACTTAATTTTATAAATTCTTAATGATGCTAACAGCAAATTATTCATCATTGGAAGTTACTAGGCAACTAACATTTAAAAAGCATAAATTTAAAAGGAAAAGAAGTATTTATCCTGCCTTTCTTATAACAATTGTACGAATAGGTAGTAGGTGGAGGTATGTTTCTCTTAATGAAAGTATTCAGTGGGCCGGGCGCGGTGGCTCAAGCCTGTAATCCCAGTACTTTGGGAGGCCGAGGCGGGTGGATCACGAAGTCAGGAGATCGAGACCATCCTGGCTAACATGGTGAAACCCCGTCTCTACTAAAAATACAAAAAACTAGCCGGGCGTGGTGGCGGGCGCCTGTAGTCCCAGCTACTCGGAGGCTGAGGCAGGAGAATGGCGTAAACCTGGGAGGCGGAGCTTGCAGTGAGCCGAGATCGGGCCACTGCACTCCAGCCTGGGTGACACAGCGAGACTCCGTCTCAAAAAAAAAAAAAAAAAAAAAAATTCAGTGAATAAATGAAGAGGAAATGATAGAATTAGAATATTACCATTTTGGAGCCCATAAGAACTACTGGATTTAGATATTGAACATCAGTGCTGATAGCATCAAAGAAATAGAGACAATCAGACGTTGTTTCTCCTGATGAAAGAGCACAATATCACCTATGAGGTAACTTTGCCAACAAAGGTCCTAAGTCTTGTCAAGCATCTAAAGCCAATTCCCAACTTATGGGAAGAAGATAGAGGACTATGTTCTACACCTTGGGAATGTAGTGAGCAAAATTCAGAATATGGGAAACTACAGGACCAAAAACAGGTTCTTCAACAAATAAATTACAAGGGAAATCAAAAAATGATAGGAAAATCTATACATTAAAAGAGATGTAAAAGACATGTAACAATTGTATTCTGTGAACTTTGGATGAGTTATTCTTTTTAGGTTGTTTAAAATTTTATCAGCCAGGGCTGGGCGTGGTGGCTCAAGCCTCTAATCCCAGCACTTTGGGAGGCCGAGACGGGTGGATCACGAGGTCAGGAGATGGAGACTATCCTGGCTAACATGGTGAAACCCCGTCTCTACTAAAAAAATACGAAAAACTAGCCTAGCCGGGCGAGGTGGCGGGCACCTGTAGTCCCAGCTACTTGGGAGGCTGAGGCAGGAGAATGGCGTAAACCCGGGAGGCAGAGCGTGCAGTGAGCCGAGATCGTGCCACTGCACTCCAGCCTGGGCAACAGAGCGAGACTCCGTATCAAAAAAAAAAAAAAAAAAATTTTATCAGCCAGATGGAAGTGTGGGCACTGATGTTTGATGATATTTAATAACTCGTTTTTAAGGTTTGGATAATGGTATTGTGGTTTTGTATAAAAGTGCTTTTTGAGATGCATATTTTGTACACATGAAACAATGTAATATCCAAGATTTGCTTCAAATAATAGGAAGGAAGTAGATTGGGGGGTTCATAGGCCAAGATTGGGCATGGGGTTAATGGTTGGTGCTGGATACATGGAGATTATTATGCTGTTCTGTCTACTTTTTGATATGTTAGAAATGCTCTCTTATAAAGGTTTTTCGTTTGTTTGTTTGCTTTAGAGTTATTTATTGAGAGACAAAAAGAAAATGGTGGTGAGGCAATGGTGAAAATAAGGTTAAACTATTCTTTGGATGAATTTTGTCATAAAGAGAAGCAGACACACAGTACAGGGAATATATTTTATGATGTGAAATTATTATGTGAAATATTTAACATGTTTATAGGCTATGAGAATGATTTTGAAGAGAGGAATATTGATGAAGTAGAGAGAGAGGGTAGTTTTGTAGGCAGTGACCTTCAGTAGATGGGAAGGAGTGGAACCGATTGATGAAGGAAAACCACATATATGGTAAGATTTCAGACATAGATTGATTGGAGAATGTGGTGAAGAGGAGAATACATATTTTTCAGTTGTTTCTGGTTCCTTGGTGAAATGGCAGTAAGATTATCATCTGAACCTGAGGCTTATTCAGTATTTCATTGGAATTCAGCATGGATTATGCAGTATTAGATCAGGATTATGCAGTATTAGATCAGTGTTAATTTTCAGAAGTACAATTTCATGGTGATAGGGTTTTAACATTTTCAGATCTCTGATGTTAATATAATTAGAACTGTCTTTGTCATAAATATTCTGTGTCCTGTATAATCTTGTATCAGCCAGAAAAAAAGGGATGGGGGAGACATTGTACCTCAGGAAACAGCATACTTCCGGGGATAATTATATGACAAGATAATTTGCTCCCTATTTTATTTTATTATTTTATTTTACTTTATTTAATTTTTTTTGAGATGGAAAACCATGTTGCCCAGACTAGTCTCAAACTCCTGGGTTCATGCAGTCTTTTTGCTTTGGCCTGCCAAAGTGCTGGTATTACAGTGAGCCACCATGCCCTGCCCCTCTTTTCTTTTTATTTAAAGCTGATGCCCTGCAAATGGAAATACTTCTTTCATTTTGATCTAAGATGGACTAATATTTTTTCACATTAGCAGTGTTTACTAGAATAAACTCTTTGATTCAGTGGCATCCAAACTAGTATTTGGCTTATTAATTTTATTAATTAACATTAATTAATATATTAATTGATATAAATTATATATTATATGATTAATAAATAATAATTAATATTAGCATTAAAATATTTTACATACATGTTTTAGGAGGTAGAACATTAAAATTGTCTCTCATAGTCCAATATTTTGATGTTTGGCCCAGCATTTTGTTTCAGTGTAGGTCTAGCCCATTCTGTCTTGATCAAAGTATATATGAAACATAGGCTATTCTTTCCAGTTTCAACTTCTTTGAAGTAGAGCAGGAATGTAAAGATACTTGTGAAGCAATCTGAGGGCAGAATCCTTGAATTTTTATGTTTTCTGTCTTTTATTATGTTTCTCACCCATGCCTACGTTGACAAAAATGCAATGTGCATGTATAGCCAATACTTCCAAAACATCCAACTTAGTTTTCATAGAAATAATTGTCTTTAAACATTAATAATTTTAGTTGCTTGCAGCAGTAGGAACTGGAATAGGCACATTTGGGAACGAACATGGCTGACTCTTTGGTGACATACAGCTCAGCTGTGTATATTATAGAATACCCTCCTAATTGAGAATGTTCAAAATGCCAAGATCTTGATCTGGCTTGTCACTTAAGTAGCCAAGATATTGATCTGGCTTGTCACTTAAGTAGGGAGCCATATATGACAATTTCAAGTTCACTTTATCAACATTGGCAATTTTTTTTTTTTTAATGAAAACCTTCAAATTTTACAGAACAAATTTTACAACCTGTTCTAATTTGGTTATTAGTGAATACAGACATTTTGTCCTAATTTGTTTATGCTTATATTTACTTTGTGCATTGTCTCCTCGCTTCCTGTATTCCATTACTGTTTCCATTGTGTTTCTTATGCCAATTTGTATGGGCTTAAATTTCTTGTTTTAAATTTTTCGAGATTGGGGTCTCATTACATTGGCCAGGCTGGTCTTGACCTCCTGGCCTGAAATAATCCTTCCACCCCAAGTGATCCCCCAACTGCAGCCTCCCCAAGTAGTTGGGGATTACAGGTACGAGCCATGGTGCCCAGTTTGTGTGGACTTTAATGCTGTGAACAGTAACACTTTCTCACTTTCTTATGAATGTTTTATCCTTTAATTTGATTTTTGACTGGCTTTCCTTTTATAGATTACTGGTTTTATTTTTAATTTGCAGGTAAATCCTTTGAAATGAGCATCTTATTTCTTTAACCTTTGTATTACCTTCATAACTACTTATTTACTACCATTATTTAATTATGATGCTTTTATTAATATCACTTATATCTTATTTGTCTTATTGAGGCCATAAATGGACTTTATCCCCAAAATTCTAGACAATTGCCGTAGTTTTGTATTGCTTTTTTTGGGTGGGGAGACAGAGAAAGAGAGAGACAGAGTGAGAGAAACACAGATTATATAACAGTATTTTCTGTTCCATTCATTTACCTGTCCCTGGTCACATTTTACCCACAGTATTTAAATTATTGTTGCCCTTTAGTATCTTTTTAGTGTATACTTTTTTTTTTTTTTTTTTTTTGAGACGGAGTCTTGCTCTGTAGCCCGGGCTGGAGTGCAGTGGCCGGATCTCAGCTCACTGCAAGCTCCGCCTCCTGGGTTTATGCCATTCTCCTGCCTCAGCCTCTGGAGTAGCTGGGACTACAGGCGCCCACCACCTCGCCCGGCTAGTTTTTTGTATTTTTAGTAGAGACGGGGTTTCACCGTGTTAGCCAGGATGGTCTCGATCTCCTGACCTCGTGATCTGCCCGTCTTGGCCTCCCAAAGTGCTGGGATTACAGGCCTGACCCACCGTGCCCGGCCCTAGTATATACTTTTTTAAAGTAAACTTATTGAAATATAAATACACACAAAAATATACAGATAATTAGTGAATTGGCACAGTGACCACACCCATCTAATTAGTACACAGATTCAGAAACAGAACTTTACTGGGATGCCAGAAGCCCTTCCTGACTTCTTTCAGTCATTCCTCCCCACCAAGGCTAACCACTGTCCTGACACCACTATAGATTATTAATTATCATTTTTAAACTTTATAAAAATGGAATTGTACAGTATATATTGTTCTATGTCTAGTTTTGTTTACTCACCATTATGTTTGTGAGATTAGCCCTTGCTAATCTTGCATGTAGTTGTAGATTGTTAATTCTCGTTGCTGTATGGTATTGTGATGTATTAATATGCCATCATTTATTAGCTGTTCTTCCATTGATGAATACTTGGATTCTTTCCACTTTGGGTAGATTGCAAATAATGTTGCTTTAACCCTAACTCTAATCCTAACCCTAAAGCAACAATATTTAAAATACCTTTTCCTTTTTAAAGAGTATTGAATTCCTGTTGCAAAGATTTTGAGAACGTGCACATTTGCAAAAAACATCTCTTTGCTCAGAATTTTACTAGCCTTTTACCATAGCATAAACCTGTTGTTACACCTGGAAAATCACTGAAATATTCTCTAGGAAGTACCCAGGTGGCATTATGGGGACTTCTGGTAAGATATGGGGAACCTGTAACATAGATGTGCACATTATGTAAACTCAAGTGAAGATAAATATTTAGAGCCTCTCATTACCTTGGTCGTGAATGGGGGCAAAGCTCACCTATGACTATGCAAAGTAGGAGTTGAACTGCAGTGGAGATACCTGCAAGTGTACATGAAGAGGCAAATTGGAAGATGATCAAGTGTAAAGAAATCACTATTTTCCATTTATATACTTACTGAGATAGCTTAGATGTGCTTGTTTCCCATCTCTGTAGGAAGCGATAAAAAGAATGTTTAATCAGTGTAGTAAGGTTTAAGATTGGAGGCAGGATATCATATGCCATAATTGCTGACTAATTATGAGAATTTAATTCATAGTTAACATGTACTGTGGATTTGTTATTCACTGGTGAGTGAAAAATTGTTTCTGCCCTTGGGGAAGTTTAAGGTAAGAAAATAAAGATAATAATAAGTGGGGAAATTAATGAATAACAACACAATTGAGAAAAGTGTTAAGAAATAAGTAGCCAGGCATGGTGGCTCGCACCTGTAATCCCAGCACTTTGGGAAGCTGAGGCTGGCAGATCACTTGAGGACAGGAGTTTGAGATCAGCCTGGCCAAATTGTGAAACTCAGTCTCCACTAAAAATACAAAAATTAGCCAGGCGTGGTGGCGGGTGCTCGTAATCCCAGTTACTTGGGAGGCTGAGACACAAGAATTGCTTGAACCCTGGGGCAGAGATTGCACTGAACCGAGATCATGCCCCACTGCACTTCAGCTTGGGCGACACAGTGAGACTCTCTCAAAAAAAAAAAAAAAAAAGGAAAGAAGTAAGCTGGGCGCGGTGGCTGACGCTTATAATCCCGGCACTTTGGGAGGCTGAGGCAGGCGGATCACGATGTCAGGAGTTCAAGACCAGCCTGGCCAAGATGGTGAAACCCCATCTCTACTAAAATACAGTGGTGGCAGGCGCCTGTAATCCTACCTACTTGGGAGGCTGAGGCAGGAGAATCACTTGAACCTGGGAGGCGGAGGTTGCAGTGAGCCGAGATTGTGCCATTGCACTCCAGCCTGGGAAACAACAGCGAAACTCTGTCTTAAAAAAAAAAAAAAAAAAAAAGAAAAAGAAAAAAGAGGCCGGGCACGGTGGCTCGTGCCTGTAATCCCAGCACTTTGGGAGGCCGAGGCGAGTGGATCACGAGGTCAGGAGATCGAGACCATCCTGGCTAACACAGTGAAACCCCGTCTATACTAAAATACAAAAAATTAGCCGGGCATGGTGGCAGGCACCTGTAGTCCCAGCTACTCGGGAGACTGAGGCAGGAGAATGGCGTGAACCCGGGAGGCGGAGATTGCAGTGAGCTGAGATCGCACCACTGCACTCCAGCCTGGGCGACAGAGCGAGACTCCGTCTCAAAAAAAAAAAGAAAGAAGAAAAGAAGAAGTGACTGGTATAGAAAACAAAGGATATATATTACATGAAGTTAGCAGGGATCGTTTTTCTGATTTTTAAAATGAAATCTGATGTATGAAAGAAACCCAGCCATGCAAACCCAAGTCAGGATTCCTGGGAGATTTAATAGCCAGTGAAAAGCTCCAAAAAGTGGAAAGATTGGGCCGGATGCGGTGGCTCATGCCTGTTATCCCAACACTTTGGGAGACCGAGGCAGGCGGGTCACTTGAGGTCAGGAGTTCGAGACCAGCCTGGCCAGCATGGTGAAACCCCGTCTCTACTGAAAATACAAAAGTTAGCCAAGCGTGGTGGCGCACTCCTGTAATTCTGGCTGTTAGGGAGGCTAAGGCAGGAGAACTGCTTGAACCCGGGAGTCAGAGGTTACAGTGAGCTGACATCATGCTGCTGCACTCCAACCGGAGCAACAGAGACTCTGTCTCAAAAATAAAAAAGAAAGATTGCGACACATTCTAGGAGCAGAAAGGAGGCAAGTGTGATAGGGACATGGACAACAAAGGGGTCAGTGGCTTGAGTTGATACCTTGTGGTTAACAGAGTCCATGTTACTCCTGATAAAGTATTTGCTCTTTATTCTAATTGAAAAGAGAAATTTAAAAAATTTAATTGCAGAGTCTCAAACTTTGATCTGCACCCAAATAATCTGGTCTTAACTCATCATTTTCATATTTCCTTTTAGCTTTTTTAAAGTTACCTGTTTTAGAGATTTTGAGCCCATTTACTTCAATTGGGCTTTCTTTTCTTTTTTGTGGGTGTCATTGATTTCTATCATAAAGTTTTTTGTTTATTTTGTGTAGAACAGGAAAATATGTTTTGGTCTTGTTTTCTTTCAGATTTGGAATCCAGATATGACACTAAAAAGTTATTTCAAGAAAAGGATATTTATGAAATGAACTTATCTCAGTGGAAGGTAATGGAAAGAATTAAAAGCTGTGGACTTGAAGGACAAGAAAGTCCTCATGAAGTGTGTTTCAGGCAAGTGACAAAAACCACTTCTGGAAAAACGCCTACCTACAGAAAACTCACATCTCTTCCTCTGTATCAGAAGAGTCATAACAGAGAGAAACCCTACGAATGTGGGGAATGTGGGAAGGCTTTTAGAGTACGACAACAACTTACTTTCCATCAAAGAATTCATACTGGTGAGAAACCCTATGAATGTAAAGAATGTGGAAAAGCCTTTAGACAGTGTGCCCACCTCAGTCGACATCAGAGAATTCATACTTCTGACAAACTCTATGAATGTAAAAAATGTGGAAAGATCTTCACATGTGGCTCAGACCTTCGAGTACATCAGAGAATTCATATTGGTGAGAAACCGTATGAATGTAAAGAATGTGGGAAAGGCTTTAGAGTTAGAGGACAACTTAATCTCCATCAAAGGATTCACACGGGTGAGAAGCCCTATGAATGTAAGGAATGTGGGAAGGCCTTTAGGCAGTATGCACACCTTACTCGACATCAGAGACTTAACATTGCTGAGAAGTGCTATGAGTGTAAGGAATGTGGTCAGGCCTTTCTGTGTAGTACAGGCCTCCGAATACATCACAAACTTCATACTGGAGAAAAACCCTATGAATGTAAGGAGTGTGGAAAGGCCTTTAGAGTGCGGCAACAACTTACTCTCCATCAGAGAATTCACACTGGTGAGAAGCCTTACGATTGTAAGGAATGTGGGAAGACTTTTAGTCGTGGCTATCATCTAACTCTCCATCAGAGAATACATACTGGCGAGAAGCCCTATGAATGTAAGGAATGTCAGAAGTTCTTTCGTCGTTACTCAGAACTTATTTCACATCAAGGTATTCACATTGGAGAGAAACCTTATGAATGTAAGGAATGTGGGAAGGCATTTAGACTGTTCTCACAGCTTACTCAACATCAGAGTATTCATTTTGGTGAGAAACCCTATAAGTGTAAGGAATGTGAGAAGACTTTTAGACTGCTTTCACAACTTACTCAACATCAAAGTATTCATACTGGTGAAAAGCCCTATGACTGTAAGGAATGTGGAAAGGCCTTTAGACTTCATTCATCACTAATTCAACATCAGAGAATTCATTCTGGTGAGAAACCTTACAAATGTAAGGAATGTAAAAAGGCATTTAGACAACATTCACATCTTACTTACCATCAGCGAATTCATAATGTAACTTAATAGTTATTAGAACTCTTCCGTTGTGAATTTTATGTTGCGCATAGGAAGTACATTCTAGAGGAAAGGTTTTTGAACGTGGGAATCCCTTTTGCTTCATGCTCACAACTAAGGAAGTTTTATTTAAAGGAAAGAATACGTTAATGAACATATGGAAGCCTTTCATCACCTTTGAAACCATGTTATAGGAAATTCATCCTAGAAAGGAACTTTATTAAAGTACTGAATGTGGAAAAGCTTTTGATCTTACCTATTATTATCTCCATATTCTTCCATCTGTGTAGTATACACAAGGAGGTTGCCAGGGAACCACCTCATTCTGAAAATGTGCAAATGAAAGGAAAGTCATTTAGTCTGCATTTCCTGTGTAAACTGTATTTCAAGGCAACCAGAAGTTAATGAGGTAAAGTTCTTCTTTATTAGAAAATTCCAGGCTAATGAATGCAGAAAGAATAATAGAAAATTGTATTAGAAAAACTATTGTGTAACACATAATGAAATAATGGATTTAGGCATGATTCTTTGTAGAGGTTGAGACTATTCAGTGAAAGGTTGTGAACTTTACAATGAATAGATGAGACTGACAACATCTGAACCCACTGATCATCTTAACTTCACAAAAAGCAAGACAGTAAAAATTATGTGCCTCCTAATGTGATACAGTAAGATAAACACATCTTGCCAAAAATACTGAACCTGAATTTAAGCCTCAAGAACTAACTCCCAGTTTATAGAAAATTCAAGGAATGGAAAAGTAAATTACATGACATGAAAAGGAGCAATTAAATATAAAATAAGGGTAATTCTACAAGAGGAATCACCTGGTTTCCCAACCAATAAAATGGCATTTTAAGAAATAAGGTAGAACCCTTAGGTATTGACAGACTTGAGACAACATCAATCACATGCAATGAAAGAGTGGTTTTTACTTAGATCATGAGTTGAACAAACGTAAAAGAAGACATACTTATAATAATTGGGAGAATGGGAATATTGACAATATTAGATAATATTAAACTTTTTGTTATGTGTGATAATAGCATTGTGGTTATGTAAAAGTATTAGAGATAATTTCTGAAGTTTATACACAGGAGATGATATTCTGGAATGTCATTTTGTTCATGCAAAAGAAAAATGAGGATGAATAACAAGTTTGGCAAAATGATGGTAACCTAAGTCTTGGATACATGGTTTTTATTTGTTTTTGCTATTCTCTCTACTTCTGGGTTTTTAAAATTTTCCATGATGTTCTTTTAAAGATCAAATTATCCATGAAATTATAACCAGTTTAAAATGAATTATTAAAAAAAATTTCTGGCTAGACGTGGTGGCTCATGCCTGTAATCCCAGCACTTTGGGAGGCCAAGGTGGGCAGATCATGAGGTCAGGAGTTTGAGACCAGCCTGACCATCCTGGCAAAACCTCATCTCCACTAAAAATACAAAAATTAGCCGAGCATGGTGGCATGCACCTGTAATACCAGCTACTCGTGAGACTGAGACGGGAGAATCACTTGAACCCAGGAGGCAGAGGTTGCAGTGAGCCGAGATCATGCCATTGCACGCCAGCCTGGGCAACAAGAGCAAAACTCCATCTCAAAAAAAAAAAAAAAATTTGTACATATTAAAACTTGTGGATGTTGCCAAAGCTGTACACATTGGGATTGGAATATTAATTACACTATAATAACGATAAATGTATTCAGGAAGTTAAAATGTGGGTCCACATTTTATTTAGTTCACCTCTCTATCTCTGTATTATAGTACCCATGGTATGCACCTTTTTTTTTTTTTTTTTTTTTTTTTTTTGAGACGGAGTCTCTCTCTATCGCCCAGACTGGCGTGCAGTGCTACAATCACAATCTCGGCTCACTGCAAGCTCTGTCTTCCGGGTTCAAGCCATTCTCCTCCCCCAGCCTTCCGAGTAGCTGGGATTACAGGCGCCTGCCACCATGCCAGGCTGATTTTTGTATTTTTAGTAAACATGGGGTTTCACCATGTTGGCCAGGCTGGTCTCAACTCGTGACCTCAGGTGATCCACCTGCCTCAGCCTCCCAAAGTGCTGTGATTACAGGCGTGAGCCACCGCGCCTGGCCAGTACTTCATATGTTTAAAGAATGAGTAAAAGAAAGCAATTACTACTGCTAAATGTGGGAAATAATGGACTAGACCTGTACTGTCTAATATATGGTAGTCACTAGCAACCTGTTGAGCACTTGAAATTGAGTTATTGAGCACTGAAATGTGGCTAGTCCAAATTCAAATGGTGGTAAATGTGAAACACAAGATTCTAAAGACTTAGTTGTTTTTAAAAAGTTAAGTATCTCAGTTTTTCATATTGAGTACATATTGAAATAATATTTTAGATATATTGGTTCAAATAAAATACATTAAAATGAATATTTTTTGTTTTTAAAAAATGTGTTACAGGAAAATTTTATATCTGTAGCTCACATATTTCTGTTGTCAGCACTGGTATAAATAATAAAAAGTAGACTTGGTTGTTTTTGTGTGTTTCTTTAAAGGATACCAATATAATCAAGACCTTGGCAGTCTTGATCACAGAATAGAAATACGAAAGATTACACAGCTACAGCTATATGAATCATAAAAGCGGCAGCTATGGATTTTTAAAGTTATAAGTTGCTATACTATAGATATGTAATGTGTATGTGTATAGTGTGTAGGTATATATATTTATACACACACTATACATGTATTTTAAAATATTGAAAATCCAGAATTATTTTATGGAAAAAATATACTAAAATTTACTTCACATGCTGAAGAAAGCCTGAGTAGACCAACAAACAAAGGAAAAATTAAGACAGAAGATAATGCTTTCTAAAAGAATACATTTAGAATCTGACTTTTTTTTTTTAAATCCTACTCACCCGAGCCAGAGTAGTCTCAGAGAGACTCCGAGAACCTAATTTTTTAGAAGTAAAATATTTGAAGAATTGGTAATTGCTAAATTTTTCCAACATACTATTCTACAAGACTAACCTAAAACTGATTATATGAACTAGATGAGGAGGGCTGGGGAAACCAAAATCTAGACATTTCTCGTATAAAGAGAAATCTAGTAATTCTAATTTCTATGGCAAATTATATCCAATGGTTTAAATATAGAATAGAAAATCATGTGGAATATCTTGGACCAGATCCCTCTGGCTTTAATTATATATTTAGATTCTACGCATTCTACCTTCAGAACATCGTAATGATAGTGAAAGAGGTATGATTCTGGCCCAGTATCATCCCAATTGATGCTGATTGTCTTTTTTTCTTTAGCTTTCTATGTATTAAGAATGGAATAAATTTTGTGTATGTAAAAGTATAACCCAACACCTTAAAATTACCTTCTCAAAATTAATAAAGACAGAGTTCTTATAAATGATTACATCAGTTGGACTTCAGTGATTTCACTGCGGTCATCCATTGTGAACTGTATTTGCTGCTATAATTGGGAAGCTATGATGTTCAGTGTATTACATCATTATATTCCATTTCTGAAATGGAATATGAAACTTGATAGCATTTGAAACCATTTCCCAGGAAACGCTAGTGCTTGATGGCATTTAAAAAAAAATCTTTCTGTGGTTAAATGAGCATATTAAAGTATTGCATATTAAAATTAATAATTGTTTTAGAAAATAAAACTATAAGCTTCTCCAAATGAAGTAATGAGAGTTTAATTGATTTTCTTTAACTTAATATATCTGAAGCACCTTTTACCATGTAACTTTCACTCTCAATGCCTGTGAGTATGTTTGGGATACGAACCCATTTTAACAGATAACTTCTGTAACTGAAACAGGTGACGGCAAAGGTGGAAAGTTCAGACCTCATGCCAGGTGGTTAGTTGTGTTGGAAGGTGGATGTGAGGTATGTTTCCCTGGATGTGGCATCATGTTCTAAAGTCACCTTTTTGAATATTGAACTGTTGCTTTTCTGCAGAAATAAAATTTCTGAATCAACACTATACTACAATGAAAATGAACAATCTATGACTACGTACAACAATACAGATAAATCTCAAAAGTATAATGCTGGGCAAAAGAAGCCAGACATAAAAGAGGACATACTATACGATTATATAGAACACAAAAATTGAGAACTTTTTAATGTAGTTAGAAGTCAGGATACCGGTGGGGGTTGAGGGGGTAGGTAGGGGTACATAGCAGGAGGGATAGTGATGGAAAGAGCAATGGGAGGTTTCTGTAGATGCTAGTAATGTTTTGTTGCTTGGTTTGGGTGCTGATTACTCTGATGTATTCAGTTTGTGAAAATTCATTGAGTTGTACATTTGTATACTTTTCTGTACATTTATTATAGTTCAATTAAAAGTTTTTTTAACTTAACAAAAATAAAAACTATGAGTTCATATTGATACTTTCAGTTCAAATGTAATACCACATTATTTTTAACTTTAATTTTCTTCTTGCATTTTCTGCTTTTCCCCGAAAGTCTTGTTGGATTTTAACAATGAGCTAAGTACGTGCTGTGATTTATAAGCAGTATAAAATACTTACAACAGAATACGAGCATTACCACCAAAAATAAATGCTGAATGAAGTTGAAGATTTCTTGGCATCACTCTCTGTCCTTCAGATCATTCACTAACAATGTAGAGTGAAAATGCTTACTTCTAACCAACGTAATTTGCAGCTAGATTCATTTGTTTCTATTTTCAGTGTTCAAGGACTGCCATTTTTCTGATTTAATTTTACTTTTAAAGACTATAACATTTTCATGATTTTAAAGTTAAAAACATATAACAAAATGCGTTCAGAGAAATTTTGCATCAGTTTGTGTCCCATATAATCTGTTACATCAATTCCCTCTTAAAAAACCATTTTATTATTCTTTGGTCTAACTTTCCAGTGGTTCTTGAGAAGGATTTAAGTGCTCTGATGATTGCTGTGTAACAAGCCACCCAAAACTTCGTGCCATATGACAACCATGTGATTATGCTCATAGGTTTTGTGGATCAAAAATCCAGACAGAACACAGCAGGGATGGTTTTTCTCTGCTTCGTGATGTCTGGAGTCTCAGCTGGGGTTATTTGAACGACTAGTCCAGGTAGGGCTGGAATATCCACTTCCAGGCTGCTTCTCTCTCATGCTTGAAATTTGGACTTGGAGGACTTGAATACCAATCTAAGCTAGAACTGTCAGCAGGAGCACCTACATGGTCACGGATTTTTCACAGAATGTTTGTTTATTTCAAGATGAACATCCCAAGAGGGAACATTCTAAGAGAACCAGGTGGAAGCTGGCCTTTTCTGACCTAGCTTTGGAAGTATTACAACATCACTTCTGCATTTTAATGGTTACTAGTGAGACTTAAATCCAGCCCAAATTCAAAGGAAGGGGAATTTGAGTTCACCTCTTGAAGGGAAAGTGCTAAGAACATACTGTGGAAGACCATGTGGGATGGGAAATATTGTTGCATCTATCTTTGAAAAATACAGTCTGCCACATTTTGCCTCCTGGTCACCATTTGCCTCCTGGGCCACCATTCACATCCTGCCCTATGAAAATACACTCATGCACTTCCTTCAGGCTTCCAGAGTCTCATTACAGCATCAATTTGAAGTCTAGGACCTTATATAAATCAAATCGAACTAGATAAAGAAAATGTGTGTGTGTGTGTATATATATATACACACACATATATATACACACACATATATATATATACATGGAATACTACACAGCTATAAAAAAAATCATCATCCTTTGCAGCAACATGGATGGAGCTGGAGGCCATTATTCTAAGCAAGTTAAAACAGGAACAGAAAATCAAAACCAGCATGTTCTTACTTGTAAGTGGGAGCTAAACACTGAGTACACATGGACACAAGGCAGGGAACAACAGATACCAGGGACTACTTGAGGGTAGAGGATGGGAGGGTGAGAGTCAAAAAACTACCTCTTGGGTACTACACTTACTACCTGGGTGATGAAATAATCTGCACCAAACCCCTGCAACACACAATTTACCCACGTAACACACCTGCACATGTACCCCCTGCACCTAAAATTAAATTTGGAAAGAAAAAAATCAAGTGCAGGTGTGGATAAGCCTCCTTCAATACAGTTCCTGGGATACACTCCTTGAGTATGAGCCCTCTCAGTCCACAATATTGAGAACTAACTTCAATCTACAGTTCCCTGACACACCCACATCAAGCGGTGGAACAGGTATAGAAAAGCATTCAGATTCAAAAAGTTGGTGGGTAAAACTGTTGAAGGAAATTGTTAATCCATAGCAATTCTGAATTCTGGCTGGGCACAGGATAACCAGCTCCTTGATTAGAGTTCCCTGGAAATGATTTTCTATGGCTCTTGCCCTGCCATCTGATCTTTTGGTTCTGCTTTCTGAGTCATGCTGAGTTTTTCTTTTTTTCTTCATAAAAAGTAGCCCATGTTTGTGACTGAGTACTAGTCTCATACTTTTTTCTTGCAGATATTTGCGAATCCAAAGATCCTTCTTCACTTTGTGCTGTTTCTGCCCCTGTAAGCTCAAGCTTGTAGTGCATCAAGTACTACAATTCTCTGGAAAATTCTGTGTATTCTGTGAATTTTATTAGGGTTCATTAAATGAAACAAAAGACACACCACAGGCTCTTCTCTTTATTGTGCTCGTTAAGAGGCCACTGTGGAAAAATGACAGATTCTTTTATTTATTTATTTATTTATTTATTTGGAGACAGAGTCTCGCTCTGTGGCCCAGGCTGGAGTGCAGTGACGTGATCTCGGCTCACTGCAAGCTCCACCTCCCGGGTTCACGCCATTCTCCTGCCTCAGCCTCCCAAGTAGCTGGGACTACAGGCGCCTGCCACCACACCTGGCTATTTTTTTTGTATTTTTAGTAGAGATGGGGTTTCACCATGTTGGCCAGGATGGTCTCGATTTCCTGACCTCGTGATCCACTCACTTCGGCCTCCCAAAGTGGTGGGATTACAGGCGTGAGCCACCGCGCCCGGATCTCCTGACCTCGTGATCTGCCCACCTCGGCCTTCCAAAGTGCTGGGATTACAGGTGTGAGCCACTGCCCCCGGCCCAAAAACGACAGATTCTTAGAAGCCCTGCTGTTTCACAGAAAGAATAAACGTTGGCTTCATCTTTTCCCTAAGGCTACATTTTCATGACAGCACCATAGATGTGTTTTTCCCCCCACTCGGGCCCTTTATAACTTTGAGAACACTCCCAATTGCTGAGAGAGAGGTATGAAAGTTCTCAACTATAATTAGAGTTTCCTGTTTCTCCTTCCCCTTCTGATAGCTTTTCCTTCATGTGTTTTGAAACTTTGATATATGAGGCATAGCATTTAGGATTATTATGTTTTCTTGGTGAATTGATCTTTTTATAATTTTGGTTTTGTGTGTGTGTGTTTTTGAGGGCTCACTGCAATCTCTGCTGTCTGTGTTCAAGCAATTCTCCTGCCTCAGCCTCCCGAGTAGCTGGGATTATAGGTGTGTGCTACCACGCCCGGCTAATTTTTGTATTTTTAGTAGAGAGAGGGTTTTGCCATGTTGGCCAGGCTGGTCTCAAACTCCTGACCTCAGGTGATCGTCCACCTCAGTCTCCCAAAGTGCTGAGATGACAGGCATGAGCGACTGCACCAGGCTCTTTTTATAGTTTTATATAAGTTTATTATCTCTGTTCTGATTTTCTTTGAAACTGGCATTTTCTGATATTAGTAATGCCACTCAGCTTTCTTTTGGTTAGTATTTACATGGTGTATCTTTTTTCCTATTCTCTTTTAAGTTACCTATATCATTATATTTGAAATTAATTTATTTTAATTTTTAATTTTTATTTTTAGAGACCAGGCCTCAGTGTGTGGCACAGGCTGCAGTTCAGTGGCATGATCCTAGCTCACTGCAGCCTTGAGCGCTAATGGGGGCTCAAGTAGTCCTTCCATCTCAGCCTACTGCATAGCCAGGACTACTCACATGTGCCACCACATCCAGCTAATTACTTTGTGTTTTGTAGAGATGGAGTCTTGCTATGTTGCCCAGGCTGGTCTTGAACTCTTCCCATCTTGGCCGTTCAAAGTGCTGGGAATACAGGTGTGAGCTGCTGTCCCTGGCCCAGATCTTTTAAAATTGTGTCTATTTGGAGATCTCTGAGCTTCCTGAATCTGCATGTTCAAATCTCTCTTGCTAGACTTGGGATGTTTTCATCTATTATTTAATTAAATAGGTTTTCCAACCCTTTTGTTTTCTCTTCACCTGCTGGAATATCTAAAATTCTAATACTTGTTCTTGTGATGGTGTCCCAATATGTCATGTAGGTTTTCTTCATTTTCAAATATTTTTTTTTCATCTGACAGGGTTCTTTCAAAAGACTTGTCTTCAAGTTCTGAGATTCTTTTTTCTGCTTGATCTAGTGTATTGCTGAAGCTTTTGAATCTATTTTATATTTTATTCAGTGAATTCTTCAGCTCCAGAATTTCTGCTTTTTAAAATTATATCTATTTGAAAATGTCTCATTAATATCCTGAATTTTTTTTCTGATTCCTTTGTTTTGTTTTTCATTATTATCTTATTTAAAATCAATATTTTTGGTTGGGTAGAGTGGCTTCTTTAAAATCAATATTTTTGGTTGGGTAGAGTGACTCACACCTGTAATCCCAGCACTTTGGGAGGCTGAGGGGAGAGAATCACTTGAGCCCAGGAATTCAAGACTGGCCTGGGGAACATAAGGATAACCTCATCTCTAATTAAAAAAAAAAAAAAGTGGAATGTGGTGATGTGTGCCTGTAGTCGTAGCTATTCTGGAGGCTGAGGTGGGAGGACCACTTGAGGCTGGGAGTTCAAAGCTGCACTGAGCCATGATCACACCACTGCCTTCCAGCCTGGGTGACAGAATGACACCCCATCTCAAAATAAATACATAAAAGTAAGATAAATATTTTGAATTATTTTTTCAGATGTTATAAATTTCTTTTTGATTGGGATCTTTGTTGGAGGATTAATGTGTTCCTTTAGTTATGTCATATTTCCTTGCTTTTTCAAGTTTCTTGTGTTCTTACATTGAGATCTTCACATCTGGTGTAATAATCGCTTCTTCCAATGTTTTGAATTTGCTTTCATAGGGGAAGAATTTTTCTTGAAGATGTGTCTGTGGTGTTGGTTGGATGGGCACTTTGGCTTTGATTCTAGGTGCATGAAGTAGTGTAGTCTTTGGATGATTGCTTCAACTGCAAACAGTGTCAATGGTTTCTGTGATTTCCTCAGTGGCTCAGGGTGCTGTTGTCAGTGTAGGCTGTGGTGAAGTTTTACTTGGCACTGGGTTGCCAGCCACATGGACCAGTCTCCAGGCCCCAGTGTTGGCAGCAGTGGGCTAAGCATGCCTGTCTTTTGGTCCCAGGGTAGCATATGCTGGCAGTGGTGTTAGAGGGTCCAGGCAGATTGGTTCTTTTATTATTTAGACGAGATATCATTCTGACTCAAGCTGGAGTAGAGTGGTGCAATCACGGCTCACTGCAGCCTCAACTTCCCAGGCTCAAATAGTCCTCTCACCTCAGCCTCCTGAATAGCCATCACTACAGGCATGAGCCATCACACCCCGCTAATTAAAAATTATTTTTGTACAGATGGGGTCTTGCTGTGTTGCCTATGCTGGTCTTGAACTCCCGGGCTTAAGTGCTCCTCTCACCTCAGTCTTCCAAAGTGTTGGGATTATAGGCATTAGCCACTGTGGCCAATTCTTGGGCCTTCAGGTGGCTTGCTTGAGTTCCAAGAGTGGCAGCAATGGACTGGGTGGTTAGGTGGGTCCTTAACCTCCTGTGCAGCTGAATTGTGTGGCCTATGCCAGTAGCAGTGGTGGGACAACCTTCTGGAACCCATGCAGTCCATGCTGGTGTTGGTAGTGGCTACAATGGGCTGGGCAGACAAGTCCCCAGGTCTGCAGGTGGTGTGTGCAGGTGGATGCCAGCTGTGGTGGTAGTGGTAGTGGTAGGTTGTATGGGCCTGACCTCAGACCCTGGGAGGAGTGCTCAGGTGCCAACGGTTGTGGACTAGGCTGGGCGATCCCCAGACCCCTGGATGGCATTCTCAGGCCAGGGACTGTCCTTGAGCCATCTGGTGGTGCTTGCAGGTGCTGACTGTGGTAGGCAGGGATGGGGTTATCCCCAGGCCACCAGTGGAATGCACGGAGGGGCAGGGGGAGTAGCAGCTGTGCTACAACCATGCTACTGGGGACGTCACAGTTGCTTTCAAGTGGCAGCAGCCATAGGCAGCTGGGGGAAATGTGTTTTGCTCACCTCTTGGTCCTGCAGAAGCCTACAGTGGTGGCCAGTGCAGGCAGTGGATTTGTCCTTAGCACTTATGAAAATGTGCAGCCACCACTCTGCTTGTGGGAAGTGGGGTCACTGCCAGTGGCTCCTGCCTCATCCCTGCTGGGGCAGCTGTGGGTGGCAAATGCAATGGGGCTCCAGGGATGTGGAGATGCAGGGCCTGTGGGGCCCCAGGGCAGGATGCAATCTGGTGGGGATTGGGCTCTCAAAATGGTGCCATGCAGCAGCTGCTTCGGACTCGAGGGTTTGTAGGACCCAGCATGCACTCCCTCTCTGGAGCGATGCCCTTGTGCAGTCTTCAGGCAGGCACCTGTGTTAGTCTCAGGGCTCATGAGGGTAGAGTGGGTCTCCCTTGGGAAGATTAGCCATTGATGTGGACCACTGGGGGTCTCTCACTTATCCTTTCCCTGCATTAGGGAGCCTCTCCAGGCTCCCGGACTATCCTGGCTAAGCAGACTGCCTCTCCTTTCAGTTTTTCCCATCACTTCTCTGTTGCATTCCAGTGTTCTCCCTCAGATTTTCTATTTGAAATGTGATTATCTATATGCTAATTTGGTTCCTTTCTGTGGAAGAGGCTAGTACTAGATGGATCTAGTCAGCCACCTTGAAGCCCTTCAAAAGTAGATTACTCTGGCCGAGTGTGATGGCTCATGCCTGTAATCCCAGCACTTTGAGAGGCTGAGGCTGGAGGATCACCTGAGGTCAGGAGTTTGAGACCAGCCTGGCCAACATGGCGAAACCCTGTCTACAAAAAATACAAAAATTAGCCGGGCGTGGTGGCGGGTTCCAGTAATCCCAGCTACTTGGGAGGCTGAGGCAGGAGAATCGCTTGAATCTGGGAGGCAGAGGTTGCAGTGAGTGGAGATCATACCACTACACTCCAGCCTGGAAGACAGAGTCTTGCTCTGTCTCAGAAAAAATAAAAATAAAAAGATTAATCTGGGCTGGGTGTGGTGGCTTATGCCTGTAATCCCAGCACTTTGGGAAGCCGAGGCAGGTGGATCACCTGAGGTCACAAGTTTGAGACCAGCCTGGCCAACATGGTGAAACCCTGACTCCACTAAAAAATACAAAAATTAGCTGGGTATGGTGGCACAGGCCTGTAATCCCAGCTACTCGGGAGGCTGAGGCAGGAGAATCACTTGAATGCAGGAGGCAGAGGTTTCAGTGAGCCAAGATTGTACCACTGCACTCCAGCCTGGGAAACAGAGTGAGACTCTGTCTCCAAAAAAAAAAAAAAAAAAAAGTAGATAACCCTGGATTCTAAATTTTTCAAGAGTTGATTCTGTAAGTTTTTGCTTATTCATTGCTTTTGTGAAGGGATGAGTTGTTGGTTTCCTCCTCTGCCGTTTTCTTATTTATAGTGTTTTGGGGTGGATCACTTGTATCAATTTTTTTAGCAGTTGCTCTAGCCAAGCTTATCTTGACTTGCAGCCCGTGGGCCTCATGCAGCCCAGCAAGGCTTTGAATGCGGTCCAAGACAAATTTGTGAACTTTTTAAAACATTATGAGATTTTTTGTGTGTGATTTTTTTTTTTAAGCTCATCAGCTATTGTTACTGTTAGCATATTTTATGTGTGGCCCAAGACAATTCTTCCAGTGTGGTCCGGGGTGCCAAAAGATTGGACACTTTTGCTAGGCATTACATTATATATACATAACTTACAAAGTCTACTGGTTTGACATTTTTCCAGTTTGAATTAGGTGTAGAAACCTTCTTCCCTTACCAATCCCAAATTATAATCAAGTTAAATATTTCTTTTATATACATTGAAAACCACCTGAGACTGATAGATGATTTTTGCTTTAGTTGTCAAACATAATTCAGGAAACTCAAGGAAATTACTCATAATTTTGCTGTGTTTCTTTCTTCTACCTTCCTAATTTTCCAAGATTCCTTGTTTAATATTTAATTTCTGTTCTCAGATTTTCTTTAGCCTTTTCTTTTTTCTTTTTCTTCTTCTTTTTTTTTAAATACAGAGTCTCTGTCTGACACCCAGGCTGGAGTGCAGTGGCACGATCTCGGCTCACTGCAATCTCCACCTCTCGGGTTCAAGCGATTCTCCTGCCTCAGCCCTCCCGAGTAGCTGGGACTACAGGTGTGTACCACCATGCCCAGCTAATTTTTGTATTTTTAGTAGAGATGGGGATTTCGCCATGTTGGCCAGGCTGGTCTCGAACTCCTGACCACAAGTGATCGGCCTGCCTTGGCCTCCCAAAGTGCTGGGATTATAGGCGTGAACCACCCCGGGCCCAGCTTAGCCTTTCCTTTAGGGTAGTTCTGGCAACAAATTCTCCTAGCTTTGTTTCCTCTGAGAATGTTCTTGATTTCTTCTTTCCTGAACATTATTTTCATTAGGTATGAAAGTCCAGGTTCTCCATTTAGTTGGCATTGACACCATATAGAAGGGGCTCATTACTGCCTGATGAAGATGAAAGACCCTGGTTTCACACTGGGCTTTTTCCAAGACTACTTGGTCAGGAAGTTTGGGTACCTTGTTAACAGCCTGTAAAGGTAAAAGTCTAGACTCTCCACTTGGCCTTTGGTGTTAAGGGTGGTGGGGGGGCCACAGATTTTTCTGTGGCATTTGGCCAGGGTAAAGGGGTTATTTAAAAGTTCCCTGTCTTGGTTGGGCGCGGTGGCTTATGCCTATAATCCCGGCACTTTGGGAGGCTAAGGTGGGCAGATCACTGGAGGCCAGGAGTTTGAGACCAGCCTGGCCAACATGGCAAAACCCCATCTCTGCTAAAAATACAAAAATTAGCCGGGCATGGTGATGCACGCCTGTTATCCCAGCTACTCGGGAGGCTGAGGCAGGAGAATTGCTTGAGCCCAGGAGGCAGAGTTTGTAGTGAGCTGAGATCATATGACTGTACTCCAGCCTGGGCAACAGAGGGAGACTCTGTCTCAAAAAATAAAATAAAAATAAAAATAAAATAAAATAATAGTTTCCTGTCTTGCTAGACTCCCTTTCCTCTTTCCATAGCTATAGAGAGTAGGCTTTTCTGTAGAAATTTTTTTTCCATCTCTGAATATTGTCATTTTAGGGTTGCCAGCTTCTTTAGCTCCAAGTCTGGGATATAAATAAAGTCCATGGAACTCACGACTATGTCATTTCTTGGGTCCTGTGGTCCCTAGCCAGTCTGCTCTCTTCTCTTCACCTTTCAGAGTCATCTTGTGTTTGTTTTATATCTAATGTTCAGAGTTTTGAGCTGTACTTAGTGGGAGGAACAGGGAAAAGGACATCTCTTCCATTTTCCCAGAAATGGAAGTCCCTCTATTAAAGATTTTATTTCCACAAGGACATTTAAGTAATTTTTGTAATCTCTAGTTGATTTTGTTATATAGATTTGCTATTTCCCATCATATCATTTTGAGGATGCTGTTCATACTTACTCTTAATATTCGTACTTAAACAAAACTCCCGTTTCGTTTATTCTACTACTGCCTTTGTAGTATTTCCCATTGGGTCAGCACTGTTTCTCTATTATATGGGAGTCAGCTTTTTTTGGAAATGTCTGGTAATTCTGATGTGTGTTTAGCTTCACAGTGGAGAGTACTTTGGATGTAGTCTGCTTCGGTGCGGGAATAGGATGTGCTACTCTGATGTGCATTCTGACTTGTTTTTAGAGAGACAGAGGAGTGGCAGCGTTTTTTGTGCTGCAGCATGCCTGGCCCGCTAGCCCCAGGCATCGGGATGCTCCTATTTCCCCTAGGACAATACCAGTCACTGGCCTCACCTCCTCCTCCTGGAAGGAGAGAATAGTGCTTGCTAACTGGGTTAAGGCAAGGTGATGTGCCAGGTTAAATTACTTTACTTCCCCAAGCAACCAATCTCACTACTGTCACCATCCCCACTCTCGTCCCTTGTGACAAACCCTAGGCCCAGCCCCACCTTATTACATCACATTCACCTTTTAAAGTAGTGCACACTCTTGTGTTTTGTTTTCTGGTTCCCTTAGATGATCTAATACCAGTGCTTCCTCTATTTCAGGTGTTCTCCATTGTTCCTGATTCACCAAAAGTTGTTAATATTTTCAGGAGCTGTTTATATGTGTGTGTGTGTGGTATATGCATGTGTACGTAATAGTCCCAATACCATTTATAAAAATTTAGGGCCAACTGCAGTGGCTCACACCTGTAATCCCAGCACTTTGGGAGGCCAAGGCGGGTGGATCACGAGTTCAGGAGTTGAAGACCAGCCTGGCCAACATGGTGAAACGCCATCTCTACTAAAAACACAAAAATTAGTATGGATCACAAGTTCAGGAGTTCAAGACCAGCCTGGCCAACATGGTGAAACACCGTCTCTACTAAAAATACAAAAATTAGCCCAGCATGGTGGCAGGCACCTGTAATCCCAGCTACTCAGGAGGATGAGGCAGGAGAATCGCTTGAAACCAGAAGGCAGAGGTTGCAGTGAGCCAAGATCGCACCAATGCACTCCAGCCTGGGTGAAAGAGCGAAACGCCATCTCAAAAAAAAAAAAAAATTAAATGAAAAGATTATTAAAATGCCTTTCCCTGACAGTTGTTTTCAGGAAATTCTTGTAAACATTAAATTCAAATAAGTCTTTGTGTCTGGTTTGTGTATATGCATGTGTGTGTATATATATATATATACCATATCCCATCAAATATAAAATGCTTTGATGCTGGCACAAGGCTTATCTTACTAAAAATATCAATGCACGTTTTCTTTCTTTTTTTTTTGAGAGCGAGTCTCCCACTGTCGCCCAAGCTGGAGTGCAGTGGCGTGATCTCAGCTCACTGCAACCTCCACCTCCCTGGTTCAAGCGATTCTCCTGTCTCGCCCTGCCGAAGTAGCTGAGACTACAGGCATGTGCCACCACACCTGGCTGATTTTTTTTTATTTTTAGTAGAGACGGGGTTTCACCACGTTAGCCAGTGTGGTCTCAATCTACTGAACTTGTGATCTGCCCGCCTCAGCCTCCCAAAGTGCTGGGATTATAGGCGTGAGCCACTGCGCCTGGCCAATGAACGTTTTCACAAGACATTGTATTAGTCCATTTTTACACTGCTATAAAGAACTACTTGAGACTGGATAATTATAAAGGAAAGAGGTTTAATTGACCCACAGTTCTACATTGCTGGGGAGGCCTCAGGAAACTTACAATCATAGCGGAAGGTGAAGGGGAAGCAAGGCATGTCTTACATGGTGGTAGGAGTTGGGGGGGTGGTGGTGAACTGCCAAACACTTTTAAACCATCAGATCTCCTGAGAACTTACTCACTATCATGAGAACAGCATGGGGGAACCACCCCCATGATCCAATCACCTCCCACAGGGTCCCTCCCCCAACACGTGGGAATTATAATTCAAGATGAGATTTGGGTGGTGCTTTTTAGCATTGATGAAATCAGGAGATATCAGTGATAGTAAGGCTAACATATATATATAAAAGCCACATATATATATATATATATATATATATATATATATGATAACGAATCGATGAGAATAGAACTGGAGCAATTCTCTTTTTCCATAATTTAAGCTGCATATGTATAGAACCAGAATATTCCAGTGTCTGCACATTTCATATATATTTACTGAAAAATTATATCATTTTGCTGACATTTTATTTAGCATTTTGATTTTTCTCTTTAATTAGAACACATTTAAATTTTGGTTTTTAGTAACTATTCTCTCTAGTTTTATTGTTTGGATTATGTCAGCTATGTATCATGAGCCGGGAAAATTCTGGTAAGAATTTTATGCTTGAATTTTTTATCAAACTAAAACAGATTGTGCTAGCAGACTGTTGTTCTAGCTTGTTCTGTAGCTTAAGCTGAATTTAAGTTTTCCATTTATTTACTAGTTCACTCAAGCATGATTATGTTGTATGAATTTTGGTGAAGTACATTTTCTAGAAAATACTTCATTAGCTCTGGAATTTTATATACATTGAAATGATAGTACTTTCTTATAATTTAAAAAGATGACATCAATTATCTCTGGTAATGTCCTTTTTAAATTCACGATGCTTTTAACTGTGTCATTTTTTTTTTTTTTTACTGGATTTGGAAAAATTGAATAAATCCATAATCTGCTTATTCTTATTACTTAATTTCTAATTTTAATTGCATTAATTAGTTCCTTCTTTTAGCATCTGCTTTATTTGGTACCTCTTTTTGTTTCTTGAGTTGAATACTTATTTTTTTCTCGAGTTTTATCAAGTGCCTACTATGCAAAAGGCATCACAGTAGTGTTGAGGATACAGAGAACAAAATGTTCTATCCCCAAATCGTCGTTTTCTGTATGCATTAAGGGATGTTAATTTACCACTGTGTAGAGCCTTGGCCACATCCTACAGATTTCAATATGCAGGCATTTCAATATCATTGCTTTCTGTTAAATCAATATTTAACTTTTGATTTCCAGTTTAATCCATGACTTGTATTATACATGTAGATGATTGTAAATTTGCAAAAGGAGGTGCAAATTATCACCCAATTACTTACTAATTGCAAAGAAAATAACATACCTTTACAATGGAGAGATCTGGCAGTCACTACCTTAACCAGTGATCAAATGTAGCATCACTAATAAAAGAACAACCTGCCATTATATGCCTCCTGTGTGTACAGAACGTATTACATACCTAGGAAGTGTTCTTCCTAAAAATGTTTGACCAGAAGCAAATCAAGCTGCTATTTAAGTTTCAGTTTGGAGACAGAGGAAAAAGAGGAACAACATTATGCAGAAATAAAATAGACAAACCCAGAATCCAGGATATTCTAAGACAACTGTGAGGGACTCTTCTAAAAGCCAATAAAATGAAATAAAGATGAGGGGCTGTTCAGTTTAAAGTGACAGAACAGGCTGGGCACAGTGGCTCACACAAGTAATCCCAGCACTTTGGGAGGTCAAGGTGGGTGGATCATAAGGTCAAGAGATCGAGACCATCCTGGCCAACATGGTGAAACCCCGTCTCTACTAAAAATACAAAAATTAGCTGGATGTGGTGGTGTGCACCTGTAGTCTCAGCTACTTTGGAGGCTGAGGCAAGGTAATTGCTTGAACCCAGGAGGTGGAGGTTGCAGTGTGCCGAGGTCACGCCACTGCATTCCAGCCTGGCGACAGAGCAAGAGTCCGAAAGTCCCTCTCAAAAAAAAAAAACAAAGTGACAGAACCACCAAAATGTTACAATGTGTGATCCTGAGAGTAAATCCTTGTTAAATATCCATGAAATATATTCTTGGAAAATGGAAATTTGAACATGGAATGGATATTATAAGATTCCATGGAATTGTTAATTTTTAGGGTGTGATTTGACTACTTTGGTTATATGCATTAACATTACTTTTAGGAGATACAAACTGATTTAGGGGCAAAATGATATGATGTTTGTAACTCTCAAATGGTATAGCAAAAAAATTTTATTTTATATAAAAACAAAGCAAAGTATACATTTTCAAATCTAGGTGGAGGGTAAAATGGGTGTTCATTATAGAATGCATTCTATGTTTCTGTGTCTCAGGGCATTTTCATAATAAAATTAGGAAAAAATTTCTAAATACACAGCTTTCTTTTTTCGATTTTTTTTTTTTTTTTTTTTGAGACAAAGTCTCACTCTTGTCCCCCAGGCTGGAGTGCAATGGCGCGATCTCAGCTCACTGCAACCTCCACCTCCCGGATTCAAGTGATTCTCTTAGCTCAGCCTCCTGAGTAGCTGGGATTACAGGTGCCTGCCACCATGCCTGGCTAATTTTTGTATTTTTAGTAGAGATGGGGTTTCTGTATGTTGGCCAGGCTGGTCTCGAACTCCTGACCTCAGGTAATCTGCCCACCTCAGCCTCCTAAAGTGCTGGGATTACAGGCGTGAGCCACGGTGCCCGGCCAGACAGCTTTCTTTTTTCCATCCATTTAATTTCTATATTATTGTGGGTAAATCCCCTCACACCTCTCTCTGATGCTTCAACAGCTATATTCTAAGGTTCTCCCACTCACTACATCCTTAGGGTTTCTCTTCATCTTTAATTTTCTGGTAGAACTTAAGCAATGAGGTCTGAATTCAGATCTTTACATTTTCTTTATATTCTAATGGAGTGCCTTCATTATTCTGGGCTGCATAACTAAACACCATAGACTCAGTGGCTTATAAACAACTGAAATTTATTTCTCACAGTTTTGGAGGCTGCAAGTCCAAGGTCAGGGTGCCAGCATGCTTGGGTTCTGGGAAAGGCCCTCCCTCTTTGGCACTGTAGACTGCTGACTTCCTGCTGTATCCTCATGCGGTTGAAAGAGCTAGCTGGCTCTTTGGCTTCCTCTAATAAAGGCAGCGATCCCATTCATGAAGGCTCCACCCTCATGACCTGATTTCCTCCTAAAGGCCCTACCTTCAAATACCATCACCTTGGGATTCATGTTTCAACATAGGAATTGTTACGGGAACACAAACATTCAGCTCATAACACAGATTTTATCAAAGAAGTCCTTCATGAAATATACGTGATGAGTGACTTTTCCAAATTTATCATCTCCACTGTGTCTTCCTGTTAAGAAATCCACTAACAATAATGTTGATGATAATAAAAACAGTAATATCCAATGTTAATCCAAAGTAGTATGGGCCAGATAGTTGTTGCTGTATTATACATGTTGGAAACAATTAACCACACTTTTAGGTGTGTTTCATTTTACAGCTGAGGTACCAAGAAGCAAATATTTTGTCTAATATCACACAGATAGTAGAGTAGTGGAAGGGCAATGATGATAAGTATATGCTGTTGCTAGAACACTTTTCCACAATTGTTACATTAACAGCTTTATTTTCTAGTGTGAATTTTCCTAAATTTAATGAGAACTAAGAGATATTTAAGACTCATACATTTATTAAGTTAATATGTCTAAAAAAAGATCAACACATTGACAGAACTTCTTTCTGGCCATAAATATTTTGATATTCTATAAATAGAGCATGACATGGAAACCCTTTCTTATATTAAATTACATTATGAGTTTTCTGATGTTGATAAAGATGTGAATATTGTCTAAAGGCCTTTCTACATACCTTACACTCATAGGGTTTCTCACCAGTGTGAATTCTCTGATGTTCAGTAAGGTGTGAATTAAGTCTAAAGGCCTTCCCACATTGTTTACACTCATAGGGTTTCTCACCAGTATGAATTCTTTGATGTATTCTAAGGTCTACACTACGACTAAAGGCCTTCCCACATTCTTTACATTTGTATGGTTTTACACCCGTATGAATTTTCTGATGTTCAGTGAACTGCCCACGCCGACTAAAGGACTTCCCACATTCTTTACAGTCATAGGGTTTTAAACCAGAATGAATTTTCAGATGTTCTTTAAGATTCCCTCTACGAATAAAGGCCTTTCCACATTCTTTACATTTATAGGGCTTTTCACCAGTGTGAATTCTCTGGTGTTCAGTAAGGTAGAAACCAAATCTAAAGGTCTTCCCACATCGTACACATTTGTAGGGCTTCACATCAGTATGAATTTTCTTATGCAGACTAATTTGAGAGCGCACTCTAAACGTCTTCCCACATTCCTTACATTCATAGGGCTTCACACCAGTATGAAGTCTCTGATGTTCAGTAAGGACTGAACGAAGCATAAAGGCTTTCCCGCATTCCTTACATTCATACGGTTTCTCTCCAGTATGAATTCTAGAATGTACTCTGAGGTCACCACTATAACTAAAAGCCTTCTCACACACCTTACATTCAAAAGGTTTTATACCAGTATGAATTGTTTTATGCCGATTAAGCGGTCCACGCATATTAAATGATTTCCCACACTCCTTACATTCATAAGGTTTCTTACCTGCATGAGTTCTTCTGTGTTCAGTAAGGTAAAAACTAAGTCCAAAGGTCTTTCCACATTCCTTACATTCGTAGGGTTTTACACCAGTATGAATTTTCTGATGACGGGTAAGTTGTCCACCTACACTAAAAGCTTTCCCACACTCCTTACATTCATAGGGTTTCTTACCTGTATGAATCCTCTCGTGTTCTTTAAGGTAGAAAACAAGTTGAAAAACTTTTCCACATTCTTTACATTCATAAGATTTCTCACCAGTATGAATTCTTTTATGTTGAGTAAGTTCTAATCTACTAAAAAAGCCCTTATCACATTTCTTACACATATAGGGTTTTTTACCAGTGTGAATTTTCTGATGTTGATTAAGTTGTGAGTAAAGAAGAAAGTTCTTCCCACATTCTTGACATTCATAGGGTTTCTCACCAGTATGAAATCTCTGATGCAGAGTAAGTTGATAGCTATGACTAAAAACTTTCCCACATTTCTCACATTTACAGGATTTTTCACCAGTATGAATTTTCTGATGGAGAGTAAGCTGGCAGACATTATTCAAGGTACTCCCACGTTCTTTACAATCACGTTTCACATCAGAATCTGTTTTCCCATGTTGAACCAAGTTTGAGTCACAACTTTTCTCACTATTATGAATTCTCTGATTCAGAGTAAAAGAGGGATGTTTTCTACCAGTTGACATTTTTTTAGAGACGATTTTCTTTTGACTGATAGATCTTTCTTCAAGTCCCTGCTGACCCTCAAACTCACTTTTGCTCTGCCACTCATTTCTCAAAATGGATCCTTTCAGACGAAGAGTTTTACTTTTTTCTATTATACTCCCTTTGGATAAACTGATTTCATGAATGTCCTTTTCTGAAGGTAATTTCTTGGTCTTATGCCTGGATAACAAACCTGAAAGAAAACATAAAAGCAAACAAAAATTATTTTCCTGTAGCCAGCATAACATAAAGTTTACATTTTCAAAATTGGAAACAAAGTGAAAACAGTTCTTACTGGAAGTCAATGGCTTAAAGAATATTTCAATAAAGTTATGTAATTTGAAATTAGGCAACATGAGCTTCGAAAATGAGAGATTATAGCCGGGCGCGGTGGCTCATGCCTGTAATCCCAGCACTTTGGAAGGCCGAGGCAGGTGGATCATCTGAGGTCAGGAGTTCAAGACTAGCCTGCCCAACATGGTGAAACCCCATCTCCACTAAAAAAATACAAAATTAGCCAATCGTTGTGGCAGGCGCCTGTAATCCCAGCTACTCAGGAGGCTGAGGCAGGAGAATTACTTGAACCCGGGAGGCGGAGGTTGCAGTAAGCTGAGATCACGCCATTGCACTCCAGCCTGGGCTACAAGAGCTAAACTCCATCTCAAAAAAAAAAAAAAAAAAAATAGAGATTATATAAGATTGTGGTGATATGGCAAATAGTTTATTTACATCAGTGGTTCTAAAATTTTATTGTGGATGAGAATCATCTGAGAATTTATCACAAATACTGCTATTTACTTACCACACAAGTGAACCAAATCTATAGGAGTAATTTGGTATCTGAATTTTTAATAACTCCACTAGATGATTCTGATATAGATCAAAGTTTGAGAATCTCCACTTAACAATTTTAACAGTTTTTCTTTACTCTTAGAATAAAATCCAAACATGTTACCATATAATATAATACGGTCTTTGGTTACCTAAAGCCCTCTTTCAAAGACATTGTCCTCCTTACCCCCTCTTCTTATGACATTTGCTTCTATTCAGCTCCTCGATTGTGTCATAGCATTTCCCATTTCATATAGTTTTCTATGGGATTTTTCATCTCCTAAAAATAATCTGTGCTGGGCTCTGTGAAAGGCCAACTCCTTCTCATTCTTAATGGTTGGTTAAATGTCTCTTACACAGAAAGGCTTGCCCTACTGACTGTAAGGCAGTCTATGTCCTTTATTCTCAATTCCAGCATCATGTTTCATTTCTTCATTTCACAATTTTCAAATGCATATCCACTGATTTTTCTTTTTGCTCTTTTGTTGATTTTCTGATCCCGAAACCTTCCCAAAGGAAGATGTAATCCTTATTTCATTCAACAGTGAATAACTACCCACTAGCATATAGCAGGCATTAAACAATTGACTGTACAATAAATTAATCATTGTCTTAAAGGAAATTATGATGATGAATGACAGATAAGCCACGTATAGGACAACTGAATATCAGGACAATCACTTAATTTTTATATTTTTGTTAACAATTACAAACTAGCTCTAATCTCTCTCACCTTATTACAGTGATTAAATGCACTCTTTCCTAGCTTACTTCCTTTACAGATCAGAACAAAAGTAACTCCAAGGTAGCTCAACCAAATGTATAAAATGAAAAGGTCCTTGTTTTGCCTACTTATCCTTTAAATGGCTATCCAATTAAACAGAGATGTTTCCAACCCTGTTGTTCACTGCCTCCTGTGCAAAGAGATGTGTGTTTACACAGCTGAGTTTTACTGTTATTCAGCCACCTACTGGATGCTCACTCTACTCTTTTTTTCTTTTCTTTTCTTTTCTTTTCTTTTCTTTTCTTTTTTTTTTTTTTTTTTTTTTTTTTTTTGAGATGGAGTCTCACTCTGTCACCCAGGATGGAGTGCAATGGCACGATCTCGGCTCACTGCAACCTCTGCCTCCCAGGTTTAGGTGATTCTCCTGCCTCAGCCTCCTGAGTATCTGGGATTACAGGTGCATGCTGCCAAACTCAGCTAATTTTTGTATTTTTAGTAGAGACGGGGTTTCACTATGTTGGCCAGGTTGGTCTCAACCTCCTGACCCCAGGTGATCCACCTGCCTCAGACTCCCAAAGAGCTGGGATTCCAGGCATGAGCCACCGCGCCCGGCCACTCTACTTTTTTTTTTTTTTTCCCCGAGACAGAGTCTTACACTGTCACCCGGGCTGGAGTGCAGTGGCACCATGTCGGCTCACTGCAACCTCTGCCTCCCAGGTTCAAGTGATTCTCTTTGCCTCAGCCTCCCAAGTAGCTGGGATTACAGGCACCCACCACCACGCCCAGCTAATTTTTTGGTATTTTTAGTAGAGAAGGGGTTTCACTATATTGGCCAGGCTGGTCTCGAACCCCTGACCTTGTGATCCGCCCACCTCGGCCTCCCAAAGTGCTGGGATTACAGGCATTAGCCACCACGCCTGGCCCACTGTACTTTATAACCTTTCTCAGAGGATATCTCTTCTGTTCCCTTACATCTAAAACCAACCATTTCTATACTTAATAGAGAAGTATTTAAATGATTTTTTTAGATATTGTAACAGGTATGTGCCATGTTGAATGGTTTCTGGAAAAAATGAACAAAGAAACAACAATTTTAGAGAGAACACAGTAACTGAATAGTGTGAGGCAATGGCTGGGAGACTAGAAGTGTCAAGGAATCTTATTAACACAGATAAGTTAAATGAAAGCTGGAGGGTGGCAATCTAAATAAGACAAGAGCCTAAAAAATCTAAATACCGCCAGGTGCGGTGGCTCACGCTTGTAATCCCAGTACTTTGGGAGGCCAAGGTGGGTGGATCACCTGAGGTTAGGAGTATTTTCTCTTCAAGTAGATAGATCATAACCTGCTGGGGTTTTATTAGAGCCTAATGACATAGAGGAAAGAAAATACCCAGCTCAGCCCTCTAAGCCATCCCGTCACACCTAGCGATGGGGAAAAAACTGGAAGCACTGGTTAAGTTCCGTCAAGTGGCACAGGTGCACCAAAAGACTGAGACCTAATTCTGGGACTAGGGAACACTCCTCTCCCCTTACACCTTATCACTACATTCCTAAAGGCCTATTTACTATGTTTCCCTTTACCCAGTACATCATGTTTACCTTCCAACAAAAAATTAGAAGGAAAACTAAAAGGCAAGAAACGGTTTGATGAGACTAAACAAGCATCAGAATTAGAGTCAGATATGGCAGGAATGCTGGAATTACCAGACCAGGAATTTTAAAAGACTATAAGAAATGTGTTAAGGGCTTTAATAGAAAAAATAGACAACATCCAGATGGATAATGAAAACAGAGAGATGAATATTCTAAGAAAGAATAAAAAAGAAATGCTAAAGATCAAAAACACTGTAATAGAAATGAAGAATGCCTTTGATGTGCTTATCAGTAAACTGGACACAGCTGAGGAATCTCTGCACTTGAGGCTGTGACAAGAGAAACTTCCAACACTGAAAAGAAAGAGAAAAAATACTGAAAGAAACAGAACAGATATCCAAGAACTCTGGGGTTAAGTATAAAAGGTGTAAATACACATGATGAAAATACCAGAAGGAGGAAAAAGAGAGAAAGGAAAATAAGCAATAAATGAAGCAACAGTGAATGAGAATTTCCCCAAATTAATGTCAGACACCAAACCAGAGATGAGGAATCTCAGAGAACTGCAAATTAAAACGAAGAGATAACTACCTCACACCTGTTAGAATGGCCAAAATCTAAAACACTGGCAACACCAAATGCTGACAAGGATGTGGAGCAACAGGAACTCTCATTCATTGCTGGGGGAATGCAAAAATATTATAGCCACTTTGAAGAACATTCTGGCAGTTTCCTACAAAACTAAACATATTCTTATCATACTACTCAGAAATATTCCTTGGTGTTTACCCAAATACAATGAAAGCTTATGTTCATACAAAAACCTGCACACAAATGCATATAGCAGCTTTATTCAAAACTTCCAATACTTAAAAAACAACCAAGATGTCCTTTAGTAGGTGAATGGATAACATGTGGTACATCCAGAAAATGGACTATTATTCAGTGCTAAAAGAATAAGCCATCACAAAAAGATGTTGAGGAAACTTAAATGCATATTACTAAGTGAAAGACACCAATCTTAGAAGGCTACATACTATATGATTCCAACTACATGATAGTCTGAAAAAGGCAAAACTATAGAGACAGTAAAAGGCTCCGTGGTTTCTAAGGGTTAGGGTGGAATGAGGGATGACTAGGCCAAACAGAAATTTTAGAGCAGTGAAACTACTCTGTATGATACTACAGTTGTGGATACATGTCATTATATATTTTTCAAAGTTAACAGAATTTACAACACCAAGAGTGAACCTTAATACAGACTGTGGACTTTGGGTGATAATGATGTGTCAATGTAGGTTTATCAACTGTAACAAATGTACCACTGTAATATGGAATGTTGGTAGTTGGGGAGGGTGTGTATGTTTGAGGACAGAAAGTATATAGGAACTCTGTACTTTCTGTGAAATTTTCCTATAAACCTAAAACTGATTTTAAAAATAAAGTTTGTTAATTAATAGAAAGTTACTCCAGAAACTAGTAAAATATTGCAAAATATATATCTAGATCTAAACTAATAAAATACTGCAAAATATATATCTGACAGAGGTTGATTATAAGATATATAAAGAACTCTTACAAATCAAGAAGATAAACAAAATGGATAATATCAATGGGAATTTTTGTGTCCGTGTATGAGAAAAAGAGTTCTTAGATACAAAAGCACAATTCATAAAAGAAAAAAAAGATACATTTGGCTTCATCAAAATGAAAAATGTTTGTACTGCAAAAGATAAGATTAAGAAAATGAAAAGATATGCCATCGCAATCTAGGAGAAAATATTTGCAGATCATATATGTAAATAAAATGCTTCTATTCAGAATATATTTTTACAACTCTTGCAACTCAATAATAACACAAACAACCCAATATTAAGAATGGGCAAAACACTGAACAGCCTTTCCACCAAAGAAGCTGTGCCAGTAGCTAATAAGCAATTGCTCAACGTCAACCACAATTAGATACCACTACACACACACTGGAATGGCTGTTCTCAAAAAGACAGGTAATAGCACGTGTTGGTGAGAAGACAGAGAAACTGAAACCCTCATGCCTTGTTATTGGGAAGGTACAGCGATATAGGTAGTTTAGAACACATTTTGGCAGTTTCTTATAAAGTGAAAGTTATATTCATCATATAACCCAGCAGTTCCATGCCTATGAATCCAACTAAGATGAATTGAGACATATGTCCACACAATGATATGTATGCCCACGTTTATAGTAGCATTGTTGATAACAGTCCCAAACTATAAACAATCCAAAAGTCCATCACTGGTAAATAGATAAGTAAAATATGGTATATCCCTACAAAAGAACATATTTGGCAATAAAAAAGAATATATTACTAATACATGCTGCTTCATAAATGGACCTCCAGAACATTATGCTAAGTTAAGCCAGATTCAAAAGACTGTACATTGCATGATCCCATTTATATGAAATGTTCAGAAAAGGAAAATCGACAAACATGGAAGGTAGGTCAGTAGATGCCTAAAGCTGGAGGTAGAAGAAGGGATTAACTGCAAAGGGGCATAAGGAAACATTTGGGGGTGATGGAAATATTCTAAAACTGGATTGCCATGATGGCTGCCTAACTATAAATTGACTAAAAGTCACCAAGTGTGCACTTACAGTGAGTACATTTTATGTTATGTAAATTATACCTCAATAAAATTGCTAAAAAATTTAATGGATAAAAATTCTAAACAGACACTTTTTACTAAAGGAAATAAGGGAATGGCAAATAAACGAAAATATATTCAACATTAGTCATTAGTTAAATGCAAATTAAAATCACAATGAGATACACCTACATATCCACTAAAATGACTAAGATTAAAATGACTGACAATACCACAGGCTGGCAAGAATGTGGAGCTATTAGACATCTACTGGGAATGCCAAAAAATATAGCCACGTTGGACAGTTTCTTTCTTTCTTTTTTTTTTGAGACAGAGTTTCGCTCTTGTTGCCCAGGCTGGAGTGCAGTGGCACGATCTTGGCTCACTGCAACCTCTGCCTTCCAGTTTCAAGCGATTCTCCTACCTCAGCCTCCTGGGTAGCTGGGATTACAGGCATGCGCCACCACGCCCAGCTAATTTTTGTATTTTTAGTAGAGATGGTTTCACCATGTTGGCCAGGCTGGTCTCGAACTCCTGACCTCGTGATCCACCCGCTTTGGCCTCCCAAAGTGCTGGGATTATAGGCGTGAGCCACCACACCCAGCCCAGTTTTTTTTTTAGATAAAGTTTTTACAGGTGTGTACCACCATCCTAGCTAATTTTTGTATTTTTAGTAGAGACAGGTTTGCCATGTTGCCCAGGCTGGTCTTGAACTCCTGGGCTCAAGCGATCTGCCTGCCTTAGCCTCCCAAAAAAGTGCTGGGATTACAGGCATGAGCCACTGTGCCCGGCCCAGTTTCTTATATACACTTATATAATCCATGAATCCCACCCTCAGGTGTTTAACCCAAAGTAACAAAGCATACATTCGAAGACTTGTAAACAAGCACTCATAATAAACAATTTAGATGTTCATAAACTGTTAACAAGTAGATATGAAATACTATTCAGCAAGAAAAAGGAATTAACTACTGAGACTTCTAACTACTTGGATGAATCTCATAAATATCAGAAGTGGAAGAAGTATGACACAAAATACTGCATACTCTGATTTATTTGATATGAAATTGTAGAAAAGACACAATTAGGGAAAGAAGGCAACTTAGTTGCCTGTCACGGGCTGTGCTGAAAATGGAGGAAGGGTACTGACTGTAAAGAAACATAATAGAAAGTGTTGACATGGTGGACATATTCTAGATCTTGACTGAAGTGGTGATGATTTTACAAGATTCATGCGTTTGTCCAAAATAACTAAACAGATACAATTAATGAATTTTATTGTATATAAATCATATCTCAATAAAGCTGATTTGAAAAAAAAATAGTAAGGCTATTTTCCAAAGCTCTATGTAATGCTCTAAACAAAATAACCTGTATATTCCAGAATAAAAAATTTTAAGGAAACTATTAATTTCCTGTATTGACCACAGAAGAAATAAAAAGCCTAAGCAAATGAAATTCCATTGTGAAACACCTATCCTTGCAATTTCATAGACGTCTATAAAAGTTTTATAGAACAAATAATTTTAAAGTTAGTTTAGCTACTCAAGAAAAGAGCAAAAAGAAAAGTTATCTTATCTTTTATATAAAATCATGATAAGCAAAACAACTAAGCAGATTTAAGAATTTTAGAGGTAAACATTTTTAAGTAAGAATGAAAAACTATCATGATTTGCAAATGATCTGATTATATACAACCCAAGAATTTCAACTAAAAAAACTGCAAAGAAAATACAAATCAGAATTTGGCTTGATATAGAAGAATCAATACACTGTATAGAACTTAATAGCCTTTTCTTCATATTTTAAAAAATACATTATTTTTTACATTGATAGATAAAATTATATGTATTTACTCTGTACAACATATTTTGAAGAATATATACATTGTGAAATGACTAAATCTGGTATACAGTAAATAATAAATGCTGTTATTATTATTAACTCCTGATTAATAGAAAATAAAAAGTGAATGAACTAGTGAGATGCAGGTAAACTGAACACCAGTATTCAAAATATATTTACATCTTTCACTTCAAACATAACTCTCCCTTCCCTCCTGCCAATTCTTAGCTGATGATCTCCCTTATTCTTCTAATAAAAATGAGGCATTGAAAAGAAATACATAATACCACATCAACCCACCTATATCCACTGTCGTATCTATAGTTCTCTAAATTTTTCTTGTGCACTGGATCCTACCTCTTTGTCCTCCAATTTCCATAATTATCCTTCCCTCTACTACAATTTTACCCCTTTCTATAGAATCATTTTCATCTTAAAAATCTCACATCTTGAAATAGACTCCTGGCCAGGCGCGGTGGCTCACGCCTGTAATGCCAGCACTTTGGGAGGCCAAGATGGGTGGATCACCTGAGGTCAGGAGTTCAAGACCACCCTAGCCAACATGGTGAGACCCCATTTCTACTAAAAATACAAAAATTAGCCAGGTGTGGTGGCAGGCGCCTGTAATACCAGCTACTCAGGAGGCTGAGGCAGGGGAATTGCTTGAACCCGGGGGGTGGAGGTTGCAGTGAGCCGAGATCGTGCCACTGCACTGCAGCCTGGGCGATAAGAGCAAAATTCCATCTCAAAAAAAAAAAAAAAAAAAAAAAAAGACTCCTTACATCCCGTATCCTCTTCTAGCTACTAACCCCTTATCTAGTTCCCTCCTAACAGAATTCCCACTGGAAAAATTTTCTACCTCACTGTCATCACTACCTCACCTCCCATTTTATTTCAGTCACATCTGGCAGGCTTTTTCACCTCCAGCTCCACTGAAACCTTGTCCGCTTAACACAAGGTCACCACCAGCTTCTTTCCTGCCATATCCTACAGGCAATTTACAGTTCAGTGGACCTCACAGATAACTACTCCCTTCCACTTGAAACATTTTCTTCATTTGACTTTTTTGGTACCACTCTCCAGGCCTACTTGTTCTCAATCTGCTTGCTGCCTCCTCTTCCTTCTCTAAATAGAGTGCCCCAGGCCTCAGTCTTTTTCTTATCTGGCTCCCTTCATTCTGTCAAACTCATTCGCTAAAGGCAGGGAATCAGCAAACTGTCTGTAAAGGACCAGACAGTCGATATCTTATGCATTGCGAGCCATATGACTTCTGTCTCAACTACTCAACTCTGCCATAGACAATACATTAAATAATTAAGTGTGGCTACGTTTCAATAAAACTTTATTTACAAAACTAGGTAGTAGGTCAGATCAGCCCTAAGTGATCTCATTCAGTCAGTTCATTGGCTGGACACCCAAGTTAATATAACTTGTCCTACCATCTCTCTGACTGTTCAACATCTCAATTTTGATGACAAGTAGGCATTTTAAATATATATACCTAAATCAGGACTCTATTTCCCTCTTCCAAGCTATCTTTCCCATATGTCCATCTCAGCAAATTATATACACTTAGCTGCTGGTTCACCTATGATTTCTTGTTCACTCATACCCCATGGCATGTCTGTTAGCTCTACTTTCAAATTATAAGATGAATACAGCATCTTCTTACCACCCCTCACCACTACCATCCCAATCCAAGCTACTATCACTGCTAATCTAGATTTCTGAAATAGCCTGATAACTGATCTTTCTATTTCCAATCTTGCCCCTGTTTAGTATGTTCTTCACAGAGCATCTACAGCAATCATTTAAAAACATATTTTTGATTATGGCTTTCAATCACTCTTGGAAAAGAAAAATCCAAATTTCTTACTATGATAAACATAGTAAGATAGATAGATATGATAAGACCTGACCCCTGCTCAGCTCTAAATTCATATTTAGTTACTCTTCCCCACTCTGAATCTGCTCTGAGCTGCTTCAAGTTCTTCAAACACACAAAACTCACTTCTCCACTGTGCTTGGAATTATTTTCTTCCAGATTTTCACATAGCCTAAGCCTATACTGCACATCTCTGCACATATATTCACTCTTCGAAGAGCCTTCCCTGGGCAACCCACCTAAATTAAACCTGCCCAAACTCCATCTCCTTACCCTTCATAGGTTCCTTTCATAGCATGCATCATTATTTAATGTTATATATTCATTTGTTTACAGTTTACTATGTATCTCCCCTACTACAATGTTAATTCCATTAGTATAAGGAGGTTTTGGCCTTATTCACCAAGGTACTGATATATGCTGAATATGTGAAAGACTGAACTTTTAGACATTAGAAACAAGCACACATATCAATGGAGAAAAGATAGGAAGCAACTGATTGCACTGGGAAAGCGCATTCTCTTTACTGAAATGGAGAGTAATATGGGTGGAAACAAAAACAGACAGGTGGTAAGTAGGAGCCAAGATGAGGTTCTTTTGATAGTTCATGCTAAGATGATCTGTTTTCTTCACTGTCTTAGGCCTTTTCTCCAAAGGCCTGAGGCCTCTGAGAGGAACTACCTGCACAGCATGCAAAGCCTATGTATGCTCCCTCACCAGCTGGCCGCGACTGGCAATGAGGGCTTCCATCTGCCTGATGAACTCTCAACTCACCTGGGTACTGTCTTCCTGTCACATCCCTCACCGCCACGCAGGGCTCTTTCCCTTGCTCCAATAAGGTAATCACATCTGGCTTTGAGCCAGAATATCCTGCTTCCAAGAAAGAAATACAAGAATATATAGAAGTAAAACATTGCACGTTCAGAAACATTTTGAGACTTGGTTAAATTCATATGGATCAATGTGATTTCAATAAAGACTTCAGAAAAAACTGACAGGATTAAAGAATATTCAACTTAGTGTAACCTCAGGATCCCAGAGAATAAAGAAACTTGATGGGCAGGGGAATTAAAATTCATCCAGGAGAATTTTAATTCATTTTAGAATTAAAACTCATACAGACTGGGTCTATTGAGAGGCAGTAGTTATTGAGGGCACAGACTCTGAAGCCAGACTACGTGGGTCCAAATTCTACTCTGCTACCTATTGACTAATGATTGTAAACAAACTGGTTAAATTCTTTGGGCCTCAGTTTTTTCATCTGTAAAATGAAAATAAAAGTAGTACCTTTTATTTTCTTTTTTTCTTTTGTATCTCATAGCTAATACTTAGAATGGTGCCTGGTATTCAGTAAGCACTCTATTAGCTATTATTATTTTTGTTGTTGTTAATTTACTTAGAGCAAAACAAGAAGCTTCCTAAGATATTTCTAGGTTCTTGCTAAGATATTCATTTAAAGTTAGATGCTAAGTTAGTAAATTTTATTTTACTCTAACTAATTTCAACTTTTATTTTAGATACAGGGCCAAATGTGCAGGTTTGTTACCTGGGGATATTGTGTGATGCTGAGGTTTGAGGTACATTTGATCCCACCACCCAGGTACTGAGCATAATGTCCAATAGGTAAAACTTTCAATCACAAATCAGTAAGAGAAAATGTTTGTTTTAGGAAGTAGAATGCATTCACTTTAATTTTAAGTCAATTTTATTGGTCTGAACCATGGCATGTAAATTGTAGACCCTGGGTGGGGCTGTTATCCTCGCAGGCATGTTACTAAATAACAGAGCATCCATAGCAATTCTGAACTCAAATGCAATGTGAAACCTGATTTCATTGACATTGGCTTTGGAGTAAATGCCCCAAAATTCAAATCCAGTCTCTTAACTATTAAGGGAGAAGCAACTACAGGAATGGATTAAGGAACATTTCATGAGGCTCAGTGAGGTATGGTGAAAATGAAAGCATTTAGTGCAAGTGCCATTCACAAACCATCAAAGTTCAGTCCAGTCCTTGAGGGAGAGAGAAGAAATTCAGCTAGTTTCTTAATAATGACTCCTAAATTTGTGGAAGAGAAAGCTACTATTTCAGAAAACGGAGTCTACATTATTTGAGATAGGTGACCTTACCCAGTGAGACCAAGTTACTATAATTCTCCAACATCACATCTCTGTACAATTTCCTCTGAGTAGTGTCCAGGCACTCCCATTCCTTCTGAGAGAAGTCTATAGCCACATCCCTGAACGTCACCAATGCCTGAAACCATAAACCAACATATTACTGGTGAAATTACACAACAAGTCTTTTAAAAAGAAGCAAAGGAGATAAAAGGTTTCATTGCAGCAGGGGGTACCATACTAAACTCTAGGCTGGGGCTGAAAGCTTATGATAAAGAGAGAAGAAAGGAACCAGGTGTTCTAAAGCAGAGTCACCTCATTTTCTTGAAGAATCCAGCCAATGTATGCAAAATTTCCTGTATATTACGGGGTTCTTTACTCAAAACATTCCTGGGAACAAATAAATGTTTCCCAATTCAATTAAACAGTGGATACAAGCAAATAAACTATATTTCTACCTCAAAAATTCTCAATAAATTATTACTTAATAATAAATCCTTTAAGAAAACCACTTAATAAATAAAAAGAAAAAAGAATCCTATATCTTCTTTTTCCTTTAAGTTTATCTATCTATCGATCAATCAATTGATCAATCGATATGGGGATCTCGCTCTATTGCCCAGGATGGAGTACAGTGGTGAACTCAGAAGTTCAAGGCCATAGTACCTCACTGCAAATCTGGGAGAATACAATTATCTAATATTTATGTATCTGGATGATTTTCTTTTTTTTGAGACGGAGTCTCGCTCTGTCGCCCAGGCTGGAGTGCAGTGGCCAGATCTCAGCTCACTGCAAGCTCCGCCTCCCGGGTTCCCGCCATTCTCCTGCCTCAGCCTCCGGAGTAGCTGGGACTACAGGCACCTGCCACCTCGCCCGGCTAGTTTTTTGTATTTTTAGTAGAGATGGGGTTTCACCATGTTAGCCAGGATGGTCTCGAACTCCTGACCTTGTGATCCGCCCGTCTCGGCCTCCCAAAGTGCTGGGATTACAGGCTTGAGCCACCGCGCCCGGCCTGGATGATTTTCTTATAAGTACTACACACCTTCTTTGTTCTTGAGATTAAGAATACCGATGTAATGAACCAGAATCATCCTGATGTCAAGACTAGCACATTTCGTTTAACCACAAAATGCATCTTACTATGGGTTTTCACCTCAGAGATTCTCAGGAAAGATCCCGTGACCTCTCTATAAGCAGGCCCCAACCACATACTGAAACTGAGGCCAATCAATATTAAACTGCGTTTTATCTACAGACACAGGATCTGTGGAAAACTGCAGTGCTTTCCTATGTGTAGTCAAATGAGTCCATTCTTGGTTTCATTACACCTCAGATCCGACAAAGGATGGTAAAGTACCTCCATCTAGGAACTTCATGTCTGTCCATCCCTGCTCTAGACAGAGACTGAGTACCCTGAATGATCTGGTCAATGTGCACATGGATACTGGTTAGAAAAGAGAGGGGGCATAAGGGAGGAGCTTGGGAATGTGGGGATTAAGAAAAAATTGTGTTAGGAAGTGTCAGCATAAAGAGCGAAAATGTTCACATGATCTTGAAAAACAAAAGAATCTAAAGAAAGAAAGAGAAACTGTAACTTACATGGGCCATGGTTTTAGACTCACAAGAACTGCTCAGTCTTCCACAGGATTATTCTGCTGGGGAAGCAAAGTTCGGAGAAGCCTGAATTAGAGAAGAAAAAAAAGAGGCAATGAGACTAGGTTTGCCTCAGAGGTAACAACATGATATAAATTAATAATCTTTTATTTTCCATTGTTGCTTCTAAACACCTCCCCTACACTTCCCTCACCTCCCTCCAACACACTCTTACCACACCAAGGGAACCTGGCTTACGAGGATGGACACAGTGCAGAGGTTCTCCTGCGTTAGAACACACAACAAATATTTCAGCAGGAGAGTTCTGGGCCAATCCCCACTATGAGGATACTGATCTAGACCCAAGGCTGGGATGTTCAGAACTGCCCAGAGTAGATTCTCTTCCCTCGATTCTCACCATCTAAAGGGGACAGACCACATTGTCCAAAGCAGACTGCCTTCATGGCCTTAGGAGCTTCCTGGCTTCCTCAGACTTAAAGACGAAAGATAGAACAGACTAGGAGTTTGCAACCTGTGGCCCATGGGCCAGATCTGGTCCGCCCACATGTTTTTGTAAATAAAGTTGGAATAGAACACAGCTGTGCTCATTTGTTTACTTCTGACTATGGCTACTTTCAGAAAGCTACAGTAGCCAAGTTGAGTAGTTGCAATGGAGACTGTATGGGCCACACAGCCTAAAATACTTCCTATTTGACCCTCTATAAAAACCATTTGCTGGCCGGGCATGGTGGCTCACATCTATAATCCCAGCACTTTGGGAGGCTGAGGTGGGCGGATCACCTGAGGTTGGGAGTTCAAGACCAGCCTGACCAACATGGAGAAACCCTGTCTCTACTAAAAATACAAAATTAGCTGGGTGTGGTGGTACACACCTGTAATCCCAGCTACTCAGGAGGCTGAGGCAGGAGAATCGCTTGAATCTGGGAGGCGGAGGCTGCGGTGAGCTGAGATCGTCCCATTGTACTCCAGCCTGCGCAACAAGAGCGAGACTCCGTCTAAAAAAAAAAAAAATAGTTGCTGATTCCTGGCATAGACAATCCATGATGGCCTTTATCATTGCAAAATTATACTTGCACACTGGGATCCCTTTTCCTAGCCTGAACTAGAACTCCCACAATCCTCAGCGCTCACCACTACCCATTTCCTTCAATCAGAAGAGTCCCCAGGGTCCCTGCAGGACATCATTCACCCTCCCTTCTCCCTCAGTACTCAGAAGGAGAAGTAAGTTTATGGCCCTGGAAGCAATTTAAAAAATCAACTTTTATGTGATGCATACCTTATATATAGATATTTAATCCTTAGAACATCTCTACAGTGTCATTATTATCTCCACTTCAACATCAGAAAAACAGAAACCTAAATCCACTGTTAATAAACAAGACATCTGAGTTCTGAATCCACAATTCTCCAACTACAAAGCCAGTTTTTTTTCAACTGTGCTCTTGTCACTGATACCCAGATTTTCTTATTATGCCTAATAAAACCTGAGCGTGAATAATGACTCGGGTTTAATGACTAAAAGCTATTAAATGCTGCTACTCATTAAGATAATATACGTTAGAGTGGCAAATAGCATTTTATATTTACAACACGGGAACATTGAAAAGACTGATAATAACATGTTGAACTGGAGTAAAATAGATGCCCTCACACCATGTTATATACTGGTGCCACCTTAAAGAGGGTAAATTACAAATTTATATTAGCAGAATTTAATAATGTGAGCCAGATGTTTCAGTAATCTCACTCCTATGACCCTGTCTAAGGAAAATAATTATATATGTTCACTAGGATATATGCAGACAGGTGCAGATAGACTAATTTTAAAATGGAAAAAGCTAGATACAAACATAAATTAGACTTCAATAAAGAACAGGTTAAATAAATTCTAGGGTATCCATATAATAGAAAATAAAGTAGCCATCAGAAATAATATAGATTGGGAGTCTGCAAACTTTTCCTGCAAAGAACCACATAATAAATATTTCAGGCTTTGTGGGCCAGCTGGAGGATCCCTTGAACCCAGGAGTTCGAGATTGCAGTGAGCTATAACGGCACCACTGCACTCCAGCCTGGGTGAGACAGTGAGACCCTGTCTCTTTAAAACAAATACAGTATCTGCAAAGTGCAATAAAATGACGCACAATAAAATGAGGTATGCCTACATTATCATTAATGTTGACACGAATATCTTCAAACAAGAGGGAAGAAAGTACATTTGTCTATAAAAGGGCAACACAACAGATCCTTGTGGTGAAGGAAATGATCTGTCTTGACTATCAATGTCAACATCCTGGTTGTCATATTATACTACAGTCCTGCAAGATGTTATCATTGGAGAAGACTAGGTTGAAGATAACACACAATGTCTCTATTATTTCTTACAACCTCATATGAATCTGCAATCATCTCAAATTGAAAAAATAATTTAAAGAAATTTTAAGAATTTCATTTTCAAATATTTGCTAGATGAATTAAGTTTTTACCCCCTTCAAATCCTGAAGGCAAATTAATGCTCCAGGTTGTACTGTTCAATAGGAAGACTGCTAGCCATATATAGCTGTTTACATTTAGATTTATTAAAATTGAACACAATTTTACAAATTCGTTCTTCAGTCAAACCAGCCATATTTCAAGTTCTCAGTAGCCATATGTAGCTAGTGGCTACTGTATTGGAGAGCACAGATATACAAAATGGAACCCAGTTTTGCAGAAATTTCTGTTAAAAAGCATTGTTCCAAAGTGTTACACGACTGATACCCTCACTTTGCAGGTGAGAAAACTGAAGCCAGGAGATATCTGTATAACACAGCGCTGCTCATTGTCACAATATTATGCTCACACACTTCTTCCCCCGCATCCACTGCCACAAGTGAATTCTCAGTGAATCATTCACTAAATTTATGTAATTTCATAGGAATGTATTTTAAATTCATGACCATGCAAAGAAAAATCAATTTCTTACAGGATATAAGATACTCAGTCGCAGGCTGAATCTGATTAAACAGACATCACCCTCAAAGCTATAATCAAACCATTCCCAAGACCCTTCCGCACACAATTCGAATGCGCCAATAATAGCCTCTCCACAGTCTCAAGCATAATCTGACGCACATCACACAGGCATGGCCACTATCCAGTCTGCCCCCACAGAGGACACTCGGACACGGACACGCGAGCGCACAGACACAGACACACACACACGGCCTTGAAGAATGCGTCACACTTCCGAACCCCGGTGAGCAGCAACCCGGTATCGTGGCCACTGCGTCACGGCCAGAGCTGTCAGAGAGAAATCCAGACCTTACCTGACAGCCTTTTGCAGCTCTTCTAGCCCGGGACGACATTCACCTGAAGGCACCACGGCAAGATTCAACCTCTTTGTGTGAGATTCTCTGGAATTTCTGGGGCGTTACTTGAGTATAATGGAATAGGGTAGGCTCAGACCATAGTAGGGTAAGTCCCACAGTTCGAGCAAGGGAGCCTCAGTGATCGCTGTGTTCTGGAGCGCTGGACCTGATCTTAGCCGCTGGGCCTGCGCAGAGACGACCCGGCCGGTTTCCAGTTGTAGAGAGAAACGTAGAGACTACGTTTCCCGAAGGCCCCTGCGTCGCTGCGCCCCGTCGTACACCTACGCTGTTACGTCTTGACGCACGGAGCCTGTCTGCGTCGGCCAGGTGAGTGGGCGGCCTCACCGGGAACCGCTGGCTGATTTTGTTTTGGCGCATTGAAAAAGAAGCTCTTGTATGGTGCTGGGAATACCGGGGTCCTGGCTTGGGCTCGGTGCTGACAGGAAAGGGACGGTGCTCTAGGCTGATTACTTATGGAAGTCGGCCTTGCGGATGCGGAGAGGTGTCGGCACCGTCACTTTGGTTCTGGGAGCGGCGGGGGCGTGGTGCTGCTAGTTGTGTTCCTTCGCTCCGAATTTATGAGTGTGCGCCTGGAGCCCCTGTCCGGGAATAAAATCGGCACCATCACTTTGGGATAGGGAGCCTAGAGAGAGAGGCGGTTGTTACTAGTAGTCTTCCTCCGCCCTGGACGTGTGCGTGTGCGTGTGCGCTTGTGCGGCCGCGGGGTGGGCTCTCCTGCCGCCTGGTAATGCTCCCAGCCCTTGGCCCTCCCGTGCCGCAGTACTCCTCGTGTGACACGGACAGCGTTACGCCAGCTGAGAATCGTGCGGTTACAGCTGCTGCAGTTCCTTTGCGGAGTAAGAGGCTCTTTTTGAAGTTTCCCTGATGGTGAGGCTTTACTCCGGAAGTGTCTTAGGAAAAAGACCACTGTTAAAGATGTCCCATTCTAGCTTGAGAGCCCTGTGGGGAAGACTAATCCTTTTCTAGAGGTTGGTGTGATCCTAAATTGTTTTGTCTGCTCCGAGAGCTCTGATGTTCTATGATTCTTTTTTCTTTTCTCTGTTCTGTGTTTTCGAAGAGAGGCACCCAGAGGAAAAGAGTATCGCACTTCTGAAAGTCTTGTGTGAAGTTCCTATTTTCTTTCTAACCTCAAATTTCTCCCTTTCCGAAACGTTTTCTACTTCCAGCAACATCTTCCTAAGGAAGAACCAGCCATTCTAGTGACTGGTCCTTAGGCACCCCATAAATGATGCTCCGGGGATGGGATCATCAGCTTAGCTCTACTCCCCAGCCACACTACACTTCCCCTTTCCACCCAGTGATACAACACTCCTTTCTGGTCTAAGGTTTTTTTGTTTTGTTTTTGAGACGGAGTCTCGCTGTGTCGCCCAGGCTGGAGTGCAGTGGCGCGGTCTCGGCTCACTGCAAGCTCCGCCTCCCGGGTTCACACCATTCTCCTGCCCCAGCCTCCCAAGTAGCTGGGACTACAGGCGCCCGCCACCTCGCCCAGATAATTTTTTTTTTTTTTTTTTTTTTTTGAGAGCCCAGGCTGGAGTGCAGTGGCCGGATCTCAGCTCACTGCAAGCTCCGCCTCCCGGGTTCCCGCCATTCTCCTGCCTCAGCCTCCCGAGTAGCTGGAACTACAGGCGCCCGCCACCTCGCCCGGCTAGTTTTTTTGTATTTTTTAGTAGAGACGGGGTTTCACCGTGTTAGCCAGGATGGTCTCGATCTCCTGACCTCGTGATCCACCCGTCTCGGCCTCCCAAAGTGCTGGGATTACAGGCTTGAGCCACCGCCCTGGCCATTTTTTTGTATTTTTAGTAGAGACGGGGTTTCACCGTGTTAGCCAGGATGCTCTCGATCTCCTGACCTCGTGATACGCCCACCTCGGCCTCCCAAAGTGCTGGGATTACAGGCGTGAGCCACTGCGCCCGGCCTGGTCTAAGGTTTTGATGAAAAATAACTGTACTTTCTGGAGGGAAATTTGAAGACTTTTACAATTTTAACTTTATTGTGGATGTTTTCAAGCAGGATAGAGAATAATACAAACCCCAACATGTTCAACACCTAGCTGTAATTAAAAACATTTGTAAATACCTTTGTATCAGTCCTTCCCCCTTTTTTCCTGTAGTATTTCAAAATCATATTTTATCCTCCTATAAGCATATATGACCAAAAAGACGTTATATTTTAAAATAACTACGATGCTGTTATACCAACATAAAAAAAAAAAACGAACAATAAGTTTAAAACAATAAGTTTGTTTCTTATGTTGGTGTAACAGCGTGGTGGTGATTTCATAATATGGTATACCCCCATATTCAAATTTTCCCAATTATTTCGAACACATATTTTTACAATAGGTGTGTTCAAATCTGGATCCAGAGAGAGTCCACACATTGCATTTGGTGGCCAAACCTCTTAAACTTATTTAATCCATGACAGTTTCCCTCCTGTGTTTTGTTTTGGTTTGTTTTAATTGGTGTTGTTGATTTGTAGAAAAACGAGATCATCTGCCCCGTAGAATATTTTGTATACTGCTTTTAGCTAATTGCTTCTTTGTACTGTCATATAATTTGTTTTCCGTTCCTTCATATTTCTGTAAACAGGCAGTTAGATCCAGAGGCTTGATTGGATTCGGATCAGGTTTTCCATAAATCACGTTTAATTCATAGTTGATGTTATTTCCTATGACATCACATCATGAGGCCCTTACAGTCTGGTGTCCCACTTTCAGTGATGTCATATTGATGTGTTTAAATGCTGCCCATGTAATCCTTTCCTTTTTTTTACCTAAAGCATGCATTCTCAGGCCGGGCGCGGTGGCTCAAGCCTGTAATCCCAGCACTTTGGGAGGCCGAGGCGGGCGGATCACGAGGTCAGGAGATCGAGACCATCCTGGCTAACACGGTGAAACCCCGTCTCTACTAAAAAATACAAAAAACTAGCCGGGCGAGGTGGCAGGCGCCTGTAGTCCCAGCTACTCGGGTGGCTGAGGCGGGAGAATGGCGTAAACCCGGGAGGCGGAGCTTGCAGTGAGCTGAGACCCGGCCACTGCACTCCAGCCTGGAGGACAGAGGGAGACTCCGTCTCAAAAAAAAAAAAAAAAAAAAAAAAAAAAAAGCATGCACTCTCAATGAGGGTGGAGGATATCGCCTTCCAAGGGGGTGAAACTTGGTTTTTGAGAAATAAGAGGACAAGAACTCTTAAGTATTACAATGATCTGTGGTCCTTCAAAGGGCCACAGTACATAAACATGTGTACAGTATATCTATGGTAATAAAATCTCATGAGAGTGGTGGCTTTTAGAGAAAAGTATCAAAAAGGCTCCTAGGGATATGACCATGAAAAATTTTAGAAGGGTTAAGCAGCACTGACCTAAAGGTTATAACGCCCAGGTACAATTGATACCAAGATCCATTCTTTCTTTTTCTTTCCCTAACTGTCGCCCAGGCTGGAGTGCAGTGGTACGATCTCGGCTCACTGCAGTCTCCACCTCCTGGGTTCAAACGCTTCTTCTGCCTCAGCCTCCTGAGTAGCTGGGATTACAGGCGTGTGCCACCACAGCTGGCTAATTTTTGTATTTTTAGTAGAGACAGGGTTTCACCATGTTGCCCAGGCTAGTCTTGAACTCCTGGCCTCAAGTGATCCACCCACCTCAGCTTCCCAAAGTGCTGGGATTACAGGTATGAGGCACCATGCCTGGCCTATTATTTCATTAACGGTTATATATGGTGATTTAAAAAAATTCTTTCAATTTCTTCTGTATTCATTAGTTATAGTTCTTCTATATATAAGAATTTTTCTTCGTCAAGTATTTGGTTATCTTAAAATACAGTCCATAGCCAGGCGCAGTGGCTCACGCCTGTAATCCCAACACTTTGGGAGGCTGAGGCAAGCGAATCATCTGAGGTGGGGAGTTCGAGGCCAGCGTGACCAACATGGAGAAACCCCATCTCTACTAAAAATACAAAATGAGCCGGGCATCGTGGCGCATGTCTGTAGTCCTAGCTACTCGGGAGGCTGAGGCAGGAGAATCACTTGAACCCGGGAGGTGGAGGTTGCAGTGAGCCGAGATGGTGTCATTGCACTCCAGCCTGGGCAACAAGAGTGAGACTCCATCTCTAAATAAACAAATAAATAAATAAATAAAGTTCATATGGAAAGGCAGAATAATTGATTTGATTCTTTCCCTTTATGTATTTTCAGAGAAATGAGTTGGTGCCCTTCAACCATCTAAGGAGTCCCAAAAGTGAGTGAGTTTGTTTTGAATACCGTATGTTTCAAACTGTTGTGATCATTATTCTGTTTTATATCAAACTGCTCTTTTTTAAGCCAGTGGTGGTCTTTTCCAGGCAGTTCTGTATCTTTCTGTCATGATTCTAGTAGAGTTGATAGCTGATTTGCTTTCTGGCAGAACAAATGATCCCAAGATCACCTTCTACATTTCCTGTGCCAGGCCTGAAATGAGCCATTTCTCTAAGGAGTTCTGATTCCTCTTGTGGTATATAGTGTACAGTGACCACTGTCTGGGCATTAGAGTTTCTCATTGCCATAGGGCCGTCATTTAATCTAGGTCATTTCAGGGAACAAAGCTAATAACTTGTTTTTAAAGTGTAAATCATGAATCATGAATTTATAATAATAGTTCAGACAAATTACAGAGTATTTTCTTGTTTGATTTTTATACTTGTATCTCTGTTTTATGCTAACAATCTTAGTTGCTGAAACATTAATATAATTTATGTTCTTTATTCTAAAATATAATTGTTTGAAAACAACAGAACTGTCACTACTGTTAAGATAGAGAGTGCATTTTAGATTTCTTTTGGTGTTTTTTTTTTTGCTATATTTAAGTTTCATGGATTACATTTGGTTATGCCTCTTTAGTCTTTTAATTAAAAATTAGAAATTTTTATTTTGATATAATATTACACTTACAGAGAAGTTGCAAAAATAGTAGAAAAAACTCTCCTATGCCCTTACATATTTATCAGTTTTTTAACATTTTGCTTTTTTGTTTGCTAATTCTCTCTACATATATACTTCTGAACTACTTGATAGTAGTTTTCAGACATGATTTTCCTTTATCTATAATTAGTGTATTTTCTGAGCACGGGGACTATAACTACAGTTCATTTATTAAAACAAAGAAGTGTAGCAGAGTTAAGTGATAACTATCTAATCCAGAGTTCATAGAAGAATTTCACCAATTGTTACGATTTTGTCCTTATAGCCTTTTTTTTTTTTGAAACAGAGTCGCACTCTGTCAAGGCTGGAGTGCAGTGTGGGGAGATCTTGGCTCACTGCAAGCTCCGCCTCCTGGGTTCTTGCCATTCTCCTGCCTCAGCCTCCCAAGTAGCTGGGACTGCAGGCGCTTGCCACCATGCCCGGCTAATTTTTTGTTTTGTTTTTTTTTTTTGAGTAGAGACAGGGTTTCACTGTGTTAGCCAGGATGGTCTTGATCTCCTGACCTCGTGATCCGCTCGCCTTGTCCTCTCAAAGTGCTGGGATTACAGGCGTGAGTCACTGCGCTCAGCCCCTTATAGCCTTTTTTGCCCCTTATCTGGTGTCCAATTCAAAATCATATCTAGGATCAAACATTTCATTTAATTAAAACATCTCTTTAGTCTCTTTTAATCGGAAACAGTTCCTGGACTTTTCTTTGATCCTTTGTGATCCTGACTTTTTTGAAAAGCACAGGCCAGTTACTTTGTAGATTGTTCTTCAGTTTGTATGTGTTTGATATTTCCTCATGATTCAATTCAAGTGTGCTTTTTTTAAAATTTTGAGACGGAGTCTCGCTCTGTTGCCCAGGCTGGAGGGCAGTGGCGTGATCTTGGCTCACTGTAACCTCCGACTCCCAGGTTCAAGCAATTCTTTGCCTCAGCCTCCCAAGTAGCTGGAATTACAGGTGCCCGCCACCACACCCAGCTAATTTTTGCATTTTTTTTTTTTGCAGGAATACTGCTTCAGTTTATTGGCCAGCACCTTCAGTTAGTTGCTTTTTATGTCCAGATCTGATAGGTGTATCTTCAAGGAATTTAGTCCAATAGGATCTTAATGATATTGGATTCAGAAGTCTTCTCAATTTAGTTTCAATTTGAATTTCTCTTATTTAAATGAGGATGAACATATTTTAAATGTTGAATGGCCATTGACTTTTCTTTTTTTATGAATTATCTGTTGCCTGTTTTAAATAATGATTTTTTATTTTTCTCTTGATTGTTTTCTCTTGTTTTTTAAAATACAGCTCTTTGGATTTTAGGACACTGTGTTTTTGATTTAAGTTGTGCATATTTTCTCCCATTTTGTAATTTGTCTGTGTTTGTATTCCTTTAGGCAATTTTTAAATATAGTAATATTTATTCATATGATTGTGAGACACAGAATTTTCCCCTCTTAACTGTGTCCGCAGTTAAGAAGGACACAGTCTATTTTTCCTTCTAGCATTTTTTTGATTTTTTTTTTTTTTTTTTTTTTTTTTTTGAGATGGGGTTTTGCTCTTGTCGCCCAGGCTGGAGTGCAGTAGCATGATCTCGGCTCACTGCAACCTCCACCTAGTGGGTTCAAACGATTCTCTTGCCTTAGCCTCCCAAGTAGCTGGGACTACAAGCACCTGCCACCACACCCAGCTAATTTTTGTATTTTTAGTAGAGACGGGGTTTTACCACGTTGGCCAGGCTGGCCGCGAACTGCTGACCTCAGGTGATCCACCTGCCTCAGCCTCCCAAAGTGCTGGGATTACAGGCATGAGCTACCACTCCCTGCCAATTTCATATTTTAATATTTAGATATCTTATATATTTGGAGTTAATTTTGGTATGTGGTATAAAATGAGGTTCCAATATTACCTTTCTCCAATAATATTTACTGAATAATCCACCTTTCCCCAGAGATCAGGGATTCTATTCTGTTACATTAATCTTTTCTTTCCATTCATATGCAGTATCCAACTTTTTAAAAATAAAATTTCAACTTTTATTTTAGATTCAGGGGGTACATGTGCAGGTTTGTTGTATGGTGTATTGTGTGATGCTGAGGTTTGGGGTATGATCCAGTCACCCGGTTAGTAAGCAGGATACCTGATAGGTAGGTAGGTTTCATCGTTTGCCGTCCTCTTCCTCTCCCTGCTTTAGTAGTTGCCAGTGTCAGTGTTCTCATCTTTATGTTCATGTGTACCCAGTGCTTAGCTTCCAGTTATACAGGATAACATGTGGTATTTGGTTTTGCTTCTGTGTTAATTCATTTAGGATAATGGCCTCTAGCCACATCTATGTTGCTGCAGAGGACATGATTTCGTTCTTTTTTTACAGTATCCAACATTTTAATGATAGGAGTGGTATTCTGAAATCTCTGCTGTCTTTATTATCAGGCATTTTCTTCCAATTCTTGCTTTTTAATATTCTTGCTTGTTGAATTTAAATTGAATATATCTGCTTTCATACTTGTATTTTTATTGGGGTCATAGTTAATTTGTATATCATGTATCAAATATCCTATTAACTTGCAGAGATTAACATCTTTATATCATTTTATATATATAATTTTAACCCATGGGATTTTTTTTTTTTTTTTTGAGATGGAGTCTCATTCTGTCACCCAGGCTGGATTGCAGTGGTGTGATCTTGGCTCACTGCAACCTCCACCTCCTGGGTACAAGTGATTCTCCTGCTTTAGCCTCCCAAGTAGCTGGGACTACAGGCGTGCACCACCATGCCCAGCTAATTTTTGTATTTTTAGTAGCCATGTTGGCCAGGCTGGTCTCGAACTCCTGACCTCAAGTGATCCGCCTGCCTCGGCCTCCCTGGGATTACAGGCATGAGCCACCACACGCAGCCAACCCATGTATCCTTAATGAAGATGATATTGCCTCAACGGAGTTGAAAATTGGTTAGTGGGGGGCACAAAATCTTAGCTAGTACAGTGGCTTTTGGCGCTTCAAAGCTCAACTATACCAAACAAAATCTTACTTAAATTATTTACTTGCTCTCTTACCGGGTTTTCTTGGTATCACACGAGCAACACTGATGTTAAGTTCATGGATTATACATGTACGCAAGATCAGTGCTACCAAAAAAAAAAAAAAGGATCAGTGCTACAAAACTATGGCAGGTAGATGGCTGTAGTTGGAGAATGTTCAATCTTGAAGTCATATTGCACGAGGCGGCGTGCTGCGCCCACATTGGCTGTCATGTGAATGTTGTTCATATTTGACCCTCAGTGCTTTTGTGTGTGCCATGGCTTGGAGAATTAGATTACAGTTAAAATAGTTTGTTTTGTTATTCGACAAAAGTTATTCAACCTGTGAAATAAACAAATCCAGACTTAGGTAAGGAATGACTATTTATTCATAGAAACATTGCAGTAAGGGAAGAGGTGTTGTAATTGGAAGAACACTACAACCGTAAGATCTGCAAGCATAGCAAAGGTCAGGCATAAAGGAATTTTCTTTTATAGGGAAGAGGAAACAGGCAAAAAAGAACTAGCTTCAGGGGAGTGGGATGAGACTGTTTTGGATCTGTTGACTCTGATGTGTCTGTCAAAATGTCTGTGAGTCTAGCTGATGTTCATGATGTCTGAAAGGAGGCCACATTTTGGTCTCTGAAGCGCCTTCCTAAGATTGGGAGCAAAGCACCTCACTTTGGGTCCAGGGGGATGGTGGGGGGCTCCCTGGGCATGCCCCTGTTCTACTGTGGAGGTGAAGATGCCATGGGAAAGTAACAGCACCTAGGGTCCTGTTCAACATGGACATTAAGGAAAGGTCTGGCCTGAACCCCTTCTGCAGTAGCTGGCTTCCACTGGGTTTGTGGAAGGACTGAGATTTTTTTCCAAATTCCCAAAAGAGGAGAAGTAAAGGTAGTTCTAAGTAGTTTTATTTTGTGGGCTGTGAGCCAACTCAATCTTGTGGCTTTTTTTCCTTCTCCAGCACTGGCTTCTCTGGACTTTGCACACCTCCAGGAAAGGAACCCAGAAAATCGATCAGTTCTGACAGTTCTAAAAAACCATGCCCCATGTGAGTTGCTGTTTCTTTCCTTCTTGAAGTACAATCATTTTGTTGTGTAATGTGAACACCAGATTTATTTATCCCAGAATTTCCTGCCTTGTTTGGTCCCTTAAGGGAACTGCTGCCAAAGTCTCCCATTCTAGTGAGTAATAGTAGCAAAGAGCCCAATTCTTCTCAGTGCTTTTCCCCTCTCCAAACAGTTTTTAGATGTTCATTCAGCAGATAATTCTGCATTGTCCACAGGCATAGTCTTCTTCCCAGAGCCCTGAGGGAACAGAAATACCTCCTTTTAAGAATGGTACACGTTAGTACCACGGTTTGGTGAGGTAGAGATGAGTGTTTGAATGTGACACATGACAAAGTTTGGTCTTCTCTACAAACTTGCGTTTTCCACTTGAAAGTGACAGCATTTTTTTGTTGGATGTTCCTAGTCTCAGTGTGTGGCAAGATTTTCCGTGAAACTTTGAGGATTGAATGGGAACAGGGTCCTGTGAAGGAAGGGCTCTTGTTCCTGATATAGTTTCCTGTTGCTGCTGTTACTAATAACCACCATACTTAGTGGCTTAAATCAGTATAATTATGATTTATACTTCTGCTGGTCAGAAGTCTGAAATCAGTCTGAAAGGGCTAATATCATAGTATTAGCAGAGCCATGTTCCTTCTGGAGGTTCTAGAAGACTGGAGAATCTGTTTCCTTGTCTTTTTCTGGTTCTAAAGGCGGTCCACAGTCCCTGGGGTGTGGCTTCCATCTGTTTTCAAAGCCAGCAATCACATTTCGACCTTTGCTTTCATCATCACATTTCCTTCTTTTACTCACCTGCCTCCCTCTATCACTTATAAATACATTGGGCCCAATCAGATAATCCAGGATAACCCCCTCTCAAGATCCTTAATTTAATTGCACTTCTAAAGTCCCCTTTGCCATGTAAGGTAAGGTATACATAGGTTTTGTAACCAAATTCAGGTCCAGACTACTTGCCACTTGAAAGCTCAAGAGATGAGCATTGGTGAAAGGAAGGTTAGCTTTATTCAGGAAGCCAGCAACCCAGGGGAGGCAGTGAACTAGTGTTCAAAGACCACTGAGTTCTGTCTCCATATCAGGGGATTTTAAGGGAAATTAGGAAAAATGATGATCAAAACATTCTTGTGAAATGTGCAGTCTCAGGTCATTGCTTTCTTGGTCATTGCTTTCTTGATCAGTGTTTTGTGGCCTTCTGTAGGTGTCGTCAGCCTATTCTTATCAGGCCGGTCAGCCCATTCCCAGAGTTGTTAGCCTGCGTATTTTAATTCTCTTATCTCTGTTGAAGGTCCTGTTTTCCTGAGACTGTTCTTACTGAATAATCTACAAAGTCAAGCAAAGTAATAATTATATTTAAGCAAGCAAGCTTTTCTTTAACATTGAGTCAGTACTGTTACTGTTTCAGGGATTAGGTTGTGGACATGTTTGGGGGGCCTTTATTCTGCCTCCCACAACCCTCTTGCCCAGGAACCAATGAGAGAGGATGATCATAGTCAAGTTCACCTTGGGATTTCCCGGAATGTACCAGTTCAGAGTGATGTCTCTGTGTGCCTGGACTGGCATCCGGTACCTTGCTGTAGCCTAGGAACAGGGAAAATAGGAGCAAATAAAACATGCCAGATGCATACTCTCAAGAATTATAGATTCTAAGAGCTCAAAGACATTAGAGAATTTGTCTAATTCAAATACTCCCAAATAAGCAGATCATTTTGTACATAAAATGGAAATATCGTATGTCCATTCTATTCTGTGATGTAATAACTTGATGAATCTGAGTCTTCAAAAAATTCTTAGGTTATATTCAAATTTTATTTTCTAACCTAGGGATTTGGTAAACATTGGAAAAAATTCGTCCTTTTAAAAGTCTTTAAAGGCAGAAGGGAGAGCAAGAACTTGTATTGATTGAGAGTATATTAGTTATTGAGGATTTGAAAGCCTAATCTGCTGTGCAGTTAAAATCTGCTGTGAAATAAATGCATGCAGTATTTTATTTAATCAAGAAACTGCATACATCTGGACATCTGGCGTTTTAAATTCTCAGACCTTTCTGGATAATGGAATTGTTCTGTTGTACAAAGGAAGTTTTATCTGTGGCAATAGGAATGATAGAGAATCATGTTAATACTATGGTTTAGGCAACCAATTTCCTGTTGAAAACAACACAAAAAAGTAACACAAAAGTGTTACTTGCTTCCTTCAATTACCTCCTCCATTTTCTTCTCATTTCACTTCAGAATCATTGCTGTATTTTCACAAGTAATGGATTTGTTGTTTCAGTTGTTGGTGACTTTCAGGGATGTGGCCATTGACTTCTCTCAGGAGGAATGGGAATGCCTGGACCCTGCTCAGAGGGACTTGTACAGGGATGTGATGTTGGAGAACTACAGCAACCTGATCTCATTGGGTAAGATCATCCTACATAATATTCAGAATTTGTTCCCCGTAATTTCTGCCTCATTCATTGTGAATTTCTGATCTCCATTCCCTGAGGAAAGGCTTACATTTGAGTAGGAGGAGAAATGGACAGCTCCACTGTGTACCTTTTATCTCTTATCCTTTAGACTGTCACATTTTTCTCTGTCTCTTCCTGTCAGTGTCTCCCTTCTTTGATGGCCAGTGGACTAGATTTGAATCTGGGAATCCCCTAGCAAGACCATGTACCACTTCCCTTCTTTTAAGCTGGATGTGCAGTCCCTAAGCCAAATGTATTTTCCTTACTAGAGCAAGGAAAGGAGCCCTGGATGCTGATGAGAACCATGACAAGAAGACAGAGCTCAGGTGAATAAGGGCTGGTCAGTGTCAGCTATTGCTAATAATACAGCTGATCTGTAGGTGGCAGCACTTTGACATGTCTGCATGAAGCTCTCTTCAAAGGCCTGTGGAAAGAAGGCTTGAGACATAGGGAGAGCAGGAAGGTTATGTCTGTGAGTTCCCAGTGGAACCTCCCTCCCAACTCCCATTTGCCACTCTTCTGTTTTACATTCCATTTTTGTTTTAATAAGGGAGCTACCTTTGGTCTGGTCTCTTTTGGGGACAATGCTTTTATCTGTTTTTCCAATTATGTTTTTTCCCAGTTGCTCTTTTATAGTTAAACTTGGATAAGTATCTCTAGCGAGTACATACCTGCTGAGACTTTGCTATGTTCATAGGTTAGGAGGACCAGGAATGATAGCTCTGGGGAGGTAACATTTGAATTGAGACCTGAATAAAGTTGGCTATAAATCAGGGAAATGTGTGTTCAGGCAGAGGGAAGAGAAGATCCTGAGAGAAACTGAGCTTCACTTGTTTGAGAATCAGCAAGAAGGCCAGTGTGGCTACTGAAAGTGGAAATTCAAGGTGAGGTCAGATAAATAGGCAGAGATCAAATCATGTAGGACCTTGTTGGTTGTTGCAAGCGGTGAGATTTTATTCTAAGTGCGATCAGGAGCCCCTGGCTGATTTTTTGCAGATAAGTAAAGGATCTTTGTTTAAAGGTCACTCTGAGTGCTATGTGGACAGTGAGGATAAGAATGAAAGCAGGAAGACTAATGAGAGGACTACTTCAGAAGTTCACACTAGAGATAACAGTGACTTGGAATTGGGTTTAATATGTGGAGGTGATGAAAACAGGTAATATTTTGAAGGTAGATTTAATACCTTCATAATGGAGTTGTTTTGAAGATTGGCAATAGAGGCCTCAGGGTTTGGAAGGCTGGAGAAGGAAGTCAAGAGTTATGTATTTGATATGCTCATTAGATATCCATGTGGTAAAGTTAGATAAGCATTTGGAAGCCTGTGGGTGGAGGGGATAGTCAGGACTGAAGAGATAAATACAGGGTTAATCTCTGTACTGAGGAACTGAATGAGATTATGGAGCGAATTGGTTTAGATGGAAGGCAAGGTACAGTTCAAGGACTGAACCATGGGGTGTTCCAACATTCAGTCAGGAACAATCTAGCAAAGGAAATTGAGGACTAACCTGAGTAACCTGTGACCTAGGAAGAAGGAATGCAGTGTATTGGAAGCCAGCTGACAAAAGGATGAAGCAGTTAACTCAGAGAGATAATGCTAAGAGTTCAAGTAAGAGGAAGGCTGAAAACTGGCTATTGGATTTGGCAAGGTGAAGGGTGTTGGTGACCCTGACAAGGTGGGTTTGGAAATGAGAGGAACAAAAACCTCATTGGAGAGTATTTAAGAGAGTGAGAAAGAAGTAAGTCAACAATAAAAACTAGAGTGGGACAGTGAATTAACTCACCAGGCACTGTTGAAGGCCCATTTGAGGAGCCCTCAAAGTTACAAATAGAGTTTACAAATATTTTAGAAGGTTTTAAGAACACTGTAATAATTAGGGGAAAGAAATGTGATTACAGTTTGTATATGCAGTATTAGTTCAACTACATAAAAATCCGTGGAACAAATTTAGGAAGGAAATATGGCAAAATGTTAATTGTGGTGGTAGGAGAGAAAGAAAAGCAAAAGGTATAGACAGGAAGCGTGCATACCTCTTGAGAAGTGTTACCACTCTCCTGTCCACTGCAGCTCCTGTCCACTGCAGCTCCTGTCCACTGCAGCTCCTGTCCACTGCAGGGTGAACCACAGAATCAGGAGAGCTTTTTGTTTTGTTTTCAAAGGAGAATCTTTAAAATGGTGGTAGGCTGGGCATGATGGCTCAAGCCTGTAATCCCAGCGCTTTGGGAGGCTGAGGTGGGTGAATTGCTTGAGCTCAGGAGTTCGGGACCAGCCTGGGCAACACAGCAAAACCCCATCTCTACTTAAAATAAAAATTAGCAGGGTATTATGGCATATGCCTGTGGTCCTAGCTACTTTGGAGACTGAGGTGGGAGGATCATTTGAGCCCTGAAGTCGAGGTTGCAGTGAACCATGATCACGCCACTGCATTTCAGCCTGGGCAACAGCAAGACCATGTCAAAAAAAAAAGAGAAAGAAAAGGAAAGGAAAAGGGAAAGGGAAAGGAAAGGAGAGAAAGGGAAAGAAAGAGAGAGAGAGAGAGAGGAAGGAAGGAAAGAAAGGAAGGAAAGGAAAGGAAGAAAGCTGGAGGGGTGGTATAAAGGTAAATGATCTGGTAACTTAAGTGGTGGTGGTCAAAAAGGACGGTTGCTTGAAATTGTGCTTTAAGAGGTGTTATTGGTAATAACATCCTTTGACATTATGTATTATGTTAGTACAAGTTGTGCTAATCATTGTTGAAAAGAGACTATTATGGATTTGGCAATTGGGGGTAGAAAACATGATGTTTGGGAATGAAATGTTTAGAATATAAATAAATGGTCCTAATGTTGTAGGAATAGTGAAAGATGTAAATAAATTTAGCTTGCCTTTTTCCCAAGGGGGTCTCATGTTTTAAGCCTTCAGTGTTCTTTGGTGATGGATTTTAAGAATAGGCATATTTCAAAAATTTTAATTGAAGTAAACAGTGCTAGAATTACTGAAAAAAGTTATGTGGATGTTTTTAGTTTTGGTATTTAAACATAAATGCTGATCACTTTTCCAAGTGTTATGGTAAAACTAATTCAAGTGTAATAGGCGTCTTAGTTCATATTGTGTTACTATCAAGGATACCCTAGGCTGGGTAATTTATAAAGACCAGAGGTTTATTTGGCTCGTGGTTCTGCAGGTTGTACAAGAAGCATGGCACCTCTTGTCTGTCTGGCTTCTGGTGAGGACCTCAGGCCGCTTCCATTCATGATGGAAGGTGAAGGGGAGCCAGTGTGTGCAGAGATCACATGGTGAGAGAGGGGAAAGGTGACAGGCTTTTTTTTTTTTTAAACAGCTCTCTTGAGAACTAGTAGAGCGAGGGCTCAGTCATCCTTGAGGGAGGGCATTAATCTGTTCTCTGGGGACCAGCCCCCATGACCCAAGCACCTCCCACTAAACCCCATCTCCCAGGACGCCATACTGGGAACTAAATTTCAAGATGAGATTTGGTGGGTATAAACCACATCCAAACCATAGCAGATGATATTTCATGTTGTATATCCATCAATATAGTTAGAGTATTGTCATGGCATGTCTGATAAATCAAATGTTGTGGAAAGAAAGTCAGGCTAACACCTACAGATACAAAATGGATTTTGGCTGAGGTTGAGTGTATAACCTGAAAATATGGGAATCAGTGAATAAATCCTGTAATGGTGAAGACTGCACCTATCGATAGAACATGTTAGAAATGTGCTACAGCATACTATGTATCATGAGGATTGATGTCTGCTGATGAGTTTGAACAGTTCCTGTTAGGCCTCCAACTGTCAGCAGAAAAATAAAGCCTAAACCTCCTAATATAGCTGGAGATCATTTAATATTACCTCCCTGTGGGGTTGCTAGTCAGTTAAATACTTTAACTCCTGTCAGAATAGCAATAATTATAGTAGCTAGTGTGAAATACATTCTGGTATCAATGTCTATTCCTGCTGTAAATATATTGTAGTCTCATACGATAAAGCTTATGAGCTAAATTGATATTATGGGTCATATTATTTCTTTTTTTTTTTTTTTTGAGACGGAGTCTCGCTCTGTCACCCAGGCTGGAGTGCAGTGGCCAGATCTCAGCTCACTGCAAGCTCCGCCTCCCGGGTTTACGCCATTCTCCTGCCTCAGCTTCCCGAGTAGCTGGGACTACAGGCGCCCGCCACCTCGCCCGGCTAGTTTTTTGTATTTTTTAGTAGAGACGGGGTTTCACCGGGTTAGCCAGGATGGTCTCCATCTCCTGACCTCGTGATCCGCCCGTCTCGGCCTCCCAAAGTGCTGGGATTACAGGCTTGAGCCACCGCGCCCAGCCATGGGTCATATTATTTCTATATAATCAAATGGTTCTTTTTTTTCCAGAATAATAGGTAACAATATGTGAGATTATTCCAAAACCTGTAAAATAAGAATGTACACTTTTAGATAGACAAAAATATCAGAATAAATGTTGGTCTAAAAGTGGATCTCCTCCTCCAGCTAGATCAAAAAAAGTGTATTAAGGTTATGGTCTGTCAGCAGTATGGTGATGCTGGTTGCTAGTACTGGGAGAGAGAGTAATAAAAGCACAGCTGCAATTAATAGTGGTGTCTGGTATTAGATATGGCTGGTGGCTTTATATTTATAATTGTAATAAAATTAAAATCAGTAGCTCTTAAAATTGATGAAACACCTGCAAAATGTAATGAGAAAATGGTAAGATCTGCAGAGGCTTCTGCATGTACTAGATCAGACCATCTTGAGTTATTTTATATGGTGAAAGGTAGGGGTCCAGTTTCGTTCTTCTGCACATGGCTAGCCAGTTATCCCAGCACCATTTATTGAATAGGGAATCCTTTCCCCATTGGTTAAGGCTCACCTGTTTTCCGGTGTCACAGTACTGCTGCTTCCTGTAGAAGGGGCCTCCTCCACAGGGCCTGTGTGATTGGGTGTTGCGCTGGTGTCAGCTGGTTGGGTTGGTCTGACCTCAGGCCCTGGGGGAAACGGTCAGATGCCAGCAGAGTTGGAATGGGGCAAGTAGTTCCCCAGTTACCAGGCCCCTAGCTGGCCCACTGGACAGCCTGTGAGACCTGAAGGGGCTGGACTGCAGTCGTGCTAGCCCAGAGTTCAGGTGCTGGCTTTGATGCAGGTAGGCGGGACAGGTTGGTTTCCAGGTCACTGGTCAAACTCTCATGCAGGGTCCTACAGAATGCTTAGGTGGTGGGAGCCCAAGGGAATATCAAGGTATGTGGGGTTTGGATTTTCAGAAGGGCTCTGGGCTGCAGGTGAAATGTCCAGGTGGGGGCAGGGCGGCTGTGCTGTGGGCCTTTCACTGAAGAGGGCAGGACTCCTGCAATAGAGACTGGCAGCTGCCGGGCACGTGGCGCGCTTGCATTTCCCTCGCTTCCAAACAATGCCGAACTTCACTGTTGAGGGCATGCAGAGGTGCGAGGTGTTATCTGTTACCTCTGGGAGTTTTGCCCCAGAGGAACACAGAACCGCAGACCACCGCAGAGTTTAGGCGGAGGTGCCGTTGCTGCAGAGGTGCGGTTGCTGCGCTGGAAGACGGAGCTGGTGAGCCTTAGCCGCCTCAGAGGAGGTAGGGCAGGGGTTGCATGATCTGCTATCTGGGAGGTTCCTGGGGAAATGCGGAGCCTGCCTGCAGAGTTCTTGTGGAGAGGGTCGCTATGCTGCAGAGCTCAGGCGGGAGCAGGGTGGAGCCGAGCCTTGCCTGGCGAGGAGGGACTGGGCAGTCTGACCGCCCCTCAGCACTGTGACTGCAGCTTCCTCTGGGGTTATGGCAGCTGGCACCGAGCTGCCCAGGGATCTGGGGCTTGTGGTGCTCCACATGGGCTTGAGCAGTGCCTCTGCAAAAACTCTCGGTGGCTTTCTGTGTTGGTCTAGTGGCCCAGGGGTGGGAGTTGGCAGGTCCTCCTGTGCCCAGGATTGCAAAGGGCCACGTAGGAAGTGTGGTTCCCCCAGGGACACTCACTCTCCCACCGTTTAACCATGTTAGGGAGCTTCACCCACTCCATGCCAGTCCCAGGAAGGTGGCTGCCTGGCTTCTCTCCTCTCTGTTCTCTGGGAGTCCCCTGGCGTCTGTGGTAAATCCTGACATGGTCTTTTAGACCAGCGCTACCCCAACCTTTTTGGCACCAGGGACCGGTTTCATGGAACACAGTATTTCCGGCCGGGGGACGCGGGGCGAGAGGGGAAGGGCAGACTGGTTTTGGGATGAAACAGTTTTACCTGAAATCATCAGGCATTAGATTCTCATAAGGAGCCCGCAACCTAGATCCGTCCTATGCGCAGTTTACTACAGGGTTCGAGCTCCCGTGAGAATCTCAAGCTGCCGCTGATCGGACCGCTGATCTGAGCTCAGGTGGTGATGCTCACCCACTGCTCACCTCCTGCCGTGCAGCTGGGTTCCTCAGAGGCTGCCAAACAATACGGGTCTGTGGCCCGGGGTTGGGGATCCGTGTCTTAGATGATCCACTTAAAGAGACAGTATTTACTTGCGACTTTGTTTCCTCTCCCTGAGAGTGGTGCATACTAGCTGCTTCTAGTCAGCCATCTTGAGTGCCCCCTCTAGAGTTACATTTAAATTTACATTAAGGTTAAAATTTGAGTAAATTTAAAGTTGAACTGAAATTCTGTTCTGAATAGCCAGCTATCACCAGGTTTTCATCTTTACTCATGGATCTTCTCGCTATTTTGCTACATATGAGTCAGTCTGTGGGTAGCTTGTCTAGTTTTGGGTTTTTTAGCTAAAGTTCTCTTTGTAAAATTGTTGTTCATTCGTTACATAAAAGGTATAAAGGATTAGTTTTGCTTTTTTCGTCCTTAAAATTATTCTTTAATCTTTGCAATATGGTACTTTTTCTGTAGCACCTGAAGAAATTCCTTTCTCCTATACCTTATGTTGTGAGTAAATGTTTTGGTCTAAATAAATATAATTGTTAGCTTCTGTTGATTTGGGGGTAGGTCTGGTTCAAAGTGGTCAAATCAATATGAAATCTTCCAGATGTAGGCTGAGTTTAATAAACACTTTGGTTTATTAAAGCATATAGTATGTTTACTTTGTTATGACTCACCTCCTCATATATAAATTTATATTAATTATAAATTTGGATATATTGAAATATTTGAGGAGGGTGATGGATGGGTGTGTGCGTGCTTCATGGCCCTATTCAATTAAGCTCTCTGGTCTTAATTTACTATGAAATTTTCCTTTCGCCTCAAATTTCATAAAGTTTGTTGTGGGTGGAATGTTCTTTAATTAGAAAATATAGCCCATTTCTTTGTGTCTTATAAGCTGCACCATGACCTAATGTTTTCATGTAAATACTTGGGTTTAATACCTTTTAAGGTTTTGCAGAAGATGACAGTGTATAGGCTGAATTAGCAAGACATAGTGAGGTTTATTGGGGTTTATTGATTACAAAAAAGGGATATAAGCACTGCCAAGTCCTTTGTGTTTTAAGCTGTTGCTGGTAGTACTCTGGTGAATAACTTTGTTAATTTAATTAAGTTTATGGCTATGCATAGTAGGATATTTCTTCTCAGTTTGGGTCTTAGCTATTATGTATTCAGAATATATTAAATCACTTTCATTGTTTATTTTTATATTAGCTGTAGCTTTTTATGACCTAGTTAAGGTATAACTTTGTTTATAATCTTAAACATGTTTTATGCTGAGTTTTATTAATTTGGGTTAGTCATATGACTGCAAGCATGAAATTTTACCAACCCTGAGGAAAATTAATATAACTTAGTCAACCTTTGGTTAACTGCTTAATTTTTATCATTGCTGTTTTCTGTGGCTGTATTGGTAGAGTAAGGTTTTATGAGCTGCTAATTAGTGTGCCTGAGGCCTGCTCTTTTTGGTTTTTGTTGATCTAGAGGACATTCTCACTAGAATGCAGATAGTTGCAAGGGTTACTAAAAATGAAGAGGTCAGGACTAAACCTATTTGTTTATAGAGTTATATGAACTCATTTAGGCATTGTCAGTGCCTTGCGTTGCGAATTAAGCTACATTAGCTTATATGTAGGAAATTCCCTCTCAAGAAGAAATGGCCAAGTTTAAGTGCTGTGTCAGTATTGGTGGATGTTTTAGTAAATTTAGTAAAAAAACAAACTTTTAACCCAGAAAACCTAATTTTTAATTTACTTTTTGGATTTTGATAAATTCTTTAGGAGTTGGGCTAAAACTTAGTTCTAGATGAACTGTGTGTGTATGTATGTGTGTGTGTATGTGTATGTGTGTGTGTGTGTATGTATGCCTTACCTGTAGTTAATAAATATAAGATTTCCTGTTTTGAGGTTTGGCAAGAATAAAAGCCTTATATCCACAAGTAGTACAATAGCTTGAGATTGTGGAGTTAATTAACGTGAAATCGTGTGTACATGTTTGTGTCATGTTTTTTACTATGTCCACTGAACATGGAGTAATTAAACTTTATGGTTTCACTGTAGAGAAAGACTATTCAATTTCAGCTCAGCTACAGTTTGCTTTATTGTATCAAGTCCATGACAGCCATGTTGGATCATAACATTCCCTAAATTAAAAAATACCAAGTGTGTGACACCACCACAGTGATGTGTGATCATGGACTGGTTAGCCATTAGTCCATCGAGATGTCTTATTAAAGAGGAATGAATGGGCAATCTTAAGTCTGTGACCGTGAAGTAAGAACCTGATGGCAGGCGTAGTTTCATCCAAGTTTCATGGGCCCAGAACGAGAAGTGGGACACGTCTCAAGCAAGTTGCTGGTTTCTTGAAGCTTGGTACTAAAGAAATCCTGTTGGCGGTAATAAGCTTGTTGTCAAGGATTGATTTGTCTGAATGTACTGTGAATAATCAATAATTTCATGTCTTGTGTAAAATAAAGGATCTAATATATCGAACAGTATTTGTATTGGTAAATCTGACATATGTGGGTATGCCATTCAATGTGTTAAGCACTGTTTGTAATTTCATGTATATGCTTATATGCATGGGGAGTGGATCTTAATGTGTGATTACACATACATATACAATGTACAGTCAAGCATAATAGTACTAGTACATTATTAGGAAAAGCACATAATGCATCCATAGTTAGGTTTTATGTTTATTTTCTCAGTACTGACATAGCATTTAACAGTAATTTTTCTCAAGTAGAAGAGTCAGGTTACAGTTTAAGTGGAATTTCAGCTTTAGAACCCTGAGACTTGAGGTTCTAGTTTTGTTATTTGAGGTGTTGTATTGTTAGGTTTGTTAATAGAGTAATTTATAATTATGTGAATAATGGGTTATGATGAAGTGGAGGTGATTTTTGATTTGAAAATTTAAAGGATTGGGTAATTTTTGAGGGTGAAGAGTTTGGACTTCTTCAGGAAATTTCTATAGGTATAACAGTATTATATAGTTATGAAGGCTGATTCATGGTTGTGGTCAGTTGATCTTTATTTGTTGGTATCTTTATTGCTCCTGAGATTACTCTGGGAAATTAGATAGCTAGGAGTGTAGCCAATAAAAGTGAGATAAGGAAGGAGAAGAAAATAATTAGGAGATGGTTATTGAAACTATCATTTAGAAGTGAGAAATGATTTTTAGAGTGACTTTTTCTAGTCAAATCTAGTAAAACTGGTGCTATGTTTTGGTTTGTTGAAAGGTTTAGGTATGGTGATAAACCGTGAACAACTGTTGGGAAGGAACCTAGAAGGTTGGAAAATTTGTATATGTATGAGGATTCAAATTTAAGATTTTATGTTATTAGTTGAGTTCTAATGTTATAATGAAACTTAAGGTAGTTAAAGCATGAGCTAAGAGTTTTAGGTAGAATGGCATAGTCATCTGAGGAATAGTTACGGGAATAATATTTTTGGAGATAAAAAAAATTCAGTGGGCCGGGCACGGTGGCTCACTCCTGTAATCCCAGCACTTTGGGAGGCCAAGGCAGGTGGATCACGAGTTCAGGAGATCGAGACCATACTGGCTAACATGGTGAAACCCTGTCTGTACTAAAAAAATTACAAAAAATTAGCCGGGCATGGTGGCGGGCGCCTATAGTCCCAGCTACTCGGGAGGCTGAGGCAGGAGAATGGCGTGAACGTGGGAGGTGGAGTTGGCAGTGAGCTGAGATAGCGCCACTGCACTCCAGCCGGGGTGACAGAGTGAGACTCTGTCTCAAAATAAATAAATAAATAAATAAATAAATTAGTGAAAATAATACTGATTGCAAGACATTTAATTGAACTAGCTAGGAGGGGGATTGTTTTTGTTGATTTGACTTAAAGTTGAAAAGCAGAGTTGTCCCAGGATTGTAAAGAAAATAATTTGAGTACTATAGACAGCTCTTAGGGAGATGACAATAAGCATGATTTAAAGGGCTCAGGTGTTGGCATACTGTGTTTGCTGTTTTAATAATTAAATCTTTGGAGCAGAAGCCTTTAAGGAAGGGCATACCTATTAAGTGTAGGCTTCTGAAAATGAGTAAGGACATGGTAAAGAGTATAGTTTTAAATAGGCCCCCTAGTTTTCTAGAATATTTTTCATCATTCAGGGTATGAATAATGGATCCAGAGCATAGAAAAAGTATGTTTCAGGAATACATGCATACAGATGTGAAGAAATGCTAAATGTGGTTGATTAATGCCACTAGTGACAATTAGGAGACCTAGGTTTGAGGTAGAAAAGGCAAATGATTTTTTTAAGTCTTATTTTGTGTTACGGCACAGATTGCTGTGAATGAAGTGGTAATACCACCTAAGCAGTTTTGTTATTTTCTTTTTTCTTTTTCTTTTTTTGAAACAGGATCTCATTCTGTTGCCCAGACTGGAGTGCAGTGGCAAAATCACGGCTCACTGCAGCCTCACGCTTTTGGGCTCAAGTGATCCTCCTACCTTAGCATCCTGAGTAGCTGGGACCACAGGTGTGCACCACCATGCATGGCTGATTTTATTTTATTTTATTTTATTTCTGTAGACACAAGGTCTGTGTCTACTGTGTTGCCCAGGCTGGTCTTGAACTCCTGGGTCCAAGCGATCCTCCTGACTCAGCCTCCCAAAGTCCTAGCATTACATTTGTGAACCACTGCACCCCACTGTGTTTTCTTTTCTATTAGTAAAGTGTATTAATAAGAAAATTCTTGTTACAACTATTGTGCTTGAATGAAGTAAGGCTAAAACTGGTGTCGAGCCCTCTGTCACTGATGGTAGTTATGGGTGAAAACCAAATTGGGCAGATTTACCAGTTGCTGCTGCCAGGAGAAGCCTAATTAATGAGAGAGTGTCAGGATTGGGGTTGAGTATGGACGTTTTTTGGAATTCTTATGTGTTTGAGTGTAACAATCATGATGCTGATAATAGGAATCCAATATCTCCAATACTTGTATATAAAATTGCCTGGAGGCTGCTCTATTTGTGTCTGTTAGGCCATATCATCATCTAGTAAGTAAAAATGATATGATTTCTATTGTTTTTCATCCAATAAAGAGTTGGAAGAAAAAAAAAAAGAGTTGGAAGAGGTTGGTGGCATTAGCTACTATTAGCATGGTTGTGAGGAATATAAGTATGGACTTAAGTAATTGATTAATATTTTGATCTGAAAGTATATATCACATTGAAGATTCTGTAATCAATCATGTGATGAAAGAAGTTACTGGTACAAATATTAGTCTAACTTGAAGCTGAATGTCAGTTTTAAAGTTTGAATAGTCATTCAATGTCAGTTTGAAATAATTATTTCTTGCCCTGAATGAATAAATATTGGGGTTGGAAATAGGCTGGTGGCAAATGAGTATTTTTTTTTTAAATAGTTATAGTAATTGGTAAACATAAGTTGGTAAGTAAAATTATGATAGAAGAAGAGAAGAAATTTATTTTATTCAAAGTTGCACCAATTTTGGGCTCCTAAGGTCAATAGATTACTTCTAACTTTTAAAAGTTCAGAAAGCCACATGGTTATATATGGAGGCATGAGTTAGCAGTTCTTGCATACTTTCTTAGCAAATCATCAGTTCCCCCTTATCTGCAGGGTATACATTCCAAGGCTCCCCCAGTGGATGCCTGAAACCAGAGCTAGTACTGAGCCATACATATAATGTGTTTTTTGAATCTGATAAAGGAGATAGCTACTGGGTGGTGACTAATAGGCAGATCCTTTTTGGATAATGGCAAAATTAGACAATATGCTCATCAAAGGGATGATTCATGTCTTGAGCAAGATGGAGTAGGATGGTGTGAGATTTCATCATGCTATTCAGAATGGCACAGTTTAAAACTTATGAATTGTTTATTTCTGGTATTTTCCATTTAATATTTTGGACCTCAGTTAACTATGAGTATCTGAAACCACACAAAGTAAAACCTTTGGAACTACTGTAAAGAGTTTTAAGTTTCTATATAAGATTCACAACTGAACGTTTTATTTAAACTATATTTACAATATATGGGTCCTGGAATAATTTTGGAGTTAAGTGACAGGAGTAATAGAGGTAGAAGATGTATAAATATGAGAGTATTTTCTCATGTGAATAATGGTTTGATGTTATCAATGTGATATGTGAATTTTTCTCATTGCAATGTGATTGATAGAGGGACTATATGGCCATAATTAGTACATTAGTCCTATTTGGATAATGGCAAATTAGATCATAAAAATACTGATATAATTCCAAATAATTCTCCATTCAGGTTAATAGTTGCTAGTAAGGCTGTCAACTGCTAACTCAGGCCTCCATATAGAACAATGTGGCTTTCTGAACTTTTAAAGGTTAGAAGTAATCTGTTGGCCTTAGGAGCCAAAAAGTTGTTGCAAAAGGCTAGGTCAGTTAGGCTAGCCCGTACTTATCATGTTTCTGTTAAAGGAAATAATGTCTGTAGTCTGCGAGCTAATAGTACAGATGCTTCTCAACATACGTTGGGGTTACTTCTGGATAATGTCAAAAATATTATAAGTCATTCTGTGTAACCCCGTTGGTAAGTCAAGAAGCATAATGAATGTGTATTGCTTTCTTACCATGGTAAATTTGAAAAATCGTAAGTCTAAGTATCATAAGTTGGGGAACCTTGTGTCTGGTTTGGCTATGGATTTGTTCATTGTTTGAATTTGGTTTTTGTTTGTTTGTTTTGAGATGAAGTCTCGCTCACCCAGGCTGGAGTGCAGTGGTGTGATCTCAGCTCTCTGCAACCTCCACTTTCTGAGTTCAAGCAATTCTTTTGCCTCAGCCTCCCAAGTAGCTGGGATTACAGGCACCTGCCACCATCCCCAGCTAATTTTTGTATTTTTAGCAGAGACGGAGTTTCACCATGTTGGCCAGGCTGGTCTCAAACCCCTGACCTGAGGTGATCCGCCCACCTCAGTCTCCCAAAGTGCTGGGATTACAGGCATGAGCCACCGTGCCAGAATCATAGTTTGAATTTGTAAGGCAAAATCATTTTGATGTTGTGTGGTCATGGGCAGTTATTAGGGCTGTGGCTCCTATAAAACTTCATGGCATTTGGATGAGAAACGCTATAATTAGTAATGCTGTATGAGCTACAGATGAATACTCAATGATTTTAAGTCTGTTTAGTATGAACAAATAGAATTTGTTATAATTATTCCTCACAGTGATATTAGAAATGGATAGGCTATATACTTTTAGATTTTAAATTAGGGTAATTTGTATTAGGCCACAGCCTATTAATTTTAGTAATGTGGCTACAAGAACTGTGGGTGCAGCATTCGGGGCTTCTACATATGCTTTTGGTAATCAAAGATGGAGGATATAAAGGGGTGGGTTTTTTTGGTTTTTTCTTTTTTTACTATGAATGCTATAATGCCTTCTATTTATACGAGACTATTCAGGAGTTTGGTAGTATTTGAATTCAGTAGCAGGTTATTAAAATATTTAATGAATCCATGGTGTTTTAGATATAGATTAATTCTATAAGTAGGGGTAAAGAGCCAATCAGTGTATAAAACAGGAAATGAAAGTCCTATGTTTAATCATTCTGTTTGGCTTTCTCATTGGGTAATAACAATTAGAGTTTGAATTAGAGTTGCTTCAAGGAGACTATAGAATACAATTAGTTCTATGACGGTAAATGTCATGATTAGGAATATTTGTAGAAAAATTAACATTGAATTTTTTTTTGTATATCTGATTCCTTGGTGAGTTGGTGTTGACTTGCTATAATTATGTCTATCTTGGGAGAGGTTAGGTGAAGCAAGGCGGAGGGAAAGACATGAAGGAAAACATTGTTTCTGGCCAAGTAGCATGCTCAAAGTTTCAATGGGATCAAGAAGGTGAAGAAAATAATCAGAGTGGGGGCAGAAGTTGTAGAGGATTTTGTAGAAAGTACACAATGAATTCCAAAAGGCATAGTTTGGAGTGAAGTAGGACATGGATGACCAAGGACCCAGGAAGCCAAGGCTTTTAAGAGTATTGAGATAAGTCAGAGATATCAGGCATTACAGGATTGGCCTCTAGTGGTCTTTTAGGGGAAGGTGGATGGTTATTCCTTTTATAAGTTAAGGATAGTAGGGCTATGACACTAAGAGCTTATGGAAATTGAGATCTCCATGGAGAAGCCAGCCTTAATAGCAGGATGTGGAGGTCTTACCAGCACCCAGAGCTGTGGAGGCTTTGCTTGTAAACTGCAGTGGATGGAGTGGCTGTCTTAACAGAAGAGAGATTACTGGAACAGCATTGCTAGGAGCCTGGGATTGGGGACAGCTTCTCAGGAAGTGCAATGGTACATGAAGTTTCAGGTGAGCCCTGAAAGAATGAAAAGCAGGTAAGGAGACTGAGGGTAGAGAGAAGAGGGAAGAGCATTCCTAGCAGAAGTAACAGTGTACTGAAGACCATAGGAGGATGGAGCTTGGTGTATATGAGGTATTGAGAGAAGGCCTTCGCAGCTGGAGTCTAGTGAGGCAGAGGTGCCACAAGGGAGTTGGAGAGGCTGACTGGAGCCAGGCCAGGCAGAACCTGCTAGAGGTTGTGAATACGACCTAGAAGGTTATAAGCAGCACTTGTTGTTGTTTTTAATAAAACAGGAGATAAAATAACAAAATATGAATATATAATATAGCAAAGAGAATTTTATGACATCCTTGTTTTATGTTTGTGTGTGTACTCAGTCATAATATGTATTTCTTACTATGAGGTTGCAGTCAAAAGAAATTTGAAAAATACTGCAGAAGAGTTCAGATTTTATCCCCCAAATTTTTGCAGGCTGTTGAAGAATCTTAAGATGGTGACATAATGTGATTTTCATATTTACTATTCCATTCTGTCTGCCAGATGGAGATTAGAACAAAGGATCTTGTAACATTACTGAGTAGGTTTTTGTTGTGGTTCAGGATGCTCTGGGGCCAGGCGCAGTGGCTCATACCTGTAATCCCAGCACTTTGGGAGGCCGAGGCAGGTGGATCACTTGAGACCAGGAATTTGAGACCAGCCTGGCCAATATAGTGAAGGCCCATCTCTACTAAAAATACAAAAATGAGCCAGGCATGGTGGTGCACACCTGTAATCCCAGCTACTCAGGAGGCTGAGGCAGAATTGCTTGAATCTGGAGGCGGAGGTTGCAGTGAGCTGAGATGGCGCCACTGCACTCCAGCCTGAATGATAGAGCGAGACTCTCTCTCGAAAAAAAAAAAAAAAAAAGATGCTTTGGGCTTCCTGAGTGTCAGCAGTGGTGTTGGTGATAAGGTAACAGATTCAACAGCTACTTAGGAGATACATTCAGTAGGACTTGATAGGGGCTAGAATAAAATAAACCTCCTAAAATGAGGACTCCTTTTCAGACTCCATTTTGTTGTCTTCACTCATCACCCATTTTGCAGTTTTCCCTTTTTTCACCATATAGTTTTTCATTACTGACAATAAAAAGAGCTGCTAAATGTTAATTGAATACATTTTTATATGTACTCCTCATTCTGGGTACAGTTCTGAGACTTTCGTATTCTAATCTTAACTTTTTCTTTATTTCTCTAGATTTCTGTGTAGCACCTTCCTGTGTTCTCATAGTGCCTCCTACCCCAGAATCATATTAGATTTATATTTCTTCCCATTTTTATTAGGACACCAGCACATAGGTAGCTGTTTTGGGTCCCAACTGAATTTATTTGATTCCTTATAGTGTTCGCTTAATCACCATAAGCCCATTGATTTATTTCAAAGTGTTTTATAAACCATATTGTTCTTCTATGAAAGAAACAAAAGCAGGGTCTTTTTCCATGATATGTTGCTGACATGAATTGGTGTTAAACTGAGCTGTGCTGTGCATATGGCAGGTGGGCGGGGGGTAGTTGCTTTTGTTTCTACAATTTCTTTTTGCTTTTCAGCAAAAGTGTGTTTTCTCAAGTTTCAGAGGCTTATTTCTAAAAGACTGTTTAAATTTGAACTTACTGATGTGTATTTATTTTTCTTCCCATTACCACCAGTCTCTGTTATTCTACAACCTATATACACAGTGGTCAGAGACCCTGTGCCTGCTGATCCAGTTACATCAGATAGGTTTCTCTGCATTTGAAAAGTACACTTGTTTCCCAACTTCTTTGTTCAGAATGATATAACACCTTTATTGTGTAAACTTTTCACTATTTACAGGACATTTTGAGGTACTTCTTTGGGAAATATAAGAACATTTGGCCTTAAGTAAGACATGGAAAGAAAGATGTGAAAAACTGTATTAAAGAAATAAAACATTGTATGTATACTGTGTTCTGGGGACTAGCTATATAATAAAACATTCATTTTCCCTCTACACATGTAGAGCTTGAGGAGTAGAAAGATCAACATAAATAAATGAAATTTTAGAATTGCAAAAATTCAAACAAGAATTAGGAATAAATTACAGGTATAGAAAATACATGGCATGGACCTAACTAAAGTGATCCAGGACAGTCTTTCTCAGCAGCTGACATTTAAGCTAGGACATTTCACACACAAAGGAGGTGGCCACTTTGACAGCATTCTTGGCAGATGGAACAGCATATGGAAAATCTAAAATGGGAAAGAATTTGACATGTTCTTGGAGCTTAAATCAGGCCAATAAGATCAGAACACTGTTCCTGAAGATAGCAGTGGCTCAAAATGAGGCTTAAAAGGTAATTTTGAAGAAGTTGGAGAAATTTAAGAAAGAATTGGATCATAAAAGGGGCTTATAGGCCATGAATAGTAATTTGGATTTTGTTCCAAGTACAAGGGTAAACCACTGAAAGATTATTAGCTCTATTCTCAAACTTTGTGTTGTATGAGAAGCATCTAAGGAGATTTATGAATAAAGGAACATTTACATTTTAAAAATTATTGACAAATATTGAATGCCAACAAATGTGTAAGTAATGATGTTAGGCACTAGAGATAAAGCAGTATATGAAATGAAGTCCCTGCTTTGATTAAGCATGGGACAGACAGACAGTAGTCAAACTTTAGAAATGGTACGTCCATTAGTGAAAAATGCAATATAGGTAAAATTGTGTGTTGGATATTTTGATAATGTGACAGCTGAGCAGAAAACTGAAATGAGGGAGCAAGCCATGCGTGTATCTAGAGGAAGGGCATTCTAAAAACAAAACTGTAAACGGAGAGGCATATGCTTGACATTTTTTAACACCAAGGAAGCCATTATGACCAGAGCCAAATGAATAATTAGCGGAGTGGTAGGTGATGATATCAGAAAAGTGGCCAAGGGGGGAGATGACATAAGAATGGTGGCCATGGGCAAGTTCGTGTAGGGTCTTGTGAGCCATATTAAGGACTTTGGATTTTATCCTGAGATGGCACACTATTAATGGGGAAGATTTTTAGCAGGGGAATCATGATATAAACCACATTTTGAAAGAATTCCTCTGGCTGCTGTATGAAGAATAGATCATAGAAGCAAGGATGAAAGCAGAGAAACCAGCTAAGAGGTTATGACAATGAGAGATGGGTGACTTGGCCTAGGATGGTGGTAGTGGAGGTGGTCAGATTCTTAATTTTGACAGGAGAGCTGATAGGATTTGTTGATAGATTGTATGTCCAGCTAGACATCTGTTTTCAAGAGGGTGTTTTTATTACTATTTTTTTTTTTTTTTTTTTTTTTTTTGAGACGGAGTCTCGCTCTGTCGCCCAGGCTGGAGTGCAGTGGCGCGATCTCGGCTCACTGCAAGCTCCGCCTCCCGGGTTCACGCCATTCTCCTGCCTCAGCCTCCCGAGTAGCTGGGACTACAGGCGCCCACAACCGCGCCCGGCTAATTTTTTGTATTTTTAGTAGAGACGGGGTTTCACCGTGGTCTCGATCTCCTGACCTTGTGATCCGCCCGCCTCGGCCTCCCAAAGTGCTGGGATTACAGGCGTGAGCCACCGCGCCCGGCCTTTATTACTATTTTATAAGCCCCCTGGGTATTTCTAAGCCACTCCAAAGTTTAAGAACCACTGACTTAACCTATTTTTCTAATTGCCTTCTTTCCTATAAGCTCTCCTTTTTCTTTATTCTCTCCTTGTGCCTTTAAAGAAAAATGGCACAAAATATTTCTGTACTGTTTAAGCCATTCTATTCTTATGAGAATTATTTTCATCTATCATTTTTACTATAGAATTTTTATTTCTCCTTGTAAACAAAAGCAGGAATTTGTTTTCTTGTTATTCTACAGACTTGGAATCCAGTCGTGCAACCAAAGAGTTATCTCCAGAAAAGGAAATTTATGAAATGGAATCACTCCAGTGGGAGAATATGGGGAAACTTATCAACCATCACCTTCAGTACAATGGTCTTGGAGACAATATGGAGTGCAAAGGCAACTTAGAGGGTCAAGAAGCAAGTCAGGAAGGGCTTTACATGTGTGTCAAAATTACCTGTGAAGAAAGGGCCACTGAAAGCCATTCAACCTCTTCTACTTTTCATCGGATAATTCCTACCAAGGAAAAATTGTACAAATGTAAGGAATGTAGACAAGGTTTCAGCTACCTGTCATGCCTTATTCAACATGAGAAAAATCATAATATAGAAAAATGCTCTGAAGTTAAGAAACATAGGAACACCTTTAGCAAAAAGCCAAACTATATGCAACATCAGAGAATTCAGACTGGTGAGAAACCTTATGAGTGTATGGAATGTGGAAAGGCCTTTAGTCGTAGTTCTGATCTCATTCAACATCAGAAAATTCATACTAATGAAAAACCTTATCAGTGTAACGCATGTGGGAAAGCTTTTATTCGTGGTTCACAGCTCACTGAACATCAGAGAGTTCATACAGGAGAGAAACCATATGAATGTAAGAAATGTGGAAAAGCCTTTAGTTATTGTTCACAATACACTCTTCATCAGAGAATTCATAGTGGTGAGAAACCCTATGAATGTAAGGATTGTGGGAAGGCCTTTATTCTTGGCTCTCAACTTACTTACCATCAGAGAATTCATAGTGGGGAGAAACCTTATGAGTGTAAGGAATGTGGAAAGGCCTTTATTCTTGGTTCACACCTTACATATCATCAGAGAGTTCATACTGGTGAAAAGCCTTACATATGTAAAGAATGTGGGAAAGCCTTTTTATGTGCCTCCCAACTGAATGAACATCAGAGAATTCATACAGGTGAGAAACCCTATGAATGTAAAGAATGTGGGAAGGCCTTTTTTCGTGGCTCACAACTTACTTACCACCTGAGAGTTCATTCAGGTGAGAGACCCTATAAATGCAAAGAATGTGGGAAAGCCTTTATTTCTAATTCGAATCTTACTCAACATCAAAGAATTCATACCGGAGAGAAGCCCTACAAATGTAAGGAATGTGGAAAGGCCTTTATTTGTGGCAAACAACTTAGTGAACATCAGAGAATTCATACAGGTGAGAAACCCTTTGAATGTAAGGAATGTGGAAAGGCCTTTATTCGTGTTGCCTATCTTACTCAACATGAGAAAATTCATGGTGAGAAACACTATGAATGTAAGGAATGTGGGAAGACTTTTGTTCGTGCTACACAACTTACATATCATCAAAGAATTCATACAGGTGAAAAGCCCTACAAATGTAAGGAATGTGACAAGGCCTTTATATATGGCTCACAACTCAGTGAACATCAGAGAATTCATAGAGGTGAAAAACCTTATGAATGTAAACAATGTGGGAAGGCTTTTATTCGTGGCTCACACCTTACTGAACATCTGAGAACTCATACTGGAGAGAAACCCTATGAATGTAAGGAATGTGGGAAGGGCTTTAGTCGTGGCTCAGAACTTACTCTGCATCAAAGGATCCATACTGGTGAGAAACCCTATACATGTGGCCAGTGTGGTAAAGAGTTTAGACGTCCTTCACAACTTACTCAACATATAAGGCTTCATAATTGAGAAAGCCTTGAATGTGATTAAATATAAGAAAATCTTCATCATCTATTTCATATCTATACTGAATGTGGGACATCCTTTTGCTTCTGCTCAGAATCTACTCATTCTTAGAAGGCCTGTATTAACATGGATGCAGAATAATTTTAGAAACCCCTTATAAATAATTAACATCTCTATAAACCCTAGAATATAATGCTGAATTATATCCTTTATTAAGCATCATCTCCATTTCACCATATCCTAACTGAAATCAGATATATTTGTGTGTTTTTTTCTATTTGTAGAATACTGTAATTGTATTACAATGACTAAATTATAATTAAGTACATATAATTCCCTTTGGATGGTATCTGATGTTTATTTTTTAAATGATTGCCATTATCATTACATACTGTTAGAGAACTCAAATGGTGGGAATAGTTTATGATTACAATTAAAAGATGCAACCATTCTCTTATCATGTATCCCTTTTAGAACAACAGATACTTTATTTTAGAACAAAACCTTTTGAGTATAGTAAAGGTATGAAGAACTTCAGAGCACATCAGTTTTGCAGCATCAGATAATGCCAAAAAGAAACTTGCAGAAATTGCTTTAGGGCTGTTGTTTTTATGTATTTGCCTTAAATGGAAATATAAACAAAATTTACCGACTACAGTTTTTCCTCATTTGAATCTCACCCATTTCTGATATACTGAATGGTAAATTTTTAGAGACCCAGATCTCAGAGCCTACATTCCATTTTTTTAGCTTTTTGGCTTTTTTTTTTTTTTTTTTTTTTTTTTTTTTTTGAGACAGGGTCTTACTGTTCTTGTTTGGGCTAGAGTACAGTGGCACAATCACTGCTCACTGCAGCCTTGACTTCCTAGCTCAAGCAATCCTCCAACCTCAACCTGCCAAGTAGCTGTCACTATAGCTGTTTATCACCATGCCTGGCTCGGTTAAAAAAAATTTTTTTTAGAGATGGGGTCTCACTATGTTGCCTCATCTGGTCTTAAACTCCTAGGCTCAAGCAGTCTACCTACCTCAGCCTCGTGAAGTGTTGGGATTACAAATGTGAGCCATTATTTTATTTTTTATTTGTATTATTTTTATTTGGCCCCATTATTGTAAATAGGAAAAATAGTATGTTTTCAGTTCATTAAAAAATCCTAACCAATTTCAATTTGAATTCAACTTAAACCACCTAAATGACTTCTATCAGGGATTTCTGAATAATGTAAAACACTCAAAAGCCAGTTAACAGTTAATTACCAGATATGTTTGTGCATGCAGTGATTTTGAAAACTATTAACGTATGAATTATGCTTTCTTTCTATGCTTTAAGGAACAGATACTATAGTGACAATAAATGTAATATATTAGTATATAATGGACAGAAATGACAGATAACAGCTTTAAATAATTTGAACTTATTAATTAGAATGTTGTTGAATGAGGACTGATGGTCAGAAATTAATGACGGTCAGAAGAGGTTAATGGTGTTCAGTGAGTGAAGGTGAGTGAGAATAATATATTGGAGCAGCAATCAATGCCTACAGTTCTGTGATTCCAAGCATCTGGTGCACAGTATTCTCAGAACTCAAGACCTCAAAATTGAGTTACTGTGTACAAAGCTGTTCATAGAAAAACAAATGTTCCCAAGAAATACTTACCTTTTCTATATGCAGTGTTATCTGTTGTCTTCTAATACATTATCTTTTTTTATTTGTTTCAAACAAAAAAACGGAGTTTCACTCATGTTGCCCAGGCTGGAGTGCAGTGGTGCAATCTCGGCTCACCGCAATCTCCACCCCCCCAGGTTCAAGCAGTTCTCTGGCCTCAGCCTCCCAAGTAGCTGGGATTACAGGTGTGTGCCACCACACCTGGCTATTGTATTTTTAGTAGAGACAGGGTTTCTCCATGTTGGTCAGGCTGCTCTCAAACTCCTGATCTCAGGTGATCTGTCCGCCTCAGCCTCCCAAAGTGCAGGGATTATAATAGGCATGAGCCACTGCACCCGGCCTACATTATCTTTAATAAACACTGCAGCCCACTGAATTGTCATCACTCTGGAAACCACTGATTGTATATAGTGTATGATTATAATCTAAATGTTAATTCACTGTTTTAAAAACTGTCAAAAAAAAATTGGTAACTGAGAATCATTAGAACTCTGAATAATCTGTGTAACCACCATGATGCCACAACACTCATGCATTCTTCATCTCTAAAGTACATTTTGCTCAGATTGGATAAGTTATCCCCTCTTTGCTCAGTCATTAACAATTGAGAGATTAACATAATTGCAAAATTATAAATTTAAAGGAAAAGTTAAATGTCAGTAGACTGTTAGGTGCCCTTCTACAATGAAACATACTTGTATATTAACTGCCATTTGCAGAGAATATCTTGAGCCAGACTTTTCAAAAATATGTTCAAGAAATAATTCCCAGGCCGGGCGCGGTGGCTGAAGCCTGTAATCCCAGCACTTTGGGAGGCCGAGGCGGGCGGATCACAAGGTCAGGAGATCGAGACCACGGTGAAACCCCGTCTCTACTAAAAATACAAAAAATTAGCCGGGCGCGGTGGCGGGCGACTGTAGTCCCAGCTACTCAGTAGGCTGAGGCAGGAGAATGGCGTGAACCCAGGAGGCGGAGCTTGCAGTGAGCCGAGATCGCGCCACTGCACTCCAGCCTGGGCGACAGAGCGAGACTCTGTCTCAAAAAAAAAAAAAAAAAAAAAAAAGAAATAATTCCCAAAATACATAGAGAGGGTTCTACCTCATTGCGTATGATACAGTGCATAACCAAATTTCCTTACTGGCATTGTGAATTCCACTTTGAACAAACCAAATTAAAAGGTTGAGAAGACCTGCAGTAAAGAAAATACTATCTTTTGTTTAACCCATTGTTTCCCAGTCCTGACCATTAATCCTTTCTCTTCTGTATGCTTATTAATATCTTTGGCTTGTGAACACACTTTGAGAATTCCTTTTTAACCATAAAGAATGATGGTAAGGGGGAATTTTAGGCATTATGTCAGTTATTTAAATTTGATGGATGATATAGTGCTTTTCTGTTCTTCAATCATGGACTATGTGTTAGAGAGGAGCAGTTTCTGTAGCTCAGGTTTTTACAGTCCTCTACACTCCATCATTGTCCAGATCAATTTTATAAGGGTTTTGTCTTTTTTTGTTTAGAGGTGGGCTCTCTGTCACCCAGGCTGGAGTGCAGTGGCATGGCTCATTGCAGCATCAAGCTCCTGGGCTCAAGTGATCCTCCTGCTTCAGCCTTCCAAGTAGCTGGGACTACAGGTTTGCACCACCATACCTGGCTAATTTAAATTTTCTCTCTCTCTCTTTTTTTTTTTTTTTTTTTTTTTTGTACAGACAAGGTCTTGTTTTGTTGCCCAGGCTGGTCTCAAATCCTGGGCTTCAAATGATCCTCCTGCCTTGGCCTCCTAAAGTACTGTAATTACAGACATGAGCCCCCATACCTGACCAAGGCTTTTTCTGTTGTTACAAGATTGTTTAAAAGGAGAAACTTGAATAACTGTTAACTCTTTCAGCACTTATGCTTATTTCATAAATCATGTTTTCAGACAAATTTTTCTCAAAATGGTTGGGAGCAGGTAGGAATGTACACTAATCAGAGAATTACTAAGGCAGACAAAAGTAGTTGCAGCACTGCTTTAGTTGCTCCTTTGAGATCTGTTACCATCGTAACTGTTTAACATGAAACTTTACTTTCTTTACATCAATGTTTTTCTTTAAAAAAATAATTACATTCACGCCTGTAATCCCAGTACTTTGGGAGGCTGAGGCTGGCGGATCATGAGGTCAGGAGTTCAAGACCAGCCTGGCCAATATGGTGAAACCCCGTCTCTGCTAAAATTACAAAATTAGCCAAGTGTGGTGGTGGCATGCCTGCAATCTCAGCTACTCAGGAGGCTGAGGCAGGAGCATTGCTTGAACCCAGGAGGGAGAGGTTGCAGTAAGCCAAATCGCGCCATTGCACGCCAGCCTGGGCAACAGAACAAGACTCCATCTTAAAAAAAAATCATTACATTTATCTTACAAAGTTACATATGAAGTTTATCCTATACCAAGGAAATAGTGTAAAATTTATTTTTATTTATATTTTTATTTTTTGATTTTGAGACAGAGCCTCACTCTGTCACCCAGGCTGGAGTGCAGTGGCACAATCTCAGCTCACTGCAATCTCTGCCTCCTGGGTTCAAGCAATTCTCCTGGCTAAGCCTCCTGAGTAGCTGGTATTACAGGTGCCTGCCACCATGCCCGGCTAATTTTTTATTTTTCGGTAGAGACGAGATTTTGTCATGTTGGCCAGGCTGGTCTCAAACTCCTGGCCTCAAGTGATCCACTCGCCTTAGCCTCCCAAAGTGCAGGGATTACAGGTGTGAGTCATCACGCCCCAGCTAAAATTTTTTTTAAAAACCACCTTCATTGTATTGCACTCATCTGTTAAAACTTTAGTGTTTATTTTTTGATGTTTTCTTCTGTGCTCAAGTATGGGCCTCATTTCAGTCTGGTAACAGTATACTATAATAGGATAACTGCAAATATATCTGTCACTTTAATTTGTTTTAACTTTAGAAAATTTTAAATATAGGCAAAAATAAAATAGTACCATGTACCCATAACCTCTTTAATAATCACACTATTTTTTGCCTTTCTTGTTTTATCTCCCAATAAGTTTTCACTGGGATATATTAAAGACAACCAGTATGCTATATACTGGTTATATTTTCAGTATATATCTTGAACAGAGAAGTCAACCTTTCACAATAATAGTTGGTTTGAGTCCAGATATAAATAAGGTCTGTACATTACATTTTATTGGTATTTGTCTTGTGCACCTTGCTTTTCTTTTTCAAAATGTCTGCAGAATTAGACATGTAGCAACCTAGTAACAGCAATGCCATGAAAACTCTATCCATTCCCCGTAAGCTGAGTATTCAGGTTGAGTTTTCTGTTTCTGCAAACTAGTGCAATAATACCTTTATATGCTTATTCTTGGATTTTGTTTATATAGAATATATTACAACTGATTATACTGCCAAGTAAAAAGTATGTGTGCATTTTAAATTTTAATAGATTATGCCCAATTACTTTTGAAAATGTCAGTTTACATTCTCACCAGTAATGTGTGAGAGTTTCTTTCCAGTGACATCACCAGTGTCAAATAACATGAGCTTCTGTTGGAGCCATGATGGAATAATTGGTTTGTATAAGGACTGTGATCCCTGACAGAAGAGAATCATGTGGGCCAGGTGTGGTGGCTCATGCCTGTGTTCCCAGCATTTTGGGAGGCCAAGGCAATCACTGGAGCATGGAAGTTTGAGACCAGCCTTGGCAACTCATAGTGAAAACCCATTTCTACAAACAATACAAAAATTAGCCAGGTGTGGTGATGCATGCCTGTATTCTCAGCTACGTGGGAGACTGAGGTGGGAGAATCACCTGAGCTTAGGGAGATGAAGGTTGCAGTGAGCTGTGATCATGCCACTGCATTACAGCCTGGGTGACAGAATGAAACTCTCTCTATATATAAAAGTGAAGTTGTGCAATAGTCACACAAACTTTCTACTTGGAGACACATTCTGGATAATGAGAAAGCTGATCCCAAACAACGTGAAGTTCTTACTGTGTTGAGAAGATAACAGAGAGACTATGCTAGCTGGTACAGGGCAGAGTTCCGCAGAGGAAGGAGATAAACAGAAAAGATTTTCAGAAATGTGCACAGGGATTTTTTCTGGCGTCTTTTGAAAATATTAAATAGTACATGTGTAGAGTGCAGTTCCTCCACCTGACTGGGCACTAAGTGCAGTCAGGGAGCTGCAAGTTGGAAACTGCCCACAGTTCACATGTGGCCAAGAAAGGTTCTAATTCTGACCAGTGATCACCCACACTATTCAGTGGAAATCCCAGAAAGGTCACACATTAGGAGCAGAGCTCAACTATCTCTGAAGTAAAGACTTCAGCTCTTCTGTAAACTGCTTTTTAAAGAATTCAGAAGGATCAAGCCACTTCACAAGTATTTGCCTACAGATGAAGTTCAACATTGTTAGAAAAGTGTAATAATATCTACCACTTAACTGTAAATTTTACAATGCCCCGTGTCTATATAAAGAAGCGGGAAAATGTGACCCAAATAGGAAAAAATGTCAGCCCAGATGCAAGTGGCAGGGGAGATGGTATTAGCATAACAATATTAAAGAAACTGCAGCATCCTGAAGGTTTTTTTTTTTAAGCATGTACACAGTGAGAGAAATGGAAGAGAAAAGAACAAAGTGAGACTTCTGGAAAAGAAAAATATCTGAAGAGAAAATTTATTGGAGATTAAACACCAATTTTTGGGAGAAAAAAATCAGTGAATTTGAGAACATACCAGGAAAAATGAAGCACAGAGGGAAAAACACTGTAAGAGAGTCTCAGTGATCTGTGGGAAAATATAAAGCAGTTTAAGATATATGTAAATGTGAGTCTTAGAAGTGGGGAGAAGGCAGAAAAAATATGAAAAAACAATGGTTGAAAATACTCCAAATTTCTTGGAACCTATCACCCATAGATCTAAGAAGCTCAAAGAATTCAAGGCTAAACACAACACAAATTGCTGAAAACTAGTGGTAAAGGAAAATCTTGAGAACAGCCTGATGGAAAAAAGATACATACATGGGGACAAAAGTAACAAGATTCATAAACTTCTTGTGAGAATCTATGCAAGCTAGCAGAGAAAGGAATAGAGGGGAAACTCTGGTATTTCTGCACTTGGTAATAATATGAAAAAAGTGAAAACTTTTGTAAACAAGTGAAAGCTAAAGCCTCAGGGAAAAAAGAAATTGTGTTATTTGCAGCAACATGGGCACAGCTGGAGGCCATTAAGTGAATTTATGCAGTATCAGAAACCCAAATACTGTATGTTCTCACTTACAAGTAGAAGCTAAACACTGAGTACACATGGACACAAAGATTGGAACAATAAACACCAGGGCCTGCTTGAGAGTGGAGGGCAGCAGGAATGTGAGGGTCAAAAAACTGTCAGCTACTATGCTCACTACCTGGGTGGCAAAATCGTTTGTACACCAAACCCCAGGGATATGCATTTTGCCAGTGTAACAAACCTATATGTGTACTCCCCAAGCCTAAAATAATAGTTTCAAATGAAAAAAGAAATGAACTGTGAGAGAATTCATCACCAACAGATGCAGATGGAAACATGTTTTCATACATAGGAATGGAAATTAACAGAAAAGTTAAATATGGGTAAATATTGTTTTCCTCATATTCTCTTGAAAAAGTAATTGAGTTTTTAATGCAAAAGCAATAATGTATTATAGGGATGGTAATATTTGTGGCAATTAAAATATGAAAACGGCTCAAAAGGTGAGAAGGTGGAATGTAAGTATTATTTGTGTAAGACCCCAACAAAATATACGATACGATATAATACATAAAACTAGACATTTAAAGTTAAAAATGAATGTTGAAAGGCTCTATAAAAAAAGCATGCAAAATTCTAAAAAGTGCTGTAATCAATGAGCCAGTAGAAGTAAAATAGAATATAATTTTTAAAACTACAAAAATAGGCAGAAAATTAGAAAAAGAATGAAGGATAGATAAACAGAATAAAGAGCAAGTTGATTATTACAAACCCAAATATATCAATAATTACAAACAATGGTAATGGTCTAAATACTTCAGTAAAAAACACAGAAGAAAGCCGGGCGCAGTGGCTCATGCCTGTAATCTCACCAGCACTTTGGGAGGCCAAGGTGGGCGGATCACCTGAAGTCAGGGGTTTGAGACCAGCCTGGCCAACATGGTGAAACCCCATCTCTACTAAAAATACAAAAATTAGCCAGGCGTGGTGGTGGGTGCCTGTAATCCCAGCTACTCGGGAGGCCGAGGCAGGAGAATCGCTTGAACCCGGGAAGCAGAGGTTGCAGTGAGCTGAGATCATGCCACTCCACTCCAGCCTGGGTGACAAGGGCAAGACTCTGTCTCAAAAAAAAAAAAAGATGTTAGGTTATGTAAAAAAAGATTAAAATATGAAGACTCAGGTTAAAAAGTCAAAAGTATATACTAACTCAAATAGGTTAAAAGTTAAACAAAAACAAAAACAACCATGCAAACACTAATTATACCAAAATGGCTATGTGAATATAAAACAAATTGCCTTTTGTTTTTATCCAGAGTCTCACCCTGTCGCCCAGGCTGGAGTGCAGTGGCGCCATCTTGGCTCACTGCAACCTCCACCTCTCGAGTTCAAGCGATTGTCCTAGGACTACAGACGATGCACGCCACCATACCCGGTTAATTTTGTATTTTTGGTAGAGATCGGGTTTCACCATATTGGCCAGACTCATCTCAAACTCCTGACGCCAAGTGATCCGACCAACTCAGCTTCCCAAAGTGCTAGGATTACAGGTGTGACCCACCGCACCCAGCCCTCACAACAAATTGTCTTTGAAACAAGGAATATTACCAGGGATTTTCTTCTAAAAAAGGCATATTTTACAATACTATAGAAGCGTATTGACCAAGAAGACGAAGCAATCATACAAGTATTTGTGCCTAGTACCAGAACTAAACAATAAATTAAAAACTGCTAGAAATAAAAATAAATGGACAAACTCAAAATTATATTTTGAGATTTTAATACTATTCTCTCATTAATTTTTAAAAGTATAGAGAAAATCTGTAAATATATAAGATACTTGAACGGTGCTAATAACCAGCTTGTTGTAATTGATATTTATAGACAGTCCACCTAAGAGCAGCAGAAAGCAGCATTTTCACTTATACAAAGAACATTTAGCAAGCTTGTTTATATTGTGAGCCATAAATTGTCAATATATTGAAAAGGATTGAAATCAGAAAATCTGTTTTCTAACCACAGTAGAATTAAGCCAGAAATTAATGTCAAAATTCAAAAATGTTTGCAAATTAAGCAACACACATTTAAGTAAACTATGGGACAAGTAAAAAATACCTACTTGCAGTCAAAAATAAAAACAGCATATAAAATTTTGTGGAATGCAACTAAAGCAGCACTTTGAGGGAAACGTATGTTTTTAAATACACACCAATGATTTAAGTTCCTCCTTAAACAAAACAGGTGAGACTCAAAAAAGGAATTAAGCTTACAGCTGAAATCAATGACCCCCAAGAAAGCGAAAAACAAGGAAAGCACACCTGGAACCAACAAGAGGGCGCGTAAGAAAGTAGGCGGACTACAGAGAAACCGCGCTCCACTGCACGAGACACATTCCTTTCACCAGACACCACACACACTCACACAGAAAAACACACACAGAGACATGCAGCACTCGCGCAGAAACACACACAGCCAGGCAGCTCCTCCCAGGAGAGAGCAGCCCCAGGACACACAGGCAGGTGATACCTTGAAATCCCAGGAGGGACAGCATTCAAGGAGACGCGCCCCCAACACTGTCTGGGCAGGCCTGATGCATCGGGGAGATCCGATAGGGATCACGCGGTGCATCCTTGAAGCTCTGCTGGAGGTTTCTTTAGCCTGGTTTGGCTCTGCCGGACTCCTAGGACCGGGGGACCAAGGCGACGATCCCCCGGAGAGGAGGGGCCACAGCCCAGCGCCAACTTACTGCCACGGAGGGGTTCTGCTCCGCCAAGCTGCTGCGACCCGTCCCCAGGCAACGGTGGCGGTCACTGTGACGCAATCACCGGCTCGGCGATCGCGCCTGGTGACGCGCCCACGGCGCATGCGCATTCGCGTGCCCGGCTGGCGCTGCAGCAGCGTCAGGGCTCTCCGGCTGCAGCCCTATAGGAAAATGGTGGAGGCCGTGCAGGCGGCGGCCGGAGGAAGGAGTCTGAGTGAGACCAGCAGCGCAGGACCCCGACAATCCTGACCTCAGTGCCTACTTGAGCCCACTTTGTGTTCGGGTCTGGGTGGAGGAGGAGGCACTACAGACCGTGAGGTGGGCACTCAGGACTGCTCTCTAATTTGATTCCGGATTGGACGGTGTGGGCAGGAATCGGGTCCCATGGGGCTGGGGATCCAATCTGGTGAGGAGTGGAGGGGTCACTGGGGCAGCAAAACATATCTGAGACCCCAGTGGAGGGTGTGAGTAGGACATTCCCCCACCCCATGAGCTGACTGCCCCGCTTCGACCTGGGCCTCTCAGGGCCCTGTCCTGGTCTCCAAGCCCAGGGCCTCCTGCTTCTCAGCACTGCTGTGGAGAAAAGGCGGAAACAAGAACAAAGGCAAGCCCAATGCGGAGCAGAGGTGGCAACACCTGAAACTGGCATCCCATGGGGGCAGATAAGGTGGAGAGAGTGTCTCAGAGGCCTTTTGGGGTGAATTCAAGCCTGAAAGGGATGTCCAGGCATGCAGCCGAGGACCACTGAGGATCGCCCAAGAAAGCGAAGCACAAACAAAGCACACCTGGAACCACAGGAGGGCCTATGCCAGAGTCCAAGCCTCGTCCAGGGATTCCTGCCAGAGGAGCCAAGAGGATCCTGCAAACTGCAAACCACCCCAACTCCCACACCGGGATCACAACCCACCACCGGGCCTGCACCCAGCAAACCCCAGTCCCTTTTGCTCCGTGAAATCCGTGGCAACCAAAAGGTGCAGTGCTGAGAGGCAGTCCCAGCCAGGAACAGAGCAATGGAAGACCCCTCAACAATGAGAAAACACCAGCAGATGAGATGAAACATAGCCTTGATTAGAAGGCAAAGACCAGCTACGGCTGGCTACCTCTCATCCTATGTGAATCATGCAGCCAACTGATGCAACAGGGAGACCAAGAGTTTCCTTGTTGGCGGAAGCTACGGGCACCCACGGTTCCACGAGCGTCACAGCTATCCAGTCATTAAGAAATGCGAGTGTTGAGAAGGAAACACTCATCACGTACATCCCCGCCAAGGCGGTCCTGGACGAACTGGGAAACGTTTGCTGTGGAGGACATTCTGGAGGACTATGAGCCAGACCAAGGAAAACCTGGGCCCACGAGCATCAGGGAAGGCAAGAAAAGAGGGAGGACAGAGTAGAGGCCGCAGCCCAGGCAGGATCAATCCATCCCACTCCCTTGTGGCTCGGGGAACCAGGGTCCAACAGGGGACCTGGCAAGAAAGGCCACAGTTTGCGGTCTAAAGGATCTCTGAAATTCGTGTCTTCTGTCGCCAGCACAGCGCCATAGTGTGGACAAGGTTGTACACTGAAGAGGAAAAGGGGATGGTGTTGGAAGCAGTTTCTTTGACATCTTTCTGCACCTGTTCTGCAGGTGAAGGTGCCAGACCCCCTCCACAGCTCAGCGGATTGTATCCTCACCCCCATCTGACCTTTTTTCTGCACACATGCTTTAATCCAGAATGAAATCCGAAGAGGATGAAGGCGTGCCCGCCTCACGTCCTGAAGCTCCGGTTCCGCCAGTCACCGAATTAGAAGCGGGCTCAAGGGGGGGTCCTGAGGACAGGACGGCTAGGGTCCGTTCAGCCTTGGGTGCACCACAGGACCATGGACCCCCGGAGGAATTTGTTCTTGGGTGTGGTGTGCCCGTCTTCTTTCTGGAAGAGTGGCCCCCTTGGGGTGGGGAGGTGATTTGGACGCCTGCGGGTCTCAGCCAGCACCCCCACTTCACCGAGGCTTTAGGAACCAAGAGCAAAACAAAGAACGCTTGGCCCCGCAACCCAAGCCCGGCCAAAGAGAGGGGCGCATCAGAGAGTAGGCGCACTACAGAGAAACCGCGCTCCACTGCTCGAGCCACATTCCTTTCACGGGACACCACACACACTCACACACACACACACACACACACACACAGAGACATCCAACATTCGCGCAGAAACACACACAGCCAAGCAGCTCCTGAGGCTGCGGGGTTCTGCTCCCTGCCAGGAAGCCCTTCCGGGAAGAGAACAGCCCTGGGAAACACAGGCCGTACCTCGAAATCCCCGCGGGACAGCTGTCAAGGAGACACACCCCCACACCATCTAGTCATGCCCGACGCATCCTGGGGATCCTTAGGGATCACGTGGTGCCTCCTTGAATCTCCGCTTGAGGTTTCTTCAGCCAGGTTCGGCCCTGCCCGACTACTAGGATCGCGGGGACCATGGCGACTATCCGGCGGAGAGCGGACGCACTGCCACAGACGGCTTCTGCCCCGCCAAGCCGCTGGGGCCAGTCCCCCGGCAACGGCGGCGGTCACTGTGACGTGAGCTCCCCCCGGCCCTGAGTGAGACCAGCGCTGGCGCCTGGAGATCGCGCCTGGCGCATGCGCTTTCGCGTTCTAGCTTTGTGGGCCGCCATTGTCAGGCCTCGCAGGCTGCAGCCCAGTAGGAAGACAGTGGAGGCCGTGCAGGCGGCGGTTCTGGGAAGGAGACTGCATGCGACAAGCGGCGCAGGATCCTGACTGCCTGACTGTCCTGACCTCAGTGCCTCCTTGAGCCGACCTCGTGTTCGGGTCCGGGTGTAGGACGAGGTGCTTCAGACCGTGAGGCGGGCACTCGGGACTGCTCTTCTGATTTGGTTCCGGATTGGAGGGTGTAGGCCGGAATCGGGTCCCGCGGGGCTGGGGATCCGGTCTGGTGAGGTGTGGAGGGGTCGCTGGTGCCCAGAAACATACCGGATACCCTCGCGGCTGGGGGTGGTTCCAGCAGAACATTCCCCGGCTCCATGAGCTGACTGCCTCCCTTCGATCTGGGCCTCCCAGGGCTCAGGATTCCTGCGTCTCCAGCTCAGGGGCTCCTGCTTCTCAGCACTGCTGTCTGGAAAAGGCGGGAACGAGGACTAACGCAAGCCCCGTGTGGGGCAGAGATGGCAACGCCTGGAACTAGCTTTTCATGGGGCAGATAACGTGGATAGAGGGTTCCAACTACATCTCCCTTTATTCTACCCCATACTACTAAACCCCACCAGCTATTTGCCTACAAATTGAGTGTATCAGTCAGGACATTAGGACATCAAGATAAAGGACTAGAGTTTGGTAATCAACTACTGGCTTCTCCAGCAGCTCAGAATGTGGCCTGTATACATCACTTAATTCATTCAAGAAATGCGGACTGAGTTCCTACTGTGTGCTGGACACTTTCCTAGAAGTGGGGCACACTGCAGTGTGTGGGACAAAGGCTGGGCCGCTTATAGCTTACGTTCTAGTTGAAGAGAGAGTCAATCAACAACAACATTCTACCTTCAGACATTGGTAAATGCTCCAATGAAAAGACAAGGAAAATGAAAAGGTAAGAAAAGGGATGGAGAGAGATGGGATGAGGGGTGCCTGGGCAAACAACGCAATGATCTGGCGAAAGAGTATGACAATCATGAGGCTGCATGTTTTCCAGTTTCTGCTGCTGAAAAACAGCATCAACACTTCACATCTTTACTTTTCTGTTACATACATACTATTATTTAAATAAAAAATAGTACTAGTTAACTGTGAAAATTTCAATAGGGCAGATTAAACAAATCCTTTACATTTAAACAAATATTTTATGGTTTTTTTAAATCCTCTGATACATTGTTTCAACTGAAAAAAAAAAACCTTCTTTATTTGATATTTAAACTCTTTAGTCTATATTAATGTATATTCTTAAGATACATAAATTTAATACTTTTTTTCGAGACAGGGTCCCATTCTGTCACACAGGCTGGAGTGCTGTGGCTCACTGCAGCCTCCACCTCTCCAGGCCCAGATAATCATCCTGCCTCAGACTCCCCAGTAGTTGGGACCACAGGTGTACATCACCACATCCAGGTAATTTTTTTGTCTTTTTTTGTTGGGATGGGGTTTTGCCATGTTGCCCAGGCTGGTCTCCAACTCCTGGGCTCAAGTGATCTGCCTGCCTTGGTGTCTTAAAGTGTTGGGATTGCAGGCGTGAACCACCACATCCAGCCTAATTTAATATTTTTAAAAAGCAGAATGTAAACATGGTCATGCATTGTGTAATGATGTGGATACTTTCTGAGTAATGCATGGTTAGGTGACTTCATCATTATGTGAACATTAGAGAGTGTACATACGCAAACCTAGGTGATGTAGCCTGGCACACACCTACGCTACATGGTACAGCCTATCACTTCCAGGCTACAAATCCAAGTTGCCTGGATACCGTAGGTGATTCTACTCAATGGTATTCATGTATCTAAATATGTCTAAACATAGAAAGGGTACAGTAAAAATATGGTATAAAAGATAAAAAATGGTATACCTGCAACTGGCACTTACCATGAATGGAGCTTGCAAGACTGGAAGCTATTCCGGGTGAGTCAGCGAGTGAATGTGAAGGCTAGGACAGTACTGTATACTACTGTAGACTTTATATGTACTGTATGCTTAGGCTACACTAAATTTATTTGAATTTTTTCTTTGGTAATAAATTAACCTTAGCTTACTATAACTTCTTTACTTTATAAACCTTTTTAATTTTTAAAAATGTTTTGACTCTCTTGTAAGAAATTACCTTCAGACAAACACATTGTATAGCTGTACACAAATATTTTCTTTATATCATTATTCTATAATCTTCTACTTAAAATAATTTTTTTTAATTTTTAAAAATTTTTATTTTATTTTATTTTGAGACAGTCTTGCTCTCTCGCCCAGGCTGGAGTGCAGTGGTGTGATCTCAACTCACTGCAACCTCCGCTTCCTGGGTTCAAGCAATTCTCTTTCCTCAGCCTCCAGAAATTTTCTATTTCTTAAAAACTTTTTTGTTAAAAACAAAGACACAAACACATTGGCATAGGTACACGCAGTGCCAGGATCACCAAAATGTCATTAGGCCGTAGAAATTTTTCAGCTCCGTAAGAGTTGGAAGAAAAAATAATAATAATACAATTTTATAAAAAGAAAATTTTCAGCTCTGCTATAATCTTATGGGACAACTACTGTATATGTGGTCCCTCACTGACCAAAACATCATTATGTGGCATATGATTATAACAAATGATGGATGGCGAGGTGGTGAAGAAACTGGAACCCTTGTGCATTGCTGGTTGGAATATAAAAAGGTACAGCCACTGTAAAAAAAAAAACAAAAAAAAAACACAAAACAGTTTGGTTATTTCTTAATAAGTTAATCATAGAATTACCATATAACCCAGCAATTTCACTTCTAGGTATACACCCAAAATAACTGAATAAGGGGTTTAAACATAAACTTGTACAAGAATGTTCATAGCAGTACATTTCACAATACCCAAAAGGTGGCAACAACTCAAATGTCCACCAACTGATGGTATTACCCATGCAGTGGAATATTATTCAGCCAGAAAAAGGAATGAAGTACTGAGGCATGCTACAACATGAAGGAACTTTGAGGACATTATGTTAATATGCTATATACTGTGTAATTCTATTTATAGGAAATATCCAGAATAGGCAAATCATTAGAGACTAGAGACAGTAAGCAGATTAGTGGATGCCAGGAGTTTGGGGAAGGGGTGGGAAGAATGGGAAGTGACTGCTTAATGGATACATGGTTTCTTTTTGGGGTGATGAAAATTTTCTGGAACTAGATTGTAGTGATGCTTGCACAGCATTGTAAATGTACTACATGTCACTGAATTACACACTTTAAAGTGGTTTAAATGGTAAATTTTATATTTGTGTATTTTACCATGATAAAAAAAGTCACCTATCACCAACACTTTAGATCCCTTATTGACTCCTTAGACTTCCCACATCCCATGTCCCAGAGACTACCACTCTCCCAAATTCCAAGACCTCGGATACCTGACCCGCTGGGACACCCATACCAATCATAGCGTTCTCTGGACTCCTGAATCATTGAAAACCAAGTATCTGCATCCAGTCATTCATTGGACTTCTTTATCACTACATCCCAGAACTGATTCTCCTCCCCCAACTCCTAAACCCGATTCCTGCCACCCACTTCCCGTTTTCAGTCAATTGCATCCAATTTCTAAACCCCATCTCTCCACAAGACCACACATTGCCATGGTTTCCTCAAAGGACATCTCTCCTGTGGCTGCAGGGCCGCTGCTACAAACCCTCTCCACCCCGCCCCAAGGCTGCCACACACGCTTAGGTGCGGCTTTCTGCTGTGTAGCCAAATGCCCAGGGCGCCCCATTAGAATATGAGATGCTGAGTAATTAATTGCGTCTATGCAGTGAAACCAGGTAGCTGCACCCATTTAGCTGTTTCTCCCTGGGGACGACAATTTTCAAAGATGTGTCCTACAGTACCCACAAACTATCTTTTTCTGACTCCGAGGTTTTGGTTGTTCTAGATAGGGATTACACAGCTTACACTGACCTGCTACCATCCTTTCTGTGGGAACCCCACTCTGAGGCTGTCACTTCTGCAGGAAATCGCTGTCGGCATCTCCTCTCAATCAATACAGTGCTAGTTCTAAGAAAGACATTAGGCCGGGCACGGTGGCTCACGCCTATAATTCCAGCACTTTGGGAGGCCGAGGCAGGTGAATTGCTTGACGTCAGGAGTTCAAGACCAGCCTGACCAACATGGTGAAACCCTGTATCTACTAAGAATACAAAAATTAGCTGGGTGTGGTGGCTCATGCCTGTAATCCCAGCACTTTGGGAGGCCGGGGCAGGAGAATCGCTGAAACCCAGGAGGTGGAGGTTGCAGTGAGCTGAGATCGTGCCACTGCACTCCAGCCTGGGCTGGAGTGAGTGAGACTCTGTCTCAAAAAAAGAAAAGAAAGACAGTAGTGGTCTGCAACCTGCTGTCACTGGTGAATGGTAGGGTATACTGGGCGCCACTATTTTGGAGAAGGTGCCGAACAGCTTAGATTCCACTGCTGGGTGGAGGAACCCAGAAAGGCCATGGCAGAGGGGACTCCTTCCTTCCCATAAGCGCGAATGGCACTGGCCCTGCTGTGTGCCGGTCTGAGAAGAGATAGCTTGGACAAAGACTTGGGAAGGGCAGAGTGACAGGGAAGAAGCCACAGCTAAAGGGAGTGTGAATCCAATGGCACTTTCAAAATTCCTGACCCACAGACAGCGTGTGAGACGTTTATTGTCGTTTTAGGTCACTAAGTTTGGGGGACAATTTGTTATTCAACAAGAATACACCTTCCTTTCTGGTCTCCAACACTCCAGACACATTCCCTTAGGATGTTTGCATTTTTGCATTTCCTGTTCCCTCTGCCTAGAATACAATTTTCTAGACAGTTGCATTATTACATCTCTCATTTCCGTTAGGTCTTTATGCAGAGATCATTTTGAGGGCTTTCCTGGTTACTGCATATAAAATTTAACTCCCCTCCTATTTCATTTTGCTTCCTGACAATTATCAACATTTCTCTTTCTGTTTACTGCTTTAACCCCAGATCCTAGAACGGTGTCCAGTTCATAGTAGGCACGCAGTGTATTCTGTTTAGTGGAGAACTTCCAGCAAGCATATCTAGAATCTGTGCACTCATGGTGCCCAGCAGCAAGTATGTGGCTTACTTAAATTACTATTCCAATACAGTTGCCATTCTCACTCCTCCCTACTTTTTTTTTTTTTTTTTTTTTGAGACGGAGTCTGGCTCTGTCGCCCAGGCTGGAGTGCAGTGGTCGGATCTCAGCTCACTGCAAGCTCCGCCTCCCGGGTTTACACCATTCTCCTGCCTCAGCCTCCCGAGTAGCTGGGACTACAGGCACCCGCCACCTCGCCGGGCTAGTTTTTTGTATTTTTTTAGTAGAGACGGGGTTTCACCGTGTTAGCCAGGATGGTCTTGATTTCCTGACTCGTGATCCGCCCGTCTCGGCCTCCCAAAGTGCTGGGATTACAGGCTTGAGCCACCGCGCCCGGCCTCCTCCCTACTTTAAAATAAGTGTTTCCCTGATGAGGTGGGTGGACTCCAAGATGGCCCCCAATGATCTCTGCTGCCTGGTCGTCTGGAGAGGGAAATTACTCTCATGTGTAATTCCTTCTCTTTGAGTATGGCTGGGACCTATGACTTGTTTCTAATAGAATGCAGCAAAGGTGACAAGACTTCATTTCCATAGCCCTAACTCAACCTTAGACCAAGCCAGGGTGCCGTCTTGTCAGAAAATGGAAACGTTTTCAAGGCTTCATTTGGTTTGAAATGTTTTCCCCCTTTATTTTATGTTTTTCAAATTACAAAAGCAATATATGTGAACAAGACAATGCAAAGGTATTTAGACAACTTATTACCCTTCTCCACCAAGGTAACCAATGAATGTTAACACCTTCGTGTGTATTTTTCTACATGTTTCTATGTTCATATAAACATCCACATGCATATATACACACACAGGAGTTTTCACTTTTTTAAAAAATAGAATTGTATACATTATTATGAAATTTTCCCTTTTCACTTAACAATATATACCATGAACATCCCCACAAATTAGCAAAATTCTAGCTCCCCCATCCCCAGCCAAATTTACTAACTCACACATTTGTGGTATCACAAACAATTTTTCTTTTTTGGTTTTCCTTTTCCCTACACCCCTGACTCCCCCATATCCTACCTGCATTACCCACCTCCCTCCAAGTCAATGCATACCCTTCTACACTTTTCTTCATGCACATAAAATCAAATAAACATATATAGATACCGCTTATTGCTGATAAACACCTAGAGACATTTTGTTAATGATTTACAAAAATGGAGTCATATTTAACACACTTAATATCTACCTTGCATTTTTCACTCAGGAGAACATTGTGGAATTCCACTCAAGTCCACTAGCATAGTTTTAATTTGTGGCTATATTAACATTCTATGGAATGGATATACTATAGTTCTTTCCTTTCTCCAATTTCCCAATTGATGGGTATTTACTTTGATTCTAGTGTTTGCTTTGGTTTTGGGTGTTTATTTTGCCATTAGAAACAACTTTACAATAAACGTCCATGTTCACATGTTCATCTGTCTTTTATGTATTGGGGCTTTTATTTCTAAGGGAAGATTCCCCAAAGTGACATAAGTATTTTAATAATATTTAATAATATTAACAGATTTCTTTTGTTTGTTTGTTTGTTTGTTTTTGAGATGGAATCGTGTTCTGTTGCCCAGGTTGGAGTGCAATGGCACAATCTCGGCTCACTGCAACCTCTGCCTCCCGGGTTCAAGTGATTCTCCTGCCTCAGCCTCCCGAGTAGCTGGGATCACAGGCGCCTGCCATCATGCCCGGCTAATTTTTGTATTTTTAGTAGAGAAGGGTTTTCACCATGCTGGCCAGGCTGTTATTGAACTCCTGACCTCAGGCAATCTGCCTGCCTCGGCCTCTCAAAGTGCTAGGATTACAGGCTTGAGCCACCACGCCCAGCCTAAATATTACCAGATTTCTTTCCAAAAGAGTAACTTGCATTGTTTTTCAAAATTTATTTCTCCACCAGCAGTGTATAACATCTTTTGTTCTGATAGCTAAAAATGCTGTCACATAGTGTTATTTGATTTTAACTTTAAATCTGCATCCCCCAATGACTACTGAGGATAAACATTTTTGGACAGGTCCATCGGCCACTTAGATTTGCTCTTCTCACAATTGTTGCCTCATATTCTTTGCCACGTTTTGCTATTGGGATTTTCCCTGTCCATTTGGTGACTGCCTTCTCTCTGATCAGCTCTACAAATATTTCTCCACAATCTATTATCTCTTGAGTTTGTTGATGGCATCTTTTGTCACCCAAAAGATTGTATCTTTTATGTAGTCAAATGTTTATTTCCTTTTTTCTTTTGCTTTTTTTCTTTTTTTTTGAGATGGAGTCTTGCTCTGTTGCCCAGGCTGGAGTGCAGTGGCACAATCTTAGCTCACTTCAACCCCTGCCTTCTGGGTTCAAGTGATTCTCCTGCCTCAGCCTCCCACGTAGCTGGGACTACAGGCATGTGCCACCACACCCAGATAATTTTTGTATTTTTAGTGGAGATGGGGGTTTCACCATGTTCACAAGACTAGTCTTGAACTCCTAACCTCAGGTGATCCGCCTGCCTCAGCCTCCCAAAGTGTTGGGATTACAGGCATAAGCCACCACGCTCAGCCTTCTAATGCTTATTTCTAAATAGCTTCTGAGTGTCCTGTGTTGGTAATCTCTCCCAACTCCTAGATTGTACATGTAGGTTCCTTTGATTTTAAGAATTCTGTTGCTTTAAAATGTTATGTCTTAAATCCACCCAGAATTTATTTTTGTGCTGTTAATCCAAATTTTCTTCCTTTAATATTAAACGGTTCTTGTTCCAGAATTCTTTTTAAGTAAACTACTCTTTTCCCCTATGGTTTGAGATTCTACCTTTTTCACATATGAGAAAGTTCATATATATCAAAGTCTATTTCTGAATTTTCTACTGTGTTCTAATGATGTATTTACCTGTTCCTTTGCCAATACAATATTAATTTCATTAGAATGACTTCATGTTATCTTCTGGTATCTAGCATGGCATTTAAAATTTTTTAAATTATTATGGATATATAATTGTTATATATATTTATTGGGTACATGAGATGTTTTGATACATGGTATGACTTTTTTCCTATTTTTTTCTCAATGATTCTCAAAAAAAAATCATTGAGATTTAGTCTAATTCCAAAAAAAGTACATATAAATTATTACGTGTTTCTTGTCAGTATGGAGAAAGGCTCTTGATTTTGGTATCCTGCCTTCTTAAAAAGTTAGCTCAAAAAATAATTAGAGTCTTTTCATTTATTGGTGTACAACCATATCACCAGTAAAAATGGATAGTTTTACCTTCTGCTGTTTATACCAATTCATTTCTTTTTATTGCCTTCACTGGAATCTCTAAGACAATGTTGAATTCCTGATTTTTAAAGATGGCTTTGGCATAATACATGCTTTGGGGTTTGGGTGAATTTTTTTTTTTTTTTTTTTTTTTAAGAAAAACCTCTTTAAGTGGTTACCATCTATTACATATTAACACATTCCATGAAATGCCTTCTCAGTATCTGTTGAAAGTTCGTATGATTCTTCTTCTTTAAGTTGTTAATTTGATTGATGTGTTTCCTATTCCTGAACTGGCTTGACATTCTTGGGATGACTCTTACTATGTCATTCTTTGGGTATATGGCTGAATTCTATTTGCCAGTATTTTAATTATAATTTTTGTTTCTATATTCATGAGTAAGACTGGTCTGAAGTTTTCTTTTTTCTTTTTTTTTTTTTTGACAGAGTTTTGCTCTTGTTGCCCAGGCTGGATGGCACGATCTTGGCTCACTGCAACCTCTGCCTCCTGGGTTCAAGCGATTCTCCCGCCTCAGCCTCCCAAGTAGCTGGGACTACAGGCGTGTGACACCACACCTGGCTAATTGTTGTATTCTTAGTAGAGACGGGGTTTCACCATCTTGGCCAGGCTGGTCTCGAACTCCTGACCTCACGATCCACCTGCCTCAGCCTCCCAAAGTGCTGGGGTTACAGGCATGAGCCACTGCACCTGGCAGAAGTTTTCTTTTTTCAACTATCTGTATTTGATTTTGGTGTTAAAACTTATTCTGACTTAATAAAATAAATGAGGAGTATAGTTTATGGATTATATTATATCCATATAATAAATAACACTGGTATTACTCTTTCTTTAAAAGATAGATAGAACTAAGCATGAACTCTTCTGAGCCTGGAGCATTTTCCCATTATAGATCTTTAATAGCTTTTTTTGAGTTTTTCAATGGTAATTATTCTACCAAATTTTCTACTTCTTATTGCAGTTTTCATAATTTAAAGTTTATTAGAAAAGCATCCGCCTCCTCTGTTTAAAAAATATGTTGATTAGAATTGTATGAGTTATCTTTTTATCACTTAAAAAGTCATATTGATATCTGTGGTTATGTCTCCTTTCTCATTCTGGATCAGGCAGTCTTACATGGAGGCAAATCTTGAAAAATGTAGATTCCACATGGCCATTTATTTTCTTACATGGATGACATGGCAACTCAGGGAAGCAGTCTTCTTTCCAAACATTGAAATAATGAAGACCTTGGGATTTAGTGTCCAGGACACTTGCAAGGAAATATAAATGAAAAAAAAAAGAATATTCTTGAATTAATTTGCAGAAGAATAGAGAGAAAAGAAATTCTCCTTCAGTGGTCTATGCATGAAACATTTCTGAGTTATACAAACTGCATATAGAATAGTGTTATCTATGCTACTAATTTGCTACAAGACATTTTAAGCAAGACTAAGAAAATATGAACAGTGTACTGTATACCAGGGTGACACTACATTTTGTCAAATAGTTTACAGTGTTTCATTTACCCAATATCAGGTTCTTAAACTGTTCCTTAGCTTGCATTTTTAACATAAGTAACTACATTTTGGTAAAGTTTTTGGCCAAATTATCAAAATACATTTAAAAACACTGCAGAGGACAATAACAACCTCTATAGCCATTTACGTGTATTACAAAAAGTGGAAAAATGTAGCTGGTATAATAAAGTTCTTTTAAAGATAGTGGGCCATGTCGTTGTTGTTATTTTTTTTTTGTATTGTTAAGACATTAAAAGACAATGATATTTAAAGTGGAAAAGTTTTCTGAATGGCATTCTATATATTGTGTGACATGTGTCTGCTATTCAGATTTTATGTTAATTTCACATTTACAACTCCAAAATACAAATAGTGCTGATTGTATGGCTCACTGTGGAATATACCAGAGTATGCCTTTAAGACTCTTCAGAGATATTTTGTTTTCTGTTGTTATTCCATTTAATACATTTTTAAACATTTACATGCCAGGGTGACCATGCTTATGTTTTATAAAGTATTTTCCAGAAAAGTTTGTATCACAATTAGATCATGATTTCCATTATGATAAAACACTGTCAGTTGGGTGTGGTGGCTCACATCTGTAATCCCAGCACTTTGGAAGGCCGAGGCAGGCGGATCACGAGGTCAGGAGTTTGAGACCAGCCTGGCCAACATGGTGAAACCCCATTTCTACTAAAAATACAAAAATCAGCCAGGTGTGGTGGCAGGTGCCTGTAATCCCAGCTACTTGGGAGACTGAGGCAGGAGAATTGCTTGAACCTGGGAGGCGGAGGTTGCAGTGAGCCAAGATAGTGCCATTGCACTCCAGCCTGGGAAACAGAGAGAGAATCCAACTCAAAAAAAAAAAGCAAACACACATATACACTGTCCAAATTCATTAAAATGAATTCATTAAGATTTCTCCTAAGGATAGATTCCCTACATACCATGAAACCAGATATTTTGCTCAAGTATTTCCCACAATTATTAAGTTTTCATTCCTGTAGGCATTCTTCCGAGCATGAATTTTCTGATGTCTGCTGAGGTTTGGCTTCTGGTAGAAAGCTTTCCCACATTCATTGCACCCATAGGGCTTCTCTCCTGTGTGAGTTCTCCAATGTTTATTGAGGCAGGACTTCTGGCTGAAGGATTTTCCACATTCTCTGCAACGATAGGGTCTTTCTCCCGTGTGCATTTTTCGATGTACATTGAGGTATGACTTCTCACCAAACGATTTCCCGCATTCACTGCAGACAAAGGGTCTCTCTCCTGTATGTGTTCTCTGATGTTCTGTGCGGTGTGACTTCTGGGTAAAGGCTTTCCCACAAAAGAAACATTCAAAGGGTCTTACCCCAGTGTGAATTCTCTGGTGTTTGATGAGGGTTGACTTATGTGAAAAGGCTTTCCCACAGTCAGTGCAGCCATAAGGCTTCTCCCCAGTGTGACTTCTCTGATGCCTAATGAATTCAGACTTGTAGCAGAAGGCTTTCCCACACTCACTACAGACGTGGGGTTTTTCTGTAGGTGGAACCCTCTTCCGTTTGTACACGAGAGAATCACTTACTGCTGGTTTATACGTAAGTGCCGGGTTCTGGGTGAAAGCTTTCTCACAGTGACTGCAACCCCAGGGCTTTTCTCCATTCGGTCGTCTACCATGGTGTATACGCTGAAGCAATTTCTCATAACCATAACACTCATCTTGCTTTTTTGCACAGTTTCTCTTAAAACCAATCAAGTCTAAATTATGGTTCAAATTCTTTCCACAAGGGTTCCAGTTGTTAGGGCTCTGGATTGAAGAAAAAGGGTCAGTGCTCAGAAGTGATATTTTCCCAAACTTACTATATTCACGGCTTTTTTCCTTGGGCAGTGTTTTCTTGCTTATGGCTGCGCCTTGCCTCAAAAGCATGTCTTGCCGTCTTTTCCTCTGGATATTAACTTGCCAGATGTCTTCTGGAGAAAGTACAGTGAATCATCCTTATGAAACTTCATACTACTTGAGAAATGCTCTCAAAATTTAAAGAGTGCACAGCACACAAATAGAGAACATGAACCATAACCCAAAGCACAAACGCAGGGAAGAGTGTTCTATGAGGAAAGAGGATTCTGAACACTGGCACAAATGGAATACAATGTACCATAGAGTATAGAGACCAATAATTTCAAAGAAAACAGGATATTACAGAGCAGAGGGTGGCAAACTTATTCTTAAGGGGTCAGAAAGTAAAGGCTTTGTGGGCCATATGGTCTCCGTCGCAATGACTTAACTCTCCCACCATATCGTGAAAATATAGACGATACGTAAACATAAGAATGTGGCTGTGTTCTAACAAAACTTTATTCACAAAGCAGGTGGCCAATCGGCAGGCCATAGTTTGCTGATCACTGTTATAGAAGAAAGAAGGTGAAATGTTATACAGTACCTTGCTGTCCGGCATGTGGGTTTTCAAGTGGCAATTTTGGCCTTACTTGGAGCTTGTTAGATGTGTAGAATCTGAGGCTCCACCCCAGACCTACTTAATCAGAATCTGCGTTTTAACAAGATGCCCGGGTGATTCCAAACACCTTGGAGTTTAACAAGCACTGGTATAGCGGTCATCCAAGGGTGTATCATATTGGGCTAGTTAGTTACAATATAAACGGCAAAGCACTCTAAGGTGAACGAGATTAAAAAATAAAGTCAACAAAGCTAACTAGAACTTAAGCAAGAGTTCTTAACTTGGTAGGCAGAAATCAGCGGGCTTGTGAACTTTGATAGAAAAGAAATTACATTTTTGTTTTCACTGAGTTCCAACTACAATTGAACATTTTCTTTGACTATGAATGTAAGCAACAAAACACAGTAGTATCAGCACTTCCTGTGACTTGATACTAGTTTGTGAATATTGTTATTTTCAGGTCACATTATTATGTTTATAATCATCTCTTCTTTGAGATCATGATAGTTATTAGACCTGATGTTAGGTCTCATTAATGTATAAATAAAAAAGTACACGTACTATTATATTGCACATTTTGAAAACATTTTGAAGCCGGGCATGGTGGCTCACGCCTGTAATCCCAGCACTTTGGGAGGCCAAGGCAGGTGGATCATCTGAAGTCAGGAGTCAGAGACCAGCCTGACCAACATGGTGAAACCCAGTCTCTACTAAAAATACAAAATAAGCTGGGTGTGGTGGCACATGCCTGTAGTCCCAGCTACCCAGGAGGCTGAGGCAGGAGAATTGCTTGAACCCAGGAGGTGGAGGCTGCAGTGAGCTGAGATCACGCCATCACACTCCGGCCTGGGTAACAGAGCAAAACTCCATCTAAAAAAAAAAGAAAAGAAAATATTTTGATAACTATTTTCTATAATCTTATGAATTTTATTGTATTTTTATACAGAGAAGTGAGGTCTACAGCCTTCAAAAGAATGCCTAAGAAGTCCATGGCACAAAAATAATTAGTAACCCCTCAAAGATATTCAGTCGTGAGATAATCCAGGTCTGATTTTAGGAGATATCAGTGGAAAATTAAAAGTGGGACCAGGCACGATGGCTCACGCCAGTAATCCCAGCACTTTGGGAGGCTAAAGTGGGTAGATCATGAAGTCAGGAGATCAAGACCAGCCTTGCCAAGATGGTGAAACCCCATCTCTACTAAAAATACAAAAATTAGCCAGGTGTGGTGGCATGTGCCTGTAATCCCAGCTACTTGGGAGGCTGAGGCAGAGAATTGCTTAAACCCAGAAGGCGGAGGTTGCAGTTAGCTGAGATGGTGCCACTGCACTCCAGCCTGCGCGACAGAACGAAATTTCGTCTGCAAAAAAAAAAAAAAGTGGAGAAGGACTGGGCATGGTGGCTCATGCCAGTATTTCCAGCACTTTGGGAGGCTGAAGCAGGTGAACTGCTTGAGCCCAAGAGCTTGAGACCAGCCTCAGCGGCATTGCAAAACCTCTTCTCTACAAAAAAATATGAAAACTAGCCAGGTGTGGTAGCGTGAATGTAATCCCAGTTACTCGGGAGGTTAAGAGGTGGAAGGATCGCTTGAGCCCGGGAGGTCGAGGCTGCAGTGAGCCATGATCATGCCACTGCACTCCAGCCTGGGTGACAGAGTGAGACCCTGTCTCAAAAAGAAAAAAAAAAAAAGGCAGTGAGGAAGATTTAAAGCCATTTCTCAGAAGAAAAAAAATCAACAAAACCACACATATGAATGGAACAGTTAGAGTGAGTGGTAAAGGCAGAAGATTCAAAATGACCACACGGTAGCAAAGCTCTGAAATAAAAAGCAAGATGAAGTGGTGTGTGTGTGTGCGTGTGTGTGTGTGTGTGAGGTGAGTGTGTGGCAGGGGTACCAAGGACAAATGAAGACGATTTTCGTTTTTGACACACAAAGAACAGGGGAAGTGCACACCTGTAGTGTAGTCCACAGACTGGTTAAATGCGGGGCTGGGCAGAGCAAGGGGGAGAAAGGGGCCAACACGGCAAAGAGGCTGGTTGTGAGAATCATGTACTCTCAGAATGGGTGAGTTCTTTGAGAGGGTTACACCACTGGAAAGAGAACCAAGTTATGGAAAACAGAAAATGCAATCGTTCCTTGGAAGGAAAATGCTGGGTTTGAGCCAGGGAAATAGATAATAACAGAGTAGTCGGAAAAACAGAGGCTGACTAGATACATTCTTGTGGAATTTGCAGTTATGAAATTTTCAGAACAGAAGAAGAAAAGAAAAGCAGGGCAACTGATAACCAGGATACCACAGTCTCAGGACGGCTGAAGAGCACACTTTAATGGAGAAACACACGCCAGAGAGCGCCAGAAGCAGAAGTTCCGAGGCATCCCTAAGAGTGGGCCATCTATCAACCCTCAGGGTACCATGGGCATTGCTGGAATGTCTCAGAGCTGAAGGGAGAGGGGCAGTGAGTCTGAGTGTTAATCAGCAGTGGTTAAGATGGGCCCAGCTCAGGCATTTCCTTCACACCTCCCCACCCCAACATGGAATTCACCGCTTCCTCTTCTCTGATCCCACAGTCATCTGTCTATGGGAGTGATTTAAATTTGAGTGCAGAAATTAGGGAAAGCAGGTAGCTCTGAAGCATTTCATCTGGAAAGTGTCAGAACGCAGAACAGGAAGCAGGAACGGGAGAATCATAGAAGCTTTTATTTGTAAGAATACCTGCATGTGAAAGATTCTGGAGAAAGAGAGATGGACCGAGCACATAAGGGCAGAGGTGCAATCAAGTAGAGCTGAGAAAAACACTCAGATTCAGGTGTTGGGGTTGCATGGAGGTTAAAGAGGCATTAATGTGGCTGAAGTTCTCGGAGGAAGGTCAAGTCTTTTAAGAGAAGAACGCTGAACAAAATTCCAAAGGTGCCAGCCTCCTTCAGTACCCCTTTTGCTAGATTTATTACACTTACCCCAACAGTGGCAGCCCGGGCATGCTGCCTCACCAATCCATGGTGCTTCTTCCTGCTCCAGCCTGAGGATCACATCTGGTTTGGTGCCTTCATAACCTGTTCCAGGGAAATGATCCAGGCCTTGGACTGAGCTCCTTGGTCTTCAGGGCCTCTCAGGCAGCTTTAAAGGCTGCACAACAGATGTTATACTTGGGAGGGGACTAAACACACACCTTGTCCAGAACCAAATGGAATTAGTAATCCAGGACCACGGAAACTCAAGCCATACCCACTGAGGCAGCAGCACAGGGTAAGAATGCATTCTGTGCCGCCAGAACACTGAGGTTCAAATCCTGACTCTGTTATCTACTAGCTGGGTGACTCTGGGCAAGTTACTTCACCTTTCTGTACCTCAATTTCCTGTAAAAAAGTGGTACTAATAGTAACTACCTCATAAGGCTTTTATGAGGATGAAATGAGTTAATATTTTTAAAGTGGCTAAAACAGTTTCTGGCACATAGAAAGTGCTAGATAATTATTAAATAAATAATTATTTAATAATTCAGATGCTTTTTTTTTTTTTTTTTTTTTGAGACGGAGTTTCACTCTTGTTGCCCAGGCTGGAAGGCAATGGTGTGATCTCAGCTCACTGCAACCTCCGCCTCCCAGGTTCAAGCGATTCTCCTGCCTCAGTCTCCCAAGTAGCTGGGATTACAGGCACCTGCTTCCATACCCAGCTAATTTTTGTATTTTTAGTAGAGACAGGGTTCACCATGTTGGCCAGGCTGGTTTCAAACTCCTGACATCAAGTGATCCACCTGCCTTGGCCTCCCAAAGTACTCCAGTTGCTTTTAGCAACTGAGAAAGGAAAGGTGGTCATTTGAACATAATCTGCATTGTATGGTGAAGGTGTTCTTACCCACTGAGACGAGGTTGCTATAGGTTTCCAGCATCACATCCCGGTACAGGGCCCTTTGAGCAGGACTCAGCCGGTGCCACTCCTCTTGGGTGAAGCCCACAACTACATCTTTGAATGACACAGGTGTCTGTTGAAACAAAAATGACATTGAGTCATGTAGAAAAAAATGTTTGTGCATGGCCAGGCATGGTGGCTCATGCCTGTAATCCCAGCACTTTGGGAGGCCAAGGCAAGAGGATCAGGAGTTCAAGACCAGCCTGGCAAACATGGTGAAACCCCATCTATACTGAAAATACAAAAATTTGCCAGGCATGGTGATGCACACTTGTAATCCCAGCTACTTGGGAGGCTGAGGTGGGAGAATCACTTGAACCTAAGAGGCGGAGGTTGCAGTGAGCCAAGATCGCACCACTGTACTCTAGCTTGGGCTATAGAGCAAGACTCCATCTCAAAAAAGAAAAGAAAAAGAAAAAAAGTTTGTGCAAGAGATGGTGCTGATTTCCATAATGTTTATAAGTTAGAGCTTATTATCTATCTGGAAGGTCTTTTATATTCTTGGCTTTGTGTTACATATGGTGGGGAAAACGAAAATCACATTGGAAGCTATCTACTGTTGCCATTCATACTTTGAGTCAACAAAAATTGAAGACCTACTGTGTGTTGCTGGGATCACAATCATAGATGGGTCCTGACCTCAAGAAGCTCACTGTCTGGCACAGAGAGAGCAACATGTAAAGCCATCAGGGTAAAAGTGTCACAAGAGCTGTGATGGCAGGACATCTAGGCTATGGCATACAGAGAAGCGAATGGTCTGTTAAATTTTTTAGGGTCCGATTAGGCTTCAGAGCCCAGGGATATGGAAAGCTGAGTCTCCCCAGGAAGACGGAAAACTGCATTCTATGCAGGGGAGCAGTGGGAACAAAGACTGGGGGGCAAAACGGCGATTTTAGGGGTGGCAAGTTACCTTGTAACAAGAGAAAAGCATGTAGAGGTCGGCCAGCAATGAAATGATGCGCTTTAGGGCCGGGCGTGGTGGCTTACCCCTGTAATCCCAGCACTTTAGGAGGCTGAGGTGGGTGGATCACCTGAGGTCAGGTGTTCAAGACAAGCCTGGCCAACATGGTGAAACCCCATCTCTACTAAAAATAGAAAAATTAGCCGGACATGGTGGCGGGTGCCTGTAGTCTCAGCTACTCAGGAGGCTAAGGCAGGAGAATCGCTAGAACCCGGGAAGCAGAGGTTGCAGTGAGCTGAGATTGTGCCATTGCACTCCAGCCTGGAGGCCAGGCCGAGACTCCTACTCAAAAAAAAAAAAAAAAAAAAAGAAATGATGGACTTTAGGACAATGGAAACCCTATCCAAGAAGAAGTGTACGCAGAAAGCATATTCTAGAAGGCATGAGGTGAGCTTCTTGCATTCTATGTGAAGTGGTATAATGATAACTCTAAATAAACTGTGAAAAGTTAAAGACATATATTGTATCCCTAGAGTAACCACTAAATCATAATGAGAGGTGTACCTGATATAAATAAACAGAATTCTGAAAACTGTTCCATTCATCCACAATAGCACAACAAAAGAGAGGAAAGAAGAAATAGAGGAACAAAAGAGTAGATGGGATAAATAGAAAACAGACACGAAAATGACAGATATAAATCCTACTATACCAATAATGTAATTTAATAAACATTAAATGTAATATAATTTAATATAAGACTGAACACTCCAGGCCAGGCACAGTGGCTCATGACTGTAATCCAAGCACTTCAGGAGGCTGAGGCAGGAGAATCGCTTGAAGCTGGGAGGCAGAAGATTCAGTGAGCCCAGAAAGTGCCACTGCACTCTACCCTGGGTAATAAAATGAGACTCTGTCTCAAAAAAAAAAAAAAAAAGACTAAACACTCCAAAAAGGCAGAGATCGTCAGACTGAATAAAAAAAAAAAAAATGCTGCCTACAAGAGATGCACTTTCAATGTAAACTCAGAGGCAGTTTTAAAGCCAATGGATGGAAAGAGAAGTGTGGTGGGTGACCTGGAGGGAAGTGAGAGGAAAGACCCTATAGTAACCTGTGTGAAAGGTGATGTTCACAAGCAGGACAGTAACCATTAGAGAAAGATAGAACGCTGTAACGAAGAGCAGACCCCATTCTGCATGGGGTGATTATTTCACGTTGCATGATGCCTGTACCAAAACATGTTGCCATAAATACACAACATAGCCTACTATGTAGCCACAAAAATTTTTTAAAAATTAAAACAACAAAACAAAAAAAAGAGAGCATAAAAAGGAGAGGTGGCGGGCGCCTGTAGTCCCAGCTGCTCAGGAGGCTGAGGCAGGAGAATGGCGTGAACCCGGGAGGCAGAGCTTGCAGTGAGCCGAGATCGCGCCACTGCACTCTAGCCTAGGCGACAGAGTGAGACTCCATCTCAAAAAAAAAAAAAAGGAAAAAAGAACTGATAGCCCTGGAGATCCTGGCATAAGTTGTGAAGGAGCAGGACAGTCACTGAGGGAGACCCATGGGTACCAGCCTAGGAAGGTCCTGATGATCCTGTCTTGAAGTGACTGTGTGGTAAAGAATTTGACCTTGCCAAAAGAGAGGTGTGGCCTTTGCCCTCAGCTCCTGGGAAGTAATCTCTATACTCTTGGAATGTCCTCAGAGTGTCCTTGTTTACCTATTGGTCTTGGGCCACACTAGATAGTCTAATGATGTGGTTTATAATGAGGGCTTTAGGTCACAGGTATCAGCTCAACCTCTTGGAAGGGCTGGAAACTGAGGTCAGCAGTGGGAACAGTCAAGCCTTTCTACATGATCAACCACCAATAAAAAGTGGACACCAGGGCTTAGGTGCACTTTCCTGGTTGGCAAGGCTCCATGTGTATTGGCACACGTTACTGCTGGGAGGATTTAGCACTGTTTTGGGCTCCCTTAGGAGAGGACAGAAGTTCTATATGTGGAACTCTCCTAAACTCTAATTCATTGGCCTCTTCTCTTGGTTGATTTTACTTAATTAATTAATTAATTTTGAGACGGAGTCTTGCTGTGTTGCCCAGGCTGGAGTGCAGTGGCGCAATCTCGGCTAACTACAACCTCCATCTCCTGGGCTCAAGAGATTCTCCTGCCTCAGACTCCCGAGTAGCTGGGAATACAGGCACGCGCCACCATGCCCAGCTAATTTTTGTATTTTTTTTTAGTAGAGACAGGGTTTCACCGTGTTGGCCAGGCTGGTCTCACTCCTGACCTCAGGTGATCCAACTGCCTTGGCCTCCCAAAGTGCTGGGATTACAGGTGTGAGCTACCGCTAGCGGCCAGCTTAAAATCTTTCTGAGAATTATCCTTGGACAAAGGGTACTGTGCCATCCAAGGATATCTACCCTCCTGAGGCAGCCTACAATCAATGATTAGTTGATTTCAGAATATAAAAGCCTCCTTGCCTCCATTCACAACAATGCTGAAGGCCATCCCAGCTCCAGAGTATAATATTCCCTGAAGCCTCTGTTCAACAACTCCCTCAGCCCAATCCAGCTTCCCTCACTGCCTTACAGGGGTTCTAAGAGCCTGCCTAATAAACCTCCGGTGAGAAAAATCTCCATCTATGAGTCAGCTTCCCTGAGAACCCAGCCTGTATGTACAAACTGTACATACTTACAATGCATACTTTTTTTTTTTCTAGGACAGTTTCCCCAGGAAGGAAAACTGGGTTACTTAATGTGATACTCACCTGGTACTCGATCATTTTCTGCTGTTCTTGGAAAAAGATCTGACACCTGTAGACATGTGGGGGGAAGAAGATGGAGAAAGAGAACAGAGTGTAAGGGACTAGGCCTGTCTTAGAAATTGCAAATTTCCTTTGTAAATCTTGTACAAAAATCCATGCTTTTAGCTGGGTGTGGTGGCTCACACCTTATTTGAGGCCAGGAGCTAGAGACCAGCCTGGACAATATGGCAAAATGCTGTCTCTACAAAAAAAGAGAAAAAATTAGCCAGGCATGGTGTTGCACACCTGTAGTCCCAGCTATCCAGGAGGCTGAGGTGGGGGATCACTTGAGCCTAGGAGGTCAAAGCTGCAGTGAGCCATGATCCTACTACTGCAATCTGGCCTGGGTAACAGAGTAAGACCCTGTCTCAAAAATTAAATAATAAATAAACAAACAAATAAATATCCTTTATCTCTTACTTGTTTCAAATACTTTGAAATATTGTACAGGTCATAAAGCGTAGACCATAAAGCATGGTTGCCATAGTATCTAAATGCCCCACACCCCAAGACATTTAATGATTATAAAAGGAAAAGAAGTAACTTTTTCTTGGAAAAACTTGGCAGTATCGCTTAGTCAAGTGATCAGTTAACATGACCAGTAATGAGATATAAGACATCATGTGCCTTCTGATATAATGCACTGTGAAGGGTACAACATCTCTTCTGTAGTATTCACACCCCAAATGCATACCTGAACCTAATCAATGAAGAGAGACATCAGACAAAACCACACTGAGTTACAATATAAAAAATAACCTACCTATACTCTTCAAAAATGTCGACTTCATGGAATATGAAGACCGAGAAACTGCTCCTGATTAAAGGAGACTAAAGGGATGTGTCACCTGAAGGCAGCATATGATCCTGGATTGGATCCTGGGATGGAAAAAGAAAAGTTGCTATAGGGCCAGGCACAGTGGCTCACGCCTGTAATCCCAGCACTTTGGGAGGCCGAGGTGCGTGGATCGCCTGAGGTCAGGAGTTTGAGACCAGCCTGGCCAAGGTGGTGAAACCCCGTCTCTACTAAAACTACACAAATTAGCCAGGCATGGTGGCAGGCGCCTCTAATCCCAGCTACTCAGGAGCCTGAGGCAGGAGAATCATTTGAACCCAGAAGGCAAAGGTTGCAGTGAACCAAGATCACGCCATTGCACTCCAGCCTGGGTGACAAGAGTGAGACTTGGTCTCAAAAAAAAAAAAAAGAAAGAAAAGTTGCTATAAAGTGACAGTTGACATCTGGTTGTAGACTGGATTAGTCTAGTCTATATTCTGTATTAGTCTAGTTATCATGATTATTAAATCATTATAACACTGACTTAGTAATCAGTGTTAATTGCCTGGTTCTGAAAACTACCAGTTATATAAGAAAATGTTCTCATTCTTAGGAAATATACCCTGAAGTACTTATGGGTAAAGGAGCATCATGTCCGCAAGTTAGTCTTAAGTAGTTAAAGAAAAGAAAGAATAAGAATGATACATTTATGATATAACATAATCATCTATATACATATATATTTGTATATAGAAAGACAGCACATGTAAACATGGCTTTATATAGATGAACCTAGGTAAGGAATACATAGGAGACCACAGTAATATTCTTGCTTTTTTTGGGAAAAAAATTTCCAAATAAAATGTTTAGTTAAAAACAAAAGGCTGGGTGCGGTGGCTTACCCCTGTAATCCCAGCACTTTGGGAGGCTGAGGCAGGTGGATAACCTGAGGTCGGGAGTTTCAGACAAGCATGACCAACATAGTGAAACCCCATCTCTACTAAAAGTACAAAATTAGCCGAGTGTGGTGATGTGTGCCTATAATCCCAGCCACTCGGGAGGCTGAGGCAGGAGAATCCCTTGAACCCAGGAGGCAGAGGCTGCAGTGAGCTGCGATCGCACCATTGCACTCCAGCCTGGGCAACAAGAGTGAAACTCCATCTCAAAAAAAAAAAAAAAAAAAAACTGGTCATGCACGGTGATTCATGCCCGTAATCCCAGCACTTTGGGAGGCCGAGGTGGGTGGATCGCTTGAGGTCAGGAGTTCGAGAACAACCTGGTCAACATGGTGAAACTCTGTCTCTACTAAAAATACAAAAATTAGCTGGGCATGGTGGTGCATGTCTGTAATTCAGAGATTGTGCCATTGTACTCCAGCCTGGGTGACAAGAGTGAAACTCCATCTCAAAAAACAAAACAAAACAAAATTATATACAGTAGGCCCATAAATTCTGCCACCACCACCGTTCTGAGAATCCAGGGCCTTTTCTGCCTCTGAGTCAGGATGGAATGAACTCATCACATTCCAAGAGGCCAGGTGAGGTACCAAAAATGACAGGAGAGCAAATCTGGAAAGGTCCAGCAAGAATAAAGGAGTGGATGGGCCATACCCCATGCCACAAGATAGCAGAATGTACTGGGCTAGATGGATGTCCCCTTCTCCTGAAAGAACGTACCTATCGCACCTGCACTGAGACTCTGGCCTCTCTACCTCTCCCTTCACTCTGTCTCCCTGGATCTTGGGCTGACCCTCCTCCCTTCATGTAGCCATGGAGAGTCCCTGGAAAGAGTAACGTCTTCAGGTTGGTCAGCTTCTGGCTCAAGGATGAAGCTATTTCCTTTTATTTGGGAGTCTTTGCTCTGACAAGAGGTATGGGGTCTCAGTGATTCCTTCAGAAGGGAATTTTCATCCCAAGTTCCCTTCTCCTGGACAGAGGGTCTTTAACCTGGCCTGCCCAGGCGCTCACAGCTCCGTCTCTCAACAGTAACTCACACTCAGCTGCAGGGCCTTCTGTAGATGTTGTAACCAAGGTCCTGTGGCTCTAAGGGCTGGCAGGAGCTAGAGAACCCTAATGTCCAGCAAGGTGGCAGGATCCAAAGGTCTGCAGGGCACCCAGAGAACCTGAAGATAAGCAGATCCCATGGTGAGAGTCATCCACTCATCCCTCCCCAAACACTGCCTGGGGCCTCAGGGGGAAAAGCCTGCAGAGGCTGTGCAGGAGACATAGCTGAGTGATGGCTCTGCTCTGGGACTGCGGCACGGGAAAATGCCACAAAGACCCTTGTGTCTGAGTCACTCCCTGAGCCAAGGAATGACTCAGATACAAGTTTGAAGCCAAGCACTTCCTCTGACTAACTGAGAGAATCTGGGCTAGACATTTTACCTCTCTAGGCCTGTTTCCTCATCTGTGAAAACAGAAAGAGGCTGTCGAACAGACTTGAAAACCAGAAAACCTCAGTTCAAATGCAGGCGCTGCCATTTACTGATGTGTGATGTTGAATGAGTTACTTAGTCTCTCTGGGTCTCAATATCCCCATCATTTATTTATTATTTTACCCTCCTTTGATTTTTAATGGAGAAAGACATTTTCCCCATCTATTTATTGGTCATTTGCATTTCTTTTGTAAACAATCTGTTTATGCACTTATGATTTTCCTGAGTTATTTGCAAAAATTAATTTATAAGTGCTCTTTATATATTGAGGCTATTAATCCTTTGTCATATTTGTTATAAACATGTTTTTATAGATAACATTTGTCCTTATTTGTCATTTGTCCTTAAACTTGGGTTTATTAGTTTCCAAATACCAAACAAGTTTTATTGGTTATTTTTAATAGTCAACTTGTTGATTGTTTTCCCCTTATAGTTTCTGCTTCTGGTAGTATTTTCAGTAAAAGTCTTTTCCACAAGATTATTAAAATGGTCTTTTTGGCTTACAAGATTGGTAAAGGGCCGGGCGCGGTGGCTCAAGCCTGTAATCCCAGCACTTTGGGAGGCCGAGACGGGCGGATCACGAGGTCAGGAGATCGAGACCATCCTGGCTAACCCGGTGAAACCCCGTCTCTACTAAAAAATACAAAAAACTAGCCGGGCGAGGTGGCGGGCACCTGTAGTCCCAGCTACTCAGGAGGCTGAGGCAGGAGAATGGCGTGAACCCGGGAGGCGGAGCTTACAATGAGCTGAGATCTGGCCACTGCACTCCAGCCTGGGCAACAGAGCGAGACTCCGTCTCAAAAAAAAAAAAAAAAGATTGGTAAAGATGGAAATCATATCTCTTACACTGCTGGTAGGAGGGTAGGATATTACAGCTTTCTGAAGGGAATTTATATCAGAATTTTTTTTTTTTTTCTCTGTTGCCCAGGCTGGAGTGCAGTGGTGAGATCTGGGATCACTGCAAGCTCCACCTCCTGAGTTCACACCATTCTCCTGCCTCAGCCTCCCCAGTAGCTGAGACTACAGGTGCCCGCCACCACGCCTGGCTAATTTTTTTGTATTTTTAGTAGAGACGGGGTTTCACCACATTAGTCAGGATGGTCTCAATCTCCTGACCTCGTGATCTACCCACCTTGGCCTCCCAAAGTGCTGGGATTACAGGCGTGAGCCACCACGCCCGGCCCTATCAGAATTTTTAGAGTGCACACTCATTAAACCACTCTTCAACATCCAATAATGTGTCTCTAGGAACTAATACGTCTCACTAAAAGAAAAGATAAAGGTACAAGGATGTTCATCTCACCTTTGCTTACAAAAGTAAAACAACTGGAAGCAATCAAAATGTACCAACAATAATTTATTTATTTTTTCATTTATCTATTTCTTTATTTGAGATAGCCTGGAGTACAGTGGCATGATCATGGCTTGCTGCAGCCTCAAACTCCCGGGCTCAGGTGATCCTCCCACCTCAGCATCCAAGTAGGAGGGACTATAGATGTGCACCAGCGCACCTGGCTAATTATTTTTTTTTTTTCTTTTGTAGAGACAACGTTTCGCCATGTTTCCCAGGCTGGTCTTGGACTCATGGACTCAAGCAATCCACCCACCCTGGCCTCCCAAAGTGCTGGGATTATAGGTGTGAGCCTATAATCCCACACCCAGCCTGTCCCAGCAATTAAAAGATTGGCGGGCTGATATTGGTGAGCCACAGAATGGAACACAACGCAGGCATTAGTAATAGTAGTGGAGGCCGGGCGTGGTGGCTTATGCCTTGTAATCCCAGCACTTTGGGAGGCCAAGGCAGGCAGATCAACTGAGGTCAGGAATTCGAGACTAGCCTGGCCAACATAGCAAAACCCCGTCTCTACTAAAAACAGAAAAAATTAGCTGGGCGTGGTGGGAGGCGCCTGTAATCCCAGCTACACGGGAGGCTGAGATGGGAGAATCAGTTGAACCCAGGAGGCAGAGGTTGCAGTGAGCCGAGATTGCACCACTGCACTCCAGCCTGGGTGACAGAGTGACACTCCACCTCAGGAAAAAAAAAAAAAAAAAAAGAAATAGTAATGGAGTGGTGTACTCTGACTTGGAACTACATTTGTGATGTATTTTGAAGCAGGAAATACAAGTTATAACATACAATGTGAAGCATAATTCTATTTTTTTAATTATGTAAGTCCAAATCTATGAAAATATTAACAGTTGCTTTCTCTGAGTGAGGGGATTGAAAGGAATTTACATTGCATTTTTGAAGTGTTCATTTTCTAACTTTTCCAATAGCCTCATAATTATATATTTATTTAGATAATAGCAATAATAACAATAACAAAATTTACAATAATGACCAATCAAAACAAGCATGGTCTTACATAGGAAGAACAAATAAAACTATGACACATCATAGAAACTGACAGAAATAGAAAAGAAAAAAAAAAGCCTAGCTTGTATTTATTGAGCCCTGATCTCAACTTAGGCACTGTGCAGGTTATTTCCTCAAATTGACTCATTTATTCCTCACACTGCCCTCTAAACCGAGTCCTACTCCGTTTCTAGATAAAGACATAGTACCTGAGAGAGCTGAAGAACTAGCACACAGCAGCACTGAGATATACACCCGACTAGCCTGGCTGTGGTGCTTCGGTTTATAACTTCTTAGTCTTGCTGCCTCTCAGAGACAGATTTGCCTTCTAAAAGAGCAATGCAACATTTGATGTGCTTTTTTTTTTTTTTTTCTAAACAGAGTTTCTCTCTTGTTGCCCACACTGGAGTGTAGTGGTGCGATCTCAGCCCACTGCAGCCTCCACCTCCTGGGTTCAAGGGATTCTCCTGCCTCAGCCTCCCAAGTAGCTGGGATTACTAAAATCACCTCCAGCTGTAGATACAGACTAAAATATTAAGGCAGGAAACAGTAACTGGATACATATGGTAAAACTATGATGAATGTTTTCTTCAATTTCCTTCAACAACAAGGAAAAATTAGTAATTTTCCTTTTTTATTTAAAAACGGATTTTTTCCTACTGGGGATGCCCATCTGAACACGGAGCCAAGTGTGGCAGACAAAAGCAGTGCCACCTATCCTGATTAATAAGGAAATGTGAAAAAGTTCCCTTCCTCCCTCAGCCCCAATTCCTCCCTAAAACTGAGCAACTATGGAGAGAATCCGCGTGAAGATGAAATCAATCATTATCTTTCTTGGTAAAGAGTCAATCTTAGGCAGGGCACAGTGGCTCATGCCTGTAATCCCAGCATATTGGGAGGCCGAGGTGGGCAGATTGCTTGAGGCCAGGAGTTCAAGACCAACCTGGCCAACATGGTAAAACCCCATCCCTACTAAAAATACAAAAATTAGCTGGGTATGGTGGTACACACCTGTAGTCCCAGCTACACAAGAGGCTGAGGAAGGAGAATTGCTTGGACCTGGGAAGGAGAGGTTACAGTGAGCTGAGATCGCACCACTGTACTCCAATGTGGGTGACAGAGCAAGAATCCAAATTAAAGAAAAAAAAAAGAGTCAATCTTGGAAAGCAGTATTGCCTTGCAGTCAGTCACTCTTCTAACAGCATGGCAGCCATCTGATGGGCACTATCTCAGCATTGTGACATGATTGTGACTTACACACCCTTACCATCAGTCCCTAACATTTGAACTCAAAAGTCATATTTTGCCATATAGATACCATCATCTAGATGCTCTCAGTCACAAACTTAAAACTAGATCATAGGCCCGGCACAGTGGCTCACGCCTGTAATCCCAACACTTGGGAGGCCGGGGTGGGTGGATCACCTGAGGTCAGGAGTTTAAGACCAGCCTGACCAACATGGTGAAAACCCATCTCTACTAAAAATGTAAAAATTAGCCGGGCGTGGTGGCATATGCCTCTAGTCCCAGCTACTCGGGAGGCTGAGGCAAGAGAATCACCTGAACGCGGGAGGCAGAGGTTGCAGTGAGCCAAGATCGCGCCATTGTACTCCAGCCTGGAGAAAAAGTGGGAAACTCTTGTCTCTAAAAAAAAAAAAAATTTTAAAAAACTAGATCATAGGTCTCTCATTGCCACCCATTGTGGTTTCACAAAAGCGAACTCAGTATCTTCTCCCTCAACTTATTCTTCCTCTTAGGTTGTAGCCTCTGTCTCCTGAAGCTGTATGTTTGAAAGCTTTGTTTAGCACATTACCTCTTATTACTTATTTTTCATAAATGTCCTAGATATTCTTAAATGTTTCATCTTCAACATAAACTGTAGAATTATTCTGTTATAATTTGGGGCAAAGAGATCCCTTCTTAAGATTTTGCTTAACATTTCACTGAATTTGTCCATTCATGTAAGAAAATACTGACAATTCTGAAAATTGTTAAGCCTTCCAATCCAAGAACAAGGCTTCAATATTTACTCAAGACTTTCTATATATCTCAAAATGTAATGTTTTATGCTTTCACATAGGTACTCCAATTTTCTTTTCATATCTGTTACTGGATAGTCGACTGTGTTTTCAGCAACCTCCACATCCCAAGTACAAATGATTCTCCTGCCTCAGTCTCCTGAGTAGCTGGGACTACAGGCTCTCGTCACCATACCAGGCTAATTTTTGTATTTTTAGTAGAGATGGGGTTTCACTCTGTTGGCCAGGCTGGTCTCGAGCTCCTGATCCACCCGCTTCAGCCTCCCAAAGTGCTGGGATTACAGGCATGAGCCACCACACCCAGCCTTCAGTTTAGAATTTTGTCCTGGTGTTTGTGTGGTTTCAGAATTTCAAACAAAATTTCCTCATGGTATGAATGCCTTGGCTTCACATGTATATGATTCAGATGGAATCCTGTCAAATTCAATGAATATGAGTCAATCAAGTGGACTCATAGGGGATATATGAAATTCAGTTCAAATTCAAAAGCAGGCAAAAGTAATCCACTATATTAAACCCTAGTTACCCCTGGGGTGGCAGTAGGTATTGACCAGTAAGGACACCTTCAAGGTGTTAGAAGCGATGAATATCTTGATCTAGGCTGTGGTTACAGGATTCTGTAATATAAAAATTCATTGAGTTGTACCTTAAAGATAAGCCCACTCGACTACATGTATATTATGCCTCAATTTTTTTAAAGAATTCTTTTTTTTTGAAACAGGGTCTCACTCTGTCACCCAGGCTAGGGTGCAGTGGCACGATCATAGCTCACTGCAACCTTGAACTCCTGAGCTCAAGGAATTCTTTCACCTCAGCCTCTCCAGTAGCTAGGATCACAGGTGTGAGCCACCACACCCAGCTAATTTTTTTTTTTTTTTTGAGACAGAGTTTCACTCTTCTTGCCCAGGCTGGAGTGCAGTGGTGCAATCTCGGTTCACTATAAACTCTGCCTCCTGGGTTTAACTAATTCTCCTGCCTCAGCCTCCCAAGTAGCTGGGATTACAGGTACCCACCACCAACCCCAGCTAATTTTTTTTTTTTTTTTGTATTTTTAGTAGAGACAGAGTTTCACCATGTTGGTCAGGCTGGTCTTGAACTCCTGACCTGAGGTGATTCACTCGCCTTGGCCTCCCAAAGTGCTGGGATTACAGGCGTGAGCCAACATGCCCAGACTACCCAGCTAATTTTTAAATTTTGTGTAATGATGGAGTTTCGCTATGTTGCGCAGGCTGGTCTCAAGCTTCTGGCCTCAAACAATCCTCCTACCTCAGCCTACCAAAGCACTGAGATTATGGACGTAAGCCACTGTGCCTGGCCAAAAAGGGAATATTTAATGACCTGGAGAAATGTCTGTTATATAAATGAAATTATCTCCATTCAAACTTAGAAATTTTGTTCAAACACAGGCTGGGCACAGTGGCTCACTACTAAAAAATACAAATTAAAAATACACCTCTACTAAAAATACAAATTAGCCGGGCATGGTGGTGCGTGCCTGTAATTCCAGCTACTTGAGAGGCTGAGGCAGGAGAACCGCTTGAACCCAGGAGGTGGAGGTTGTGGTGAGCCGAGATCACCCCATTGCGCTCCAGCCTGGGCAACAAGAGTGAAACTCCGTCTCCAAAAAAAAAAAAAAAAGAAAGAAATTTTGTTCAAACACAGCCACATCTTGCCTCTCCCCATGGTGCTCCTCCCCTCAATGAATATCCCATTAAATTAGGGATCAAAAACAGACAAAACTAATCTGTAAGGTTAGAAGCTAGGAGAATGGTTCCCTCTGGCAGAGTAGTAACTGGGAGGGGCATCATGAGGGCATGGTGCTAGAATGTTGTTTTCTGATCTGAGTGCAATACCCAGGGGTATTCCCTTGTGACAATTCATTGAGCTGCATATTTATATACATTTTTGCATATATCTTATATCACAATAAAAGGTTTATGTAAAACATTTTTTTTGAAATTATTTGCTCTGAAACCTGGCACTGAGCACAGTATGGGTAGTGAAGGGAATCAACATGGAGGAAAAAATACCCAAACTCCTTTCCCTGGCTTATTACTTCACCCATGCTAAGCAGCTATCTGTCTTTGATTCTGTGCAAATGAAAAATAGGGACTATCTGCTTTTAAAACTAAAACATGACCTATGTGGGTTCTGAAAGATGTTACCTGCCTTAGCATCCAGCTGCCTTTATTTCTTAAGATGCTACAGGCATTGTGCTTTTTCTGAAGGTTACATAAAGATCAAATGTAATAATTTTTTAAAGTTAAAATATTGTTTTGGCATTGTACCTTTTCATTAGAGTAATGGTCAAAATCTTATTTTCTGACTCAGAAACTAAAAGTCAAATACTGCATGTTCTCAATTATAAGATAATAATGTGTACATATGGGCCGGGCGCGGTGGCTCAAGCCTGTAATCCCAGCACTTTGGGAGGCCGAGACGGGTGGATCACGAGGTCAGGAGATCGAGACCATCCTGGCTAACACGGTGAAACCCCGTCTCTACTAAAAAATACAAAAAACTAGCCGGGCGAGGTGGCGGGCGCCTGTAGTCCCAGCTACTCGGGAGGCTGAGGCAGGAGAATGGCGTAAACCCGGGAGGCGGAGCTTGCAGTGAGCTGAGATCCGGCCACTGCACTCTAGCCTGGGCGACAGAGCGAGACTCCGTCTCAAAGAAATAATAATAATAATGTGTACATATGGACATAGAAAGCAGAATAATAGACATGAGTGACTCTGAATGGAGGGAGGCTAGGAAGCGGGTAGGGAATGAGAAATTACCAGATAGGTTCAATGTACATTATTCAAGTGATAGTTACACTAAAAGCCCAGGCTTCCCCACTATGAAATATATCCATGTAACAAAACTGCACTTATATCCCCTACATCTATTATTTTAAATCTTATTTCCATTTTATTTGCAATCCCATCTCAGCCACTTTAATAACTATTAGTTCAATTTCAATTTCAGTGATGAACAGTTTCTAAAAGTAGCTTTAAATTTTGTTTTGTGGTTGTTGTGGCTTTATCTGTCTCGAATTTTTTCTGCCAGGACTTTATAAGGAACTGATTAGTGGAGGTTAAATGTGGCTATGCGTAAAATATATAGGACAAGGCAAAAAGACTCTCAGAATACAATAAATTCCAAATCTAGTTTCTCTTCCTTTGATAATTTATTTTTAAGCTGAGCCTAGATGAAAGTATTTTCTAAACACTCTGTTTGCTCTTTCAGCCAAATCTTTTACATTATCATTTTATTTTATTTTGTTTATTTGTATTTATTTATTTATTTTGAGACAGAGTCTCATTCTGTCATCCAGGCTGGAGTGCAGTGGTACAATCTCGGTTCACTGCAATCTCCACCACCAGGGTTCAAATGATTCTCCTGCCTCAGCCTCCAGAGTAGCTGGGACCTCAGGCGCCCGCCACCACGCCCAGCTAATTTTTGTGTTTTTAGTAGAGGCAGGGTTTCACCATGTTGACCAGGCTGGTAACTCCTGACTTCAAATGATCCACCCACCTTGGCCTCCCACAGTGCTGGGATTACAGGCATGAGCCACTGCACCCAGCCTACATTATCATTTTAGATACTTACTCAGTAAATTTGTTTTCTAACCACGGGCAAGGTCACATCCATCGCCGCTGTCACAGAGTCGGAATGGATTTCCAGAAACCAGGCTCACTCTTGGGATGCTGTCACAGATGCGTATGTCATTACTTTTGCCAGAAAGAACCTTAAAGGAAACAGGAAAAAATATGCATTAGATCACTAACAAGAACAATAGAAGCCACATCTTTAATAACATGGTACTTCAGATAAATTTAGCACGTGATCCTTTCAAATTATTTTCATTATTGTGGAGAACAATAAAAAGGGTGTGGGTTCAGAAAAGAGTTTTGAGATGGGCCTTGGTGGAGAGGAACTGGCTGCTATTCAGCTAGGGAGTGTCATTTGAGTGAAATGTGTTCCCACAGATTGAGGCTTGCAGCCTCAAATCTGTGATTTTCCTATCCCCAATCTCCACATTTCAGGACCCTCAACACCAACCCTTATAAGCCTCCTAATCAGACACACATAGTGTCCCCAGTCACCGGCCTCCAATCTCCAACCCTCAGAGGTTTTCATAGTCACTGATATTCCCGTATGTTTAAATCTGACCAGGAGAGACTACTGGTCAGTAACTACAAAGCACACTGATCCAATCTGATTGCCAGTGAATTTACACCGCCCCCAATCGTGAACCCACACTGTTCGCCAATGATATCCCAACGACTGAGGATTAATTGTTGATTCTCACAGTCCCACCCCCACCCACAAGTGACAGTCCGAATAACTGAGCCTCATTGAGGCGTACCTTTAAGATAAGCACACTTGACTCTATTCTCCATTCCCTGATCTACAAAAGTCCAATCGTTATTACTCTCGGATCCTCCACCGATGATATGAAGTAAGTCTCAATCACCGATGGCCCAAAACACTTCTCCAAATATTCATCACCACTGACCCCCCTCATAACTGAACCCCAAAGTTTCCACAATCACCAATTCCGTTACCCAAACTATTACTGCCCACAGAACTTAGAACCTCCGATCACTCATCCTCTCGGTCTCAGATCATTAACCTTAAAGTTCTCTAAACCAGTGTCTGAAAAATCCCAATTGACCCCAGACCCATGAAGACCACTATAACTGACCCCATGCACCCTGAAAATCAAGACATTTCACAGAACTCGCATTTATTGATTCCCACACACTCCCAATACATCTTCAGAGACTGTGCCATTGACTCCCGCCAACCTCTGCCTGCCACCACTGAGGCCCCGCGAGGCTCAGACGTCCAATCTCTTAACCCTTCAGTCCCTTTGTCGTTGACCCTCACGGGCACCCATAACTGACCCAGTCGGCCACCGTAGTCGGCAGCTCACTATCCTTCACCAGTCCCCAGGTTTGACCGTTTCTCAAACCGACCCTTCCCATTTATGCTGCATCCGCGCCCAGAATCTGAAATTGATCGTCCTGCCACACCGCCTCATCGCGGTATAAGGTCGTTCCATCCTGAATGGCCGGTGCGCAGACTCAATTGCGACTTTGAGGCTGTCAGCGGCCACCCGGCAACCTTCCAGAGAACAGGATTCTGGGTTTCTCAAAGCTGTAATGGGAGGTATGATGGCGACGCCCGCTTGACTCCTACCGGGGGCGGCCATGTTTAAAGCTGTGCCGTACAACGGATGATTACGCCCCTTCTTTGCCCGACCAAAAGATAAGGCTATTTTAGGACAAGAAGAAGCAAGTGTCCCTGGACCCCTAAACAGAGATGTCGTCTCTGCTCTTAACTCAGCATCCCAGATGCCAAAACCTCCTGTGACTAACATGGCGGCGCCCAGACATCAATGCTGAGCTTTCTTTGTTTCCAGCAGCCTGATAAGATGGCCGCGAACATTTTTACCGCTTCTTACGTGCAATGGGTGCAGCCTCTCCTAGGAGGAGTTCCCCTATGGCAATGTGAAACTTTTTCTGAGCCAGCTCTGGGAGTTACAGAGCAGCGAAGAGACTCGCTCTTCTTTTAGGGAGACAGAGACAGCCTAAGGAGGGGGCGTGACTTCACGGAAAGGGCGGAGCCACAAGGAAAGGGCGGGGCTGCCGCAGTGGGAAGAGATCTGAGTTCTTAGTGCATAATGGAAAGGAAATGTTGAAAGCAAGATTTTTTCCTAAGGAAGCTTGCCCGATAAGCCGACCTGAGGGAAGAATATGAGTGCAAGAAGTTTATTTGATAGGTAGGGGATGGAGAAGTGAGACGGGAGCGATGGGAACGACTATAGAGTGCGTCGGTGAGCCGATTAGCTCGATGATCAATGAGGGCTCTGTCAGCTTGGGAACTCTGGGGGATTGTGTAGAAACAACTTCCAAATTGTCACAACCCCCAGGCCGATGAAGCTGACATAAGTCTACACCATCTCTCTTCCCCATTGTTTTAGAGCCACTCCAGAGGTGTTAAAGCTCCAGCACTTCCAGCCTGCCTCATGGGAAGGTCTTAGGCTGAGTCTATAGGTGCCTGCAGTAAGAAGCCAGCGGTCTGCATATGATTGCCCAGGGGTAGTGGCTGGGTACCAACAGCATTCACTACAGGCCTGCCTTGGATGCCGCCTAACGCAGTGCTCTGCATATCACAGGTATTGGAACATCTCTAGAAAAGATTGCCTTGTCTTATGAAAATGGCTTTTTAAAAAAATCCTAATTCCAACTGGTTATCCTAGCAACTGATACAATAACTGACCTCCAAAATGTTTCCCAATGATTCCTACCTCCTACTATTCACACTCTTATGGAGTTCCCTCCCACATTGTACCAGGGTTGGACTGTGAGACTAATAGAATATAGTATCAGTGATAGATGTCACTGCTGAGATTAAATATAATAATAAAAGGCACATTGACTTCTGTCTTAAAGGCTGCTGCCCCCACTTTGAGAGAAGTTAGTTGCCATGTCATGAGGATACCGAGACAGCCTATGGAGAGGCCCATGTAGCAAGGAACTAAGCCCTCCACCCAATAGCCTGGGAGGAGCTGGGGCCTTCCTATAACCAAGTGGGTCACCCTTGGAAGCACATCTCCCAGCCCCAGTCAAACCTTGAGATGACTGCAGCCCCTGCCAATTATTTGACTGCAACTGCATGAGAGACTCAGTCACAAGCACTCAGCTATAGCAGCTCCTGTATTCCTGACCCTCAGAAAGTATGTGAGATACTAAATTCTTGTTGTTTTAAGCTTCTGAGTTTAGGGTAATTTGCTATGCGTCAACAGATAACTTCAATGCTGTGTTAAATGCTACAGTTGACATTTCTTATTCTTTCTTTTTTTTTTCTTGAGATGGAGTTTCACTCTTGTTGCCCAGGCTGGAGTGCATTGGTGCAATTTCGGCTCACCGCAACCTCTGCCTCCTGGGTTCAAGCGATTCTCCTGCCTCAGACTCCTGAGTAGCTGGGATTACAGGTATGCGCCACCACGCCTGGCTAATTTTGTATTTTTAGTAGAGACGGGGTTTCTGAATTCTTTAAATACAGTTTCTAAACTTGTGAGATAATTCTGTCAGAGGGAGATTATTACCAGTTTCCTCTTTTTCCTTGTGATGGAAAAATTAAAAGCCTATGGCACTGCTAGATTTTTAAAATTTAACAAAGATGTCAAGGGTCCTTGCTTCATTTGATTTAACATTAATATAAGTGGTTTATATGACAACACTTTGAAGTGACTATAGTAATTAATTTAAAATCACCATTTAGGATGCGCATGGTGGCTCACACCTGTAATTCCAGCACTTTGAGTGTTGTAACCAAGTGAGTTATAGAGAAACGCCACACTCTGAGACTAATTCAGGAGTCCTTTTATTGCCAGCGACCGAAACATGGCTAGAGCTCAAAATTCTCTCAGTCCCGAAGAGGGGGCTAGATTTCTTTTTATACCGTGGTCTAAATAGGGGAGGGGGAGTATAGCTGAAGCAATTTTTACAGAAGCAGAACAAGCAAACAAATTTAAAAAGATTAACTGCTTACAGTTACAGAAAAGTAAACAGTTCCAGGTGCAGGGGCTCAAACTATCACAAAGAGATAATGCAGAGGCTTTGGGTACCATCCCCCGAGCGCGTCCCCAGGAACTGCTGGTTCAGCTTGTCTCAATATCTCATCAGTAAGCACATTCCTGGATGAGCTTGGAGTCAGCTTGCACTAGTTATGTCCTTAAGGGATGGGGGGATAAGGGGGATGCAAGTGAAGAAACAAAAATGGGGTCTGTCCAGCTCTCTCGGCTAAGAGAGACAATCAGGTTAAAACAAGGTAGAGTATCACATTCCCCGCTCATGTTTTGGGGAATCAAATCATTGATTCCTCGGTTATAACGAGGGGGTTATATTGGGTCCTAAGATACATAAGTTTCACAGAAGCTATGCGCTGCTTTATAAAGTTAAGAAACCAATTTAATATACAAGACCCGAAAACTAAACCTAACAAGAGGAGGAGAAGGGATCCTGCCAATCCAGTAATTAGAGGATTCAGCCATGGATTCCAGTTAAACATGTTTTGGTACCAGGGGTGTTATTTTCCTGTTCTTGCTGGCGTCTATCTAGATTTTTTCAAAATCTTTGGAGAGGATCCTTTATGACTCCAGACTGATTGGCATAGAAACGACAACTCTCTCCTAGAGCTGCACATAACCCTTTTTGGGAGAGAAATAGCAGATCCAGGCCTCGGCGGTTTTGAAGGACTACTTCCGCTAGAGACTCTGCCTGGGAATGCGGCATATTTATGGCTGATTGGAGATTGCTTAAATCAGCATCTACTTGTTGAGACAGGGACATTAGTCCAGCTTCTCTCTGAACCAGGGCAGCCATGCCAATGGCTGCTGATCCAGCTATGCTAAGGCTGGCCAGAAAGGGTACAAGGAGTGGGGCGGCTCGGCGAAACCTGGAATGTAATTCAGGGGGAGCGATGAGAAGTTGCCCTTCTGGCCCGCTGTACACACAGACCTAGGGGAGCACATGAACCAACACGTACAGGAGAGGCCCAGGTTCAGTCCCATTGTTGCAGCTAGTGAGGCCTGAAGTATGGGCCAACCAGGTATTGTTAGGTGTCTGGTAGGAGACTGAGGTGTTTAAGGAAGTAAGTAGAGATTGATTACAGGTGGCCTGAAAGGGAGAAGCAGACAAGTTATACCTGGTGCTAATTAGACAGGAGGCGTTTCCTGACACGTATCCTAGTGTAAGGGCATGGGGGCGTGTACGACAAGGAAGAGAGTCAATTTTAGCCTGGCTTCTACTCCTAAACCAACATAATATGGGGGTTTTGCTTTTAGGCACAACCAACAATCTTGGGCTAGTTTAGGCTGGGTGAGATTAAGGAGGTGGCCGGGCGCGGTGGCTCAAGCCTGTAATCCCAGCACTTTGGGAGGCCGAGGCGGGCAGATCACGAGGTCAGGAGATCGAGACCATCCTGGCTAACACGGTGAAACCCCGTCTCTACTAAAAATACAAAAAAAAAACTAGCCGGGCGCGGTGGCGGGCGCCTGTAGTCCCAGCTACTCGGGAGGCTGAGGCAGGAGAATGGCGTAAACCCGGGAGGCGGAGCTTGCAGTGAGCTGAGATCCGGCCACTGCACTCCAGCCTGGGTGACAGAGCAAGACTCCGTCTCAAAAAAAAAAAAAAAAAAAAAAAAAAAGAGATTAAGGAGGTAACGTACCCCGTCCAGAATGGACATTAGGCTGGGCTAGAGATGTGGTCATGGTAGCTGAGATTTAGGAACCTGGAGAGGCGGCGGGATGGTTAAATCGACCCTGTCTGGGTGTCTTTGGAACACAGGGTCACCTAAATCAGTTAAAGGACCAATTTGCTTAGGAGGGCTCCATGGGACCAGGATTTTTTTCTGGATGGTGAACATAGTTCCAACATCAAATCCCGAGATATAAAGCCTTAATCCCCATGACATGCCATAATACCATTGAGCCGAACCAGGGTTATGGACAGTTATAGTAAGAGGGTTACAATTTTCTTTTTTTTTTTTTTTTTTTTTTTTTTTTGAGACAGAGTCTCGCTCTGTCGCCCAGGCTGGAGTGCTGTGGCCGGATCTCAGCTCACTGCAAGCTCCGCCTCCCGGGTTCCCACCATTCTCCTGCCTCAGCCTCCCGAGTAGCTGGGACTACAGGCGCCCGCCACCTCGCCCGGCTAGTTTTTTTTTTTGTATTTTTTAGTAGAGACGGGGTTTCACCGTGTTAGCCAGGATGGTCTCGATCTCCTGACCTCCTGATCCGCCCGTCTCGGCCTCCCAAAGTGCTGGGATTACAGGCTTGAGCCACCGCGCCCGGCCAAGGGGTTACAATTTTCTATAATACACAGTCTAGGATGGGAAATGCGAGTTATGGAGAGGGTTGAGAACCGGGTTGATCCTCCAGGCTAAGTGGCTAGGGTTACACACGACCAGTGAGGGCAGAAAAACTGGTAAGAATCTCAACAACTAAAGTCAGGGTGATTTCCAGGACAGAGGTAAAAGTCAGCATTCTGGAGTCCTTTTTCTGCACCTTTAGAGCTTCCACATCCAGTCCGGCTTCCTGTGTGTCCGAACCCTGCAGCAAGGTCGATGTTCCCCACTCCCATGACCGGCAGGTGGTGGTGTTCTTCCTGGGTACTGGCAGGCTCTGGGAACAGAGCACATAAATCGACTGCAAAAGAGACTTCCTTGGAGGTTCCTGCCTTCCAAGTGGTGTTTGCAAACATACGTCCTGTTGTGAAAGAAGTGAGAAAAGAGTAGAGAGGGGCAGAAGGCATAATAGGCAGAAACAAACAAAAGAGGTAAATAAAGAGAATTAATCTGATGGCTTCCCTCGACTTAGGTGCAGTTTTAAGGGGCCTGGCCCAGGCTTGGGGACCCATGTTTCTTGCTGGGCTTTGTTGGCTTTTTTGATGCGAGAGTGATGAATCCAAGCAGAAATCCCGTCCACTTTCAGAGCTGTTGGCGTGGTGAGGATGACAGTATGAAGTCCTTTCCAGGCAGGAGTGAGTCCTCCTTTCTGCAGCCTTTTAACATACACCAGGTCACCCGGCTGGAAAGAGTGGCAGGGCCCCGTCTGGTCAGGAACTGGATTGGGGTGTGCTCCCCGGCCAAGCAGCTAGATGATGTCCTGTACCTGTTGGAGAGACTGCAGGTACTGTAACAAATTAGCTTGTGAGATTTCTGCTAAATGGGTATCTCTTAGCTTAGGCAAGACAGGTGGAGCCCTTCCATACATGATTTCAAAAGGTAAAAACCCAGCCTGGTAAGCGGTGCATCTTACTTTAAGAAGGGCTAAAGGAAGGAGCTTTACCCAATCCTCACCAGTCTCTAGGATTAATTTTGTAAGAGTACTTTTTAGGGTGCGGTTCATGCGTTCTACCTGTCCAGAGCTCTGAGGTCGATAGGCACGATGGAGTAGGTGTCTACTAGCACCAGGAGGTATTTATACCCTGGTTTTTCTTCTGCAAAGTCATTTTCCCACTTTTCTCCTGGTGAGCCTCCCCAGAGGCGGTGGCCTGAGCTGGGCTTGGGACCTTGTTTGGCGTTTACCTGAGCACAAGCTGTGCACAGGAGAGCTGCTTGGTTAGTGAAGTCCTGAAGGTGAGGGATCTTCAAATGGCTCCTTAGAAGCTGGGCCAGTTTTACTCCGCCCAAATGGGTGGTAGAATGCAGACGATTGATTAAAGTTTCCTGAGGGCTCAGGGCATGAAAATTCTGGAATCAGGAATAATCCACCAACCTTCTTGATTTTCACTGGCTTGAAGATCTGAATCTTGTTTTTCTTCTTCTGGGGAGTATTCCGGGTGGTCTGGTAAGTCAGACTGCAGAAAGGACACAGCGGGCAGTAGGGTCAAAGGCGAGACTGGGAGCCGAGCTGCCCCTCGAGCTGCAGAGTCGGCTCTTTGGTTACCATGGGCAACGGCCATGTCTTCTCATTGATGTCCTTTGTAGTGAATTACAGCCACCTGCTGAGGAAGCCAAACAGAGATACACCACGACGCCCGGCTAATTTTTGTATTTTTAGTAGAGATGGGGTTTTACCATATTAGCCAGGCTGTTCTCGAACTCCTGACCTCAAGTGATCCGCCTGCCTCAGCCTCCCAAAATGCTGGGATTACAGGCGTAAGCCACTGCGCCTGGCTGGGGCTATTGACTTCGAAGATAATTTAGGGGGTGAGGAAAATGTTCTATGTATTGTTTTAGGTGGTGGTTTCATGGGCCTATGTAATTGTCAAGACTCATCAAAGTGAACACTTATTTGTGTTATTATATGTAAATTATACCTTCATTTTTAAAATGAAAAAGCATACTGTTTTTTTTTTTTTTTTTTTTGAGACAGAGTCTCGCTCTGTCACCCAGGCTGGAGTGCAGTGGCGCAATCTCGGCTCACTGCAAGCTCCGCCTCCCGGGTTCCCGCCATTCTCCTGCCTCAGCCTCCCGAGTAGCTGGGACTACAGGCGCCCACAACCGCGCCCGTAGTAGAGACGGGGTTTCACCGTGGTCTCGATCTCCTGACCTTGTGATCCGCCCGCCTCGGCCTCCCAAAGTGCTGGGATTACAGGCGTGAGCCACCGCGCCCCGGCCAAGAAAAAGCATACTGTTGAGAGTATTGAGTAGTGATGTGGGCCAGGGAACAGAGAGGGAGTAGAAAAGAAGTAACCGAACTTTATCATAGTCTGCAGAAAGATAGGACCCTGCCAAGGTCATCATCAGCATTTACGGCCTATGACAGGGCGATTCCTCTAGGCAGAGGAATTCGAGAAAGGAGCCTCTAGGCAGACTTAGCTCCAAGGCTCTGGGCTAACCCAACCTGCACTGACCATCAGTGCTCACTTGTTCCAGTGAGCTTATGCCTATAGGTCCAAGCCTTGAACTACATGTGGTGGCCCTGGACACTGTCATCATTTAAAAGGATACAGGCCCCAAATTTGGCCTAAAAGGAGGCACAGCGCTTCCTTGCTCTGGAGCAGAAAGGACCTTACCTGGGCCTGAGTGTTGTTTGTTTGTTGTAGGGGAAAGAAAGAGAGATCAGACTGTTACTGTGTTTATGTAGAAAAAGGAAGACATAAGAAACTTCATTTTGATCTGTAGTAAGAAAAATTCTTCTGCCTTGAGATGCTGTTAATCTGTAACCCTAGCCCCAACCCTGTGCTTGTAGAAACATGTGCTGTATTGACTCAAGGTTTAATGGATTTAGGCCTGTGCAGGATGTGCTTTGTGAAAAATGTGTTTGCAGGCAGTATGTTTGGTAAAAGTCATTGCCATTCTCCAGTCTTGAGTACCCAGGGACACAATGCACTGCGGAAGGCCACAGGGACCTCTGCCCAAGAAAGCCTGGGTGTTGTCCAAGATTTCTCCCCACTGACACAGTCTGAGATATGGCCTCGTGGGAAGGGAAAGACCTGACCGTCCCCCAGCCCAACACCTGTAAAGGGTCTGTGCTGAGGAGGATTAGTGAAAGAGGAAGTCCTCTTTGCAGTTGAGATAAGAGGAAGGCGTCTGTCTCCTGCTCATCCCTAGGAATGGAATGTCTTGGTATAAAACCCGATCGTACATTCTATTTACCGAGATAGGAGAAACCGCCTTGTGGCTGGAGGTGAGACGTGCTGGCGGCAATACTGCTCTTTACTGCACTGAGATATTTGTGTAAAGTTAAACATAAATCTGGCCTATGTGCACATCGAGGCACAGCACCTTTCCTTAAACTTATTTATGACACACAGTCCTTTGCTCATATGTTTTCCTGCTGACCCTCTCCTTACCATTACCCTATAGTCCTGCCACATCCCCCTGAGATAGTAGAGATAGTGATCAATAAATACGGAGGGAACTCAGAGACTGGGGACGGTGCGGGTCCTCTGTATGCTGAGCGCCGGTCCCCTGGGCCCACTTTTCTTTCTCTATACTTTGTCTCTGTGTCTTTTTTTCTTTTTTCTTTTTTTTTTTTTTGAGAAGGAGTTTCACTCTTGTCTCCCAGGCTTGAGTGCAATGCTTGAGTGCAATGGTGTAATCTCGGCTCACGACAACCTCTGCCTCCCGAGTTCAAGTGATTCTCCTGCCTCGGCCTCCCAAGTAGCTGGGATTAGAAGCATGTGCCACCATGCCCATCTAATTTTGTATTTTTTAGTAGAGACAGGGTTTCGCCATGTTGGTCAGGCTGGTAAACTCCCAACCTCAGGTGATCTACCTGCCTTGGCCTCCCAAAGTGTTGGGATTACAGGTGTGAGCCACCGCGCCTGGCGTCTCTGTGTCTTATTTCTTTTCTCAGTCTCTTGTCTCCATCTTGTGAGAAATACCCACAGGTGTGGAGGGGCAGGCCCCCTTCAGTTTGTTGTTTTTTTATTTTTATTTTTATTTTTTGGTGTTTTGTCTGGTTTAGTTTGACTTTTTGGGTTTTTTTTTTTTAGAGACAGGATCTCACTCTGTTGTCCAGGCTAGAGTGCAGTGGCACCATCATGGCTCACGGCAGCCTTGAACTCCTGGCCTCAAGTGATTCCCCTGCCTCAGCCTCCCAAGTAGCTGGAACTACTGGCACACACCACCATGCCCAGCTAATTTATTTTTATTTTTTTGTAGAGATGGGGTCTTGCCATCTTTCCCAGGCTGTGGCCTGAGTGTTAATAGGGATGTAGCTTGGCATGAGTGTAGGGTGCTCTGGATCTGGGTGGGATGTGGCCATCTCCTGGATCAAGTTGATCTTGGGAGTAGCCTGGGATGAGGAGAGGCCACAGCCTATCCTGTCCTGAGAGTATGTGGAGGCGGGGAGAGCACAGGGGCAAGGGTGAAACAAGTATCAAAGTATAATTTTCAAAAACTTGTAATTTTTAACTCTTTTACAGATATTCAAAGATTCATATAACTTATTAGCAAGGGAATTGGAAATTGATTTCCAAGTGAACAGGTATATACATTTTTTTCAGTGAAAAATAATAGAATATTTGAATAAGATTGCAAAGTTAGATATAAAAACTATTTAATATCCCTACAGGGCAATAAAACCATACCTTTATTTCTTCTGCACAGAATCAATTTGTAGCTATACCAGATGAATATATGAAAATGCATCAATTGTCTGCAAGTTAACATCTATTTTTACACGACCTACATCCTAATCAATAACAGAGTCAATCAAATAAAGGTTCATTACACCAGAGCAATGAATTCTCAACCCGGGGCAGTTTTAAGCCCCAGGGGACATTTGGCAATGCCTGAAGATGATTTTGGTTGTCACAATGGTGGGGTAGGATACTACTGGCATCTAGTAGAAAGAGGCCAAGAATGCTTCCAGTCACTCTGTGATATAGAGAAGAGTCCTCTGTAACAAAGGATTATCTGGCCCAAAATGTGAATGGTGCTGACTGTGGGAAAACCAGTCCCTAGAACAGTTTGTTAGACTGTGTTGTAGTATGACTTTGCAAGGATACACGGGATAACAAAGTAATATATTTTCCTTATTTCCTAGTGTCATGTGGTGCAAGGTTAAAGATAACCAGGGGCACACATGCTTGTATCTTGCCACAATGTCAGCCTTTTATTGATGCTAGTTCAATCACAGCAACGTGAGCTACGTGGAGTTCCCAAGGAGGCATTCTCCTTAGTACTTCCCCTTCACTCCGGAGGCAGAGCAGCGGCACACAGGTTCAAGATACTCCAGAAGTCAGTCAATATTGCAAAGCATATATAATAGTGTACCTTTTTTTTGGTGGGGGGGACAGAGTCTCACTCTTGTCCAAACTGAAGTGCAGTGGCATGATCTCAGCTCACTACAACCTCTGCCTCCCGGTTTCAAGTGATTCTCCTGCCTCAGCCTCCCGAGTAGGTGGGACTACAGGTATGCACCACCATGCCCAGCTAATTTTTTTCTATTTTTAGTAGAGACAGGGTTTCACTATGTTGGCCAGGCTGGTCTCGAACTCCTGACCTCGTGATCCACCTGCCTCAGCCTCCCTAAGTGCTGGGATTACAGGTGTAAGCCACCACACCCAGCCAATAGTATACTTAATATATAAACGTTCTTGGTGAGACATTCTACAACAAACAAACGAATATTTAACATCAAGAGGAAAAAGAGATAGGAGAAAGGGTTAAGGAACCAGTCCATGGGCAAAGACAAAAGAGGTCCTAGTCTGGACTTAGGCAGTCCATCAGTCTTGCAAGAAAGAATTTTTGATGTGGCACAGCCTTCCACAGCAGATGCCAAATTCTTATCACAAGTAACTACAAGATAGTGTCAGTTAAGATGGCCTTTTCATGCTGCTGAAGGCCTAATCTTTATTGTTACAGAGTCCTCTGGAGAGAACTGATGGTGGAAGAATGTGCTTGTTCATGTGCTTAACTGGTTGGATGCAGTCTTTATTCTTTTTTAATTAAGCAAAATATCTTGTTGGCAAAGTGTTCTATGAAAAATGAAATGGAGTCTTTTTCTAAGATGGAGTTAGGTATGTCAAAGGTGCTCTATACACCTAGTTTCTGATAGCTTATTATTTTTTTTTTTGAGACGGAGTCTCACTCTGTTGTCCAGGCTGGAGTACAGTGGTGCGATTTTGGCTCACTGCAGCCTCTGCCTTCCAGCTTCAAGTGATTCTCCTGCCTTAGCCTCCTGAGTAGCTGGGACTACAGGCGCACACCACCATGCCTGGCTAATTTTTGTATTTTTAGTAGAGACGGGATTTCACCATGTCAGCCAGGCTGCTTTCGAACTCCTGACCTCAGGTGATCTGCCCTCCTCAGCCTGCCAAAGTGCTGGGATTACAGGCGTGAGCCACCACGCCCAGCCTGGTTGTTCTCAATTCTAACTACATCTTAAAATCACCTAAAGAGATTTTTTAAATCCCAGTTCTTGGGCTCCACCTCCAGAAGTTCTGGTTTCATTTTCCTGGGGTAAAGCCCTGTTTTTATTTTTTTCCTTTTTATATTTCACTAGGTATGGGAAGCTGTGGATTCATAACCTGAGTAAATTAAGGAATTTCACATTATGAACTCAATTTGAGATGGGCTGGACTGGTGATACCTGGAAGGGGTAAATGAGAATCCACTCTGGAGGCACCTTATGCCTCAGGGAGCATCCACAAATCATTTTTCAGGAACAGTGACCAGCAAGTTGTCACAGATATCCAGCATGCAAGGGGACAGAACCACATGAATAAGATCAAATAGAAACAACAGATAGTATAAGCAGATTCATCTAAACTGAGTAGCTTTGAACTAGGGATGTTGCTTTGGTTTGGGTTCAAGGCCCCCATTCAACATCTCTTAGCCCACAATGGTGAGTCTTCAAGACATATGAATATACATTACAGTGACAGCTAGCCCTTGGTATCTGCTGGCACGTAGATACCATTGCACCACTAATTTCCCATAGAACCTACCCCTCCTCCAAAGTCTTTATAGGAGCTGTAGTAGTTGCCTCTGTTTAGATCATGGGTTTTATTTCCCACTGTGTCCTCTATATGTGGTGCTAGATATTATTTCTTTTTTTTTTTGAGACGGAGCCTCGCTCTGTCGCCCAAGCTGGAGTGCAGTGGTGCAATCTTGGCTTACTGCAAGCTCCGCCTCCTGGGCTCACACCATTCTCCCACCTCAGCCTCTTGAGTAGCTGGGACCACGGGCGCCCACCACCACGCCCGGCTAATTTTTGAAAACATTTTTAGTAGAGACGGGGTTTCACTGTGTTAGCCAGGATGGTCTCGATCTCCTGAACTCGTGATTCACCCACCTCAGCCTCCCAAAGTGCTGGGATTACAGGCGTGAGCCACTGCGCCAAGCCAATATTGTTTATTTCTAATCAGCACTAATTTCTACCTCTTTTTGTGCTCTTACCTTTGTTTCAGGGGCTGGAAACCTAACAATTTCACTTCCTAGACTACTTGCTAAAAGTCACCTAAAAAGTCAAAAGTCAAAAAAAAAAAAAAAAAGACACTGGGCTATAGCTCAGATTGCACAAATATCTCTAGCTAAAGGATATGAATGAGTGAATGAGGCAAAATAGGGAAGAGAAGAAGGGCTTTAATTTTTTTTTTTTTTTTTTTTTTTTTTTGAGACAGAGTCTGGCTCTGTTGCCCAAGCTGGAGAGCAGTGGCGTGATTTCGGCTCACTGCTGCCTCTGCCTCCTGGGTCCAGGTTCAAGCAATTCTCCTGCCTCAGCCTCCCGAGTAGCTGGGATTACAGGCACACACCACCATGCCCAGCTAATTTTTGTATTTTTAGTAGAGACGGGGTTTCACCATGTTGGCCAGGCTGGTCTTGAACTCCTGACCTTGTGATCCACCCACCTCGACCTCCCAAAGCGCTGGGATTACAGGCATGAGCCGCTACATCTGGCAGGGCTTTAATTTTTATCTACTGCTTTAACTTTCACTTCAGTGTGCTGGAGTGTGGTGGACAAGCACTCTCCCTCACTCTGCCATCCTGTTTCTTGTTGATATTTTCAACCATTCAGGTATGGATGTCTGAGGCCTCTCTTTGACAGTGATAGACAATTTCCTTGATATTCTTAATTGCTTATTTTTCCATTGACTTATAAATGAGAAAAATATAAAAATGTGAAGCTATCAACAAATTCTGCTGGATATTGATTATAATCACAGTGACTAAGTTAGGCATACATTTAAAAATCCAGAGTCTCTGTGTATTTGTTTCTGTATGCTGCCTATGTATCTGAAGTAAATTTGTCTCCACCGCCTGCTTCTACTTGTAACAGCCTCATGCCACTTCCCTTCCTGTTTCCTTTCACAGTATATTTTATAAAATAATAAATTTTACTAAATACTGCTGTAAATTTAACATGTATTATGACAAATGCATGTAACAGTTCCAAAACAAAGATTTACCTCCCTTTAACATCTGAGAAAATTGAGTTCAGAAAGAATAGTAATTGGCCCAGAAAAATTCTGGACACTCAGATGGTACACAAAGGGAAATTAACAAATGATGGTGCATATACAATGGGGTCCTAAAAACAATAAGAATGATGATGGGAAAATTAGGCTTATAAAACCCTTAGCATAAAACGTCATTCTCAAACCAGTCACACATGGAAAGATAAGTCTTAAAATTGTTAACAATGGTTGCCTCTGGAAATAGACCATAAATAAGCTTCTTTCTGAAGAAAATGGTGAATACAGGAATACCAGTGGCACGCCTGGGGAACAGTAAGAAAGTAACTGACAGGGCACAGTGGTTCACACCTGTAATCCCAGCACTTTGGGAGGTCGAGGCGGGCAGATCACCTGAGGTCAGGAGTTCAAGAGCAGCCTGACCAACATGGCGAAACCCCATCTCTACTAAAAATACAAAAATTAGCTGGGCGTGGTGGTGCGTGCCTGTAATCCCAGCTATTTGGGAGGCTGAGGCAGGAGAATCACTTGAACCTGGGAGACGGAGGTTGCAGTGAGCCAAGACCATGCCACTGCACTACAGCCTAGGCGACAGAGTGAGCCTCCATCTCAAAAAAGAAAAAAAAAAAAAAAAAAAACCTGATAAAAGCAAACATCATTTAAATGTTCTTTATTTTTTTTGCATTATGAAATAGTTTAAATATACAGAAAGACACAGAGAGTAAGAACCGACTCATATACTCACAGTCAGCTTTATCAAATTTTAAGAATTGTCTATACAGTATTTGCTTATTTTTAAAATAAATAAATAATGAAAGATATTTTCATTTGCATCCTTTCCCCAATCTCATTTGTCTTTCTCCCTGCAGGTCATCACTGTTCTGAATCTGATGATTATTTTATGAATTCTTTTAGATTCTTTTCATATAGTATTTAGCCATGAAAAATATACATAACACTAATTTGCATGTTTTGAAATTGTACATGTTATACTGTATTATACAAAATACTCTGTAGTTCAATTTCATTAATACTATTTTTGAGATTTACCCATGTTAACAGAAATATCTCTATCCATTTTAGTTTGCATTCTATCTTGTGTTTAACCTAATGGTTAGATTGCTTTCAACTTTTCATTCTCACAAACAGTGCTGCAGTGGACCATCATATATATCTCCTTGAAACATGAGGAGAGACTATGTAGAGGTTTAAACGTGGAATTGCTGGGTCAAAGATTATTCACATCTTCAACTTTACTAGACATTGCCAAATTGTGCTAAATACAACTACTTCCAATAGCACCGTATGAGTGTTCCTATTGCTCCACATCTTTCCAGTAACTGCCACTCTAATGCTTTTGCCAATGTGATGATTTTGAAATAGTTCATTGTGATTTTATTTTGCATTTCCCTTACTACTACTGAATCCCCTTACTACTAGTAATACCCCCAAATCCAGTCTTTCTCTACTGGTATGAACCATCACCATACACAGTTTCTACAAATAGAGTCGATAATTTTCTTGCTGCTCTTAAGAATTTATACCTCATAGATAAATTTCAGAACAAATTTGTGAAGCTAAAGGGCAAAAAAAAAAAAAAAAAAAAAAAAATACACTGAAACATTTTGGCTGGAATTGCAGTGAATTTTTAATTAGAAGAATTGCCAACTTTATCTCTGTAGTCTAGGCTATATAATGTTCCTTGATTTATTTTCTTGTTACTCTTCAGTTTTCTGGGTTTGATTTTTTTTTTTTTTTTTGTTAATTGTAACCATTTCTATTCCTTCCTTGATCTAAATATAGGTTCTGCATTCTTCCCAGTGAATTCTATTTTTCTTAATTGGCTTATCCAATTCATTATCTTTAGAAACTTCCTAAGACTGGCTATCAGTGTTATAGTTCCACTACCTAAGTTTATATCCACTACTAAGCTACAGTACAAAGACTGCCATTTATGTTCTAAAATTTTTAGATTTTCCAAATTCTGAACTGGTGTTTTGCAGGAATGCTCTACTTTGTCCAATAAGGAATCTTGTTTTGATTGTGAGGAGTAAATGATATATGTAGAGTATGTAAGTTAATATATGTAGAATATGTAAGACAGTGCCTGATGTGTAGTGGGCACTCAGTATATGTTAGCTATTATCCTTTATTGAATATCTGCTATATTTGACAGACTATATGAAATACTTTACATGCAAATTTCTCATTTAATATGCACCAGTCTACAACAGACACTTTCACTTAATACTAACATTTCTACAGTACAGTATCCTGTATTATTCCTATTTTAAGATTTAAAGAAAACCCTGAGGTTTAGATAAGCAAATCGCTCAAAGTCACACAATGCCATAGTAGTGTTGGAGCTATGATTTTCCAGAATCTAAGCTCTTCGTCCTGGGAAGTGCCTAGTGCCCAAAGAAGAAGACTGGAATAAAATAAGGCTGAATGGTGTGTAAGAACCAAATAACAAAAAGCCTCGCAGACAATTTTAAAGGCTGTGAATATTAGTCTAAGAACAATAACAAGCAAAAAAAAAAAAAAAGTTTTAACTGGAGATAGTAATATGTGTTTTCTTTTCTGTTTTTTTTTTTTTTGAGATGGAGTTTGCTCTTATTGCCCAGGTTGGAGTGCAATGGTGCCATCTCAGCTCACTGCAACCTCTGCCTCCCGGGTTCAAGTGAAGCTCCTGCCTCAGCCTCCAGAGTAGCTGGGATTACAAGTGTGCACCACCATGCCTGGCTAATTTTGTATTTTTAGTACAGATGGGCTTTCGCCATTTTAGTCTCAAACTCCTGACCTCAGGTGATCCGCCCACCTCGGCCTCCCCAAGTGTTGAGATTACAGGTGTGAGCCACTGTGCCCAGCCCATATGTTGTTTCTTATACTTTGAAAAGAACAGTTAGAGGCTGGGCGTGGTGGCTTATGCCTGTAATCCAGGCACTTTGGGAGGCCGAGACAGACAGATTCCTTGAGATCAGGAGTTCAAGACCAGCCTGGCCAACATGGCAAAACCCCATCTCTACTAAAAAATACAAAAATTAGCCAGGCATGGTGGTGCATGTCTGTAGTCCCAGCTACTCGGGAGGCTGAGGCACAAGAATTGCTTGAACCCTGGAGGCGGAGGCTGGGAGTCAGAGGTTGCAGTGAGCTGAGATCATCCCACTGCACTCCAGCCTGGGCAACAGAGCAAGACATTGTCTCAAAAATAAAAAAAAAAGTTTTAAAAAGAAAGAAAAAAAGATCAGTTTGAGTGCATTGTGGGAAATGGACTTAAAGGTAGCAAAAATAAATACAGGAAGACCTGTTTGAAAGCTATATTAGTAATCAGAGTGAGATGAATCGGACCAAGGTGACAACTTTAAAGATAAAAAAGAGTACAAATTCTAGAAACATTTAGGACTCAGGATCTATAGGACTTGGTGATTGACTGGGTTGGGTGGTGACAGTGACTCCCCAATGTGAATTCTCTGGTGATGAGCAAGGTGTGCATGCTGCCTGAAGGTTTTTTTGCATTCCTTACATTCATAGGGTCTCTCTCCAGTATGAATTCTCTGATGTTGGGCAAGGGATCCACAGTAACTAAAAGCCTTTCCACAAACAGTACATTCGTAAGGTTTCTCTCCAGTATGAACTCGCTGATGTTGAGTAAGGGATGAGTCATTGCTAAAAGCCTTCCCACATTCGATACATTCATAGGGTTTCTCTCCAGTATGAACTCTTTGATGCTGAGCAAGGTAGGCAATCTGGCTGAATGCTTTTCTACATTCCTGACACTTATAAGGCTTTTCTCCAGTATGAATTCTCTGATGTTGAGCAAGGTGTGAATTCTGGCTGAAGGCCTTCCCACATTCCTTACATTCATAGGGTCTCTCTCCAGTATGTATTCTCTGATGTACTGTAAGGTATGCACGAAGGCTAAATGCTTTCCCACAGACATTACATTCATAGGGTTTCTCTCCTGTATGAACTCTCTGGTGTTGAGCAATGGATGATCTGTTGCTAAAAGCTTTCCCACATTCGATACATTCGTAGGGTTTCTCTCCTGTATGAACTCTCTGGTGTTGAGCAAGGTAGGCAAACTGACTGAAGGCTTTTCGACATACCTTACATTCATAAGGTTTTTCTCCAGTATGAACTCGCAGATGTTGAACTAGATGTGCATTCTGACTGAAGGCTTTCCTACATTCCTTACATTCATAGGGTTTTTCTCCAGTGTGAATCCTCTGATGCTGAACAAGATTTGATCTCTGGCTGAAGGCTTTTCCACACTCTATACATTTATAGGGTTTCTCTCCAGTATGAATTCTTTGATGAAGAGTAAGGGATGAACTCTGGCTGAAGACTTTTTCGCAGTCATTACATTTCAAAAGTTTCTTCTCTGCACAGACACTCTTGGGCTTAATAGCCATTAAATTTTTTTTAAAGCTTCTCTTTTGTGTGTCATGTTTATGTACTTTCTCCTCTTTGGGGATTATCCTTTGTGTACAAAGCAGTGGGTTCTGATGAAAACTTCCCCAAGATTTATATTCTTGTTCTCTTTCATCAACAAGGGGTTCTTCATGAGTGATTATCTCTTCCTTGAAACACGCCTTCTGATTCCCTGGTTGCCTTTCAAAATAGCCCTCACATTTCCACTCTTCTTTCAAACTGGAGTATTCAAGGTTATAGCTTGTAAGTGTTTCTATTATCTTCTGGGATTGATGTTCTTCATAAAAGTCCTGCTTTGGGGTTAATTCTTCAGTCTCACATATAGGCTCCCAGCCTGAAAAGTAATAATAAGAAAAAATGTCTCCTCTTTGAGTATCAGAAAGTATATTTAAGAAAGTACATCTGTAAAGTAAAATATGTGAATTAAATAGCAAAACCCACAGGAACATTGGCTTTTGCAGTTCTGAAGTATACAAGAAGAGAAACTGAAAACAGGTCATACAGAAACCTAAGAAGAAATAATTAGAGTTATAAAAGAAAAATCAGTAAATCTCAGGGCAGGAAGAAATTAGAGATGTGGTCAGAGCTGGTTACAATTTTATGCCTGTGTTAATAAAATAGACACTGAAATAGTCTCCACTCTTTTAGCTGCTTCATTCAAGAACATTCATTGAACAAATATTTACCTTTTGCCAGATACTATTCTGATGCTTTTAATATCACAAAACAAAGATCATTACCTTCAAGGATGTTATTTTCTTAGAAGAGACAGAAAATAAGTGATAAATAAGTAAATTTCATTTTATGTTAGAAGATACTAAGTGCTTCAGAGGAAGAAAATCAGGGTAGGGGATGTCATGGGTACTGATGAAATTAGAGCTAGGAATCATTAATAAGTTAACATTTAAGCAAAGATTTGAAGAAAGTGAAGAAGTCAGTCAGTCATTCAAGTCTCTGGGGAAAAAGCATTCAGGGAAGAGGTAGCAGCTGGTTCAAAGTCCCAAAAGTAGAAGCATGTCTACTATGTCTGGGGAATATCAAGAAGGCCAGTGTGGCTATAGAGTGAGTAGCAGGATATAAAGTCAGCAGGTAAAAGGTAATGAGATTATTTAAGCTTCACAGGCCTTCGAAGGGAATTTGGCTTTTACTCTGAGAGGGAGAGTGTATTAGTTTGTTTTCACGTTGTTATAAAGACACTACCTGAGACTGGGTAATTTATAAACAAAAGAGGGTTAATCGACTCACAGTTCTGCATGGCTGAGAAGGCCTCGGGAAACTTACAATCATGGCAGAAGGTGAAGGGGAAGCAGGCACCTTCTTTACAAGGTGGCAGGAGAGAAGGAGAGAGAGAGAGAGAGGGAGAAAGGGAGAGAGGGAGAGGGAGAGAGAGAGAGAGACAGAGAGAGAGAGACAGAGAGAGCAAGCAGGAGAAACTGCCACTTTGAAACCATCAGGTCTCATGAGAACTTCCTCACTAGCATGAGAACAGCATGGGGTAAATTGCCCCCATCCAATCACTTCCCACCATGTCCCTCCCTCAACACATGGGGATTACAATTCAGGATGAGATTTGGATGGGGACACAGAGTCAAACCGTAACACATGGTAATACAGTTCCATCCAAATCTCATGTTGAAATGTAATCCTCAGTGTTGGAGGTGGGGCCTGGTGGGAGGTGACTGGATCATGGGGGTGGAGTCCTCATGAATGGTTTAGTATCATCCTGTTGGTATGGTCATGATAGTGAGGGAATTCTCATGAGATCTGGTCCTTTAAAAGTGTGTGCCACCTCCCCCCATACGCTCCTGGCTTTTGCCAAGTGATGTGCCTGCTCTCTGTTCACCTTCTGCCATAATTGGAAGCTACCTGAGACCTCCTCGGAAGAAGATGCCACTATGCTTCCTGTACAGCCTACAGAACTGACAGCTAATTAAACCTCTTTTCATAGAAATTACCCAGTCTCAGGTATTATATTTCTTTATAGCAGTGCAAGAACGGCCTAACACAGATGGAGACCCACTGAAATGGTTTGAGTAGAGCAGTAACAGCTGGTTGCTATTCCATGAAGTCAACACAAAATGTGGTATATACATACAATAGATTATTCAGCCTTAAACAAGGAGGAAATTCTGACATATGCTATAATACAGATATAATTTGAGGACATTACAGTAAGTGAAATAAGCCAGTCACAAAAGGACCAATATTGTATGATTCCACTTATATGAGGTACCTAAAGTAGTCCGGCAATATAGCAGACTAGTTTTATAACGACAAATCTTCCTGGTACAAAAAAGCTTATGATTTTGTAGAAATAGAAAAACTTTCTTTTAGCTGCATTACCAAGCTGGCAGGAAACTAAGGTAAACTCTCAAAGATTAAACAGACTCTAGAAGGCACTTTCAAGTAAGTAAGGTGGAACTGAAGCTGAGAGCATCAATTTATCCCTGGTGAGTTTGGTCTTAGGCACATCTAACTGGAGTTTTAGGAAAAACAAACACAGAGAATGGGAAAGTGACCATATGTGAAGAGATAATAGCTGATAATTACCCAGAGTCCATTAATGGTCAGATAAAAAAAAATCACAATAAATCCCAAGTATAGCAGCTGAAATTGACATCTAGATACATCACATTGAAAATGTAGAATAACCAGGGCAAGAAGAAAGTTCTTGAAAGTTGCAAGGAAGAATATATTAAGAAAACTGACTTTTCAAAAGCAAGAACAGAAGCCAGAAAAGCATGGAATGATATCTTTAAAGCACTCATAAAAATAATCTGTTGCCGGGCACAGTGGCTCACGTGTGTAATCCCAGCACTTTGGGAGGCTGAGGCGGGTGGATCACCAGGTCAGGAGTTTGAGACCATCCTGGCCAACATAGTGAAACCCCCGTCTCTACTAAAAATACAAAAAATCAGATGGGCATGGTGGCGCGCGCCTGTAATCCCAGCTACTCGGGAGGCTGAGGCAGGAGAATTGCCTGAACCCGGTATGGGGAGGTTGCGGTAAGTCGAGATCATGCCACTGCACTCCAGCCCAGGCGACAGTGCAAGACTCTGTCTCAAAAAAATTAAAAAATCTGTCAATCTATGACTGACAAGGAAAGGTTCTTGTATGTATGACAGCAAAACTAACATATAAATGAACAAAACAACAATATACGTTTATATGAATAGTATATCTCTAAAATATTTATAAGGAAATTACTTCAGGAAAAAGTTCTGGGATAGAATGGTGAACAAGGAAAATGACAAATGTGAATTTTTTTTTTTTTTTTTTTTTTTTTTTTGAGACAGAACCTTGCTTTGTCACCCAGATTGTAGTGCAGTGCCACATTCTCAGCTCACTGCAGCCTTGAACTCCTGGGCTCAAGCAATCCTCCCACCTCAGCCTCCCAAGTAACTGGAACTACAGGCACACACCCCCATACCCAGCTAATTTTTGCATTTTGTAGAGACGGGGTTTTACCATGTTGCCCAGGCTGGTCTCAAACTCCTGGACTCAAGTGATCCACCTGCCTTGGCCTCCCAAAGTGCTGGGATTACAGCCATAAGCCACCGCACCTAGCCAAAAGTGGATAAATCTAAACAACACTAAATGTAATAATGGTCTATTATATAACTTCATAAAGCAAAATAATAGTTTATGGCATTGAAGAAAAACAAGGAATAACTGAAATGAGGGTAAGTTAAGACAGTCTAAGGTTCTTGTATTTTTTTTTTTTGAGATGGAGTTTTGCTCTTGTTGCCCAGGCTGGAGTGCAGTGGCGCCATCTCGGCTCACTGCAACCTCCGCCTCCTGGGTTCAAGTGAATCTCCTGCCTCAGCCTCCGGAGTAGCTGGAACTGTAGGCGCACGCCACCATGCCCAGCTAATTTTTGTATTTTTAGTAGAGATGGGGTTTCACCATGTCGGCCACGCTGGTCTCGATTTCTTGACCTCGTGATCCGCCCGCCTCAGCCTCCCAAAGTGTTGGGATTACAGGCGTGAGCCACCACACCCAGCCATAAATGTTAGATTTTCTAAGGTAACCAGTACAGAATAGAAATAGATTGTATATCATTCAAATTAGGATATGGAGAAAAACCAAGAAACAAGAAAAATTTGAAAAGGTACAATTTCTAAAAGAAAGTGAGACAGTGGAAAATAAATCCAAGTCTATTAACAGTACCAAAACATTTAATAGACCACCATCATTTGGTTAAAAGATAAAGGTTATCAGACTGGATTTAAAAAAATGTTTATCCAAATACTGCTTATAAGAGAAACACATGGCAAGGTCAGAGAATAAAGGAGTAGAAAAAAACTACATCAAGTAAATATTAACAAAAGGCAAATAAAGCTATAACAATATTAAGTGAACTTTTTTGCTTAATCAGATAATCACGAGATTTAAAGAGAGTAACAATAACATAAGAAAAAATTCACTAGAAAAAGAAAACATTCTAAAAACATATGACCAAATAAAATACCTTCAAAATACAAAAAATCTGCTGTTACAATTATGAGAAAAAAATTTATGATTTACCACCAGAGTAAAAGTTTCTTTAACATGTCTCCCAGTAACTGATTGCTCAAAGATATTTTTTAAAAATCCATAAGGACACAGATTTGACCAGCACAGTTAATGAGCTTAATCTAATGAGCATATATCAAACACTGTATTCAATAAACAGAAAATACATGTTATATTCAAGGACACATAGAATATTCACCAAAACTAGCCCTAAGAAATAAAGCAAGTCTCAAAATACTTTCAAAAAATGTATATTAAAGAGATCCCATTCTCTAACCATCATGCAATTAAACAAGTACCAAACAAAAGCCTTCAATTTCAAACTTCTAAATAATTCATGGATCAAGAGATCATTGAGAACTAGAAAAATAATGGACAACTTCATCTAATAAGTTTGGAAACTTACATCAAAACTAAAAATATTTAGAAAAAAATACCCTAATTGACTCCAGGAGAAATAGAAAATCTAGAATTTTAGAACATATCAAATTGAATGATTAGTTTAAATTCTTTTAACAATAAAAATTCCAGGCCAAGATGAACAAAGTTCTACCAAACATTCAAAAAACAAATAATTTTTATTTTTCACAAATGTTTCTAAAGAAGAAAAAGAGAATTTACGAGAATAATCAACCTTGATTCTGAAATCTGACAAGAAGGGAAAACTGAAGGCCAAATTAATAAATACAGATGCAAAACACCCAAACAAAACACTGGCAAATAGTAACTAGCAAAAAATGGAAAAGATATAAAGATGGGTTTATCTTGGGAATGCAATGTTGGTTTAACATTTGAAAATGTCTGTAAATTACCACATTAAGAGGTGAAAAACTAAAACCTGGTAAGAGGTAAAATCACCTACAGATGGAGAAAAACATTTGGTAAAACTCAAAAGCTTTCCACAATGAAACTCTAGCAAACAGGAATGAAAGGGTATGTACCAAAAACTTTTAAACATCACAATTATCAAAAAACAAAATATTAAAGTATTCTTATTAAGACCAGAAGTGGACAAGAATGCCTGTTATCACAACTTCGATTCATATTATACTGGAGATACAACAAAGGCAACAGAAAAAGAAATTAAGCTATAAGAATTGAAAATGAAGAAATTGCCATTATTCACAAACATGTCTACTCATACATAAAATCCAAACATATCTAAAAATATTAGTATTAACAGGAGAGATTGGCAAGGTTGCTGGATATAAGATCAATGTATATAAAGTTAACTTCATTTCTATATATGAGCAACAAACAGAAAATATAGATAACATTTAACACAGCAATTTAATATGTTTAATGTTTACAATTAATCTAACAGAAGATGTGCATAGCCTTTTTTGGAGAAAATTATAAAACATTGAAAAAAGTAAAAAATCCTAAATAAATGGAGAGCTATACCATGTTAATGAATTTTTTAAATTTCCAGAATTGATTACAGAATAAAATTTGAATTAAAACTTAAAATTGGAATCAAAACTTAACAGCATTGTGTTGTTTTCTGATCAAAATTTACAAGTTGACCCTAAACTTTATATTGATGGCCAAAAGGCAAACAAGAAATTCTAAAGAATTTAAACAAGCTGTAGAGATGTTCCCTAGCAGATAATTATCGTTCTAAGAAACTATTTTTATTAAGATAGTGTGGTACTAGTATAAAGAAAAAGAGATCAATGAAATTGAATAAAGTTTAAAGTTACAACCATAAAAAGACTAAAACTTGATATATTAAGAGGTAACATTCAGGAAAACAGGCAGAGGGAGCATTTATTTAAAAAATATCTGGGGCCGGGCGCGGTGGCTCAAGCCTGTAATCCCAGCACTTTGGGAGGCCGAGACGGGCGGATCACGAGGTCAGGAGATCGAGACCATCCTGGCTAACACGGTGAAACCCCGTCTCTACTAAAAAATACAAAAAACTAGCCGGGCGAGGTGGCGGGCGCCTGTAGTCCCAGCTACTCGGGAGGCTGAGGCAGGAGAATGGTCTAAACCCGGGAGGCGGAGCTTGCAGTGAGCTGAGATCCGGCCACTGCACCCCAGCCTGGGCGACAGAGCAAGACTCTGTCTCAAAAAAAAAAAAAAAAAAAAAAAATATATATATATATATATATCTCTGGGACAGAAATTAAATTCTTTTTTTTTTTGAGACAGAGTCTCATTCTGTCGCCCAGGCTGGAGTGCAGTGGCCAGATCTCAGCTCACTGCAAGCTCCGCCTCCCGGGTTCACGCCATTCTCCTGCCTCAGCCTCCCGAGTAGCTGAGACTACAGGCGCCCGCCACCTCACCCGGCTAGTTTTTTGTATTTTTTAGTAGAGACGGGGTTTCACCGTGTTAGCCAGGATGGTCTTGATCTTGTGACCTCGTGCCCGTCTCGGCCTCCCAAAGTGCTGGGATTACAGGCTTGAGCCACCGCGCCCGGCCAAGATACAGAAATTAAATTCTTATTTAACATAATCCTCAAAAATAAGTTCCAATTGGATTACGGACCTAGATATAAAAGGACAATCTTTAAAAGACTATTTTCGGATATCTATATGAACTCAGAACATAGGTTTCTTAAAGTATCAAAAACATAAGCTACAGGCTGTGTGCGGTGGCTCACGTCTGTAATCCCAGCACTCTGGGATAGCAAGCAATGAATTCTGCAGTGGGTGTCCTCTACCTCAGCTCTATCTACCTGGAGATAGCATCAGATGCTTCAGGTCCCCAAGACTGCCTACACTTCTGATGCTCTGTAGAGCTCAAAAATTTGTAAGATGCCAGGTGCAGTGGCTCATGCCTGTAATCCCAGCACTTTGGAAGGCCGAGGCAGGCAGATCACGTGAGGTCAGGAGTTTGAGACCAGCCTAACGTGGAGAAACCCTGTCTCTATTAAAAGTACAAAAATTAGCTGGGCGTGGTGGTGTGTGCCTGTAATCCCAGCTCCTCGGGAGGCTGAGGCAGGAGAATCACTTGAACCTGGGAGGCAGGGGTTGTGGTGAGCCGAGATCACACCACTGCACTCCAGCTTGGGTGACAGAGCGAGACTCCATCTCAAAAAAAAAAAAAAAAGTTTGTAAGACTAGTAAAAGATTTTTTAAAGACTGAGAGGCTTATGAAACTGAGAGGGAATGGGACTTACTAGAAAGGAGATAGGAAAGTGAGAGAAGTGAAATAATTAAAAATAAGAAATGTGGGAGAACATCCTAAATGGCCCCAAATTTTTATAAAGACCTAGAACATCTGAGAAGAATTTGGAAGCCTGAAGAGTGAAGAGGTGATACCTTTGAGTCAAGCTGAGCTGTCACGTGCAAAGATTTTTGCCAATTTCCTCTTCACTAACCTGAGCACAAGCCTTTTGTCAGCTCTCTCTTCACCATCCAGGGTGCTTTTCCTTGTTCCAACAATAATATCACACTTGGTTTGGAAAAGCAAAGTCCTGCAATATATGAAAAAAAAGTAGAATTTGGTCATGCTGTGGATATTCCAGAACTCACATTCAATCCTTAGATCATCGGGGAAAAGGGAGTTTACAGTAAGCAAAAAAGAGAAATGTGTAAAGGACATGTATTAGAAGGATAAGGAAGATGAAGCTTCAGGCATAGGCCAAGAATATGTTCACTGCCAAATCCACAAACACTAACCCATTCGTTTGGCATCGGCAGCAGACATTCAGCCAAACTTTGCAGATGTTATCCAAAAATTCACAATAGTGGTAGCAAAGAGCCCCTTTTGAGCAGAAGCTGAATTTTGCAAGAAGATATCCTTACCCAGTGATACTAAGATCCTGTAGTTCTCCAGCATCACATTACTATATAGGTGTCTTTGAGAAGAATCCAGACAATCCCATTCTTCTTGGGAGAAGTCTACAGCCACATCTCTGAAGGTCACCAACTCCTGAAATGAAATAAATGAAAGAACCTTATCTCTTACCATATTCACCTCATTTCCTCTGCCCTAGGCACACTGGGCCCTCTCTGATATTACATTCTCAAATATGTAACCATGTTACCATATTTGTACTCAGGGCCTTTGTATGTCTCAGATTATTCCAGTATAAAATAGTAATGCTTCAACCCCAATTCCCTAACCCTCCACAGCACTTAATTATTTTAATCATTGCCCGTTCTTCACCCTCCTCAACTAAAATTTAAGCTCCATGAGGGCAGATTATGTTTTGGCTTTGGTCACTGCTTTATCCCCAGGTACAGAATAGAATCTGGCACACCTGAAGTATTCAAATATTGACTAAGTTGAATTAATCAATGAGTGGCTTGAAGAAAATTTCAAGAAGCTAGAAAGGGATCAAAAATAATCCCAGAAAGTGTTCGCTGTATCTCTGACAACTGTACCAAACCAAGCAGAGCAGAGCATCAATTCCATTAAAATTCAAATACTTTAATGCAGAGTTCTCAAAATTTTGTGTAAAGAAATGGGTGTTCTACTCATAATATTGCTTCCGCCTATAGGGGTTAGAGAAAGTTCTTAAAAACTTGATACTGAGCTGGGCTCATGCCTGTAATCCCAGCACTTTGGGAGGGCGAGGTGGGTGGATCACCTGAGGTCAGGAGTTCGCGACCAGCCTGGCCAATATGGTGAAATGCTGTCTCTACTAAAAATACAAAAATTAGCCAGGCGTGGTGGTGTGTGCCTGTAGTCCCAGCTACTCCGGAGGCTGAGGCAGGAGAATCGCTTGAACCCAGGAGGCAGAGGTTGCAGTGAGCCAAGATTGTGCCACTGCACTCCAACCTGGGCAACAGGGCGAGACTCCATCTAAAACAAAACAAAACAAAACAAAACAAAACGTGCTGCTGTGATGCTGTTGGATTCCAGGTTTCTATAATGTGACCACTTGCTGATGAAACAAACATTCATTATATGTGTATGTATTAATTTTTTACAAAATTAAAAGATGTGAACCTGGCAATGCAACTTTTTGCATTTGACACAATTTTGTTACAGTTAAAGAAACTGTCTCTAGGCTGGGTGAGGTGGCTCACACCTGTAATCCCAGCACTCGGGAGGCCAAGGCGGGTGGATCACTTGAGGTCAGGAGTTCCAGAACAGCCTGGCCAACATGGTAAAACCCTGTCTCTATTAAAAATATAAAAATTAGCTATATTTTATATATATTTTATATTTTATAGGTGCTATATATTATAGCACCTATAATCCCCAGTACTCGGGAGGCTGAGGCAGGAGAATCGCTTGAATCTGGGAGGCAGAGGTTGCGGTGAGCTGAGATTGTGCCACTGCACTCTAGCCTAGGCAACACAGCAACACTTTGTCTCAAAAACAAAACAAAACAAAACAAACTACCTCTACAGAAGCAAAATTCTTCAAGTTCAACACTCAGTAACCTTTTTTTTCACTTAATTATAGGAAGTAGGCAAATCTCTCCCTCTCTGCTCCTGTTAACAATGCTTCCTGTTTTCCTTAGCTTATATAAATACATACAATGTATAAATATTTATATACGACATATATACTTTCCACTGATGCTTTATAGTCAACAAAAATAATTTCTATGTCAATACAGGAGTTTACATTCTGATCTTAAAATATTTGACCCCTAACAAATGATAATACTTGGTTTCAAAATCCATTCACAATTATCATCAAACCAGTCTGAAGCAAAACTACAGTTCCCACTTTTTCCTGTTTTCTTTTTGCCCTTAAAGAAACATGGCTTCCAGCTGAGAGGATGACTTCCCCTAACGCCCTGTCACTGATGAATGTTTTCTTCCCCACATTCCTTGTACCACAGCACTTGAAGGTGAGGCAGGTCACCTCTTTGCTCTTGTTTCCAAAATATTTCCTCCTCCCTAAAAGACATCTAGTTTTAAACCTCATGAAATTAGAATGTGTCAATCACAATCCTTCCTTGTGATAGGTATCTACTAATTCCTGATAGATACCAGTTCTCTGTCATTCCTTAAATTCTTCAGCATCTGACTCACTGTCACTCTCTTCAATGCCATTCCTATCATTCTTTGGTCACTTCGATATCCACATAAATAATACTCCCTACAACCTGGCCTCTTAGTTCTCTGACCCCTCTATCCTGGAATAGTCTTATCCTCTACGCTTCTACAGTCATTCATTTCCATGGTCATAACCCAGACCTTGTCAGTACCAGTCAATACCAAACCCTTCATAACCTCAATTACCCCACTCTGACTTCCACCTCCTATATCTCAACTGTTGCCCTGTGGTACCCCAAACTGGATAGTTTCTTGACTCCACCAGAAGTCAAATTCTGGAGAAGTACAATTTATTGTTCTTACCACTTTTTACCACTTTTTCACTGTTCCTCATCCCTGAGTACCCTCACTTCCCAGCACAACCATCTGTTATAATCACCCCCTGCATATGCCCTTGCCTTCCCTGCCCCTCTCTCAGTTAACTGTACTCACTTGGTTAAACTGCAGCCATCTTTCTGCTTACTCTGTGCCTGTACCCTGCATAGCTGAACTCTGCTGGAGAAAATCATACCAACCATGCAAATTAGTATCACTTTAAATTCATGATCACTTAACCTCAAGTGGGCCGAAATGCTGCATGATACATTTCCCTAGTCCATTCATCCCTTCACTCTGCTAAATGACCATTTGATACTATCCCCTCTCTCCTCACACCTTCAAGATCTCCTTCCCCATGCTCACTCTCAGCTGACAATCTTACTTTTTCTCTGAGAAAACAAAACCCATTGAAAGATAATTCCCACAAACTCCCACCACATCTACACATCCACCTGCACCTGTGCTTCTACACCCTAACATGCCCTTATTCCTATAACTGAACAACCCACTTTCCTAGAAAAGGCCAAACATTTAGCTCCTCTTACCTACTTAAGCACATTGTTCCAGCAATTCCCTTTTCTCTATTCATCTTCAAATCTCCCTTTCTACTGAATCTTTAGTATCAGCCTGGCAACATATATCCATCTTTCTGAAACTTTGTCAATTATGACTTTCTCCTTCAGTTACCACCCATTTCTCTCCTTCTTTTTTTTTTTTTTTTTTTTTTTTTTTGAGACAGAGTTTTGCTCTTGTTGCCCAGGCTGGAGTGCAATGGCACAATCTCAGTTCATTGCAACCTCCACTTCCGAGGTTCAAGTGATTCTCCTGCCTCAGCCTCCCGAGTAGCTGGGATTATAGGCATGTGCCACCACACCTGGCTAATTTTTTGTGTTTTTAGTAAAGATGGGGTTTCCGCATGTTGGTCTGACTGGTCTCGAACTCCCTCACCTCAGGTGATCCGCCCGCCTTGGCCTCCCAAAGTGCTGGGATTACAGGAGTGAGCTACCACGTCCGGCTCTCTCCTCTTATAGCTAAACTTTTTTTTTTGAGCGGAGTCTAGCTCTGTCGCCCAGGCTGGAGTGCAGTGGCCGGATCTCAGCTCACTGCAAGCTCCACCTCCTGGGTTGACGCCATTCTCCTGCCTTAGCCTCCCGAGTAGCTGGGACTACAGGCGCCCGCCACCTCACCTGGCTAGTTTTTTGTATTTTTTAGTAGAGATGGGGTTTCACCGTGTTAGCCAGGATGGTCTCGATCTCCTGACTTCGTGATCCGCCCGTCTCGGCCTCCCAAAGTGCTGGGATTACAGGCTTGAGCCACCGCACCCGGCCATAGCTAAACTTTTTGAAAGAGTTGTCTATGTTCTCTGTCATTTCCACCCACCCTCTGCCTATAAATAATGAACTCATACAACTTATGTATTAACAGCATCACTTTGGCTGCTCCACTGAGAACAGACTAAAAGAGAACAAGAGTGGAGGTAGAGAGAGAAGTTAGGAGAGTACCACAGTAACACAGGTGAGAGATGATGGTTCAGAACATAATGGAAGCAGTGGTGATACTAAAAAGTACTCTGGGCTGGATGCCGTGGCTCACGCCTATAATCCGTCTTTGGGAGGCCAAGGCAGGTGGATCACAAGGTCAAGAGAGAGAGAGACCATCCTGGCCGACATGGTGAAACCCTGTTGCTACTAAAAATACAAAAATTAGCTGGGCGTCGTGGCGCATGCCTGTACTCAGGAGACTGAGGCAAGAGAATTGCTTGAACCAGGGAGAGGCGAGGGTTGCAGTGAGTCGAGATCATGCCACTACACTCCAGCCTGGCTGACAGAGCAAGACTCCATCTCAAAAAAAAAAAAGTAATCTGATTCTGGATGTATTTTGAAGTCTCTGATTTCCTGATGGAAGATTTTTAGCTTAATCAGTGGAGCTAGGGAAGTACCTAAGAGTTTCCTAGTTGAGTTCCCTAATTCTATCCTTGTCCCATTCAGTTTATTCTCAGTAGCAGCCAGAGTGATCCTACCAAATGAAAATCAGTTCATGTCACTCATGTTCCAAAACCGCCAGTGGTTCGTTTCACTCCATTTGTAAGATGTTTGCATTTGAGATATCTCTTATGCAACTAAATGAAGATGTTAAGTAGGCAGTCAGGTATACAACTCTAGAGTTCAAGAGAGAGGTCTGGGCTGTGTACAGTTTGGTAGTTGTTGGCATATACATGGTATTTGAGGCTATGAGACAGGATGAGATCACCAAGGTAGTAAGTGTAGATAGAGAACAGGATGAGGGACTAAGCACTGTGACACCCAGTGGTAATGCGTGCTTACTAAAAATTAGAATGAATGAATGTTGTTTGGTTAGAAACTAGAGTGAGGAAGTTGGTCTGTATCCGTATCTGAGGGAACAGTATCCCAGGCAGAGGGAATAGCAAGTGCAAGGCCATGCATTAAGAATGTACTTACTGGCAGCCAGCCACGGTGGCTCACGCCTGTAATCCCAGCACTTTGACAGGCTGAGGCGGGCGGATCACGAGGTCAGGAGAACAAGACCATCCTGGCTAACATGGTGAAACCCCATCTCTCCTAAAAATACAAAAAATTAGCTGGGCATGGTGGCGAGTGCCTGTATTCCCAGCTACTCAGGAGGCTGAGGCAGAAGAATGGTGTGAACCCGGGAGGCGGAGCTTGCAGTGAGCCGAGATCGTGCCACCGCACTCCAGCCTGGGGACAGAGAGAGATTCCGTCTCAAAACAAACAAACAAACAAACAAAAAGAATGTACTCACTGGCCAGGCCAAGTGTGGTAGCTCATGCCTGTAATCCCAGCACTTTGGGAGGCTGAGGCGGGCAGATCACCTGAGGTCTGGAGTTCGAGACCATCCTGGCCAACAAGGTGAAACCCTGTCTCTACTAAAAATACAAAAAATTAGCTGGGTCTGGTGGCACGTGCCTGTAGTCCCAGCTACTCGGGAGGCTGAGGCAGGAGAATTGTTTGAACTCGGGAGGCGGAGGTTGCAGTGAGCCCATATCGCGGCCGCTCCACTCCAGCCTGCTGACAGAGTGAGACTATGTCTCAAAAAAAAAAAAAAAGAATAAGAAAGAATGTACTCACCACATTACAAGGAAGCTAGTGTTGCTAGAACTGAGTGACTGAGTTAAAGACAGGGTGAGAAAAATTAGATGAAGTCAGAGGGACAGTCAGGGACCAGACAAGGATCTTATTTATCTTAAATAAGATGGGAATCCAGTGGAGAGTGTTGATAAGTGACATGACTGGTTACCCAGAAACGTTTCAGCAGAAGGAAAATTAGTATCTGCTTGTTCTGAAAAGCAGACAGGTATTCAGGAAATAGAGAAAACACCAACGCACCTGGTACATGGCTTTAAGAAGCCCAACAGCCATTCTTTCTCCCTCCTTGCTCTTCTCTTGGGAAATGGCAGTGGCCTCAGATAACTGAGATGGGGAAAAGAACATGAGAAACTAGACTTTTCTTGCAGCATCCGGAATCACCAGTCTAGACTTTTTACGATTCTCTTTCCTCCTCTTGCAACCTTCCCTCCAATATAGAGAACATAATGGAGACCTAGGAGTTTGTTTGCATACAATTTAACTCATGCCTAAATCATTTTCCAATTCCTTAGCTTAACACCAGATGTTCTAGGTTTTACAAATACAGACTCAGAGGAATGTAAGCTTTCACATAAAGACACAGAACTAATAAATAAGAGCACCAAGATCAAATAAAAGAGGACCTGACCCCACAATCCTCCTCTCCAATAAATCAGTGATTCTGAAACTTGGTGGCACATTGATATGACTTGAGCCGGCTTTAAAAGCCTCTCGGTGGCACACAGTCTCTCATTCAATGCCCCACATAATCAGAGTCTGAAAAACTACAGTGCCAACCACCGTCTTACCCACGCCACAGTCAGAGGCCATGGGTATGGACTGTCTCACACGGGCACCCTTTCCCATACCGGCAAGGCTCAGACACCAGGGTATCTATCACAAGCGACAGTCTCACAACCCAGTCACAAAGAGGCCCCGGGTATCGGCCCAACAAGGGGCAGCGAACACTCGCCCGCTCCCCCCCCAACTCACAGCCTCACACTCCACGGTGCCACTGACTCCCTCGCACCCAGTCACACAGGACGTGGACAGGCACACGCGGTGACAGCCTCGCACTACGGTACCAACCTCCACTTGCACCGGAGTCACACAGAGGGCCTGGGACGAGCTTCCGGAGAACCACACGCCACTCCTCAGCCCACTCCCTACCTGCAGAACAGAGCTGGGGGAAGAGCCCGTTCCCGCCCCAATGGCTCGGGGAATCTTCGCTCGGATCACACCCCTACCCTGAGTTGGATGGAACCCAGCCCCTACGGGCCCGGAAAGAAGCGCCTCAGCTGCCTCCGCCCCCGGAGGACACAAAGGGGCCGCGGGCCCAGCTCCCGCGGGGGCAGCTGGGAAACGTAGTCCGGAGTAGAAAAGGTCGCGGCGCCGTAGGGTCTGGCAGCAACAGGGCAGCTCCGCGCAGGGTTTGTAACACTGCCCCCTCCCCACCAGGTCCTCCCACGCTGGCCTCTTCCCCTGCCTTCCAGAGAGCCCGAAAGTCCGGATTCCCTGCAGCTCCGAGCCTGGCTGGGTCACAGGGACGGGACCCAGCGTTACACTACAGTGGCTGGTATGGTAGGCACAAGCGCTCCGCGCACCCCACTTAGCAACCAGGGCGGGGAGTTGAGAACCGCGGGTTGGCCGCAGGGAAAAGGTTTGTGCGTGGGAACGCGCTAGTGGCGCGTCTACTCAAAATGGGTGGGAGGCGAATTCCTAGAATTGTGCTGGATACCCGAAAAAAGTTGCGGGGGGGGGCGAGGGTGCGAGGAGGTAAACTGCGCAAGCGTACTACACTCCTGGCGGCCTCCCACTGGCTACCCTTGGCCAGGCGCGGTGGCTCACGCCTGAAATCCCAGCACTTTGGGAGGCCGAGGCGGGCAGATCACGAGGTCAGGAGTTCCAGACCAGCCTGACCAACATCGTGGAATCCCGTCTCTAATAAAAATACAAAAGAATTAGCCGGGCGTGGTGGCACGCGCCTGTAGTCCCAGCTACTCAGGAGGCTGAGGCAGGAAAACTGCCTGAACCCGGGAGGCGGAGAGGCGGAGGTTGCAGTGAGCCGAGATCACGCCACTGCACTCCAGCCTGAGCGACAGAGCAAAAGTCCGTCTAAAAAAAAGAAAAGAAAGAAAGAAAAAGAGAAAAAACCGCCAGACCTCAAATGATCCGTCCGCCTTGGCCACCCAAAGTGCTGGGATCACAGGCGTGAGCCACCACGTCCGGCCTATTATCTCTTTATTAAAGGTATTAAGACCGGCCCCGTGCGGCTCTTGCCTGTAACCCCAGCACTTCGTGAGGCCCAGGCGGAGGATCGCTTGAGCTCAGAAGTTTGAGACCAGCCTGGGCAACATAGTGAGACCTCATCTCTAAGAATTAAAAAAAAAATCAGCCAGGCGGGGTGTCCCGTGATTGTAGTCCCAGTTACTCGGAAGGCTGAGGCAGAGAATCGCTTGAGCCCGGGAGTTCGAGGCAGCAGTGAGACAGCATCGCGCCGCAGCACTCCAGCATGGGTTACAAAGTGAGGCTTTGTCTCAAAAAAAAAAAAAAAAAAAAAAAAAAAAAAAAAAAAATTAAGATTAAAGGCATGGAGAAATTAAGCACCTAGTCTGAGATGACACAGCTAGTAAGGCCAAGTCTGTTTAGAATCCAGGCGGATTGGCCACACTACTTTTCGCTCACGATCCCGGGTCATGAAATCCAGTAACACTGTCACTTCGAGAAGTCCAGAAAGAACAAATACATGCAAGGTCAGAATCAAACAGCCACGAGAATATAAAACGCGACCATGGTCACACAAAAGGTCGCATATTCGCACGACCTCAGATGTCACTGGACATGGTCTCTCGCCTGGGAAACCCCAAACTCCAAATTCCATGGCCGAAGTTTCACACATACAGTCACACACACAACGTCACTCCTCCCTGTTCTAGCCGCTGCTAGGACCTTAAGGCTCCAGCTGACCCGGCCTTCACGGGCACTTGAGCTCTCACCACCTTCACCACGCCGTATTCTAGTCTCAGGTAGAAACCCGAGAAGACGGAACTAAACAGACTGAGCCAGGCTTCCTTCACGGACCCTGCGAACCTGCAGCTCCAGCCCACTGTAAGAAGGAAATGCCTTTTTGCAGGGGGAGAGGGGGGAGTAGGGCCGCGAAGGCCTCTGGGAAATGTAGTTCGGGGCAGGAAGCAGCGGAACGACTCGATTCTTCTCAGTACCAAGTTGCGCTCCCAATCTGAGAGCTGGGCTGGCAGGAGGCCGCTCCGGCAAAACCCTAGGCTGAGCTCCCCTACGCGGAGCTGTGAGCCCTGGAACGCCGTGGTCGGCTTCTCAGGACGCGCAAACGGGGAAGCTGGTCCCGCCCGGGTGAGCCGCGGGGGCCTCTGGGAAGCGTCTCCCCTGGTCTAACGGACCAAGGCTTGTGGAGCCCTCAGCCACCTACAGCCCCGGCCTCAGGGGCGCCTCTGTCCCAGCCCGCGCCGGCTGTGCCACTTCGGCAGCTTTACGTGTGGTTTCGGGGCCTGTGTCCGCGGGCTAGGTGGTGAGTCATCCGGAAACCGCTAGCTCTCAGCGCCGGACTCTTTGTGCTGGGTGGGAGTGGGGGCCCGCGGACCTGGTGCCCCAATCCTTGGAAGAGGACGCCAGGCGGGGCGATGCCTGTGCCTGTGGTTCCCTGAGGCAGTGGGAGTGGCGTGCGAAGGACTGTGAGAGTCTGGCGTGAAGTGACTGTCATTTGCCAGACGTTTGTCTGGCTGAGTGTGGCCCCGGGAGCGTGTCCGTAAGCGGATTTCGTGGAGGCGCTTTCCCTTTTATCTTTCAGTATGAACCTGCGTGCAAACATGCGTGACAGTGGGATCTTGAATGAATGAAAAACTGTTTTTGCAAGGTAGGGTGTGCTTGTGGGTGTAGATGTGTGACACTTGGCATTTCTGCCAGCGCTGCATGTCTTTGGCTATGGTCATTGGAAATAAGTTCTTTTTGTTTGTTTTCGTTTTGTTTTTGAGACGGAGTTTCGCTCTTGTTGCACAGGCTGCTGGAGTGCAATGGCGCGATCTCGGCTCACCACAACCTCTGCCACCCGGGTACAAGCGATTCTCCTGCCTCAGCCTCCCGAGTAGCTGGAATTACAGGCGCGTGCCACCACGCCTGGCTAATTTTGTATTTTTTGTAGAGAAAGGGTTTCTCCATGTGGGTCAGGCTGGTTTCGAACTCCTCACCTCAGGTGATCCACCCGCCTCGGCCTCCCAAAGTGCTGGGATTGCAGACGTGAGCCACCGCGCCCGACCGGAAATATGTTTTTATATGAAACATCGATAGCCTCAACACTTCATTTTTAATTTTATTTTCGTGTATTAGCTACATTGTTTTGTGTACGTACTAAACTCATTCTCCTCGTCCCCTACTCCACCTCATTTGGGGAGTAGAGTGGGGTGGAAAAAAATGCAGAAAAGCTTGAAGAACAAAAATCATTCATAGTTCTACCAGCCATGCAACTACTGTCAAAATTTACTTTCCATCTTTTCACCCCCGCCTTTGTGAATACATACGTATACGTTCATATGTTCTATATATGTGCATGATGGCTTCAAAATTGCAGTCACACTATACATACAATCTGTAACCAACCTTTCTTATTTAACAATATATGATTGGTATCTTTCCATTTAAACAATCACAAATTATGCCATCATTTTAAAGTATTTCATGGTATACGTTTACCCCTGCTGATGGGTGATTTGGTTCTCTCTAGCTTATTGAAATTATAAACTGTGTGTTTATCAGCAACTATTTGGCACATGTTTTAATGTACTTTTCTAAATTTTTTGGAGGGGGAGCAGGCTCCTAAAAGTAGAATTGATAGGTCAAAATGTATGCTCTTATTAAAGGTTCCCTGAGCCTATCCAATTATTCTTCTGTAAAGTTCCAATAATCTGCAGTATTATTGGCATAAGATTGCCTATATCCTCATACACCATTGATAACTATGGATATTCTAAATAGTAGTAATCTTTGTTCCTCATTGCTATAAATTAATTAATTTACTATAAAACAATTGATTACTTATTGAAGTCAAGCATTTAAAAAATCTTTTGTGAATTATACGTTTTCTAAAGTAGCGTTCTGTTTTCAAATTTCTTTTCCAGAGTTCTTCGTATATTAAGGATTCATTCATTCATAGACTCATCATTTATTGAACGCTGTCTGTGTAACAGGCACGATCCTAAGTGCTTGGGATATAGCAGTGAACAAGAGGCAACCCCCCTACTATCATGGTACTTACATTTTTGTGGGCCAGATAATAAACAAGGTAAGAAAATTAAATATGAAGTATATTAAATGGTGAAAAATACTAAGAAAAAATGTGAAGTGAGAGGATATTTAGAATTAGAGATGGGAGTTTGAGTTTTAGATGGGCTCTTCAGGGAAGGCATCCTGAAAAGGTAGTAATAAAGATATGAAGGAAGTAAAGGATCTATTTATGCATAAGTGAGGAAAGTTATTCCAGGCAGAGGGAACAGCAGTTGTAAAGGCTTTGAAGTGGCAACATGCCTGTTAGTGAAGAGGCTGGTGTGGCTGAAATAGAGTAATTGAAGGGGAGAGTAGTGGGAGAGAAGAGAAGAAAGGTAAGTGGTGGGGAGGAGGGCAGATCAGATTGGGCTTTATGGCCCGTAGTACTAATTTTGGCTTTTCCTCTGAGTGAGATGGGAAGCTGCCGGAGGGTTTTTGAGCATGGAAATGATACTATCTGCTTACGATTTAAGAAGATAGCTTTGGCAGCTCTGATGAGAATGGCCTATGGGAGGACAAATGAGGAAAAAGCGGGCAGGTCAAGGGAAGAAGCAGAGAGACCAATTAGGAAACTACAGTTGTGTTGCTTAATGATGGGTATCCATTCTGAAAAATACTTGGTTAGACAATTTTGTCCTTGTACGAACATCCTGGAGTGTACTTACACAACCTAGATGGTATAGCCTCCTGCAAACCTAGGCTGTATGGCATAGCCTATTCTCAGGCCACAAACCTGTACAGCATGTTACTGTACTGACTACCATAGGCAACTGTAACACAATGGTAAGACGTTGTGTATCTAAACATATCTAAACACAGAAAAGATACAGTGAAAATGCAGTATAAAAGATTAAAAATGGGCCGGGTGCGGTGGCTCATGCCTGTAATCCCAGCAGTTTGGGAGGTCAAGGTGGGCGGATCATGAGGTCAGGAGATCGAGGCCATCCTGCCTAACAGGGTGAAACCCCATCTCTACTAAAAATACAAAAAATTAGCCAGGTGTGATGGAACACTCCTGTAGTCCCAGCTACTCGGGAGGCTGAGGCAGGAAAATCACTTGAACCCGGGAGGCGGAGCTCACATTGAGCCGAGATTGTGCCACCGTACTCCATCCTGGGCAACAGAGTGAGACGCCATCTCAAAAATAAATAAATAAATAAATAAGATTAAAACTGGTACAGCTATATATATATTTTTGTGTGTGTGTGTGTGGTGGTGAGTGAATACGAAGGGTTAGGACATTAGTGTACACTACTGTTGACTTTATAAAAACCCCACACTTAGGCTACACTAAATTTATAAAAACATTTTTCTTTTTTCAGTAATAAATTAACCTTAGCTTACTATAACTCTTTTACTTTATACACTTTTAAATTTTTTAAACTTTTTTACTCTTTTATAATAATACTTAGCTTAAAACACAAACATATTGTATAGCTGTACAAAAATATTTTCTTTATATCTTTATAAGCTTTTTTCTATTAAAAACGTTTTAACTTTTGAAACTCCTTTGCTGAAAACTAAGACACAAACACATTAGCCTAGGCTTACACGGGGTCAGGATCATCAATATCACTGTCTTCCACCTTCACATCTTGTTCCGCTGGAAGGTCTTCAGGGGCAATAAACATGCATGGAGCATGCAGGAAACAAAAAACATGCATTGTTATTGTTATCATCTCCTATGATAATAATGTCTTCTGGAATACCTCTGGAAGGACCTGCTTGAGGCTATTTTACAGTTCACTTTTTTTTTAAGTAGGATTATACTTTAAAATAACAAAAAGTATAGTATAGTAAATACATAAAGCAGTAACGGTCATTTATTATTTTCAAGTATTATGTACTATATGCATGATCAATAATCAATAATATTATCAAATACTAATACCATACACAACTGTATGTGCTATACTTTTATACCACTGGCAGTGCAGTAGGGGTGTTTTGTTTACATTAGCATCACCACAAACATCATAGAGTGTACTTATATAAACCTAGGTTACATGTGTAATGCATTGTGCTATGACGTTATGATGGCTATGACGTCACTAGGTGATAGGAATTTTTTTTTTTTTTTAAAGTTCAGCTTTTTATTGAACACATTATAAAAGAGATTTACTCAAAAAGACCAAAGCCCATGTCATCATCAGACTCCTCGGATTCTTCTTTCTTTGCTTCCACTTTCTTCTCCTCAGCTGGAGCAGCAGCAGTGGAGAGGGCAGGACCTCCTGCTGGTGCAGCACCAGCTGCTGGAGCAGGTCCACCAGCCCCTACATTGCAGATGAGGCTCCCATTGTTGACATTGGCCAGGGCCTTTGCAAACAAGCCAGGCCAAAAAGGTTCAACATTCACACCGGCTGCTTTAATGAGGGCATTGATCTTATCCTCCGTGACGGTCACCTCATCGTCGTGCAGAATGAGGGCCGAGTAGATGCAGGCGAGCTCGGAGACGGAGGCCATAGCGCGGGCAAGTGTGGGACTGGCGCTGCCGGACGCGGTGCTAGTCGCCGGATGAAGTGAGGCCCTCACTCCAACGCGGCCTTAGCTTTCTCGGAAGGACCGAGCACCTTCGCGACAGCTGAGGAAAAAAGGCAGGAATTTTTTAGCTTCATTAAAATCTTATAGGACCACTGGTTGTATATGTGATCTGTTGTTGGCTGAAATGTTGTTACGTAGCATATGATTGTATTGTAGTACTTTAGGGAAAAGATATTGGTGATCTGGACCAGAGTAGTAAAAATGGTGAGTAGTCATCATGTACTAGATATAATTTAAAGGTAGAGCTGCCGTGATTTGCTGACAAACTGAGGCAGATTGTGAATGAGACAAGGTGACACAATATTGTTTTTATGAGTAACTTGAATGGAGGTGTCATTAACTGCGAAGGGGAACAATGTAGGAAAAACTGACTTGGAATGTAGGAAAATAGTGAGATTTCAGTTTGGAATATAGTATGTGAAATGTGAGGATGCCCATTAGACATTCAAGTGGAGATATCAAGGTGGCAACTGGATATACAAGTATGAAGTTCAAAAGGAGAGACAAAAGAGAGATCTAAGGTCTAGGATGGAGACATATTTGGGAATTATCAGGATATAAATGATATTTAACACGAGACTGAATGAGATCACTTAGAGGTTAGGATAGATAGAGAAAGGTGGAGACAAAGGACTGATCTCTGAGTCACTCTAACATAACAAACTCTGGGAAGTAAGGAGGAATTAGCAAAAGAGACTGACGGGGACTAGCTTGAAATGTTGAAGGAACACTAGGTGAGTGTGATATTCTGGAAACCAAGGGAAGAATGTATTTTAACAAGAACTGTGTCGGGTGCTACCAATAGGCCACGTAAAATGAGGAGTGAGAAAGAAACATGGAATTTGGCAACATGAAATTCATTTATTAGGGACCCTGAAAGCAGTGTCTATGGAATTTTAGGCCAAAGAGAGAACTGGAAAAGAAAAAATTGGAGATATCAAGTCTAGACAATTCTTGAAGATTTTTTTTTTTTTCTAAATGGAAGAAGTGAAATGGCGTGGTAGCTGGAGTTAAGAGGTATACATTCTGTTTATATACTGATTGAAATGATCCAGTAGAGAGAGAAACTACAATACAGGAGAGAAAGCAGATAATATAAAAATGTCCTTAAGTAGCCAGAGCAAATGAGATCTTGTGGCAGAGTTTGGCTGAGCTTGGACCTTGACCATGGTAATAACAGGAGAGAAGGGAGAAGTACTCAGGCACAGATACAAGTAAATGGGCAGATGTGTTGGTGAGAACTTGTGAACCTTCTCTTATGATTGTTTTAACTTTATAGTGAAGTACCTAGAAAGAGACTCAGATGAGAGTGAGACTGGTGCTAGAGTTTGAGAAGAGCAGGGGAAAGAAAATCACAGAGATTGGGACAGAAAATAGAGAAATTATGAATTTTAGGCACCATTAAAGACCCACTTAATGTTAGTATTTATGAATTTAAAGTGAGCCTATTCTGTATAGCTGTGTGTTTTTTCTCCTGCAGTGTTCATCCGCTTTTTATCCTGCAGTGTTCATCCGCATAGTTTGCAGCCACAGACAGGTTAGGGGGAGATTTGGATTTAACCAGAATGTTGGTTTCATGAAGCAAAGAGGAATAATGTGAGAGAGAGGCAAAAGGAGTCTTAAGTTGGCAAAATAATTGATTGTTGTTTTGATTTTGGATTTTAGGCTAGGTAAGTGGAAAAGTGAGGACAGGAAGAGGGTGAAGGACAGTAAAAAATTAGTAGAATCAAGGAATGGAAGGTCCTGACAGGGTTGAAGGACTGTTGGGTTGTAATATTAGAGGAAGTAAGGTGAAACATATTGAGGGATGGGTCGGGCACGGTGGCTTATGCCTGTAATCCCAGCACTTTGGGAGGCCGAAGTGGGCAGATCATGAGGTCAAGGGATCGAGACCATCCTGGCCAACGTGGTGAAACTCTGTCTCTACTAAAAATACAAAAATTCACTGGGCATGGTGGTGCACACCTGTAGTCCCAGCTACTCCGGAGCCTGAGGCAGGAGAATCGCTTGAACCTAGGAGGTGGAAGTTGCAGTGAGCCAAGATCACGCCATTGTACTCCAGCCTGGCCACAGAGCGAGACTCTGTCTCAAAAAAAAAGAATATTTTTCATATGTTTTAAAAATAGAACAGTTCTTCTTACCACTATACTGGTTTTAGAAAACATGGATGATTACTAACTAGACCCATTATTTCAGTAAGGGCTGCAAAATGGCAGTATTCTAATTCTGTCATTCCTTCGTTTACTAGCTAGAATATTTTCCTAAAGAAAAAATTTTCCTCGTCAACTGTTTGTTCACCCTTAGGTACAGTTTGTACAGAAAAGGCAGAATAAATGGATTCTTTCCCTTTATATGATTTTGAGTTATCGAAGTGGTTCTCTGGCATCTCCTAGTGGGTTGTTTTTATTATTATCACCATTATATATTCATCATTTTTAGCATATTTGATGTGTCTTAAATTACTGCACTTATTTTCTTTTCCAAGCTTAAATGTTCTCATCTTTGGCTACTGTTTCAGGATAGCTTCTGAATCCTTTTAACACATCCCCAGTAGTGTTTGATGGTGTCCTACGTTTCTGATATGATAGGACATCCCCAGATCATTTTGAACATTTTCTGCCCTATGCATGAAATCAATATTTTCTGTATGGTGCCCTGATTGCTTTAAGTAGGAAATGGTATTTTGAGACCACAGTTATAGTGCTTGTTGCTGTTGGAATGGTTATTGTTGTTAGAGGGTTTTTGTGTGTGTGGACAGAGCTAGGATATATATGTATATATTTTAACAACTTGATTAAGATATAATTCATAACAATACATTTTACCCTTTTAAAATATACAGTTTAATATTTTTAAAAATATATATTCAGCCAGGTGCAGTGGCTCACGCCTGTAATCCCAACACTTTGGGAGGCCAAGGCGGGCGGGTCACAAGGTCAGGAGTTCGAGAATAGCCTGACCAACATGGTGAAACCCCAATTCTACTAAAAATACAAAAATTAGTCTGGCGTGGTGGTGCGCACCTGTAATCCCAGCTACTCAGGAGGCTGAGGCAAGAGAATCACTTGAACTCGGGAGACAGAGGTTGCAGTGAGCCGAGATCGCACCACTGCACTCCAGCCTGGGCGACAGAGTGAGACTCCGTCTCAAAATAATAATAATATTAATAATAATAATATATATAATTGTATATATATTTTTTCATGGGGTTATGAAACTACCACCACAATGGAATTTTAGAGCATTTCATCACTAAAGGAAACATGGTATTCATATGGGATTGATGGTACGCATCCCCTAGGTCCTGCCCAACCTAGTCAACTACTGATCTTTCTGTCTCTATAAATTTGCCTATTCCACACATTTCATATAATTGAAATAATATATTATGTGACCTTTTTTGACTGACTTCTTTCACTTAGCATGTTTTCAAGTTTCATTCCTATTATAACAGGAAATATATTCTTAACAAAATGAGCATCATGAGTTCATATTGCTGTTTCCAATGTTAAAAATTTTAGCCAGGTGCGGTGGCTCACGCCTGTAATCCCACCACTTTGGAAGTCCAAGGCGGGTGGATCACGAGGTCAGGAGATCAAGACCATCCTGGCAAACACGGTGAAACCCCGTCTCTACTAAAAAAAAAATACAAAAAATTAGCCGGGCGTGGTGGCAGGCGCCAGTAGTCCCAGCTACTTGGGAGGTTGATGCAGGAGAATGGTGTGAACCCAGGAGGTGGAGCTTGCAGTGAGCTGAGATTGCGCCATTGTACTCCAGCCTGGGCAACAGAGCGAGACTCCATCTCAAAAAAAAAAAAAAAAAAAAAAAAACATTTAAATTATAGAGTTTTAACTTTGGTTTTATTTTTGTAGCTTTTATTTGCTCAATGATCCATCTGTATATCTATATATGTATGTATAAATAAGACAATTTCAGAGCAACATTATTAGTCCTTACAATATTCCTACAGTAAATAATTTTAACATTTCTTTATAGATCTATTTGCTGCTAGGATATATCCCTCTAGAGAAGTACAGTCCAATTATTGAGCTTTAAAGTAACTATAACTAATTTCCATGTGGTTAAGCTGAAAACTTGATACATGATTAGTTTCATTTGTTTTATTTTGCTTCTGGTTTTTAGGTATAGCTTTTGTTTTAACATTTGATCCAATTTAATTTTGTCCTATAATTATGTAAAACACTTACATGATTGGAAAGTCAGATATACAAAACAAGGTGTATTAAAGTGTACACAAAACAAATACAGAAAATAAAGAGAAGTCTTGGTGTTTATTCTATTTGTGTCTCTACCACCTTTTAGTAACCGTTTTTAAATTGTTAAATTTTTTGGTTTTCCTTCTACTTTTTAATGTAAGCAAATATGCATAAAATGCTAGTTTACTATCCATAATTTTTTTTTGTTTTACTTATCCAGCTTTTTCATCGTAAATAAATTTGAGGATTTGGCTTGATAAGCTGAGTGAAAAACTTTTTGGTAATTATAATTGAAATTATATAAATTTTATAGATACTATTGGGAAAATAGGCATCTTTACCATGCTGACTTTTTCTGTCTTTAACTATGGTATTTATTTAAGGTTACTTTTGTGAACCTTAATACATTTTCTTGACTATGCTCTTATACAGCTTTTGTTTGAATTATTCCTATTGTCTTGGAGTTTTTGTCACTTTTGTAAATTGTGAATAAGTTAGTTAAAATGCCACATAGACCTGCTACCACATTTAACACACCTTTCTCCTGATTAAGTGTTTGCTTGGGTGCAACCTTTAATTATTTCCCAGAGTTTCTGAAAGTCTGGTTCTGACAGGTTTTGCCTGTTTGTTTTTTTCATTTCTAGGGAAGGATAGGCCACCAGTCTCATCCCTTGACTTTTTTTCTTTTTTTTTTTTTTTGAGACAGAGTCTCACTATGCTGCCCAGGCTAGAGTGCAGTGACTATTCACAGATGCAGTCATGGCACACTGCAGCTTTGAACTCCTATGTTCAAGCAACCTTCCTGCCTTAGCCCCCGCAAATAGCTTGGACTGCAGGTGCATGCCACCATGCGTAGCTTCATCTCTTTACTCGTAACCTGAATGTTAAAGTGGGTTTCTTGTAGACATATATAGTTGGTTGTTTTGTTTGTTTGTTTGTTTGTTTTTTAAATGCACTCTGACAATCTGTCTTCTAATTGCTGTGTTTGGACCATTTATACTTGGTGTGATTATTTTTGTAGTTGGATTAACATCTACCATTGGCTGGGCATGGTGGCTCATGCCTGTAATCCCAGCACTTTGGGAGGCCGAGGCAGGCAGATCACCTGAGGTCCAGAGTTTAAGACCAACCTGGCGAAACCCCGTCTCTACTGAAAATACAAAAATTAGCCAGGCGTGGTGCCACATGCCTGTAATCCCAGCTGAGGCTGAGGCAGGAGAATTGCTTGAACCCAGGAGGCGGAGACTGCAGTGAGCCAAGATTGTTCCACTGCGCTCCAGCCTGGGCAACAGAGTGAGACTCCGTCTCAAAAAAATAAAAAATAAAAAAATAAAAAAACCTGCCATCTTCCTAGCTGTTTTCCATTTGCTTCCTATGCAAATAGAAACTTTTTTTATTTCTTTGTTTGGTTTCTTCTCTTCCCTCCTCCTTTGTCTGATTACTACGGTTTTCATTGAGCATTTTATATTATTTCATTTTATCTCCTGTTTACTTTATCATTTATACTTCTTTTAAAAATTTTTAGTGTCACCCTAAAGTTTTCAATATGTATTTTTAACTAATCTAAATTCACTTTTGAAAAATGCTGTACTGCTTCATATGCAGTACAGGAACCTTACAACAGTATTCCCAGTTCCCCCTTCTTCTCCGTTGTTGTGTCACTTGTGATGTCTCTTTCATTCATTTCACTTATCTGTGAGCTATAATCACCTAATAACACTGTTATCATTATAGCCTTCAACAAAAAACATTTATCTTTTAGATCAATTGCTAATAAAAGAACCGAAAGATTTTATCTTACCCTTCATGATTTCGTCTCTGATGCACTTCCTTTCTTTATGTAAATCCATGTTTCTGACATATATTGTTTTTCTTCTGACTAAATAACTTTTTAACATTTCTTACAGGGTAGGTCTGCTGGTGATGAATTCCCTTACCTTTTGTTTTGAGAAAGTCTTCATTTCTCCTTCAATTTTGAAGGATAATTTCCCTGAATAGAAAATTCTAGGTTGGTGACTCTTTTTCATTTAATGCTTTAGATATTTCACACCACTTTTTTCTTGCTTATTTGGTTTCTGACAAGAAGTCTGCTGTAATTTTTATCAATGTCATTTTATAGGTAAGGTGTTACTTTTTTCTGGGTTCCTTGAATACCTTTTCTTTTTCTTTTTTTTTTTTCAGTTTCAATATGATATACACGTTTTTTTTGTTTTGTTTTGTTTTGTTTTGGTATTTATCCTGCTTAGTGTTCTTTGCGCTTCCTCATTCTGTGGTTTGATGTGTGTCGTTAATTTGAAACATTCATGGACATTATTACTTACAATATTTCATCTGTGTTCTCTTTTTTTCTCCTTTTGGTTTTCTAATTGGGAAAATAGATGTCTATTTAATAGATACATGTTTTGATATTGTCCCATGGTTTGGATGTTCTCGTTTTTCATTCTTTTTCCTCTGTGCACTTTCTTTTGAAGTTTCTATTTTCAGGTTCACTGATTGTTTCCTCTACTGCGTTGAGTTTGTTGATGAGTCCATTGAAGGCATTCTTTCTTTTTGTTAATATGTTTTTTATTTCTAGCATTTCTTTTAATTCTTTCTTATAGCTTGCATTTCTCTGCTTACAGTACCCATCTCTTTTTCTAACTTTGTCATAGAGCACTCAAAATATTAATCATAGTTATTTTAAATTCATTGCACAAACTTTTACTGCACATCTTTTCTTATATAGGTTGTGCTGGGCAATGAAACATCAAACCATATGACCAGTCCCTGCCATAAGTGGTTCACAGTCCTACTTAGACAGATAAATCAGTGGGTGCGTTGGCAGAGCGATAAATGCCACAAGATGGTTAAGCTCATGAGATACAGGAGTACAAATAGATCCACATAGAGGGATATCCCAATCAAATGATAAAGTCATTCTTAATCTGATCTCTTTAAAAACAAGAAGGCATTGGTCAAAAGCAAGAAGGAACTGATGATCAGCAATCAAGAGATAGTTTCTAGGCATGGGAACGTAATATAGAGTAACTTTTAAGGAGCTTTGTATATTTTAAGAAAGCATGTAATTATGTATGGCTGGAGTTTACTTTCAGGGAGTGAAAGATGAAGCTAATGAGGTATTCAGAAACAAAATTATAAAAGTTGTCATTGAAGTAATTTAAGGTAATACCCATGTAACTAATAAGCACAGGTAGCCCTTGAATCTAAAATAAAATACAGTTTTTAAAAAGGACTCCATAAAGAATATAAAAATATCAGCCTGGGCATAGTAGCTCATGTCTATAAGCCTAGCACTTTGGGAGGCCGAGGCAGGCAGATCATTTGAGCCCAAGTGTTCAAGACCAGCCTGGGCAACGTGGCAAAACCCCGTCTTTACCAAAAATATATAAATTAGCCAGGCATGGTGGTGCATGCCTGTGGTCCCAGCTACTTAGGAGGCTGAGATGGGAGAATCACTTGAACCTCGGAGATCAAGGCTGCGGCGAGCCATGCGCTTCTCCAGCTTGGGCAACAGAGTGAGACCCTGTTTCCAAAACAAAACAAAAAAAAGAATATAAACATATCTAAGATTTTCCAGTTTTATTTTGTTGATTCTTAAACATTATACACCAATTCCACACTCTCTTTTCCTTTCCTATTTCCACATACCTCAGTTTCTCTGTTACCATAAGCCAATAAATTTTGGGCAAGGGGAGAAAAAATAAATTTAAACAGAGGAGTATTACTTAAGATGCATTTTATAAGGATAGAATTCTCGATTAAATCCTGAATTTATTTTAAAATTGGTTTTAAAGGATATTGTTGCGACAACTAGGGAAGTATGAATAGAAATAATTTATTTTATTGTACTAATGTTTAATGTCTTTGCTGTGATAATGGCACTGTGTTTATGTAGGAGACTTCTTAGTTTTTGGAGGTCATTCTGAAAGAGTTAAATGTGAAGTTTGTGTACATGTTTTTAGAGAAGGAAAGAGAGGTAGAAAAATGTGGCAATTGCTGAATATAGGTTAAGGGTTTTAGAAGTATTCTTTGTACTAATCTTTCAACGTTTTTGTAGTTCGAGTTTTGTGTTGTTTTTGTTTTTGTTTGAGACAGTCTTGCTGTGTTGCCCAGGCTGGAGTGCACTGGCGCGATCTAGGCTCACTGCAACCTCCGCCTCCCGGGTTCAAGCGATTCTCCTGCCTCAGCCTCCCAAGTAACTACAGGATTACAGGCGCCTGCCACCACACCTGACTAATTTTTTGTATTTTTAGTAGAGGTGGGGTTTCACTGTGTTGGCCAGGCCGGTCTTGAACTCCTGACCTTGCGATCCGCCTACCTCGGCCTCCCAAAGTGCTGGAATTACAGGTGTGAGTCACTGTGCCCGGCCTCGAGTTTTTAAAAGCAATAAATTTTGGAGGAAAATTTTTAGAATATATACATACAAGTATGTTTAGAGTGAACTAGAGGAAAGGAAAGTAGGAGGCAGTTAAACTGTTTCATGAAGCGTCAACTCCCTGTCTAAAGAAAAAGTTTTCTTAATGGAGAGCTCTGTGACTTAATGTTTAACTAACATGAATGGGAGCTTCCTTCTCAAACATATGGGCCCTAAGAGAGAAGTAGAAATTTTAAGAGATAAAATATAAGACACTTAGATGGTCAGTTTAAGGGATAGATCACCCTATTCTTAGGAATTATACATAAGAGAAAGTAGAGAAAATGACAACAAAAAGGTGCAAGAAAATTTCCTAGAAGAGAACAATAAATATACGGATTGCAGTGACCATATGTCCATGATATACATTGACCAAAAGCTCAGTGCGATTAATGAGAAAAACCCACACCAACTATCAGAAACTAACACGAGAAGAAAGGCCAAAAACTTTCTACAGAGGAAAAAAAAAGTTGGAATGATCTAGAAGTAGAATGTCAATATACAGCAACACTAGAAGTCACTGGAGCCGCAAAGTGAAGTCACATTGCTTTAAATTTCTGAGGAAAAATTGTTTTTCTGAGAAGCCTACAGTTAGCCAAATTATTATTTGAGTATGAGAGTAGAATAAAAATATTTTCAAACATGCCAGCCAAATTAAAGAGAGAACAAAGTAAAGAAGCTTTTGAGAAATTAAATTTTTGATTTCTGTAGGTTGCAACTGTCTTTGGCAACTTTAGATCCCAGATAGAGCGGTACCCACAGAGTTTAATGCTGTTCTTCCAGCCATCAGTGGGTGCTAATGTCCAGCCCTTATATCCTTCTTTCATGTGTCATTGGCCCTTTTCCCTTGTGATTTAAACATGTGTTGCAAAGTGGTGTGGTAGGACCTAGAATCCGGGAACCCATGGAAATAGTGGATAGAAGACTAGGAAAGAGTTGGGGGTGGGGGAGAAAATAGTGTTGTTGTCCACCACAGAGCCATATCCCCAGTCTGTGAGTTAGTTCATGCTAACTAGAGAATTTCTGTCTTGAGAAACGCTGCCAGGTGTACAGCTTTCAATGAGTTTTAGGTTTTTGGCAAAATGTGGATTCAAGCAAGAGGACTGTTAAAAATATATATATTATTATGTAGATATGCAAGTTGCTGTAAGCATTTTAACTGTATCAGAGCTCATTTCAGGAGGGAATTATGCATGATAGTCCAAAAACTAAACAAATTGATATGCCTGGAAGTAAGTTCTCTGCAGAGGAAAGAAAAATAATATTTATTACGAATATAACATTTAGTTTGTGAATTTGTTTCTAAAGTATTTCCTCAATTAGCTTAAAGTTGAGTTCCTCCAGTATACTGAATTCTGTCTTTTCTGAGGCCTTACCAATTGCTACTGCTTTGCTTGTAATGCTATCCCACCCCAACTCCATCCTAGCTAATTTACTCGACTTTAAACTGTTATCCTAATCCTAACTTTATTTGCAAGGTATTTTTGAGCCCCATGACAAAATAAACTGAAGGACTTCTCAAAAGTTTATTGTAATGAGGGGACTTTGGGTTTCTCCTTAGGGATGTAAACAGCTGGAAGGAGCTTTGCTTCAATCATTACAACAAGGAAACTACAAACTTCTACCCTACAACAAGGAAATGGACAGACTACAAAATAACTTTTCTAGAACCCATCAGAGAACTGAGGTCACAGGGCAACCAAGTAATCTTAAATCTGGGGAAAGAAAGATGCCAGCTGAGAGAAACAGGACTCAAGCTATACTTACCTGGGATGGACTCTGCCAGACACCATATAAGCCAGTAAGAAAATACAGCTATCAAGTTTTTAAACAAATTTTTAAAGTGTGAATGTCAGCTAATGAAAGTGTAAAACTACTGGGGGATTTGCAAAATTAGAGAGGTGGGGGTTCAATCTCTTGTAGGCTTTTCCTCTTGGAATCCCAGCAGCACTCATAGGGAAGATGGGGGTAAATCCTGAGAAGCCTTTCCTTGTGGTGCTAGCCGGGGGAGGGCAACAGCAGCCCAAACCCATCTTCCCTATCACTGCATAATGAAGAGCAGCAAAAACAGTTGCCTTAGGAGACTTGTAGAAAGCTACTGCAGTATAGGAAAGGGACCTGAAAAAAAGTACTATCTCTGAGAATAGGGGAGGAATATGCTCTAGGCCTAGCACTACAGCTGGCAGAGTGGCAAAAGCACTTGTGAAAGCCACATGCCCAAGACTTAGGGATATGGTGTCTGCCTAAGACTGAGACTTAGTGAGATCATAAGAGAATGCTTTCCCTCCATCTACTCAACCCCCACCAAAATAACAAGAATCAAATAGAAGCAATAGTAGAATACAGCTAGGAAGCTTGCAAGAGAGATTCTCTCTGAGGAGCAGCACAAATGGAACACCCAAAACTAAGGGAGAAAAGTGCATTGAGAAAACAACCATGGGAAATCAACCCTTACCTTAAACACGGATATTATTAGAGGATATTATTGAAGCCTGTGGTACACTCAGTGTAACCATAGCAATGACAAACCTCAAACTCTGTCCAGCTATTGAATAGATCAGCATAACCCCCCACGTTAAAAACCTAGCAGAAGGGAAGGCATACTCATGTAAACTTCTTAATCGTCGTATCTACTGTACTACCCAAGATGTACAGCCTTCACCAAAGATTATGAGGCATGTAAAAAGGCAAGAAGAAAAAGAAAAAACATACTTCAAAGAGACAAAGCAATAATCATAATTGACTTAGTTATGACATAGATATTGCAACAACCCAACAGGAATTTAAGATAACTATGACTAATATGAAATGGACCTGATGGGTAATTGCAGCAGAGATGGAAGAAAGGTATTTAAATAAATCATGGCTGAGAATTTTCCAAGTTAGTGACAGCAAACCATAGGTCCAAGAAGCTCAGAGATAAATACCAAAACAAAAATTTAAAACACATCTAAACATATTATATTTAAACCGCTGGAAACTAAAAATAAGAGGAAAATCTTGAAGATAACAAGAAAAAAAATTGTCTATTGAGGAACAAGAATAAGAATTACGTATAGCAGATCTATTATCAGAGACCATGCAAGCAAGAAGACAAGGGAGAATCATTTTTAAAGTGCAGAAAAAAAAGCTGTCAATCCAGGATTTCACACCAAGCAAAAATATCTCTTCAAAATGAAGGCGGGGGGGGGGGGTGGTGGTGGCAATCATCAAGATGGTGGTATAGGAAGACTTGGACCCTTTCTCACCTTCCCAAAATACTAATTCAGCAACAATTCACAGACAAATTCTGTTTGTGAGAAATCAGAAACTAATCGTAAAGGCTGTTGTATCCTGGAAGAACATGAAACAAGACTAGGGAAGCTAGTACGAAGATTCAGGATACCCTGTTGCTAGAGATACTGCCCCTGGTACAGTACCATACAGTCAGGAAGAGATGCCCTAACTCATCCAGGGGAGAGAAGGAGTTGGTTTGTGCAACCAGTACTCCATCTTTTCTTTATGAGCTCCCCAGAGAATTGGCTGAAAAATTCACTAGAAGGATTCAACATCAGACTAAATAAAGCAGAAGAAAGGATTAGCAAACTGGAAGACAAGCCATTAGAAATAATTCAGTCAGGGGAGTGATAATAAAAAATAATGAAAAAGAGTGAAGAAGGCTTAAGTTGGTTGTAGAATACCATCAAGCAGACTAATATATACATTATGGGAATCTCAGGAGAAAATAGAGAAAAAGGACCGGAAAGCTTGTTTTAAAAATAATGGCTGAAAACTCCCCAAAGCTGGGGAAGGAAATAAACATCCAGATTCAGGAAGCACAAAGGACACAAAATAAAATGAAACAAACACATACCAAGATGCATTATAGCAAATTGTCAAAAGTCAAAGACAGAATTTTGAAAGCAGCAAGAGAAAAGCAGCTTATCACATACAAGGGAACATCCATAGGACTATTAAGGGATATTTTTCAGCAGAAACTTTGCAGGCCAGAACAGAGTAGACTGATATATTCAAAGATCTGAAAGATCAAACAGACAAAACAAAACAAACAACAATAGCAAAAAATCCCTGCCAACCAGGAATACTATACTTGGCAAAACTATCCTTTAAAAATGATGAGAGAGGCCGGGCGCGGTGGCTCAAGCCTGTAATCCCAGCACTCTGGGAGGCCGAGGCGGGCGGATCACGAGGTCAGGAGATCGAGACCATCCTGGCTAACACGGTGAAACCCCGTCTCTACTAAAAAAAAATACAAAAAACTAGCCGGGCGAGGTGGCGGGCGCCTGTAGTCCCAGCTATTCGGGAGGCTGAGGCAGGAGAATGGCGTAAACCCGGGAGGCGGAGCTTGCAGTGAGCTGAGATCCGGCCACTGCACTCCAGCCCGGGCGACAGAGCGAGACTCCGTCTCAAAAAAAAATAAATAAATAAAAAAAATAATAAAAATGATGAGAGAAAGACTTTCCCAAACCAAAGCTGAGGAAATTCATCACCACTAGACCTGCCCTATAAAGAATGCCAAAGGGAGTTTTCAAATAGAAATGAAAAAACACCAAACAGCAAAAAGACAGTATGGAAAAGTATGAAGCTCATTGATAAAGGTAAATATATATGTAAACACAGAATACTGCATTACCATAATTGTAGTGGGTAAATAACTTTTAATTCTGCTATAAAAGTTAAAAGACGAAAGTATTAAAAATAGATATGAAATACATTAAAAGATACACTGTGAATAGATGTGAATTGTGACAATTATAACAAAATTTGGGCAGAAGAATTTAAAATGCAGAGTTTTTGTATGTAATTGAAGTTAAGTTTGTTATCAGCTTTAAAAAGACTATTGTATCTATATTTTATGTAAGCCCCACACTAACCACATATGCCAGAAAGTACCCATAGAGGCTACACAAAAGAGAAAGAAGTCAAAGCATATCAATACAAAAAACTAACAAAACACAAAGGGAGACTGCAACAGTGGAAAAGATGAAGGAAGAAGACTAACATAAAGCAACTAACAAAATAGCAATAGTAAGTTCTTCCCTAGCAATAATTGTAGTAAATGCACATTAAACTCCCCAATCAACAAACATAGAGTCGCTGAATGGATATATAAACAAGACCCAACTATATGCTGTCTACAAGAAGCTCACTTCAGATCTTAAGGGTACACATAGGCTGAAGGTGCGGGATGGAAAAAGATTATCCATGCAAATGGTAACCAAAAGAGAGCAGAGTAGCTATACGTATATCAGATAAAATAGGATTTAAGTAAAAAACTGTCACAAGAGACAAGGAAGCACATTTTATAATGATAATAGGGTCAACCCACTGGGACCATAGAATGATTATAAATATATATGCACCCAACACCAGGATATCTAATATGTAAAAGAAACATTGGCAAAATTGAAGGGAGAAATATACAGCAATGCAATATAATAGGAGACTTTAATATCCCACTTTCTGTCCATTAATAATGGACAGAACTTCCTGACAGATCAGTAAGGAAACATTTGACTTGAATAACACTGTAGACCTGATGGATCTAATAGACATATACAGAACTTTTTTTTTTTTTTTTAAGATGGGTCTTGCTCTGTCACCCAGGCTGGAGTGCAGTGGCATTGATCTCGGCTCACTGCAACCTCTGCCTCCTGGGTTCAAGTGATTATCCTACCTCAGCCTCCCGAGTAGCTGAGATTACAGGCATCCACCACCATGCCTGGCTAATTTTTGTATTTTTAGTAGAGACAGGGTTTCAACATGTTATCCAGGCTGGTCTCGAACTCCTGACCTCAGGTGATCCGCCTGCCTCGGCCTCCCAAAGTGCTGGGATTACAGGCATGAGCCACCGTGCCTGGCCATATACAGAACTTTCTACCCAACAGCTGTAGAATATATATTATTTTTCTCTACACATGGAGGTTTCTCCATAATGCATCACATATTAGATCACAAAACAAATGTTAAAAATTTTTAAAATATCTAAGTCATACCAAATATCTTTTCTGACCCCAGTAGAATGAAACCAGAAATAAATATAACAAGGAAAACCAAGAAATCCACAAACATATTGAAACAAACAGAATCTTGAATAACCATTGGGTCAAAGGAGAAATAAAAAATGAAATTAGAAAATATCTTGAGGCAAACAAAAACATAACATACCAAAACTTATAAATTGCAGCAAAAGCAGTACTGAGAGGTAAATTCGTATGGATAAGCTCTTACATTGATAAAAGAAGAAAGATCTCAAATAAACAACTAACTTTACATCTCAAGGAACTAGAATCAGAAGAGCAAACTAAGTCCAAAGTTAGCAGAAGGAAGGAAATAAAGGAAATGAAAGCATAAATAAATTAAATAGAAAAGTGATAGAAACTAATAGCTGGTATTTTGGGCTGGGCGCGGTGGCTCACGCCTGTAATCCCAGCACTTTGGGAGGCCAAGGCAGGTGGATCACGAGGTCAGGAGATTGAGACCATCCTGGCTAACACGGTGAAACCCCGTCTCTACTAAAAATATTTTTAAAAAATTAGGCGTGGTGGCGGGCGCCTGTAGTCCCAGCTACTTGGAAGGCTGGGGCAGGAGAATGGTGTGAACTCGGGAGGCAGAGCTTGCAGTGAGCCGAGATGGCGCCACTGCACTCCAGCCTGGGCGGCAGAGCGAGACTCTGACTCAAAAAAAACAAAAAAAAGAAACTAACAGTTGGTATTTTGAAAAAATTGACAAACCCTTACCTAAACTATGAAAAAAATAGAGAAGACTCAAATAAATAACATCAGAATTGAAAGAAGAGACAATATAACTGATGCCACAGAAATAAAAAGGATCTTAAGAAAAAACTATGTACAGCTGATGCCACAGAAGTAAAAAGGATCTTAAGAAAAAACTGTGAACAATTATATGTCAACAAACTGGATAACCTAGAATAAATAAATAAATTCCTAGAAACATACAAACTACCAAGATTAGATCACGAAGAAATATTATAAAAAGTCTGAACAGACCTATAACTAGTGTGGAAACTGAATCAGGAATCAAAAACCTCCTAACAGCAGAGGCCTGGACCACACAGCTTCACTGGTGAATTCAACCAAACATTTAAAGATGAATTAATAGAAATCCTTCTCAAAATCTTTCAGAATATTGAAGAGGAGGGACCAGTTCCATACTCATCTTACGAGGCCAGCATTATCCTGATACCAAAGCAAGACAGAGACACAGGAAAACTGCAGGGCAATATTCCTGGTGAGTACAGATGCAAAAGTCCCCAACAAAATACTAGAAAACCATATCCAACAGTACATTAAAAGGACATACACAATGACTAAGTGGGAGATAAAATGGAATAATAAAAAATGTGCAATTAAACAAAACCAAAGGAGAAAAGTGGGGGAAGGAGAGCGAAAAAGAACAAAGGAGCAAATAGAAAACAGCTAAGAAGATGATACATCTTAATCCAGCTGTATCAGTAATCAATTTTAGTATCATTATGAATGCACCAGTTACAGATAGAGCTTATCACATTGAACAAAAGAGCAAGATTCATCTAAATGCTGTTTTACAAGAAACCCATTTTAACTACCAGACTATAAGGTGGAGTAGCCTAAGATACCCATTTTAAATATAAAGATAAATAAGTGTATTAAAAGCAAATGACATAGGAAAAACTACCACAAAATACTAACCAAAAAAAAAAAAAAAACCAGGAAACAACTTTAATATTAGACAAAGTTTAGAACAAGGGATTTAATCAGGGATGAAGAAACATAATGCTCTAGGAGTTAGTAAGAAGACACAACAATCATAAATGTGTATGCAGCTAACAACACAGCTTCAAGATACATGAGGCAAAAACTGACAGAACTGAAAGGAGAAATAGACACATGCACAATTATAGTTGGGGACTTAAAACTCCTCTTTCAGGAATCAATAGAACATGAAAGCAGAATATCAGAAAGGTTACAGAAGACTCCAAAACAACATTATCAACCAACATTCAAGTATTGAATGTCAACTTTTTCAGTGTTCAAATGTCAATGACGTGTATAGAACACTCTAAACAACAGCAGAATACATGTCTTCCTCAAGTTCACATAGACATTCACCAACATAGATCATATTTGGGGCCATAATAGAAATCTCAAGAATTTTAAAGACATAAAAGTCATTCAAGGTCTATTCTCAGAACATAGCAGAATAAAACTAGAAGTGAAGAACAAAAAGGTATCTGGAAAATCTCCAGATATTTCAAAATTAAACACACTTCTAAATAGTCCATGAGTCAAAGAAGAAACATTATAGGAAATTAAAAAATAATTTGAAAGAAAATGGAAATACAGCACACCAAAATATGTGGGAAGCAGCTAAATTAGTGCTTAGAGGGAAGTTTGTTGCATTAAATTATATAAATAATTAGAAAAATCATTACTACACTTCTGCCTTAACAAACTAGAGGGGAATAAAGCAAACTAAACTCAAAACAAACAAAAGGAAGGGGATATTAAAGATTACAGCATAATTCAGTACAATTTGAAACCAAAAATAATGGAGAAAAATCAGTGAACTAAAAGCTCGTTCTTTGAAAAGCTCAATAAAAGTTGAAAAAAAGAAACAAATTGCTAATATCAGGAATGAAAGATAGGGTGTCACACTCAACCCCACAGATTTGAAAAGGATAATAAAAGAATACTGCAAACAACTCCATACCTGTGAATTTGACAACTTGGATGAATGAGCAAATTTTTTGAAAGACATAAACTACCAAAATTCAGACAAGAAATAACTTGAATAGTTATATATCTATTCATGAAATTGAATTTGTGATTTTAAAACTTCCAAAATGGAAACTCCACAACCAGGTAATTTCCCAGGTGAAATACTAAACATCTACAGAAGAAATTCTAATGATTCCATACAAACTTCCAGAATGCAGAAGAGGAGGAACACTTTTCAACTCATTTTATGAGGCCAGCTTTGCCCAGATACCAAAGCCAAAGATATTACAAGAAAACTACAGACTAGTATTCCTCATGGAGTTAGAAACAAAAATCCTCAACAGTATATGGGTGAATTGAATCTAGCAATATAAAAAAAGTATATCACAATAGGGTTCACCTTGGGAATATGAGATGAATTTCCAGTTCATCCTTTGAAAATCAATTACTATAGTTGACTGTAATAAGAGAATAAACATATGACTGTTATCTCAGTAGATGCAGAAAAGCACTTGACAAAAGTCAACATTCATTCATGTTAACAACAAAAAAACAAAGCAACTCCTCAGCAAACTAGGAATTGAAGGGAACAACCTTTACTAAAGGGCATCTTCAGAAAACCTAGAACTACATTACAGTTAATGGTGAGATACTGAATGCTTTATCTCTAAGACTGGGAACAATGCAAGAATGTCCTCTCTTACTACTATTATAATAGTCACTATTGTACTGGAAGTTCTAGCCAGTGCAATAAGGGAAAAGAAGTACATGAAAGACATAAAGATTGAAAAGGAAGGAATATAACTGTTTCTATTTGCAGACAACATAATTAAGTAGAAAATGCCAAAGAATCTACAATAAACCTCTTTATGTAGTACAGTTAAATTAATGTGTCATATTCTACATTCTATTTTAGATTCCACCTCCCAGAATTCACATCCTGGTTGAATTCTATTTGTATACAGTAAAATTCACTCTGTTTTTATGCCAATATTTTGTTCCGTTTTATATATAGGCTGGTTCCATATTTTTGGAATTGCAAATCATGCTGCTATAAACATGCATGTGCAAGTATATTTTTCCTATAATGACTTCTTTTCCTTTGGGCAAATACCAGGAGTGGGATTGCTGGATGAAATGGTAGATATACTTTTAGTTCTTTAAGTAATCGCCACACTGTTTTCCATAGTGGTTGTACTAGTTAACATTCCTACCAACAGTATGAAAGTGTTCCCTTTTCACCACATCCATGCCAACATTTATTATTTTTTGATTTTTTGATTATGGCCATTCTTCCAGGAGTAAAATATCATATGGTGGTATGGTTTGCATTTCCCTGATAATCAGTGATGTTGAGTATTTTTTCATATGTTCGTTGGCCATTCGTATATCTTCTTTTGAGAATTGTCTCTTCATGTCCTAGCCCACTTTTTGATGGGATTGTTTTTTTCTTGCTGATTTGTTTGAGTTCCTTGTAGATTCTGAGTATTAATCCTTTGTTGGATGTATAGACTGCAAAGATTTTCTCCCATTCTGTGGGTTACTTTGCTGATTATTTTGCTGTGCAGACGCTTTTTAGTTTAATTAAGTCCCATCTGTTTATCTTTGTTTTTGTTGTGTTTGCTTTTGGGTTCTTGGTCATAAAGTCTTTGCCTAAGCCAATGTCTATGAGGGTTTTTTGAATGTTATCTTCTAGAAATTTTATAGTTTCAGGTCTTAGATTTAAGTCTTTGATCCATCTTGAGTTGATTTTTGTATAAGGTGAGAGATGAGGATCCAGAGGATCCAGTTTCATTCTTCCTTTTTTTTTTTTTTTTGAGATGGAGTCTCTGTTGCCCAGGCTGGAGTGCAGTGGCGTGATCTTGGCTCACTGCAACCTCTGCCTCTCAGGTTCACGCCATTCTTCTGCCTCAGCCTCCCAAGTAGCTGGGACTACAGGTGCCCGTCACCACGCCTGGCTAATTTTTTTGTATTTTTAGTAGAGACGGGGTTTTACCTTGTTAGCCAGGATGGTCTCTATCTCCTGACCTCGTGATCCACCCGCCTTGCCCTCCCAAAGTACTGGGATTGTAGGAGTGAGCCACCGTGCCCGGCCCCAGTTTCATTCTTCTACATATGGCTTGCCAATTATCCTGAAACCATTTGTTAAATAGGGTTTCCTTTTCTCACTTTATGTCTTTGTTTGGTCGAAGATATGTTGACTGTAAGTATTTGGCTTTATTTCTGGGTTTTCTATTAGGTTCCATTCGTCTGTATGCCTGTTTTTATACCACTACCATGCTGTTTTGGTGACTATGGTCTTATAATATAGTTCGAAGTCAAATAATGTAATGCCTCCAGATTTGTTCTTTTTGCTTAGTCTTGCTTTGGCTGTGGGCTCTTTTTTGGTTCCATATGAATTTTAGGATTGTTTTTTCTAGTTCTGCCTAGATTGATGGTGGTATCTTGATGGGAATTGTGTCAAATTTGTAGATTGCTTTTGGCAGTATGGTCATTTTCACAATATTGATTCTACCCATCCATGAGCACAGGATGTGTTTCCATTTGTTTGTGTTATCTGATTTCTTTCAGCAGTGTTTTGTAGTTTTCCTTACAGAGATCTTTTACCTCCTTGGTTAAGTACATTCCTAAGTATTTTATTTTTTTGGCAGCTATTGTAAAAGGGGTTGAGTTCTTGATTTGATTCTCAGCTTAGTTGCTGTTGGCATATAGCAGGGCTACTGATTTGTGTACATTAATTTTGTGTCCTGAAACTGCTGAATTCAATTGCCAGTTCTAGGAGCTTTTGGGATGAATCTTTAGGGTTTTCTAGGTATACAATCATGTCAGCAGCAGCAACAGTGTGACTTCCTGTTTACCAATTTGGATGCCCTTTATTTCTTTCTCTTGTCTGATTGCTGTGGCTAGGGAAAAGTATGGATTTAACTCTCTTACCATCAGTACCTCTGATACACATTACTCACACATACAAACTTTTTATTTGTTCCTCAAGATATAATTATATCACCTTTTAAATTCTTTGAAATTGCTACTTAATTCTTTCTTAATTGCTAATTATTACTGTCTTAAATGTCTCAATACATTAAAATACTTTAGGTGTTTTGTCAGTTTCATAATTTTCCTGGATATATGCCTTCATAATGCTACATGTATTCTCTGATACAGAGCTCCCACATATGCACCCGTTTCTATCCACTCTATGCCCAAGCTCTGCATGATTATTCCAACCATCCTCACACCTATTAAGAACATTTGTGGTGTGAATATTCTTGGCATTTCTGATAGATTTAATTATCATTCCACTACAGGGTGACCTTTAATCCACTCTGTGTGTGCATATTTCTGAAACTACAAGCCAGGCCTATTTTAATGAGTTTTATTCTCTTCCCCAGCTCGACTTCTGCAGGCCCCATCCCTTCCCAGAAAGAAGAGGAAATGACTGAGTCCCAGGTAAATATTAAATAGTGTATTTGTTTCTTGCCTTACTCTCCAATGCAATTTAAGGGGATTACAGTAATTCATACAGTAAATTATAAAGGCCTATATACATAAAACATTTTCAGGGGAAATAGAGTTGAACGATTAAAACTAGGGAAGAGTTAAAATGTGGGTATTTTATGAAATTCATTCAGAGAGATTAAAGTTGGGCATCAAATTTAAATTTCCTTTTCATAGGTAAAGAAAACCAGAGCAAAAATTTGTTACATCATTTTCATTGTATGTAACAATAAAAAATCAACATTTTCTAACAGAAATAAGCTTTTCATTGATACCTAGAGGTCAATGAAAACATTTTAGTGTTACCTCTTGTAGTTGATAAACCTAGCTCTTTTGATGTTCTCTTTTGATCAAGGACAAAATAAAGTGTAACTATCAAAATAGCCCAGCATTAGAAAGAATGCAAGTGAACATTAACAGAAAAGGGAATAAATTACAGTATTTCACACAGTGGAATACTACTTAACAATAACAAAGAACAGATGACTGCCACACACAACAACCAACATGGATAGATTACACAAACATAGAATGAAAGAAGGCAGAAACAAAAAAGTATATATCGTAGGGTTCCATTCATATGAAGTTGAAAACGGGCAAAACTAATCTATTGTGATAGAAGTCAGAATACTGGTTACCTCTGAGAGGGTATTTACTGTGAAACAGCATGAAGAAATTTGGAGGGCTGAAAATGTTCTATGTTTGACTTGTAGGTACCCATGTCTACAAATGTATACAAATTTATCAGATTGTATGCTTAAGACTAGTCCATTTTACCACATTACTCTATGCATGTCATATATAAATTTATTTATTTACTTATATTTATTTAGTTTTTGAGATGGAGTCTTGCTCTGTTGCCCAAGCTGGAGTGCAGTGGCACAATCTCAGCTCACTGCAGCCTCCGCCTCCCGGGTTCAAGTGATTCTCTTGCCTCAGCCTCTGTTGTACCTGGGATTATAGGCACCCCCCAGCACTCCTGGCTAATTTTTGTGGGGGTTTTTTTTGTATTTTTAGTACAGATGGGGTTTCACCATGTTGGCTAGGCTGGTCTCAAATTCTTGACCTCAAGTGATCCACCTGCCTTGGCCTCCCAAGTGCTGGGATTATAGGTGTGAGCCACTGTGCCTGGCCCATAAATTTAAAGAGAGAAAACTAGACTATCTTGAGAAAGAGGTGGGATGTGTGTCTTTCAAATGACCCTATGTAACTATCTTTTTCAATGGGCATTTGCTGCTGATTGAGCCACACTGTAATCATTTCTGGTAAATTCTTAAAATTTTAACCACTAGAATGAGCAGAGAGTGTGTTTTACTTTGTTTACTGCTGTATCTCCAGTACCTAGAACACCACCTAGTACACTTGATATTCTGTGAATACTTGTGATTTCCTTTCAGATTTATCCTACCCTCTCAGATACTGAACATATTTTACTTTTTACCCTCAGCTCAAAGCTTTGCTCTTCTGAGATATACCTTTCTTTTACCGTGTTGTTGTTGTTGTTGTTGTTGTTGTTGTTGTTGTTGTTGTTTTTGAGTCTCACTTTGTTACCCAGGGTAGAGTACAGTGATGTCATCTCGGCTCACTGCAACCTCTGCCTCCCAGGTTCAAGCAATTCCCCTGCCTCAGCCTCCTGAATAGTGGGATTACAGGTGTGCACCACCATGCCCGGCTAATTTTATATAATTTTTTTTTTTTTTTTTTTTTTGAGACGGAGTCTTGCTCTGTCGCCCAGGCTGGAGTGCAGTGGCCGGATCTCAGCTCACTGCAAGCTCCGCCTCCCAGGTTTATGCCATTCTCCTGCCTCAGCCTCCCGAGTAGCTGGGACTACAGGCGCCCGCCACCTCGCCCGGCTAGTTTTTTGTATTTTTTAGTAGAGATGGGGTTTCACCGTGTTAGCCAGGATGGTCTCGATCTCCTGACCTTGTGATCCACCCGTCTCGGCCTCCCAAAGTGCTGGGATTACAGGCGTGAGCCACCGCGCCCGGCCTAATTTTATATTTTTAGTAGAGATGGGGTTTCACCATGTTGGCCAGGCTGGTCTCCAACTCCTGACCTCAGGTGATCCACCTGCCTCGCAAAGGCTGGGATTACAGGCGTGAGCCTCCGCGCCTGGCCGACCATGTATTTTTATCTACCAGTTTCTGTATATCTCTGGTTTCTTCCTCAGGCACACACAGTTAATTTTCAAAATGAACACACCTGTGTAACACAGTGCACACACTCAACGAAGAAATACAGAATTACCCTAGCACTCTAGGATAGCTTTTCTATACCTACCTAGTTATCACCCGCACCCCAGGAGTGTTCAGTGTTTATCACCATAAATTGTTTCTCTCTGTCTTTTAACTTTATATATTCTGTGCATTCTGTATCTGGCTTCTTTTGTTTAATACTATGTTTGTGAGATTCATCCATGTTAAATTGTTGCATCTAGTTGTAGTTCAGTTAATCTCATTGCTGAATATTATTATATTCTCTGATCAACATTTCCATGGATCTTATAATCCATGTCACTTCATTTCTTACCTGGAACTACTCTGGCAACTGCCTACTAATCTCCCTGTATCCACTCCTGACCATCTATAGTCCATTCTCCATAGAACAACCAGTGATAATTTAAACCTCAGGTTTTATTATGACTTATCTGCTTAATACCATCTAGTGGCTTTCCTTTACATGTGGAATAATGTCCCTTACAAAGCCCTTCTTGGTATGCCTTCTGTCCATGTCTTCACCATTATCTTGTGCTACATTCTCCCCCATTCACTATGTTTCAGCCTCACTAACCTTTCCCCGCTTTGAACAGACCAAGTTTATCCTGCCTCAGGAACTCTGAACATGCTTTTAAATGTTCCTACCCTAGATATTTATATGACTGGTTCTTTCTCATTCAGGTTTCTGCTGAAATGTCATCCTCCTCAAGGTCGTCTTTGGTTACTAAATTCAAAGTAAAGTATCTGATTCATTCCATAACCCATTACCTTTATTGCATTTCTTAACTTATCAATATCACATTTTATCTCACTTATTCACTTGCTTATGTTTTCATTTCCGTGTCCCCTAAGTAGAAGCCCCAAGAGGCCCAGAGTGTTTATAAACTCGCTCTGCTATCCCCTCTGAGTTCTGATTGATAAAATGAAAAAACTAATCTTAATGCAGTCTGATTCAAAACTTAGTTCAATCAGCAAATTGTTCTCTTGGCAATTAGTCATTTAGATTCTCTTCTGTATCCCTGTTCTCTGTTAAGGTGGTGTTTGAGATAACAGGGAAGATCTTCATAGCTTGGGTATGTGCTAGATGATTTAGCTAGCTCCTTTTTTATGTGCTAGATGATTTAGCTAGCTCCTTTTTCTGTACATTCCGTGGCTGATGAATTTATGGTGTATTTCACAGCTCAATGATGGTCCAAGGACCTCTCCTTATCAACTGGCCTCCTTTGGTTCTTGCTATCTCTGTAGATCTTTCTGAATCTCTGTCATGCTCTCGATGCTTCCTGAGTCCTCTAAACCCCACCACATGCATGTAGGATCATTTTGCCTTTTTTTTTTGAAACAGGGTCTTACTCTGTCACCCAGGCTGGAGTGCAGTGGCGCACTCTCAGCTCACTGCAACCTCTGTCTGCTTGGCTCAAGCAGTCCTCCCGCCTTCAGCCCAAGTAGCTGGGAGTACAGGCACATGCCCCCATGCCTGGTTAATTTGAAAAAAAAAAAAAAATTTGTAGAGACAAGGTCCCACTATGTTGCCCAGGCTGATCTCGAACTCCTGGGCTCAAGCAATCTTCTTGCCTCTTGGCCTCCCAAAGTGTTGGGATTACAGGCATGAGCCACTATGCCCAGCCTCATCTTGTCTTCTGAAATGACCCTATTTCATCCTACTCAGGGTCTGTGCTATATGGGAACTGAAAGCTACTTAGAAGTTATTCTCTCAGTTTGATATGACACTCTTCCCACTTAACTCACTGCCTCTCTCCCATTTCACACTCATGCCTTGGAGTGTGGGGAGTTCTAGGCACATATTTAACTGCTTACCTCCCTACCTTCAAAGCCTTTTTTCCCTCTATTCCAGGCCTGTAAGAAGAAGGAGAGGATTTTCCCCTTTCATCTTCTCCTCTGTCTTTCCTTTTTCAATAAAGTTAAAAGGAGAAAAGGTAGAAGGCATAAGGAAACATACATTACTATGTACTTCAAAACTAGTATACTGGTTAAACATGTTTGGAGCCGGTGAGTGCTGAGTAGAGGCCAAGGTAGTATAAAATAAGGCCATGGAAGGTCTTGAGATATTCTTGGTGATAAAGCGCATTGATAAAGAAGAAAATTAGCCCATAGAGAAGAATATCACATTTATTTGTTCTTTCGTTACCATTAAGTCTTCATCTGCAAGTAAAAGGTTCACTTCTCCAGCAATGCAGGGCAGAGTACCTAAGAAAATTAAACTAGTTCAGCTGATATATACTTACAGAGCCTACTGTGTGCTCTGCATTTTGCTTAGTGCTTTATTGGAGCTCTTCATTTTTTCATGTGGATTTTAATTGTTTTTTGCTACTTCCTTTCAGTCTGAATAACTTCCTTCTGGGTTTCTTATGAGGCCAGTCTGCTAGCATTGAATTCTTTGTTTTTATTTATTTCACCTTATTTTTTTTTAACTGAAATTCACATACATATTTAAAATTATTCTACAATTCAGTGGCCTTTAGTACATTCACAGTATTGTACAGCCACCACCTCTATCTGGTTCTGTAACATTTTTATCACCTCAAAATAAAACCCCATGCCCATTAAGCATCTGTTCCCCTATCCCTCTCTTCCTCCTAGCCCCTGGCAAACACCAATCTGTATTCTGTCTCTGTGGATTTAACCTATTCTGGCTATATTATCTGTCCCATCCCGCGGGATCGTCAATGTAGGCCCTAGAAGAGGGAGTGGGAACTCCGGGGGACAAGAGACACGAGAAATGAAGACAAGACAGTATCCTGATCAAGTCTCGTTTATTGGTGGCAGTGTAATGCCTTATATAGACCGGCAGGGGCAAAGGTTGGGCCAGGGCGATGATGGTGGCCCTGCGGTGGGCGTGGCCAGGTAGGTCTCGGTTTCTTCGGTCGGACGTCATGTTGCGCCTGCGCCGTCGGTTGGTAATTTTCCCGGGCGCGGGATGGCGCCTGCGCTGTAAGTTGATCATTTTCCCGGGCGTGGGAAAATTGGTGATGAAGAACCAGGAAGAGCGCCATTTTGTACTGGCGTATGAGACAGCAGAACAGGGAAGAAAGTAAATCTAGGGAGGAGGCATAAAGTGGAAATGTATAGAGCTCAGGCGTCAGTCGTCAGTTATAATCGCTATGGCCGGGCCACGCAACTCCGGACAGGTCCCCCTTTTTTATTATTTCATGATGAGAGCTAGCCCCTCGGGAACTGCGCCTGTCTTAGGTTGGGTCAACTCATCCCCACCTTTTAAGCCCGTCATGGGATTAGGCAGCAGCAAGGGCGGCCCTCCTGTCTTAGGCTCAATTGGGGGTGGTGTCCTCTTACCCGTCATTGACTGTCCAGTTCAGCTCACAGGGCAGGTGGTCTTAAAAGGGCAGATAAGACTCACTATGTTCAGACATCTCAAGGCGATGATAATGGACCTGTATAGGCTTGGCCTGGAAGGCCTCGATTTGTCGTCTGACGAATGCCATAAGCTTATTAAGGATTATAGGCCCAAGAGTGAGAAAGAGTAGAAGGGTAAGTAAAGGACCCAAAAATGGTAGGAGATAAGGGAGAAGTCCGTGAAGTCCAGTCCAAAGCGGATTGGCGGCCAGGTCTTTTCTGCGTTTTTCTAGCTCTTCTTGTAAGGTCTTTATTTTATCTCTAACGATCCAGGATTTGTTAGCATAAAAACAGCATCTTTCCTGTAGAGCCAAACAGATCCCTCCCTGTTCTGCTGTTAGTAAGTCTAGACCTCTTCTATTTTGGAGAACTACTTCAGCTAATGAGTCTACCTGATCTTGTAGATCTTGTATAGTACTGGATAAGGTTTGTACATCTGAAATTAATTGATTGGATAATTTAGTATATTGGGTTAGTGAGACTCCTAGGCCTGTAGCTCCTGTTGTAAATGCAGTGGTGATTCCCAGTCCAGCCAATAAGGGAATAAATTGTATGGCCCGTTTTGGTCTATATATAAAATGCTCAATAGCGGGGATGGGGACAGGTTCATCTCCAGGGATGATATCAGTGTCGGGGAGAAGAGTGGCTAGAACACAAAGCCCTGTCCAATTTGTGGGTAGATAAGTATATGCCATGTTGTTTCCACAGAGGAAAACTGAGCCATTTATAGCACACAAGGGGCTGGTGACATTGATTATGGAGGTACAGTTGTTGAATACAACGTAGCCTAGATCGATTTCTTCAGTGCTATTGTAAGAGGGTGAAAAGAGGCAAGAGGAGTTAGAAAACTTCATTGGTTGAACTAAGAGGGGAGAAATAATTGGACAAGAGTTACTGACCAAGGATTCACCCATGCAATTGACATAGGATAATGAAAAGTTAGGTATAGCAAGAGGAGTAGGGGGACCCATTTTTAGACAAAGCCAACAATCGTGGGCAAGGCTTGTATTGGACATTTGGAGTAAGTTGTAAGTGGCATTAAGGATATCAAAAGTTTGAGCATCGATCATAAGGTTATCTCTAACCTTAGGCAGGGCCAAAGGGTGATATTGAATTTCAGGATACAGGGCTTTATGAATTTCTTCTAGTTTTTTTCTGAACAGTTTAAATTCTTGTGGTGTCTAATGGACCTCCCCCATCAGAGATGTGGATAGGGGCTGTAGTGCTCCAGCAAACAGGCTGTCCTTTTTGGCCGTTACAAGAAGATTGTACAAGTTTATTGGTGGATCCTAATACTTGTACGTCACTGGTACCTCCAGTTTGTGTTTTTAGTAACGTAGCCGTATGTTTAGTAACGTAGTAGTATGTTTTATTGCCTGATTTGCATTGTTGATATGAGGTGTAGCAAGAACTATGTACAGAGGACTGGAAAGAACTACAGGGGCGGCCGGGCGCGGTGGCTCAAGCCTGTAATCCCAGCACTTTGGGAGGCCGAGACGGGCGGATCACAAGGTCAGGAGATCGAGACCATCCTGGCTAACCCGGTGAAACCCCGTCTCTACTAAAAAATACAAAAACCTAGCCGGGCGAGGTGGCGGGCGCCTGTAGTCCCAGCTACTCGGGAGGCTGAGGCAGGAGAATGGCGTGAACCCGGGAGGCGGAGCTTGCAGTGAGCTGAGATCCGGCCACTGCACTCCAGTCTGGGCGACAAAGCGAGACTCTGTCTCAACAAAAAAAAAAAAAAAAAAAAAAAAAAAAAAAAAAGAACTACAGGGGCATTCTTGGAGCGGCCCGCTAGGGGAGGTGTCTCTTGGGGTTGACTTACATTTCCATAGCTGGTTTGGCATTAAGTAAGCTGTCTTGCCCGAGCAAGTCACTTGGAAGATTCTGTCTGACGGAGGTTCAGATACTTGTCCCCCGCTGCAGTCACAAGGCTGGCCGTGTTGCTTTCGTATTAGTTCTATTGCTTTACGAGGGTCATCAAAACCTGCATAGACTGTCACTATGTTATATAAAATGATTATTTTCCAAAAGAATCTCATGTGGGCTTCATTTTCTGAAAAACAAAAGGGAAGAAACTTCTCAGGGAGGATTGTTTTCCCTGGATTGACAATGGTTATGATTCATTTGGCTTACCAATCTTTTGGGCAGCCATCTGGCTGCATCATTTTTTTGTGAGAAAATACATACTGAGCCTCTTCCCCAAATTAAAACTGGGTCAGGGCCATGCCATGAATTATCGAGTGGATCTTTCCATTTTACCATTGCGAACTGTTTTTGAGATTCAGGATGCCAGAAACGGTCGGCAGCAGATTTTCCGTGAGTGTCCAAATTTAAAAAATTAAGGATAAAGAGGGCATGATTAAGTATGTTTCTGGGGGTACCCTTCACGGGGTACCAGCTCCCCCCTTTTACTTTTTCGATAGTAGTTTTTAATGACAGATGGGCCCTTTCTACTATACCTTGTCCTTGGGGATTGTAGGGAATGCCTGTGATATGTTTAATTTGTAGGGTGTTGCAGAATTGTAAGAAAGTTTTGGCTATGTAACCAGGACCGTTATCTGTCTTAATTTGTTTGGGTATACCTAAGATGGAAAAGCAATGTAATAAATGAGTTATGACATGTTTGGTGCCCTCTCCTGTCTGGAGAGTTGCAATAATGGACCCACTATAGGTGTCTATGCATACATGAATATATTTTAGTTGGCCAAATTCTGAGTGATGTGTAACGTCCATTTGCCGAATTTCGTTGGGGATGAGTCCTCGAGGGTTAACTCCTAGATGAGGAACGGGTAAATAAGTTATGCAGTTGGCACATTGTTTAACTATTTGTCGGGCTTGTTCTCTAGTAATTTTAAACATAAGTCTTAAGGTCTGGGCGTTTAAATGATGTAGGGCATGTGGTTTTTGTGCTTGTTGTAAATTGTCTGTAGTGACTGTGGCTATGGTTTTTGTTGCCATGTCAGCTGTTGAATTACCTTGTGCTAAAGGTCCCGGTAATCCTGAATGTGCTCTAATATGTAGTCCTTTTTTGAATAAGTTGTTGACATTGTAGAAATAGGTTAGCTGTGTCTGAAATATGTTTAATTTGCGGCATGGTCTCTGAGAGGGGTATTGAATGAGCCAGGTAGGCGCTGTCTGTGTAAATATTAAGTGGCTGACAAGGGAAAGCTGATAATGCTGCAATTATGGCTTGTAATTCGACTAGCTGAGCTGATGTATAAGTGGTTTGGAACTTGACAATTGTATTATTGTAGGTGTAAGCAGCGAGTCCTGTGGAAGATCCATCAGTGAAAATTAGTAATGCGTCATTGTGAGGTTCCTTACTGGTAATATGAGGAAATACAAACGCATGAAGTTTGCAAAATTGAATGAGTTTGTTAGGTGGGTAATGGTTGTCAATTGTGCCAGTGTAAGAAGCGCAAGCAATTGGCCAGGCTTCTGTATTTTGTAACAGCCAATGGATGTGTGATTGAGTGTAGGGCTGTATAATGGTAGAGAGTTCTATTCCAAAGTATTTTCTACTGTTTTCTCTTCCCAAGATAATTAGATCAGCTATGGCATCATAATAAGGCAACAAAACCTTTTTGGGGGAGGAGGGCAGGTGTACCCACATAATGGGATTGTTTTGCCAGAATAAACCAGTAGGGGTCATTGCTGTGTTAAAAATGATGAATATTAATGGCTGAGAATAATCAATACTGGTAACAAATTGTGTTGTAATGGCATTTTCTACCCGTTGGAGTGCCGTTAATGCTTCTTTTGAAATGGACCTGGGGGATTTTGGATTAGAGTCTCCTTTTAATATATCGAAAAGAGGTTTTAACTCTCCTGTGGTAAGTTTTAAGTATGGTCGAAGCCAATTTATGTCTCCCAGTAATTTTTGGAAATCATTTAAAGTTTTTAGATGGTCACGACGTATAACGGCCTTTTGATTAATGATTTTGGGTCCATTAATTTGAAAACCAAGATAGGTATATGGATTTTGTAGTTGTATTTTTTCTGGGGCTATTTGCAGTCCGGCTGTTGTCAACTCTTGTTTGAGTTGGGCAAAGCACTGTAAGACTTGGTCACCAATTTGTCCTGCTATTAAAATATCATCCATATAATGTATAATATACATTTGTGTCCATATTTTTCTGACTGGTTCTATAGCAGTGGCTACATATTTTTGACATAAGGTAGGACTATTGGCCATACCCTGAGGTAAGACTCTCCATTGGTAATGTTTCATTGGCTGCCTAAAATTTGTAGATGGAAGACTAAAGGCAAACCTTTTCTGATCAGCAGGATGAAGGGGGATTGTAAAGAAGCAATCTTTAGGCCGGGCGCGGTGGCTCAAGCCTGTAATCCCAGCACTTTGGGAGGCCGAGACGGGCGGATCATGAGGCCAGGAGATCGAGACCATCCTGGCTAACACAGTGAAACCCCGTCTCTACTAAAAAAATACAAAAAACTAGCCGGGCGAGGTGGCGGGCGCCTGTAGTCCCAGCTACTCGGGATGCTGAGGCAGGAGAATGACGTAAACCCGGGAGGCGGAGCTTGCAGTGAGCTGAGATCCGGCCACTGTACTCCAGCCCGGGCGACAGAGTGAGACTCCGTCTCAAAAAAAAAAAAAAAAAAGCAATCTTTAAGGTCAATAATGATTTTAAAATATTTTTGAGGAATCGCAATTGGTGAGGGCAGTCCCGGTTGTAAGGCACCCATAAGGACCATAGTGATATTTACTGCTCTTAAATCTTATAAGAGTCTCCATTTGCCAGACTTTTTCTTAATGACAAAGATAGGTGTATTCCAAGGGGAATTACTTTCTGTAATATGTCCTGCTAGCAGTTGTTCCTGCACTAACTGTTGGGCAGCACTTAGCTTATCATTAAGTAAAGGCCACTGATCAACCCAAACGGGCTCATCTGACTTCCAAGTAATGGGGTCAGCGCACTTTTGGGGTGCAGGTATGTCAGTGGCCTGGGCTAAAAATTTCCAAACCCTTTTTTATCAAGTTGTCCTGAGACCGGTATAGACTGTGGAATACCGTTTTCCTTTTTTCCAAGACCTTTACCAGGGGTGTATCCCTGAGTTAGCATTTGTGCAGTAATTATATCATTTGGGCTGCACATTATAATTTTCATTTGGGAGAGCAGGTCTCGTCCCCAAAGATTAACAGGTAAGTGAGGGATGATAAATGGCTTAATGAGGCCTGAATTGTTTTCTTTATCTGTCCATGTTAGGTATTTAGAACTTTGTTTAGGATTACTGCTTTGTCCAATTCCTCTCAGGTGAGTTAAAGTCTCTGTGGTAGGCCAATGAGAGGGCCAATCTTCTTGTTTAATGATGGTTACATCGGCCCCTGTGTCTATTAGCCCAGTAAATGCCTTACCATCTAACCATAAGGTTAGAGAGGGTTTTTGATTTGTAATTGGTTGCACCCAATATATATTTGACGATCCAAAACCTTTTGTATTCCTGTTAGAGTGTTGGATATTATTATCTGTTTTAACTAAGGGTAGCAAAACTAACTGTGCTATTCTAACCCCTTGAGGGACAGTAATAATGTTGTTAATAGCTCTGGCCATGATTTTAATTTCTCCTTCATAATCATTATCGATAACTCCAGGGAGGACTTGTAAACCTTTCATGGTGACACTACTTCTTCCCAAGAGTAGCCCAAAAGTGTCAGGTGGTAAAGGCCCATATATTCCTGTATTTAAGGTTTGTGGTCCCATCTCAGGTGTTAATACTGTGTGGGAGGTGGAACTGAGGTCCAGTCCTGCACTTCCTGTGGTTGCTCTACTAAGTTTTGAAATGGATTGTTGCTGCTGGCTGGAACAAAGCTGACCGCCCCATATGCTTGTTTTGGGGCCTGGGGCTGGCCCCTCACCCCATTTCCCTGCTGAGACGATAAAGGATTTCCTTGACTATCAGTTTTAGATTTACATTCGTTGGCCCAGTGCCTTCCTCTTTTACACCTTGGGCAAAGGCCTGGAATTTTTGTTTCTGGATTTTTATTTTGGTTTTCATGGCAACCTTTTGCAAAGTGTCCTTTTTTTACCACATTTAAAGCATCCTCCTTTATCTTTACCTTTGTTATTGAGGAAGTCTCTTACTGTTTGACCGCTAAAGGCGGCAGCCATTGCTAGACCCTGTTGATATGAGGGCCCAATATCTGAACAAAGGCGAATATATCCTGTTAAATCTGTTTTCTTTCGATAAGGTCTGATTGCCGCTTGGCAGGCGGGGTTGGCATTTTCATATGCCAACTGTTTAACATAATCTACACCCGTTTCTGCATTTCCAAAAATTCTACCTGCCGTGGTCATGAGTCTATGTACAAAATCTGAGAACGGCTCATCTGGTCCTTGTTTGACTGCCGTGAGTGAGGCCCCTGGGTCTCCTTTAACAGGGAGTTTCCTCCAGGCTTTTGTAGCAGCTGCCTGGATTTGTGAAAACAAGCCAGGATCATATTGCATTTGGGCCTGAGTGTCTGCATAGTTACCTGAACCAGTTAACATATCAAAATCCCAGCCGTTTCCTGCCTGTTGGTTTCTTTTAGCTGTGTCCCTACAATTTTCAAAAAAATCTGACTTCCAAATTAAATGATCTCCCCCAGAAAGGACTGCCCTAACTAAGGTATTCCAATCTGTAGGGGTGAGCCAGTTATCGGCTACAGATTCCACTATTGCGAGAGTATATGGAGCAGTAGCCCCATATTGAGAAGCAGCAGTTTTTAACTCTTTTATGATAGTGAAATCAAACCCAGTATGATGTCTCCAAGCTTGTCCTTGCCCATCTGTGGTTTCAGTAACTGGGAAGATGTCCTTGGGGGAGGAGTCTTCTCTATGTCGGCTAGCAACTAACCCCCCTCTTAGAACATGCTGTCCAGGCCGCTGAGGTGGGCGCAGGGAACCCTCCATAACATCTGGGTTAGGTATCTTTTCATTTCCTGTTTTTAATTTTTGGAGCCTAATTATCAATGATTGATGCAACTCCTCAAGTTTAATTTGTTCTTCTAGTTGAGCAATTTTTTGTTTTAATTCTTCTTTGGGATCTACTACTGCCATAACAATGGGCGCAGAAGCCCCATTACGTGTCCCATTACATGGGGGCGGGCGTGGAGTAAAGGGAGGCCAGTCGGGGTTATGATATTTAGCCGCCTCTTCCTCTAAATCATCCCAATTTATGTCTGATTGATCAGGCTTATTAGTTTCTTCCTCTTTTTGAGGCGTTTGTAAAACTGGATATTTTTTCTGTTTGTTTTTGTGTAACATTTCTTTATCTGTTACAGAAGGAGATTTGACTTCCTCATCATCGCTCTCAAGGGAAATGAGATCCTCCTCCGTATCTTGCGGAGGCTTTGTGAGGTTAGAGCGGGAACTAACCTTTAGAATATGTTCTGTTTGAGCGACCGTGGCCATGACTTGTGGATCGACCTCCTTTTTATCTATCAAATCTTTAATGAGATTCCAATAAGAGAAGGCAGTCACAGGAATTTTTTCTGGCCCAAAAGTATTATAATAATCTTGAAAACAATCTCCTACTCTACGCCATCTTTTAATATCAATAGTTCCTTCCTGTGGGAACCAAGGGCAAGTGTCTTTTACAAAATCAAAAAATTTAAACAAATCATTACCTTTAACCTTTACTCCTCGTATCTTTAAAGCCTCTTTTAATTGTCCTACATAGATTTGATGTTGACTTAATTCTTGTCCCATTTCGGACACGTCACTTACCTTCGATTCTGACGTGGCAGGTTCCCGCGGTGATCGGAGGAGTTTAGTTTCAGCTTGACGGTCGACCGTTCTTTCGCGTCCTCTTCCTCACGGAATCCCTCGTTTCCAGGCTCCACGTTGAGGCGCCACGTGTCCCATCCCACGGGATCGTCAATGTAGGCCCTAGAAGAGGGAGTGGGAACTCGGGGGTACAAGAGACACGAGAAATGGAGACAAGACAGTATCCTGATCAAGTCTCGTTTATTGGTGGCAGTGTAATGCCTTATATAGACCGGCAGGGGCGGAAGTTGGGCCAGGGCGATGATGGTGGCCCTGCGGTGGGCGTGGCCAGGTAGGTCTCGGTTTCTTCGGTCGGACGTCATGTTGCGCCTGCGCCGTCGGTTGGTAATTTTCCCGGGCGCGGGATGGCGCCTGCGCTGTAAGTTGATCATTTTCCCGGGCGCGGGAAAATTGGTGATGAAGAACCAGGAAGAGCGCCATTTTGTACTGTCGTATGAGACAGCAGAACAGGGAAGAAAGTAAATCTAGGGAGGAGGCATAAAGTGGAAATGTATAGAGCTCAGGCGTCAGTCGTCAGTTATAATCGCTATGGCCGGGCCACGCAGCTCCGGACAATTATCTATTCTGAATATTTCATATGTATACAATAATAAAATATGTGACCTTTTCTGTCTGGCTTCTTTCACCTAACATAATCACCTTCATGTTTGAAAGATAAGTTTCTGGCCAGGCGTGGTGGCTCATGCCTATAATCCCAGTACTTTGGGAGGCCGAGGCATATGGATCACCAGGTCAGGAGATCCAGACCATCCTGGCTAACATGATGAAACCCCGTCTCTACTAAAAATACAAAAAATTAGCCAGGCGTGGTGGTGGGTGCCTGTAGTCCCAGCTACTTGGGAGGCTGAGGCAGGGGAATGGCGTGAACCCGGGAGGCAGAGCTTGCAGTCAGCCGACATTGTGCCACTGCACTCCAGCCTGGGCAGCACAGCAAGACTCCATCTCAAAAAAAGAAAAAAAAGATAAGTCTCCTAAATATAGGATTCTTTGTTGATAGTTTTTTTTTTGTTTTTAATTTTTAGCTTTTGTAGAAACATAGTAGGTGTATACTGTATGAGGTATACATTTATGAGGTACGTGAGATGTTTTGTTTTGAGATGGATTCTCGCTCTGCCGCCCAGGCTGGAGTGCAGTGGCGCGATCTCGGCTCACTGCAAGCTCTGCCTCCTGGGCTCACGCCATTATCCTGCCTTAGCCTCCGGAGTAGCTGGGATTACAGGCACCCGCCACCACCCCCAGCTAATTTTTTTTTGTATTTTTTTTTTTTTAGTAGAGACAGGGTTTCACCGTGTTAGCCAGGATGGTCTTGATCTCCTGACCTTGTGATCCGCCTATCTCGGCCTCCCAGAGTGCTGGCATTACAGGCGTGAGCCACCACGCCTGGCGAGATATTTTGATATAGGCATACAATGAGTAATCAGGGTAAATAGGGTATCTATCCAAGCATTTATCCTTTGTGTTACAATTTACTCTCTTGGTTATTTTTAAACGTACAAATAAATTATTGTTGACTATAGTTGTCCTGTTGCACTATCAAATGTTAGATCTTATTCATTCTAACTGTGTTTGTACCTATTAACCATCCCCATTTCCCCCACCCACTATCCTTGCTAGCTGCTGGTAACCATTATTCTGTGCTCTATTTCCATGAGTTCAGTTGTTTTAATTTTTAGCTCTCATAAATAAGTGAGAATATGTGAGGTTTGTCGTTCTGTGCCTGGCTTATTTCACTTAACATAATGATCTCCAGTTGCATCCATGTTGTTGCAAATGACAGGATCTTGTTCTTTTTTATGGCTGAATAGTACTCCAAGGTGTGTATGTATCACATTTTCTTTATCCATCCGTTTCTTGATGAGCACTTAGCTTGATTCCAAATCTTGGCTATTGTGAATAAACAAGGAAGCAATAAATAAGGGAGTGCAGATATCTCTTTAATACACTGATTTCCTTTCTTTTGGGTATATACTTAGCAGTGGGATTGCTGGGTTATATGATAGTTGTATTTTACTTTTTTGATGAACCTCCAAACGTTTCTCCATCTGGTTGTACTAATTTACATTCCCACCAACAATATATGAGGGTTCCCTTTTCTCCACATCCTGGCCAGCATTTATTATTACCTGTCTTTTGGATAAAAGCCATTTTAAGGCCAGGCACGGTCGCTAATGCCTGTAATCCCAGCACTTTGGGAGGCCAAGGCGGGTGGATCATCTGAGGTCAGGAGTTCAAGACCAGCCTGGTCAACATGGTGAAACCCCGTCTCTACTAAGAATACAAAAATGAGCCAGGCGTGGTGGTGCATACCTGTAATCCCAGCTACTCGGGAGGCTGAGGTAAGAGAATCGCTTGAACCCAGGAGGCGGAGGTTTCAGTGAGCCAAGATCGCACCGCTGCACTCCAGCTTGGGCAACAAGAGTGAAACTCCATTACAAACAAACAAAAAAAACCATTTTAATTGGGGTGAGATGATATCTCACTGTAGTTTTGATTTGCATTTATCTGATGATCAGTGATGTTGAACACCTTTTCATATGCCTGTTTGCCATTTGTATGTCCTTTGAGAAATGTCTTCAGATCTTTCCCCCTTTTTAAATCATATTATTAGATTTTTTTCATATAGAGTTGTTTGAGCTCCTTATATTATCTAGTTATTAATCCCCTGTCTGATAGATAGTTTACATATATTTTCTCCCATTTTGTGGGTTGCCTCTTCACTTTGCTAATTGTTTCCCTTGATGTGCAGAAGCTTTTTAACTTGATATGATCCCATTTGTCCATTTTCGCTTTGGCTACCTGTGCTTATGGGGTTATTACTCAAGGAACCTTTGTCCAGTCCATTATCCTGAGTTTCCTCAGTGTTTTAGTCGTTTCATAGTTTGAGGTCTTATATTTAAGTCTTTAATCCACTTTGATTTTATTTTTGTGTATGGCAAGATATAAGGGATCTAGTTTCATTCTTCTGCGTATGGATATCCAGTTATTGAAGATACTGTTCTTTCCCCAGTGTATTTCTTGGCACCATTGTTGAAAATGAGTTCATTGGAGATGTATGGATTTGCTTCTGGGTTCTCTATTCTGTTCTATTGGTCTGTGTGTCTGCTTGTTGTTAGTCTTTGTTGCCGCTGCTTCTGACAGGATCTTGCTCTCTTGCTGTCTTGCTCAGGCTGGAGTGCAGAGGTGTGAACATGGCTTGCTGCAGCCTTGACCTCCCCGGCTTAGGTAATCCTCTTGCCTCAGCTTCCCGAGTACCACAGGTGCACACCACCATGCCTAATTTTTTATTTTTTTGTAGAGACAAGGTCTCACTATGTAGCCCAGGACTCAAACTCTCAGGCTCAAGCACTTCTCCCCCTCAGCCTCCCAAAGTGCTGGGATTACAGGCACAAGCTACCCTTCCTGGCCTATGTGTCTGTTTTTACCTCAGTACCATGCTGTTTTGGTTACTGTAGTTTTGTAGTATAATCTGAAGTCAGGCTCCTCCAGTTTTTTTTCTGTTTGCTCAGGGTGGTTTTGCCTGTTCTGGGTCTTTGGTGGTTCCATATAAATTTTAGCATATTTTTCTATTTCTGTGAAGAATGTCATTGGTATTTTGATAATAATTGCATTGAATCTGTAGATTGCTTTAGGTAGTATGAACATTTTAATAATATTGATTCTTCTAACCCATGAGCATGGACTGTCTTTCCATTTTTTTGTGTCCTCTTCAATTTTTTTCATCAGTGTTTTATAATTGTCATTGTAGAGATCTTTCAATTCTTTGGTTAACTCTTAGGGATTTTATTTTTAGCTACTATAAATGGGATTAATTTCTTGATTTCTTTTTTCAGATTGTTTGCTGTTGGCATATAGAAATGCTGTTGATTTTTCTATGTTGATTTTGTATCCCACAACTTTACTGAATTTGTTTATCAGTTCTGATAGTTTTTTTGCTAGAGTCTTCAGGTTTTTTCAAATAGAAGATCATATCATATGCAAACAGGATAATTTGACTTCTTCGGATGCCTTTTACTTCTCTTATCTGATTTCTCTTGCTAGGATTTCCAGTACTATGTTGAATAACAGTGGTGAAAGTAGGCAGCCTTGTCATATTCCAGATCTTAGAGGAAAGGCTTTCTGTTTTTCCCCATTCAGTATACTAGCTGTGAGTCTGTCATATATGGCTTTTATCGTATTGAGGTATGTTCCTTCTGTACTCAGTTTTTGAGAGTTTTTATCATGGAAGGGATGTTGAATTTTATCGAATGCTTTTTCAGCACCAGTTGAAATGATCATATGGTTTTTGTCCTTCATTCTGTTGATGTGATATATCACATTGATTGATTTGCGCATGTTTTACCATCCTTGCATTTCTAAGATAAATCCCACTTAGTCATGATGTATTATCTTTTTAATGTGTTGCTGAATTCGGTTGGCTAGTATTTTGAGGATTTTTGCATCAATGTTCAGCAAGGATATTGGCCTATAGTTTTATTTTTTGATTTTTTTATTTTTTGATGTGTCTTGGTCTGGTTTTCATATCAGGGTAATATTGCCCTCCTGGAATGAGTTTGGAAGTATTCCCTCTTCCTCTATTATTTGGAATAGTTTAATTAGGATTGGTATTATTTCTTCTTTAATTGTTCAGTAAAATTCAGCAGGGAAGCCATGAGCTTTTCTTTGCTTGGAGACTTTTTATTACAGCTTCAATCTCATTACTTGTTATTAGTCTTTTCAGGTTTTGGATTTTTTCATGGTTCAATCTTGGTAGGTTGTATTTTCTAGGAATTCATTTCTTCTAGGTTTTCTAATTTATTGGCATATAGTTGCTCATAGTAGCTTCTAATGATCCTTTGGATTTCTCCAGTATTGGTTATGTCTCTTTTTTCATCTCTGATTTTACTTATTTGGGCCTTCTCTTCTTTTCTTAGTCTGGCTAAAAGTTTGCTGATTTTATTTTTTCAAAAAACTGATTTTTTATTTTGTTAATCTTTTGTATCTTTTCTTCATTTCATTTATTTCTGCTCTGATCTTTATTTCTTTTCTTCTAATAATTTTGAGTTTGGTTTGCTCTTTTCTAGTTCTTTTAAGATGCATCATTAAATTGTTTATTTGAAGTTTTTCTTCTTGTTTGATGTAGGTCCTTATAGCTATAAACTGTCCTTTTAGTGCTGCTTTTGCCGTATCCTATGGGCTTTGATGTGTTGTGTTTCCATTATCATTTATTTCAAGAAATTTTTAAATTTTTTTCTTAATTTCTTCATTGACCCAGTGATCATTCAGGAGCATATTGTTTAATTTCCGTGTGTTCGTATAGTTTCCACAATTACTCCTTGATTTCTAGTTTTATTCCACTGTGGTTAGAGAAGATATCTTATATAATTTTAATTTTTTGAGTGTTTTAAGACTTGTTTATGGCCTAACATGGTCTATCCTTGAGAGTGGTCCATGTGCTGAGGAGAAGAATGTGCATTCTGCAGCCACTGGATGAAATGTCCTGTATATATCTATTATGTCCATTTGGTCTGTAGTACAGATTAAGTCTGATAGTTCTTTGTTGATTTTCTATCTGGATAATCTGTCCAGTGCTGAAAGTAGAATGTTGAAGTCTCCAGCAATTATTCTATTGGGTCTATCTCTCTCTTTTACTGTAATATTTGCTTTATATATCTGAGTGCTCCAACGTCGGGTGCATACATGTTGACAGTTATATCCTCTTGCTGAATTGACCCCTTTATCGTCATGTAATGACCTTATTTGTCTCTTTTTATAGTTTTGGTCTTGAAGTATATTTTGTCTAAGTATAGCTAGTCCAGCTCTTTTTTGGTTTCATTTGCATGTAATGTATTTTTCTATCTATTTTCAGTCTCTGTGTGTCTTCATAAGTGAAGTGTGTTTCTTGTAGGCAACGGATTTTTGGATCCTGTTTTTTGTTTGTTTGTTTTTTTAAATAATACATTCAGCCACTCTGTCTTTTGATTGGAGAGCTTTACATTCAAATGTTAGTCCATTTACATTCAATGTTATTATTGATAAGTAAGGACTTAGTCCTGCTATTTTGTTATTTCCAGGTTGTTTTGTGGTCTTCCTTTCCTCCTTTCCTGTCCTCCTTTTTGGGAAGGTGGTTGTCTCCAGTGGTATGTTTTAATTTCTTGCATTTTACTTTTTGTGTATCTGTTGTATGTTTTTTGATTTGAGGTTGTCATGAGGCTTGCAAATAATATAACCTATTATTTTAAACTGATGACAAATTAACACTGATTGCATAAACAGCCCAAGAGAAAATTAGTAAAAACTCAACACTTTAACTTTGTCTCCCTGCTTTTTTAGCCTTTTGCTGTTTTTACTTTTTATTTTATTTATTTACTTATTTTTGAGATGGAGTCTTGCTGTTACCAGGCTGGAGCGCAGTGGCGCGATCTCGGCGCGCTGCAACCTCTGCCTCCCAGGTTCAAGCAATTCTCCTGCCTCAGCTTCCTGAGTATCTGGGACTACAGGCGTGCGCCACCCCACACCCAGCTAATTTTTTTGTATTTTTAGTAGAGACAGGGTTTCACCATGTTGGTCAGGATGGTCTCGATCTCCTGACCTTGTGATCCACTCACCTCAGCCTCCCAAGGGTTTGGGATTACAGGTGTGAGCGACCGCACCCGGCTTGCTGTTTTTATTTATATTTTATTGTACTGTGTCTTGAAATAGTTTTAGTTACTGATTTATTTATATTGATTAATCTTCTCATCTTTCTTTTTTTTTTTTTTTGAGATGGAGTCTCACTCGGTCACCAGACTGGAGTGCAGTGGTGTGATCTCAGCTCACTGCATCCTCCGCCTTCCGGGTTCAAGCGATCCTTCTTCCTCAGCCTCCTGAGTAGCTGAGACTACAGGCATGTGCCACCATGCCCAGCTCATTTTTGTATTTTTAGTAGAGATGGCGTTTCACAATGTTGGCCAGAATGGTCTCAGTCTGTTGACCTCGTGATCTGCCCGCCTCAGCCTCCCAAAGTGCTAGGATTACAGGTGTGAGCCACTGCGCCCAGCCCATTCTTCTCATCTTTCTATTCAAGATATGAGTAGTTTACACACCACAATTACAGTGTTATAACATTCTGCATTTTCTGTGTACTTTCTATTACCAGTGAGTTTTATACTTTCACATGATTTCTTATTGTTCATTAATGTCATTTTTTCAGGTTGAAGGACTCTCTAGCATTTTTTTGTAGGACAGGTCTGGTGTTGATGAAATCTCTCAGCTGTTCTTTGTCTGGGAAAGCCTTTATTTCTCCTTCACGTTTGAAGGTTATTTTCACCAGATACACTATCCTAGCATAAAAGTTTTTTTCCTTCAGGACTGTAAATATGTCGTGTCGCTCTTTCCTGGTGTGTAAAATTTCCACTGAAAAGTCTGCTGCCAGACATATTGGAGCTTCCATTGGTATGTTGTTTCTTTTCTCTTGCTGTGTTTAAATGGATCCTTTCTTTATCATTGACCTTTTAGGAGTCTGATTATTAAGTGTCTTGAAGTAGTCTTATTTGGTTTAAATCTACTTGGTGTTCTATAACCTTCTTGTACTTGAATATCAATATCTTTCTTCTAGGTTTGGAAAGTTCTCTGTTGTTATCCCATCGAATAAACTTTCTACCCCTGTCTCTCTACCTCCTCTTTAAGGCCAATAAGTCTTAGATTTGCCCATTTGAAGCTATTTTCTAGATCTTACAGGCTTCATTCTTTCTTACTTATTTTTCTTTTGTCTCCTCTGACTGTGTATTTTCAAATAGCCTATCTTCAAGCTCACTAATTCTTCCCTCTGCTTCATCAATTCTGCTGTTCAGTGACTGATGTGGGTGAGGGTGGTGGCTCATGCCTATAATCCTAGCATTTTGGGAGGCCAAGGCGTGAGGATCACTTGAGCCCAGGAGTTTGAGACAAGCTTGGGCAACATAGTGAGACTACCATCTCTACAAAAACATTAAAAACTTAGTTGGGTATGTGGCATGCACCTGTGGTCCCTGCTTTTTGGGAGGCTGAGGTAGGAGGATCACTTGAGCCTGGCAGGTTGAGGCTGCAGTGAGCCATGATCACACCACTGCATTCCAGCCTGGATGACAGAGACTCTGTCTCAAAAAAAATAAAAAAAAAAAAGAAAAAAAGACAGATGCATTCTTCAGTTTGTCCATTGCATTTTTCAGCTCCAGAATTTCAGCTCTATTCTTTTTAATTATTTCAGTCTCTTTGTTAAATTTATCTGATAGCATTCTAAATTCTTTCTCTGTGTTATGTAGAATTTCATTGAGTTTCCTGAAAACAGCTATTTTGAATTCTCTATCTGAAAGGTCACAGATTTCTGTGTCTCCAGGATTGGTCCCTGGTATCTTATTGAGTTCAATTTGGTGAGGTCATGTTTTCCTAGATGGTCTTAATGCCTATGGATGTTTGTTGATGTCTGGGCAGTGAAGAGTTAGATATTTATTGCAGTCTTTGCAGTCTGAGCTTGTTATACCTGCCCTTTTTGGCAAGGCTTTCCAGGTATTTGAAGGGACTTGGGTGTTTTGATCTAAGTTTTTGGTCATTGCAGCCATGTCTGCATCAGGGGGGCATGCCAAGCCCAGTAACACTGTGGCTCTTACAGACTCATACAGGTACCACCTTGATGGTCCTAGATAAGATCCAGAAGAATTCTCTGGAAGAATTATCCGGATTACCAGGTAGAGACTCTTGTCTTACTTTCTCCCAAACAGACTGTGCTGAGCTGCCTGGAGCTGGGGGAGGGGTGACACAAGCACCCCTGTGGCCACCACCACTGGGACTACGCTCAGTCAGATGAAGCCAGCACAGCACTGAGTCTCACCGAACGCCCACAGTGTTCACTAAAGTTCACCCAAGGCCTGTGTTCACTGAAGGCCCTATCGCTCTACAATCAGCAGGTGGCAAAGCCAGCCAGTTTTATATCCTTACCTTTAGAGTGGCAAGTTCTGCCCAGCCACGGGCAGGTCCAGAGATGCCGTCCAGCAGCCAGGGCCTGGAGTCAGAAACCTTAGGAATCTACTTGGTGCTCTATTCTATGGTGGCTGGACTGGCACCCAAGCCACATGGCAAAGTCCTTCCCACTCTTCCCTCCCCTTTCCACAAGCAGAGGAATTTCTCCCCATGGCTACCACTGACCCAGGCCCATGGCAGGTATGGCCTGGCTACCACCAATGTTCACTCCAGGCCCAAGGCCTTTTCAGTGAGCTTGTGGTGAATGTTGCCAGGCCTGGGATTCCCCCTTCAGGGCAGCAAGCTCCCCTTCGGCCCAGGGCAGGTCCAGAAATGCTATCCAAGAGGCAAGGCCTGGAATTGGGGATCCCAAGAACCCAGTTGGTGCTGTACCACACTGTGGCCAAGTTGGTACCTAAGCTGCAAGACAAAGTTCCCTGTACTTTTCCCTCTCCTTTTCTCAAGCAGGAGTCTCTCCCTGTAGCCACCATACGGGAAATGTGCTGGGTCACACCTGAAGCCAGCACATCTCTGAGTCTCACCCAAGGCCCATGGTGAGTAGTACCTGGCTACCACTGCTGACTGTTGAGGGCTCAAGGGCTCTTTAGTCAGTAGGTGATGAATGCTGCCAAGATTGAGTTCTTCCTCTCAAGGCAACGGGTTACCTTTTGGTCCAGGGTGTGTCTAGAAGTTTCATCCAGGAGCTGGCGCATGGAATGGGGGCCTCTGCCTGGTGTCCTATCATACTGTAGCTAAGCTGGTATCCAAGGTGCAAGACAAAGTCCTCTTTACTCTTCCCTCTGCTCTTCTCAAGTGAAAAGAAGGGCTCTCTCCTGGAGTTGCGAGCTGCACTACTTCAGGTTAGGGAAAGAGTGGCACAAGCACTCCCTTGGCTACCCTAGCTGGTGTCTAACCGGGTCCCATGCTCCTCTAGTCCACTGGCTCCAAGCCCAGCACAGTACCAGGACTTGCCCAGGAATTGCAATTCCTGTGGCCTAGACTGCCTTTCAAGGTCACTTAGGACCCTAGAGCTCTTTAGCCCATGGTGGTGAGGCTTGCCGGAATTCAGGTTCCTACTGCTACAATGGACAATTCCCCCAGACTGGCTAGGGATGGTCTAAATACTTCTGGTGTCGGCACCAACTGAGTTCTCCCCAGTGTTGCCTTCTGCTGTGACGGGGCACCACTGAGTTCCAGTGCAAAGTCCTACAATCACTCTTGGTCTCCCTCCTCCAGGAGCATAGATTCTTTCTTACCACCATATGACCACTGCTGGAGGATAGGGATGGAATGGCATCAGCAATTCAAGACTGTCTTTCCTATCCTCCTCAGTGCCACTTTCAGTGATGTGAAGTTAAAACCAGATACTGTGATTGCTGACCTGATTTTTGGTTATGATGAAGATGCTTTTTTTTGTGTGTGTGTGGATAGTTGTTCAGTTTGGTGTTCCTGTGGGGGGGATGATCAGTGGAGTCTTCTATTGGGCCCTCTTTCCCTGCTTCCCCTCTGATAGTTTTTTTGTTCTTTCAGAACATCTAATATGTTGTCCCATTGCTATTTGTCCTCCATTGTGTTTGATGAGAAGTCAGCTATTAGTTTTATTGTGGTTGATGAAGATGATAAATTGTTTTCCCTTGCTGTTTTCAAGATGTTCTCTTTATATTTATTTTCAACATTTTGACTATGATGTGTTTAGGTGTGTATCTTGTTGCATTTATCCTACTTGAAATTCATTGAGCTTGAATATGTACATTAATGTTTTTCATGAAATGTGGGAAGTTTTCAGTCATTATGTCTTTGAATATTTTTCTGTCCTCTTCTCTCTCCTCTCTAACTTACACTAAATTATGCATATGTTGATGCACTTATTGCTGTAACATTTCTGAGTCTACATTCTTTTTTTTTTTTTTTTTTTTGAGATAGGGTCTCACTCTGTCACCCAGGCTAGATGCAGTGGCACAATTATAGCTCACTGTAACCTTGAACTCTTGGGCTAAATCAGTCCTCCCACCTCTGTCTCCTGAGTGGCTAGGACTATAGGCATGTGTCAGCACACCTGGCTGATTTCTTAAATTTTTTGGTAGAGATAGGGTCTCACCGTCTTGACCAGGCTGGTCTTGAACTCCTAGCCTCAAGTGATCCTCCCACCTTGGCCTCCCAAAGCACTGGGATTACAGGCATGAGCCACTGTGTCCAGCCTGTATTCATTTTTCTTTGTCCTTTTTTCTGTCTTTTCTTCAAATTGCATCATTTTTGTTGATCTGTCTTCAAGTTTACTAATACTTTTTTCTGCCAACTCAGACCACCCTGAAGCTGTGAGAAAGTCTCAGCCAGGCCAAAGGGGAGTTGCTGACCAAAGCTTTCCCACTGGAGGAAAACCATATCAGGTGTAATAGTCCAGACTTTAATAGCCTCACTATGCTGAGCCTGTGGCTGGAAGCAGTGTTGGGGTATCATGACTTTAGCATGGCTGTTTGCCAACTATGCTTCTCACAGTGGATTCCCTTAAAGAGGATTTGAGCACCACGCCTTCATAGCTGCCAAAGGATGGCCAGATCTGGCATGAACATATTAATCTGTTAGTATTACACTTGACTGCCCGTGATAGAAAGCCCAGATAACCTTTGCTTAAACAAGATAGAAGTTTATTTATCTCTCATATTGAAGTTCAGCACTGATCCTGTAGCTCCAACGGGCAGAAAACAAAACGCTTTCTCCTTCATTGCTCTACCATTCTCAGTTGTTGACTTCTGCCTCATCTCAAATGGCTGTATTTGCTCTAACCATCACATTGACTTACCATTCTACAAGAAGGTAGAAGCTTGGGAGAAATGGTATACCTCGTGCTTTTATGCTCACTTATCAGCAGTTGCATGCAGTACTTTCATCTCACTCTCCAGAACTTTATAATATAAACATATTAATACTTATTTCAGCAGACCATGTGCCTGGCCAGAAATTGGGAAGACAGAATAAATATTGGAATAGAAGAATAACAGGGGTTGCTACAGTATTGCACTGTTGAGATTTTCTTCTTAGGCTTATGTTTCCCTTTAGCTTATTCATTTCGTTATGAATTTTAAAATTTCAGGCTGGTTATGGTGGCTCACACCTGTAATCCCAGCACTTTGGGAGGCGGAGGCAGGCAGATCATTTGAGGTCAGGAGTTAAGAGACCAACTTGGCCAACATGGGGACACCCCGTCTCTACTGAAAGTACAAAATTTAGCTGGGTGTGGTGGTGTACGCCTGTAGTCCCAGCTACTTGGGAGGCTGAGGCAGGAGAATCATTTGAATCCAGGAGATGGAGGTTGTAGAGAGCCAAAATCACGCCACACTGCACTCCAGCCTGGGTGACAGGGAGAGCCTCTATCTAAAAAAAAAAAAAACAAACCACAGATATGTACTACTTTAAATATTGATTAGTTTTAATGGTTTTTCCTAGTTTGGGATGTTTATTTTTCTTCATTAAACTTACTAAATATTTGGCTAATTCATTCTTCTTAAACTATCAACTTTTTTTTCTTTTAAGAGACAGGGTTTTGCTCTATTGCCCAGGCTGCTGGAGTGCAGTGGTGAGATCATGGCTCACTGCAGCCTCAAACTCCCAGGCTTAAGCAGTCTTCCCGCCTCAGCCTCCCAGGTAGCTGGGACTATAGCCACGTACCATCATACACGGCTTTGATTGATTGATTGATTGATTGATTGTAGAGATGGGGTTCTGCTGTGTTGCCCAGACTGGCCTTGAACTGGCCTCGAGCACTTCTCCCACCTCGGCTTCCCAAAGTCATAGAATTACAGGCGGGAGCCACCGCGCCTAGCTCCAGCTTTTAAATATGGAGATTTATGTATATACAAGTTCTAAATTTTTCACTTTAAATTGTTTCTATTTTTGCATTTACTAAATTATTTTTCTCAAGTATTTTCTTCAAATGTATTTTAATGACTTCTTTTTGGGATTCTTTTACTCTTGAGCTAGGGGCAATTAGGATTTTCTTGTAAAATCTTTGGTGCTGATTTTTAAAATTTATTTACTAGTTTAATGATCTGATCTCTTGAAGAAAATACAACTTCCTGAGGAAAAAGTCTGCAGCTGAGGTAGTCCCAGCAAGAGTGTGTCTTATGTGCTCATGTCCTTCCCTGTAATTGGTGAAACTATTATACCAGCGCCAGATTTTCACATCATGCTTTCTCCTCAGTCCCACTTCCTCACTAAGTGCTTTATCCAAGCTTATTTGGATCTTCCTCCCAGATAAGAGGAAATATTAAAAGCCCCTGGATTTCAGGTTATTTTTCCCCTGACAAATTGTTACCAGGGCATATTTTTTTCATGGTTGTCTCTGAGATTCTATCTGTGGTCCCTTTTCCAGTATATGTAAACTCTTTAAGCAATCAGATCCCATTTGCATGGCTGCAGACACATACTACAGGCTGATGACCAATAAGTCTTCATTTCCAATGTGGATTTCTCCTGATCTTATGAACAATATGTCCAACTGCTAAATCAGTGGCTATCTACAATTGCATGTCCCACCATACCACAGATTTCACCTATCATTCTGTCCCCTGCTTCTGCTTCCATCTAAGCCTTGCTTTCATTTTTTCCTGCCTTTGGTATCTTTTGAGATCTCAAACCACTTAACTTGGTTAAAGTTTTATTTTTCCATTTCTTTCACACTCAAGATAAATTGGTACCTAACATCTCCCCTTTAACTCATGGTAGATATTAAAAACATGTGCTTGCTAAATCAGTAAATGAACATAAACTGACAGCAGGCTGCTAATATGATGGGCTTTTTAAATAACCTCTGATTAATACCAGAACAAGGTTCAATATATTTTGTTTACCATCACCTAAGATGGATACTTCAGATTGAGTGGGAGTGTGTTGTTACAGGGAACAGTGACATTCAAAGATGTGGCTATTGACTTCACCCAGGAGGAGTGGAAGAGATTGGATCCTGCTCAGAGAAACCTGTACCGGAACGTGATGCTAGAAAACTATAACAACTTAATCACAGTGGGTAAGAGTAATTCACTATATAATTCAAACTCTGGAAAGAAAGTACCTTACCCCCCTACCCCCCTAGTGTTTCTGAAATATGTGGACCTTTTAAATATTAGAGTGAGCTTGCCCCTGGGATGCTTTTGCTCATGTGAATGTCCATGCTGCAGTTTTCAGAACAAAAGGAGACAGCATCCCTAGAAGCCACATTTTCTTGTCCTTTAGAAAGCCTGGTTTTCCTGGGCCAGCCTCAATTTTTGGGTGGTTCTTTGTTCCTAGTAGTATGTATGCACAAATCTATGTAACTTCCCTTTGACAGGCTATCCATTCACAAAACCTGATGTGATTTTCAAATTGGAGCAAGAAGAAGAACCATGGGTGATGGAGGAAGAAGTATTAAGGAGACACTGGAAAGGTAAGTGGAAGGGAACCAGACAGGTGAGGAGAGGTCAGGGCCCTATTAATGATTAATCAGTGAATGGTTGATCCCTCTAAAATATTCTTCAAAGATATTTTCAGAGCTTGGCACGGTAGTTCATACCTATAGTCCCAGCACTTTGGGAAGCCAAGGTGGAAGGATTGCTTGAGTCCAGGAGTTTGGGACCAGCCTGGGCAACATAGTGAGATCTCATCTCTAAAAAAAAAGAAAAAGAAAAATTAGGCATGGTGCCGTGGCTCGCACCTGTAATCTCTGCACTTTGGGAGGCCGAGGTGGGCAGATCATGAGGTCAGGAGATCAAGACCATCCCGGCTAACACAGTGAAACCCTGTCTCTACTAAAAATACAAAAACTTAACTAGGTGTGGTGGCGGGAGCCTGTAGTCCCAGCTACTCGGGAGGCTGAGGCAGGAGAATTGCTTGAACCCGGGAGGCGGAGGTTGCAGTGAGCCAAGATCACACCACTGCACTCCAGTCTGGGAGACAGAGTGCGACTATGTAAAAAAAAAAAAAAAAAAGCCAGGTGTGGTGGCACACGCTTGTGATCCCAGCTGCTTGGGAGGCTGAGGTGGGAGGATCACTTGAGCCTAGGAGGTTGAGGCTGCAGTAAGCCATGATCACAGCACTGCATTCTAGCCTGGGCAACGGAATGAGACCCCATCTCAAAAAATATATATATATATTTTTTTTCAGAAAGCTGTAGACCTTTTGTGTGTGTGTGTGACAGAGTCTCACTCTGTCACCAGACTGGAGTACAGCCACGTGATCTCGGCTCACTGCAACCCCTGCCTCCCGGGCTCAAGGGATTCTCCTGCCTCAACCTCCTGAGTAGCTGGGACTACAGGCGCCTGCCACCATGCCCTACTAATTTTTTGTATTTTTAGTAGAGACAGGGTTTCACCATGTTAGCCAGGATGGTTTTGATCTCCTGATCTCGTGATCTGCCCAACTTAGCCTCCCAAAGTGCTGGGATTACAGCCGTGAGCTACCGGGCCCGGCTTTTTTTTTTTTTTTCCTTTGAGACAGAGTCTCACTCTGTCACCAAGGCTGGAGTGCAGTGGAGCGATCTTGGTGCACTGCAACCTCTGGCCCCTGGGTTCAAACGATTCTCGTGCCTCAGCCTCCTGAGTAGCTGGGACTATAGGCATGCACCACCACACCCGACTAATTTTTTGATATTTTTGGTAGGGATGGGGTTTCACTATGTTGGCCAGGCTGGTCTTGAACTCTTGACCTCAAGTGATCCACCTGCCTCAACTTCCCAAAGTGCAGAGATTACAGGCATGAACCACTGCGCCTGGTCTGATGTATACTTTTGTAATACAAAAGTGACCATTGATGCAAACTCTTTTATAAACCTAAGATGTCATTTCTAGATACCATTCTTAATTTCTTTCCTCAGAACTTAGAGATCTGGTTGGCTTTCTTACCTGTGTGCTAGATACCAACCTTTCCTAATAAGTTTCCAGCCTTACTTTGATAATCATTCTGTTACTAACATCTTCGGGAGTACCGTCCACCCTCATATACAGGATCCTTTCTTTTTGCATACATTCACTAATTTGCAGTCATTAAATTAAACCTACTGACATTTATAGGCCCTTACTTTCTCTTCTTTTTTCTGTTCTAAATGTCTGAAATATACAGTCATACTTCTCACTGTATTTTTAGGTTTTGCTCTCATACTTCAATAATCACTACCATACTTTTATTTCAATAAAAGTTTTAAGTCAGTGCAGATTTATTGGTAGCTCCCATTTTCTGATATATTTGTCATGTGTATACGCAAGTGTATATAATGTATGTGTGCATATGTATACACACACACATACACATATATACACATACATATATATGTCCATATACACATATTTTGAATTTTATAAAGTCATTTTTGCCCTCCAAAGAGACTGTAATAATTTATATTTCTACCAGTAACTTCAATGTAGTCTGTTAGCATTTTAAAATATCATTGCCGGCCAGGCGTGGTGGCTCACGACTGTAATCCCAGCACTTTGGGAGGCCAAGGAGGGCGGATCACAAGGTCAGGAGATCGACCATCCTGGCTAACACAGTGAAACCCTGTCTTTACTAAAAATACAAAAATTAGCTGGATGTAGTGGTGCATGCCTGTAGTCCCAGCTACTTGGGAAGCTGAGATCACACCACTGTATTCCAGCCTGGGTGACAGAGCAAGACCTTGTCTCTAAAAAAGAAAAAAAACAGTGCCACTACAGTATACACACAAATGATAAGAAAGCAAAATAGCCTTATTGCTGATATGGAGGAAGTTTTAGTTGTCTGGGTAGAAGATTAAACCAGCCACAGCATTCCATTAAGCCAAAGCATAATCCAGGACAAGCCCCTAATTATCTTCAATTCTATGAAGCCTTAGAGGTGAGGAAGCTGCAGAAGAAAAGTTTGAAGCTAGCAGAGGTTGGTTCATAAGGATTAAGGAAAGAGGCCATTTCCACAACATAAAAATACAAGGTAAAGCAGTAAGAGCCAATGGAAGCTGCAGTAAATTATTCAGAAGATCTAGCTAAGATTATTGATGAAGGTGGCTAACTAAACAATAGAGTTTCGATGTAGATGCAACAGCCTTCTATTGGAAGAACATGCCATCTAGGACTTTCACAGCTAGAGAGGTGAAGTCAGTGGCTCACTTCAAAGGTTCAAAGGATAGACTGACCCTCCTATTAGGGGCTAATGCAGGTGGTGACTTTAAGTTGGAGCCAATATTCATTCCCCATTCTGAAAATCCTAGGGCCCTTAAGAATTATACTACATACACCCTGCTTGTGCTCTATAAATGGAATAACAATGCCTGCATGGTAGCACATCTGTTTACAGCATTGATTTGCTAAATATTTTAAGCCCACTGTTGATACCTACTGCTCAGGGGGAAAAAAAAAAGTTCCTTTGAAAATATTGCTCATTGACAGTGCACTTGGTCACCCAAGAGCTCTAATGGAGATGTACAAGGAGATCAGTGTTGGTTCTCATGCCTGCTAATACAGCATCCATTCTGCAGCTCGTGGATCAAGTGTAATTTTGACTTTCAAGTCTTATTATTTAAGAAATACATTCTGGGGGGCGGAGCAACATGGCCAAATAGGAACAGCTCCCAGCGCAAGCGACACAGAAGACAGGTGATTTCTGCATTTTCAACTGAGGTACTGGGTTCATCTCACTAGGGAGTGCCGGACAATCAGTGCTGGTCAGCTGCTGCAGCCCGACCAGCGAGAGCTGAAGCAGGGCGAGGCATCACCTCACCTGGGAAGCGCAAGGGGGAAGGGAATCCCTTTTCCTAGCCAGGGGAACTGAGACACACAGCACCTGGAAAATCGGGTAACTCCCACCCCAATACTGCACTTTACCAAGGGTCTTAGCAAACGGGCACACCAGGAGATTATATCCCACACCTGGCCGGGAGGGTCCCACACCCAGAGCCTCCCTCATTGCTAGCACAGCAGTCTGCGATCTAACGGCAAGGCAGCAGCGAGGCTGGGGGAGGGGCATCCGCCATTGCTGAGGCTTAAGTAGGTAAACAAAGCCGCTGGGAAGCTTGAACTGGGTGGAGCTCACAGCAGGTCAAGGAGGCCTGCCTGTCTCTGTAGACTCCACCTCTGGGGACAGGGCACAGCTAAACAACAACAACAACAACAACAAAAAGCAGCAGAAACCTCTGCAGACGCAAACGACTCTGTCTGACAGCTTTGAAGAGAGCAGTGGATCTCCCAAAACGGAGGTTGAGATCTGAGAACGGACAGACTGCCTGCTCAAGTGGGTCTCTGACCCCTGAGTAGCCTAACTGGGAGACATCCCCCACTAGGGGCAGACCAACACCCCACACCTCACACGGTGGAGTACACCCCTGAGAGGAAGCTTCCAAAGCAAGAATCAGACAGGTACACTCGCTGTTCAGCAGTATTCTATCTTCTGCAGTCTCTGCTGCTGATACCCAGGCAAACAAGGTCTGGAGTGGACCTCAAGCAATCTCCAACAGACCTAAAGCTGAGGGTCCCGACTGTTAGAAGGAAAATTAACAAACAGGAAGGACACCCACACCAAAACCTCATCAGTACATCACCATCATCAAAGACCAGAGGCAGATAAAACCACAAAGATGGGGGAAAAGCAGGGCAGAAAAGCTGGAAATTCAAAAAATAAGAGCGCATCTCCCCCTGCAAAGGAACGCAGCTCATCGCCAGCAACAGATCAAAGCTGGACGGAGAATGTCTTTGATGAGATGAGAGAAGACGGTTTCAGTCCATCAAACTTCTCACAGCTAAAGGAGGAATTACGTACCCAGCACAAAGAAACTAAAAATCTTGAAAAAAAGAGTGGAAGAATGGATAACTAGAATAATTAATGCAGAGAAGGCCATAAACAAACTGACAGAGATGAAAACCATGACATGAGAAATACGTGACAAATGCACAAGCTTCAGTAACTGACTTGATCAACTGGAAAAAAGAGTATCAGCAACTGAGGATCAAATGAATGAAATGAAGCGAGAAGAGAAATCTAAAGAAAAAAGAAGAAAAAGAAATGAACAAAGACTGCAAGAAGTATGGGATTATGTAAAAAGACCAAATCTACATCTGATTGGGGTGCCTGAAAGTGAGGGGGAAAATGGAACCAAGTTGGAAAACACTCTTCAGGATATCAACCAGGAGAACTTCCCCAGCCTAGTAGGGCAGGCCAACATTCAAATTCAGGAAATACAGAGAATGCCACAAAGATACTCCTCGAGAAGAGCAACTCCAAGACACATAATTGCCAGATTCACCAAAGTTGAAATGAAGAAAAAAATCTTAAGGGCAGCCAGAGAGAAAGGTCAGGTTACCCACAAAGGGAAGCCCATCAGACTAACAGCAGATCTCTTGGCAGAAACTCTACAAGCCAGAAGAGAGTGGGGGCCAATATTCAACATTCTTAAAGAAAAGAATTTGCAACCCAGAATTTCATATCCAGCCAAACTAAGTTTCATAAGTGAAGGAGAAATAAAATCCTTTACAGATAAGCAAATGCTTAGAGATTTTGTCACCACCAGGCCTGCCTTACAAGAGACCCTGAAGGAAGCACTAAACATGGAAAGGAACAACTGGTACCAGCCATTGCAAAAACATGCCAAAATGTAAAGACCATCGAGGCTAGGAAGAAACTGCATCAACTAATGAGTAAAATAACCAGTTAATATCATAATGGCAGGATCAAGTTCACACATAACAATATTAACCTTAAATGTAAATGGACTAAATGGTCCAATTAAAAGAGACAGACTGGCAAACTGGATAAAGAGTGAAGACCCATCAATTTGCTGTATTCAGGAGACCCATCTCACATGCAGAGACATACATAGGCTCAAAATAAAGGGATGGAGGAAGATCTACCAAGCAAATGGAGAACAAAAAAAAAGCAGGGGTTGCAATCCTAGTCTCTGATAAAACAGACTTTAAACCATCAAAGATCAAAAGAGACAAGGCCATTACATAATGGTAAAGGGATCAATTCAACAGGAAGAGCTAACTATCCTAAATATATATGCACCCAATACAGGAGCACCCAGATTCATAAAGCAAGTCCTTAGAGACTTACAAAAAGACTTAGACTCCCATACAATAATAATAGGAGACTTCAACACCCCACTGTCAACATTAGACAGATCAACGAGACAGAAAGTTAACAAGGATATCCAGGAATTGAACTCATCTCGGCAGCAAGCAGACCTAATAGACATCTACAGAACTCTCCACCCCAAATCAACAGAATATACATTCTTCTCAGCACCACATCACACTTATTCCAAAATTGACCACATAATTGGAAGTAAAGCACTCCTCAGCAAATGTACAAGAACAGAAATTATAACAAACTGTCTCTCAGACCACAGTGCAATCAAACTAGAACTCTGGACTAAGAAACTCAATCAAAACTGCTCAACTACATGGAAACTGAATAACCTGCTCCTGAATGACTACTGGGTACATAATGAAATGAAGGCAGAAATAAAGATGTTCTTTGAAACCAATGAGAACAAAGATACAACATACCAGAATCTCTGGGACACATTTCAAGCAGTGTGTAGAGGGAAATTTATAGCACTAAATGCCCACAAGAGAAAGCTGGAAAGATCTAAAACTGACACTCTAACATCACAATTAAAAGAACTAGAGAAGCAAGGGCAAACACATTCAAAAGCTAGCAGAAGGCAAGAAATAACTAAGATCAGAGCAGAACTAAAGGAGATAGAGACACAAAAAACCCTCCAAAAAAATCAATGAATCCAGGAGTTGGTTTTTTGAAAAGATCAACAAAACTGATAGACCGCTAGCAAGACTAATAAAGAAGAAAAGAGAGAAGAATCAAATAGACGCAATAAAAAATGATAAAGGGGATATCACCACCGACCCCACAGAAATACAAACTACCATCAGAGAATACTATAAACACCTCTATGCAAATAAACTAGAAAATCTAGAAGAAATGGATAATTTCCTAGACACTTACACTCTCCCAAGACTAAACCAGGAAGAAGCTGAATCCCTGAATAGACCAATAGCAGGCTCGGAAATTGAGGCAATAATTAATAGCCTACCAACAAAAAAAGTCCAGGACCAGACGGATTCACAGCTGAATTCTACCAGAGGTACAAGGAGGAGCTGATACCATTCCTTCTGAAACTATTCCAATCAATAGAAAAAGAGGGAATCGTCCCTAACTCATTTTATGAGGCCAACATCATCCTGATACCAAAGCCTGGCAGAGACACAACAAAAAAAGAGAATTTTAGACCAATATCCCTGATGAACATCGATGCAAAAATCCTCAATAAAATACTGGCAAACCGGATCCAGCAGCACATCAAAAAGCTTATCCACCATGATCAAGTAGGCTTCATCTCTGGGATGCAAGGCTGGTTCAACATACGCAAATCAATAAATGTAATCCAGCATATAAACAGAACCAAGGACAAAAACCACATGATTATCTCAATAGATGCAGAAAAGGCCTTTGACAAAATTCAACAGCCCTTCACGCTAAAAACGCTCAATAAATTCGGTATTGATGGAACGTATCTCAAAATCATAAGAGCTATTTATGACAAACCCACAGCCAATATCATACTGAATGGGCAAAAACTGGAAAAATTCCCTTTGAAAACTGGCACAAGACAGGGATGCCCTCTCTCACCACTCCTATTCAACATAGTGTTGGAAGTTCTGGCTAGGGCAATCAGGCAAGAGAAAGAAATCAAGGGTATTCAGTTAGGAAAAGAAGAAGTCAAATTGTCCCTCTTTGCAGATGACATGATTGTATATTTAGAAAACCCCATTGTCTCAGCCCAAAATCTCCTTAAGCTGATAAGCAACTTCAGCAAAGTCTCAGGATACAAAATAAATGTGCAAAAATCACAAGCATTCTTATACACCAGTCACAGACAGACAGCCAAATCATGAGTGAACTTCCATTCACAATTGCTTCAAAGAGAATAAAATACCTAGGAATCCAACTTACAAGGGATGTAAAGGACCTCTTCAAGGAGAACTACAAACCACTGCTCAGTGAAATAAAAGAGGACACAAACAAATGGAAGAACATACCATGCTCATGGATAGGAAGAATCAATATCGTGAAAATGGCCATACTGCCCAAGGTTATTTATAGATTCAATGCCATCCCCATCAAACTACCAATGAGTTTCTTCACAGAATTGGAAAAAACTGCTTTAAAGTTCATATGGAACCAAAAAAGAGCCCACACTGCCAAAACAATCCTAAGTCAAAAGAACAAAGCTGGAGGCATCATGCTACCTGACTTCAAACTATACTACAAGGCTACAGTAACCAAAACAGCATGGTACCGGTACCAAAACAGAGATATAGACCAATGGAACAGAACAGAGTCCTCAGAAATAATACCACACATCTACAGCCATCTGATCTTTGACAAACCTGAGAAAAACAAGAAATGGGGAAAGGATTCCCTATTTAATAAATGGTGCTGGGAAAATTGGCTAGCCATAAGTAGAAAGCTGAAACTGGATCCTTTCCTTACTCCTTATACGAAAATTAATTCAAGATGGATTAGAGACTTAAATGTTAGACCTAATACCATAAAAACCCTAGAAGAAAACCTAGGTAATACCATTCAGGACATAGGCATGGGCAAGGACTTCATGTCAAAAACACTAAAAGCAATGGCAACAAAAGCCAAAATTGACAAATGGGATCTAATTAAACTAAAGAGCTTCCGCACAGCAAAAGAATCTACCATCAGAGTGAACAGGCAACCTACAGAATGGTAGAAAATTTTTGCAATCTACTCATCTGATAAAGGGCTAGTATCCAGAACCTACAAAGAACTCAAACAAATTTACAAGAAAAAAACAAACAACCCCATCAAAAAGTGGGCAAAGGATATGAACAGACACTTCTCAAAAGAAGACATGCATACAGCCAACAGACACATGAAAAAATGCTCATCATCACTGGCCATCAGAGAAATGCAAATCAAAACCACAGTGAGATACCATCTCACACCAGTTAGAATGGCAATCATTAAAAAGTCAGGAAACAACAGGTGCTGGAGAGGATGTGGAGAAATAGAACACTTTTACACTGTTAGTGAGATTGTAAACTAGTTCAACCATTATGGAAAACAGTATGGCGATTCCTCAAGGATCTAGAACTAGAAGTACCATATGACCCAGCCATCCCATTACTGGGTATATACCCAAAGGATTATAAATCATGCTGCTATAAAGACACATGCACACGTATGTTTATTGCGGCACTATTCACAATAGCAAAGACTTGGAATCAACCCAAATGTCCATCAGTGACAGACTGGATTAAGAAAATGTGGCACATATACACCATGGAATACTATGCAGCCTTAAAAAAGGATGATTTTGTGTCCTTTGTAGGGACATGGATGCAGGTGGAAACCATCATTCTTAGCAAACTATCGCAAGAACAGAAAACCAAACACCGCATGTTCTCACTCATAGGTGGGAACTGAACAATGGGATCACCTGGACTCGGGAAGGGGAACATCACACACCGGGGCCTATCATGGGGAGGGGGGAGGGGTTGCATTGGGAGTTATACCTGATGTAAATGACGAGTTGATGGGTGCAGCACACCAACATGGCACAAGTATACATATGTAACAAACCTGCATGTTATGCACATGTACCCTAGAACTTAAAGTATAATAATAATTTTTTAAAAAGAAAAAAAAAAAGAAACACATTCTGTAACGTAGTAGCTTCCATAGGTAATGATTCCTCTGATGGATCTGGGTAAAGCAAATTAAAAAGTGTAAAAACTGGCTGGAAAGGATTCATGATTCTAGGTGCTATTATGAATATTCATGACTCATGAGAGGAGATCAGAATATCAACTGGAGTTTGAAAGAGGTTGATTTGACCCTCATGGATGACTTTGAAGGGTTCAAGGCTTCAGTGGAGGAAGTTATTGTAGATGTGCCCCTAGCAAGAGAAGTAGAAATAGAAGTAGAGCCGGAAGATGTGACTGAACTGCTGTAGCCTCGTGATAGCAGGGATAAGGATTACTTCTTATGGATGAACAAAGAAAGTCATTTCTTCAGGATCTACTCCTGGTGAAGATGCTGTGCACATTGTGGAAATCAATGATTTAGAATATTCCATAAATATAATTGATAAGGCAGTGGTAGGATTTGAGAGGAGTGACTACACTTTTGAAAGAAGTTCTACTGCGGGTAAAGTACTATCAAACATCATCACATGCTACAGATAAACTTTTTGTGAAAGAAAAATCAATCAATGTGACTCTTCATTGTTATCTTAAGCAATTGCGGCCGGGCGCAGTGGCCCATGTCTGTAATCCCAGCACTTTGGGAGGCTGAGGCGGGTGGATCACGAGGTCAGGAGTTTGAGAGTAGCTTGGCCAACATTAGTGAAACTCCATCACTACTAAAAATAATAATAATAAAAAAAATTAGCCTGGCATCGTGGTGCACACCTGTAATCCCAGCTACTCAGGAGGCTGAGGCAGGAGAATCGCTTGAACCCAGGAGGCAGAAGTTGCAGTGAGCAGAGATTGAGCCACTGCACTCCAGCCTGGGCAACAGAGGAAGATTCCATCTCAAAAAAAAACAAGAAAAGAAAAGAAAAAAGAAATTGCTACAGCCACCCCAACTTTCTGCAATCCCTCCTTGATTAGTCAGCAGCCATCAACATTGAGGAAGAACCCCTATCAGCAAAAAGATTACTCACGGAAGGTTCAGATGATTGTTAGCATTTTTTTAGCAATATTTTTAAATTAAGGTGTAGTACATTTTTTAGACATGATGCTATTGTATACATAGTAGACTACAGTATATAGTATTAACTTGTTTTTTGGGGTTTTTTTTGAGATGGAGTCTCTCTTAGACACACAGGTTGGAGTGCTGTGGTGCGATCTCGGCTCACTGCAACCTCTACCTCCTGGGTTCAAATGATTCTCCTGCCTCAGCCTCCCAGTAGCTGGGTGTGTACAGGCGCCTGCCACCACGCCCAGCTAATTTTTTAAAATTTTTAGTAGAGACAGGGTTTCACCATATTGGCCAGGCTGGTCTTGAACCCCTGACCTCAAATGATTCACCTACCTCGGCCTCCCAAAGTGCCGGGATTACAGTCGTGAGCCACCGCACCCGGCCAACATAACTTTTATATGCACTGGGGAACCAAAAAAGTTGTGTAACATGCTTTATTGTAGTGGTGTGGAACTGAACCCACAGTATCTCTGAAGTATGCCTATGTTTCTATTTTGAATTATTGATTTATAGATTTTATTTTATTATCTTTTTATATATTTGTTGTAATACATTTAGTTAACATTATTTATGTAAACTATCAGTAAACAGACAACCTACAGAATGGGAGAAAATATTTGCAAACTATGCATCTGACACAGGCCTAATACCCAGCATCTATAAGGAACTTAAATTTACAAGAAAAAAACAACCCTATTGAAAGGACATGAACAGATACTTTTCAAGACATAAATATGGCCAAGAAGCTTATGAAAGTTCAACATCACTGATTGTTAGAGAAATGCAAATCACCATAATGAGATATCACCTCACACCAGTCATAATGGTCATTATTAAAAAGGCAAAAAATAACAGATGCCGGCAGAGAGGAGAAAAATTTCCATTTTCCTATTGGAAGTAAGCAGCAATATGGAACTGAGTATCTCAGCCTTATTAAGTATGTAAACTTTCACTTATTCTCCTTGTTTGAGCCAGTTTATTTTCCCTGTATTCTTCTGCCTGGTGTCCCTGACTCTAGAGTCTGTCTGGTTCCATTTCTCCAGAAGCAGAGAGTAGTCTCCCATCTTCTCTAGGGAGTGATAGGCATCTCATGGCACAATGCAGGCAATTGTTTGCCTTATAGACTTCCATTCAGTTCTCTGTTTTTTAGGGCCCCTGTTCATTCCCACCTTTCGTGGTACATGATTTCTCAGCCTTTCTTTAGTTATATAGTAGGAACTTGCTTTTTGACATCTTCATCTGCAGGCACATGGGTTTCAGTGTTCTCAGTTCTTCTGTTAGGTAACAGTCCTTTCATCTTCTTCCATCTGCTAAAATTATGTTTAAATCTATCATCCATTGTTGTCTGTTATGGCCTTTGTCTTCGTTGGTTTATGCCTTTTACATGATACTGTAATATTAGTGCACTTTTGGATAGAATCCAAGCTAAACTCATGTATTTATTATACCATGTTTAACCTCAACTTCTTATTATTTTTTTCCCTCTGCTCACTATATTTGCCCCTATACAAGTAACCTAGGTGGGCCTCTCCAGTTTTATGTTCCAATTCTGTCATCCAGTTTTTAACCTTCCTATTGGTTCTTCTCATTTTATTGATTATTGCAGTGTTCAGAACAATTTTATTTGTTTACACTGGATATATAATACATACTCATAGAGCAGAACTTTTTATTTTTATTTTTTGATGATTATTATTTTTTTTGAGATGGAGTCTCACTCTATTACCCAGGTTGGAGTATAGTGGCACGATCTTGGTTCATTGCAACCTCCGCCTCCCGGTTCAAGTGATTCTCCTGCCTCAGCTTCCCGTGTAGCTGGGACTACAGGCACGCGCCACCATGCCCGGCTAATTTTTGTATTTTTAGTAGAGATGGGGTTTCACTATGTTGGCCAGGCTAGTCTTGAACTCCTGACCTCATGATCCATCCGCCTCGACCTGCTGGGATTACAGGCATGTGCCATCGCACCCAGCCAGAACAGACCTTCTAAAGTAGAAAAGGATATATTTTGAAAAGTAATTATTCTCTTACACATTTTTCCTGTCTATGGTGGCAACCACCAGTATCATTTTCCTTTGAGCTATTCTATTTTCAAACATTTTTATTGAAACTCCTTTAAACTGATATATTAACTTGTGAATGTCATCTTTATGCTGTTGAATTTTCTCGTGTAAAATCCTTTAATGCTTTTTGTCTTAGTTTCCTAGGGCTGCTGAAACAAAATACCACAAACTTGGTAACAGAAATAACAGGAATTGGCCAGGCATGGGCCACCACTTTGAGAGGCCGAGGTGGGTGGATCACCTGAGCTCAGGAGTTCGAGACCACTCAGGGCAACATGGTGAAAACCCATATCTACTAAAAATACAAAAAAATTAACTGGGTGTGGTGGTGCACGCCCCTAGTCCCAGCTACTCGGGAGGCTGAGGCAGGAGAATCGCTTGAGCCCCAGAGTTGAAGGTTGCAGTGAGCCGAGATTGCGCCACTGCGCTCCAACTTGGGCTACAGAGTGAGAATCTGTCTCTAAAAAATAAAAAATAAAAAAAAATGTTCTCACAGTTCTGGAGGCCAGAAATCTAAAATCAAGGTGTCAGTAGGGCCATACTCCCTCTGAAACCTGTAGGGAAGGATTCTTCCTTGCCTCTTTCAGCTTCTGGTATTCCCAGACATTCCTTGGTTTGTGGCAGCAAAACTCTACTCTGTCTCTCCATCTTTGCATGGCATTTCTTCTGTGTCTCTTGTCTCTTTGTGTAGCATTCTTTTTGTAAGAACACAAGTCATATTGCATTGGGGCTTCTCTTATTCCAGTTTGACCTCATCTTAACCTAATTTCATCTTCGGTGACCCTATATCTAAATGAGGCCTCATTCTGAGGCACGAGGAGTTAGGACTTCAATTCAATTCAATTCAGTCCATAACACCATTCCATTTCTTCAAGTCTGTGTGTTCATTTTAAAGTTTTCTTTGTATGGTTTTTGGACGTTTTTAATTTTTGTATATTTTTCATACTTTTTGTTGTCATTATAAATGTAGTTTTTAATTCTATAATTTCTGAATATAGTCAGCCCTTTCTATCCATGCTTTCTGCAACTACAGATTGAAAATATTCAGGGGAAAAAAGCAACAAAAAATAACAATACAACAATAAAAAAATACAAATTTAAAATTATAGTATAACGATTTACATAGCATTTATATTGTATTCAGTATTATAAGTAATCTGGAGATTATTTAAAGTATATGGAAAGATACGTATACTTTATGAGGTTATATGAAAATACTTTATCATTTTATGCAAGGCATTGAGCATCCATGGATTTTGGTATCCATGGGAGGTCTTGGAACCAGTCCCCAGTAGATAATGAGGGATGAATGTAGTTGTTTGTATATGAAGGTTTTTAAAAATGAATATTGATTGATATGTAGTGAATTTCTTACTTTTCATAATTGTTCAGATGACTTGATTTTTCAGGTAAACAGTTTTGTTTCTGACAAATAATTTTCATTTTCTTTTCCTTTTTTTTTGTTTTGTTTTTTGAGAGACAGTCTTATTCTTTCTCCGAGGCTAGACAGCAGCGGTGATCTCTGCTCACTGCAACCTTGACCTCCCAGGTGATCCTCCCATCTCAGCCTCCCTAGTAGCTGGCACTACAGGCGTGCACCACTACGCCAAGATAATTTTTGTATCTTTTGTAGAGATGGGGTTTTGCCATGTGGCTCAGTCTGGTTTTGAACTCGTGGGCTCAAGAGATCTGTTTGCCTCAGCCTCCCAAAGTGCTAGGATTACAGGCATGAGCCACTGCACTCACGCCTTTTAATTAAGAGGGGCAAACTCTTTTCTTAATTTTCATACCTCTGATTTATTTCTCTTATTTAATTGTACTACCTAGTACTGCAATGAGTGGTGACAACAACTCATCTTTTCTTATTTCTGACTTTAATGTGAATGTTTCTGAATGTTTTCCATTAAGTAAAGGGCTGGTGTTTGGGCTGTACTGTAGTTTATTCTCAAATTAAATGTTATTTGTTCCTATTTTATATAAAGGATTTTTTAATGAAAAATAGAGTTTTATGATCTTAATATCTACAGAATTGATTACTTGACTTTTCCATTTTTTTAAATGTCATTACTTGACATTTTCATTAATGTATTTACTTTTAGTAATATACTTTCTATTATTGAAACATATCCCTGGAAAAAATGGACTCAACTCAAATATGATATATCTTATATTTAATGTACTTCTGGGTCACTTTTTTCCTTTTGGGTCATTTTGATGTTTTACATAGAATTTTTACATTGGTTTTCATAAATGAAATTGGATAGTTTCCTTTTTTGGTGTGTCATCTTTGTCAGGTTTTTGTATTAATATATTTTTTTCATATACAAAAACATTGGGAATTTTTCTATTTTTTCTTTCAGAACATTTTAGACAGCACAGGAGTTGTTCTTTAAATCTGTTAGAATTTTCATGTGAATCTCTGGGTTTTTCCTTTTTGTTTTGTTTTAGGGTATTTTCATATTTCTTTTCATTTTAGGAAAACTGATTTAGATAAGTTTTCTGAATCTTGTGGAGTCAGTTTTGGTAATTTACAATCCAGAAACGTGTTTAGATTATAAAAATGTATTTTAATAGAGTCCTGCAAAATGATCTTATAGGTTTTAGCTTCCCGTTTTTGTTTTTTCTCTGTAATTATTTCTTCTTACTTTATTTGTACATTCTGTATCTCCTATTTATTTACCAATTTGTTTTCTATCAAATCCTTTTTTAAAGCAATCAAAGCTATTTGTATTTATAAATACATGCCTCCACTCATATTTCATTTCCTGAATTTCCTTCTCAAAACTTCAGAGATAAGAGATATATGCACTTGAAAATTTTTTAGTAGTGGGAGACTGGGGCTTAAACCAATAATCAGTCCCATAATTGCATATTTTTCAAAATGTTCTTCATATTACGATATTGGAAAAAAAATTGTAAGTGATATTTATTTGCAATCTGTTTTAGGAGAAATATGGGGAGTTGATGAGCATCAGAAAAACCAGGACAGACTTTTGAGACAAGTTGAAGTTAAATTCCAGAAAACACTGACTGAAGAAAAAGGCAATGAATGTCAAAAGAAATTTGCAAATGTGTTTCCTCTGAACTCTGATTTTTTCCCTTCCAGACACAATCTCTATGAGTATGACTTATTTGGAAAGTGTTTAGAACATAATTTTGACTGTCATAATAATGCTAAATGCCTTATAAGAAAGGAACATTGTGAATATAATGAACCTGTGAAATCATATGCTAACAGCTCATCCCATTTTGTCATTACTCCCTTTAAGTGTAATCATTGTGGAAAAGGCTTCAATCAAACTTTGGACCTCATCAGACATCTGAGAATTCATACCGGAGAAAAGCCCTATGAATGTAGTAACTGTAAAAAAGCCTTCAGTCACAAGGAAAAACTTATTAAACATTATAAAATTCACAGTAGGGAGCAGTCTTATAAATGTAATGAATGTGGTAAAGCTTTCATTAAAATGTCAAATCTCATTAGACATCAAAGAATTCATACTGGAGAGAAGCCCTATGCATGTAAGGAATGTGAGAAGTCCTTCAGCCAGAAATCAAATCTTATTGATCATGAAAAAATTCACACTGGAGAGAAACCTTATGAATGTAATGAGTGTGGAAAAGCATTCAGCCAGAAGCAAAGCCTCATTGCACATCAGAAAGTTCATACTGGGGAGAAACCTTATGCATGTAATGAATGTGGTAAAGCCTTCCCTCGAATTGCATCTCTTGCTCTTCATATGAGAAGTCATACAGGAGAAAAACCTTATAAATGTGATAAATGTGGTAAAGCCTTCTCTCAGTTTTCCATGCTTATTATACATGTTAGAATTCATACAGGTGAAAAACCCTATGAATGTAATGAGTGTGGAAAAGCCTTCTCTCAAAGCTCAGCCCTTACTGTACATATGAGAAGTCACACTGGTGAGAAACCCTATGAATGTAAGGAATGCAGAAAAGCCTTCAGCCACAAGAAAAACTTCATTACACACCAGAAAATCCATACTAGAGAGAAACCTTATGAGTGTAATGAATGTGGGAAAGCTTTTATACAGATGTCAAATCTTGTTAGACACCAGAGAATTCATACTGGGGAAAAACCCTATATATGTAAGGAATGTGGGAAAGCCTTTAGCCAGAAATCCAATCTCATTGCTCATGAAAAAATTCATTCTGGAGAGAAACCCTATGAATGCAATGAATGTGGTAAAGCCTTCAGCCAAAAGCAAAACTTTATTACACATCAAAAAGTTCATACTGGAGAGAAACCTTACGATTGTAATGAATGTGGTAAAGCCTTCTCTCAAATTGCATCCCTTACCCTTCATTTGAGAAGTCATACAGGGGAAAAGCCTTATGAATGTGACAAATGTGGTAAAGCCTTCTCTCAGTGCTCACTGCTTAATTTACATATGAGAAGTCACACAGGTGAGAAGCCCTATGTATGTAATGAATGTGGGAAAGCCTTCTCTCAAAGAACTTCCCTTATTGTGCACATGAGAGGTCATACAGGTGAAAAACCCTATGAATGTAATAAATGTGGAAAAGCCTTCTCCCAAAGTTCATCCCTTACTATACATATACGAGGACATACAGGTGAGAAACCCTTCGACTGCAGTAAATGTGGAAAAGCCTTCTCTCAAATCTCATCTCTTACCCTTCATATGAGAAAACATACAGGTGAGAAGCCCTATCACTGTATTGAGTGTGGCAAGGCTTTCAGCCAAAAGTCACACCTTGTTAGACACCAGAGAATTCATACTCATTAGAAACCCTATGAATACTGTGAATATGGCAAAGCCTTCTGAAGGAATTAACACCTCATTGCACATTACATGATCACTTCCAGAGTAGAAAACTATGAATGTGGGATAGCCTTCTGAAAAAGCCACAAATTTATGAAACATTAGAGAATTCTTCCAAGGTGACAAATTATATAATGAAAAAGCTGATTATCAGAAACTTTCAGCAGACATCTTACTGATAATATTTAATCAGAATTCTCATTGAAATCTGAAACAAGGTATCTGCCATCAGCATAACAACACAATACTTGAGCTCCTAGCCAATGTATTAAGTAAGAAAAACAAGATTGGGAAAACCAAGTATCAATGAAGAACTATAAAAATAACTTATACAAAAAATAGTTAATTAGAAAACATGTTGATAGAAAAATCTAAGAATAAACACAACAATGAATTGAGGTCTTCATCAAGTTATAAAACATGTTGAAAGGCACAAAAGAACACCTGAAAAATGATATTTTGTCTGAAAAGACTCGACATTGTAAAAATATAATTTCTCTCCCAATCGCTAAGTTTAATATACTTCCACTTGAAGTTTACATCAGTTTTATTTTAAGGAACTTCACAAACTTATCCAAAAATTTTATGTGGAAAAGTAAAGAAACACAAATAGCTGAAACAAACTTGACAAAGCAAATAGAGAAGACACACTCTATTATTAGATATATACTTATTTAAAGCTGTTGTCATTTAAACAATGTATTACTGATTGAATAAATCAAGCAGTAGTAAGATAGCATCGATACAAAAATCCAAGATACAGGAATTCTGTGTATGACAGTGCTATTGAAATCATTGGGGAATGAATGGCTTATTTAATAAATGGAAGGTTCACAGGAGAAAACTTTTAGCTTTCTACTTTATATCATATACAAAAATAAAATCCAACTAAAGACCAGAATATAAAAAGCAAAATTCTAAAACTATGATGAAAGTAGAACCTATTACTTTAGGGTAACAAGATTTCTTTAAAAACACATAAACATGGAATAGTCCATTGAATTTTGGTGTGTTGGCTCACAGGCACCCACAAATGTACACAAAGAGATATCACTGTGTTCCTGAATCATGGTTTGTATTGCCCAAAATTGGATATAACAAATTTTTATCAATTGTGGAATAGATGAATAAGTGTGATCATTTCTGTGACAAAATACAGAATTTAGAGAGAAACAAAACCTACTTATAGTTATATGGATAGATTATATAATATTGAGAGAAAAAAATTTAAATACACAACGGAACACGGTATAACATTTGTATAATTTAATAAGATCTTGCAAAGAACAGTACTATGTATTGGTCATGGATCCATATACGACTTGGTTGCCTTTTGTGATGTGGGAAAGGTTTGATGGGAGTTCTTATATTTATCTGTAATATTTCTTTAATAAAAGAGTGAAAGCAATTTTGACAGTGGTGATAAATCTGGTTGTCCAAATTAATGTTACGGGTTTTTCATTTTTTTTCTTGCCTTTATTTTCCTAATTTCCCTAAAATAAGAATCAAATGGGTGGGGGAAACCTGGGCCTGGAGAAATAATTTTAAAATGGAATTTTATTCTTGATCAGATACTAACATTTATAGAAGATTCTCTTTACACAAAACATACCTAACAGGATATTATTTTGTTTACTGTCTCTTCATGTTAATTGGAATAATAAAATCAGCAGTATTTTAGCATTTATTTGAGGCCAATTTTTAATTTTAAACAAATTTTTTTCTAGTTGAAAGGAGTATAGAAACAAAACAATTATTATTGGGATAATTGGCTATCCATTTGGGGGGGAAAATCCACCTTCATTTGGGTTGGTTTTGGAGTGAGGGAAAGAGACCATTCATGCATACTGTAAAATATAGTTTACATTCTAATATGTCAAGCCAAGAATAGTTACCAGTGTTAAGAGTAGGAGCAATTTCTATAGATCTCAACAAAGCTTTCTTTGTTTCTGGATCAATAAATGGGGATGCAGATGCTGGTGATTTTATGTATGCCAGGTAAGGCCCAGTGGAGGTGAAAAATTCACTTCATTCTGTTCCATAGATGTTTTATATTCAGGCCTTTCAAATATTTGTGTTGCTGCCAGGTACAGTGGTGGCTCACGCCTGTAATCCCAGCACTTTGGGAGGCTGAGGTGGGCAGATCACTTGAGGTCAGGAGTTCATGACCAGCCTGGCCAACATGGTGGAACCCCGTCTTAACTAAAAATACAAAAATTAGCTGGGTGTGGTGGCACGCGTCTGTAATCTCAGCTATTTGGGAGGCTGAGGTACAAGAATCACTTGAACTCAGGAGGCAGAGGTTGTAGTAAGCCGAGATCGCGCCACTGCATTGCAGCCTGGGCAACAGAGAGACTCCATCTCAAAAAACAAAAAAACAAATATGTTGCCTCCAATTTCATTTTCTGTGAATAGTCTATTCATATATTAAGTCTGCTTTTTTCTACTGGAACTTTAAAAAGTTTTTCTTAGAAATAATTATAGATTTGTAGGAAGTTACACAAATAATACCCTATATAGTACTATTTAGTTCTTGTACCCCACACCTCATTTCTTCTAATGGTAACACCTTATATAACAGTACAATATCAAATTTGACATTAGTACAGTCCACAAACATTACCAGTTTTATGTGCACTTGTGTATGTGTCTGTACAGTTCTATACAATTTTATCTCATGTACAGATTAGTGTAACTACCACTCCCAATAGTCAATATATAAAACTTTTAATACCCCAAAGATCCCTTGTTCTATCCATTTATAGTCATACCCATCTTCCTGTCCTCTCCTCACTCCCCATCCCTAACCCCTGGCAATTACTAATCTATTCTCTATCTCTCTAGTTTTTTTAATGGATTTTTTTCTTAATTTTTGTGTTGTAATATATTCTGGACACAAATCCTTTGTCAGTTATTTGCATTCTAAAAATACTGTTTTGTTTTCAGTTTATTTCAGACAAAAATTTTTAAGCTGAATGTGAAAATTAGTCTATGATACATTTTGAGTTAACTTTTCATGAGGAATAAAATTTAGGTCAAGATTCATTTTTTGGATGTCTACTTATTACAATGCTATTTGCTGGAAAAAAAAATAGTGTTTCTCCATTGAATTGTTTGGCCTACTTGTGTGTTTCTGAATGTTCTTTTCCAAAAATCTATGCATCTATCCCTCTATCAATGCCACACTGTCTTGATTACTGTAGCTGTATACTGATTGCTCTCACTGTATCATTCTTTCTCTTTTCTTTTCCTTTTTTTTTTTTTTTTTTTTTTTTTGAGCCAGGGTCTCACTCCTGTTGCCCAGGCTGGAGTGCAACAGTTCAGTCATAGCTCACTGCAGCCTCAACTTCCCAGAATCAGATGATTCTCCTAACCAAGTAGCTGAGACTACAGGTGTGTGTCACCACACTCAGCTAATTTTTGTATTTTTAGTAGAGATGGTTTTGCCATGTTGCCCAGGCTGGTCTCAAACTCTTGAGTTCAAGGAATCCTCTGGCCTTGGTCTCCCAGAATGCTAGAATTACAGGCGTGAGCCACCACACCTGACGTATTTTCAAAATTTATTTATCTATTCTACTTTCTTTGCTTTTCCATATAAATTTTGGATCAGCCTATGTTTTCAAAAGCCCTGCTTAAATTTTGATAGAAATTGCATTAAGCCTTTATTTCACTGTGGCAGAATGGAAGTCTTTACTATACTGAGCCTTCCACTCCATAAACACAATATGTGTCTTATGTAAGTCTTCTTTGATTTCATCAGTTTTAATCATTATTTTGTAATTTTTAGCTCCTGTAAACGTATTAGATTTAAACTTAACTGCTTCACTGGATGTGTGTGTTGTGATATTCTTGTTTGTAAATTCCTTTAGATTTTCTATGCTGAAAATAATATCATCTGTAAATGGGGCCGGTTATATTTTGTTCTTTCAAATCTATATGCTTCCTTTTTACTTTTCTGGTGTTATAAATTGTCAGCAAGCTTCTGGAATGGGATTTTAAAGCTGACTTATGGGAGAAAATCAGTTAGCAATCATCAAAGGCCAAAACATAAAAGGCAATGAAAACATAAAAGGGGCACCCGGGAGACAGTACATGGGTGACAGGGTCATTTGTACCCCAAACCTCAGCATCACACAATATGCCCAGGTAACCTGCACATGTACCCCCAACTCTAAATTTTTTTAAAAGAGATGATATTTAAAGGAGAAATGAGATTGCCCTATACTACAGTAACAGTCACTTGTACAGATAGAATTCCATTGTTTTTATCCCTAAAGTGGGCTGAGTTTCAAAGAACCTAATTGAGATAGGTAATCTGGGTGGAGCTTTGCTCCCATCAGCCAACAACAGGAAGGATCAGTTGTGAATACTGTGGCATCTAACCAGAGATTCCTTCCTGGAATCCCAGTTGAAAAAACAGTGACCAGGTAATTAAGGTCTCTATCAGTTCTGGAACTCCCGACCTCAAGTGATTAACCCGCCTCCGCCTCCCAAAGTGCTGGGATCACAGGCATGAGCCATGTTCTAACAGTTCTATCCATTCTATCAGTTCTAATCATTTTCTCTTGAGCCATGTACATGAATCCAAGAAAGTCTCTTTCTCATGCGTAAGCTCCACAACACAATAAGGGTACCACAGGGGTACACATGGACATAAAGTTGGGAACAACAGACAATGGGGACTACTGGGGGGAGGGATGGAGTGGGATAAGGGCTAAAAAACTACCTACTGGGTACCATGCTCACCACCTGGCTGACAGGATCATTTGTACCCCAAACCTCAGCATCATGCAATATATCCATGTAACAAACCTGTAAATGTACTCCCCGAATCTAAAATAAAAGTTAAAAAAAAAAAGTTAAGGTACAACAGCAAAGATCAAAACTGATTCCTGAAGTCAACCTTGTGATTTTTGCAGGTGTGGTCCATTGTATGTTCAGGGAAACAGGAATTAAAGCAGCAGTAGGGGGTGAAGTGGGAATCAATTTTAGGTCTAATATATGGCACGAAAAGAACATAGGTAATTTTAATAAAATTCTAACTAGAATAGGGTGGTAGAATCTATGTGCTTTTATAAAATTAAATGAGATCCAGCGCGGTGGCTCACACTCGTATTCCCAGCACTTTGAGAGGCCAAGGTGGGAAGATTGCTTGAGCCCAGGAGTCCCAGACCAGCCTGGACAACAAGTCAAAACCCTGTCTCTACAAATTAAAAAAAAAAAAAAAAAAATAGCTGGACATGGTGGTGCACAACTGTAATCCCAGCTACTTGGGAGGCTGAGGTGGAAGGATCAGTAGAGGCTGGGAGTTCAGTGAGTTCGAGGCTGCAGTGAGCTATGGTCATGCCACTGCACTCCAGCCTGGACAAGACAGTGAGACCCTGCTTCTATTTAAAAGAGAGGGAGAGACCCTGTCTCTAACAGAGAGAATATAAAAATTAAATTAAATGACGAGAGCCACAACCAGGCTGACTTGTGTTTAGGGTTTGAATCTCTTCAACAGACTCAGACCTGTGTCTCCTTTGACTAAAAGATTGGAAATCATACTGTAGAGCAAGTAGTGAATCTCATCATGAATTCACCCTGCATAATTTTGTGTAGGTGAAAGTACAATTTGGGGAAAGGATTATCTTTTTTTTCTTTTTTTTTTTTTTTTTTTGAGACAGAGTCCCGCTCTCTCCCCCAGGCTGGAGTGCAGTGGCCGGATCTCAGCTCACTCCAAGCTCTGCCTCCCAGGTTCACGCCATTCTCCTGCCTCAGCCTCCCGAGTAGCTGGGACTACAGGTGCCCGCCACCCCGCCCAGCTAGTTTTTTTGTATTTTTTTAGTAGAGACGGGGTTTCACTGCGTTAGCCAGGATGGTCTCGATCTCCTGACCTCGTGATCCGCCCGTCTCGGCCTCCCAAAGTGCTGGGATTACAGGCTTGAGCCACCGTGCCCAGCCAGGATTATCTTAAAAACACTGAGTGACAGCGATTATGACAGGTTCAGTTTTTCTTCCCTCACCCACTCCACCCTTGTGGTTCACCCCAGGGAGCATGTCAAAACTTCTATGCTATGGGTTTATGCTCATTAAGCCCATCTCATTGACGCCAACAATTAATGATTATAATTTGCATCTGGAACAAAAGTGGCACTCTTCTGTGGAAATGTCCCAGTCTCTTCTTGTAGACAATGTCATTGTTCTTCTTACAGGTGACATGGTAATGACATTTCCACAGGGAGGGGGCCGGGTGCAGTGGCACACGTCTGTAATCCCAGCACTCTGAGAGGCCAAGGAGGGTGGATCACCTGAGGTCAGGAGTTCGCAGCCAGCCTTACTAACATGGTGAAACCCTGTCTCTACTAAATACAAAAAAATTAGCCAGGCCTGGTGGCACATGCCTGTAATCCCAGCTACTTGGGAGGGTGAGACAGGAGAATCACTTTTACCTGGGAGGCCAAGGTTGCAGTGAGCCTAGATCGCACCATTGCACTCCAGCCTGGGCAAGAAGAGTGAAACTCCTTCTCAAAAAAAAAAAAAAAAAAAAAAAAAAAAAAGAGAGACATCTCCACAGGGAGAGGAGATCCATAAATATACAGTACCTTTGCCTGTGCTATAAGATACCCCATGCACAACCCGGTAACACATCCCTGCCTACAGTTATAAACTGCAGAGGCTCATCCAGAGACACTCATTTTGAAAGTAAAACATAAGAGGGGTCTCCCCTGGCAACAAGTTTGGATTAGGGCTATATTTTTGGAGCAACAGATGTTTTCCTCTGCCTTACTTCTAGAATCCTCCACAGCCCAGAACCAATTTACCTGGAATAAATTGGACTGTGTTGTAGGATCCACATAGTGGCCAACAGGAACCCACATCAGACTAGAATATATGACATGGCTTCACAGATTTGTGCCCTATTTATATTTATTCCAAATTCATCATGGGATGAAACTGTCTCTCCTTAGTATAATCCCAGCCATGAAAGGCAAAAGCCACTGAGCCTTTACCAGCACCACCATCTCCTTTTTAATAAAAAATCTCAGTGGGGTGCAGTGGCTCACACCTGTAATCCTGGCACTTTGGGAGGCCAAGTTGGACGGATTATGAGGTCAGGAGTTCCTGACCAGCCTGGCCAATATAGTGAAACCCCATCTCTACTAAAACTACAAAAAATTAGCTGGGCATGATGGTGCGCGCCTGTAATCCCAGCTACTTGGGAGGCTGAGGCAGGAGAATAGCTTGAACCCAGGAGATGAGGTTGCAGTGGGCCAACATCGTGCCATTGAACTCCAGCCCAGGCAACGGTGTGAGACTCTGTCTCAAAAAAAAAAAAAAAATCTGGACAAGGGCGGTGACTCACGCGTGTAATCCCCATGCTCTGGGAGGCCGAGGCAAGCGGATCACAACGTCAGGAGATCAAGACCATCCTGGCTAACAGAGTGAAACTCCGTCTCTACTAAAAATACAAAAACAAATTGTATTACAAAATACAAAAAATTAGCCAGGCATGGTGGCACATGCTTGTAGTCCCAGCTGCTCAGGAGGCTGAGGCAGGAGAATCACTTGAACCCAGGAGGCAGAGGTTGCAGTGAGCCAAGATCGTGCCACTGCACTCCAGCCTGGGCAACAGAGCAAGACTCCGTCTCACAAAAAAAAAAAAAAAAAAAAAAAAAAACTGCTCATTATGTCAGAACTAAGAGAACTGGTCTTATGGTGAAAACATGATTTGGTATTCAAAGATTAGGACCTAAAAAAACATGTAAAGGATTAGCATCTATGAACGCATACACTCAGAGACACACAGACCTACATGTATACATATGCACATGACCCTTGTGTAAGCAACACACTTGTTTCCTGCCCTTTGATAGGATATTTTGTAATGGCTGGGTTACTCCCACCGGGAAGTACTGGCTCAACTTTTTGAGTATCTGTGCGGTTACAGATATGTGTGGTTCATACTTGGGTCTTTGTAAATGAATTGGAATGGGCCTCTCCTCTGCTACTCTTCAACAGGAAAGGGGAGAAAGATAAATGACTTTGTATCCAGACAGTCTCCAGTTCATAAGTCAGATAGGTAAATAGAACCAATGTTAATTTGGGAGATTTGTACAACCCTTCTCCAATTTCCACACTTTTAGAGGAATATGGATAATGAATGACAAGAGTATTAAATATTATTCTTGCTAATAATATTTATATTATTAATCAATTTATAAAAGCCACAAATAATTGTAAGATGGACTGTTTTCTGCAAGATCTCAGGAGTAATTACCAGGAAAAAGATGGATAGACATAGGGAACAAGTGTCTCCTCAATTTTCTGGATATCTAAACCTAACCTTACCTCCCTGGCACCCTCTCCCTCTTCTCTAATCTTGTCTCAAAAACATATAATACAGATCCTGCGGTTTTGTCTTCCATGAATGTCATCCTGCTTTTTAAAAAAGTATGTTTCCAGCCAGGCACAGTGGCTCACACCTGTAATCCCAGCACTTTGGGAGGCCGAGTCGGGTAGATCACCTGAGGTCAGGAGTTTGAGACCAGCCTGGCCAACATGCTGAAACCCCGTCTCTACTAAAATACAAAAATTAGCCAGGCGTGGCGGTGCATGCCTGTAATCCCAGCTACTGAGGAGGCTGAGACAGGAGAATCACTTGAACCCGGTAGCCGAAGGTTGCAGTGAGCCAAGACCACACCATTGTACTCTAGCCTGGGCAAGAAGAGCAAAACTCTGTCTCAAAAAAAAAGTATGTTTCCTTAAAACCCTATCACTCTTTGTGTCTCTAGGTATATGGTGGGGACCAGCCCTAACACTACCCGTAAGGTACCCAAAGTCCGGTGGCGACGAAGGAATGAGAAGAGACAGGTTAAGAGGGCATAAAGAGTGGGGGCCAGGGGGCCAATTGCAAAATGGAGGCTGCAAAGGTGCCGAGCTCTGGTCTCCACACTATTTACTGAGTACAGTCACTTAGATCTAAGAAGCAGACGTTCAGGGCAAACAGTGGAAGGGAGGCAGTGCGTCATACTATAGCAGTGGTGGTTTAAATGAATCTCCTTTATCCTCAAACAGCACAAATTTAACTTATCAGAGAGTAGCTAGTGGGAGTGGGCTGAACTAGGAGGCTGCACGTCTGGCCACATTCCAACGCTTCAAAGGAGTGTCTTTCTCCTTGAGCACAGTGTTTATGGATAAGAGAGCAGGTCTCGCTCAGAGCATGGGAACATAATGGCGATAAGAGGCTTTCCTCCTCAGAGGCCTCTTGTGGCTTTCCACAACTTCCTGTCCCATCTTGTTATGGCCAGTTTATACAGGCACCCTATAAGCCTTTCCCCCCAACAGGTATAGACTCTGTCTTTGAATGCCCTAACATATGTTCCACCCTGTTCCAAATGTACTGGATACCAACGTGCTAGAGAAAAAAAGAAATCCATCAGATGATTTGAGTTTTATTATTTACACTATCACCCTCCACGTCCTGAGTTCAAAGAATGAAGCTGATTATGTCTAACATTTGCCAGGGCTTAGAATAAGGCCTAAATTGAGGATTTAATTTCAAGGTCATTTAGTAGTATTTGTAAGGGTGTTTGGAATATAAGATTTTTTGGAAATTTTTTTCAAGAAGTCTATTTTTATAATTTAACCAAAATGAGTTTGTGGTTAATGCTCTCTGGCCCCACCACCCTAGACAGAATATTCTACCCCTCTCTGAATTCACAGCATTGTCTTCATACACTATTACAGCACCTATCAAACTTATGTGCAATCACAGGTAGGCAGTATAATCCAAAATCTTCTGCACTACAGTCTACATGCATGTATTCTCAATTTTTGGTTCATGATACATGTCATTAGGCAACTTTGACAATATAGCAAACCTCTCTGAACCCCAATTTTCACATTATATTACCTTATGAATCAGAATTATATTACTCACCTTATGAATTTGGGAGATGCATTGTACAAAGTGATAACTTATAAATACTGGGTTGTGGAAGAATCAGCACAAGAATGTGTTCCTGTGCTATTCACTTTGTGCATATTTGTATGTATGTGTGACATGTGATGTGTCAGTGTTTGTATCAGTGAGAGTTCTCCACAGAAACAGAACTAACAGAATATATACAGATACATGTGTGCATGTATATGTGTTTTGTTTATTTACTTACTTACAGTTGATCCTTGAACAATGTGAGGGTTGGGGACACTGCCACCACACAATGAAATCTCTATATAACTTTTGATTTCCCCAAAACTTAACTACTGATAGCCTACTGTTGACTGGAAACCTGGCTGAAAATATAAACAAGTCAATTAACACATTTTGTATATGTATTATATATTGTATTTTCACAATAAAATAAGCTAGAGAAAAGAAAATGTTAAGAAAATCATAAGGGAGGGAAGACACTATTCATTAAATGGAAGTGGGTTATCATACAGGTTTTCATCCTCATCATCTTCACATGGAGCAGGCTGAGGGGAAGGAGGAAAAGGAGGGGTTGGTCTTGCTCAGAGGAGGCAGAAATGGAAGAGGTGGAGGAGGTAGAAGTGGAGGATGGAGAGGCAGTCACCTGTGGTGTAACTTTATGGAAATATATCATAAGTTGTCTGACTTTTCTGCTTTTTTATTTCTCTAAGAATGTTTCTATATGGCATCAAACTTCTACCATTTGCTTTAGTTTCACAGTGCCTGTACCATAAGGGTCCATGTTAAAAGGAAGTCAAAAGCAGTTTTGAAGAATTGGAACCCTTCTACCAGTTTGTCTAATGTCAATTTGTTTTCGGGCACTGCTTCTGCTTGTCTTTGTCTCATTGTCCGGCACTGGTTTAGAAGCGTTCATCTCCAGCAAGTCATCTGCTGTTAATTCCTCTGGTATGGCATCTGCTAGCTCCTTAATTTTTTCCCTCACCCCTCACCTCATTTTCCTATTCACAGTTTCTTTCTCTTTCATGATGTCCTTGACTGGCTCTGTCGTAAACCCTGTGAAGTCATGCACAACATCCAGACAGTTTCTCCAGCAGGAATTTATTGTTTTGGCTTGATGGCTTTCACAGCTTTTTCTGTAACAATGATGGCATCTTCAGTGGTGTCATCCTTCCATAAGACTTCCATAATGTTCTATCAGGGTTCTCTTCTATAATGTTGACAATCCTTTCTATAGAGTACCATGTGTAATGAGCCTTGAAGGCCCTTATGACCCCCAATCTAGAGGCTGAATTAGAGAGGTTGTGTTGGGAGGCAAGTAAACCATTTTGACATCTTCAGTGTTAAACTCATGCGGTTCTGGGTGGCCAGAAGCACTGTCCAATATCAAAAGAATTTTAAAGGATAGTGTCTTACTGGCAAGATACTTCCTGATCTCAGGGACAAGGCATCAATGGAACCAATCCAGGAAAAGGGTTCCAGTTGTCAGACCTTCTTGTTGTACAGCCAAAAGACTGAGAGCTGGTGTTATCTTTTCCCTTCAAGGCTCAGGGGTTAGCAGCTTTATAGATAAGGTCAGTCCTGATCACTAAACCTGCTTTTGCACAAAACAGTAGTTATCCTATCTATTCCTGCCTTAAATCCTGCTGCTCACTTCTCTTCCTTACTAATGAAGGTCCTTTGTGGCTTTTTTCCCCTCAGAATAGGGCACTTTTGTCTGCATTAAAAGCCTATTCAGAGGGTCAGGCATGATGACTCACGCCTGTAATTCCAGCACTTTCAGAGGCCAAGGTGGGTAGATCATCTGAGCTCAGGAGTTCGAGACCAGCCTGAGCAACATGGTGAAACCCCAACTCTAGCAAAAATACAAAAAAATAGCTGGGTGTGGTGGCAATGTGCCTGTGGTCCCAGCTTCTTGGGAGACTGAGGTGGGAGGATCTCTTGAGCCTGGGAGGTGGAGGCTGCAATGAGCTGATATCACACCACTGCACTCCAACCTGGGTGACAGAATGAGACCCTGTATTCCAAAAAAAAAAAAAAAAAAAAAAAAAAAAAAAGCGCATTCAGGCAGATATCCTTTCTCCTCAATGATTTTCTTAATGGTGTCATGGAACTCATCTGCTAACTCTTGATTGGCAGAAGCTCCTTCTCCTTTTATCTTGACCTTTTCTTTTTTTTTTTAGATGGAGTTTCACTCTTGTTGCTGAGGCTGGAGTGCAATGGCATGATCTTGGCTCACCACAACCTCCACCTCCCAACTTCAAGTGATTCTCCTGCCTCAGCCTCCCAAGTAGCTAGGATTACAGGTATGCACCACCATGCCCGGCCAATTTTGTATTTTTAGTAGAGATGGGGTTTCTCCATGTCGGTCAGGCTAGTCTCGAACTCCCAACCTCAGGTGATCCGCCTGCCTCAGCCTCCCAAAGTGCTGGGATTACAGTCGTGAGCCACCGCACCCAGCCTGTCTTGACATTTTTAAAGTTAACCTCTTTCTAAAATTATCAAACCATCCTTTTTTGGCATTAAATTCTTCAACTTTAGATCTTTCAGTTTTGTCATATAATGACTTAGTTTTTCCTTGAATCATGACAGTCTTCTTATAGCAATCCTGCACCCACCTAAAAACTGCATTTTCAATATGAGATAAAATAGTATTTCACAAGAAGTGCAATATTTTCACACCTGCTAGTGTAGCTGCAGCAATGGCTTCATGAATTTCCTTTTTTTTTTTTTTTTTTTTCTGAGACGAAGTCTTGCTCTGTCGCCCAGGCTGGAGTGCAGTGGTGCAATCTTGGCTTACTGAAAGCTCTGCCTCCCAGGTTCACGCCATTCTCCTGCCTCAGCCTTCTGAGTAGCTTGGACTACAGGTGCGTGCCAGCACACCTGGCTAATTTTTTGTATTTTTAGTAGAGATGGGGTTTCACTGTGTTAGCCAGGATAGTCTCGATTTCCTGACCTCATGATCCGCCCGCATCGACCTCCCAAAGTGCTGGGATTACAGGCATGAGCCACCACGCCCGCCCCCCCCCCTTTTTTTTTTTTTTTTTTAACAATGATCCTTACACTGGATTCATTTATCTTCAAATAGCAGGCAGCCACAGCTGCTGACCTCAACATATGGCACATATCAAGCAATTATCTTTTTCTTGTAATATCATGACTCTTCTCTGTTTCTTGGAAGCACTTACAGCATTACTAGTGGCACTTCATATGGGTTATATGGTGTTATTCAAAATGTATGGTATCACACCAAACATGATGAAAAATACTTGAGAACCACAAGAGATCACTTTTTACTGCAATATGCAATTTACTGAAGACTAAGTGCCCACATGGAGATGATTCACATCACATGGCTTTAAGGTGGCTGCTTGCAACACTTAAGCTTACCACAGTACCAACAGTAGGTGGTATGAAATTATTATAGGAGACAGACTTTGTATGATACCATAATGGTGAATACATGTCATGACATATTTGTCAAAATCTATGGACTGTACATCACCAACAGTGAACCCTATGGACTTTAAGTGATAACCATGTATCAATGTAGGTTCGTTGGTTATAACAAAAAATACCACACTGATGGGAGGTGTTGAGAATGGGGGAGGCCATCCAGGTTTTGGAGGAAGGCATATGGAAAATCTCTGTACTTTCTGCCTAATTTTGTTGTGAACCTAAAACCGCCCTAAAAAGTTAGTCTTTGCAAAAACACCTGACAATAGGGATTGGTGAGAGAAAGAATCAAATGGAAAAAGGAACTCATACATTAATAGTGGGAATGTTAACTAACAGTATAGGTGAGGCTATACCACCAAGTCCCAAAAAATTCACTTCTAGGTATGAACCAATAAAACCTCTTTCACACATTAACAGCACTGTTACAGCAACACTGTAGCATCTACCAACAGGAGAATGAAAATAGATTGTTTATAGTAATTGTTTTATAAACAAAGCTACAAATATCAAGCACAAATAAATTGCATAAATATGTTGAAGGTAAAAAGCAAGCTGTAGAATAATATATAGTATATAATACTTAAATACATTTCAAAATCAGGCAAAACAGTCAATTATTGACAAACTTATTTCATTTGCAAGTACAAAATACATCATTAAAATATGACACATTATCAACCATAAGATGTATTCTGATGTCAGAATGTTAAAATGTACACTTTAGCATTAATGAAATCCAGAAAATATTGTTTAGGGATATATGCACTAAAATTCTAAGGAAATATATGGGAATGATACTTTTCTAATCCATTATAGTGGTTACGTCTGCAGGAAGAGAGGAACAGAGGGAGCAATGATATGAGGGTGAGGTTAAAAATAATACAAGGTGGCCTATTATAAAAAAAAAATAATACTTATGTGTTACTTATATACAAATTATCTCCAAAAAGGTAGCTGAGACATGTGATCCAGCAAAAGTAATACCACATCCCTTGTTGGAAGACGTTACCTTTTTTTTTTTTTCTTCTTTTTTTCCGAGACAGAGTGTTGCTCTGTCGCCCAGGCTGGAGTGCAGTGGCGCGATCTCGGCTCACTGCAACCTCCACCTCCTGGGTTCAAGCGATTCTCCTGCCTCAGCCTCCCGAGTAGCTGGGATTGTTACAGGCACGCGCCACCAAGCCAGTCTAATTTTTGTATTCTTAGTAGAGACGGTGTTTCACCATGTTGGCCAGGCTGCTCTCAAACTCTTGACCTCGTGATCCGCCCACCTCGGCCTCCTAAAGTGCTGAGATCACAGGCGTGAGCCACCACGCCGGGCCCAGACGTTACCCTTTTAATCCATGACCCTGTGCAAGCAGTGCTTTATACTACTTTGTCACAATTTAACAGCCGGGCGTGGCTGGCCAAAGGGCCTCCCAGGCACGGAAGCTGACCAAAGACTATCACAGGCTGAATGCCAAGATCTCATCCTTGGCCCCTGCGGTGTTAGCCATTACCACCATTACCAAGATGGTGGAGGAACACACAGGAGACGGATACGCAGCACGCGGTCACGCCATCTCACCAACCTGATGATGGCGTCACAGTCACACGGCCCGTCACAATCCTGCCTGAGGCACACACGGTAACGCACACACTGGTCACGCGCGGGCCCCCACAAACAAGCTATTCCAGCCACACAGATGCAAACCTCATAGCAACACAAGACAGAAGACACACGCTCTCCTGAGCAGGCTCGGAAGGCGCACCGGCAGACGCACGCGAACACACCCATAGGCAGCCCCAGACACAGACCGTCCTACAGCTCCCGGTTGGCACAGGCTGGGCTCTATGAAGCATGCAGCCCCCTACCTGGTTCTCCCGGATACAAGCAGCACCGCCTCGCACGTCCTCCTTCACCCTGAGAACACGGGGTTCGCAGCTCCATGGCCAGGCAGGACCGGCCCGCAGTGGCCTCTGGGTAATAACCCGATAGAGGGGAAAGGCGGGAAACGCCTGGCGCGAAGAGCTCTGGGGCTCGTAGTTCGGAGGGCGAGGCCTGTGCAGTGATGCAAATCGCGTGCAGGCCCAGATACTTCCCAGAGCCACAGCCCCGCACTATCCCAGGGTCCAGCTGGAAGAACTAAGGCTGAGGCCCCAACCGCTGCCCCTGCACAGGGAAGGGGCGATGCGGGGAGAGGAGGAACGGAGGGCACGGAAGTCAGAGGTGGAAAGGAACAAGCTCTTCAGATGGAGGAAGGGAGGGTTCAAGGAGCTCCTGCTCACCACCTCAGCTCGAAAGTGTTACTGTGAGGAAGCCCCAGGGGTGGGAGGCTCCTCCTGGGAGAGGAGCGCCCTGAGAATGCATGTCCAAGGGGACGGACAAGCCAAGAAGTCAGATCTGCAGTGCACCTTAATTTGGGCAGCTCACTGCATCATAACGGTGCTCAGAGGCTGGAAGATAAAGTGGGAGGTTCAGTTTGTCCCAAGCCAGCCAGAGCAGGAGAAAGAGACCATGAGGACTTGAGGGAACAACAATGAAATGTCTCTTTGGAGGAGGTGGAACTCCTGACTCCCAGCTAGGATGGGAGAGGGAATTCTGTGTTAGGACAACCCATGATGCAAGTACAGTCTTTCATGGGTGTTGGGCCCCTGGGAGGGGCCATATTTGGGGATTTCGAGCACCAGGGCTCACCAACCTTTATCCCAGGTGCTACCCAAGGCAAGGCAATGGCTTCCTGTGGCCAACATATGCTCAAATTTTCTGCAAGAGTTGGGGTATTCAACCTTTATCTTTGGGACCAGAATAAGCTAACTACCTGGATGGTGTGGAGGAAAGGATTGCCCTCTTGATGGCAGTGAGAAGGAAGGGTCAGCAAAAGGGACCAAGAACAAACGGTCCAGGTCATAGTGCTTCCCAGCCTTCATCATGGCACAACCAGAAAATGGTAGTATTTGTATGGCACACTGGAGCTGTAAAATTAGAGTATAGGTTAAGCTGACCCCAAAATACATATTCAGTGACCTGAATATCATATATTTATTTATACCTCGTGTAAAAATCTAGGGCTGAGCAGTCCAGGGCTGGTAGGATAGCTCTGCCTTCCAGAGTGAGTAGTATCCATCTTTGGGACAAAGGGGGGTGTTAAAACTCTCAGCATCTCCCAGCCAGTAGGCAGAGGAAGCAGGCACAGTGCTTTCTAGGGTTGCAGATCAGAAATTACACTCATCCCTTTTGCTCACATCTCATTTGTTAAACTGCACTTCATAAAAATTAGAAACTGTTGTGCATCACAGGACATTATGAAGACAGTAAAAAGATAGCCTAAAGAATGAAGGAAAATATTTGCAAATCAGGTATAGGATAAAGGTCTACTATCTAATACACAGTAAGATCTTTTTATGACTCAACAACAAAAGACAACAAAATTAGACTTTGGGTAAAAGACATGAGTAGACTGGCCGGGCGCGGTGGCTCAAGCCTGTAATCCCAGCACTTTGGGAGGCCGAGACGGGCGGATCACGAGGTCAGGAGATCGAGACCATGCTGGTTAACACGGTGAAACCCCGTCTCTACTAAAAAATACAAAAAATTAGCCGGGTGAGGTGGCGGGCGCCTGTAGTCCCAGCTACTCGGGAGGCTGAGGCCGGAGAATGGCGTGAACCCGGGAGGCGGAGCTTGCAGTGAGCTGAGATCCGGCCACTGCACTCCAGCCTGGGTGACAGCGCGAGACTCCGTCTCAAAAAAAAAAAAAAAAAAAAAAAAAAAAAAAGACATGAGTAGACATCTAGCCAAAGAAGATATACAAATGATCAATAAGCATGCCGTCTCAAAAAAAAAAAAAGAAAAGATGTTTGACCTCATTAGTCATTAGTGAAATGTAAATGAAAACCACAATAACGTACCACTTCACATCTACTAGAATGGCAATAATCAAAAAAAGGAAACTGAGTGTTAGTGAGGATGTGAAGATATTGGAAAACTGATACATTGCTGGTGGGAATGTAAAATAGTTTAGCCACTGTAGAAAACGATTTGGCAGTTCCTCAGAAAGTTAAACGTTGAATTAACATATGACTTAATGATTCTACCCCTAGGTATATACCCAAAAGAACTGAATACAAGAACATGCACACACATGTTCATAGCAGCACTATTTACAATAGCCAAAAGGTGGAAATAGCCCGGATGTCCATCAAGAGATGAATAAAGTTACCAGATTACCAAACAGATGAAAGTTCCCAAATAGACAAAATTACCAGTTGTGGTAATTCATGCAATGGAATATTATTCAGCCATAAAAAAAGAATGGAGTGTGTGTAACGCCACAACATGGATGAAGCTGCAAAATAAAGAAGGTAGATACAAAAGGTTACGTATTGCATGATTCAATTTATATGAAATACCTAAAATAAGTAAGTCCATAGAGATAGAACACAGATTAGTGGTCACTAGGGGAATAGAGGAAGGGGAGAATGGGGGAGAAAGTGCTTAATTGGTAAGAGGTTTTCCTTTGGAATGATGGAAATGTTTTGGAATTAGAAGTGGCTGTTGTGCAACACTGTGAATGTACTAAATGCCACTGAACTGTTCACTTTAAAATGATTACTTTCATATTATGTGATTTTTACTCAATAAATTATTTAAAAATGTAAATAGTCTAAACATCCCAATTAAGCAGAGATTTTCAGGCTGAATTAAAAAAAAACACCCAACTATATGATGCCTATGAGAAGCCCATTTTAAATACAAAGGTCATATTTAAATTACAAAGGTCATATTTAAATTATAATAAATAAGGTTATAATTATATTAAAAATATAAATACGTTAAAAGTAAAAAAAAAATAGAAAAAGATATAACAATGCTAATGCTAATTTTAAAAAGATGAAGTAGACCAGGTGCTGTGGCTTATGCCTGTAAATCTAACGCTTTGGGAGGCCGAGGCAGGAAGATCCCTTGAGCCCAGTTTAAGACCAGCCTGGGCAACACAGACAGACCTCGTCTTTATAAAAAACCAAAAAATTAGCCAGGCATGGTAGCATGTGCCTGTGGTTCCAGCTACTCAAAAAGGTGAGGTGAGAGGATCACTCAAGCCCAGGGGTCAAGGCTGCAGTGAGCTGTGATCACGCCACTGCACTCCAGCCTGGGTGATAGAGCGAGACCTTGTCTGAAAAAAAATAAAATTACTAAGCTGGAGTAGACATACTACTACCAAAGTAGATTTGAGAACTAAGAATATTAACGGACAAAGAACGTCATTTTGTAATAAAGGCATCAGTTAACAGTACAGAACAATCCCAAACGTTTATGCGTTTAGTAAAAAAAACTCCAAAACACATGAAGCAAAAACTGATGGAACAAAAAAAAAGGAATGGACAAATTCACAATTATAGCAGAGATTTCAAAACTATTCTCTCAAGAAACAGGCAAACAGTAGACTTGAACAAATTATTGCAACAGAATAGGAAATACATGAATGTACCCAAATATATCTAGTGATTAGGTATATGTTAAAGGTGACATTTCAAATATGTGGCAAATGTTGAATTATTTGTAAATGATCACTGAAAACTAGGTAACTGTATAGGGGTAAAGTTGGATTTGCACACACAAAAAAAATTAAAGAAAAAAATGAAAGCAAAAACATAACAGGAGGAAATCATGGGAAAATTTAAAAATTATCTCAGGGATATGGTCTGAATGTCTGTGTTCCCTCCAAAATTTCTAGGTTAAAACCTAATCCCTAATGTGACAATATTAAGAGGTGAGGCCATGTATGGGATTAGGGCCCTTATAAAAGGACTTGAGGTTGGCCAGGCACGGTGGCTCACGCCTGTAATCCCAGCACTTTGAGAGGCCGAGGCAGGTGGATCACGAGGTCAGGAGTTCGAGACCAGCCTGGCCAACATGGCGAAACCCCGTCTCTACTGAAAATACAAAAATTAGCTGGGCGTGGTGATGGGCGCCTGTAATCCCAGCTACTCAGGGAGCTGAGGCAGGAGAATTGCTGGAACCCACGAAGCAGAAGTTTCAGTGAGCCAAGATCGTGCCATTGCACTCCAACCTGGATGCCAAGAGCAAGACTCCATCTCAAAAAAAAAAAAGACGAGGTTAAAGGAAGCTCTCTCTTGCTTTCTTACCCCTTTTGCCTTCTGCCATGTGAGGATGGAGCAAGAAGGCTCTCACTAGATGCCAGCACCTTGATCTTGAATTTCCCAGACTCCAGAACTATAAGAAATAAATTTCTGTTCTTTATTATTTACCTAGTCTGTGGTATTCTGTTAAAGAGGCAAAAAAGACTAAAATAAAGAAGCGGAGTGTGCTATTAAAAATCCCTAAAAATGTGGAAGGGGCGTTGGAATTGAGTAATGGGCAAACGCTGGAAGAATCTGGAGGAGCAGGCTAGGAAAAGCCTATATTGCCATAAATGAAGCATTAAGAGTGATACTGGTGAGGGCTCAGAAGACAAGAGCTATAGAGAGAGCCTACATCTTAGAGATTATTTAAGTGGTCATGAACAGAATGTCGGTAGAAATATGGACCATAAAGGCTATTCTGATGAGGTATCAGATGGAAATGAGGAATATCTTATCGGAAATTGGAGGAAAGGCCATCGTTGTTATAAAATGGCAAAAGACTTGGCTGAATTCTGTCCATCCCTGAGGGCTCTATCAAGGAAGAAGTTAATAGCAATGAACTAGGTAGGATATTTGGCAGAAAAAAAAAATATTGAAGGAGCTGCATGGCTTCTCTTAATTGCTCTTAGTAAAATGTGAGAAAAGAGAAAAAATCGAAGACATAATTTATAATTAAAAGTGAAGCAGAATATAAAGATGTGAAAAATGTTCAGCTTGGTCATGTAAAGAATAAAAAAGGCTGTAATCCCAGCACTTTGGGAGGCCGAGACGGGTGGATCACGAGGTCAGGAGAATCGAGACCATCCTGGCTAACATGGTGAAACCCCGTCTCTACTAAAAAATACAAAAAACTAGCCGGGCGATGTGGCGGACACCTGTAGTCCCAGCTACTCCGGAGGCTGAGGCAGGAGAATGGCGTGAACCCGGGAGGCGGAGCTTGCAGTGAGCTGAGATCCGGCCACTGCACTCCAGCCTGGGCAACAGAGCGAGACTCCGTCTCAAAAAAAAAAATAAAATAAAAAAATAAAAAAGGATATTTAGATGAAAACCAAGGGTGTGGCCAATTGGCTATTCAGTAAGATTAGTATGGCTAGAAGGAAGCCAGGTTCTGTTCATCAAAATAGTGGGAGGATGACCCCAAAGACATTTTAGAGATCTCTGAGGTTGCCATGCCCACCAAAGGCCCAGAGTAGCAGGGCTTTGAGGGCAGAAAGGTTTTGAGAAAAAGGCCAGTGTGCCCATGGTACCCTGAGGCTCACTGTCCAGGGCTGCGTCGGGTCTCTGCTCCCTGCATTCCAGCACAGCACTCCGCTGCCTCTGCTGTGGCTCAAGCTGGCCCAGGATGTCATTCAGGTTGCTGCTCCAGAGGGCACAAGTGGTGAGCTTTGGTAATGGCCACATGGTGCTAATTCTGCAGGTGTGCAGTGCAAGAGCTGTGGAGGCGTGGCTTCCTCCACTTAGATTTCCAGCCTGGGAAAGTTGCAAGCATGCAACTTCAACATGTGACAGCTGAAGAATGGGCTGCACCCAGCAAAGCTGTGGGGGTGGGGCTGCTCAGGGATTTGGGGGCCCAACTGCTTCCCTAGTGTGTAGAAAGTAGGACATGAAGTCAAAGATTATTCTCAAGACTAAAAATTTAATACTGTTTGCCCTTTTGTGTTTTGGACTTCGTTGAGACCTGTTACATCTTTCTTCTTTCCTATTTATCCTTTGGAATCAAAATGTCTGCTCTATGCCATTGTATTTTGAAAGCACAAAACTTGTTTGATTTCATAGGCTTACAGCTGGAGGTAGATTTGCCTCAGAATGAATTGTGCCTTGAGTCTCACCTAGATCTGATCTGGATGAGACTCTGGACTTTAGACTTTTGAGATGATGCTGGAATGAGATTTAGGGGCTATTAAGAGAGAATTAATATATTTTTCATGTGAGAAAAACAAAATTTCTGGGGGAGGGGGTGCTACAGGTAGAATGCTATGGTTTGAATGTGTATGTCCCCTTCAAAATTCATAGGTTAAAATCTTATCTCCAATGCTATAGTATTAAGAGGTGGGGACTTTAAGAGGTAATTAAGTCATGAGGGCAAAGTCCTCATGGATGGGATTAGGGCCCTCATAAGAGGGATTGAGGTTGAAGGGAGCTCTCTCTTGCTATCTTGACCCTTCTGCCTTCTACCATGTGAGGATGCAACAAGAAGGCCCTCATCAGATGCCAGCATCCTGATCTTGGATGTCGCAGACTTCAGAATTATGAGAAAATAAATTTATATTCCTTTTAAATTACTCATCTCAGGTATTCTGTTATAGCAGCACTAAACGAACTAACACACCCAAGATGCAGAGGGCCTTTTAAACGTGAATCAAAACTAAGAAGACTTAAAGGAACAAATTGGCAAATTAGATAATATAAAAGTCAATTTTTCATGGCAAAAGGACCATAAACAAATTCAAAAGACAAACAGCAAACTGGGAGAAAATAGTTGCAAGTCACACAAAGTGCTCATTTCCCTGCTATATGAGAAAAACCCTAGAGTCCAGTTGAAAATTGGGCAAAAATATCATGAGAGTTCACAGAAAAGAAGTGCAAACTCATTCAGAATAAGAAAAAAGCCCCAAATTAAAACTACATTGGGAAATTGTGTTCTACCTATCAAATTGATAAAAATCCAATAGTTGGTTGGCTTGAGCTAACAGACAAGGACTGAGAATACCTTTTCTTTTTCTTTTTTTCTTTCTTTCAAGACAGAGTCTCGCTCTGTTGCCCAGGCTGGAGTGCAGTGGCGTGATCTTGGCTCACTGCAATTTCCACCTCCCAGGTTCAAGCGATTCTCCTGCCTCAGCCTCCCAAGTAGCTTGGACTACAGGTGCACGCCACCATACCCAGCTAATTTTTGTACTCTTGGTAGAGACAGGGTTTCACTATGTTGGCCAGGATGGTCTCGATCTCTTAACCTCGTGATCCGCCAGCCTCGGTCTCCCAAAGTGCTGAGATTACAGGTGTGAGCCACCACGCCTGGCCTCCATATACTTTTTTTTTTTTTTTTTTTTTTTTTTTGAGACGGAGTCTCGTCCTGTCACCCAGGCTGGAGTGCAGTGGCGCAATCTTGGTTCACTGCAATCTCCACCTCTCAGGTTCACGCCATTCTCCTGCCTCAGCCTCCCGAGTAGCTGAGACTACAGGGGCCCGCCACTATGCCAGGCTAATTTTTTGTATTTTAGTAGACATGGGGTTTCACCGTGTTAGCCAGGATGGTCTTGATCTCCTGATGTCATGATCCACCCATCTCGGCCTCCCAAAGTGCTGGGATTATAGGCATGGGCCACCAAGCCTGGCCTGGCCTCCATATGCTTTAAAAATAAACATGACAGTTATGAAAATTGATCACATATGAGGCAGTAAACGAAGCCTCATTCAGTTCCAAAGAATAAATGTAAACATCGGACTATCCAGCAATAGCATTAGAAAAAGATAGCCAAGCCTTTTAAATTAAAAAAAATACATAAATTACAAAACATGAAAATGAATAACAATGAAAACATTAAATGCCAAAATTGTGGGACATAGCTTATGTAGTACTTAGAGGAAAATTACAGCTTTAAATACATTTATCAAGAAAAATAAAAACCAAATTCTCAGTTTACAAGTATGGAATACGAGGAATAGAGCACACTAAAAGAAACAAAAAAGAAATTATAAAGATAAAGAAATCAATAAAATAGAGAATTAGAAAAAAATAAGAGAAAAGGATAACAAAACTGATACAGGGTTTTGAAAAGATCGATGATCAATAAGTTACATAAACCTCTGTTAAGGCTGATATTCAAAAAATGAGCAAAGATTAAAATAAGAAAATGAAAAAGATACAAATAAGAAACGAAGTTAAAATAATAAAAATATTATAAAGGACTATTTGTAAGAAAAGTTGATAACCTAACAAAATGAATATATTTGAATTAACCTAATAAACTGAAGTCATATATAGAGACATTCCTTCCGGGAAAAAGAAAAAAAGTCTCAAGGCCAGATGGATTTATAACTAAATCTTAACTTTTATGAATGGAGTTGATAAATTATTTGATAAGGGATAAACAGGGTAAGAATAAACACTTCATAGAAAGTGTCCAAATGAGTGACAAGTATACAGAGATGTGCTCTAATTCACCAGTAGTCCATAATAATGCAAACTAACACATTCAAGAACGAGTGTTTGCAAGGATGTAGAAAGAGGTGCTGCTGGTGAGAATGTAAACAGTTGCAGCCATTCTAGGAAGCAATCTAGTTGTTCCTGGTAACATTGAGTGTACAAAAAAACTCTTTATCCCACTAGCCAATTGCCAGGCAAATAGTCTAATCTAGTTCCAGTCTGCAAGAATATTCTCTGTGGTGGCCAGGAGTTGTATCCATCACTACAGGAATAGATAAGTAAAATGTAGTAAATATAGACAGTGAATTACTACACAAATGTTAGAAGGGATGAACAGTATTAGAGCACTGTGCACAGAGAAACACGAAAAATCTAAAAATCAGTTCTCACTAGGAAAACATGAATTTGTAGCATAGTACCATTCGTACTATGGGAATACACATTCATTTAAGAATGCATATCAAACATACCTGTGTGTTTGCCTATGAAGAACAGGAACTGGGAATGATGGAGGGAGGAACCAAGAAATTGGTGTGACAGAAATTATTTTGATAATGTACTATGAATTGAAGTCTTAAAAAAAAAAAATCAATGCAAAATGAAAAAAAAAAAACAAAACAAAACCAAGACCTCTGCCTATCTTTTTCTTTTCCTGGTCTCTGTTAATAAAAGTCAGCATCTTGGCTGGGTGCCTGTAATCCCAGCCCTTTGGGAGGCTGAGGCAGGTGGATCAACCGAGGTCAGGAGTTTGAGACCAACCTGGACAACATAGTGAAACCTGGACTCTGCTAAAAATATAAAAATTAGCCGGGCATGGTGGCAGTGATTGTAATCCCAGCTATTCAGGAGGCTGAGGCAGGAGAATCGCTTGAACCCAGGAGGTGGAGGTTGCAGTGAGCCGAGATCGCACCACTGCACTCCAGCCTGGGAGACAGAGCGAGACTCTGACTCAAAAAAAAAAAAAAAAAAAAAAAAAAAAAAAAAAGTCCTAACAGTCTCAAATATCAAGGCTGGGTGTGGTGGCTCACACCTATAATCCCAGCACTTTGGGAGGCCGAGGCTGGCGAATCACCTGAGGTCAGGAGTTCAAGACCAGCCTGGCCAACATGGCGAAAACTTGTCTCTACTAAAAACACACAGACAAAAAATTAGCCGGGTGTGGTAGCAGGTGCCTATAATCCCAGCTACTCGGGAGGCTGAGGCAGGAAAATCACTTGAACCCAGGAGGCAGAGGTTACAGTGAGCCGAGATTGTGCCATTACACTCCAGCCTGGGCAACAAGAGCAAAACTCCATCTTGAAAAAAAAAATACATATATATCCAGAGGGAGCTCTTAAGAGACTCTGGAGCTGCAGCTACCACTCCAGGATCAGAAAGATGGGCTGGGGCCACTGCTGTTTGGGACTCAACCCATGTATGTAGAGGCAGGACATGGGCTGAATTCACAATTCCGTCCCCTATGAGTAGCTGGCTTTCAGGGACACAGTCCAACTCTTGTGATTGATTTTATCATTAATAATAACCCCATTGTTAACTGTTTACAAATTATATTCTTTCAATTAATCCTCACAAAAAATCAAAAGGCTAGAATTATTATTCCAGTATTACAGATGACTAAACTGAGCCTGAATCACTTATTCGAGATCTCCTGACAAAGAGTTGACATCCATATGTAGGTCTAACTCCAAAGTCCCTACTTGTCCTAATATCCAAAGAGCTGATCCTTTCACTACTCTTTCTCGAAGAATATGTGAGGAATTACTGTGTAAATGCCTAAGAAAGCTGTCCAGGAAGGTGACTTATTCCTCTGTTAGTGAAGTATCGCCACCTCATGGCTTCCAGCAATCTACTTTTCTCCACCAGCCAATCTATTACCTCCCTGTCTCGAGTTTTGTGAATAAAGTTGAAAATCTTAGTAGTGTATAACAAAATATATTGAGACAGAACTAGAAATTAGCATGAAACCATGTTCTAAAAAGGAAACATTTTTTTCCCCAGCGATCTCTAAAAGGGGCTTAATCATAATGGCAGCAATTTTGTCCAAAATTCAAGTACTGGAGGGAGCAAGGGGTTTTCTTAAAGTAATCCCCAGTGGCTAAATTCTGACAATTAAGCATCAACATTAAATACACTATAATTAAGTGAAATTTGTTTAGATCTTAAAAGGCCATAAATTCATCTGAGTCAAGTGTTAAAATGTAACACATAAATATGTAGACATGATAAAATGAGAATAAATTAGTAAGTATAAAGTGTAAATGTATATATACCACTAAAGATTTCCTTCCCATTAGTTATAAAGGCATATAAATGTGTCTATAGGTGGGCATATATATGTAGTTTGGATAGATGGATGGATGAGTAGGTAGGTAGATAGATAGATAGATAGATAGATAGATAGATAGATAGATAGATACATAGATAGATACATAGATACATAGATACATAGATCTCTCTCTCTTCACTCAAAAGTTAACTTCAGAAGAGGCCTTCCCTGGCTCCCCATCCCTTCCTTCACCTCTTTCACCTTGGAATTTACTTTCTTACCTATTATATATTTTACTTACATATCTTTTTCTTTGTCTTCCTCATTAGAAATTAGCTCTCTGAAGGCAGGAATTTTTGTCTGTTTGGTTCACTGCTGTATCTCCGTTGCTTAGATTAGAACAAAGCCTGGCACACAGTAGGCACTTAATACAAAAAATTTAAATAAAATACACATCTTCAGATGCACATACACACACATAAACAGAAACCTCTAGATGATCCCAATAATAATCAAATATTAATAAAGCATAAATTTTCACTAATCCTAAGAGATCAGGTCAATATATCACAAGACAATGGGTTGTACAGTTGAACAGAAACAAAATTTAGTACCTCATTGTGAGGAGAAACATCAGATTGTAAAATACAAACACTTATGCTAAAGACATGGGTATAAAAGATTTTATCAACATTACAAGTGAAGTTTAACTGTATAAACAGAGAATGAACCAGTGGCTTAGGTTTACATCACTCTGGAGGATGAAATCAGGTGCCAAACTTAGATCAAATATCAATTAGTAGCTGTGCACAGTGGCTCATCCCTATATTCTCAGCACTTTGGGAGGCTGAGATGGGCAAATCACTTCAGGCCAGGAGTTCGAGACCAGCCTGGGCAACTGGTGAAACCCCATCTCTACAAAAAAATGCAAAACTTAGCCAGGTGTGGTAGAGCACACCTCTAGTCCCAGCTACTCAGGAGGCTGAGGTGGGAGGGTCGCTTGAACCCAGGAAGTTGAGGCTGCAGTGAGACATGATTTTGTCATCGCATTCCAGCCTGCGTAACAGAGTGAGAACTTGTCTCAAAAAAAAAAAAAAAAAAAAAAAAAAAAAAATCAATTAGTGAGTAACTCAGACTCTTCTTACTGGTCTGAGTCATTCTTCAAGCTTGGTAAGTTTACTGTAACCTTGTGAAACTTTCTGAAATAAATTCTTACTCAGTGCTTGGAAATTATAAAAATAAATATCCCTATATCTCCAGGAAATAGTTTAAAAAAATAAAGAAATGATGACATGAATTAAGCCTATTAATATATTTCAGATTAGATGTAACATAAGTTTGGAAATTTTTTTTTTTTTTTTTTTTTGTGACGGAGTCTCGCGCTGTGTCACCCAGGCTGGAGTGCAGTGGCGCGATCTCGGCTCACTGCAAGCTCCGCCTCCCAGGTTCACGCCAATTCTCCTGCCTCAGCCTCCGAGTAGCTGGGACTACAGGCGCCCGCCACCACGCCCGGCTAGTTTTTTGTATTTTTAGTAGAGACGGGGTTTCACCATGTTAGCCAGGATGGTCTCGATCTCCTGACCTCGTGATCCATCCGCCTCGGCCTCCCAAAGTGCTGGGATTACAGGCTTGAGCCACCGCGCCCGGCGGAAATATTTTATAATCATATTTGTTTCTGTTCAAGGTTTGAAGTATTGAGTCACGAAATCTGTATTATAATCTGTTAAAGGGAATTTGAATATTTATGAAAAATAATTTTCAGATTGTATTAGATATAAGTATAAACTGAATATTAAACAAATTATGAGAGTAGTAGTCACTGTTTCACTGTTTAACATATAAATCCTTCATTCTTTCCTCTTTCATTTGTTCTGTTTTTATAGATGCTCTTCAGGCAATGCCCAGTATTCTTACTGGTTCTGACTGTTCAAATGGCCCAGCTGCCAAAGCACCAGTTTATTTCCCTACATCCATTCAGATAAAAAAGAAATGTATTGCCCCACACTTTCATCTTCCTCATTACTCCCAATAATGGAAATGATTTAGTCTCTAAAAATTTTAGGCATTAACTGCTTTAGTTTTACCATTTGTTAAAAATGACTCATTCTTTCTGCCAGCCATATCTTTGTCTGATATCTCTAGCTGCAAAGAAGTTATCCATAAACTTCTTAAACCAAATTTATTTACTTATTTATTTAGAGAAGGAGTTTTGCTCTTGTTGCCCAGGCTGGAGTACAATGGCACGCTCTTGGCTTACTACAACCTCCACCTCCCGAGTTCAAGCGATTCTCCTGCCTCACCCTCCCAAGTAGCTGGGATTACAGGCATGAGCCACCATACCCGGCTAATTTTGTATTTTTAGTAGAGACGGGATTTCTCCATGTTGGTCAGGCTGGTCTCAAATTTCCAACTCAGGTGATCTACCCGCCTCGGCCTCCCAAAGTGCCAGGATTACAGGCGTGAGCCACCGCACCCAGCCTTAAACCAAATTTACAGCCCACCCTCAAAAGACCTCATTTACAATTTAATTTTATTATATTCTGCCACAGAATATGTTTAGACCCATACTGAAAGAAGAAAATCAAGTAATTCCTTGAAGATGAAGAGTCATTCATTAAACAAATGAAACCATTATTCCCTTAGCTTTCCATTCTCTCTTTACAGGTACATGGTGAGTCACTGTGACAAATGATTTCAACTCCTTAAGGGGAAGCCTGTTAAAGAATTTTACTTGGTGAATTTTAAAATATTCATATTGTGAAAAAACTAAGAAACACTAAAATAATTTTATCGACAAATAAAATGTAACAATTATCTCAGTTTTATGAAGGCTGTGTATTCAACTTTGAAAAACTTGTTATATCATAAGGTTTCTCCTCAGTATAAATAATTATGTCACGAAAAAAATTAAGGCTTTCTCTTATGTATAGCAAACATAGAATGTGTGAATCAGCACTCTAATTCCATGAGGCAAAAATCTAATCCAAATTAAGAAAAAATAAATAAAAGGAAATTTATTGGATCACAAAAAATGAAAAAGGATGGTGTAGCTGTCAGGAATGACTGGATCCAGGAGATCAAACAATATCATCAGATTTCTGTCTCTCGTCTCCATTTTCCTCTGTTAGATTTCTCTTTGGGAAAGCTTTCCTCATGAGTGGCAAAAAGGCTCCTGGTGAGTTTTTAATCTTATTAAATCCTTGAAACTTGCAATTCCAGAAAAAAATCTCTTACTACCCATAGGAATACTCGCAAAGGACTTCATTGATCCAGACAGGGCCATTTGCCAATCCCTTATCACTAGGTTGGGGGAAATAATTGGCCAGCCTGTGACCAATCCACTACTGTCCCTGATTAACAGTTTCACCAGAATCATATGCATTGAGGGTGGGGTAAGCCAGGTAGAGAACAGATCAAAAAGTAACAGATGTGGCCGGGCATGGTGGCTCACACCTATAATCCCAGCACTTTGGGAGGCGGATCACCTGAAGTCAGGAGTTCGAGACCAGCCTGACCAATATGGTGAAACCCTGTCTCTACTAAAAATACAAAAATTAGCCAGGCATGGTCACAGGCACCTGTAATCCCAGCTACTCAGGAGGCTGAGGCAGGAGGATTGCTTGAGCCCAGGAGGCAGAGGCTGCAGTGAGCCAAGATTGCACCACTGCACTCCAGCCTGGGCAACAGAGCGAGGCTCTGTCTAAAAAAAAAAAAAAAAAAAAGTAACAGATGTCTACTACTGAGCTACTTCAAATAATGGATACTCATGAACTGAAATATGAACTACATTCAAAGAATTACTAACCAAGAAGAACTCACTAATATTCAATAAGGACTGAGTGGTAACCAAATGTTTTCTTTCCTATACTTGTTATAATCAGAGCGTTTCTCTATTATGAATTCTTTGATGTCGTCTAAGGGCTGAGACACAGCTAAAATTATTCCCACATTCATTACATTTATAAGGTTTTTCTCCAGCGTGAATTCTCTGGTGTAGTCTTAGGGACAAGATCTGATGAAAAGCCTTCCCACATTCATTACATTCATAGGGTTTCTCTCCAGTATGAATTCTTTGATGTTGATTAAGATATGAGCCACAACTGAAGGCCTTCCCACATTTGTTACATTCATAGGGTTTCTCTCCTGCATGACTTCTCTTATGGTGAATTAGAACTAAAGCATCACTGAAGGCTTTCCCACATTTACTGCATTCAAATGGTCTCTCTCCAGTGTGAATTCTATGATGTCGATTAAGTTGTGAGTCAGTCCTAAAAAACTTCCCACATTTGATGCACTCATAGGGCTTTTCTCCGGTATGAATTCTCTGATGTTGATTCAGGTGTGAGCGATAGCCAAAGGTCTTCCCACATTCACTACATTTGAAGGGTTTCTCTCCTGTGTGAATTCTTTGATGCAGAGTAAGGGCTATGCGTCTGCTGAAGGCTTTTCCACACTGATTACATTCGTAGGGTTTCTCTCCCGTGTGAATCCTCTGATGTTGATTAAGGTGAGCACTCTGTCTGAAGGCTTTGTTACATTCTTTACATTCATATGGTTTCTCACCTGTGTGAATTCTCTGATGTTCAACAAGGAAGGCATAACGGCTAAAGGCCTTCCCACATTCATTGCATGCAAACGGTTTCTCTCCAGTGTGGATCCTCTGGTGTTGAGCAAGGTGAGCACTCTGTCTGAAGGCTTTGTTACATTCCTTACATTCATAAGGCTTCTCCCCAATATGAGTCCTTTGATGTTCACTGAGAAAGAAGCCATGGCTAAAGGCTTTTCCACAGTCATTGCATGCGTATGGTTTCTCTCCACTGTGAATTCTCTGAGGTTGAGTAAAGAATGAGTAACAGCTAAAGGCATCACCACATTCACTGTATCCATGGGGTAATTTTCCAAAATGAGTTGTCTGATGTTGAGCAAGTAATGAGTGGAAACTTAAGAGATTTGAAAAATCATTACTTTCATAAGGTTTCTCACCAAGAGGAATTCCTGTATCTTTACTAAAGTATGTACTCTGGTTGAATTCTTCACATTCATTACCTATCAAAGATTCCTTCTCAGCACGGAGTCTTTTATATTCAATTATGACTGAATTTTGGGGGAAGAGTTTATCATAAATATCAAATTTATGTACTTGCTCAATGGTAGGAACTTTCTGTTGCGTTAAAAATACTGATTTCCGGGGTATGCTTCTCCCAAAATTACTAAATTCATTCTGTCTTTTCCCAGTAGAGATTTTCTTAACAGCTGTCACTTGCATGAAATGCCTCTCCGCATTTCCCTCATGTAGCTCAAATTCACCCTTACATTTCCAGGCTTCTCTGAAACTGGAGCATTCAAGGCCATGACTTGTTAGCCTTTCCATTATCATCTCCTGGGATATTTCATCTTCATCAATGAACCATTTTGGAGATAATTCCTTGATTTCACACCAAGACTCCCAGTCTGAAAAATATCAAGAAAGGAAATGTCTCCTTTGTTCCTTTGCTATGAGGAAGAAAATTGTTATAGAAGAAATGGAAGAATTTAACTGGGGGGAAGGAGGGTAGAAAGTATGTGATTCTAATAGCCCAAATATGGCCATGCGATATGATCAAAAGACAATGGAAGCAAAAAGAATAAAGAGAGCTGAGAAGGGAAGGTATATGTGTTGATGGTAGTAGAAGGTGGTAGTTGGGGAAACAGGTAAAACGCAGGTCATCAAAAGGTAGGCAAAGCTAAATGCTAACAAGATAAAGAATTGAGGATGTCTGATTAGATCACAGCCAGTTTCCCTGCCTCTAGTCTTTAAAGCCTCCAGTTCATCCTGCACTGGTATTCATAAGACTGAAAACTTCATGAGGGCAGGGACTGATGTTCACTCCTTTTTCTTCTACTGTTGCACCCAATGCCTTGGACAGTGTCAGCATGTTGTTAAATGGATGACTGCTGCCAGATTAATCTCATGGCATCTTTTCCCACTAATGCTGTTCAACAACTTCTAAGATTTTTATCAGGGTCCAGGGAAAATTTACATATATTTTTTCTCAGTGACTAAAATAAACCTATCCTTTGTTAGGTCCATCAGCTTTTCTCATCATTCAGGGAAAATGATGCCTATTGAGAAGATACGTGATACTTTCAGGAGAGGATATTGGTTGGAGTAAGGTAGAAAGAAAACTATTTTTTAGAAGATGATCTCAAAAAATGAGAAAGTCCTTTTCACACCACAATAATCAGCCAATATGTTCAAATACATAGAACCTATTAGTAGGTCCAAAGTACCTACTGAAGGCAGGAAAGCCTGACACAAGGTCTTTCTACCTTTTGTAAATTCTGAGAGCTCAAGCCTGTGCAGATGATAATTCCATGTGGCACACAATGAAGGATAAGCTAAAATGATACAGATTATTACAGGTATAAGTGTCAGGAAAAAAGAGATCAAAACTCACTAGCTTACTTAAGGAATAATTCTTGGAGAATATGAGCTTGGTGTTCAAGGCTATAATCAGGATTCCAAAATACAGTGGCTATTCAGCGACAGAGACATTTTCGTTTTTGTTTTTTTTTTTTTTTGAGACGGAGTCTCGCTCTCGCCCAGGCTGGAGTGCAAGTGGTGCGATCTCCTCCGCTCACTGCAAGCTCCGCCTCCCGGGTTCCCGCCATTCTCCTGCCTCAGCCTCCCGAGTAGCTGGGACTACAGGCGCCAGCCACCACGCTCGGTTAGTTTTTTGTATTTTTAGTAGAGACGGGGTTTCACCGAGTTAGCCAGGATGGTCTCGATCTCCTGACCTTGTGATCCGCCCGCCTCGGCCTCCCAAAGTGCTGGGATTACAGGCGTGAGCCACCGCGCCCGGCCCAGAGACATTTTCATGTTTAGATGTGGTTAGGGATTATTTTAGAACTACATATTTTGGCATTTGGAGGTTAAATGGATACAGTCTTTGCCATAACAGTTTCTCATCTGTTGAAAAGTAAAGCTATCTCCAGTATAGGTCAGAACGAAATTGAAAAGGAAGTATTATTCATCTGTATCTTTCTTCTTTCCAATACACCCTTCACCCAAGGAAAGCCTCATCCCTATCAGTCTGTCCTAAGCACCGCCTTGGATTTTCTTACCTGTCTTTACCCAGGCCTGAGAGGCCTTGTTCGCCTATCCTTTGTTAGGTCCATACCATTCACTCTTTCCCTAGAAATACAACTACTTCTGTTCCCTCACTTGCCTGGATCTCATCTCTCGTAGGCATCACCTGAAGCCACTATACTCCATCTTACCAAAAATAAGTCTTTACTCCAGGCAAATAGCAGATTTATACAATAACTAACTTAATGCTGAATAAAAGAAGCCTGATGGGAGAAGACTAGATATTTTCCAACATGGGAGACTCTGAGGTGCCTGAAGCTCCAACCACTATCTTTACACATAGACTTACAGATTGGATCCCCTTGATTAAAAGACTGTATGCTATCCAATATGGTAGCCACTAAGTATATGCAGCAATTTAAATTTAAATAACATTTTTAAAAGTCAGTTCCTTAGTCACACTAGCCACATTTTATGTACCCAAAGCCAAATGTGGGTAGTGGCTACTGTATTAGAAAGCACACATATAGATTATTTCCATCATCACAGAAAGTTCTACTAGAGGCTGAGCATGGGGGTTCCTGCCTGTAATCCCAACACTTTGGGAGGCCGAGGCTGGTGGATCACTTGAGGCCAGGAGTTCAAGGCCAGCCTGGCCAACATGGTGAAACCCCGTCTCTACTGAAAATACAAAAATTAGCTGGGCACGGTGGCTCACATCTATAATCCCAGCTACTCAGGTGGCTGAGGCACGAGAATCCCTTGAACAAGGAGGCGGAGGTTGCAGTGAGCTGAGATCATGCCACAGCACTCAGCCTGGGCGACAGAGCGAGACTGTCTCAAAAAAAAAAAAAAAAAAAAAAAAAAAAAGTTCTACTAGACAGAACTGGACAGAGATCCACATTAATATGACAAAGATCTTATGGTAAATGAGGAAACAACAGAAAAACAGGGGAAAGAGTCCGTTAAAGGGAGAGAACAGAGTTTTGAAAAGAGAAAATGGATAGTGGTAAGAACTATCTTATACATCTCAATAAGCTGAGGAATATGAAAATGCAAAAAGGTACCTGCATTTAGCTAAACTAGAGGGGTAGAAGCCAGATTGCAAGTGATAAGATAGTGGAAGAGAACCTGAGGTGAAGGCAGTGAGTTGAGATGACAACTGCTATGTAAGTAATTGGAAGAGAGAAGGGAGTATGGTTGGCAAGAACACAAAAAAAGTCCTATAAAATGCTATGAAATTCTTCTAAGCAAGATTTAAATGAATCAATGTAATATATAATTGCAAGAAAACAAAAAAAATAATATATGCATACATTTTTACCACAGGTTAATTTATATCAGGTCAGTTTCAACCAGAATTCCATAAGGATTTTATTTCCAAACTTAAGAAAATTATTTTAAAGAAACTTGGACAAAAGTAATCAATAATATAAAAGAAAATTATGAACAAAAAAAGAACATTCCAAAACCAATAATAGGACCTAAGCTCTTGCATTTTATACCTTTCTTCCATCAAAATCTCCGTGAAAGAACTCAACCAGGGTTGACTTGTAAAATTATTTATCATTGTGGAAAAGGTCAAGAAAAAATATCCAGAGAAACACACTTAGAGCATTAAAACCTGCAAGACACAGAGAACACAGTGAAGGGGAGCACGGCCTCCTCACTACCATCCTGACCACATCTGGTTGAAGGGAATGAATTTGACATCAACCTTGAAAACTTGCGTGTGGGAGAAAACACCACAAAGTCAAAAGGCAAGGGACAATCTGAGAAAAAACAACTAAAACATGTATTATAGAAAAATGAATAATGTCCAGAAAAAGACACATTCTCCAAAATGCAAGTATGCCAGCAATCCCAACAGTTTGGGAGGCCGAGAAGGGAGGATCGTTTGAGCCCAGGAGTTCTATACCAACCTGGGCAACACAGTGAGACCTCATCTCTACAAGAAAAATAAACAAAAAATCTAACCAGGTGCAGTGGTGCACACGCTGAGGTGGGAAGATTACTTGAGTTCAGGAGGTAGAGGCTGCAGTGAGCCAAGATCATGCCACTGTGCTCCAGCCTGGGCAACAGAGTGAGAACCTGTCTCAAAAAACAAAACAAAAAAATGTATGAGCAGGTAATTCACAGAAGAGAAAAACTTTATAGACAATGCATTCCTGGACAGATGCTCAGTAATATCACTAGTAAATTAAAACCATAAGAGCATTTCCCTTCCTCGTGTCAGTAGAAATTTCAGTTAGACAATATTAAGGACAATATCAAAAACTTAAGTTGAAGAATATCAAGAGAGGAAGGAAAAGCCATTCTCAGACACTGTCATTGTTAGTACGAGCATAAACTGATACAATCACTTCCCAGAACAAGTTGAGTATCTTGTAAATTAAAACATGCACTTCCATGTTCCAGCAATTTTACTTCAAGGTACACATTGTGTTGTTTGTTTTGAGACAGGGTCTTGCTCTGTCACCTCGCCTAGGCTGGAGTCCAGTGGCACTATCATAGCTCATTGCAGCCTTGAACTCCCAGGCTTAAGTGGCCCTCCTACCTCAGTCTCCTGAGTAGCTGGAACAATAAGCACACGGCACCATGACAGGCTCATTTTTTTATTTTTATTTTTTATTTATTTTATTTTTTTATTTTTTTCCGAGATGGAGTCTTGCTCTGTCACCCAGGCTGGAGTGCTGTGGCACAATCTCGGTTCACTGCTACCTCCGCCTCCTGAGTTCAAGCAATTTTCCTACCTCAGTCTCCCGAGTAGCTGGGATTACAGGCACACACCACCACGCCTGGCTAATTTTTGTATTTTTAGTAGAGACAGGGTTTCACCATGTTGGCCAGGCTGGTCTCGAACTCCTGGCCTCGTAATCCACCTACTTCAGCCTCCCAGAGTGCTGGGATTACAGGCATGAGCCACCACACCCAGCCTGAAAGTGCTTTTTAAAAACTATAAAACCCAGAAAATATAACATAAGACAATATATAGGATTAAGCCCAAATTTATCAGAAATGTAATTAGACTTTCACCTATTAAAATGAAAAGATAATCAGACTGGTTTATAAAGTAAAACTCAAATCTGTATTGCACATAAGCCCTATACTTAAAGTTATCTTAAAAAGTTGAAAATAAGGCCGGGCGCGGTGGCTCAAGCCTGTAATCCCAGCACTTTGGGAGGCCCAGATGGGCAGATCACGAGGTCAGGAGATCGAGACCATCCTGGCTAACACGGTGAAACCCCGTCTCTACTAAAAAATACAAAAACTTAGCCGGGCGAGGTGGCGGGCGCCTGTAGTCCCAGCTACTTGGGAGGCTGAGGCAGGAGAATGGCGTAAACCCGGGAGGCGGAGCTTGCAGTGAGCCGAGATCTGGCCACCGCACTCCAGCCTGGGTGACAGAGCGAGACTCCATCTCAAAAAAAAAAAAAAAAAAAAGTTGAAAATAGGCCAGGCACGGTAGCTCACGCCTGTAATCCCAGTACTTTGGGAGGCCAAGGCGGGTGGATCACAAGGTCAGGAGTTCAAGACCAGCCTGGCCAATACGGTGAAACCCCGTCTGTACTAAAAATACAAAAATTTTGTATTTTTATACAGTGTACAAAAGTGGACAGGCACACACCTGTAGTCCCAGCTACTTGGGAGGCTGAGGCAGGAGAATCACTTGAACCCAGGAGGTGGAGGTTGTAGTGAGCTGAGACCACAAAAACTGCACTCCAGCCTGGATGACAACAGCAAAACTCTGTCTCAAAAAAAAAAAAAAAATCAGTCAGGCGTGGTAGCTCACACCTGTATAATCCCAGCACATTGGCAGGCCAAGGAGGGTGGATCACCTGAGGTCAGGAGTTTGAGATCAGTCTGGCCAACATGGCGAAACCCTGTCTCTACTAAAAATACAAAAATTATCTGGGCATAGTGTTGAGCACCTGTAATCCCAGCTACTCGGGAGGCTGAGGCAGGAGAATCACTTGAACCCAGAAGGCGGAGGTTGCAGTAAGGCAAGATCACACCATTGCACTCCAGCCTGGGCGACAGAGCACGACTCCATCTAAAAAAAAAAAAAAAAAAAAAAAAAAGCATGAAAACTCAAGGAAACACATTCTCCCATAGAGCCTTAGGAAGGAATGTACACTGCTGACATCTTGATTTTAGCTCTGTAAGACCTAGTTTTTACTTCTGACCTCCAGAGCTATAATAAATTTGTGTTGTATTAAGTCACTAAATGTGTGCTAATTTATTACAGCAGAAAAAAAAAACTAAGCAGACAACTTTTCTGGAGGGGAATGTAGCAATTCCTTATAAAAACTACATATGTATGGCCAGGTGTGGTTGCTCATGCCTGTAATCCCAGCACTCTGGGAGGCTGAAGTGGGTGGATCACAAAGTCAGGAGTTCGAGACCAGCCTGGCCAATATGGTGAAACCCCATCTCTACTAAAAATACAAAAATTAGCCAGGCGTGGTGGTGCAAACCTGTAGTTCCAGCTGTTCAGGAGGCTGAGGCAGGAGACTCACTTGAACCCAGGAGGAGGAGGTTGCAGTGAGCCGCGATTGGGTCACTACACTCCAGCCTGGTGACAGAGCGAGACTCTTGTCTTAAAAAAAAAAAAAAAAAGTGTATATGCACTCACTCAGCAATTCCACATCTACGAATCCATGCTGAAGATACAGCCTCAACAATAAAAAATATATATAAGTTCAAGGTTATTCATCACATCTTTTGCAACTGTAAAATATTGCGAACACTAAATGACCATACATTAGTGTAGTTGAATAAATTATGATAACGGGTACATAATGAAGTATTATGAAGCAGTCAAAAAATGAAGAAGGGCAGGGCATGGTGGCTCACTCCTGTAATCACAGCACTTTGGGAGGCTGAGGCAGGCATATCACTCGAGATCAGAAGTTCAAGACCATCCTGACCAACATGGTGAAACGTTTTCTCTACTAAAAATACAAAAATTAGCTGGGCATGGTGGTGCACACCTGTAGTCCCAGCTACTCAGGAGGCTGAGGCAGGAGAATTGCTTGAACACAGGAGGCAGAAGTTGCAGTGAGCCAAGATCCTGTCACTGTACTCCAGCCTGGGTAAGAGTGAGACTCTGTCTCAAAAAAAAAAAAAAAAAATGAGGAAGATCTTCACGAACTAATATAAAGTGATCTCCTTTTAAGTGATAAAAGCAAAATGTATCTATAGCACACTATTTGTCATATAAAGAAGATACAAGAAACTACACATGTAACTGCTAATTTGTGCAAGAGAAACATTTATTTCAAGGATAAACTTGAAACTAAGGAAATTGGTAACATACAAGGGGTGGGTGGGAAATGGGTAGGAAGAAGCAGGGAAAAAGAATAAAGTAGTAGGAACAAGGAGGGCACAATACTTTTTGGAGATCTACTTTATACTATTTTATATAGCTCTGATCTGAGAGGCATAGTAATGTTTTAGATACCAAAAAAAAAAAAAAAAAAAAAAAAATTAAAACTAAGCAGGACTTAGTAGGAATGCAAAATAGAACATTTGTTATAAACAGTAACAAATGGGCTGGGCAGGGTGGCTCACACCTGTAATCCCAGCACTTTGGGAGGCCAAGGCTGGCACGGATCATGAGGTCAAGAGATTGAGACCATCCTGGCCAACATGGTGAAACCATGTCTCTACTAAAAATACAAAAATTAGCTGGGGGTGGTGGCACACGCCTGTAGTCGCAGCTACTCAGGAGCCTGAGGCAGGAGAATCGCTTGAACCTGGGAGGCGGAGGTTGCAGTGAGCTGAGATTGCGCCACTGCATTCCAGCCTGGGGACAGAGGGAGACTCCATCTCAAAAAAAAAACCGTAACAAATGGACCTAAAATAACTAACCTAAGTAATTTTGGAAATAGTATTTTTGACTGGACAATATAAGACTGAAACAAAAAGTACTATACACGAATACCTAAATCTAGTTGTTAAATTTGTTTCTCTGGCCAGGCGCGGTGGCTCAAGCCTGTAATCCCAGCACTTTGGGAGGCCGAGGCGGGTGGATCACGAGGTCAGGAGATCGAGACTATCCTGGCTAACATGGTGAAACCCCGTCTCTACTAAAAATACAAAAAACTAGCCGGGCGTGGTGGCGGGCGCCTGTAGTCTCAGCTACTTGGGAGGCTGAGGTGGGAGAATGGCGTGAACCCGGGAGGCGGAGCTTGCAGTGAGCCGAGATCACGCCACTGCACTCCAGCCTGGGAGACACAGCGAGACTCCGTCTCAAAAAAAAAAAAAAAAAAAAAAAAAAAAAAAATTTGTTTCTCACAGAGAAATAGGTTAGAAATTCTGAAAGTACTTTATGTGTATACTAAAATTGAACAAATAGGTAAATATATTTTTTCTCATTATGAGAAAAAGAAATCACAAATAAGTAAAGGAGGAAGGCTACAATAAACCCTGTAAAGCAGGACTATAAATCAAGTTATTCATATAAACTGATAGTTTTAATAGATAAAAAGATAGAGGTAATAAAAAATGGAAAAAAAAGAGGCAGAAATAAATATAGGGGTGTGTATGTAAATATCTATCCATCTATCTATCCATCTATTTCCTAGCTCTATCTATCTATCTATCTATCTATCTATCTATCTATCTATCTATCTATCTGTTTCCTAGCTTTAACTGCTGTCAGGGCCAGTAGCCTAGTGACATCCCAGTAGCCTAGAGCATACCTAGCTTGGTTTCTAAACACCATTTCCCAATAAAGCAATGAGGGCTCCTTGGAGAAGTGGTTGATTCAAGGCTGGGGCAAGGAAAATAAGAGAACCTGGAATACCTTGTGCCAGAAGGAAGGATGTGCTAAAAAAATGTACGGGGGCATGTCAGAAGGTCAAAGGAACCAAAGTGAAGGAGATTCCAACATTCAAAGCTGGAATGATTTGAGAAACAAAATAATGATTCATTGGATTTACTTCATAGAAATAAAAATCCATAAATCTAAAAATAAATCCATTTAAATTTTATGAAGTCATTACATTTTATGAGGTAAATTAGGTTTACCTCATAGAAAAAAATCTGTAAAGGCCGGGCGCGGTGGCTCAAGCCTGTAATCCCAGCACTTTGGGAGGCCGAGACGGGCGGATCACGAGGTCTGGAGATCGAGACCATCCTGGCTAATATGGTGAAACCCCGTCTCTACTAAAAATACAAAAAACTAGCCGGGCGAGGTGGTGGGCGCCTGTAGTCCCAGCTACTCGGGAGGCTGAGGCAGGAGAATGGTGTAAACCCGGGAGGCGGAGCTTGCAGTGAGCTGAGATCCGGCCACTGCACTCCAGCCTGGGCGACAAAGCGAGACTCCATCTCAAAAAAAAAAAAAAAAAAAAAAAGAAAAAAATCTGTAAATATAATTGAATATATAAGTAAATGGATTGGAAAGAGCAGCTCTTCCTACAGAACAATCGCAATTAATATACATAAAGAAAAGAGAGAAATGGAAAAAAATCAACATTAGGTTAATAACACAGTAATAACAGTTGAAGAGATCCAGCAATAAATGCTAAAATAAATGGGTAAAAATTACAGAAGAAACTGAATAATCTCAAAGTATCTCCCCCAAGAAATTTCTTAATTACAAAGAGAAAAATAAGAAATTTATAATGGAGAAACCAAGCAGACACTACCTTCACTAAGTGTTCAAACTTAACATCACCAATACTAAGACATTATCGATATTATGCATCCTTTGGAATGATGCACTGAGAGAGAAACAACATTATTTCTGTGACATTTTTTGCAAAAATGCATTACCTCAATCTAATTATAAGAAAATATCAGATAAATCAGATAGATCCAAATTGAGTGCATGCAAATATAATGAGCCATTTGTGCAGAGTGAAGCATATCTGAGGGTTCCAGGAGAGATTACTCCAAGAAGATGAAGTCAATAGATCACCTAATATATCCAAGTATCTTGAAAGATTCAGACAATTGATGATAAGTCGGGAATTGGATTAGGGATATGTACATATAAACTAAGCAAAAAAAAAAAAAAAAAAGGACAAAATTCCCAAGTCATTATTAACTCCATGGAAAACAAAAAGGTGTAGAGAAAAAGTAACTTGGCATATGCACAGCACAGCTATTACTAGCACTAAATGGCCATAATAAAATAAATGCTGAATAGTGACTTAATCAAAATTATGACATTGAGATGATGGGGGATGGGAAATGTGTGTATTTGTGTGTGTGTACATGTGTTGAATTCAGGAGAAGAAAGTGCTAACTCCTTCTTTTATTTTCTTTTTTTTTTTTGAGACACAATCTCAAAAGGCTGGAGTGCAGTGGCACGATCTCGGCTCACTGCAAGCTCCGCCTCCTGGGTTCACGCCATTCTCCTGCCTCAGCCTCCCAAGTAGCTGGGACTACAGGCGCCCGCCAGCATGCCTGGCTAATTTTTTGCACTTTTAGTAGAGACAGGGTTTCACCGTGTTAGCCAGGATGGTCTCAATCTCCTGACCTCGTGATCCGCCTGCCTCAGCCTTCCAAAGTGCTGGGATTACAGGCGTGAGCCACCACGCCCGGCCTCCTTACTTTCTTATAAGAAGATATCGAATAAAGGCTCACCCTGAAAAAACAATCAAGAGTAGCAACATTAACATATTTTTGGAGATATGAAGGGAACACCAAAAGAACTACAAAAGAAAAGAAAGTGGATCGCTCTAGGAAGAGGGAAACTGGGAAGCCAGGAACAAGAATTCCTTTTTTTAAGGGAAAAAGCCTTGTATAGGCTTTTTGGTGTGAAGGTAATTGTGTTTTTTGGCAAAACGGCAATTATTTTTGCACCAACCTAATGATACTACTTGATTTTTTAAACAATGTGCGTACATATCTTTCATAATTCTGATAAAAATAAAAACTCCGAAAAAGAAATCTGGAAATGAAATATAATTCTAACTGTAAAGGGAAAAGAAGAGCTGAGAAGGATTGAGATTCAAGGTATAGGTGGAAGACTAGAGAGCATAATTTGATAGAAAGAAAAAGAAAAAACCCCAGGGTGTGGTGAGGTTTCTAGGGAAGCACATACTAGGGAGATTTCAGTTCTCATCCCACCTGAAGCCCAAAAGAGTTTCCTACTTACTACGTGGTCGAGTACCTTACAATAGTCCTCCCTGCCTGGTGATCTGTCACTCACCTGCACAGTGACCCTGTGACATCTTTCTCTCCACCATCCACGGCTCCTTCCCTTGCTCCAGTAAGGAGATCATGTTGGGCTTAGAAATGGAGAGTCCTGTTCACAGGGAAAGAAAATGAGAGCAAGAGACAGACAGACATACAACAAACAAATCAACATGCCACAGCTGTTCTAGGACACAGACCCAATCTCTCGATCATCAGGCAAGAATGGACATTAGAGGAAGGGCTAGAGAATGGAATGATGCTTGTGTGGATGAGGAGGAGGATGAAGCTTCTGCCATGGCAGTGGTTCTCAAAGTGCTACAGCAGCTGCAGCCATCACCTAGGAACTAATTAGAAATGCACATTCTCAGGCCCCAACCCAGAAGTATTGCGTTAGAAACTACAGTGGCTCTCGAACTTTAATAGACATCAGGGTCATTTGCAGAGCTTATTAAAACCCAGACTACTGAGCCTACTTCCAGAGTTTCTGATTTTGTAGGTCTAGAATGGGGCCTCATAATTTGTATTTTAACACATTCCCAGGACATGTTGATGTTGCTGTTCCAAACCACCATTCTATGGCAAAGGGAACTACCCATTTCCAACTCTATGAAATTACTTCATATACCAGGCGCAGGGGCTCACGCCTGTAATCCCAGCACTTTGGAAGGTCGAGGTGGGCGGATCATCTGAGGTCAGGAGTTCAAGACCAGCTTGGCCAACATGGAGAAACCCCATCTCTACTAAAAGTACAAAAATTAGCCGGGCATGGTGGCGGGTGCCTGTAATCCCAGCTACTCAGAAGGCTGAGGCAGGAGAATCGCTTGAACCTGGGAGGCAGAGGTTGCAGTGAGCCAAGATCGCGCCACTGCACTCCAGCTTGGGCGACAAGAGCAAGACTCTGTCTCAGAAAAAAAAAAAAAGAAATTACTTAATGTGTTCAGAATGTCTGCCAAAAGTAAATTAATTAATTAATTAAAATTTAAGAAACTTAAAAAGTTAAAAATATATACATATTTCTAATCATTTCCTGGGGACAGGAAGTAGAAAGGCAAGAAAGTGCTTTTAAGATGTCTTAAGATGTCCTAGATATTCTCAACAGAGGAAGCAAAAACACTCCAGAGGAAGATTGTTAAATGATGGGGGAGAAACATCCTTACCAAGCCATACCAAGTTCCTGTAGTTCTCCAACATGACATCTCTGTATAAATCCTTCTGAGATGGCTTCAGCCATTCCCACTCTTCTTGGGAAAAGTCTAGCGCCACATCTCTGAAGGTCACCAACCCCTGAAATAAAAAAATTCTTGTTCACCAGGTGCCCAGACACCCATATGGTCCTAGCCAAAAAGATGCATTTGGCCAGAGTTCAAAGCTCTAAGTGACGCAAAGAAAATAATTATTGGAGAACAATTACATGCTGAGGTTTGTCAAATACTTTAAGAGAAGAGAAATATTAGAAACAGACTCACCGTTTGATAATTTTACATTTTTGTAAAAAAGACATATATACACAAAATTAGCTTATAACAAGAAACAGCAAAGACTAAGTTGTATGTTACATATACTAAGTATAAAGAAAATCTTATATGGGGGATTCCTTTATATTCCCCAAATTGAGACATCAGATGGGGCACAATAGGAGAAAGGCCTTGAAAAGGGTATGGCCTGAAAGTTAGACTTTATATGTAGTCTGTGACTTAGTATATGTGAAGTATATGTGAAGTGACTTAGATAGAATTTTCATTGGAAGGTTATGCAAAAAATCTGGAAAAAACTTACATGTTCAAAAACAGAATTCAGGCTATAGCACTGAACTGAAGGCTAAATGAAGGGAGAGATATTTGTTTTATAAGCTGATATATATCCAGTGTCTATTACAAAACTGATCACATTGTAAACTCTCAGTAAACATTTGCTACTCAGGGAATAAATGGTGATGTTTCCTATAAAATGTCCATACAAAGAAAGAGTATTCAGTGCTTAAAAATGATAGGGTTTATGGCCGGGCGCGGTGGCTCAAGCCTGTAATCCCAGCACTTTGGGAGGCCGAGGCGGGCAGATCATGAGGTCAGGAGATCGAGACCATCCTGGCTAACACAGTGAAACCCCGTCTCTACTAAAAAAAAATACAAAAAACTAGCCAGGCGAGGTGGCGGGCGCCTGTAGTCCCAGCTACTCAGGAGGCTGAGGCAGGAGAATGGCGTGAATCTGGGAGGCGGAGCTTGCAGTGAGCTGAGATCCGGCCACTGCACTCCAGCCTGGGCAAGAGAGCCAGACTCCGCCTCAAAAAAAAAAAAAAAATGATAGGGTTCCAGTCTGCACAATATGTTCTCTTTTTCTTATCAAAAATAATGAAATATCAGGCCAGGCATGGTGGTTCATGCCTGTAATCCCAGTACTTTGGGAGGCCAAGGCAGGCAGATCACCTGAGGTCAGGAGTTAGAGACCAGCCTGGCCAAAATGGTGACACCCTGTCTCTACTAAAAATACAAAAATTAGCTGGATGTGGTGGTATGTGCCTGTAGTCCCAACTACTTGGGAGGCTGAGGCAGGAGAATTGCTTGAAATCGGGAGAAGGCTGCAGTGAGCCGAGATAGTGCCACTGCACTTCCAGCCTGGGTGACAGAGCAAGACTCCATCTCAAAAAAAAAAAAAAAAAAGAAATATCAAATATGGTTATTCTACATAGTGGAAATAGGGCTGAATGTGTCTAGGGAAAAAATTACACAACTCCATAGTGTTGTATAACTTCCATGTGCTCCTCTACTCTTTTCTGAGTCCTAGGAGGCTGACTGCATCAATAAACTCCCTTGTCCCATCCCATATTCTGTTGGGTTCAGCCACAAGCAAGAGATGAAAGGAAGGTAAGTAAGGCAGAATACTTAGTCCCCTGGCTCCCTCCCTGGGTGGGAGCGCCACCCTGGGTGGTCTCTGTCTTTCAATCAAAATTCAGAGCACCTGTCAGGGGCCTCCTCCACCCAGCTCTCTGTCTCTGGATTCAAAGATCTAGGGTTAGAAGTAAGAGAGTTATGCTGTTATGAGCCCTGGAGTACAGCACGATCCTTCATAGTTTCTCTATGTCCTGATAATATCTTGTAAATAGTCACCTTTTGATTGCCTTGCTAGAACCCTGATTGATAAAACATGTTGACACAAAGTACTTCTCACATATGGCCAGAGAGTCCTCAAAAGCACTGCAAAACCACTCTACTATGCTTCCCTAATAAATTCACTCTCCCCATCTCCTGATAACTATTTCATTACTCTGTCATCAACTCATCTCGTTCTCACTTTGAACTTCCTCATCCTCCAGCCACCATATGTACTTACCCTTCTGTATCTGTACTGATAGCTGTATATTCTGTCTGCCCTCTGTGACTATGGATAAAACTCTAGGCTTCGAAGACCAGTCCCTCCACTTGCCCACACAAAGACATTTTCACCTCTCTCCCTTGTACTACCAACTATTCTTGCTTTACTGGATCATTCCAATCAGCAAAAAAACTGATGCAATGTCTTCCATCTTGTAAATAAATACATAGATAAATAAATAAATAAGTTCCTTTTCCGTGATCTCACTCTAGCTATTTCCCCATTTCTCTACTCCTCTTAATAACAAAACTCTTCCGATGAGTTGTCTAGACCAGTGTTATCTACCGGAAATATTTGAGTCACATATGTAATTTGAAATTTTCCAGTAGTCACAGGAAAAAAATAAATAGAAAAAAATATCATTTTTATTTAACCCAATATGTTGAAAATGTTATCATTTCAGCATGTAATAATATAAAAAAATTAATGAGATTTCTTACACTTTTTTGTACTGAATCTTCAAAATCTGGTATATACTTTGCACTTACAGCGTATCACAATTTAGAGTACCTCATATGTGCCTGCTGGCTACACTATTGTAAGTCTAAATTCACTGTCTTTGTTCTCACCTTCCTCATTTTCCATTCTCTTTTTTCTGCTTTTTTTTTTTTTTTTTTTTTGGAGATGGAGTTTCACTCGTGTCACCCAGGCTGGAGTGCAATGGCATGATCTCAGCTCACTGCAACCTCCACCTCCTGGGTTCAAGTGATTCTCCTGCCTCAGACTCCAGAGTGGCTGGGATTACAGGCATGTGCTACTACGCCTGGCTAATTTTTGTATTATTAGTAGAGATGGGGTTTCACCATGTTGGCCAGGCTGGTCTTGAATTTCTGACCTCAGGTGATCTGCCCGCCTCAGCCTCCCAAAGTGCTGGGATTATAGGCATGAGCATGAGCCACTGCACCATCCTTTTTTTTTTTTTTTTTTTTTTTTTTTTTTTTTGAGACAGGGTCTCACTCTGTTTCTGTTGCACAGGCTGGAATGTATACCACATGAATCATAGCTCCTTGCTGCCTCAAACTCCTGGACTCAAGTGATACTCCCACCTCAGTCTCCCAAGCAGCTGGGACTATAGGCATCTGCCACCATGCCTATGTTTTTGGATTTTAGTATCAAATATTTTTTTAGAGACGGAGTCTCCCTATGTTGCCCTGCATACATAGTGGGTCTTGAACTCCTAGGCTCAGGTGATGGTCCTGCCATCTTGGCCTCCCAAAGTACTGGGAGTACAGACATAAGCCACTGCACCCAGCCTCCATTCTCCCTTAAACCCACCACAATGATGTCTTCATCCCAGTCATTCAATGAAGTAGCTCTTGTCCAGAATATTTCTATGTTACCAAATCCAACGGTGAGTTCTCAGTCTTCATCTTCTTCAGTCCCTCTCAGAGGAACTTGGCTCAGTTGATCATCCCATCCTTGAAATACTTTCTCCTCTTGGCTTCTAGAACCCACACTCTTCTGGTTTTCCTTCTACATCAGCTCTTCTCAGTCTGTTTTGCTGGTTCCTCCTCTTCTTGTGTGGCTCTAAATGTTGAACATCCCAAACTCAGTCCTACGACCTATTTCCTACCTACATTCACCACAACCTTGCCCTCAAATAATCTCACCCTGTCTCATGCTTTAAATACACTAAGGATGGCCGGGCGCAGTGGCTCGCACCTGTAATCCCAGCATTTTGGGAGGCCTAGGCAGGTGGACCACAAGGTCAGGAGATCCAAACCATCTTGGCCAACATAGTGAAATCCATCTCTACTAAAAATACAAAAATTAGCTGGGCATGGTGGCATGTGCCTATAGTCCCAGCTACTCAGGAGGCTGAGGCAGGAGAATCACTTGAACCCAGGAGGCAGAGGCTGCAGTGAGCCGAGACTGCGCCATTGCACTCCAGCCTGGGCGACAGAGCAACACTCCGTCTAAAAAAGAAAGGAAGGAAAGAAAAGAAAGAAAAAGAAAGAAAGAAAGAAAGGAAAGGAAGAAAAAATACACTAAGGACTCCCAAATTCACATCTATAGTCCTGAACTCCAGATGTATAATCAGCACTCCATTTGGATATCCAAAAGGTCTCTAAATATATCCAGAACTCAATTCTCTTTTTTTTTTTTTTGAGACGGAGTCTTGCTCTGTCACCCAGGCTGGAGTGCAATGGCGCAGTCTCAGCTCACTGCAAGCTCCACCTCCTGGGTTCACGACATTCTCCTGCCTCAGTCTCCCAAGTAGCTGGGATTACAGGCTCCTGCCACCACACCTGGCTAATTTTTTGTATTTTTAGTAGAGACCGGGTTTCACCGTGTTAGCCAGGATGGTCTTGATCTCCTGACCTCGCGATCCACCCGCCTCAGCCTCCCAAAGTGCTGGGATTATAGGCGTGAGCCACCGTGCCCAGCCTTCAGAACTCAATTCTTGATGTCCAGCCCACTTCACATTGTCTTTCCAGCTCAGTAAATGGCATGCCTATTCATGTAGCTGCCTAGCCAAAAATCTCTGTAGGCATCCTGACTTCTTCCTCTCACACACCACAACTAATCCTTGATCAAATCGCATTTTCTATCTCCAATGTATACCCAGAATCTCACTAGCTCCAATGCCACCACCATGGCCCAGGCTGCTATCACCTCCTGTCTGGATTACTAAAACAGTCTCCTGACTGGCCTCCCTGCTTCCACCTTTACTCCCCTGCTATCTGTTTTCACTTTAAGGCATAAATCAAATCAGATCACAAACGCTCCAATGAACTTAACTCTCCTTCACTTAGAACCAAATTCAAAGTTCAGATCATGACTTGAAAGGGCCTACATAATTTGGTCCCCAGCATTCCTCTGACATCATAGTGATCATTTCTCTTCAAGGACAGACTCATTGCTATCCCTGGAACACACCAAACACGCTCCCACCATAATAACTTTGTACTCCTTCTTTTAAAGCTCTTCCCCAGATCTCCACAAAACTTACTTGCTACTTTCACTGAAGTTTTGCTTTGCTAAATGTCACTTTCTCAGAGAGGCCATCCTTGACCTCCCTATTTAATAGATGAGTCAGTAATCAACCTCTATCCCTTATTTCACTTGCACCTCATCACCAACTCAAGAAATCATCATCCATCTAAAGAGGACAGCTCTGCTCCATCACACAGGTGAGCATAACGCTGAGTAAAAAAGATATTAAATGTTTTGTAGAAGGATTATATGAACAAAAGGTGGAGAGAGAAAAGTGGAGGGGTGCTCATTGGGCTATTTGTGACTTTCCCTGTGGTTCCAAAGTCCTGAAAAATGAGGTCAAATGTCTGAAAACAAAGCAAAAGAGCATGCTTACCTGGGACATGGCTTTACAAAGCCCCACAGCCATTCCTCCTTCTTCAGTTTTCTCTTCTGAAGAAGAACAAAGTCCTGAGAAGGGAGAGTTAAGGAAGAAATGATGGTGTGTCAGCCCTATGTTTTTGGTCCAAGACCCACAAAATGGAACTATTGCCCCTTTCTTCTCCCTACATGGGCCAGTCTCACCTTTTCCAAGATCTGGCAGGGGGTGGCGCGGGGGAATCCAAAGCTGAACTTAACTCTCAAAGTCTTGACTTATATTATGCGTCGCCTGAACTCAACAAAATCCAAAGTCTGTCCTACGGCCAACAAGGTGGTTCATGATCCAGCCCCTGGCTGTACCTCTGACCTAATTTCCTACCCTTTTGCCCCTTGCTCACCACACTCCAGGCACACGTGTCTTTCTGCTGTTACTCAAACACTGCGTACACCCCTCCTTCAGGGTTGTGACCTTTTCCTTCTGCCTGGAACCTTCTCCCAGACACCAGTATGGGCCACTCCTCTTTATTCCTATATGCATTCAGGTGTCCCTTCATCAGAGGGACTTCCCTGAAAATTCTACCTAAAAGGAACCCCTGTTCCAGGTACTCAATTTTTCTTTACGCTGAATTATTTTTCATCTTAGCGTTTATCACCACTGGACATGTTACATATAGCTTTGTTTCATTGTTTCTCTTCCCATACAAGATTATAAGATCCAAGAGAACTAGGTTTTGTTTGGTTCACTGGTGTATTCTAATGACAGAACACCACCAAACCATGGTAGTTTCTCAAAAGTATTAGATAAATGAAGAAATTTTACTATGCCTCATGTAATATAAATATACCATGTTAACTCATGCTGTGTTAGGCAAGTAATTTTAATTTTCCTGTGCCTCACTATCAGACTAGATCCCACATAATTAATCCCATGATCTCACATACACATAAAATTCTCACCCTATCACAAACATACACACATTTACACAATCATAGGCATAATCTCTCTCACACACACAGCCATATTAGCACAAAGACAGAGACTGTCACACATAGGTATCTATGTCACACATAGGTATCATTGTGTCATTATCTCATTTAATCCTCAGAGCTACTACTCCACAAAACTATAAAGATAGGTATTAATATCTCCACTTTACTGGTAGTAAAAGGGAGGTTCCAGAAGCTTAAACAACCAACTCAAAGTCAGGGGTCCAACTGAAATGTGACCCCAAAACCAGTCCTCTTTTGAAAGGGCACGATGTCTGAATGGGGAATATTCAACACAACCTGAGTAATCAATGCCATATATTCCTCAGAGAGGCATCTTTAGAGATGGCAGATGTTACCTTTATTTCCCTACGGAAATGCAGCCTGAGGGAAACATTGCCAAATTTTAATACTACAGGAACTACAAACTGGGCAGTCTGAAGTAAGTTCCTTGTCCTCTTAGGGTCAACATTTCTTCATCGTCAAAATAGGGACAGGCTGGGCACGGTGGTTCACACCTGTAATCCCAGCACTTTGGGAGGTCAAGGTGGGCAAATCACTTGAGCCTAGGAATTCAAGACCAGCCTGGGTAACGTGGCAAAACCCTATCTCCTCAAAAAGTAGAAGAATTAATCGGGCGTGGTGGCATGTGTCTGTAGTCCCAGCTACTCGGGAGGCTGAGGTGGGAGGCTTGCTTGAACCCGGGAGGTAGAGGGTGCCGAGAGCCGAGATTGCACCATTGCACTCTAGCCTACAGCACAGAGCAAGACTCTGTCTCAAAAAGAAAGAAAGAGAGAAAGAAAGAGAGAAAGAAAGAGAGGAAGGAAGGAAGGAAGGAAGGAAGGAAGGAAGGAAGGAAGGAAGGGAGGGAGGGAGGGAGGGAGGGAGGGAGGGAGGGAGGGAGGGAGGGACAATTGTGGTTGACCTAGAATTCAGTATACATCACCCCCTAATTTCACCCCCTAATTCTGGACTACTTTGCACTAGACAACTCAGTCCCTAGCAGTTATTTCCTTAGTGTAATGCAGCTTGAAATTGTCCATACAAGCTTCTGCAGCAGGGCGCGGCGGCTCACGCCTGTAATCTCAGCACTGTGGGATTCTCAAAAAAAAAAAAAAAAGCTTTTGCAACCTGAGAAGAGAATCAATGTAGTCTTCTTAGAATCTGGGAGCAGAAGCCTTAAGTAGCGCCTGCATAAAAGAAACTTCAGTTTGTTTGTTTTGTTCTGATAGCTGTGTATCTCTTGGGCAATCAATCAATCAATCAATCAATATGTTTTTTGTTTGTTTGTTTTTTGAGATGGAGTGTCACTCTTGTTGCCCAGGCTGGAATGCAGTGGTGTGATCTCAGCTCACTGCAGCTTCCACCTCCCGGGTTCAAGTGATTTTCCTGCCTCAGCCTCCCAAGTAGCTGGGATTACAGGTGCGTGCCACCACGCCCAGCTAATTTTTGTATTTTTAGTAGATATGGGGTTTCTCCATGTTGGCCGGGCTGGACTCAAACTCCTGACCTAGTGATCCGCCCACCTCGGCTTCCCAAAGTGCTGGGATTACAGACGTGAGCCACCATGCCCAGCCTGGGCAATATAAAAGTTTGGAATGAGCCATTAGTCTCCAAAAAGAAGGTATGATGAAAAAAAAAGAAACTTTGTTTTTATGTAGCACCCAGACCCAGGTTGACTTTCCACTCCTTCCCTCATTGGCTACATGACCTCAGGCAAGTTAATCCATCTCTCAGAAACTTTCTTTTCCACTGTGAAGATTGCATGAATGAACACCTAGGGCAGAAAGGTGCCACCCTTGTTCCTGCTTGGATTCTACACACATTTGGAAATGAAATAATATTTTTCTTTATCAACTGAGAAGGTCAAAATAAAAAACTCAGCACACTTGGTACATCAGAAAAAGAGCCATGGGTCCAGACTCTCAGCACCAAATATGGAAGAGTTTTGAGAAGGATAAAGCTAAAATCTCAAACTCAATAACCTAAGGAGAGGAAGACTGGGCTTTCAGATTAGGCTTCCCTCCCCCAGAAGCAGCTGAGGATAGCCTCACTAGAATGTTTTTAGACTGAGTCCTGTCACTCACAAGGGGACAGAAGGAAGAGACCCATATATAAGTTCCCATGTTCTGAAGGTTCCTATTCCAAGACCAGACCATCTTTTCCAAAACCCTCAAAACCCAGGGCTACCATTTTTCACACTCTCAATGTGGGAAAGAACAAGGGAATTTAGTAATTAAAGGGGGGAACTTGACTGGACACCGTGGTTCAGGCCTATAATCTCAACACTTTGGGAGGCCAAGGTGGGAGGACTGCTTGAGCTCAAGTTTCAGACCAGCCTGAACAACATGGCATGAAGTCTCTACAAAAAATAAAAATAAAAACAATTAGCCAGGCATGGTGGCACGTGCCTATGGTCCCAGTTTCTTGGGAGGCTGAGGCAGGTGGTTTGCTTGAGCCCAGGAGGTCAAGGCTGCAGTGAGCTGTGATCACACCATTGCATTCCAGTCTAGGTGACAGTAAGATCCTACCTTGGGAAAAAAAAAACAAAAGACCTGGCGTGGTGGCTTACGCCTGTAATCCCAGCAGTTTGGGAGGCCGAGGCAGGTGGATCACTTGAACCTGGGAGGCAGAGGTTGCAGTGAGCCGAGATCACACCATTGCACTCCAGCCTGGGCAATAGAGTGAGACTCCATCTCAAGAAAAAAGAAAAAAAAAAAAAAAAAAAAGCGAGACCGCTAGAGCTAAACTGCTTGGGTTTGAGTTCTGTTGCTGTCACTTGTTAACTGTGTGAACTTGGGCAATTTTAATATTCCTGTGCTTCCTAAGTCAATCCCACAATCTCATATACACACACAAACTCTCACTCAATCACAAACATATACAGAGTCACACAAACACACCCATAATCTCACACAATACACAGCCACATAAGCACAAAGATAGATGGTCACATACAATTACACCAACAGAGATAAACAATCACACACAATCGCACACATAGCAGCATACCACACAAGTCACACATCTTGTCACAATTACCCATACAAAACTATACCTACAGAGGCAGATGGTCATAGTCGCACAATCACACTTGCTGTCACACACATTCAAACGCAGTTGTATCCGCAGAAACAGGTGGTCACATAACCACACACATGCATTTACACACACAATGTCACACCGCAGCCTCTCATAAACACACCTGCAGCTACACCTGCAGAGACAGTCACACACAAACGCACATATTCACAGTTTCACCCCCAGACACAAATGGTTACAGTCACACACAACCGGGCGCACGCGCACAAACACACACAGTGACACAAGATCACATTCTGTCACACCCGCAGCCTGTCACATAGTTGGTAACACAGTGAAACACACACGGCCTCCCCAGCGACTCCTGCCGGGTTCCCATCCCTGGCGCGTCCGGTCCACCCGGAGCCTGCCCTTGACCTCCCGCTCTCGCTCGGGGCCCGGCCCCACTCACCTCCCGGCGCCGCAGGCTCTGCAAACGGGCCCCGCGACCAAGACCCGCGACGTCACCTCCCAGAATCCTCCGCGAGGAGGAGCGAGGCGAGGACTGAGGCGTGCAGGACTCTGAGCTCTGCGAAATCTGCCAGCGACACCGCGTTCCCCATGGACCCCGCGAACCACGAGCCCCAGAACGCTTTGCGCCACGGCCGTCATCGTTGAACTACACCTCCCAGAGAACCCCGCGGCCCCCTCCTCTGCGCGCCTGCGCCGCGGGGGCTGGCACCAGAGAGGGCTGTGTGAGGTCCCAGGCGCTCAAGTGAGCGTGAGCTGCTGTGTAGGGAAGAGCGGCCAGGCTGCGCGCTGGGCTGATTGGTTGAATGCTTGGGTGTGGTGGTTCGTGTGTGACTGTTGCTGCACACCTTTATGCTTGCTCACGAAAGGAGCGGCGGATTTTGTCAATGCAGGGAGCTTCTGTATTTTAAATCACGTCCCGTGATTGTGGGTAGCTGAATGTGAAAGTGATTGTGGATGAAAGAGACTATGGCTGACATTGGGGGTGACCGTTTCTGTTACTGTGAGGATACCACTGATCCGATGTGTGTATCTCTGACTGTCTCCCGGTCTCACTGTTCCTTCACCCCCATCTCCTGCCATGGGCCGGGTTTGTGGTTTTGTTGTTGTTGTTGTTGTTGTTGTTGTTTTGAGGCTATCTTGGCGCTCACTGCAACCTCCGCCTCCCAGGTTCAAGCGATTCTAGTGCCTCAGCCTCCCCAGTAGCTGGGACTACAGGCGCCCGCCACCATACCCGGCTAATTTTTGCATTTTTAATAGAAAAGGGGTTTCTCCATGTTGGCCAGGATGGTCTGGAACTCCTGGCCTCAAACCATCCGCCCACCTCGGCCTCCCAAAGTGAGGGGACCATAGGCGTGAGCTACCACGCCAGGCCTGTTATCCTCATTTTTATGCCCCATCTCTGCCTGTACCTAATGTGATGCCAGTCACAGAAGGGTGATTAGATTTCATTAGTCTGAGGTTGCTTGTTTGCACCAGAGCCGTAAGTAGTTTGGTAGCTGATAGCCCTGGTGTTCCTCCTGCTGTTGTTTCCATCTTTTCACACTACAACTCTAGGACCCAGCTTTAAGAAAACTGCCCACAGTCAGGACAAGAATGTGAGCCCCTGAGTGAAAAAGTTCCAGACTAAAGCAGCATTCTTCCCCATCCCCAGTCCCTGAAAGATCTGAAAGGTGCATCCATGTCAAGATCTTAGTAAGTCGGGCGCGGTGGCTCAAGCCTGTAATCCCAGCACTTTGGGAGGCCGAGACGGGCGGATCACGAGGTCAGGAGATCGAGACCATCCTGGCTAACACAGTGAAACCCCGTCTCTACTAAAAATACAAAAAACTTAGCCGGGCGAGGTGGCGGGCGCCTGTAGTCCCAGCTACTCGGGAGGCGGAGGCAGGAGAATGGCGTAAACCCGGGAGGCAGAGCTTGCGGTGAGCTGAGATCCGGCCACTGCACTCCAGCCTGGGTGACAGAGCGAGACTCCGTCTCAAAAAAAAAAAAAAAAAAAAAAAAAAGAACCTAGTAAGTCAAGATTCTTATGTGGAGCAAGGGAAAGTTCTTGAGAATGCCTCCTTGGAGAATACGTCCTCCAATCCCCTGCCACAGAGAGCCCTCTAATTGCTAAGGCTAGAGAATCTTCTACAAAAGGAATATGGGTATTAGAACTGATTGCTGTTTACTCTGTGAAATTATTACTTTCAGAAGAAATCAGATTTTTTTTTTAAGGCTCTACAAACATGTAATGGTTGGGTTGCTTTAATGGGGAAATTTACAAATTCAGTGTTTTTTTGGATGATAATTGTGGTCTGGTACTTGACAATTAGATTAAACAGTTCTTCTCTGGACTTCATTATCAGGAAAGTTAGAGATCATCTTGGATGTTTCATACCAAGGTGCTGAAATTTAAGATTCTCCATTCTTTTTGTAGAGACAGGGTCTCTGTCACCCAGGAGTACGGTGGGGCCATTTTGGTTCACTGCAGCCTTGACTTCCTGAGCTCAAGCAATCCTCCCGCCTCAGCCATCCAAGTAGCTGGTACCACAGATGCATGCCACTACGCCTGGCGAAGTTTTTAATTTTTTGTTGGGGTGTATATGACTATCTCCTTATATGTCAGTGATTATTGGAAGGACTTTTGTCCTTTATTTTTCTTATATCACCAAGTCCAACACTAGTTTGAGTTCGGTCATTTCCACAGATTAGGCAGTGGTTTTGAAAGTATGCCAACCATGTGGCTGCAGTGCTAAAACAAATAATGGTAGTGCTCTGTTCATCATGGTCTAGTCAAGAAAGCACAACCACAGGGGAATTTAATTACAGGAAACTGATGACGTAATGTTGAAGGGCTGAAAGCACAAAGGGAGAAATTTGTAACTTAAGGAAACAGCTAACACTCTAGAGCTTGGAGATCAAAAAGGAAGAGATGGATTTGCCACAACCTAAGAGCTCTGAGGAGGGGATCTCAGCCCGGCAGTAACTGGTTTTGGCAGTGTAGTGCCTAGGGAAAAATAAAGCATAATTTTCTTTGGCCTTTCTTATTAAGATCTTTTAAATGAATCCATACTGTAGTATTAATGCCAGTGAAGAACCTCTCTACACAATAATTCATGAATTTCAAATCCATATAAATAAAAAATCCGGCCAGGCGTGATGGCTCACGCCTGTAATCCCAGCACTTTGGGAGGCCAAGATGTGTGGATCACGAGGTCAGGAGATCGAGACCATTCTGATTAACACAGTGAAACCCCGTCTCTACTAAAAATACAAAAAAATTAGCTGAGCATGGTAGCAGGCACCTGTAGTCCCAGCTACTCGGGAGGCTAAGGCAGGAGAATGGCGTGAACCCGGGAGGCGGAGGTTGCAGTGAGCTGAGATCACGCCATTGCACTCCAGCCTTGGCAACAGAGCGAGACTCAGTCTCAAAAAAAAAAAATTCTGGAGAAGATAATTTGCATTTAATGGGTGACTTCTAAGATCCAAGAACTGTGTAATTTCCTTTGTAAATGTTCTCATTTGTTACAATACTAAAAAATTAATATTTTTATCCAATCTTACAGTTGGGGGAATTGGGGTACAGAGGTGTGACAACTTAAAAAAGTCCAGATATGCTGGTATGGGACAGGAAGCAGCACTATTTACTTCTCTTTGGCATACATGCCCATGAAGGTAATAAGGCTGATCTTCCTTTATCAGAGCAGTGGTCTTTAAAATGTTTTGCTCTATTCCTCTTGAAACAATTTCAAAAAATAATAAAGCCTTTTTACATTGTTAAATAATGCAAAGATATCATTTTTAGCATTTTTTGTGTGTGTGTGAGATGGAGTTTCACTCTGTCGCCCAGGCTGGAGTGCAATGGCACAGTCTCGGCTCACTGCAACCTCCACCTCCTGAGTTCAAGTGATTCTCCTGCCTCAGCCTCCCAAGTAGCTGGGACTACAGACACGTGGCACCACACCTGGCTAATTTTTGTATTTTTAGTACAGATGGGGTTTAGCCCCGTTGGCCAGGCTTGTGTCGAACACCTGACCTCATGATCCGCCCGCCTTGCCCTCCCAAAGTGCTGGGATTACAGGCATGAGCCACGGTGCCCAGCCTCTAGCATATTTTTAATACTGATATTTTAAAATAAGATTTTTAGGCTGGGCACTGTGGCCCATGCCTGTAACCCCAGCACTATGGGAGGCCTAGGCGGACGTATCACTTAAGGTCAGGATTCAAGACCAGCCTGGCCAACATGGTGAAATCCCCTCTGCACTAAAAATACAAAAATATGCCGGGCGTGGTGGCGGGTGCCTGTAATCCCAGCTGCTCAGGAGGCTGAGGCAGGAGAATCGCTTGAACCCAGGAGGCAGAGGTTACAGTGAGCCGAGATCATGCCACTGCACTCCAGCTTGGGCAACAGAGTGAGACTCTTATCTCAAAAAACAGTAATAATAGGACGGGCGTGGTGGCTCACGCCTGTAATCCCAGCACTTTGGGAGACCAAGGTGGGCGGATCATGAGGTCAGGAGACCGAGATCATCCTGGCTAACACAGTGAAACCCCGTCTCTACTAAAAATACAGAAACAAAATTAGCCGGGCATGGTGGCGGGCGCCTGTAGTCCCAGCTACTCAGGAGGCTGAGGCACGAGAATGGCGTGAACCCGGGAGGCGGAGCTTGCAGTGAGCTGAGATCGCACCACGGCACTCCAACCTGGGCAACAGAGTGAGACTCCATCTCAAAAAAAAAAAAAAAAAAAAAAAAAAACCAAAGTAATAATAAATAAATAAAAAATAAAATAAGATTTTTATATCATTCTTTAAAACCCATGCAGTGGAATCTAAATATCATTGCAATTTTATAACCACCATCATTCATTAAACATACATGAGCCAGCTCTTTTTTAACATTTATAGGTGCATGCACTGTATCTTTTTCTTATAATCATTTCCATTCCACTTTTGCCACTGAAATTTTATCTTAATATAATAATTGATAGGTCAGGTGTGGTGCCTCAGGCCTGTAATCCCAGCACTTTGGGAGGCCAAGGCGGGTGTATCACTTGAGGTCAGAAGTTTGAGATCAGCCTGACCAACATGGTGAAACCCAGTCTCTACTAAAAATACAAAAATTAGCCAGGCTTGGTGGGAGGCACCTGTAATCTCAGGTATTCAGGAGCCTGAGGCACAAGAATTGCTTGAACCCTGGAGTTGGAGGTTGCAGTGAGCCTAGGTCTCACCACTGCACTCCAGCCTGGGTGATGGAGTGAGAATCCATCTCAAGACAAAACAAAAATAATAATAATAATTGCTTACCCTTAAAAGTCTTAAACTAATTACCGTTTTATTTCGCTGTAACAAAAATGAAATTGTACTTTTTTTCTTCCTACCAAAGGTTCTGTCAAAAAATTATAAAGATTCATTTTATTATTATTATTGTTTTTTTAGATAAAGTCTCCCTCTGTCAACAGTGTCTCACTGCAACCTCCACCTCCTGGGTTCAAGCGATTCTCCTGCCTCAGCCTCCCAAGTAGCTGGGATTACAGGCACCCGCCAGACGCCTAGCTAATTTTTTTTTTTTTTGAGATGGAGTCTTGCTCTGTCGCCCAGGCTGGAATGCAGTGGTGAGGTCTAGGCTCACTGCAAGCTCCGCCTCCTGGGTTCACACCATTCTCTTGCCTCCACCTCCCGAGTAGCTGGGACTACAGGTGCCCGCCACCACGCCCGGCTAATTTGCCCAGCTAATTTTTGTATTTTTAGTAGATACAAGGTTTCACCATGTTGGCCAGGATGGTCTTCATCTCCTGACCTTGTGATCTGCCCGCCTTGGCCTCCCCAAGTGCCAGGGTTACAGGCATGAGCCATCGCTCCCGGCCTATTTTATTATTATAATTATTATTTCTCAATTGGTCAAAATAATATATTTAACATTTTAATATTATTAAACACACAAAAGGCCACACTTTGGCCCTTCTCTAGTCAAGCAGTTCCCTTCCTGGTGAAAGTCCATAGGCAGAAACATGCCTGTGAAGATCTCACCTTCTTTTCAGACCATGCTCTGGGTATCCAAATCCCTTGGATTTCCTGTTCAAATGGACTCCAGCCTGCTTCCAGAGCCTGTATCTCTTGTGTCCAAAGCCCCTTCCCGCGATCTGTCTTCCAAAGATGCAATGTGCTGCCTATCCACAAAATGTGGCCAAATGAGAGCAATTTGGTAAGGCTGGACAGAGCTTAGATATGCAAACTGGAGTGTCCACATGTGGGAACAGACTTCTTATGATGTGGGACAAGGATGGCGGTGGGAACAGAAGGGGACTGGCTGGGGACCTCCATCTGTACTGTTGACCCAGGTCTCTACATGTCAGTAGCAGGCTTGTTTATGTATAAACTATTTTGGAGACCACTGGTCTTATGATGGTGGTGGTTTGAATTAGGGTCATCACTGGAAGAGGCAATGAGAAATTGTCAGATTGGGATACAGTTTGAGTGTAGAACTAACAGAAGTTGCTGATGCTTGGTTGTGAATATAGGGAAAGAGAGAAGTTCAATATAATGTCTTGAGCCCCTTGATAAATGGTAGCGTTATTTACTAAGATAGGGGAAAATGAGTATGTGGCAGGTATCTAGGAGGGGGTGGGTGATGAGGTATCATGTTAAGTCGCAGATGCTTGTTGGATATCAAAAGAGTAGTATCAAGTAGGCATTTAGATATATGTGTGTGGAGCTCAGTGAAATATTGGTACTAGAGATATGAATTTGGGAATTTCAATTAAGATGCTTTTAATAGGAAGTTATACAACGCTCAACTGAAAGTAGCTTATACAGTAAATATATTTATTTCCCCACTTAGCAAGAAGTTCAGTCGACTTAGCAGGTGACCAATTGTAGCAAGAATCCTTCTTCCTGCTCTGCAATCCTCAATGTATTGGCAGTGTTGCTTTATGTGGTTGCAAGTCGGCTGCAACAGCTCAGGTACTCACACAATGTCTTCATTCTGTGTCTAGTTCCGGAATGAAATACTTTTGTTTTGTTTTTCATTCTTTCTGGTCTTTTTTTTTTTTTTTTTTTTTTTTTTTGAGATGGAGTCTTGCTCTGTTACCCAGGCTGAAGTGCAGTGGTGCAATCTTGGCTCACCACAACCTCTACCTCCTCAGTTCAAGTGATTCTCCTGCCTCAGCCTCCCAAGTAGCTGGGGTTACAGGTGCGCCACCATGCCCGGCTAATTTTTGTATTTTTAGTAGAGATGAGGTTTTGTCATGTTGGCCGGACTGGTCTCAAACTCCTGACTTCAAGTGATCCGCCTGCCTCAGCCTCCCAAAGTGCTGGGATTACAGGCGTGAGCCACTGCGCCTGACCCGCAAACATTATCTGACTATACTTAGATAACCACTGTTACATAATAATTAGAACTAAATGAAATAGCTATTTTAAAACTTACTAAGATCAGGCATAGTGGCTCATGCCTGTAATCCCAGCACTCTGGGAGGCCGAGGCGGGTGGATCACCTAAGGTCAGGAATTCAAGACCACCCTGGCCAACATGGGGAAACCCTGTGTCTACTAAAAATACAAAAATTAGCTGGGCATGGTGGTATACACCTGCAATTCTAGCTACTCAGGAGGCTGAGGCAGGAGAATCAGTTGAATCCCGGAGGCGGAAGTTGCGGTGAGCCAAGATCGCACCACTGCACTCTAGCCTGGGTGACAGAGTGCAACTCTGTCTCAAAATAAATAAATAAATAAAAATTTAAAAATAAATAAAATAAATAAATAAGTAAAAACTTACTATGACCTCTTTTAAAATTGAACATTTTAATGGTCACCATAACAGACTTGTGGATTTGAGGTGATATTGTCTCATACTGTTTACCATCTGTTCTTCAAAATTTTCTTTGTGCAGTGTAGTCTACTACTTACCGTGAGAATGGTAGGATGGACAGTGGTTACTCTGGGACAGATTTCTGTTTGTTTTAAACATTTAGAGCTGTCATCTCAGATGGGAAAGATAAGACAATAGTGAATGGCTTTCTAGACACAGACTGGAAAATCATCAAAACAGCAGACTCCGAAGAAACCACATAACTGAATACTTTGTGATGCTTGCCTCCTAATCAACTTCCAAGTTTGCACGCAGATTTTAGTACCAGGCCAGGTCCAGGTGGACAGCTCAGGTTATCTGCCTCAGTTTTCTCTCCTGAGAGGTTCTGAACAGAGGGCCTAATGTCAACAGGGTTGGGGCTGGGGCTGGGCCAAAGGATAGAATGTAGCTTTCTACCCCTTTCTTAGAATTCCTGTTCTCTTTGTGTGGCTCCATGGAAACCGTATTCCAGGGTTTGTATGGAACAGGGTTGGTATCTTTTTAAATCTATTTGAGTCTTCAGGTAGCATTTGTTCTATTTTTTGCTAGCAGTTTTTAACAATTTAATACAAAATCTTAGTTATATGTATGAATTAAATTGAAAGCTGCGTACTATCACACTGGCCTTTATTATTATTTTTGAGACAGTCTCACTCTGTCGCCCAGGCTGGAGAGCAGTGGGCAATCTCAGCTCACTGCAATCTCCGCCTCCTGGGCTCAAGCAGTTCTCCTGAGTAGCTGGTATTACAGCCATGCACCATCACGGCCTGGCTAATTTCTGTATTTTTAGTAGAGATGGGGTTTCACCGTGTTGTCCAGGCTGTATCCCGGCCCGCGGGATAGTCAGTGTAGGCCCTGGAGGAGGGGGTGGGAATTTGGGGAACAAGAGACACGAGAAATGGAGACAAGACAGTGCTCTGATCAAGTCTCATTTAATGGCGGTAATGCACTGCCTTATATACACTTGGAAGGGAAGGGGTTGGGCTAAGGCGGAAATGATCTCATTGCCGAGGGCGTGGCCAGGTTAGTTTCGGTTTCTCCAGTGGGAGGTCATGTTGCGCTTGCGCTATTAAGTAACAATTTTCCCCGGGCGCGGGAAAAGTGAGTGAAAAAGAAGCAGGAAGAGCGCCATCTTTAACGAGGTATTAGTACAGGGGAAAAAAGGCAAAGATAGGGAGGAGGTAGAAGGTGGAAATGAATATAGCTCAGGCGTTTTAATCGTTAATTATTATTCGCTATGGCCGGGCGTGCAGCTCCGGACAAGGCTGGTCTTGAACTCCTGGCCTCAAGTGATCCACCCGCCTCAGTCTCCCAAAATGTTGGGATTATAGGGGTGATCTATCACACCCAGTCACACTGGTCTTTAAAAAAAATAAAAAGTTGAAAGCTGCGATATTCTTTCTAAAAGTTAAATACTAAAAGAACATGTTTACCTTTGAAATCATTTTGTGACATGATTTTATGGAAGAGAATAATTAAATTCTAAGACTCTAGGGAAATAAAACTCAATAGTTTTAAAACTATTATAAAATAGTTTATCTCAAAGTATTTTTCTTTTTCTTTTTTTTTTGAGATAGAGTATCGCTCTGTTACCCAGGCTGGAGTGCAGTGGTGCGATATCAGCTCACTGCAACCCCCGCCTCCCAGGTTCAAGTGATTCTCCTGCCTCAGCCTCCTGAGTAGCTGGGACTACAGGTGCCCACCACCACACCTGGCTAATTTTTGTATTTTTAGTAGAGATGGGGTTTCACCATATTGGCCAGGCTGGCCTTGAACTCCTGACCTTTTGATCCACCCACCTCAGCCTCCCAAAGTGCTGGGATTACAGGCGTGAGGCATGACACCTGGCCTCAAAGTATTTTTCTGTTGAGAAGTATGAAAGCCAGCCCATGAATTGCCATGGAGGAGGGCTGGGAAAAGCAGGTCATGCCAAGTACTCCACCTAGGATAACACTTCATAATTTTTTACCAGATCTTCTCACTCTACTCACTCAGATGTTGAACAAAAATTAAGACCCTAACATCTCGTATCATTTTGGACAGTGATGTCCTAACTTTAACTCCTATGGATACTGTGACTTTGGGATATACATTTTTTTCCCTAAATTGATAGCCAACAACACAAACACTGAATCTTGTGATTGCCATTTTCACATCAATTTGAAATCCTGCTTTATCACTTTCAAAATGCTCATATATGGATGGGTTTGTTTTTCTATGTTTTTAAATATGGTTCTAAAGAGCTATTCTAAAAACCTGTATGTGAACCAAGACATGTTACTATATAGTTTCTATATTTTCCTACTGATTCTTGGAAATTTAATTATCTGAATAAAATTCAGAATCATTCAGTCTAGTTCCATAAAAACAAAACAAAACAAAACTGGGACCTAACCTAGTATTTTAAGTTAATTTGTTGAACACTGCCATTAAAAAACATGTATGTTCCCAACCAGAAGAATGGTACATTTTACAATGGTTGGAAATATTTAAACTCAAGAATTACCTGTAGGATGTTGTTTGGTAATTCAAAGGAGAATAGAAAGTAATTTCATTTTCTATTTCTGCATATTGTGTTTTTATAAAGAAAACACACAATACACTTCTAGTCTAAATACATCAGCCAATAAAAATATCTTCAATGTGGATTCAACCCAGAAACCAGAGAAAACCCCAGAAGACTTAAGCAAAGGTAAGGTATTTTTTGTTTTTTGTTTTTTTTTGAGACAGAGTCTCGCTCTGTCGCCCAGGCTGGAGTGTAGTGGCCGGATCTCAGCTCACTGCAAGCTCCGCCTCCCGGGTTCACGCCATTCTCCTGCCTCAGCCTCCCGAGTAGCTGGAACTACAGGCGCCCGCCACCTTGCCTGGCTAGTTTTTTGTATTTTTTAGTAGAGACGGGGTTTCACCGTGTTAGCCAGGATGGTCTCGATCTCCTGACCTCGTGATCCGCCCGTCTCAGCCTCCCAAAGTGCTGGGATTACAGGCTTGAGCCACCGCGCCTGGCCAGGTAAGGTATTTTTAAAAATGGACCTCTTCCTAAAACCTAGAGCTAGGATACTTGCAGTCACCTAGATATTATATAATAAAACAATCTTCTACCCATGGACTATGCCTGTCTCCATGAATTAACTAATCCCCAAACTCTCCCGAGGCCGACTCTGTGGGGTCACGGTCTGGGGAACACAGAGTAAATCAGCCACGGTGTCTTCCAAGTCTCTTGTTCCCAGTTAGGACAGACAGACATCAAAAGACAAGCTCTAGTGTTGTGGTTTTGAGGCAGAAATGAGACAAAGAAGAAAATAAAATTTAAAAAGAGAAAAACAAGCTTTCTGTATTAGGCTGACTCACCCTAAAGGCGGCAGCAGGCAAAGCCTGGACCCAGGCAAAGTCTTGATAACATTATCAAAGAAGCAAAGGCTTGAAGGAATATGCTGTGGAGACTCTCCCAGCACTCCCTCAACATAAGGATAAGAAAAGTTCCCCTTAGAATCCCACCTCCCTCCGTGTGATTGTACCTTGCTCTGCAAGTTTATGAGGTTATAGATTCCTGTTTTCTGTAACTAGTAACTTCAAGTATTCTGTTTTATCTAAGCAGCACAGTGCAAGTTTTAAGACATGCCTGAGCAGGCCTGGGCTGCAGCCATCTGGGCGCCACAGCAAAGGTTATGAGATAAGCCCATGCAAGGCTCTTTTGAGCAAACCTAGATAACAGCCATCTGGGCTGCATAAGCAAGGGTCATATGTGATCCTGAGTTATGCACCTGTCACAATTTGATTAACTGCCTTTGTTCTGCCTCTGTATCCTGGCTTTTGCACCACTACATTTTGCACCACTGTAAGCTTGTTTCAAGTTAGCCCACCCACTTTTAGAAGTGTGTATAAAAGTCAAATGCTGTCTTTGTTCTGGGCCCAATTTTTGGATGTTAATCTCCTGGGTCTGAGTGCACTCAATAAATCATCTTGTCTCACCCTGTGGTCTCTCTGGTCCTCCTTCATACCGGCAATAGCTTCTGTAACATCCAGTATACAGTGGAAGGAATGTTCAAGTGTACCTGCAAAATGATACTGGAATAGTATTCATTTCCTCATTTCAACCTATTTAAAAGTACTCTCTCCATCAAAGTTACTGACACAGGATTTTTCTTAGCCATATTGCCAACCGAGGACCTCCACAGCAGGCGACAACCCCCCGCCTTGACCTCACTTAGCCCTGGGCCTGCCACTGGAGGTACCCCGCCCTCTTGGCTGCCTGTATTATTATAGCTTATACCCACGTTCAGCGGTTCTGAGCACTTGTCCCGAGTCCAAGAAGAATGAGGATACACTGACAATTGAAGGGTGAGGATGGGTAGAAAAGAATTTTATTGAGCGAAAGAACAGCTCTCAGTGGAAAGGAGATGCAGGGAGTGGTCCCCAACTCCCACAGCAGGGTGATTTCTCTCCCACTGTGGCTGAGACTGGGTCTTTTATGGGCTCAGAATAGGGGAGTACATGTTGATTGGTTTGCAAGTATGCAAAGGCATCACTCAAAGGTGGGCACAGCAGTGTAAAAACCAATTAGAAAAGGACAGGAATATGCAAAATAGGTGAAGGGTTGGGATCAATCGGATGAAAGCACACCAAATGGGAAGACAGGTTCTCAATTCAGTATGAGGATTTAGCCGAGACTGTCTTCAGCTTTAAGGTTGTGTTTCACCGGGTACCCACCCCTATCTGTCTGGGCATTTGACTGCCTCTGGCCACTATCATTACCTGACCAGGCTTTCACAATCCACCATCCCCAGTGAGGAAGGGCAGGGCTCCTGAAAATGAGCCAGCAATTCTCCTTCAGGTGGATGGAGATACAAGTCTTACCAGTACAGTCTCATGCACAATCACACATACAATGTCTCCACTTTGGTATCTAGCAATGGCTGACAAAGCCACAGCGCTGTGTGCATCCTCTGGTGTCTGATGAAGTATGACTCCTGGGTAAGGCTGTACCACATTCCCTGTACACACGAAGTTTCTATCCTGAGTGTGTCCTCTGATGTCTGATAAGGTTGGACTTCCGACTAAAGCCCCGCCCACACTTTCTGCAAATATAAGGCTTCTCTCCTGAATGTGTCCTCTGGTGTCTAATGAGGTGTGACTGCCGGTTAAAGCCTTGCCCACACTCCCTGCACACATGAGGCTTCCCCCCTGAGTGTGCCCTCTGGTGTTTAATGAGAGTTAACTTAGCACAAAAGCCTTGCCCACACTCCCTACACACAAAGGCACCTGAGTGTGCCCTCTTGTGCCTAAATAGGTTAGGCTTCTGCCGAAACCTTCTGCCACACTCTCTGCACATAAAAGGCTTTTCCCCTGAATGTGTCCTCTGGTGTGAGACGAGGGTGGACTTATCATTAAAGCCTCGTCCACACTCCCTGCATACAAATGGCTTCTCCCCTGAGTGTGTCCTCTGGTGTGTGATGAGGGTTGATTTCCGGGTAAAGCCTCGCCCACACTCTGTACATACAAACGGCTTCTCCCCTGTGTGTGACCTCTGGTGTTTGTTAAGGTTTGACTTCAGGCTAAAGCATTGCCCACACTCCAGGCAGGCATAAGGTTTAACCCCTGAGTGTGTCCTCTGGTGTGTTTTGAGGTTTGATTTCCAGCTAAAGTGACGCCCACATTCTGTGCATACATAAGGCTTCTCTCCTGTGTGTGTCCTTAAGTGTCTGATGAGGTGTGACTCCTGGCTAAAGCCTTGCTCACACTCCCTGCAAATGTAAGGCTTCTCTCCTGAATGCGTCCTCTTGTGTCTGACCAGGTGTGAATGCTGGCGAAAGCCACGCCCACATTCCCTGCAAACATAAGGCTTTTCCCCAGTGTGCGCCCTCTGGTGGGTGATGAGGTTTGACTTCAGGCTAAAGCTCTGCCCACATTCTTTGCACACATAAGGCTTGAGCCCTGAGTGTGTCCGCTGATGTGTAAAGAGGTTCGACTTCCAAGTAAAGCCTCGTCCACAATCCTTGCACACATAAGGTTTCTCCCCTGAGTGTGTCCTCTGATGTGTGATCAGGTTTGACTTCCAGGTAAAGCCTCGCCCACATTCCCTGCACACATAAGGCTTTCCCCCAGAGTGCGTCCTTGGGTTTTTGATGAGGATTGACATACTGCCAAAGCTGTCTCCCCACTCAGTGTACATGTAAGCTGTCTCCCCAGTTTGTGTCTTCTGGAGGCTAAGGAGGTTTGACTCCTTGATAAAGCCTGGCCCAAACTCTTCATATTTGATTTCTCCAAATCCTGAGATTTCTAAACCATGCAATACTTTGTCTGTTTCCTCAAGGTCCGCCTTCCTTTCAGGGCTGGGTCCTATATCCACCACTGTGTTGTCTTTCTCGGACCGTGCTGGCTGTTCTTCACGTGGGCTGGAGAGTGCCTTTGAAGTGCCACTTTTGCTTACTCTCCCAAACAGGAGTCTGGAGTCTTCTCCCTCTTGAATCCATTCCGTTTTGCCACTCAAGCAGAATGGATCTTGCTGTTGTTTCTGATCTTCCAGATAGTGTTTACCCAGCTGGAGAGGATTTCCTGCCCATAAACTTGAAAACAGCTGAGAGAGATGACTCAGCCACACATGTTGGCTGAGAGCTTGCTGATTGGAGAATATCAGAGGGCAGGAGGGGCAAAGTCGAATTTCTGGCTTTGATTCTGCTGAAGAAAGAACATTTTCAGAAGGGTCATAGGCAGGACTGTGTAGGCAATTTTGCCTTGCCCATTGGTCATTCATAATATATTTACATCACAAGCTATCTCCCAGCTAGACAAACTTCCCAGGATCTATTTTTCATTTCACATCATGCATTACACTTTCTTTTTTTTATTTTTTAAACAGAGTCGTTCCTTCACCCAAGCCAGAGTGCAGTGGTATGATCTCAGCTCATTGCAACCTCCGCCTCCTGAGTTCAAGCGATTCTCCTGCCTTAGCCTCCTGAGTAGCTGGTATTACAGGTGCCCGAAACCACGCCCAGCTAATTTTTGTATTTTTAGTAGAGACAGAGTTTCCCCATGTTTGCCAGGCTGGTCTTGAACTCCTAACCTCAGGTCAGCCTGAGGCTCCCAAAGTGCTGGGATTATAAGCGTAAGCTACTGTGCCCAGCCCTATGCATTACATTTTCTTTTTTCTTTCTTTCTTTTTTTTTTAAGATAGAGTCTCGCTCTGTCGCCCAGGCTGGAGTGCAGTGGCGCGATCTCGGCTCACGGCAAGCTCCGCCTCCCGGGTTCATGCCATTCTCCTGCCTCAGCCTCCCAAGGAGCTTGGACTATAGGTGCCCACCACGACGCCCGGCTAATTTTTTAATTTTTTTTATTTTTAGTAGAGACGGGGTTTCACCATGTTAGCCAGGATGGTCTCAATCTCCTGACCTCATGATCCACCCGCCTTGGCCTCCCAGAGTGCTGGGATTACAGGCGTGAGCCATCATGCCCAGCTTACATTACATTTTCTATTGCAGGAGTTGGTAAACTCACCTGACAGGGCAAATCCAACCTGAATCCTGTTTCTGTATGGCCTGCCAGCTAAAAATCATTTTTACCTTTTTAAGGGGTTGAATTCAAAAGACGGAGACAGAGAAAAGAGACAGAGGAAGGAAGGAAGAAGAAGGAGGAGAAGGAAAAGGAGGAGAATAAGAAAGAAGAAGTGACAAATATTGCACGTGTTCTCAAAAACTTAAAATATGACGCCTGTAGTCCCAGCACTTTGGGAGGCCGAGGCAGGCAGATCATGAGGTCAAGAGATCAAGACCATCCTGACCAATATGGTAAAACCCTGTCTCTACTAAAAATACAAAAATTAGCTGGCCATGGTGGCATGCACCTGTAGTCTCAGCTACTTGGGAGGCTGAGGCAGAAGAATAGCTTGAACCCGGGAGGCGGACATTGCAGTGAGCCGAAATTGCACCACTGCACTCCAGCCTGGCAACAGAGCAAGACTCTGTCTCAAAAAAAAAAAAAAAAAAAAAGGAGGGGACAAACAAAATGAGGAGGAGAAAACAAATGAAAGCCATCTTAATTGGAAAGGAAGACGTAAAAAAAAAATATTTTGTTCACAGATTATATAATTTTGAATGTATAAAATTTCAAAAAAGCAACTAGAAGTCATCATTGTACTTAGGTCATATAAGATAAATATATAAAAAACAATTATATTTCTATATACTAGCAATGACTATTCTAAAAATGAAACTGAGAAAACAATACTATTCACAATACCATAAAAATAAAATGCTAAGGAATAAATGTGACAAAGCAGCACAAAGTTTGTAAACTGAAAATTAAGGCTGGGTACAGTGGCTCGTGCCTGTAATCCCAACACTTAGGGAGGCTGAGGCAGGAGGATTCTTGAGACCAGAAGTTTGAGGCTGGCTTGGGCAACACAGTGGGATGAAAGAAAGAGAAGAGAACGAGAAAGAGAAAAGGAAAGGAAAGGAAAGGAGGAAAAGAAGAAAGATTTTAAAAAAGAAAATTAACATTGTTGAGTGAAATTAAAGCTCCAAATAAATAGGGAGACAGTCATAGACTGGAAGGTTCACTATTATTAAGATGGTGATTCTCCCCAAAATTTATCTGCAGATTCAACATAATCATCATATCAGAACCACAGCAGGCTTTTGGGTTTTTTCCCTTTTGGAAATTGACAATCTGATCCTAAAACTTACATTGAAATTCAAAGGACATAGACAAAACAACTTTTGAAAAAGAAAATAAAATTGGGGAGTGTACACTTCTAACTTCAAGACTTAATATAAAGCTATAGTAATGAAGATAGTGTGCTACTGTCATAGGAGGAAGATGGAGATCATGGAACAAAATTGGGAGACTAGAAATGAACACTTAGATTCACAGTCAGCTGATTTTTGATAAAGGTGCCAAGGTAATTCAATGGAGGAAAGGATCTCTTTTTTTGTTTTGTTTTGTTTTGTTTTGTTTTTTTGAGACGGAGTCTCGCTCTGTCGCCCAGGCTGGAGTGCAGTGGCCCAATCTCAGCTCACTGCAAGCTCCGCCTCCTGGGTTTACGCCATTCTCCTGCCTCAGCCTCCGGAGCAGCTGGGACTACAGGCGCCCGCCACCTCGCCCGGCTAGTTTTTTGTATTTTTTTTTAGTAGAGACGGGGTTTCACCATGTTAGCCAGGATGGTCTCGATCTCCTGACCTCGTGATCCGCCCATCTCGGCCTCCCAAAGTGCTGGGATTACAGGCTTGAGCCACCGCGCCCGGCCAAGGATACTCTTTATATGAGATTGTGAGGACAACTGAATATTCACATGCAAGAAAATGAATTTAGACTTTCACCTCAATTGATACACAAAAATTAACTAAAATGGATTGTAGCCCTAAATATAAGAGCTAAAACTATAAAACTTCTAGAAGAAACCAATGAAGAAAATCTTCATAACCTTGAGTTAAGAATAAAGTTCTTAGTTACAATACCAAAAGCACAACCTATTTTAAAAATTGGTAAGTTAAGCTTCATCAGCATTTAAAACTTTTGTACCTGAAATGAAAATGAGAAAATGAAAAGATAAGCCACAGACAGGGAGAAATACCTGAAAATCCTACATTGATATAGGACTTGTGTCTAGAATATACTAAAAATTCTTACAATTCAATAAGAACACAATCTAATTTTAAAATGAAGAAAAGAATTGAATAGGCATTTTACTAAAAAAGATATACAAATGGTTAATAAACAATGAAAAGGGCCAGGCATGGTGGCTCACACCTATAATCCCAGCACTTTGGAAGGCCAAGATGGGTAGATCACCTGAGGTCAGGAGTTCTCGACCAGCCTGGCCAGCATGGTGAAACCTTGTCTCTACTAAAAATACAAAAGACAAAAATTAGGCCTAAAAAAAAAAACAAAAATGAAAAGATCAACATCATCAGCTATTTGGGAAATGCATTAAATGCACAATGAAATACCACGACACACCGCTAGCATGTCTATAATCAAAATCAGTGACAATACCAAGTGCTGACAAGAATGTGGAGAAACTAAAACCCTAATATATTGGTAATAGAAATGTAAAATGGTACAGGCACTTTGGAAAACATTTTTCCAATTTTTTTTTTTTTTGAGATGGAGTCTCACTCTGTCACCCAGGCTGGAATGCAGTCGCACGATCTTAGCTCACTGCAACCTCCGCCTCTCAGGTTCAGGCGATTCTCCTGCCTCAGCCTCCCAAGTAGCTAGGATTACAGGCACCTGCCAACACGCCCAGGTAATTTTTGTATTTTTAGTAGAGATGGGGTTTCACCATGTTGGTCAGGCTGGTCTCAAACCCCTGACCTCAGGTGATCTACCTGCCTCAGCCTCCCAAAGTGCTGGGATTACAGGCATGAGCCACCACACCCAGCCCCAATTTTTAAAAAGGTTAAACATAAACATACCATACAACCCAGCAATTATACTCCCAATTATCTACCCAAGAGAAATGAAAACGTATGTGCACACTAAGACTGGTATATGAGTGTTCATAGCAACACTATTCACAATAGCCAAAAAGTGGACACATTCACATGTCCATCAATGGGTAAACAGAAAAACAAAATGTGGTATATCCATACAAAGGAATACTATATAGCAATAAAAAATGCATTACTGATACATGCTGCAACTTGAATGAACATCAAAAACATTATGCTAAACAAAAGAATCCAAGTATAAAAGACTATATATTTCGGCCTGGCACAGTGGCTCACACCTGTAATCCCAGCACTCTGGGAGGCCGAGGCAGGTGGATCACAAGGTCAGGAGATCCAGACCATCCTGGCCAACATGGTGAAACCCTGCCTCTACTAAAACACAAAAAATTAGCCAGGTGTGGTGGTGTGCACCTGTAGTCCCAGCTACTCAGGAGGCTGGGCCAGGGGAATCACTTGAACCCGGGAGGTGGAGGTTGCGCCACTGTACTCCAGCCTGGCATGGGTGGTGTACACCTGTAGTCCCAGCTGCTGGAGAGGCTGAGGCAGGAGAATGGCATGAACCTGGGAGATGGAGCTTGCAGCGAGCAGAGATCGCACCACTGCACTCTAGCCTGGGAGATAGTGTGAGACTCTGTCTCAAAAAACAATAATAATAATAATAAAAAGTGAGAACTGGCTGGGTGCAGTGGCTCATGCCTGTAATCCCAGCGCTTTGGGAGGCCAAGGCAGGTGGATCACCTGAGGTCAGGAGTTCAAGACAAGTCTGGTCAAGATGGTGAAACCCTGTCTCTACTAAAAATACAAAACTTAGCTGGGTGTGGTGGCACACACCTGTAGTCCCAGCTTCTCGGGAGGCTGAGGCAGAGAACTGCTTGAACCCAGGAGGTGGAGGTTGCTGTGAGCCGAGATAGCACCACTGCACTCCAGCCTAGGCAACAGAGTGAGACTCCATCTCCAAAAAAAAAAAAAAAGTGACAACTGAGGAATTGTATTCTAAAATGTCAGTGTTCAATAAATGTGATTCATCACATAAACAGAATTAAAAACCATATGATCATCTTAACAGATATAAGAAAAGCATCTGATAAAATCCAATATCCCTTCATGATAAAAATCTTCAACAAACTAGGTATCAAAGGAACATACCTCAAAGTAAAAGGAGTTATCTGTGACAAACCTACAGCCAACTTCGTACCAAATGGGCAAAAGCTGAAACCATTCCCCTTAAGAATTGGAACAAGACAAGGATGTCTGCTGTCACCACTCGTATTCAACTTAGTACTGGAAGTCCTAGAGAGAGCAATCATGCAAGAGAGAGAAAAGGCATCCAAATAGTAAAAGAGGGAGTCAGATTATCTCTGTTCTCCAAGAATCCGATACCTAGAAAATCCTATACCTAGAAAATAATTCTATACCTAGAAAACTCTAAAGATCCCTCCAAAAGACTCCTAAACCTGATTTTAAAAAAATTCAGTAAAGTTCCAGGATACAAAATCAATGTATAAAGATCAACAGCATTTCTATACACCAGTAACATTCAAGCTTAGAGCCAAATAAAGAACAAGATCCCATTTACAATAACCACATGAATGCAAACACACACAAAATACCTAAGAATACATCAAACCAAGGAGGTGAAAGGTCTCTGCAAGGAGAACTACAAAACACTGATGAAAGAAATCACAGATGACACAAAGGGAAAAACATTCCACGCTCACAGATTGTAAGAATCAATATAGTTAAAATGATCATACTGCCCAAAGCAATCTAAGATTCAATGCAATTCCTATCAAACTGCCAACATCATTTGTCATTCTAACATTCTAATTCTAATAGAATTAGAAAAAAACAATTCTAAAATTAATATGGGACCAACAAACCTAACTAGCCAAAGCAATCCTAAGCAAAAAGAACAAAGCTGGAAATATCATATTACCTGACTTCAAACTATACTAAAAGGCTATATTAACTGAAACAGCATGGCGTAAGTACAAAAACAGATATATAGATCTATGGAACAGAATACAGAACCCAGAAGTAAAACCACACACCTACTACCAACTGATCTATAAGAAAGTTGACAGAAATAAACAATGGGGAAAGGGCACCCTATTCAATAAATGGTGCTGGAAAAACAGGCCAACCACATGCAAGAGAATGAAACTGGACCCTTCCCTCTCATATACACAAATCAACTCAAGATGGATGAAAGACTTAAATGTAAGACCTCAAACTATAAAATTCCTAAAGGAAAACCTAGGAAAAACTTCTCTGGACATTGACCGAGGCAAAGAACTTATGACTAAGTCCTCAGAAGTGATTGCAGCAAAAACCAAAAATTGACAAATATGATTTAATTAAGCAAAAGAGCTTCTTTCTGCACTGCAAAAGAAACAATCAACAGAGTAAAAAGACAACCTACAGAATGGGAGAAAACATTTGCGAACTATGCACCTTATAAAGGACTAATATCCAGAATCGTAAGGAACTTAAGCAAATCAACAACAAAAACCCAAATAACCCCATTAAAAAGTGAGCAAAGGACATGAACAGGTACTTTTTTTTTTTTTTTTTTTTTTTTTTTTGAGACGGAGTCTCGCTCTGTCACCCAGGCTGGAGTGCAGTGGCCGGATCTCAGCTCACTGCAAGCTCCGCCTCCTGGGTTCACGCCATTCTCCTGCCTCAGCCTCCCGAGTAGCTGGGACTACAGGCGCCCGCCACCTCGCCCGGCTAGTTTTTTTTTTTGTATTTTTTAGTAGAGACGGAGTTTCACCGTGTTAACCAGGATGGTCTCGATCTCCCGACCTCGTGATCCGCCCGTCTCGGCCTCCCAAAGTGCTGGGATTACCGGCTTGAGCCACCGCGCCCGGCCGAACAGGTACTTTTCAAAAGAAGGTATACAAACAGCCAGCAAACGTTAAAAAATGCTCAAAATCACTAATCATCAGAGAAATACAAATTAAAATCACAAAGAGATCTTGCTACCAGTGAACGATGGGAAAAGAAAACCCACAATGAGAAAGGCCATCTCACACCAGTCAGAATGGCTACTATTAAAAAGTAAAAAAAAAAAAAAAAAAAAGATATTGGTGAGGATGCAAAGAACATGGAATTCTTATATATTGTTGGTGGTCATGTAAATTAGTTAAACCTCTATGGCAAACAGTATGGAAATTTCTCAAAGAAATACAAATAGAACTACCATTCAACCCAGCAATCCCAAGACTGGGAAAATAAATTGTTCTACCAAAAGACACCCACACTCGTATGTTTATCGCAGCACTATTCACAATAGTAAAGTCATGGAATCAACCTATGTGTCTATCAATAGTGGGTTGGATAAATAAAATGTGGTATACACACACACCATGAAATACTATGCAGCCATAAAAAAAGAATGAAATAATGTCCTCTGCAGCAACATGGATGCAGCTAGAGGCCATCATCCTAAGTCAATCAATGCAGAAACAGACAATCAAATAACCTATGTTCTCACTTACAAGTGGGAGCTAAACAATGGGTACACATGGACATAAAGATGGAAATAGTAGACACTGGGGACTCCAAAACAGGGCAAAAAGGATGGAGGTAAGGGCTGAAAAACTACCTATCAGGTACTATGTAAACTATTTGGGTGATAGATTCAATAGAAGCCCAAAACCCAGCATTACATAATATACCCATGTAACAAACCTGCACATGTACCCTCTGAATCTGAAATTAAATAAATAAATAAATAAAATGTCAATGTCATAAAAGACAGAGAAAGATTATTGAAATAATAATTTCCTTCCCTTAATAATAACTAAGGGAAGGTAAACAGACATGACATGAAAATGAACTAACTAACCTTGGACTGGATTATGTTCTGGAAAATAAAAAAACATATTATTCTATAGTGTTGACAAAATTATAATACAAATGGTAGGTAATACGCAAAATTACTGTATCAAAGTTAAGTTTACTGAGGTTGATAACCACACTGGTTATATGAGAGAATATCAATATTCTTAGAAAACTCACAGAAAAAGTTTTAACAAACACTTACAGGCCAGGTGCAGTGGCTCACACCTGTAATCCCAGCACTTCGGGAGACCGAGGCGGGCAGATCACGAGGTCAGGTGTTCAAGACCAGCCTGACTAACATGGTGAAACCCCATCTCTACTAAAAACACAAAAATTAGCCGGGCATGGTGGCGTGCACCTGTAATCCCAGCTACTTGGGAGGCTGAGGCAGGAGAATTGCTTGAACCGAGGAGGTGGAGGTTGCAGTGAGCCGAGATCGTGCTACTGCACTCCAGCGTGGGTGACAAAGCGAGACTCTGTCTCAAAAAACAAAAACAAAAACAAAGACAAAAACAAATACATATGAACATACATATACATATACACATGCATACATATGTACTGAGAAAGCGGAAGGATGGAGAAAGGGCATGCATGCAAAAGAGCACATGAATAAATGATGAAGCAAACTAAGTAAAATAGTAGGTCATTTTATGATGCCGTTTACATAATAACATATATGCCACATGTCTTAATCTGTTTTGTATTGCTATAACAGAATACCTGAGACTGGGTAATTTACAAAAAAGTTTATTTGGCTCACAATTCTGGAGGCTGGATGGTAGCCCATTTGGTGACGGTCTCGTGCTGCTTCAAATCACAGCAGAAAGAGGAAGGGAAAGCAAGCACATGCAAAGAGGCCAAACATCAGAAGAAGCCTTGTTTTATAACAACTTGATCTCACGAGAACCAACCGAGTCCAAAAGAACTAACCCAGTCTGCATAAGCCATTCGAGAAGGCGGAGATGCCACAACCAAATACCTCTTAAAGGCCCCACCACCTTTCAATACTGTTAAATTGGCAATTAAATTTCACCATGAGTTTTGGTGGGGACAAACCACATCCAACTCACTGCACCATATATATTTATTCTACTATTTTTATTTTTGCAAATATTCTGTAATTTTGAAGCAATTTCCAAAAATCAATTCAAAAATAAGTATGAGGAAGCCTACTAACGAAAATGCCAGCAGACTGAAGTGGTCACAAGAACCTTCCAGAAGAAAACAATAAGACTGGATAAAATATAACAAATAACTATTCAAAGGCACTGGAAAATATACACAACTAGCCAGAAGATGGGGAAGAGTTTATGCTAAAAAAAAAATCGCAACAGAAAGGGGTAATAATTTTGTTTGTGGCTTTCTTGCCTGAGAGCACTCCTAATACCTACAGAAACAAGAGGAGGGGAGGGGAGGGGAGAACAGGGGAGGTAAGGGGAGAAGAGGGGAGAGAAAGGAAGGGGTGGGGGAAAGAAAAAAACAATAACTGAAATTTTAAAATTCATTAGACAGGTTTAGTAGCAAACAGAAAAAGAAAACAGATTAGTGAATTTGAAAATAAATTAATTAGAAATTACCTATATCCAACCACCCCTCAAAAAAGAGAGGAAAAAGATTGAAGAAAAATGAACAGAAGTTTATGAGATACTATGAATCTTCAGAAACACATTTCCAGCGGTCCAATATACAGGTAAACTGGAGTCCTAGAATGAAAGGAAAGAGTAAAAGGGACAGGAAAAATATTGAAATAATAGCCAAGTATTTCTCACAGTGAGTAGAAAATATAACTTAGAGAGCCAAGAAGCTTCATAATGCTCAAGTAGTAGAAACACAAAGAAAACAACTCTTAGAAACATCACCGTCAAACTGTTAAAGGCCAAAGATAATGAGAAAATCTTGAAGATAGCCAGAGAAAATCAAAATAGAAAAGAACAATATAAAAATTACTCAACAAAAACTATAAAACTATGAAAGCCAGACGACACTGCAATGCTAGAGAAAAATATGTTAACCAGCGATTCTATCTCCAGTTAATTTTCACAAACTGAAGAGGAAATAATCTTTTCAGATTAAAATGGAAAATCCGATGCCGGGTAACTGTACTAAACGTTAAAGGAAGTCCTTCAGGATGAAGGAAAATGGTATCAGGTGGCAACTTGTATCTACATTAAGGAGTGAAGCGTATAAGAAATGTGACAGATATAAAGCACACACACATATTTCTACATATATTTCACTTAATTTCTTTAAAAATACATATTACTATACGATGGCTTAAAAATTGTAACACTGTAGTATTCGGTTTAGGATTAGCCAGGCCTGATGGCACGCACGTAGTCCCAGCTATTCGGGAGGCTGAGACAGGAAAATTGCTTGAGCCCAGGAGGTGGAAGTTGCAGTGAGCCGAGATCGTGCCACTGCACTCCAGCCTGGCGACAGAGCAAGACTCCGTATCAAAAAAAAAGCAAGTAGGGGCCGGGTGTGGTGACTCACGTCTGTAATGCCAGCATTTTGGGAGGCCAAGGCAGGTGGATCACTTGAGGTCAGCAGTTCAAGACCAGCCTGGCCAACATGGTGAAACCCCATCTCTACTAAAAATACAAAAATTAGACAGGTGTGGTGGCACACGCCTGTAGTCCCAGCTATTCAGGAGGCTGAGGCAGGAGAATTGCTTGAACCTGGAAGGCGGAGGTTGTAGTGAGCCGAGATCATGCCACTGCACTCCTGGGTAGGTGACAGAGTAAGACTCCATCTCAATAAAAAAATTTAAAAAGCAAGTAGGTAGGCCACAGATTGGAACATCTGATAAAGAGTTCATCTCAATGATTTATTTTTAAAAATTCAAATTCAAGGCCGGGCGCGGTGGCTCAAGCCTGTAATCCCAGCACTTTGGGAGGCCGAGACGGGTGGATCACGAGGTCAGGAGATCGAGACCATCCTGGCTAACACGGTGAAACCCCGTCTCTACTAAAAAATACAAAAAACTAGCCGGGCGAGGTGGCGGGCGCCTGTAGTCCCAGCTATTCGGGAGGCTGAGGCAGGAGAATGGCGTGAACCCAGGAGGCGGAGCTTGCAGTGAGCTGAGATCCCACCACTGCACTCCAGCCTGGGCGACAGAGCCAGACTCCGTCTCAAAAAAAAAAAAAAAAAAAAGATGAACTTATTTGGAAACAGGGTTGTTGCAGATGTAATTAGTTAAGGTGAGGTCATTAGAGTGGGCCCTAATCCAATATGAATAATGTCCTTACAAACAATGAAAAGTTGGACACAGAGACAAGCACACAGGGAGAATGCTATACGAAGATGAAGGCAGAGACTGAGGCGCTGCTCCTCCACACCAGGGATTGCCAGCAAACCACCAGAAGCTAGAGGAGAGGCATGGGACAGATTCTTCCTCACAGTCCTCAAAAGGAACCAACCCTACCAACACCTTGACCTCTACTTCTAGCCTCCAGAACTGTGAGAAAATAAACTTCTGTTGTTTAAGCCACTCAATCTGTGGCACTTTGTTGTGGCAGCCCTAGAACACTACTACAACAGCTTTGGAGAATAGTTTGGCATTACTTTGTCAGATTGACCAGGTGCATATTCTTTCACTCGGCTGTCCTATTCCTAGGTACACATCCTAGATAAACGGGTGCTTATGTGCCCAAGGACATATCTATGAGAAGGTTCACAGCAGCATTCTTTAATTGGTCAAAAGAATACACTGTTAAAAATGGAATGGATAAATGAATTGTATTGTAATTATGCATATAATACAATATTATATAGCCATAAAAATGAATGAAGCAGAGCTACATATACCAACATAGTACAAAATTAGTCTCAGTGAAGAAAACAAAGCACAGAAAGGTATACATAATATGACGACATTGATATAAAGTTTTAAAATATGCCAAACAATAATATACATGATTTAGCGATTCATACATATGAAGGAAAGAATAAGGCCATGCATGAGAATTATAAATCCCTAATATTGAAAAACAATTCCATTGGAGGGATGGGTATAGGATACCATCAGGGAAGGGGAAATGGGGGTTTCAACTGTTTAGGTAATTTTTTATTTCTTAAGCTGGGCCACTGGCACGTGAGTATGTATTTTATTATTAGTCATAGCTTAAGTATTGTGTAATAAGTTATGGGAATTGGAGAGGTGGAGATAATCAATTAATCTTGGCATAAGAGTAGCTAGAAAGTATCTAGAAGGGTCGTAGACTTAACATTCATGGGGTAGATGCAGTTTTTAAGATCAGGTGAGAAAGAAGCCTGTGAATGAGGAAAGACTAAGCATTACGGAGAAAACAAGTGAGGAATGGAGGCTTCCTGGTGTAGGAAAGAGACAAGGGAACCAGGGAAGTCCCTCCCTCAACTGAAGATTATGTTCTGGAAGGAAGACCATGTCAGGCAACCTTCCTCTTGGCTTCGGAGGCCTGGAGAAGAGCTTCTTCCCAGTATCTGAGAGATGCCTCCTCCTTCTCTATCTGCCAAGCTGTAGATTATCCCATCTACCCCACACTCACACTCACCTGGACAGAGGTCCAGCGAACATTTTCTCTCCTCTCTCCAGGGCTCTTCCCCTCGCTCCAGCTGAGCAATGAGCTTTGGTTTGGAAGACGGAATTTCTATTCATAGGGAAGAAAATGAGGACATTGTTGGTTATGGGCTCAAGAGGGCATTCTAGAACTCAGAGCTGAAATGGGTGAGGCAACCCAGAGGATACAAAAGACCTATGAATAGTTCTGTCTCTGAAGTAGAAGGGTTGACTAAGGAAAGGTGACTCCAATCAGAAAGACAGCATATTATGAACACTTGGTGGATGAAAAATTTCCTGGGTTTGGAGCAAAATAAAGACAGAGCGCAAGCCTTGGGAAACAGGTCTGGAAATGGAGTGTCATCCATAACATGAATAAATCAATCTATCTGCTTGCAATTCTACTAAATCCAGATTTACCCAGAGGAAAAAGGTAAATTGTTTTTAAGCTCAACTCTAAGGGAAAGGTGCTCTGCAGGTAGCCCTTCCTCACGATGAGTGGAAAATACTCTGTAGGGCAGAGTTTAAGTGCCAAAGGAGGCCGTTCTTACCCAGTGAGACCAGGTGGTTATAAGTCTCCAGCATCACCTCCCTGTGCAGGGTCCTCTGAGCAGGGCTCAACAATCTCCACTCCTCCTGGGTGAAGTCCACAGCCACATCCCTGAATGCCACGGATGCCTTTAACACAAAACACACCTCTGCTCATCCAGGAGCCTGTCTTTCCCTTCCAGTTTAGAATGAGAGGTCAAGGCCAGGCCCCATGGCTCATGCCTGTAATCCCAGTACTTTGGGAGGCTGAGGTGGGCGGATCACCTGAGGTCGAGAGTTCGAGACCAGCCCTACCAACATGGAGAAACCCCATCTCTACTAAAAATACAAAATTAGCCAGGCGTGGTGGCACATGACTGTAATCCCAGTTACTTGGGAGGCTGAGGCAGGAGAATCGCTTGAACCTGGGAGGCGGAGGTCGTGGTGAGCTGAGATTGTGCCACTGCACTCCAGCCTGGGCAACAAGAGCAAAACTCCATCTAAAAGAAAGACAGAAAGACAAAAAGAAAAGAAAGGAAAGAAAGGAAGAAAGAAAAGGAAGGAAAGAAAGGAAGGAAAGAAAGGAAGGAAAGGAAAGAAAGGAAGGAAGGAAGGAAGGAAGGAGAGAGAGAGAGAAAGAAAGAGGAAAGAAAGGAAAGAAAGAGGAAAGGAAAGAAAAGAAAGAAGAATGAGAGGTCGAAAGGCTTCCCTAAGGGAAGCAGAAAAGATTTCTACACCCTACTTTGGATTGTGACCTTGGCACCAAGGGGTGAAAGACCATTGTTCTTCTATCTCTGCCGAGCCAGCATCATTTATGCACCTATTACTTACTGTCAATATCCCAGGCTAGCTGCTATGGAGGATAAAAGCAAACAAAACCAAAGCCCTTACAAGCTAGAGAGAGTTTTAAAATTAGGCAGGGAGAAGAAGACACCACACAAGCACAACTAAATAGTAAAGAATCATCTTGCTGAGTTTGAAAATTTTCTGAGACTACTTGGTCTCAGTATTTGTTCTACTTGAAGCAGTGGCGCCTCTGGGGTTTGGGGGCAAATAACTCACCAATATATATAGTTCCTACAGCAGGACTCACTCCTTCCTCTACCAAATGCTGCCACATGCCTGCTCAGGCCTAAGGAGGGAAACTGGGTGGTGATGAAGAGTGTGGACTCAAACCACACTATCTGGATTTGGAACCCATCTCTGTCCCCAACTAGTGTAACCTCAGGCACTGAATTAGCTGCTCAGCACGTCAGTTTCTCCTGTGAACTAAAAATAACAGTGCTTATCTCAAAGGGTTGTGGTTAGGATTAGGATTACTGTGAAGGGCTCAGACAAAATGCCTGGTGCAGTCCCTGGTTGTTCTATGTAAAATTCCACACCCTCACACGGGTTTCATTCCCCTCACCTGCTTTACTGTGTTCCCTTAACTCTAAGATAATACATGATATTCATTTCTACTTTCTGGCTTCCCACTAGACATCAGTTCCATGTGCATGGCTGGATCACTGTGATTGCCCTGGTGTCTACAACAGAATCTGCAAATACTTAGCCGTCAGATATTTTTAAATAGCCGAAAATGATTTATTATTATTAGACAAGCAACAAAGTTTCAAACGAACCTCTGCTACCTAGAAAGCTGTACTTTGGAGGATGGGAATATATAACCGTCCTTGGCATGGAAGTTCGGTGAGATTTCCAAATGAGTCTGGAAATCTAGCACTGGGATTCTTCCCTGCCCAACACTTACTCTCTTTGGGTACAATCTATAGTCCATAGAGGGGTTTAATTTGACCATATACTGCTTTAAAACTTGTGTTTATATCAATTAAATGTTGGAAGATTTCATATGAAAATCTCAATCTGTGGGTTCTGTTAAAAGTCCATAAATCTGACCACCCTGGGCACTGCACTGCTATAGGACCACAGTTGGCTGACGGTGACTCATGCTGGGGGTCTATCAGCCGCAACACACTATTGGAGACTGCCTCACCAGTGTCATTCATTTAGGCATATGCCTTGTCTCTTTGATTTGATTTTGCATCCCCTTCTCAGAATGCCTCCATCACTCCTTGAGGGTACGACATTGTGTCTCTAAAACTAATTCCACACTGTACCCTTCCCAGGGAATCAATCCTCCCTACATTTCCTGTCCCCTACCAGCTCCATTATTCTACACTGGCTGGCCTATGAAATGGCCTTAAGACTTTACCCATACCCAGTTATACTGATAGCAGTCTCCAAACCCAGCCACTCCCAATGCACTGAATCACAAGAGGAGGGCACAGATGAGTGACAGCTTTGGTTCTCACACCTCATCTCTCTCTGGCTATACTTCAGAGCTACCTGGGTGGTGTTTTAAATTATGGATTCTTGAGTCCCACCACAAATCAATAAAACCAGGAGGCCTGGGGGCGGTGGCTCTTTGGGAAGCTGAGGCGGGCAGATCAGGAGGCCATGAGATCAAGACCATCCTGGCTAACACGGTGAAACCCCATCTCTACTAAAAATACAAAAAACTAGCCGGGCGTGGTGGCGGGTGCTTATAGTCCCAGCTACTTGGGAGGCTGAGGCAGGAGAATGGCGTGAACCCAGGAGGCGGAGCTGCAGTGAGCCAAGATGGCGCCACTGCACTCCAGCCTGGGCGACAGAGTTAGACTCTGTCTCAAAAGATAATAATAATAATAAAATAAAAAAACAGGGGATGGGGCTTTTGTACTTCTAAAGGCTCCTAAAAGTAGAGTGATAGTTGTGAATCACTAGGTCAGAGAAATTTCAAGAGGGAGAGGTCATGTAGGATTAAGGATCAGGAAAAGTTCATGAGAAGGAGGTACTCACTGTTGAATCTAGGTGGTGGTAAGTGAGTGTTCAATGTATAAGGCTTCCTGGTTTTTTCCATATGTCTGAAACTGTTTATCATTAATCACTGGAGAGAAAAAGACTATTCAGGTACCTGCCTAGTCGCTGTTGTGATTTGCTTTTACAATCCCTTCTCAGAACATACACACATACACCCCTTGAAAATCTCCAGTGAAGGAGCTACATTACAGAGCAACTAATGTTACTTTACTCACATTTAATACAACCGGTTATTCCTCCAGCCCTGGAACAACTCATGGTTTGTCTGTGAACCATGTATGTAGGGGGCATTGTAAACACTGTATGGCTGACCCTCATGATCCACTCCAAATCTCTCCCACGGAGTAGAAACACAGTTAGAAGCTTGGGGGAGTTAATTCATCCACTTGCCAGCCGAAAAGTAAATATATGAAAAATGAATGGTAACCAACAGGCCACAAGAAGTCTTACAGCAGGATTCTAGCAAAAGACTTCTGATTTGTAAGATGGAGTCACAGGAAGTCAGCACTTTTCCTGATGCTCAGAAACATGGGCGCAGATTACCCAAGAGGCAGCAGGGCTTAGTGCACTGGCTCAATGTGTGGTCCCTGAACCTGCAGCACTAGCATCCCCTGGGAACTTGTTAGAAATAAAAATTCTCAGTCCCCATCCTAGGGCTACTGAATCAGAAACTGCGGGGGGGAGCCCAGCAACCTGTTTGAACAAGGCTTCCAAGTAATTCTGATGCACACTAAAGTTTAACAACTACTCAGTGGCTAAAAGCACAAACTTTGGAGACAAACTGTTCAAATTACAGTCCCCTCTCTTAGTTATCTTATCTACTTAGATATCTTAGTATCTGTGTCTCAATTTCCTATAAAATCAATATTATAATGGCCCTTATAGGGCCATTGTGAGAACTAAACAAAGTTACTATTGGGAAACATCCTATGGCTTTGAGGGGAACCAGCCTGGATGAGGCTGACACTGTAGAGAACAGGTTAGACTGCAGAGACGAAAGAACCCCAGTCCTTGGTAAGCTTATGGAGCTGAAGGACCAACCCCAAAGTGCACCCTCTCTCTGAACTTCCTTTTATATGGGCTAAGTTACTTATTGTTTAGAACAACCTAAATTAGGTTTACTGTTGCCTGTGGCCCAAAGCATTGTATCTAACCAGTGGGTGGGTACAGTGATGGCCCCAGTGAATCATGCCTCCCTGTTTCTACCCTTCATGCAATCTCCTCCTAAACTAACCCTGGGCTTGGCTATGGGACTTGCTTTACCAGTGGGACATCAGCAAACATGATGCAAGCAGATGTTTGAGAGGCATTTGAGTTCAGGGCTGGCCTTCTCTCTGTGCAAGAAAGCTTGAGACCACCATATGAATAATCTGAGCTTACCTACTGAAGAGGCCACATGGAGGAGAACCAGGAATCGAAGCATCCCAGCCAACCAGGCTGTCAACCACCAGACAGGTTGAGACCATCCGGCTCTAGCTGAGCAGCCTACAGCCACATGTGGATACCAAGAGGATCAGCCCAGCCATGCCGGGCCTACTTGCTGACCCACAGGATTTTGAAAAAATGATTACATTTTAAGCCGCTAAGTTCTTTTTTTTTTTTTTTGAGACGGAGTCTCACTCTGTCACCCAGGCTGGAGTGCAGTGGCGTGGTCTCAGCTCACTGCAACCTCCGCCTCCTGGGTTCAAGTTATTCTCCTGCTCCCACCTCAGCCTCCCAAGTAGCTGGGACTACAGGCGTGTGCCACCACATCCGGCTAATTTTTGTATTTTTAGTAGAGATGGGGTTTCACTATGTTGGTCAGACTGGTCTCGAACTCCTGACCTTGTGATCTGCCCGCCTCGGCCTTCCAAAGTGCTGGGATTACAGGCAAAGGCCACTGCATCTGGCCTAAGCCACTATGTTCTTTAGGCCACTAAGTAGGTACACAGAAGTGAAGTGCTGCTATAACAAAATGCCTAAAACATGTAGTATTAGCTCTGGGAGCAGGACACGGGCAGAGGCTTGGAAAGCATCCAGGAAAACTATTAACACAGGCTGGAAAAGCAGTAAACAAACTGCTAGTGGGAACTGGAAAAGGAGTGAGGAAACTGATATGGCAGCTTGAACAAGGCAACTCGTATTATATATTACCAAAGCTATTGCCTGCATGAACTTGGAAAACAGAAAATATACCTGATGAACTTTTGGATCTAGCTAAAGAGATCTCCAGAAAGCCTGTTAAAAGCTTCAGTTGGGCTGGGCGTGGTGGCTTACATTTTTAATCCCAATACTTTGGGAGATCAAGGCGGGCGGATCACCTGAGGTCAGGAGTTTGAGACCAGCCTGACCAACATGGACAAACCCCGTCTCTACTAAAAATACAAAATTACCCAGGTGTAGTGGTGCATGCCTGTAATCCCAGCTACTTGGGAGGCTGAGGCAGGAGAATTGCTTGAACCTGGGAGGCGGAGGTTGCAGTGAGCCGATACTATACCATTGCACTCCAGCCTGGGCAACAAGAGGGAAACTCTGTCTCAAAAAAAAAAAAAAAAAATTCAGTTGGATGTTTCTAGCAACATACAATAATATCCAGAAACAGAAGAGCTGAAGAAGTAATTATACAGCTTGCAAGCATAATTTAGAGGAAATATAGACAAGTCAGGACTTGCTACCTTGGAAATAAAATTGTTTTACATCTTCAGTCTCTCCAGCTGGCACATGTCTCAAAATAAAAAGATAAACTCAGATTAAAGATCGAATCAAGAGTTTGCCTAAAAGACCCAAACTTTAGGACCTCTGAAGTGTTAAGGGGATGCCTAGAGGAGTCTCCAAGCTAGACAAAAAGACTTCTGAGATTCGTATGGGCATTGTCCCATAGCACCGACATCTTGCCAAAGATGAGAGGCCTATTTGACTGTGATTTCAGCTTTTGCTTAGTAGAGCAGTCCCAAATCTGGTACATGGGAAACCCATAGAGCTTTCAAGGAAGTCCGAAGGATCTGAAACAGTTAAAAATGAAAAGGCCTCCTCCATGCCTAATTCCTGTCCTTTCTGAATGCGAGCATCTACTGTAGTGTCTCTCACCGCTGTATGTTAGGTAGGGAGTGTTTGGGGTGGAGGGAAACAAATGACTTGCCTTTTTAGTATACAGGTATCTGACTTAAAAAGGATCCACTGAAGAAGCTTTAGCCACATCCAGACTGTCACACAAAAGCTACTGGACTTTTGAATTTGAAGATGAAACTTTTGGGGATCTTGGGAGGGGGGTGAGTTTATCTTGCACACGGTAAGGGTATGAATCATTGGGACCAATAAATCATGTCTCCCTGTATCTACTCCCTTATGTTATCCCCTCCTATGATGACTCTGGACTTGGCCATGTGACTTCCTTTGGCCAAAAGGACATCAGTGAACATGACAAAAGCCAAAACGTTAAAAGTACTTGTTAACTGGGGCTGTCCTCTCTTCCTGTGTAGAGAAACCCAAGACCGTTTGACCAAGCCCAAGCCCACATGGAAGAGAACCAAGAAGAAACTAGGCACCCCAGCCAACCAGCCTCCTGTCATGCATGGATAGTCCTCCAGCCCTGGTCAAAATGCCAGCTGACTGCAGCAAAATGACAAGACCAGGTGAAACCTGCAAAACCTACCTGCGCCCAGCCCAAAATATGAACCTACCCAATTATGTGCTAATAAGTGATTTTGTTTTAAGCCATTGATGTTTAGGATTGTTTATTATACAGCAAAGGCTGATACACTGATAGAGCGATCACGTTATATGAAAAATACTTGGTGACTAACGTGACCGTTGGCTTGCTGGGATGCCCATGATGTCAGAAACTCCTAAGCTAGTCTTGGAGAGCAGCAGATTCAGTCTTCTTCTTGGGAAGACTCCTGGGCATGAATTCATTAAATGGGAAAGCGAACAACAGATTGACCTGACCTACTTTTATTTTTCTCCTCTTTTTTCAGCTGAGTGGATAAAAACTAAATGTAGTTAAGTTAAAAGTATACATAAGATGACTCCCCTGTGATAACAATAAACACATTTTCAGAATGAACAATCAGAACATGACGTCAGACAACAGGATAAAACATTTGAAATGAGGACTGTTCTAAATATCTAGGATACTGAAATGAGGCACTAAAGGTTTCTGAAAAGTGATGTTACTGCAATGTTGGGGAAAATGAGGATTACAGAAACATGTAGTGGGTGGCAAAGAACCAAGTCAACATTTGGAAACAAATCAGGACACTATGTGAGCTTTCACATGAGAGAAGAAAGAAATCTGAGTTGACAGGTCTACCCTGGTAATCAAAATCTGCACAGTGTAATAATTAAAATAAAGACAAATAAAAGTTGCATAGTAGGGCTGGGCGTGGTTGCTCACACCTGTAATCCCAGCACTTTGGGAGGCCAAGGTGAGTGGATCACCTGAGGTTAGGAGTTCAAGACCAATCTGACCAACATGGTGAAACCCCATCTCTACTAAAAATACAAATGAACCAGGCATGGTGGTGCATGCCTGTAATTCCAGCTACTTGGGAGGCTAAGGCAGGAGAATCACTCGAACCTGGGAGGCAGAGGTTGCAGTGAGCTGAGATCATGCCATTGCACTCCAGCCTGGGCAACAAGAATGAAACTCAGGCCAGGCACGGTGGCTCAAGCCTGTAATCCCAGCACTTTGGGAGGCCGAGACGGGCAGATCACGAGGTCAGGAGATCAAGATCATCCTGGTTAACACGGTGAAACCCTGTCTCTACTAAAAAATACAAAAAACTAGCCGGGCGTGGTGGCGGGCACCTGTAGTCCCAGCTACTCAGGAGACTGAGGCAGGAGAATGGCGTGAACCCGGGAGATGGAGCTTGCAGAGAGCCGAGAGCCGGCCACTGCACTCCAGCCTGGGGACTCTGTCTCAAAAAAAAAAAAGAAAAGAAAAGAAACTCCATCTCAAAAAAAATAATAATAAATGAATAGAATAAAATAAAATAAAAATTGCACAGTATAAAGCAACACATGGTGAAGAAGGGAGTCTCAGAAAAGAAAGAAATAATTGGAAGTTCAAATTCTTTAGAACTGGCAGGGTTCACAGCTGGCCGCAGTGCTCATGCCTGTAATTCCAGCACCTTGGGAGGCCAAGGTGGGTGGATCACTTGAGGTCAGGAGTTTGAGACCAGCCTGGCCAATATGGTGAAACCCTGTCTCTACTAAAAATACAAAAATTGGCCAGGTGTGGTAGTGGGCGCCTGTAATCCCAGCTACTCAAGGGGCTGAGGCAAGAGAATCGCTCAAACCTGTGAGGCAGAGGTTGCAGTGAGCTTAGATCGATCCCAGCCTGATGCAGTGGGACAGAGTGAGACAGCGAGACTCTGTCTCAAAAAAATAAGTAAATAAATAAAAAATAAAACAGCTGGGCACAGTGGCTCACACCTGTAATCCCAGCACTTTGGGAGGCCCAGGCGGGCAGATCACGAGGTCAGGAGATCGAGATCCTGGATAACACGGTGAAGCCCTGTCTCTACTAAAAATACAAAAAATTAGCCGGGTGAGGTGGCGGGCGCCTGTAGTCCCAGGTACTCGGGAGACTGAGGCAGGAGAATGGCATGAACCCAGGAGGCGGAGCTTGCAGTGAACCGAGATCGCACCCCACTGCACTCCAGCCTGGGCGACAGAGTGAGACTGTCTCAAAAACAAAAAACAACAAAAAAGAACTGGCAGGGTTCAAATCTCCAACTGGTGTGGTTGCCCAGTGCTTCAAAACAGTCATTTCTATTCACCTTGTCATATTTTGTTTTGAGAATAAAAACCTATATAAGAATTTCCTGTACAATGCTGATTATAGAAGTATTATTTGCAACAGTTAAATATTGGAAACAGGAGTCCACAAATTGGGAAACAATGGATGAGTTCATCCATTCAATGGATTACTATGGAAATTATTTTCAGTGGGATAAGTACTGGCTGTTCCTACACCTTTAAAAATAGGGCTGGGTACATACACTGCCAGTAACTTTACTACATTATGATTTTACCATTAGGGCCTGTCAAAATATGTGTTTGTAGGGGTGTGTGTGCATATAAAATTAAATTAAATCCCAGTGAGAAAGGAATCCTAAAACAAAAATGGAAGACTCCTGAGTGTGCAGGCTGTGTTTTACTCATCATTAACTGTTATCTACTGAGTGTTCTGCACATAGCAGACACTCAAGTTTGTTGTATGGCATCAAGGAAAAGGAAAAATGCTAAGGAAAAAAATAACATAATGTGACTGCTAGTTCATCTCATTGTTACAAATTTAACACAAATTTTAATTTATCTTCTTAGGCAAAGGTCCTTGGCAGTAACACCTAATGTCCTAAGATAGTCTTGCTTTGATTATTTTGTATAATTCAGATGTCATGCATATCAAGAGTACCTGGATATTCGACCCAACGCCCCTGAAATATGTGATTAATCACATGCCTATAATAACACACCAAAGCAAACAATGGAAACTCCTTTGTTACTTAGTTCCTTCAAATCATTTATTTAAGGTTGTGATTCCTTCACGCACCAAACATTTCATGTGTGCCAGACATGAGAGGCACAGAGGTTTCATCTTAAACAACTATTTAAATGCTCATGCCCTTTAATTTTTCCTAAGTAAATATTCTGTTAAAAAGCTACATTGAAGAACATGTCGTTTCTGTTTCTGTACAGGATGCAGTTCCGGGTGGACCTACTGAGAACGAAGAAGGTGGCAAAGGAAAAGTCAGCTACCACAAACTTCTGACTTTTCCCAGCCAATCAGAAAGAATGTTTCCCTGATAACACTGGGAGAGGTGAAGAAAGTACACACAAAAAGGCTGGGTGCGGTGGCTCACGCCTGTAATCCTAGCACTTTGAGAAGCTGAGGTGGGCAGATCACCTGAGGTCAGGAGTTTGAAACCAGCCTGGCCAACATGGTGAAACCCCATCTCTACTAAAAATACAAAAATTAGCCGGGCGTGGTGGCACGCGCCTGTAATCCCAGGTACTCCGGGAGGCTGAGGCAGGAGAATCGCTTGAACCCAAGAGGCGGAGGTTGCAGTAAGCCAAGATCGTGCCACTGCACTCCAGCCTGGGCGACAGAGCAAGACTCCGTCTCAGAAAAAAAGAAAGTACACACAAAAAATATTCAGTGTTACCTTGGGAAATGTCCTGAATTGGATTTCTTATGTATTCCTAGTATTAATACTTTCAAATGAATTAAATATTTTAGAAATGAGAAACAGAAGTCTCAGTGTTGCTCTGATAACATCCAGGAATGCATAATCCCCACCACAGGAGTCCACAATTAAGAAATCTCTTTTCCTGTCTAAATTCCACTCAGATTTCTTGATAAGAATAGTGAAGGCAAATCTGAAATAACCAAGTTAACCCATATCAAAAATGACTGTTAACCAGCCTGGCAACTGTGTTGGTGCTTGAGCCACCATACCTGGCCAAGGTTGATTTTTAAATATGCATAAGGGGCCGGGTATGGTAATCCCAGCACTTTGGGAGGCCGAGGTGGGCGGATCATGAGGTCAGGAGATTGATACCATCCTGGCTGACATGGTGAAATCTCGTCTCTACTAAAAATACAAAAAATTAGCCAGGCGTGCTGTCGAGCGCCTGTAGTCCCAGCTACTAGGGAGACTGAGGCAGGAGAATGGCGTGCACCTGGGAGGTGGTGCTTGCAGTGAGCCAAGATGGTGCCACTGCACTCCAGCCTGAGTGACAGAGTGAGACTCCCTCTCAAAACAAAAACAGAAACAAAAACAAAAAACCTTCAGCAAGTCGGCTGGCCACCATAATCCTTATACACTGTAGCGACAGTCCAGCCTCTGAAACTAACTATGCTTCCTTGCCACCTCCCACTGGAATGCCTTCCCCCAGTCTCCAACTTACCAAACCAGTCAGGGGCAACTGAGACAGCCCTACTTCTAGGAGTCCTCCCCAAGCATTTGAAATCACAGGCATCTGTGCTGTCCCTGCCCTTCATCCACATCACCAAACAATTATGCATGTATGTCTCTTTACTTTTATTTAAACTGTTCCATATGTGTTGTTCACAATTAACTATTTCATGAGTGACTGTGGTATGGATGGAACAGAAGGGAATGCTGAGGGAAGACTCCTGTCAGAATAAGCCACTCTTCCAGGACTAGGAATGATCTCAAAGGTAAAATTCAGGTCAGACTATGTTAGGAGTCGAAAAGACCAAAGGGATCATGCCCAACTCAGCATTTCACTGGAGGTTATATAATCAAACAGCAAACTGTTTACCATTAATGCAGGATGTGAGCAAACTCACATTGCGCCTGACACCAAAAGGTTTGCTGTGGGCCATCACTGCCTGGCGCTGGGCTCCTCGAAGTTATCTACCAGGAAATCTAGCGCCCATTGTTGGAAGGATGCAGTCTCCCAATTGAGAACCAAATGGCCAACTGACAATTACCTGACATTCATCCCCCTTTTCTCGTTATCTCTTTTACCAATAAATACGGGAGAGTTGTGTAAAGCTCAGGGCCCTTGACCACTAGAGACAAAGTGCCCCCTGACCGCTTCTTCCAAATATACTCTTTTGTCTCTTGTTTTTTATTCCCTTTGTTCTGTCCACCAGGTCCGTGTAGGTTAAAAGTGGCGCCCCGGACAGCGACAGAATCGGATGCTCTACAAGACTATATCAAACTCCTCCTTGTTCTACAGACTAGTAATGACTAGGACTAGGAATGACTTTGCCCAATACCAACAAGGCAGCCTCCAGGACAAAAGGTAATGGAACCCATTCTGTTGACAGCCAAGATGGAATTACAGGTAATTCTCACCTCTTTTTTGGCTCTCAGGAGCCCTGTGGCCATTTTCCTGGTCTCCTGCGTGCTCTTCCTGGAGAAGGGCAAAGTCTCAGAAGACAGATCTGGGGATGTGAAGAGAAATAAAAGAGTGGCCTAGGTGGAAACTGCCTCCCCATGAGATGAAGCGCAGACCGCTCCAGAGCCCCATAGTTGGGGTCGGGGATGTCACAGAAATCACCGGGGCAGCCAATTCCCATCCAGAGGGGGCCCAGGATGACCCAACACCCTCAAGCTCAGCCGCAAGCTCGGGCCAGGGAGTGAAGCCCTTGTCCCCAAACAACAGAGTGAGGGTTTGTCTCTAACCCTGTGGACTCCAATGAAAAGAAAATGGCCTGGAGGTGCCCACAGGAGAGCGTCCGAGTTCTGAGCCAGCTCTGTGGCTCCCAGCCTGCGTCCCCATGAGTAACACAGGGACACGCAGAGGGGCATGCTGCCTGCCTATAGGGCACTCACGGAACGCGGGTGCACGCTGCAGATCCTGAAGCCGAAAGTCAGGTAACAAGGTGCAGATAGGTGGGAGAGACCTGAAGCGGGAGGCCTTCCCGGATCCCAAAAAGCCTAACGCGCCGGGCCCACCGACCGGACGGGCTTCTGACGTCAACGCTACACACTGAAGGAGGATAGGGAGGGGGCGGAAGTGACCGCAGAGGCCTCTGGGGATTGTAGTTTCGAAGCTAGAGAGGCGCCGGCCACCACACCCAGCTAGGTTTTTTTTTGTATTTTTTTAGTAGAAACGGGGTTTCACCGGGTTAGCCAGGATGGTCTCGATCTCCTGACCTCGTGATCCGCCCGTCTCGAACTCCCAAAGTGCTGGGATTACAGGTTTGAGCCACCACGCCCGGCCCTAATCACCTCTTAAAGGCTGCACTGGTCATCGCTGCTGCATTAGGGGTTGAGTTTCCCACGCATGAACTTCGGGGAACACACTCAAACCACAGCAGTCCTCATGGAAACCTTCCAGAAAATCTGTGTGCCTGGCACTCCGGAATTCCTCTTTTCCACCCCTTCTCCCTGCAGCTCTAACATCGTGTCCCTTCATTATTTTCCATCTGAGCATAGGAAAGAACACTTTCCTACATTACACTTTACATTCCTGCATTACACATTACACAAAGAACACTACACCCATTTCTTATGAACCTTTCCTACACTAAAATAATTCCATCACTCAGATAGAAATTTGCAAAAATAAATTTTCATTTTTGACATGAGAATATAGTTTAATGGAAACCCTAAAATACACAGAAAATAAAAATAATCACCAAAAATGTTCCATGAATCAAAGCAACACATATAGTGAGATCTTATATCCTAAAATATATAGACCTAAATATGTTATTTTAAAAATCGAGGAAGAAACACAAGGAACTCTATACACACCTTTAAAAATATGCTGTCTAGCTGGGCGCCGTGGCTCACGCCTGTAATCCCAGCACTTTGGGAGGCCGAGGCGGGCGGATCACAAGGTCAGGAGATCGAGACCACGGTGAAACCCCGTCTCTACTAAAAATACAAAAAATTAGCCGGGCGCGGTTGTGGGCGCCTGTAGTCCCAGCTACTCGGGAGGCTGAGGCAGGAGAATGGCGTGAACCCGGGAGGCGGAGCTTGCAGTGAGCCGAGATCGCGCCACTGCACTCCAGCCTGGGCGACAGAGCGAGACTCCGTCAAAAAAAAAAAAAAAAAAATGCTGTCTAGTTTAATTCTAGAATTAATTTGGAATTCTGTTAAGAAAGATATATTTTAATAGGAAAAGTAAGTCATTAATGTATCAAAGAAAACAATCATTCTTGTATTGCAAATAAATGCCCAACCAAGACAAAAAGGCACGTCACATCTTATGGGAAAAGATGGAAATGAGGGTGAGAGGAAAACTGTGACCCTTGAATGTAAGACAGAAAAAAGTCAGGGCAGGATGTTAAGGAATTGGAAATGATTCTCCAAATTAAAGGAATATGAGACAGAAAGAGGAGAGAGGGAGGCAATAGTCTCCCTCCAGGGGTGTGGGGGTATCTCCCTTTCAAAGGGCTGTTTCCTGTATTAACTGACTCCCCATTAAGAAAATATATATATACTGACAAATTATATTGTACCCCATAAATTGTATATGTTTGTTCAAAAATATTTCTTTTTTTTTTTTTTTTGAGACGGAGTCTCACGCTGTTGCCCAGGCTGGAGTGCAGTGGCGCGATCTCGGCTCACTGCAAGCTCCGCCTCCTGGGTTCACGCCATTCTCCTGCCTCAGCCTCCTGAGTAGCTAGGACTACAGGCGCCCGCCACCACGCCCGGCTAATTTTTTGTATTTTTAGTAGAGACGGGGTTTCACTGTGGTCTCGATCTCCTGACCTTGTGATCCGCCCGCCTCGGCCTCCCAAAGTGCTGGGATTACAGGCTTGAGCCACCGCGCCCGGCCAAAAATATTTCAAAGAATTTTTTTTGGCTGATTTTTATCTATCTTCTAAATTGTATATATTTATGGGGTACAAAATGATGGTATGATTTTTCATTACAATGTGGAATGATGAAATCAAATTAACCTACCCATTACCTCAAATACTTGACCTTTTTTTTGTGATGAGAATGCTATTTATCACTTTCATCATCACCTGCTGATGACATCCATGCTAGGGACAGGAAAGGCTCCACACTCCCAACAGACTCCCTCCAATAGACACTGGGGATGTGAAAGTAGATGGGAATAAAGGAGGAAGAGAGAGCAGTGGGGATGTACATAAAATCACCCTCCAGAGCTGTGCTGTCCAATAAGGCAGCCACTTGACACATGCGGCTGCTGAGCACTTGAAAGACTGCTAAGGACAGGAGCGGTGCCTCATACCTATCATCCCAGCACTTTGGGAGGCCAAGCCAGATGGATCACTTGACGTCAGGAGTTCGAGACCAGCCTGGACAACATGGTGAAACCCTATCTATACAAAAAATACAAAAATTAGCCGAGTATGGTGGCGAGCACCTGTAGTCCCAGCTACTAGGGAAGCTGAGGTGGGAGAATCACTGGAACCTGGGAGGCGGAGGTTGCAGTGAGACGAGATCATACCACTCACTGCACTCCAGCTGGGGCAACAGAGTGAGACCCTATCACCCTATCTTAAAAAAAAAAAAAAGGTCTGGGCACGGTGGCTCACACCTGTAATCCCAGCACTTTGGGAGGCCAAGGCAGGTGGATCAGCTCGGCCTCCCAAAGTGCTGGGATTACAGGCGTGAGCCACCACACCCAGCCTCTTTTTAACTTTTCTACAGTGACTACTAGAAAATCTAAAATGACGTATGTGTCTGGCATTGTATTTCTACTGGAAACCACTGCTCTAGAGAGAAATGGTCTCTGGGGAGGCAGAAATACGAGAACCACAAGAGAGGTGGATGGAGGGAAGTGACAGACAAATCTGGTGGGTACCTTCAGGTGCTGACAGCAGGAACCCAGGAGATTCGGGTGTGGACAGGCCCCATCTATGCACAGCAGGAGAGGAGCATGGCTGACACTAGGGGTGCTGAGCTGACATACAGAACTATTCAGCTTTATAAACATGTGAAAAACATACCGCTAAGTCACTGACAACCCACAGAACAAATCATAACAGAAATGAGAAATACACTTAGGAACAAATGAAATGATATATAAATATCCAGTATGAAAACTGGCTGGCTTAAGAAACAAGCCTTTTCTCTCCAATACAAGTTCAAATTATAAGAGAAATGAGGGCCCAAATCAAAAACCCAAGATTGCTGTGATGCTTCATTTTGAAGCAGGAACCTCATTGTCATGCTGGGTTTGAAGGTGCCCTCTACTGTCCCCTCTATTCTTTGCCCTTTTTGATGAAAAGTTGCCTTTCTTGTTAAGTTAGAAATCCGTAGCAGAGAGAAGACTGAGGAAAAACCAAATTTGGGTATTTAAAGAAAGTAAAGTTCAAAATGGCCTGCTAAAGAGAATGAATCTTGATGGAAAATATAAAATACTTCTTTACAAGGCCGGGCGCGGTGGCTCAAGCCTGTAATCCCAGCACTTTGGGAGGCCGAGACGGGCGGATCACAAGGTCAGGAGATCGAGACCATCCTGGCTAACCCGGTGAAACCCCGTCTCTACTAAAAAGTACAAAAAACCAGCCAGGCGAGGTGGCGGGCGCCTGTAGTCCCAGCTACTTGGGAGGCTGAGGCAGGAGATTGGCGTAAACCCGGGAGGCGGAGCTTGTAGTGAGCTGAGATCTGGCCACTGCACTCCAGCCTGGGCGACAGAGCGAGACTCCGTCTCAAAAAAAAAAAAAAAAAAAAAAACTTCTTTACAAACATTAAAGAAAATTCTAACAACCAAAATGTTTGGAATTAGGGTAACTGAAATGGCAGTTTAATCCTCCTGAAGGAATTTTAATTTATCACTAACAGTACTTAAAAGCTAGGGGTAGAAAATTATTTTTATAGCTTTTCGCAAGCATTAAAGCTAAAAATCCAAATTCAGGTCTGTCTCTGATGGGAACACCTCCTAAAAACAGAAGAAGCCTATAGGACTTTAGCCTGGAAACTACTCAGGGAATCTGGAATATTTCCTCAGGGGTTATCTACAATTGAAACCTGGCAGTAATTAAAAAAACAAAACAAAACAAAACAAAAAAAAACAGATAACCTTGGGATACGGCTGGAGGTCTACAGGTGGGTCATTTTATATCCTGAAGTCTAAACAAGATGATTATGGCCCCTTCAAATGATGTAAACAAAAGGAGAATAAATTGGAAGAGAGCACAGATGAGTGGTTTACAGGGAGTACCTGCTTTTTTTCTTCTGGTTTTCAGGTCTCCTTGTTGCTGAGGGATCCAGCCCCAGCTCTAGACCAAGAAATGGGAAGATTTTAGAGTGACTAGTGATCTATCATCTACAATTATTAAACATTCTCAGCAGTTTATGCAAAAGATAACAAAACCACTGCAGATAACTAAGACTAGGTAATACATATCTGTTTCCCAAATACCTACCCACAAGCTGAACGATTTTTTTTTTTTTGAGACAGAATCTTGCTACGTTGCCCGCGCTGGAGTGCAACGGCAAGATCTCAGCTCACTGAAATCGCTACCTCCTGGGTTCAAGCGATTCTCCTGCCTCAGCCTCCCAAGTAGCTGGGATTACAGGTATGCGCCACCACACCTGGCTAATTTTTGTATTTTTAGTAGAGATGGGGTTTTGCCATGTTGGCCAGCCTAGTCTCAAACTCCTGACCTCAGGTTATACACCCACCTCAGCCTCCCAAAGTGCTGGGATTACAGGCGTGAGCCACCGGGCCCGGCCAAGCTGAACGGTTCTAAGATGCTGGGATCATTGCCTCTATTACCACCACGACATCAGGTCACAACCAAACCATCAAGCATGAAACAGACAGAATGTTTCCACTCCTAATCCACTGTGTGGAAAAGCCCAGAGCTTACCCATTGGGGCGCTGCATCAGAAGAGGCGCACATGCACCAGGGTGTGTGTTTGAATGGAGGTATCAAAGTTGCATCCCCATAGCTCCTCTGTTCACGGGCACTGCAGTCTGTGGCCTCATGTCCTTTGGGGGACATAGTGGGAAGGTAACCCACGTGCCAGTGGAAAGAGACACTGTGGGACTTTGCCCTGATTTCTCAGGGGCCTTTTCTCTTTTCCCTTTGGGTTATGTGTAGACTTCCCCACTGTCCACCTGACCACTCTCGTGCAGCCCAAAACCATAGCCTAAGTCATCAGCTAGGCCTTTCTTGGTGTAACTACTGAAAGGTGAGTCTTACCTGTTCAACCTCTAGAGAGATTCATCCAAAATCTGGACCTACAAGAATAAAAAAACAAGATTTGCCTGAGTATGTTTGGCCTCTCCCTTCTGTGGGACCCCCTTAAGAACCATCAGCCCCTCTTTGCTCAACAACTCCTTGTGACCCTCCTTCAGGATCACAGGGCAAATCCCACTGGCTCCACACACTATAGCCCAGTACAGACACACAGAGAAAAAGACCCAAGAGAACCCACTTTAATACAAAGTCAGGGAGGGGTGTCCACCATGAAATGTTCAAGCTTGCAGTGGGTGGCAGAGGTAGTGCGTCCTGAGACTCCAGATCCTAGTGGAGGTGGGAGGCGGACATTAGGCTTTGAGGAGACGTGTAGGCCAAATTACATCTGTGCAAACTCACGCACAATGAAATTTACACCAGATCGGGTGAGGTGGTTTAGAAATGACAGAAAGCAGAGGAAGAGGCTGACAATATGGGCTTCTCTATAAAGCATGAGGACAGTAAATGACAGCAACAGTCCCGGAAGTGTTTATAGCACATTCCTTCAATTAACAGGGCAGTTAGAGCAGCAAGGACCAGATGGGGGCCAGGCACTTCCCCTGGGGCAACCGATGTAAACTTGGAAATCAGTCTCCCTTGGTGTCACCATTTTTCTCACGATGAATTAAATATACAGAGAAGTTCACTGATGGGTTTGGCATCAGAAAGCTGATAAAGGCTGGCTCTGAACCTAAACAGCGGCTGTTGGTTTCCCAGGCATATACCGAACGCTCATTGACTAAAAATCACCCTCATTTGATAAGCGCAAAGAAACTCACATTCCACATCCAAGTTATCCGTTCTGGTGGGTATTTGCTCTGTAAATTACATACGACAGAAGAAAAAGAAAATGAAAACTCAGGAAAGTAAACACACTTCTAAACTCATGAATGGTAAAATACAGGAATACAATCCCCTTGAGAATTCATCAGAATATCCAAAGAAAATGCAATATATATGAGGGTAAAAAGGCCATTTGGCAAAGCCTGAAAAGTGAGTCAAAAATCTGGTTTACAAGGATTTGTAAAAAAATACGTATATACGTACGTGTATATATATATGTATATATGTATGTGTATATATATGTATATATGTGTGTCTGTGTGTGTGTGTGTATATATATATTTTTTAGACTGAATCTCGCTCTATGCCCAGGCTGGAGTGCAGTGGCACAATCTCAGCTCGGCTCACTGAAACCTCCGCCTCCCAGGTTCAAGCAATTCTCCTGCCTCAGCCTCTTAAGTAGCTGGGATTACAGGCGCCCGCCACCACGCCCAGCTGATTTTTGTATTTTCAGTAGAGACAGGGTTTCACCAAGTTGGCCAGGCTAGTCTTGAACACCTGACCTCAAGTGATCCACCCGCCTAGGCCTCCCAAAGTGCTAGGATTACAGGTGTGAGCCACCGCGCTCAACCCACCAAGATTTTAAAGGAGTTAAGAAGACAGAATCATTACCGTTATAAAAAAAATCAAAACCCACTTTGGGATGCCAAGGTGGGCGAACCACGAGGTCACGAGATCAAGATCATCCTGGCCAACATGGTGAAACCCCATCTCTACTAAAAATACAAAAGTTAGCTGGGTGTGGTGGCACGCGCCTATAATCCCACCTACTCAGGAGGTTGAGGTAGGAGAATCACGTGAATCCGGGAGGTAGAGGTTGCAGTGAGCCGAGATCATGCCACTGCACTCCAGACTGGCAACAGAGCCAGACTCCGTCTCAAAAAAAAAAAAAAAAAAAATCAAAACTAGGATTATATTTCATAAAGGAAATCCCAATACCTCCTTAGCTGGCTGTTTCTTTCACAAAAGTTACTCTATATATTATACGTGCCCCAAAAATAAGATTTTAAAGAAATTGGGGGAGAAACTGCTACTGAGGTACCAAAACCAGGAATTTAATTCCTTTAAAACAATTCCAAAGTAACTTGCTATGCCTTTCACAGAAACAGAAACGTCTCAAAATAAGTGTTTTATTAAGCCTGAGAAGTTGCTGTTGTTAGGACAATCAAAACTAAAAATTGGTTTATTTAGTAACAACAACAACAACAAAAAGCCATTTTAACTGGCTGTCCTTATCGAACACATCCCACTAAATAATACAACTGGCAAAAAGTGGGAAATTTTAAAGGTCGGGGAGCCATATTATAAACATAATCTAAACCAGGAGTTTATTTTATTTAATAAACCGAAACCCGGCAGTCACTCCCTCCCCTCGGGGCATTCTGCAACAAAACACCTGCTGAAAAATAAAAGGATGTTTTACCTGAGTGGGCTGAAAAGTCCCCGTTTTTATACCTTTAATCTCTAGATCCTATGGGTCAGAGGTCGTGAAACTACATCAGCCCCAGTCCGGGCGCCCATGAGACCTGTGGACGGCCAGGGAAGGGCCTGGACGCAGCCTGGGCCCCAGTTTCTGCCGTGGCGATGGCCGACTGAAGGCCAGGACTCCCCGACGCTGACCCTCCAGCGTCCCATGTTTGGCAGAAGCTCGGCCGCACACCCCAAAGTTGCTGAGCCACGATTCCCGCTGTGCGCCTGGATGGCGCCTGCAGACCCAGCGTGCGCTGGGCTCCTGGATACTTGGGGGCGGGCTTCCGGAAACGGTGACCAATGGGAAACGCGACCAGTTGTTAATAGGCAGACAGTCTGTATCCAGGCAACACAGAAAGAAGGGAAAGTGGCAGTCACACTTAAGTAGACAGATCTTTTAGCCAATGGACGTGCAAGATAGGGGAGGTTTGCTCCATATTGGGCATTAAGAAGCGCTTGGGCCGACCCGCCTCCAAGTCCTGGGAGGACAGTTCAAATTATGGAGGAGGGGGCAGGTGCTAGGCAGCAGTGGCAAGGGGAGTAGCGGGGAGTAGGGGGAGCACGAGATCATGTACCTTTGCCGCTCAGATTACCAAACCTGTGACTGAGAATCGGTGTCTTCCTTGCAAGGTTTCAATCTGAGGCTCTTGGGAAGAGGGCAGAGTTGGAGACTGATGGAAGCGCGGTGGGGAGAGGAGCGGGTGAAGGGAGAGTGGAGAATGTGTCAGTCAGGCGGTGTCTTTATTCCTGGCACCTCACTTAGCCTGCTCGAGTTTCTCAATCTATTCCAGGAGCACTCTCTTGACCCTGCAGGGGCCTGAAAGGGAATGTTGGTCGCCAGTGTCTGCTTTCTTGGACTGGATTGGAATTGGTCCCACGAATTTAGGCATTATGATACATTGCTGCTTTTAGACTCACTTGGTTTTTACATTGTGCTTTCTTTTCCTCTTTCCCTTCAGGAATTTAAAATGTTCTCTTTGCTTTATCTATTTAATTATATATGATTGCCTTGAAGATTTCGGCTTGAATTAAAATTACATATATGTTTTTTGCCTGTCTTTATTATTAAAAAATAATAAAATAACACATGTTCATAATGAAAATGAAATATTACAAATAAATATAAAGGAAAGGCATTATTCCCCCTCCAGTTCCACTCTTGAAATAACGAGTGAACAAGATGATGAGCATCTTCCCATGATATTCTCCACGATTCATGTATTTGCACACACACAGAAGCATATACAGTAGTCCCCCTTTATCCATGGTTCTACTTGCCACAGTTTCAGTTACCCACAGTAAATTGTGGTCTGAAAATATTAAATGCAAGATTCCCGAAAGAAACAGTTCATAAGCTTTAAACTGTGGGCTGTTCTGAGTAGCGTGATGAGATATCTCACTGTCCTGCTTTGTTCTGCCTGGGATATGAACAATCCCTTTGTTCAGCAGATGCATGCTGTATGCGCTACCCATAGTCGGTGAGTAGCCAACTTGGTTATCAGAATGACTGCCGCAGTATCACAGTGCTTGTGTTTAAGTGACTCTGATTTTTACCTAATGATGGCCCTAAAATGCAAGAGTAGTGATGCTGACAATTTAGATATACAGAACAGGAGCCCTAAAGTGTTTTCTTTAAGTCAAAATGTGAAAATTCTTGACTGAATAAGGAAAATAAGTCGTGTGCTGAGGTTGCTAAGATCTATGGTAAGAACAAATCTTCTAGGTGTGACAGTGTAAGGAGGAAAAATAAATTTCTGCTAGTCTTGTTCATTGAACACCAAGCTCAAGGTACAGCCACATGTGTGGTAAGTGCTTAGTTAAGATTAAAAAAAAAAATTAAATTTGTGCTTGGAAAACAAGCAGAAGTGTGTTCTGATTGACAGCAATTGGGTCAATACTATCCACACTTTCAGACATCCACTGCGGGTCTTAGAACACATCTCCTGCAGGTAAGCGAGGGCTACTATGTAACGTTTCCTTTTTTATTATAAAGCATTTTCCTTTTTTAATGTAACAATTTGCCTCAGATACCACTTCGGGTACAAAGATATTAGGATACCTTTATAGAAGATAAGGAGTTAACTCATTCTTTCTAAGAGTTAAAAGTATCTTCCAGTATCTTCCATTATGTGAGTATTTAAGATGTTAAAGTACTTTTGCACCAAAAATAATGCTATTTTTTTTTTTTTTTTTTTTTTTTTTTTTGAGATGGAGTTTCACTCTTATACCCCAGGCTGGAGTCCAATGGTATGATCTTGGCTCACTGCAAACTCCGCCTCCCCGGTTCAAGCAATTCTCTTGCCTTAGCCTCCCAAGTAGCTGGGCTTACAAATGTGTGCCACCACGCCCCGCTAATTTTTGTATTTTTAGTAGAGACGGGGTTTCACCATGTTGGCCAGGCTGGTCTCAAAACTCCTGACCTCAAGAGATCCACCCACCTCAGCATCCCAAAGTGCTGGAATTACAGACGTCAACCACCACGCCTGGCCTGTAAATATTATTTTACTTACATGAGTTTTTACTTCTGCTGGGACAAATTGCACGAGTAAACAAATATATGTGTATGTAATGTAATATGTGTGTATATATAATTATATATGTGAATATACAACTTAATATATACATGTACATAAAATAACATACACAATTTAACATATACACAAATATAGGCTGGGTGCAGTGAGTCACTCCTATAATCCTAGCACTTTGGGAGGCCAAGGCAGGGGATTGCTTGAACCCAGGAGTTTGAGACCAGCCTAGGCAACATAGTGAAACCCCATCTGTACAAAAAACACAAAAATTAGCTGGGTGTGGTGGCATGCACCTGTAATCCCAGCTACTTGGGACGCTGAAGTGGGAGAATCATTTGAGCCCAACAGGCAGACTTTGCAGTTAGCCGAGATCATGCCACTGTATTCCAGCCTGGGTGACACAGTGAGACTCCATCTCAAACAAAAAGTCAAAAACAAGTGATGCTGGTGAGGCTGTGGAGAAAAGAGAATGCTTATACACTGTTGGTGAGAGCGTAAAATAGTCCAGCCAGTGTGAAAAGCAGCCTGGAGATTTCTCAAAGAACTTAAAACAGAGCTACCATTTGACCCAGCAATCCCATTACTGTGATCTACCCAAAAGAAAATAAATCATTCTACCAAAAAGACAAATGCACTTGTATGTTTATCGCAGCACTCTTCACAATAGCAATGATATGGAATCAACCCAGGTGCCCATCAATGGTAGACTGGATAAAGAAAACGTGGTACATCAAACTTATCCAACCCACGCCCCATAGGCTGCACGTGGCCCAGGATGGCTTTGAATGCAGCCCCGCAATCCACCCTCATCCAAAATGCACAGCAATGATTGGACATGTTGGCTATATTTTAAAGACCCTTCAACTAGGAAGTAAAGGGTATAAATGAATGAACAGTGATACTACAGCAGATAGGATAATAGTCCAAGTTTATTTATAAAATATATCCCATTCTGTCAAATACTGCTAAAAAAAAGAAGGGTTCATCTAGAAGATGTTGAGGTTAGATCATACATTTTCATTGACAGAACTTCAGTTATTTGAACTTTAGCAATCTCATGTGAATTATATTGTATTGTATTCCAAAAATCCCATGCTATCCACATCTATTTGGTTCCTGAGTTTAGATACTAAGAAATACTGTTATCTAAATCAATTTGATTTTTAAGTTTCAGAAAGTAGAAAGTTTATCAGAATTGGTTTTTCCTAAATTCATGTGACAAATACTTATTTTCAATGGGTTACTAGATTTGATTTGCTAATTTATAATGTTGTATTTTCATAACTGTTTCTGGACAAATTGTTTTGGGTTCTTCTATAGGTTTTAACATCAGGATTATGACAAATTTATAAAAATAGATAATTTGCTATCTCAGTCTATGTCCTGGAAGAGTTTCCCAAGACATTTCATAGATTTCACTTATAAAAATCACTACCTTTGTGTCTTTTTTAGTGCAGCAATTTGACATTTAAAATATATTTTAAGAAAATTTTTATTTTATTTATTTTTGAGACAGAGTTTCACTCTTGTTGCCCAGGCTGGAGTGCAGTGGCGCGATGCCTGCTCACCACAATCTCTGCCTCCCGGGTTCAAGCCTTTCTCCTGCCTCAGCCTCCCGAGTAGCTGGGATTACAGGCATGAGCCACCACACCCGGCTAATTTTTTGTATTTTTGTAGAGATGAGGTTTCTCCATGTTGGTCAGGCTGGTCTCAAATCCCCGACCTCAGGTGATCCGCCCGCCTAGGCCTCACAAAATGCTGGGATTACATGTGTGAGCCACCGTGCCTGGCCGGTCTTATTTTTTAAATAAGTTTATTCTGGAGAGAAGTCTATTAAGATTTTATACCTCCAGTTAATTCTGATGTCATCAACTTACTAAAAATCACAGACATTTTCCAGATTTTCAGATATATTATAAAAATCTCTATAATACTAACTTTTAAGTTTGTTGTTTTTAAATTTTTTTTTTTTGGTAGAGATGCGGGGAGGGGGGTCTCACTATGTTACCTAGACTGGTCTTGAACTCCTGGCCTCAAGCCATTCTCCTACCTCAGCCTCCCAAAGTGGTGGAATTACAGGCATGAGCCACTGCACCCAGCCTTAAGTTTTTAAATTGAGATCAAATTCACACAGCATAATATTCACCCTTTTAAAGTGTATAGTTGAGTGACCTGTAGTATATAAACAAAATTGTACAATCTTTACCCATTCCACATTTTCATTACCCCAAATGATACAGCTCTTTTAAGTTTAAATATATAGTCATTTCAATTTCTCATATACAATATTGTTTGTCATCCTTATTTCACCTCTGGAATCATTAAAGTTTGTCTCCTTTTTTTTCTCTTCCATCAAATATCAAATTTTGGATTGAGATCCAGTTTTTTTCTTTCAATTATTTCTGCCTTTTAAAATAATACTACCTCCTTCCTCCCACAATTCATTTCAGCTTGTTTTAGTTTCTTGGGTTCTGTATTTTATTTATTCTTCCTAGAATACAATATATGCATGAACATTAGGTTATAAAACTTCCAATACAACTTTTACTGCCACTCGCGGGTTTTTCAATTGTTTTCATTTTCGTGTACATTTAAATAATGTATATTTTAGGGATTTATTCCTTAATCCATGTTAATTAAGAGGGAATATTGAATTAATAATCAGATATTTGATGGCTATCCTATTGTACTGCTTCTTCTGGTCAAATAATGTGGCCAGTATGTTTTCTGCATTTTGGGGGGAAATATTAGAAAAAATGTTATAATCTCTTCCTGCTTTTTTTGACAGCTGTGCTTTCTACTACTCATCATATTTACAGGGTTTCAGACTGGTATGCTTTTATTTATGTATTTTGAGACACAGTCTCGCTCGGTCACCTAGTCTGGAGTGTGCAGTGGCGCAATCTCAGCTCACTGTAACCTCTAACTACCAGGTTCGAGCAATCCTCCCACCTCAGCCTGCTGAGTAGCTAGGATTACAGGTGTGCAACACCATGCCTGGCTAATTTTTTTTTTGTATTTCTAGTAGAGACGGGGTTTCACCATGTTGGCCAGGCTGGTCTCGAACTCCTGACCTCAAGTGATCCACCCACCTTGGCCTCCCAAAGTGCTAGGATTACAGGTGTGAGCCACCATGCCCGGCCTCAGACTGGTATTCTTTATGTAAAGATGAAGTCTGAGCAAAGATTATGCACACATACTTTTTCTCTTCCTTTTAAAATTCCATGCTAAATAATAATGATGGGGAAAGTCTTCGTTATACTCATTACAAGTGTTTCTCTTTTGCCACCATGAATTATAAATTTCCCGAAGGTAAACAACATGGTTAAAATCCTTTCCATAAATCCTAACTAAGATACTTATGATAATGAATATATCACTGATAATAATGGAAAACTTTTACTAAACCTATATTATGTGATAACAGTTTGAGGTACTTTACATTTATTAATTCATTGACTCTTCACAGCAATCCAATACATACAGCCTGATTATATATACCTAGACATAATTTTTTAAAACACCACTAATGGCCAGGCGCAGTGGCTCACGCCTGTAATCCCAGCACTTTGGGAAGCCAAGGTGGGAGGATCATGAGGTCAGGAGTTCGAGAGCAGCCTGGTCAATATGGTGAAACCCTGTCTCTACTAATAATACAAAAATTAGCTGGGCATGGTGGCGCACGCCTGTAATCCCAGCTACTCGGAAGGCTGAGGCAGAAGACTCACTTGAACTTGGGAGGCAGAGGTTGCAGTGAGCCGAGATTGCGCCACTGCCCTCCAGCCTGAGCAACAGAGTGAGACTTGGTCTCAAAAAACAGAACACCACTAATATCTTTAAGAAAAAATAATTGTCCGGACGTGGTGGCTCATGTCTGTAATCCCAGAACTTTGGGAGGCCGAGGCGGGTGTATCACGAGGTCAGGAGTTCGAGACCAGCCTGGCCAACGTAGTGAAACCCTGTCTCTACTAAAATTACAAAACTTAGCCAGGCATGGTTGCATGTGCCTGTAGTCTCAGCTACTAGGGAGGCTGAGGCAGGAGAATCACTTGAACCCAGGAGGCAGCAGTTGTGGTGAGCCGAGATCATGCCACTGCACTCCAGCCTGGACAACAGAGTGAGACTCTGTCTCAAAAAAAAAAAAAAAAAAAAAAAAGAAGAAAAACAACAACAACAAAAATTAATACCTGGATTGATAAACAACACTTTCATAACAGTGTCACTTTCTAGTATGGCATTGGGATTGGGACTGATGGAAAGGAACAAAACAAGCTCACAAGGAGAAAATGTGGATAATTTTGGCAATTAAAATAAATGTTTTAAAAGTAAAAATGAGCATCCAATGAGGTCAGTTTTTTTTTTTTTTTTTTTTACAGAATCTCACTCTGTCCTCCAGGCTGGAGTGCAGAGGCACCATCTCAGCTCACTGCAACCTCCACCTCCCAGGTTCAAGCGATTCTCCTGTCTCAGCCTCCCAAGTAGCTGGGATTACAGGCGCATGCCACCATGTCCAGCTACTTTTTTGTATTTTTAGTAGAGACAGGGTTTCACTGTGTTAGCCAGGATGGCCTCAATCTTCAGACGTTGTGATCTGCCCACCTCAGCCTTCCAAAGTGCTGGGATTACAGGCATGAGCCACTGTGCCCAGCTGAGGTCAGCTTTTATAGCTGCAAAAATTCAGAGGCAACCATAATGGGAATAGTCATTTTAAAGTCATTAAATATATCATGAAAATAAAAAAAATTTATATTTACTGAAATGGCACTCATGAAATCTTTGGCATGATAAAAGCAGTGAAAGGTATGGCATGCATATCATAATTACACTTCCTTAAAAAAGCACAGTATAGCATGATTTTCTCTACCAAACTGAGAATAGCCATCTATAAGTATGATTACAATTAAGTTTGGCTTTCTAGCAAGTTTTTGTTTTGTGATTTTGGCTTGACAATTAAAAATGTAAATTTGTAAAATAAAAAGGCCGGCCGCAGTGGCTCACGCCTGTAATCCCAGCACTTTCGGAGGCCGAGGCGGGTGGATCACCTGAAGTCGGGAGATGGAGACCATCCCGGCTAACATGGTGAAACCCCGTCTCTACTAAAAATACAAAAAATTAGCTGGGTGTTGTGACACATGCCTGTAATCCCAACTACTTGAAAGGCTGAGGCAGAAGAATCGCTTGAACCTGGGAGGTAAAGGTTGTGATGAGCCGCGATTACACCATTGCACTCCAGCCTAGGCAACAAGAGCGAAACTCCGTCTCAATAAAAAAGGAATAAAGCCAAGTGCAATTGCTCACGCCTATAATCCCAGCACTTTGGGAAGCCAAGGCAGGTGGATCACCTGAGGTCTGGAGTTCGAGACTATCCTAACCAACATGGAGAAACCCCATCTCTACTAAAAATACAAAATTAGCAGGGCGTGGTGGCACACGCCTGTGATCCCAGCTACTCAGGAGGCTGAGCCAGGAGAATTCCTTGAAGCCGGGAGGCAGAGGTTGTAGCGAGCCAAGATTACACCACTGTACTCCAGCCTGGGCAACAGAGTGAAACTCCATCTCAAAAAATATACAAAATAATAATAAAATAAAAAGATTAACACTGACTTCAAAAAGTTAAACCTCCACAAGGAATTTAAAAATATTAAAGGTCACACAATTCAAATGGTGTGACACTGGTGCAAACACAAATACACAGATCAGAAAAGATTGCCCTAAAAACACAAGCAAATATAAACAAGAGTATAATGTGTCACCAAGAAAGCAGAACAAAACAATGAACCAAAGAATTACAGGACAGCTGGCATTGGTATGTGACTGGAGGAGAGAGAGAATGTCAATTTAGACTCCGAATTTATAACCTGGAGTGAAATACATTTGGATACACAATTTAAATACAAAGTTTTAAAAAACCTGTGGAAGACGGTAAGCATCAGACATGATTTTTGGTTTAAAAAATGAGGAAGGTGACAGGGGCTTTAATTTTTATTATTCATTAGTATGAATTCCCTGATGACGAATGAGATCCGAGCCACTACTAAATGCCTTCCCACATTCCTTACAGTTATAGGGCTTTTCACCAGTGTGAATTCTCAGATGTCGAGTAAGGTTTGAGCATTTATTAAAGGCCTTTCCGCATTCATTACATTCATATGGCTTTTCATCCGTATGAATTCTCTGATGCTGGAAAAGTTGTGAGTTCTGAGTAAAGGCCTTCCCACATTCAAGACATTCAAAGGGTTTCTCACCAGCGTGAATTCTCTGATGTTGACGAAGCTGTGAGCTCTGAGTAAAAGCCTTTCCGCATTCCTTACAATCATAGGGTTTCTCACCAGTGTGAATTCTCTGATGATTAGTAAGTGCTGAGCCACTACTAAAGGCTTTGCCACATTCCTTGCACTCATAGGGTTTCTCACCAGTATGAATTCTCTGATGTTGAACAAGCTTTGAGCTCTGGGTAAAGGCTTTGCCACATTCCTTACATTCATAGGGTTTCTCACCTGTATGAATTCGCACATGCTGAAAAAGTTGTGAGCTTTTAGTAAAGGCTTTCCCACATACCTTACATGCATAAGGCTTTTCACCGGTGTGAATTCGCTGATGGTCAATAAGATTTGAGCAATAACTAAAGGCCTTCCCACATTCCTTACATTCATAGGGTTTCTTACCGGTATGGATTCTCTGATGTTGAGAAAGGTATGAGCTACAACTGAAGGCCTTTCCACACTCCTTACATTCAAAGGGTTTTTCGCCAGTATGAATTTTCAGATGCCGAGTAACATGTGAACCACAACTAAAGAATTTCCCACATTCTTTGCATTCATAAGATTTTTCACCAATATGAATTCTCTGATGTTGAATAAATTGTGAGTTCTGACTAAAGGCCTTTCCACATTTCTTACATTCAAAGGGTCTGTCTTCATTATTCATTATTTGCTGGAGAGTAAGGAATGTCTGTTGAATAAATGTGGGCATGTATTCAGGAGTGAATATTTCTTGACTGAAATGCCCATTTGGATATCCCAGTTGTTTTGCAAGGCGGCTTCTATATTCCAAAACATCTCCAAAACTGGAGTACTCAAGGCCATGCTTTGTAAGTCCCATTATCTCCCTCTGGCATAATTCTATTTCATAAACTTCCTTCTTTAGAGATAATAACTTGGTTTCACACATTGATTCCAGATCTGAAAGAAAATAAAATGGTAAATGTTTTTTCCTATTTGTGAAAAGTTACACTTTTATAATAGAAATGGAAAAATTAAAGAATAGCATCTACTAGGAAATGACACAGGGTTCACAAGGATATCTGTGTTATCTGAAAAAATGGACAAGAAAGACAAATAAATTAGTAAGATAATGCGGGAAGCAGGGGAAGGTAACTATGCAAATAAGTTACTACAATGATACTCAAATACGGATGTGGATCAGAATCACCTGGAAAGGCTGGTAAATATACAATGGTTGGGCTATTTTCCATATTAAAACATGACTAGCCATATATATGATATATGATATACATGTCATATATGATATACCTATATCCATATAAGTATGCATGTGTGTATATACGTATATCATACAATATGTGTAACATGAAGTGGGTCATTTTCTAGCCTCCATTAAAGGTCTCCTGAGAGAAATAAATGCGTACGGGGAAGATTCCTTGGCTCTCAGGTATAATAAAGCCCCACACTGAGCTTCAAAAACACCTGGAATTTCCTGACAGGAGGTCTTTGTTATGCTAATAAGGTAGTTCAAGGTGGGACCTTAGAAAGCTTCAGGGTGGGGTCTGATTGCCTGAAACACTAGCTTGTGATTAGAAGGTTGGGATTTTCAGCTGCCTGATCTCTGAGGAGAGAGAGGCTAGAGATTGAGTGGCCAGGGATTTAATCAATTGTGCCTGTGTAATAAAACCTCAAAAAAAATGCTGAGCAGTAAACTCAGTGGAGCTTTCTGGTTGGTAAACACATTGATGTGATAGGAGCAGGACAAACTGACTCCAAAGGGAGAGGGCATGGAAACTCTGTCCAGTTTCAGATCTTGCTCAAACATGTATCCTTTATAATAAAACTGTAGCTTTAAATACAGAGCTTTCCTGATTTCTATGAGTCACTCTAACAAATTATTGAACCTGAGACCTTGGAAACCCCTTAATTTATTGCTGTTAGCTGGCTGATCTGCAGGTGGCCTGGGGACTCCCAAGACTTGCAGCTGGCATCTGAAGTGAGGACAGTACTATGGAAGACTATGAGGGCTGCACATTCTGAATAGTGTCACAGGTGAACTGCAGTATACCCAGTTGGGGTGGAAACAGAATAAGTTCTTTAATAAAGGATACAGTGGATACAATATGAATGTGGTGGCCAGGCATGGTAGCTCACGCCTGTAATCCCAGCACTTTGGGAGGCCGATGCAGGCAGATCACCTGAGGTCAGGAGCTCCAGACTAGCCTGGCCAGCATGGTGAAACTTCGTCTCTACTAAAAATACAAAAATTAGCCGGACATGGTGGCATGTGCCTGTAATCCCAGCTACTCGGGAGGCTGAGGCAGGAGAACTGCTTGAACCCAGGAGGCGGAGGCTGCAGTGAGCTGAGATCGCGCCACTGCACTACAGCTGGGTGACAGAGTGAGACTCCGTCTCAAAATCAAAAAGAAATTGGTAACCGTGGGTTATTCACATGAGGGAAGAGCTAGATGTAAGTCTAATGTATTGAACTAATTTGATGTAAGTGTGTAAGTGGCAGATAGGGAAACTCAGAATATTTTATATGCTGGGGATTTAATGGAAATATTGTTTGCCTTGGAATTTTGAGATGCTGATCTTATGGGAGAGGAGACTTGCTCATGTACCACCACAGTGAATGAGAGAGAAGACAGCTAAAGTTTAAGGAAGATGGAAAGAAATTAAGACACAGTACAACATACTGCCATAGAAAGATAACAGGAACCAGAACCAGATTGATGAGAGCTGGCTGCCAATTCTGATACTTAATTGTTGTGTGCCACAAGCAATTATTTAACCTCTAAGCTACCATTTCTTCACCTGTAAAAGGGCAATAGTCCTTAACTCATGATTACTGGGGGGTTACAGGAAAACGCATATACATGTTTTGGAGTAAAGTGTTCAGGTATTATTATGAAACAATTTCTTACTAAAAATGGGGATATTAGGCAAATTAAATGGTTTGAAGATATCAAAATGAAGCCTATTGGAGTATCTCGAAACAGGAAGAGGGAATTAATTCCAACACAATCTTTTTCCTCCTATCTCTATATGATCTTGCAATAACTTTTTTTGAAACGGAGTCTCACTCTGTCACCAGCCTGGAGTGCAGTGGTGCGATCGCAGCTCACTGCAACCTCTGACTCCAGGGTTCAAGCAATTCCCCTGCCTCAACCTTCCGCGTAGCGGGGACTACAGGCATGCACCACCACGCCCGTCTAATTTTTTGTATTTTAGAAGAGATGGGGTTTCACCATGTTGGCCAGGATGGTCTTGATCTCCTGACCTTGTGATCCACCCACCTCGGCCTCCCAAAGTGCTGGGATTACAGGCGTGAGCCACCGTGCCTGGCAGATCTTGCAGTAACTTTTATCTAGTTAAGCTCCCAAGTAAAGTTTTAAAACTGCCCTCTTCTGTTTTCCACTGCCAATGTCATCTTCCAAAGCAGAATCAACTCTTTATCCAGACCAGTGAAGTAGCCTCCTCAACCAGTCTCCCCACCAAGCTCTCTCACCCTTTAATCTATTCAGGGAATAATATCATTTGGCTTAGGCTTCCACAGCTCAAAGTCCAAACTCCTCACAATCTCCTGCAAAGGCTGAATGCTGTGGTTCCTGCCTGTCTGTCCAAACCCTGACTCACACTCCACTCCTACTTGATCCTGGGGCCCACCAACACAGGCTTTTAGTCTTTCAAACACACCAAGCTTTTCCCCATCAGAGCCTTCACAGGGATTCTTCTCTCTGCCTGGAGTTTTCTTCTTTAGTAAAACATTAAACAAGACCTAGTGGCAAGCCTAGTACTACAATAATTCTGAAGTAGGAATGAGCATAAATATTTCAATATGCCTACAATAACAGTAACATAATATGAACGTATCTGTGATTTCCATTAATGTCAAAGTCACAGGAACGACTACTACTACTACTACTATGGTTTGTCCCATACACCATGATAGGAAGAAATGTTATATCTCAATTAGAGGTTATTAAATATAAAGACGTATTTTTGAGCTGGGCACAGTGGCTCATGCCTGCAATCCCAGCACTTCAGGAGGCCGAGGCAGGTGAATCACAAGGTCATGAGTTCAAGACCAGCTTGGCCAATATGGTGAAACCCCATCTCTACTAAAAATACAAAAATTAGCCGGGCGCACTGGCAGGCTCCTGTAATCCCAGCTACCCAGACAGCTGAGGCAGGAGAATTGCTTGAACCTCGGGGGTGGAGGTTGCAGTGAGCCGAGATCACACCACTGCACTCAAGCCTGGATGACAGAGTGAGACTGTCTCAAAAAAAAAAAAAAAAAAGAAAAGATGTATTTTTGATTCTCATCCAAGTTCATGGACTCCCTGAATTCTACCTAAAGGAATCCAAAGTTAGGAACCCCTAGAGCAAGAATGATCCTTTACAAACATGATCATGTCACTCTGCTAAATCATTCAATGGATTTACACCTCATTTGGAATAAAATTCAAGGTCCACAAGACCCAAAATCATCTACAGGTACATCTAATTCTCACCCTGACCTGCACCCAGCATGCAAACACTCATAAGCCTGCTACTTTCCTGATCTCCTCTTCTACAATTCCCGCTTTGCTCATTCAATTTCAGCCACAATGGTGGCTGCCAAAAAGCTCTGAACTCGAGTACTTGGTTCTTCCTGTTCCCTTTGCCTGAATCTGTCCTAGCAGATATTTATATTACCTGTTCCCTCACTTCATTCAAGTCTTTACTAAAAGAACACCTCATCAGAGGCCTTCTCTAGCCTCTCTTCATAGCACTTATATATCACCCACCACCTGACATTTCATATACACATGGACATATAATAATATAGAACTACAACATATTAATATATGATATGTTATTTATACTATACCAATATATTAGTTACATATAGATAAATACAAATGATATATAATTCCAAAAATATATTTATATATTATATAATATTAATGTCAAGCTAATATTGTTTTATGCATATATACTTGACATTCATTTTATTTTCTGCTATGGTTTGAATGTCTCTCCTTCAAAATTCAGCTGTTGCCAATGTGATAGTAGTAAGAGGTGGAGGCCGGACACAGTGGCTCAAGCCTTTAATCCTAGTACTTTGGTAGGCCCAGGTGGGTGGCTCGCTTGAACCCAGGAGTTAGAGACCAGCCTGGACAACAACGCGAAACCCTGTCTCTACAAAAAATAAAAAAATTAGCTGGGCGTGGTGATGTCTGCCTGTGGTCCCAGCTACTCGGGAGGCTGAGGTGGGAGGATCACCCGAGCCCGGGAGGTTGAGGCTGTGGTGAGCCATGATCCTGCCGTTGTACTCCAGCCTGCGTGACAGAGTGAGACTCTGTCTCAAAAAAAAAAAAAAAAATTCCAAAAACAAAGAGGTGGGGTCTTTAAGAGATGATCGGGCTTTGAGGATCCATCCCTCAAGAATGGGTTTGGGTGCTCTTATGAAGGGGCTTGATGGAAGGAGTTGGCTCTCTTGCTCCTAGTGCCTTCTGCCACACGAAGATGCAAGAAGGCCCTCGTCAGATGCCAGTGCCTTGATCTTAGAATTCTTAGCCTCCAGATCTATGAGAAAATAAATTTCTGTTCTTTATATATTACTTAATGTGAGGTATTCTGTTGTAACAGCACAAAATGGACTAAGACATTTTCTCTCTTACCCTCTAGAATGTAGGCTTCAGAAGTGCAGAACTTTAGAATGCCTTCATGAATACTATAGTCCCAGCCCTTGGACCAATGCTTGGTGCATAGTAATGCTCAATAGTACTCTTCTGGTTCTCCTACTTCACCCAAATCTCTCCTGCTCTGCCACCTCTTCCTGTTTAATATAGGCACACATTCTTTTTTTTTTCTTGGCCCCAACAATATCTCTATACATGGTGACTGCAGTCACTTCCAAGGCTCCACCTATACTTCAATAGGGATTAATTCCACTTCTACATAGTTAGCCTTTGACTTTCTGCTAAACTCTTTATCTCATTTCTCTTTTATACTACTCTACTTTGTGGAAGTCATATATGTATATATTTTAGCACCACTTTTGGACCTTGAGTTCGTAAAGGTAACATAATCAGTAAATTGTAGCACCTGGAAGATTCCCTTACACAAACCAGGAAATTAAAAAAAGTTCGATAAAGGAAACATTGAAGACAGTCTGATAAAACAGGTCACTGACAGGCAGCTATAATGAAGACCAGTACTTCGGCAAGATGTGTGTGTGCGTGTGCGTGTGTGTGTATATTCACCTGTGTGTATACAGATGCAATTCCATCATTTTGGGGAGTGGTAGTAGAAAACACCTGCACAAGTTTAAAAAATGCAGAAGAGGGGCCGGGCGCAGTGGTTCATGCCTGTAATCCCAGCACTTTGGGAGGCTGAGGTGGGTGAATCAGGAGTTTGAGACCAGCCTGGCCAATATGGTGAAACCCCATCTCTACTAAAAATACAAAAATTAGGTGGGCATGGTGGCACGTGCCTGTAGACCCAGCTACTCAGGAGGCTGAGGCAGAAGAATAGCTTGAACCCGAGAGGCAGAAGTTGCAGTGAGCCGAGATCATGCCACTGCACTCCAGCCTGAGCAACAGAGCGAGACTCCGTCTCAAAAAAAAAAAAAAAAAAAATGCAGAAGAGGAAGAAAAAGAATTAGCCAGGCATGGTGGCACATGGCTACGATCTCAGCTACTTGGAAGGCTGAGGCAGGGAGACTGCCTAAGCCCAGAAGTTTGAGCCTACAATGAGTTACGATCATGTCACTGTACTCCAGCCTGGGTGACAGAGCCAGGCCCTTAAAAAAAAAAACAAAACAAAAAAACAGAGAGAGAGTAAAAGAAGCTAGCAAACAGCTGAATCTAAAATATGGGTAAAAGAGGGTTTTTTTTAGAGGAGAAGTGAAAGGTACCTTCTACTTGAAATTAAGAGGAGAGTTGGAGAGGAGTAGTAGAAAGAGTGGTAAGTGAGGAAAAGGGCGAAACAGGTTACTTAACAACTATGCTAAAAGGACTTCATTTGCTACACTGGCCTAGTTTCTTGATGGGAGCTTCAGAGACAATATCTCAAAGGTGCTGTTTCCTCCTGACCGGCTGAGTTCTGACCTGTCATGCCTTTCTCCTGTCCAGTCATTTCTCACTTACCTGAACACAGGCCTCTTGTAAGCTCTCTGCCAACCATCCAGGGCTCTTTCCCTTGTTCCAATAAGGAGATCACTTGAGGCTTAGGAGTGTAAAGTCCTGCTCACAAGAAAAGATATGGAATATGGTTATGCTGTGGGTAAATGAGATCCAGTCCCTTGAGGATCAAGGAAGAGATGCCACTACAGGAACAGCCAAAGAAAGATGAAGACGAAGCCTCAACCACAGCCCACTGGAGTTGCCCATTTCCCATTCTTCCTTCTCATTTCAGCTCAAACCATTTGTTTGGTAATAAAGAATAGAAATTCAGCCAGTAACTTGAAAAGCAGCTGAGAAATTCACTGTGGAAGAAGCAGACATTCCAGAGGAGAACTGGGAATCACTGGTACGGATGCCCTTACCCATTGAAACCAGATTGCTGTAGTTCTCCAACATCACATCTCTGTATAAGTCCCTCTGAACAGGGTCCAGGCAGTCCCACTCCTCCTGAGAGAAGTCTATGGACACATCACTGAACATCACTGACCCCTGAAACAATAAACATACGTCTTACTTGTGTAATTAAAAAAATGTATCAGCGACTACTGTGCTTGTACTGCGGGGTAATACAAAATGAGTAGGACGGGCGCGGTGGCTCAAGCCTGTAATCCCAGCACTTTGGGAGGCCGAGACGGGTGGATCACGAGGTCAGGAGATCGAGACCATCCTGGCTAACACGGTGAAACGCCGTCTCTACTAAAAAAATACAAAAAACTAGCCGGGCGAGGTGGCGGGTGCCTGTAGTCCCAGCTACTCGGGAGGCTGAGGCAGGAGAATGGCGTGAACCCGGGAGGCGGAGCTTGCAGTGAGCTGAGATCCGGCCACTGCACTCCAGCCTGGGCGACAGAGTGAGACTCCGTCTCAAAAATAAATAAATAAATAAATACAAAATGAGGCCGGGCGCGGTGGCTCAAGCCTGTAATCCCAGCACTTTGGGAGGCCGAGACGGGCGGATCACGAGGTCAGGAGATCGAGACCATCCTGGCTAACACGGTGAAACCCCGTCTCTACTAAAAAAAATACAAAAAACTAGCCGGGCGAGGTGGCGGGCGCCTGTAGTCCCAGCTACTCGGGAGGCTGAGGCAGGAGAATGGCGTGAACCCAGGAGGCGGAGCTTGCAGTGAGCTGAGATCCGGCCACTGCACTCCAGCCTGGGTGACAGAGCGAGACTCCGTCTCAAAAACAAACAAACAAACAAACAAAAAAATAAATAAATAAATAAATAAATAAATACAAAATGAGTAATTATATTGGTGTCACTGAGAACCTGTATCATTAGATCTCAGAAACAGATGCAAGAGTAGGAAGTTTATATTAAATTCCTGACTCGGTCCATTGAAAAGGACTAGAAATGATGACTAATCTAGTAGCAACGAGCATCCCTAGTGTCTGGATTGTGGTTTCTTTTCTTTACTTTTTATTTATTTATTTATTTATTTATTTATTTTTTTGAGACGGAGTCTCACTCTGTCACCCAGGCTGGAGTGCAGTGGCCGGATCTCAGCTCACTGCAAGCTCCGCCTCCCGGGTTCACGCCATTCTCCTGCCTCAGCCTCCCGAGTAGCTGAGACTACAGGCGCCCGCCACCTCGCCTGGCTGGTTTTTTGTATTTTTTAGTAGAGACGAGGTTTCACCGTGTTAGCCAGGATGGTCTCGATCTCCTGACCTCGTGATCCACCCGTCTCGGCCTCCCAAAGTGCTGGGATTACAGGCTTGAGCCACCGCGCCTGGCCACTTTTTTTTTTTTTTTTGAGACAGAATTTCGCTTTTGTCACCCAGGTTAGAGTGTAGTGGCGTGATCTCCGCTCACTGCAACCGCCTCCTGGGTTCAAGTAATTCTCCTGCCTGAGCCTCCTGAGTAGCTCGGATTACAGGCACGTACCACCACACCTGGCTAATTTTTGTATTTTAAGTAAAGACAGGGTTTCACCATGTTGGCCAGGCTGGTCTCAAACTCCTAATCTCAGGTGATCCACCCGCCTCGGCCTCCCAAAGTGCTGGGATTATGGTGTGAGCCACTGCACCCAGCCTAGATTGTGGTTTCTAAGTATCATTTTCAAATAAAAGAAACCAAGGTTCTTTGGGAAAAGAACTAATTTCATGAAATCCACAAGAGCAAATTTTACAAAATGCACAGGATGAGTCTGAACGTCTTGTTATACCAAAAAGCAAGAAAGCAACCAAAAACTGTTAGGATCATGCTGATAAGACTAGAGGCCACCTTGAAGACACTCCCACTGGCCAACACTGTTACAACTCGCATATCAAATTATTATAATTTTTTTTGTAATAGGATTTATAAATTTAGGGTTTGAAAATCTTACAAAAGTTATCTTAAGCCACATTAAATAATTCTATCTTGACAATGACATTGCAAAACTAATAAAATGAAGATACTAGAGATATTACGTAAAAAGTACAGGGAGATGAGGCACATGTTGGGGAAATCTAGAGAAAATGTGGTATTTGGGTATTTAGATTTTTTTTTTTTTTTTTTTTTTTTTGAGACGGAGTCTCGCTCTGTCGCCCAGGCTGGAGTGCAGTGGCCGGATCTCAGCTCACTGCAAGCTCCGCCTCCCGGGTGTACGCCATTTTCCTGCCTCAGCCTCCCAAGTAGCTGGGACTATAGGCGCCCGCCACCTCGCCCGGCTAGTTTTTTTGTATTTTTTAGTAGAGATGGGGTTTCACTGTGTTAGCCAAGATGGTCTCGATCTCCTGACCTCGCAATCCGCCCATCTCAGCCTCCCAAAGTGCTGGGATTACAGGCTTGAGCCACCGCGCCCGGCCTAGACGTTTTATTTGTATTTTTGTTTCATTAGCAACTAATGCTTGAGGCATCTATTTAATAAAATAGATGTGGGCCGGGCGCAGTGGCTCACGCCTCTAATCCCAGCACTTTGGGAGGCCGAGGTGGGCGGATCACCTGAGGTCGGGAGTTCGAGACCAGCCTGACCAACATGGAGAAATCCCGTCTTTACTAAAAATACACAATTAGCCGGGCATGGTGGCGCATGCCTGTAATCCCAGCTACTTGGGAGGCTGAGGTAGGAGAATCGCTTGAACCTGGGAGGCAGAGGTTGTGGTGAGCAGAGATCGCACCACTGCACTCCAGCCTGGGCGACAAAAATGAAACTCCATCTCAAAAAAATAAATAAATAAAATTAAAAAATAATAAAATAGACGTGTATTTTCTTTAATAAAAAGAAAGCTTCTTCCCCTCCTCAATGTAGAAATTGGAACAAAGATATGCCAAACCCCTATTAAGACATTTCCCATGGGATTAAAAAATCCCAGGCCAGGCGCGGTGGCTCACGCTTATAATCCCAGCATTTTGGGAGGTCAACACGGGGGGATCACGAGGTCAGGAGTTCGAGACCAGTTTGACCAACATGGTGAAACCCCGTCTCAACTAAAAATACAAAAATTAGCCAGGCATGGTGGCGTGAGCCTGTAGTCCCAGCTACTCAGGAGTCTGAGACAGGAGAATCGCTTGAACCTGGGAGACAGAGGTTTCAGTTATCCAAGATTGCACCACTGCACTCCAGCCTGGGCAAGAAAGCGAGACTCTATATCAAAAAAAATGAGGTGGTGTAATCCCAGCACTTTGGGAGGCTGAGGCGGGCGGATCATGAGGTCAGGAGATCAAGACCATACTGGCTAACATGGTGAAATCTCGTCTCTACTAAAAATACAAAAAACTTAGCCGGGCGGAGTGGCAGGCCTGTAATCCCAGCACTTTGGGAAGCCAAGGCAGGTGGATCATGAGGTTAGGAGTTCAAGACCAGTTTAGCCAACATGATGAAACCCCATCTCTACTCAAACTACAAAAAAATTAGCTGGGCATGGTGGCGGGCGCCTGTAATTCCAGCTACTCGGGAGGCTGAGGCAGAGAATTGCTTGAACCTGGGAGGTGGAGGCTGCAGGAGCTGAGATTGTGCCACTGCACTCCAGCCTGGGCAACAGAGCTAGACTCCGTCTCAAAAAAAAGAAAAGGGCCGGGCGCGGTGGCTCAAGCCTGTAATCCCAGCACTTTGGGAGGCCGAGACGGGCGGATCATGAGGTCGGGAGATCAAGACCATCCTGGCTAACACGGTGAAACCCCGTCTCTACTAAAAAATACAAAAAACTACCCGGGCGAGGTGGCGGGTGCCTGTAGTCCCAGCTACTCGGGAGGCTGAGGCAGGAGAATGGCGTGAACCCGGGAGGCGGAGCTTGTAGTGAGCCGAGATCCGGCCACTGCACTCCAGCCTGGGCGACAGAACAAGACTCCGTCTCAAAAAAAATAAAAAAGAAAAGAAAAAATTTTTGAGGAAAAAAGGAAAATGTCTTACTTATACAAAAAATACTAATTAGTTTTGTCAATAATTTATCTGACCAAAACGAAAATAGTTAATGTTTATCAAATAAGTAAAAAGTCAGTAATAATAGTGTTACAACTTCTGAAAAAATTCATAAAATTGAAAAACAGAGAAAAATTTCTCAGGCCATCAATTTTTCTCCCTTATTAAGGGAGAAAAAAGGTCTTCATGATTCTGCTAAAAGACCTCACCTAACAATGCAAGGGGTAGTCAGGGAATGTCTTAAATCTCTGTCCCATTGATGAATCATCCCCTTTTGCTTGTCCTATGCAGGAAGACTATTTATGGTCACGTTACACAGCAGCTACATGACCTGGTATAACACAACTATAATCAGTTTGCTTGTGCCTGACGCAAAAGTTCTCAACTCTTGGTCTGTGTTATGTCCAAAGCTATCCTTCATCTAATACATTCTAAACTACCCCCATGTGATCTTAGAGCATCAATCAAAGCTACAAAAAAGATATATGTAAAGTTATTTTATTTTTATTTTTTTGAGATGTCGCCCAGGCTGGAGTACAGTGGCGTGATCTTGGCTCACTGTAATCTCTGCCTCCCAGGTTCAAGGATTCTCCTGCCTCAGCCTCCTGAGTAGCTGGGACTACAGGAATGTGCCACCATGCCTGGCTTATTTTTTGTGTTTTTAGTAGAGATAGGGTTTCACCATGTTGGCCAGCCTAGTCTCTAACTCCTGACCTCAGGTGATCTGCTCGCCTCCACTTCCCAAAGTGCTGAGATTACAGGCGTGAGCCACTGCGCCTGGCCTTTTACAAATTCTTTAATAATTATTTTTCTGGTGGTAGAATTTTCTACAATATAGATATTACTGGATAAGACTTAAAAGGTTATTCTGTGCTCTGATGGTGTGATCTAAATGACTTATGCATTGGCTGAATGCATTGGCTGAACCATTGTAAACATCCATTATCACTATCCTTAATTCTGAGATAAAGAAAACTTGATGATTCACAGAAATTCCTTACAATCCAAACTTCCTTGTCAACCTAAAATTGGACTTCTCTCCAGGATGTTCTTACAGAGTTGCAGAGATCTGTATCAGCCACCAACCCCATGATCCCCAAAGCTGCCTAAACCGGATTTTGCAACAATCCAACATTTGGAACTACCAGCACCACATTTCATCCTATCTTACTGGAGAATGCTACTCTGTACAGATAATCTTGGCTTTTCTATATTCCCATCTAAGTAACTCACACCTTCAACTCATCAAATAATGGTCCAGACAGGGTAAGTTCATTTTACGAATCTATTCTTGCTTCCTTGAGATACTTCATCCCCTATCATAGTCCTTGGGAAAGAGTTGAAAAAAAAAGATGCATAGGTATTTACGGAATGAAAATATTAATGCTGGTTGATTTATAAAAATAAAAGGGATACTTAGACATGGTATAGAATTATCTAGCTAAGAAGAAATGGGGATCAGGATTCTGAAGGGGAAATGTTAGCCAGAAATGTCAGGATAAGGAAAGCAATTGCTCATGTCTTTTTTTAAAAAAAGAAACCAAATGTCAGGAAGGGAAGAAAAAGCATCAACTCACCTCAGCCATGGCTTCCAGTACTGCAGACGGTTAGTCTTCCTTGCGGCTATTCTCCTGAAAAAGGATAGTGTTCTGAGATTGCGTGACTGGGGAAGTAAAACCCTCTAGAAATCACCCCAGAGGCCGGATAAAACTACCTCCATACTTCTTGGTCTTAAGATATAACTCTAGTTAGTGGGAATATGGAACAAATCCTACTCCTTCCTTAACCCTACAAACCCCAGGCTTTAGTTGCAGCAAGATGGATCCTGGGTAACTGGATCCAAGGGAAGACAAGGACCCAGATTCATTCTCCCTCATGCAAACAACCTAAGTTCCTGCCTTAGCCAAGGGATTCGGGCCAGACCTTGTCCCACCTCAGTGATGTTGCTCTGAATCCACGATTGAGCTACTATGGCCTGCCCTGAGCTACTGACCTACTATGACCCAAGACTGAGCTATCATGACCTCCTTTGCAGCCCTCAGGTCCCCAGACTAGACTCATACAAATGGTGCCTTTTGGCCAGGAACACAGTGCACTCAGATCAGAAAGACCAAAGACTTCCCTAATCAAGTCTTTTTGTTTCTCAACCCTAAAAAAGTCAACTTCCCTCACCACATGCACACACACAACACCCGCATCCACCCCTAAACACAAAGGGATGCAGGGGGTACTAAGTCTTCTAGCTCTGTTTTATTTAAATATATATATATGCTTGTAATACCAGCTACTTGGAAGGCTGAGGCACAAGAATCCCTTGAACCCGGGAGGCAGAGGTTGCAGTGAGCCGAGATTGTGCCATTGCACTCCAACTTGGGTGACAGGGTAAGACTCTGACTCAAAAAAAAAAAAAAAAAAAAAAAAGGCTGGGCCCAGTGGCTCACACCCGTAATCTCAGCACTTTGGGAGGCTGAGGCAGGTGGATCACCTGAGGTCAGGAGTTAAAGACCAGCCTGACCAACATGGAGAAACCTGTTTCTACTAAAAAAAAAAAAAATTAGCCAGGCATGGTGGCACATGCCTGTTATCCCAGCTACTTGGGAGGCTGAGGCAGGAGAATTGCTTGGAGGTTGCAATGAGCCGAGATTGTGCCACTGCACTCCAGCCTGGGCAACAAGAACGAAACTCTGTCTCAAAAAAAAAAAAAAGAAATTCAATCTTTTGCTGTTGCCAAAAGGTGAGGCTGTTTTTAAAAATATCTGTGCTCAAAGGACTCCTTTTAAGAGTCTCCTGAAAGGTGATCCCATTAGCCAACGAATGAAAACTTGCACAACAATAAACAGAATACTTCTGCCACTCCACCAGACTATGATAGTCTTTAACAGATATCAGTCAATTGAAATAGCTGTGAAATGCTCTAAGTCTACAATAACATGTAAGAAAAAAATTGTTTTAAAGTACACAAAAAAGGTAGGTGGATAAAAGTGTTTTTTTTTACATACAATAATTAGAGAGTGATTATCTATGTGTTTTTTTCTCATCCTGTTTTTTATAGTTCCAGTATTTGCGGCTTGTTTCCATCTATACAAGATAAAAAGAATAAACTCAGGAAGTTTGAAAAAGCCAGTTAGTCCCAGAAAAAGGAAAAACTGTACCAAAGTCAGAGGACCCATCACAACAGTGGCCTCACACAATATCCCAAGATAGGAGATTCACTGCAGTTAGTACACATACACAAAACCAAGGATAGAAATGGGATACAATAAAATAACAAATTAGCCAAATGTTCCAAAAGAGAGCTTAAAGCTTATGGCATACTGTGGGCGGCAAGCCAACCAGGTGTTAAGGCAAGAGACCTAGGGTACAAGCTGTTTTAGTATAATACACAAAATATATAGAATAAAAATAGTTGTACCAAAAATAAATTATAACTATATATAAATATTATTAATCATTAGTTTGTAGCATTACTCTTTATTCCAATAATAATCTTTGCGCTACAATTATAACCTATAAAAACCCAGGTCATACAGAGATAGAAACTAAAGGAACACGGTACAGAGATAAAAACTAAAGGGACACGGTAAAAAATGGCCCAAACAAAATCGTGAGCCCTCTGTTATGCCCAGACAGGGCCACTAGAGGGCTTCTTGGTCTAGCGGCAGCACCAGTGCCTGGGTAGGCACCCGTTACTTAACAGACTGGGAAAACGAGTCCCCCTTTCTCCGGAGGAGTTAAAACACACTGCTCCACCACCTCTCGTAAAAGGCCTGACATCAGTCAGGCCCGCCCACAGCCATCCAGAGGCCTAACCGTCTCCCTGTGATGCTGTGCTTCAGCAGTCACGCCCATGGTCTGCTTTCATGTTCTGCCCTGTACACCTGGCTCCGCCCTCTAAATAACAGTAACGAAATTAGTAAAAGTACTAAAGTCTTTAAAATACATTAAAAAAAATAATGATGTAAACTGTCCCCTCTCTCTCTCTCTCTGCCTCGGCGACCAAATAGGGAAGGGCCCCCTGTCCGGTGGACACATGACTCGCATGACCTTACCTATCATTGGAGATTACTCTCACTCCATACCCTGCCCCTTTGCCTTATACACAATAAATAACAGCGTGACCAGGCATTCGGGGCCGCTACCAGTCTCCGTGTCTTGGTGGTAGCTGTTCCCCAGGCTCAGCTGTCTTTTGTTCTCTTTGTCTTGTGTCTTTTTTTTTTTTTTTTTTTTTTTTTTTTTTTTTTTTTTTGAGACGGAGACGGAGTCTCGCGCTGTCACCCAGGCTGGAGTGCAGTGGCCGGATCTCAGCTCACTGCAAGCTCCGCCTCCCGGGTTCACGCCATTCTCCTGCCTCCGCCTCCCGAGTAGCTGGGACTACAGGCGTCCGCCACCTCGGCCGGCTAGTTTTTTGTATTTTTTAGTAGAGACGGGGTTTCACCCTCCTGACCTCGTGATCCGCCCGTCTCGGCCTCCCAAAGTGCTGGGATTACAGGCTTGAGCCACCGCGCCCGGCTTGTGTCTTTATTTCTACAATCTCTCGTCTCCACACACAAAGAGAAAAACCCACAGGCCCTGTAGGGCTGGACCCTACACATACTCAACCTATTATCACCTAGGAAGTAAACATTCTCTTAACAATATTAAACCCCTAATAATTACATAGTGATATTAATAAGGGAGATTTAAGTTTTTAAAAAATGCCTGGCTGGGTACAGCGGCTCATGCCTGTAATCCCAGCACTTTGGGAGGCTGAGGAGGGCAGATCATGACGTCAACAGGTCAAGACCATCCTGGCCAACGTGGTGAAACTCTGCCTCTACTAAAAATACAAAAATTAGCTGGGTGTGGTGGCGGGTGCCTGTAATCCCAGCTACTTGGGAGGTTGAGGTAGGAGAATCAGGAGGCCAAGGTTGCAGTGCACTGAGATCATGCCACTACACTCCAGCCTGGCAACAGAGCAAGACTACATCTCAAGAAAAGAATAAATAAATAAGATTTTAAAATACCACTAGCCCAGGTCAATGTATCTTAATAACAGGGGGATGAGCTGTAGTGAAACTGCAGACCATGCAAAAATTTAAAGCACATATCTTGTCCAATAAATGAACTGACTTACAAAAATTAAAATCTATATTAAAAATAGAAACTTACATGTCTGATGAAGTATAAAAAGAGACTCAGTCTCATGATCAACAGCTTAGGAAACTTAAATGCACATTACTAAGTGAAAGAAGCCAATTCAAAAGACTACATACTGTATGATTACAACATTCTGGAAAAGGCAAAACTATGGAGACAATAAAAAGATTAGGAGCTGACAGGGAGGGAGGATCAGTCAGGGCAGAGGCCTTTTAGAGCAATGGAATTAATATGCATGACATCATAATGGAGATACATGTCATTATACATTTGTCCAAACCCATGGATGTATAACACCAGGAGTGAACCCTAATGTAAACTATAGACTCAGTGATAATGATGTGTCCACATGGGTTCATGAGTTGTAATAAATGTACCACTCTGATGGGGAACGTTGATGATGGGGGAGACCATACATGTGCGGGTGAAAGAGGCATATGGGAAATCTCTGTACCTTCTGCTCAATTTTACTGTGAACCTAGAAGCACCCTAAAAAATAAAGCATATTAAAACAAATAACAACAAAAAAGTAAGTTCTGTCACATGCTACATGTTTGAACCCTGAGGACATTATGCTAAGTCAGGGATTTAAGCAATGTATTTAAAATAACTGGTGGCTCAAAGAATAAATTGCAATGGAAGTTAAAAATATTTTATCAGGTAAGGGGATCGAGACCATCCTGGCCAACACGGTGAAACCCCATCTCTACTAAAATACAAAAAAAAACAAATTAGCTGGGCGTGGTGGTGAGCATCTGTAGTCCCAGCTACTTGGGAGGCTGAGGCAGGAGAATCACTTGAACCCAGGAGGCAGAGGCTGCAGTGAGCTGAGATCGTGCCATTGCACTCCATCCTGGTGAGAGAGCAAGACTCCTTTGCAAAAAAAAAAAAAAAAAAAAAAAAAATTGGCTGGGTGTGGTGGCTCACGCCTGTAATCACAGCACTTTGGGAGGCCGAGGCAGGTGGATCACAAGGTCAAGGAGATCAAGACCCTATCTGTACTAAAAATACAAAAAATTAGCTGGTGGTGTGGTGGTTGCCTGTAGTCCCAGCTACTCGAGAGGCTGAGGCAGGAGAATGACGTGAACCTGGGAGGCGGAGTTTGCAGCGAGCTGAGATCGCACCACTGCATTCCAGACTGGGAGAGAGAGTGAGACTCCGTCTCAAAAAAAAAAAAAAAAAAAAGTAAACTGAATGATAATAAAAAATAACACATCAAGGTAATTTATCAAAGCATTTAACTAATTCATTATTATATTGTATCCCATTACTACTTGGATTATTGTGTGTGTCTACTGACTAACTGCAGTGAATCCTCTTTCTATCTTGAGGTATTGTGATTAGAAAGAAGCCAGTCACAAAAAGACAAATACTATTATATATGATTCCACTTACAGAGGTATCTAAGGTAGTCAAACTCATAGAAACAGAAAGTAGAACGGTGGCTGCCAGGGGCTGGGGAAAGAGGGAAATGGGACATTGTAGCTTAATAGTTATAATTCAGTTTGCAAGATGAAAAAGTTCTAAAGATCTGTTGTACAACAATACGAATATACTTAACACTGGAATGTACATTTAAAAATGACTAGCTTGGTGTGGTGGTTCACACCTGTAATCCCAGCACTTTGGGAGGCCAAAGCGGGTGGATCACCTGAGGTCAGGAGTTTGGGACCAGCCTGACCAACATGGAGAAACCCCGTCTCTACTAAAAATACAAAATTACCTGGGCTTGGTGGCACAGGCCTGTAATCCCAGCTACTTGGGAGGCTGAGGCAGGAGACCACTTGAACCTGGGGGGTAGAGGCTGCAGTGAGCTGAGATCGCACCATTGCACTCCAGCCTAGGCAACAAGAGCAAAACTCCATCTCAAAAAAAAAAAATATTAAGATGGCTGGGCATAGTGGCTCATGCCTATAATCCCAGCACTTTGGGAGGCCAAGGCAGGCGATTATGAGGTCAAGAGTTCAAGACCAGCCTGACCAACATGGTAAAATCCCGTCTCTACTAAAAATACAAATTAGCCAGGCGTGGTGGCACGCACCTGTAATCCCAGCTACTCAGGAGGCTGAGGCAAGAGAATAGCTTGAACCCAGGAGGCAGAGGTTGCAGTGAGCTGCGATCATGCCACTGCACTCCAGCCTGGGTGACAGAGTGAGACTCCATCTCAAAAAAAAAAAAAAAAAAAGATTAAGATGGTAAACTTTATATCGTGTTTTATACCACAATTAAAATGTAAACAAAATCACTAAAAGAAAAAAGCAAGCCAGGCATGATGGCATGTTGTCTGTAGTCCCAGCTACCTGGGAGGCTGTGGTGGGAGAATCACTGGAGCCCGGGAGGTCGAGTTTGCAGTAAGCTGTGACTGCGCCACTGCACTCCAGCCTGGGTAAGAGAGTGAGAGATCCATCTCTAAAAAAAAGAAAAAAACAAAAAACCAGAAAAATTTACATGTTCGATGAAGTATAAAAAGGGACCCGGTAAAATGATCAGTGGCTCAGATTCCAATGAGCTTATTTTGTGGAACCAAGTCCCAGGTACCAAACGCTAATTAATTGAGCCCTCAGTCTTTTTTTTTTTTTTTTTTTGAGACGGAGTCTTGCTCTGTCACCCAGGCTGGAGTGCAGTGGCCGGATCTCAGCTCACTGCAAGCTCCTCCTCTCGGGTTCACGCCATTCTCCTGCCTCAACCTCCCGAGTAGCTGGGACTACAGGCACCCGCCACTTCGCCCGGCTAGTTTTTTGTATTTTTTAGTAGAGACGGGGTTTCACGGTGTTAGCCAGGATGGTCTCGATCTCCTGACCTCATGATCCGCCCGTCTCGGCCTCCCAAAGTGCTGGGATTACAGGCTTGAGCCACCGCGCCTGGCCGAGCCCTCAGTCTTTAAATTAAGTCTGTTGTTGGTTTAATTTTCCTATTATCAGATATGGGCAATTTTTATGTTACCTCATATTTTGTTTTGTTAGAGATTTATTAATTTCATTAATTCCCAAAACTAAGCTTTTGCCTTTGTTAATTTTCTTCATTGTACATTCATTTCGTATTTCAATATATGTTCGTTATGTACATCAAAACGTATACCAAAATATATGCAATAGAAAATAAACTAAAAATTTTATATTTGGGCTTTTATTCTTATTATTTCCTAGATTTTAATTTTGGGGATTTAACTTACCAAACTTTTCCTTAGCTTCTTGAGATGAATACACAGATCATTAATTTTTCAACATTCATTTATTTATTTTTCTTTTTTTGTGTGTGTCGCCCAGGCTGGAGTGCAGTGGCGCGATCTTGGCTCACTGCAACTTCTGCCTCCCGGATTCAAGCAATTCTCTGCCTCAGCCTCTCAAGCAGACGGGATTATAGGCACCTGCCACCATACCCAGCTGATTTTTTTTGCATTTTTAGTAGAGATGGGGTTTCACCATATTGGCCAGGCTGGTCTTGAACTCCTGACCTCGTGATCCACCCGCCTCGGCTTCCCAAAGTGCTGGGATTATAAGCGTGAGCCACGGCGCCCAGCCAACATTCATTTTTTTCTAACATATGCATTTGCAGCTATATATTTTCCTCATATTCAGCTTTAGAAACATAATTTTGATGTTATTTTTCATTATCACTGTTTAAAATATTTTAAATATCTACTGCAATTTATTTATTCTTTGAGTCACCAGTTATTTATAAATACATTGCTTAAATCCCAAACATTGCGATATCTCTTTGTGTTTTTTAAATTTAGAAATGGGGTCTTGCTATATTGCCCAGGGTGGTCTCAAATTTCGGGGATCAAGCGATCCTCCTGCCTTGGTTTCCCAAAGTGCTGGGATTACAGGCATAAGTCACCACACCTAGCTGGGATATTTCTAATTATCTTCTTGTTATTGACTTCTAGCTTAACCTACTCTGGTCAGGAAAGTTACAGTATTATTTCATTCCTTTGAAATTTATTGAGACTCCTTTTGTGGTCCAGCATATGATCAATTTGGATAAATGTCTCATATTCATTTGAAAAGCATGTATATTATGTAGTTGTAAGGTACACTGTTCTATACATATCAATCAGGTCAAGCTTGTCAATCACACTGTTCAAATACCATATAGCTTTATTGGGTTTGTCACTTGTTCTATCAGCTATTGAGAAGAGTGCTAAAAACTCTCCACTAAGATTGTGATTTATCTACTACTTCTTTTATTTTTTTTTTTTTTTTTGAGACGGAGTCTCGCTCTGCCGCCCAGGCTGGAGTGCAGTGGCCGGATCTCAGCTCACTGCAAGCTCCGCCTCCCGGGTTCCCGCCATTCTCCTGGCTCAGCCTCCCGAGTAGCTGGGACTACAGGCGCCCGCCACCGCGCCCGGCTAGTTTTTTGTATTTTTTTTAGTAGAGACGGGGTTTCACCGTGTTAGCCAGGATGGTCTCGATCTCCTGACCTCGTGATCCGCCCGTCTCGGCCTCCCAAAGTGCTGGGATTACAGGCTTGAGCCACCGCGCCCGGCCTACTACTTCTTTTAGTTATGTCAAATATATTTGAAGCCATTTTATGAAGGCATATAAATTCAGAACTGTTACATCGTACTGATGAATTGATCTTTTTATTATAAACTATTCCTCTTTATCTCTAGTAAAGCTTCTTGTTGTAAAATATATTCTTGTCATAAAGTCTATACTGCAGTTTGGAATACAGATTGATACCACTATTTCAGAAAACTGTCAGTATCTACTAAAGTTGAACATATATACATAACCTATGACCCAGCAATTTCTCTCCTAGAAATACACCCAAGAGAAATGCATTCATATGTGCACCAAAAGACACGTACAAGAATGTTCCCGGCAGCATTTTTCATAGTAGCCTCAATATGAAATCACATGCCAATCAATAATGGAATGGATAAGTAAAATGTGTTATATTCGGGCGGGCATGGTGGCTCATGCCTGTAATCCCAGCACTCTGGGAGGCCGAGGCAGGCGGATCACCTGAGGTCAGGAGTTTGAGACTAGCCTGGCTAACATGGTGAAACCCTGTTTGTATTAAAAATACAAAAATATTAGCTGGGTGTGGTGGCGTGCGCCTGTAATCCCAGCTACTCGAGAGGCTAAGGCAGGAGAATTGCTTGAACCCGGGAGGCAGAGGTTGTGGTGAGCTGAGATGGTACCATTGTACTCCAGCTTGGGCAACAAGAGCGAAACTCTGCTTCAAAAAAAAAAAGTGTTATATTCATACAACAGAATTTTAAACAGCAATAATAATGTGTTCACTATATTCATTATATCACCTATAACTAATGGATAAATTGTATATATTTATACTACACATTATTGCAGAATGCATTCATATTACATATAAAATACAATATTGAGTAAAAGAAGCCAAGCATCATGTCCAAGTGAGATTGACAGTAGGAAAAAAAAAGTGAAAAAAAAAGAAGCCAAGCAAAATTCAAGTATAGGTAAAATGACTCTATGGCCATGGAAGACAAAATAATAGTTACCTTTGGGAGAAGTGGGTAGTGAGTGAACTGGACAAGACTTGGGCTTCTGTAATGCCAATAATGTTCTATTTCCTTATCAGATTTGAGGTCTGGTTAAAGGAATATGCTCACTTTTATGCAAGTCATCAGGTCATATACTTTGATTTTGTACTTTTTAGAATGTATGTTTTATATATATATATATATTTGAGACAGGGTCTTCCTTTGTTGCCCCGGCTGCAAGACCAATCGCAGCTCACTGCAGCCTCAACCTCCCTAGGTTCAAGCAATCCTCCCACCTTATCCCTGAGTACCTGGGACCATAGCAGCATGTAACCATGCCTGGCTAATTTTTGTACTTTTTGTAGAGATGGGATTTCACCATCTTGTCTGGGCTTGTCTCAAACTCCTGGGCTCAAGCGATCTACCCAGTGGGCCTCCCAAAGAGCTGGGATTATCATCATGCCTGGCCCAGAATGTATGTTATACTTCTTTTTTTACTTATTTTTATTTTCTTATTTTTTTTTGAGACGGAGTCTCGCTCTGTCACCCGGGCTGGAGTGCAGTGGCCGGATCTCAGCTCACTGCAAGCTCCGCCTCCCGGGTTCACGCCATTCTCCTGCCTCAGCCTCCCGAGTAGCTGGGATTACAGGCACCCGCCACCTCGCCTGGCTAGTTTTTTTTTGTATTTTTTAGTAGAGACGGGGTTTCACCGTGTTAGCCAGGATGGTCTCGATCTCCTGACCTCGTGATCCACCCGTCTCGGCCTCCCAAAGTGCTGGGATTACAGGCTTGAGCCACCGCGCCCGGCTAGTATGTTATACTTCTAAAACAACATGATATATCATGGTATCAGCAGATTCATTAAAGATTAGAATACCAAATAACCATGTGTTATAATACAAGATTACTATTAGGTTAATAAACTGTTGGTAGGAATTTAATTTGTAAAACTATACTGTAGATCAGTTCAGCATTATCTAGGAAATTTGAAGATGCAAAATGTACTGTATGGCCCAGGAATTCCTTCATACACTTATATCCTAGGAAGGTATGCATGTATATATACTGGTATACGTGTAAAAACATTTTCACAGCAGCCCTATCATACAGGAAATAACCAATGTCTGAACTGCAGCTATGTATAACAGCGAGGGTGAGGCTAACAAACATAGTATTTTATTTTATTTTTTTATTTTTATTTTTTAAGTTGGAGTTTTGCTCTTGTTGCCCAAGCTGGAGCGCAATGGTACAATCTCGGCTCACTGCAACCTCTGCCTCCTAGGTTCAAGTAATTCTCCTGCCTCACCCTCCCGAGTAGCTGGGATTACAGGCATGTGCCACCATGAATGGCTAATTTTTTTGTATTTTTAGTGGAGACGGGGTTTCTGCGTGTTGGTCAGGCTGGTCCCGAACTCCTAACCTCAAGTGATCTGCCCACCTCGGCCTCCCAAAGTGCCGGGATTACAAGCGTGAACCACTGCGCCTGGCCCAAATATAATATTTTACAAGAAAGCCAAGACTCAAAACAACATTATACAGTACAATTTCATTTATATAGTGTTAAAAAGGTAAAACTAAACTATATTGTTTAGAGATAAGCAGATATGTGATAAAAACAAAACAAAACTTTTTTGAAAAAGTCAAGAATAACGATTACCAAAGTCAGGATAAGTGTTACCTAAAGAGGGAGGTAGGGTAAGTTTATTCTGGTGGAAGGACTGGAGGGCCCTTCTGGAGTGCTGAAGCAAGTTTTTGAGCAGAGGGTCTCTTTATAATTACTTCTTAAACTACATGTCTATATTTTAACTAGTTTTCTGTATGATGTAATATAAAGGGATTAAACAAAGAAAACCAAATATAGGCCAGGAGCAGTGGTTCACACCTGTAAACCCAGCACTTTGGGAGGTCTCACCTGAGTTCAGGAGTTCAAGAACAGCCTGGCCAACATGGTGAAACCCCGTTTCTACAAAAATATAAAAATTAGCCAGGCATGATGGCAGGTGCCTGTAATCACAGCTACTCAGGAGGCTGAGGCAGGAGAATCACTTAAACTTGGGAGGCGGGGGTTGCAGTGAGCTGAGATCTAGCTATTGCACTCCAGCCTGGGTGAGCTGAGATCGCGCCATTGCACTCCAGCCTCGGCAACAGAGCAAGACTCCATCTCGAGACCAAAAAAAAAAAAGAAAAAGAAAGAAAAGAAAACCAAATATAAGAACCATACATAATTTTTAGTGAAAATACAAGATATGAAACGGTAAATGTCATAAAATTCCAATCTTGAAAATAATGTATGTGTGCATAGGAAACTCACTAGAAGGAAATAGACCAAAATATTACTGGGTTGTTTCTGGATAGTAGATTTACTTTTGCTGTTTGTAACTCCCTATTTTCCAAATTCTTTGGAATTGTGTGGGTGTGTGTGAGACAGAGGAGGGGGGAGTGTGTGTGTGTTAAAAAAAAAAACAAAACTTTAGCACACTGGGAAAAGTGTTCTATTTTCTAAATTAATAAGTGAACATTTTGTAGAAAGAAGTAACAGACTACTGGGCTCTCTGCGTCCACCCCAAGGCTTCTCATCATTTTCTTGAATAGAAACTTATAAGAACCAGGTCACTTGCTGACTCCATGTTAACCACGACTATCCAGAGAAGAGAAGCAAAAAGGAAACCCAATGCACCTTGTATTTGGTTTGGTCAACAGTCATTCTTCCTCTGGGTAACTCTCTGAGAATAGCAGAGCTGAAGAAGAAAGGAATCATGAGATGCCAGGCCTTTCTTGTGGCTCAGACTGAGCAGATCAGAGGTCATTCTGGATCTACAGCTACTATCTATGAAGAGAAGAAGGGATGGGGGAGGTCAGAGAAGTGTAGACGGCCCAGCACAGTGGCTCAAGCCTGTAATCTCAGCACCTTGGGAGGTTGAGGCAGGAGGATCACCTGAGGTGGGGAGTTCGAGACCAGCCTGACCAACACAGAGAAACCCCGTCTCTACTAAAAACACAAAATTAGCAGGGCGTGGTGACGCATGCCTGTAATCCCAGCTACTCAGGAGGATGAGGCAGGAGAATCGCTTGAACCGGGGAGACAGAGGTTGCGGTGAGCCGAGATTGCACCATTGCACTACAGCCTGGGCAACAACAGCGAAACTCCATCTTAAAACAAAACAAAACCAGAGAAGTGTAGGATGTCCTGTGCATTCTCGGTATCAGAGGGGTGATGTCTCTCCTCTCCATGAGAATCTGTACTGACCTCACAGGGAGAGCTGGAGTCACAAAGACAGTCACAAGCACCCCATACCCAATGCTGCAGTCACCTAGCCACCATGGGGACCCACATACACCTCCACAGGCACACCTCACCCAAACAGTAACACTATATATGGTCACACAATCATTGTCCCACATCTACCTCGAGGATACACAGTCATACTCGCATGTATGCGAGACCCCCCAAACATAGCACCATTCAAAACCAGAGTGCTACAGATAGTCACAATATCACACTCACTACTGAGCCACACAAAGTCACAGTTCCCCCCTCCCCAGGACCCCTACTGAGCACTACACACAATCACACATTAAAAATAACACAATGACCATTACGACGCACATATCGTCACCCCGGCACAATTACACGCACTTTCCAACCGCAGACACAGTGCCACATAAAGTTACATGGTCACACTCTCACATTCTCACGTTGTCACTCAGTAAGGCATCCAGTACACTTAAGCGCTGCTAACAGTCATACAAACACAATTACACACGCACCCCTCAGAGTAACACACAGTCACAGCCTCATCATCAGATTCTCTCCACACAAACACCCTCTACAATGTCACGCAAAGTTACACAGACACACACAATCACAGTCCCAACACGGGACACAGTCATACCTACACACACAGCCTTACATTGTGACAATCACACAACCACAACGAGTATATAAAATCACACCCGCGCACACAGCAAGGCACAGTTACATAAGGTAACACACACGTAAGTCCACGCCTCGCGCCCGCCTCCTCCCTACCCCCTTCATCAGCCCGACCAACTCATACATGCCTGACACTCCAAACCAGCCTGGTCAGTCCCTTCAAACTCCCAGGCACGAACCTGCGGGCCCCAGCCGAGCCCGCAAGACCCAGGCCGCTCACCGCGCACTTCCCCTACCCTTGAGGCCGAGGGTCCAGCAGGCAAATGAAACGGCTGCCTTGGACTCGCGGGGATCTCTGGGAAATACAGTCCGGAGTAGGACCGCGCGGAGAAGATGGCGCCCGGTCCTTCGGGTTCCTGCTGCTGCACAGTTCCGGGACATCCCTGCTCCCCACTCCGAACGGCTACTCTGCGTCTCCGTGATCCAGACACAGGCTCAGAGTGAAACTGCCATAGGACGCTGGCCCTGCACCCTGAAGACAATCTTCCTCCATGGTACCGGCCAACCCCAGGGAGTTCCTTGAGAAACAGGAAAAGGTCGCCAGCTTCGGGCCAGAAGTTGGTTAGAGTCGCAAGGATTTCTGGGAACTGTAGTCTAGAGCCGGAAGGGGTGAGGCGCTGCGGCAAGTGGAAGGAGGTCCCTTAAATGACTTTCTGCCCCAAGCCGACCCACAATGCAGAGCGCACCCAGGACCCACTCTACTAGGCGTTATAACCCTCTCTGAGAATGCTAGACTGTTTAAATCGTCATTTTTGCCTTCGTCCGTGGAGGAGCCACATACTGTATGATTGCATTTATATGAAATATTTAAAATAGGCAAATCTACGGAAAAGGAGTAAGAGTTTTTTAGGACTAGCAGGATTAGGGGAACTGTGAGTGGTAATAGCTAAAGGGTTCCTTTTTGGGGTAATGTAAAGCTTCTTGAATTAGATAATGATGTTTGCACAACTTGGAATACTCTAAGAATGACTGAATGGTACACCATAAACGAGCTAATGATATGATTTGTAAATTATATTTGTGTGCATGTCTTTTAAAAATCAACTTTACTGAAGCATAATTTAGATACAATAAAATGCCCTCATTTTAAGTGAAACGTTTGATAAGTTTCAACGAATGTTTAAATCCTTGTCACCGCCATCATAATCAGGATATAGAACATTTTTAAAAATTAAAAAAAATTTTAAGCTTTTTAGTTAAATTTCTGTGGGTATATAGTAGGTGTATATATTTATGGGGTACATGAGATTTTTGATTGTTTTGATACAGGCATGCAATGCGTACGAATCATATCATGTAAAATGGGGTGTCTGTCCCCTCAAGCGTTTATCCTTTGTGTTACTGGATATTTAATTTTTAAATTTTTTTTATTTTTTGAGTTGGAGTCTAGCTTTGTCACCGAGGCTAGAGTGCAGTGGCGCGATCTCGGCTCACTGCAAGCTCAGCCTCGCAGGTTCAAGTGATTCTCCTGCCTCAGCCTTGGGAGTAGCTGGTATTACAGGCGTCCGCCACCATGCCCGGCTAATTTTTGTGTTTTTAGTAGAGACAGGGTTTCACTGTGTTGGCCAGGCTGGTATAGAACTCCTGACCTCGAACTTCTGACCTCGTGATCCGCCCGCATCGGCCTCCCAAAGTGCTGGGATTACAAGCGTGAGCCATCGCGCCCAGCGCATACAGAATATTTTTATTCACCGCCCTCCGCCCCCCAGATTGTTAAGTCGATTCCCACCTCCCCATCCCTGTATCAGGCATCTATTGACTATTCTAAGGAATGAGCAGTAGTATCAAATTATGTTTTTAATTTGCATTTCCTGATGTCAATGAACTTAGCATACTTTCATATACTTATTTGCCATTCTTTTATCTTCTTTTGTGACATCTATTGAAAATATTCGGCCGGGCGCAGTGGCTCAGGCCTGTAATCCCAGCACTTTGGGAGGCTGAGGCGGGCAGATCACCTGAGTTCGGGGGTTCGAGACCAACCTGATCAACCTAGAGAAACACTGTCTCTACTAAAAATACAAAATTGGCCGGGTGTGGCGGTGCATGCCTGTAATCCCTGCAGGAGAATCACTTGAACCGGGGAGGCAGAGGTTGCTGTGAGCCGAGATCACACTGTTGCACTTCAGCCACAGCAACAAGAGCAAAACTCCATCTCAAAAAAAAATAATAATAAATATTATTTTAAAATTGGTTGTCTTATTATTGAGTTGTAACAGTTCTTTATATGTTTGGGTAAAAGTCATTTGCCAAATATATATATTGCAAATTGCAAATATTCTCTCCCTGCCTGGGGCTTACCTTCTCAGGTTTTGGGTTTTTTTTTTTCTTTTTTTTTTTGAGACAGGGTGTTGCTCTGTTGCCTAGTCTGGAGTGCAGTGGCGTGAACACAGCTCACCACAGCCTTGACCTCCTGGGTTTAGTAGATCCTCCTGAGTAGCTGGGACTGCAGGTGTGCACCACCACGCCCAACTAACTTTCTTGTGTTTTGTGGAGATGGGGGTCTCGCTGTGTTATTATAGGTGTGAGCCACTGTGCCCAACCCTCAGTTTCTTCATGATGTCTTTCAAAAAGCAGTTTTTACTTTTGATGAAATCCAATTTCTCACCTTTAAAATGTGCTTCATGCTTTCTGGTCTTTCTAAGAATCTTTGTCTCCCCTAGTGTTGTAAAGAATTTCTCCTAAGTTTTATTCTAAGGGTTGTATAGTTTTAGTTTTTATTTTTGGTCCATCAGCCACTTGAAGTTAGTTTTTGTGTATATGAGGTAATGTTCAAAGTTATTATTTTCCAGATGAAAGTTCAGTGGTTCTAACATCACATGTTAACAAAACTATCATTTTCCTCTTGAATGACCTCAACATCTAAAGTAGGCAGGATAACGCTCCCCGCAAAATACCCACATGCCAGTTCCTGGGACTTGTGAATGTACTATGTTACATGGCAAGGAGAATTAAATTAACAGGTAGAATTAAAGTTGCTACTCAGCTGACCTTAACATAGGGGATTATACTGGATTGTCCAGTTAGACCCAGTGTAATCACATGGGGTCTGAAATGAGGAAGAAGGCATAAAAGTCAGTGTAGGAATTGTGCGCTGTGAGAAAGACATGACCAGCCATTATTGGGTGTAAAGATGAAAGGAGCCCATGAGCTGAAGAATGCAGGCAGCTTCTCCAACTTGGAAAAATGAAAAAAGCAGATTGTCCAGAGCCTCCTTTATTTGAGTCGGGGTCTCCCTCTGTTGCCCAAGTCGGAGTGCAGTGGTGCGATCTTGGCTCACTGCAACCCCTGCCTCCTGGGTTCAAGTGATTCTCCTGCCTCAGCCTCCCTAGTAGCTGAGATTACAGGCAACCACCACCACACTTGGCTAATTTTTTTTTTTTTTTTAAGTAGAGACAGGGTTTCACCATGTTGGCCAGGCTGGTCTTGAACTCCTGACCTCAAGTGATCTGCCTGCCTTGGCCTCGCAAAGTGCTGGAATTACAGATGTGAGCCACCTCACCCAGCCTTTTTTTTTTTTTTTTTTTTAAGAGACAAGGTCTTGCTCTGTCACCCAGGCTGGAATGCAGAGGTATGATCATGGCTCACTGCAGCGTCAAACTCCCAGACTTAAGCATCCTTCCGCTTAGGCCTTCTGAGTAGCTGGGACTATCGGTGTGCACCACTACACCTGGCTAATTGGAAAAAAAAAATTATAGAGAGGGGGTTTAGCTATGTTGCCCAGTCTACTCAAACTCCTGGCCTCAAATAATCCTCCCACCGTGGCCTCCCAAAGTGCTGGGATTACAGGCATGAGCCACCACAACAGCTGTGTCATCCCAACCCCTCTCTGGGCCTGATCATGTAAAGAGGGCTTGCATTCCTCAGATAAAAAGTTTCTTTTCTTTTTCAACACTATGCGAAGTGAGATAAGCCAGACCAAAAGGACAAATATTGTCTGAATCCACTTATATGAGGTGCCTAGAATAGGTGTATTCATAGAGACAGAAAGTAGAATTGAAGTTACGTACGTATAACCTCGTGAGGTTATATGAGGTACATGATAAAGCCTCTATACTTAAAACAGTGTACTATTTGTGTGTGGTCAGAGAGACAGACCAAGGGAGGATGATGGGAAATATAGAAGTAAACATCCACAGCCAGGCGCGGTGGCTTACGCCTGTAATCCCAGCACTTTGGTAGGCCGAGATGGGTGGATCACCTGAGGTCAGGAGTTCAAGACCAACCTGGTCAACATGATGAAACCCCGTCTCTACTAAAAATACAAAGAATTCGTTGGGCGTTGTGGCACGCGCCTGTCATCCCAGCTACTCAGGAGGCTGAGGCAGGAGAATCGCTTGAACCTGGGAGGCAGAGGTTGCAGTGAGCCAAGATCGAACCACTGCACTCCAGCCTGGAGCAAAACTCCGTCAAAGAAAGAAAGAGAGAGAGAGAGAGGGAGGGAGGGAGGAAGGTCCACATAGATGCTTAGTATTTGATAACGGCAGCAGCTCAAATCACCACAGTCACATCATAAAGTTTTATGCAGCCGGTACACACATAGCAGAAAAAAAAAATGTCATCTCTACAGAATGACATTAATTCTAGAATATATAAAAAAATGGAAAGTATAGAACAGTATAACATAGTTTGTCTAAAAAAAGAAAAGGAAATCAGATTAGACATAAGCATTTGTTTATATGCACTAAAAAAAGAAAAGATAGGAAAAAAGAAGTATTGGAAACGTGAACCGGAAACAATACCTATAGTGGTAACCTATAGTGATTGGGGTGGCGGGGGGAGTGAGACTTGATATGTCTTTTTATACAGTTGCATAGGAAAAACAAACTGGTTTTTAAAAATATACTCTCACAACACTCAATACTTCCAGAATGTTTCATTTCTAACACAAAATATGTGGAGTTTTTCTGACACGCCTTCTCCAACCCTCCCTACCTGGGTGTCCTACAATTGAATTCAAGTCTGACACTAACCTGAGTCAGCACAGACCTTACAGGTTAATTGCTCAGTCCCACAAGACTGCCCACCTCTTCAGATGCCAATGACAACTACTAAGTCACCTGATTACCAACAACTGTCTAGTTTGCCTGAAAATTAGAGGTTCCCATCATCCCCTTCTTGGATTTGATTCTACCAAACTTTTCAGGGAGAACAAATTCCAATATTTCTCAAACTAATCCAAAAAAATTGAAGGGGAAGGAATTTTTCCAAACTGATTCTGTGAGGCCAGCACCACCCTTATACTAAAACCAGACAAGGACAGAAGAAAGAGAAAACTACAGGCCAAGATCTCTGATAAACACAGATGCAAAAATCCTCAACAAAATACTAGCAAACCAAATCCGATAGCACGTCAAAAAGATTATATACATGATGATCAAGTGGGATTTATCCCAGGGAAGCAAAGATGGTTTAACATATGCAAATTAATACATGCAATACATCACATTAACAGAATGAAGGACAAAAATCATATGGTCATCACAATAGAAACAGAAAAAGCATTTGACAAAATTCAACATCTCTTTGCAATTAAAAAAAAAAACAACAACAAAAAAAACTCCCTGGCCAGGCACGGTGGCTCACGCCTATAATCCCAGCTCTTTGGAGTCTCCCTCTGTCACCAGGCTGGAGTGCTGTGGCTCGATCTCAGCTCCCTGCAACCTCCACCTCCCGGGTTCAAGTGATTCTACTGCCTCAGCCTCCAAAGTAGCTAGGACTACAGGCGTGTGCCACCACACCCAGCTAATTTTTGTATTTTCAGTAGAGACAGGGTTTCACCATGTTGGCTAGGATGGTCTCGATCTCCCCACTGAGATGATCCACCTGCCTCGGCCTCCCAAAGCGTTGGGATTACAGGCGTGAACCACGCGTCTGGCCAAGACTATTATTATTTTTATTGTTGCTGCCTGCTATAGCCATGCTTGAGGTAGCTAGGGTGGATGCTGATGGAGATTAAGGGGATTAAAATATCTATACCTCCCAAAGCCTCCTACCAGCCATTTCAAAGGGGATGCTTAGACTTCTAACCCCTCTTCCATGGTATCTCCTAGGAGAGGATTGTACTAACCCAACTTCTAACCTATTTCCTAACGTGTTTTCAACTATTAAAAATTGTACCTCCCTTCCTGCAGGATACTATCTATTGTGACATAACTCCCTCTTGCCTAGTGGTTTCACCCAGGAGTGAACTCGGATCCCAATCCACCCTTCTGAGTGGTGTCTCCAAAAAATAGATTGTACGATCCTAATGCCTCCTCTTATCTTCCTTATTTCTCTCAGGATCCCTGGCTTCCTTGTTCCCCCATGGTTTCTTCTAGGGAATCATTGTTTTCTGCAGTGTGCCCTAACCAAGGGCTAACTTAGCTATTATAAATATAACAGCCGGACGCGGTGGCTCACGCCTATAATCCCAGCACTTTGGGAGGCCGAGGTGGGCGGATCATTTGAGGGCAGGAGTTCGAGACCAGCCTGACCAACATGGTGAAACCACGTCTCTACTACAAACACAAAAAATTAGCTGGGTGTAGTGGCGCTTGCCTGTAATCCCAGCTACTCGGGAGGCGGAGGCAGGAGAATCGCTTGAACCTGGGAGGCAGAGGTTGCAGTGAGCCGAGATGGCGCCAGTGCACTCTAGCCTAGGCAAGACTCCGTATTAAAAAAATTAAATACATAAATAAATAAAGCTCCAAATCCTATCTTCAGGAACGTCTTCTTCTTGGGTATAAGCGTGGCCAAACTATGGTAACAGTCTTGCATTCTACGTGAAAATCCTTGCCTTACTCTAGTCAACCCTGCAGGAGGTGGACTCCTCCACTGTACGGAATCGATACGCATCCAAGATGGCGGCCCACACGAATAAACACCATAAGGGCGCGGTTATATTCTCTGCCCGATAGCTCCGATTACGGAAACTGCACGATGTCTCTAAAGATGTGTCTGCGCCCTGTTGACTGTGGGCGGAAATTGCTTCCAAGTTAATTTGGAGCATGCGCAATATCAACAGTCCACAAGGGGAAGTGCTAGAAGTCGGACCGGAAGTGGAAGTGGTCCCCGAGGGCTAGTTCGCCGCTGGTGTCAGGAGTATTTTCACGTTTTATTGCCAAGAGGTCTCTGTGATGATTTTGGTTGGTTGCAATTAGGAATTCTGTGAAGTCAGTAATAGAGGAGTTGTCTGTGGAATTAGTGATGGTGGTTTCGGGGCTCGGTGATGGGGGTCTGTGACGTCCGTTGATGGTTGTCTGTGACAGGGATTTCTCGGGTCATTGATGGGCCTCTTTGGGATCAGTGATTGGTGTTTAGGAGTCAGTGAGGGGAGTCTGTGGTCAGTGACTGAGAGCCTGCAGGATCAGCTATGGTGATCGGTGAGGACTGTGATCAGCTTGCTTTCTGACCTGAGTTAAAAGTTCAGTTCTTTCAGTTTCAGCCTGTAATATAAAGGTGAACAAGTTTTGATGTGTAGCAGTTTCCTATTGTTCAAATCTAAGTGTTTAAAATTTTTTTCCAGTAATTGTTTTTCTTTGACCCATGAGCCATTTAGAAGTGCGCTTTATGTTTCAATTAGTGTCTGTGGGTGATGCTTCAGTTGAACAATTGCTTTATGGCCTAGTTCTTCCTCATTTTTCATAAATGTCACATCTATTACATGAAAACAGTGTAATATGTTCTCTAATTTGTATTGTTATAGATGTTAATCCCATGTTATATGTATTATGTATCTCCTCACAGATTATTTTGTTGAGGAAGGTAAACTACTCACACTGGAAAAGTTATTTGTCCACCTGTCCTTTCTTCTTTCTGTCAGTTTCTGCTTTATATATTTAAAACTATATTATTGGCACCAGTTGAGTGTATTGCTAATAACAGATATGACTGGCCGGGCCTGGTGGCTCAGGCCTGTAATCCCAGCACTTTGGGTGGCGAGGTGGGCAGATCACCTGAGGTCAGGAGTTCGAGACCAGCCTGGCCATCATGGTAAAACCCCGCCTCTACCAAAAATACAAAAATTAGCCCGGTGTGTGGTGGGCGTCTGTAATCCCAACTACTCGGAGGCTGAGGCAGGAGAATCATTTGAACCTGGGAGGTGGAGGTTGCAGTGAGCCAAGATCATGCATGCCATTGCACTGCAGCTGGGGCAACAAGAGTGAAACTCCATCTCAAAAAAATAAAAATAAAAATAATAGATATGACTAAATAGCTCAAAAGACATTATAGCAATTCAAGCCTTAACCAATAATTTATAAAAGAAATTTGCCTAAATGCTTTCCAACAGTGGATGTTGTTACTTTTTTTTTTTTTTTTTTTTTTTTTTTGAGACAGAGTCTTGCTCTGTTGCCCGGGCTGGAGTGCAATGCCCTGATCTCCACTCACTGCAAACTCTGCCTCCCGGGTTCAAGCTATTCTCCTGTCTTAGCCTTGAGTAGCCTTGAGTAGCTGGGATTACAAGCGCTCGCCATCACACCTGGTCTGTTAACTTTTTTAAAGCTTTCATGATTCTAAGGAAAATTTCTCTCTAATTGTTCTGATGCGTTTTTCTTTTAGTTAAGTTGGTATCTTTTTGTTAATTGCCATTTGCTTCCTTTTCTCTGAATTTTCATACCTTTTCCAGTCTCTTTTTTTCTGGCCTTTTCTGCTTAGTGATTGCTAGAGTTAACGTTACAAGCAACCTGTCGTCACATATTGAAAAAAATTTTTATATATATGTCAAATTTAATGGTTTATTTTAACATAATTAGGAAACATATAATCAGAAATATCTGGGTTTTTTTTCTATTATAACTTCTGGGTTTCCTGTCATGTGTAATAAGATCCCTATCATCCTACCACAATGCTATACAAATGTATAGTCTGAAAATTATTTTAACATCCTTAGGGGTTTTAAAAAATGCATGTATTTGGCCGGGCGCGGTGGCTCAAGCCTGTAATCCCAGCACTTTGGGAGGCCAAGAGGGGTGGATCACAAGGTCAGGAGATCGAGACCATCCTGGCTAACACGGTGAAACCCCGTCTCTACTAAAAAATATGAAAAAAAACTGGCCGGTTGAGGTGGCGGGCACCTGTAGTCCCAGCTACATGGGAGGCTGAGGCAGGAGAATGGTGTGAACCTGGGAGGCAGAGCTTGCAGTGAGCTGAGATCCGGCCACTGCACTCCAGTGCACTGCACAGAGCGAGACTCCGCCTCAAAAAAAAAAAATGCATGTATTTAAATGTTTAGTGCTGCTGGAATTTGTCTACTTAATAGTGTGAAGTGGGTTGGGCACGGTGGCTCACACCTGTAATCCCAGCTCTTTGGGAGGCCGAGGCAGGCAGATCACAAGGTCAGGAGATCGAGATCATCCTGGCCAACATGGTGAAACCCTGTCTCTACTAAAAATACAAAAAAATTAGCTGGGCGTAGTGGCATGCACCTAGTCCCAGCTACTCAGGAAGCTGAAGAAAGAAATTGCTTGAACTCCAGAGGCAGAGGTTGCAGTGAGCTGAGGTCGTGTCACTGCACTCCAGCCTGGCCACAGAGCGAGACTCCATCTTAAAAAAAAAAAATAGTGTGAGGTGGAGATCTAGTTTGTTTTATTCCAGGTGCATGGCCAATTGCGTGCACCAATTAGGGATATGTATACAATGAATGCCGTGTGCACTCTCAGTCATGTATCATTTTCATTTCATATATAGATCAATATTGTCTGATATATTATCTTACTTGTTTTGATTACATGGTTTTCTGTATTAAGTTTTAATATAGTGCATGGTAATTGCTGATATTTATTGCATGATTCTTGCATGGCAGGGAGGCATTGAGTACTTTAAAAACATCATCTCATTTAATCTTAGTAACTGTGACACAGGCATTTTCATCCTTATTTCTGAAACAAAATCTGAGTAACTTCTTTCTATTCTCATTGGTGAAAAGTGGAACAGCTGCAGTTCAAATCCTCAGTAACGTTACTCTGAATTTCATGGCTTTTCCCATGTTTCAGCACTGTTCTCCACAGTTCTGAAGGTGTGGTTCTTGTACCAGCAGCATCAGCATTTCCTGGGCACTTATTAGAAAATAAAATTCTTACGTCCTACCTTAGACCCATCGAAGGGGTGAAGCTGAGAATTTTAAACTATGTTTTAACAAGCCCTCCAGGTGACTTGAATGCACACGTATGTTTGGGAACCACTGCTCTGGTTTCTAGCACAGGGACCTGCACCTTGATGTATCCAGGAAGTGTTTATGTGGTGAATGTTGAATGACTATGTGGACATTGTTTTTCTAGGTTCTTGGGTGTCTCTGGGGAGTCCCTGAGCCAGACCTTCCTCCAGACTGCAGCCCACCTCTTCAGAGCAGCTCTGCTGAGTTCACAGATGACCACTAAACTTCAGGCACCCTAGAGAAAAAGGGTTGAGATCCAGTGTGGCCATGCCAGCTAGTTGGACCTCACCCCAGAAATCCTCAGCCCTGGCTCCAGAGGATCAGGGCAGCTCCTATGAGGTGAGGAGGAGGAGTCCCAGGGGGTGGAATTTCAGTCCGAGAGTAGATAGCTCTAATCTGTCACCAGAGCCTTAGGGCAGAGGCAGATAGGCCTTAGGAACCAGCTGGACTCTAGACTTGGTGCTCCTGAAAGAAAACTTGATCTTCCTGTCAAGAATGAACAACACGTGGGTAATGTCTGTATCTCTGGAGGCCGCCTGTATAACAGTGGAGAGGTGGACTGTCAAGGAAAACTGTTGTTTATTTTGTCATCACACTATATTGATGTTTTGGCTGCAAATAGAATTCCTCGTTATAAGTGACTTTTGTTTGATATTTCGAAAGCATTTTTTCATTTCTTCCTAAACCACCTCCTCAAACACAAATGTTTTCTCTATTTTCTTTCTGAAACTTGTTTTTCAGATGTTGCTTCTCCATTTCTTTTCTCTACCATTTTCTGCTATTTATTTCCTGCTATCCATTCTGGGTAACTTTGACACCTTTCGCCTTCCAGCCCTTCTGTTGAGCTTCTCATTACCGCTATCCACATTTTAACATAATGTTTTCATTTTTACAAACTCTAGTTTGTTTCCTTTTTTTTTTTTTTTTTTTTAAAGCAGAGTTTTGCTCTTGTTGCCCAGGCTGGAGTACAATGGTGCGATCTCGACTCACTGCAACCTCCGCCTCCTGAGTTCAAGTGATTCTCCTGCCTCAGCTTCTCGAGTAGCTAGGACTACAGGCATGCACCACCTCATCCGGCTAATTTTGTGTTTTTACTAGAGACAGGGTTTCTCCATGTTGATTGGACTGGTCTTGAACTCATGATCTCAGGTGATCCGCCTGCCTCAGCCTCCCAAAGTGCTGGGATTACAGGCATGAGCCACCACACCCAGCCCTATTTGCATGATTTTATATAATATTCACTCATGATTGAATCTTAGACATAGAAGTAACTATTACTCCAGGAGGCGGAGGTTGTGGTAAGCCAAGATTGCGCCGTTGCACTCCAGCCTGGGCAACAAAAGCAAAACTCCGTCTCAAAAAAAAAAAAAGAAAAAAAAGAAGAGGAAGAAGAACTAGTGTCATTTTTACACAAACTCTTCCAGAAAATAAAAGAGGAAGACCACTTCCGAACTAACTTTGTACAGCCAGTATTACTGTGACATCAAAACCAAAGCACAAAAAAAGAACACTATAGACCAGTGTCTTTCATAATTTTAGATGCAAACATCCTCAGCAAAATATCAGCATACCGAATCCAGCAATGAATGAAAAGAATCATGTACTACAATAAACTGAAATTCACGGGGGGACCCTCTGTATCATTTTGTAATTCCCTGTGAATCTATAATTATTTCAAAATAAAAAGTTTAAAAAAAATACTCCTAAAGAAAGATTATTCCAAAGCATTTGGAATATTTTGGAGTAGTTATGACTGGAAGATCATTGACAAGACCCACTGCACAATTCATATGAGAGAATGTGAATTACAGTTGACCTTTGAACCACATGGGTTTGAACTGTGTGGGCCCATTTGTAACACAGATTTTTTTTTCAGTAAAATTACACTGAGTGTGCCTCCCTCTCCTGCCCTCCCTTCCACCTTCACCTCTTCCCCTTTTGCCACCCAAAACAGCAAGGCCAGACTCTCCTCTTCCTCCTCTTCCTCTGCCTCCTTAACCTGAAGACCATAAAGGCAAAGACCTTCATGATGATTCACTTCCACTTAATAAATAATAAATATATGTTCTCTTCCTTTTGATTTTCTTTAAAGCATTTTCCTTTCTCTAGCTGACTTTTATTATTAAAATACAAAATATAATACATATACAAAATATCGTGTTAGCCAGGCTGATCTCGAACGCCTGACCTCGTGATCCACCCGCCTCAGCCTCCCAAAGTGATGGGATTACAGGCATGAGCCACTGGGCCCGGCCAAGACAGCCTATTTCAATGGCCAGTTTTGAAAAATGAATAATTGACTGACTGTAGAACACCACAAATAGCTGGAATTCTTTGTTAGATTTCTGTGTTCCACAAATTATGTAAAACTAGATTTTTTTTTTTGAGACAGAGTCATGCTCTATCATCCAGGCTGGAGTGCTGTGGCATGATCTCAGCTCACTGCAAACTCCACCTCCTGGATTCAAGGGATTCTCCCACCTCAGTCTCCCAAGTAGCTGGGACTACAGGCACGTGCCACCAGCCTGGCTAATTTTTTGTATTTTTAATAGAGATGGCGTTTCACCATGTTGGCCAGGCTGGTCTCGAATGCCAAACCTCAGGTGATCCACCCACCTTGAACTCCTAAAGTGCTGGGATTACAGGCATGAGCCACCGTGTCCGGCCCCCTCTGACATTCTTGCTTGGATTACAAGTGTGAGCCACTGCACCCGGCTAAAACTAGATACTTAATATGTGACCTATGTGAAATATAATTTCTTAGAAATTTCATATAACTCAGGTGTATACATTTGTCAGAAGGTCAAATGGCACAATAAAGATTGTTGCATTTAATTGTGTTGTACTAAATTTTACCTTATCAGATTAACAAATGTTACACCCCAGTTAATGATTTGCATTTTGTGGTGCTTAAGAGAAGTGTAGTGATGACTACAATTTACCCTGAAATACATAAAAAAAAAAAGTAAGATGGATCAATGCGTGATGAAGCAAGTAGAGTAAGGTGTTAAGTGTAGAGCTAAGTAGTAGATGTATAGGTTTTTACTGTACAATTCTTTCTAATTTTCTGGATGTTTAAAATTTTTCATAATAAGCTATTAGGGAAATGGGAGGCAGGTTTTTTAAAAAGGAAGTAAATTGGCCAGGCACGGTGGCTCATGCTTGTAATCCCAGCACTTTGGGAAGCCGAGGTGGGAGGATCACAAGGTCAGAAGATCGAGACCAGTCTGGCCAACATGGTGAAACCCAGTCTCTACTAAAAATACAAAAATTAGCTGGGTATGGTGGCACATGCCTGTAATCCCAGCTCCTTGGGAGACTGATGCAGGAGAATTGCTTGAACCTGGGAGGCAGAGGTTGCTGTGAGCCAAGATCACTCCATTGCACTCCAGCCTGGGCAAAAAGCGAAACTCCATGTCAAGGGGGAAAAAAAAAAAAAAGGCCAGGCATGTTGGCTCATGCCTATAATCCCAGCACTTTGGGAGGTCAAGGTGGGCGGATCACGAGGTCACAAGGTCAGGAGATCGAGACCATCCTGGCCAACGTGGTGAAACCCCATCTCTACTAAAAATAACAAAAATTAGCTGGGCGTGGTGGTGCGCGCCTGTAATCCCAGCTACTCGGGAGGCTGATGCAGGAGAATCGCTTGAACCTGGGAGGCGGAGGTTGCAGTGAGCCAAGATTGCACCACTGCACTCCAGCCTGGGTGACAGAGCAAGACTATGTCTCAAAAAAAAAAAAAAAAGGAAATAAATTAAAAACAATGAAACCCACATTCCATAATCCCAAAATATAGTCACTCCACCCTGCAAAGCTGACTATGCACATTGAACAGGAATGTGCCCTTACAGGGATCAGTGTCCTTCAGGGATGTGGCTATCAATTTCAGCAGAGAGGAATGGCAGCACCTGGACCTTTCTCAGAGAAACCTGTACCGGGATGTGATGCTGGAGACCTACAGCCACCTGCTCTCAGTAGGTAAGCACAGTCACCTTGGTGTCTGAAAGGAGGCCTCACTGAGAGTGCTTTCATTCTCAGTTGATGAATGCTGTTGGCATCTCGAATAGGTGATGGTTTTGTCCTTTTTTCCTCCAGGGTTCTCGGTTTGTTTAGGGTACTCAGAATATTACCCTGTTCTCAGAGATATCTGGTTACTTTCCTAAAGAACAAACTGTCATTGAACAATAAGACTGTATTGGCTGGGCTCTGAAACATAATTAGCTGGACCCAGACCTTTATCATTTCCCATGAACAGGGTATCAAGTTCCTAAACCAGAGGTGGTCATGTTGGAGCAAGGAAAGGAACCATGGGCACTGCAGGGTGAAAGGCCACGTCAGAGCTGCCCAGGTGAGTGACGTGAGGTGAGTGTGACTCAGGTTAGATGGGAGACGGGAGGAAATCTCAGCTGTCTTGAAAAACACTGGAACCTGTGAAGTGCTGTTACGACCACTCTTCAGGAAGGTTCTGAATTTTTTGTATTGCTTTTTTTTTTTTTTTTTTTTTTTTTGAGACGGAGTCTCGCTGTGTCTCCCAGGCTGGAGTGCAGTGGCGTGATCTCGGCTCACTGCAAGCTCCGCCTCCTGGGTTCACGCCATTCTCCCGCCTCAGCCTCCCAAGTAGCTGAGACTACAGGCGCCCGCCACCACGCCCGGCTAGTTTTTTGTATTTTTAGTAGAGACGGGGTTTCACCATGTTAGCCTGGATAGTCTCGATCTCCTGACCTCGTGATCCACCCGCCTCGGCCTCCCAAAGTGCTGGGATTACAGGCTTAAGCCACCGCGCCCAGCCTTTTTTGTATTGCTTGATGCCTCTCAGATCACTAAATGCCTTCTACCTGGATGACCTTCCTTGTTGATTATAAGTCATGTGCCAGTCAGCCTCATTAAAGATATGTCTTCATTATGTTCCTTTTCTGTAACATTCTTTTTTTCCCTACCTTCCATATTGTCCTAGAGTCTCTTGTTTACATCCAGGCATTCCCGGATCTGCTTTCGTTCAAAATTACTCTGTGTCACACACTCCCACTCCTGCTACACCCCTTTTATTTCTGTCTTTCTCACCATAAGATGCCTCAGAACTTTATCTCTGGGCCAGGTGTGGTTGCTCATGCCTGAAATCCCAGCACTTTTGGAGGCCTTGGTGGATGTATCTCTTGAGGTCAGGAGTTTGAAACCAGCCTGGACAACATGGCAAAACCTCATCTCTACTAAAAATACAAAAATTAGCTGGGTGTGGTGGTGCATGCCTGCAATCCCAGTTACTTGGGAGGCTGAGGCGCAAGAATCACTTGAATCTGGGAAGTGGAGGTTGTAGTGAGCCAAGATCATGCCACTGCACTCCGGCCTGGGTGACAAAGCAAGACTCAATCTAAAAAAGAAAAAAAAAAAAAAAGAACTTTATTTCCAATCAGGCTTTCTAACTATTTTTGCTATAGGAATGGCCATGAGATTTCTCGTATCTTCCCAGTCTTTCAGGACTTTCATCCAGCTGATGACTTGGGAATCATTGTCACTTAATCTTTGGGAATACCTCTCTGCTGTGTTTGACATGACATGATTAATCACCCTTTCTCACATTTCCTTCTGATGTTGCTTGAGCAATTCCACACTGTTAGGGTCTCTCTGCCTGGTTGGCTTTTTTTGTTCGTTTGTTTGTTTGTTTGAGACAGAGTCTCACTCTGTCGCCCAGGCTACGGTGCAGTGGTGCAATCTTGGCTCACTGCAACCTCCACCTCCCAGGAAATGATTCTCTTGCCTCAGCCTCCCAAGTAGCTGGGATTGCAGGTGCGTGCCACCATGCCTGGCTAATTTTTGTATTTTTATTTTTATGTATTTATTTTTGAGATGGAGTTTCAGTCTTGTTACCCAGACTAGAGTGCAATGGCGTGATCTCAGCTCACCGCAACCTCTGCCTCCCGGGTTCAAGTGATTCTCCTGCCTCAGCCTCCCGAGTAGCTGGGATTATAGGTATGAGCCACCATGCCCAGCTAACATTGTATTTTTAGTAGAGACAGGGTTTCTCCGTGTTGGTCAGGCTGGTCTCGAACTCCCAACCTCAGGTGATCTGCCCACCTCAGGCTCCCAAAGTGCTGGGATTACAGGCGTGATCCACCGTGCCCGGGCTTATTTGTTTTTGTCATGCTTTATTTTTATATTTCACCCAATGAGGTCTGAGTTTAATCATTGTCTTTAGTTTAGGACACACTATGACCATGAATGTGGGTAAAGATTCTCTCTTATTTTTGTGATAAAATCTCCTATTCTCTCTTTCCCCTCACCCATCTCCCTTCCCACCAGAAGCCACTGTTTTGTATAATGGAAGCATTTTTTAATTCGTGCATGTTGTAAAATTTAAAGTGAATTAGGGGCATGGATCATTAGTTTATATAAATCTTATTATGCTATATATCATGTTTTTTGCCTTACTTTTTCCATGTCTATTCATGGTGTTATCTGTTCATCTAGTTTATTTCTTTTAACTGCTGAATTGTTCCCCAGAATGTTTCACCATAAGTAGTGTCACACCCTCCTCATCCAATTACCCACGCTTACCCTTTTCTCTGTGTTCAATCTGGATGAGCCATTTTTACCTTCCCCTCTAGCCTCTGCTACCTGCTCTATGAGCAAAAAGTGACTTACTATCCCTTGAAAAGGGGCATTTGGATTCCAAACCTTTTTTCCAAGGAATCTCTGGAAAAAAAAAGACTTCTTTCCACAATGCAAGGGAAGATGATGACAAAGATGATGTGAGATTGAGATTGTATTTCCTTCTAGAATAACTGTGACAGATTGATAACCAGATACAGTATTATCAGAAAAGAAAATAAATATCTAGGCCGGGCGCGGTGGCTCACACCTGTAATCCCAGCACTTTAGGAGGCCGAGACGGGCGGATCATGAGGTCAGGAGATTAAGACCATCATGGCTAACACCGTGAAATCCCGTCTCTATTAAAAATACAAAAAATTAGCCGGGCGCGGTGGCGGGCACCTGTAGTCCCAGCTACATGGGAGGCTGAGGCAGGAGAATAGCGTGAACCCAGGAGGCGGAGCTTGTAGTGAGTGGAGATCGGGCCACTGCACTCCAGCCTGGGCAACAGAGCGAGACTCCGTCTCAAAAAAAAAAAAAAAAAGAAAAGAAATATCTAAGTGATGTTGCTTTAATCAAGAAAATATTGACTACAAATAGGCATTATGAAATAAGGCTGTCAGAAGAACAATTCATGTGAACCCAAACATATTGCATCCCCGTAAAAACCCTATCAATGTGATTCATTTGGAAATGGCTTGAAGCATAATTTAGATTTACACATTCATTATAGAAATGATGCTTCTAAGAATGTTAAGAAGAGTACTAAATATGGTAAAATGTCTTTCTATACTTACTGTGAATGTACTCCAACAGGAGAGAAATTATGGGACCATAATCAACATAGAAAAATCATTGGTTATAAACCAGCCTTCTCTCAAGATCAAAAAATTTATCCTAGGGAAAAATCCTATGGATGTGCCGAATTTGGAAAGAGCTTCACCTGGAACTCACAGTTCAAGGTACATCTGAAAGTTCCTACAGGAGAAACACTCTATGTATGTATTGAATGCGGGAGGGCTTTTGTACAGAAGCCAGAATTCAGTACACATCAGAAAACCCATATGAGAGAGAAGCCCTATAAGTGCAATGAATGTGGAAAATCCTTTTTTCAAGTATCGTCCCTTTTCAGGCATCAGAGAATTCATACCGGAGAAAAACTACATGAATGTAGTGAATGTGGGAAAGGCTTCCCTTATAACTCAGATCTCAGTATACATGAGAAAATTCATACTGGAGAGAGACACCATGAATGCACTGACTGTGGCAAAGCGTTCACACAAAAGTCCACACTCAAGATGCATCAGAAAATCCACACAGGCGAGAGATCCTATATCTGTATTGAATGCGGACAGGCCTTCATCCAGAAAACACAATTGATTGCACACCGAAGAATTCATACTGGTGAAAAACCATATGAGTGCAGTAACTGTGGCAAATCCTTCATTTCCAAGTCACAACTTCAGGTCCATCAACGCGTTCACACGAGAGTGAAGCCCTATATATGTACCGAATATGGGAAGGTCTTCAGCAATAATTCCAACCTCATTACACATGAAAAAGTTCAAAGTAGAGAGAAATCTTCCATATGTACTGAGTGTGGGAAGGCCTTTACCTACAGGTCAGAGTTGATTATTCATCAGAGAATTCACACTGGAGAAAAACCGTATGAATGCAGTGACTGTGGAAAAGCCTTCACTCAGAAGTCAACACTCACAGTGCATCAGAGAATTCATACAGGAGAAAAATCATATGTATGCATGAAATGTGGACTGGCCTTCATCCGGAAGGCACACTTGGATACACATCAAATAATTCATACTGGAGAGAAACCTTATAAATGTGGTCACTGTGGGAAATTGTTTACTTCCAAGTCACAACTCCACGTTCATAAACGAATTCACACAGGAGAAAAACCCTATGTATGCAATAAATGTGGGAAGGCATTCACCAACCGATCAAATCTCATTACACATCAGAAAACTCATACAGGAGAGAAATCTTATATATGTTCCAAATGTGGAAAGGCCTTCACCCAGAGGTCAGACTTGATTACACATCAGAGAATCCATACTGGGGAGAAGCCTTATGAATGCAGTAATTGTGGAAAAGCCTTCACTCAGAAGTCAAATCTTAATATACACCAGAAAATTCATACTGGAGAGAGACAGTATGAATGCCACGAATGTGGGAAAGCTTTCAACCAGAAATCAATACTCATTGTTCATCAGAAAATTCATACAGGAGAGAAACCCTATGTATGCACCGAGTGTGGAAGAGCTTTCATCCGCAAGTCAAACTTTATTACTCATCAAAGAATTCATACTGGAGAGAAACCTTATGAATGCAGTGACTGTGGGAAGTCCTTTACCTCTAAGTCTCAGCTCCTGGTGCATCAGCCAGTTCACACAGGAGAGAAACCCTATGTGTGTGCCGAGTGTGGGAAGGCCTTTAGTGGCAGATCAAATCTCAGTAAGCACCAGAAAACTCATACCGGAGAAAAGCCCTACATCTGTTCTGAATGTGGGAAGACCTTTCGACAGAAGTCAGAGTTGATTACACATCATAGAATTCATACTGGAGAGAAACCGTACGAGTGCAGTGACTGTGGGAAGGCTTTCACTAAAAAATCACAACTCCAAGTGCATCAACGAATTCACACCGGAGAGAAGCCTTACGTGTGTGCTGAGTGTGGGAAGGCCTTCAGCAACAGGTCAAATTTGAATAAACATCAGACAACACACACTGGAGACAAACCCTACAAGTGTGGCATCTGTGGGAAAGGCTTCGTTCAGAAATCAGTGTTCAGTGTCCATCAGAGCAGCCACACTTGAGAGAAACAGTGTGGGAAAACCCCACTGAGGGTTGGGTCTGATTGTACACTGTTGCATGCAGCAGAAAAATATGTATATTATTGTAAATAGAAACAGTCACATCAGAATGTCACACATGGCTGTTCTGGAGAGGGCCCCTGAGAAGGCACTGAATGAAGCGAGGGACCCTTCCTACATTGTCACCATCCCCAGTAAACCTTGGGGCATTATTCATACTGACAAGGAACCGAGTCAGTTTGGTGAATAGGAAAAGCCTTCTCATAGAAAACGACAATAGAACACTGTTACCAAATTCTTCGTAAGAAAGATCATATTATGGGAATGATAATCCTATTTACTGTGGATTAGGTATAGTGCCAAGAGTTTGAATGGTAAGACAATATATATGATAGTGATGAATCCTCTGTAAGTTGTTTGTTCCAGAACACACTGTCTAGCAGAATTGTGGGTATTTTCTCATTCTTCTTTTGAATCCAACACAGTTGTGTATATCCAGTTCCCCACTGAGTATTTCTATCAAGCGAGAGATACTGCAATAAGACAAACTCCCTATGTTTTCAGACACAGACCTCAGAGTGTATGCTGAGTCCCCATTGTCATAGAAAAAGACTTGCAGACCCCTTCATTATCTGCCAGGACTGTCTCTGAGCCCCACAGGTCCTCAGCACATTGTGTTTGATACCCAGCACAGTGTTTTTTCTCTTTCTTTCTTTTTCTTTTTTTTTTTTGAGACAGAGTCTCACCCTGTTGGCAAGCTAGAGTGCAGTGGCGCTATCTTGGCTCACTGCAACCTCTGTCTCCCGGGCTCAAGCAGTTCTCCTGCTTCAGCCTCCCGAGTAGCTGGGATTGCATGTGCCACCATACCCAGCTAACTTTTGTATTTTTAGTAGAGATGGGGGTTTCACCATGCTGGCCAGGCTGATCTCAAACTCCTGACCTCATGATCCGCCCGCCTCGGCCTCCCAAAGTGCTGGGGTTACAGACGTGAGCCACTGCGCCCAGCTCAGCACAGTGTTTTGTACACTCCCACCACCCTCAAGAAAGCCTCTGAGGTTAGAATTTTCAGGTCATCTGGGGCAACTTAAATTCTTCCTTCTGCTATTACAATTCTTCCCACTGAGTTGCCTTTCTTTTTTTTTTTTTAATTTACTTGTTGCTGAGTTGAAGCCCAGCATTTTACTTTCCATAATGATGTGACTTTCATAAGTTGATAACTCATGAAATCAATCTTACTTTATGTGAGATATGAGATAAATCATAAATCATATGAAATAGATAACTCATGAAAACTAACCCCACCATATGTTCACTGTGTACTTGTGTCCATGTTCATCCCATGCACCCCACAAGGACCTTGCCTGCCATGTGCCTCAAACATCAGTTCAGTTCCTGACTGAGGGCCTTTGTATTTGCAGTGCCCATTGCAAAGAGCACAATTCTTTATTTTATCTGTGACTTGTCCCTCATGTCTTTTTTTCCATGACACCTCCAAATTTCCAGCCCCTTACCCTTCCTCCTTTATTCTTCTCCCTAGCACTTTCCACCATACTGCCTGGTATATTTTGCTCATTTCTCTGTGGCTTCTACACTAGAAAATATTTCCCTTTTGTTCACCACTATGAGTCTAGACCCATGACTGCCATACAGCAGGCATTCCATAAATGCCCCTGTGGAGAGTTGACCTGTGCTTCTTGCGTGACTTCTGTCTGTTTTTTTCTGTGTTGCAGCATAAGAAGCACTAACAGGGAGAATCAACTTGCCTAAAACACACCAGGCTTTTTCACCTCCAGTCTGTAACTAGGCTATATCCCTTCTCAACCCTAAAGCTAAAAAGTCACTGTAAAACTTTTGGTCTGATGCTAAAGAAGGGAAAACAGGTACAGGAGATCCCATGTGAATGCTTGCTTCTAGGATTCCCTGCCATGATTCCAGAATCCCTCAGCTCCAACGTGATTACAAAAGACTCCCTGCTCATTCTTCCTCAGCATGCACAGCTCTGCCCTGTCTCAGTTGCAACTCGACAGAGCCCCACTTACTGCAGAACCCAACCCACACACCTGCTCATCCTTCACTGAGAGGAGTGCCTGAAGCCAATAGCAGGGAACTAGAACAGACATGGGTGGATCTTCATTGGATATTAGCTATCTTGCCCTAGATAGGCAGCAGTGACCTTACAGATGCTGGCAGATGATCTGATTGGATGCGCAGTTGCTGGGTGGCCCCTCTGGAACTTGCAGAATGGTTTGGGGTCAGTCTATTGGCAATTCTGGGAGTGGGAAATATTTGGGCTCTGCAGAGATGGTTTCACCTTTAGGAAGGGCAGTATGGGGAGGTGAAGATGGGGCCCAAAGGGTAGAACATAGTCAAAGGGGCAGGGCCATAATGCCCCTTTAATTCCCAAGCCCTAGTTGGGCAGTGCTTGGTGACACATCCCATTACCTCACCTTACATCAATGTCTACTGAGCCATCATTAGCTCTGCTTCCTCACTTCTTCACAGTATCTGATGGCCCATTACATGCTGCTCAACATCTTAGACCAATGTCTGCTGACCGATTACTTCCCTTCACCTCATCCAGCACTGTGTCTGAAGCTTCACTATTCTTCCTGCAATTCTGGATATCTTGTGATACACTATGATCCCCAACTTAGGACAATGTCTGCTGATCCTCAGGAGGGTCCCTGGAGATCATCTCTTCCTTTTTAACATACCCTAGAACCAAGTCTGGTCCCCTTCATTATTCCCATTTTACCTTACTCCTAAGTGTATCACTCCTCATGAATTCCAGGAAATATGGAGGAAAACACATTTCCCTGTACATGACTTTCAATTATTTGTCCTTTATATTTATTGTAATGTAATATTTTAGTACTGACATATATATGTGTTTGTATACCCATTTATATAAAAGACTAGTTTTTAGAGAAGTTTTAGGTTCACAGCAAAACGGGGCAGAAGGTACAGAGATTTCCCACATATCCCCTACCCTCACGTGTACACAGCCTCCCCCATCATCAGCATCCGCCTTCAGAGTGGTACTTTTGTTACAATTAATGAAACTACATTGACGCTACCGGCCAAAGTCCATGGTTTAAGTAGGGTTCAGTCTTGATGTGCATTCTGTGGGTTGAGACAGATGAGTAATGACATGTATGCATTATGATAGAAGGATAAAGAGCAGTTTTACTGTCCCAGTAATCCTGTGTTTTGCCTACACCCCTACACCCCTGCCTATTTTCTTTTTTTTTTTGAGACGGAGTCTCGCTCTGTCGCCCAGGCTGGAGTGCAGTGGCCGGATCTCAGCTCACTGTAAGCTCCGCCTCCCGGGTTCACGCCATTCTCCGGCCTCAGCCTCCCGAGTAGCTGGGACTACAGGCGCCCGCCACCTCGCCCGGCTAGTTTTTTGTATTTCTTAATAGAGACGGGGTTTCACCGTGTTAGCCAGGATGGTTTCGATCTCCTGACCTCGTGATCCGCCCGTCTCGGCCTCCCAAAGTGCTGGGATTACAGGCTTGAGCCACCGCGCCTGGCCGCCTATTTTCTTTTGTCTCCATAATTTAGCCTCTGAACCATACAGTGTGCAGCCTTTTCAGATGAACTTGTTTCACGTAGTAATGTGGATTTAAGTTTCTTCCATGTCTTTTCGTGGCTTGCTAGCCTTTTTTTTTTTTTTTTTTTTTTGCATTGAATAATATGCTATTGTCTGGATGTACTGTGATTTATTTGTCCATTCACCTACTGAAGGACATTTTAGTTGCTTCCAAGTTATGTTGATTATGAATAAAGATGCTATAAACACCTGTGTGCAGGTTTTTGTGTGAACATGACCGTAATATTTTAAGGTCATATTTATTGAGGTATAATTTACATACAGTAATATTCACCCAGTGTAGAATTTTCAAAGTTTTGACAATTACATCATGCAGTCAATACCACAATCAAGACAGAGAAGAGTTCCCTCACTTCCCTACATTTCCTCCTATTACTTTTTAGTCCATCCCTTTCCCCACCCCCAGCCCTTGATCACAAGCCCATTTTCTGTCTGTATAATTTTACCTTTTCCACATGTTGTATAAATGGAGATATCCTGTGTGTGTCTCTGTATATATGTGTATGTATCTCTCCTTTTGAATTTGACTTGTTTCATTTAATGTGATGTATTTGAGATCCATCCATATTGTTATATGAGATAGAAATGGG